>NC_069679.1:20824994-22168328 GCF_023699985.2 Odocoileus virginianus
AGGAACATGATAAATGCCCACCAAACCAAACCAAAGAGAAGAAGATAGGGACTCTACCTGAAAAAGAATTCAGAATAATGATAGTAAAAACAATCAAAATCTTGAAACAAAATGGAGTTACAGATAAATAGCCTGGAGACAAGGATTGAGAAGATGCAAGAAAAGTTTAACAAGAACTTTGAAGAAATAAAAAAGAGTCAATCAATAATGAATAATGCAATGACTGAGATAAAAAACACTATGGAGGGAACTAACCAACTGAGGCAGAAGATAGGATAAGTGAGGTGCAAGATAGAATAGTGGAAATAAATGAAGCAGAGATTAAAAAAAAAAAAAAGAAAAAAAGAATTAAAAGAAATGAGGACAACCTCAGAGACCTCTGGGACTGTCAAATGACCCAACATTTGAATCATAGGAGTCCCAGAAGAAGAAGACAAAAAGAAAGGCCATGAGAAAATACTTGAGGAGATAATAGTTGAAAACTTCCCTAAAATGGGGAAGGAAATAGTCACCCAAGTCCAAGAAACCCAGACAGTCCCAAACAGGATAAACTCAAGACAAAACACCCCAAGACACATATTAATCAAATTAACAAAGATCAAACACAAAGAACATATATTAAAAGCAGCAAGGGGAAAACAACAAATACCCACAAGGGGATCCCCTAAGGATAACAGCTGATCTTTCAATAGAAACTCTTCAGGCCAGAAGGGAATGGCAGGACATACTTAAAGTGAGGAAAGAGAAAAACCTACAACCCAGATTACTGTACCCAGCAAGAATCTCATTTATATATGAAGGAGAAATCAAAAGCTTTACAGACAAGCAAAACAGAAAATTCAGCACCACCAAACCAGCTCTTCAACAAATGCTAAAGGATCTTCTCTAGACAGGAAATACAGAAAAGGTGTACAAACTCAAACCCAAAACAACAAAGTAAATGGCAACAGGATCATACTTATCAACAATTACATTAAATGTAAATGGGTTGAATGCCCCAACCAAAAGACAAAGACTGGCTGAATGGATACAAAAACAAGACCCCTATATATGCTCTCTACAAGAGACCCCCCTCAAACAAGGGACACATACAGACTGAAAGTGAAGGGCTGGAAAGATATTTCACGCAAATGGAGAACAAGAAAGCAGGAGTAAATAATACTCATATCAGATAAAATAGACTTTAAAACAAAGCCTGTGAAAAGAGACAAAGAAGGACACTACATAATGATCAAAGGATCAATCCAAGAAGAAGATATAACAATTATAAATATATAGACACCCAACATAGGAGCACTGCAAAATGTAAGGCAAATGCTAACAAGTATGAAAGGGGAAATTAACAGTAACACAATAATAGTGGGAGACTTTAATACCCCACTCACACCTATGGATAGATCAACTAAACAGAAAATTAGCAAGAAAACAAACTTTAAATGATACAATAGATCAGTTAGACCTAATTGATATCTATAAGACATTTCCCCCTAAAACAACTAATTTCACCTTTTTCTCAAGTGTACACGGAAGCTTCTCCAGGATAGATCACATTCTGGGCCATAAATATAGCCTTGGTAAATTCAAAAAAATTGAAATCATCCCAAGCATCTTTTCTGATCACAATGCAGTAAGATTAGATGTCAACAACAGGTAAAAGTTTTTAAAAATCCCAACATATGGAGGCTAAATAACACTCTCTGAATAACCAACAAATCACAGAAGAAATCAAGAAAGAAATCAAAATATGCATAAAGGAATGAAAGTGAAAATAGAACAACCCCAAATCTATGGGACACTGTAAAAACAGTGCTAAGGGGAAGGTTCATAATAATACAGGCTTTCCTCATGAAACAAGAAAAAAGTCAAATAAATACCCTAAATATACACCTAAAGCAAGTAGAAAAGGAAAAAATGAAGAACCTCATAGTTAGTAGAAGGAAAGAAATCATAAAATGAGGGTAGAGATAAATGCAAAAGAAAAAAAAAGAGACCATGCAAAAATCAACAGAGCTAAAAGCTGGTTCTTTGAGAAAATAAATAAAATAGAGAAACCATTAGCCAGACTCATCAAGAAACAAAGGGAGAAGAATCAAATCAACAAAATTAGAAATGAAAATGGAGAAATTACAATAACAACACAGAAATACAAAGGATCATAAGAGACTACCATCAGCAACTATATGCCAATAATTGGACACCTTTGAAAAAACAGACACATTCCTAGAGAAGTATAACTTTCCAAAACTGAACCAGGAAAAAATAGAAAATCTTAACAGACTTATCACAAGCATGGAAATAGAAACTGTAATCAGAAATCTTCCAGCAAACCAAAGCCCAGGACCAGACGGCTTCACAGCTGAATTCTACCAAAAATTTTGAGACGAGCTAACACCTATCCTATTCAAACTCTTCCAGAAAATTGCAGAGGAAGGTAAACTTATAAACTCATTCTATGAGGCCACCGTCATCCTAATACCAAAACCAGACAAAGATGCCACAAAAGAAGAAAACTACAGGCCAACATCACTGATGAACATAGAAGCAAAAATCCTTAACAAAATTCTAGCAGACAGAATCCAACAACACATTAAAAAGATCATACATCATGACCAAGTGGGCTCTATCCTACATATGCAAGGATTCTTTAATATTTGCACATTAATCAATGTAATACACTACATTAACAAATTGAAAGATAAAAACCATATGATTATCTCAATAGATGCAGAGAAACCTTTGACAATATTCAACATCCATTTATGATAAAAACCCTCCAGAAAGCAGGAATAGAAGGAACATACCTCAACATAATAAAAGCTATATATGACAAACCCACAGCAAACATTATCCTCAATGGTGAACAATTGAAAGCATTGTCCCCTAAAGTCAGGAAAAAGACAAGGGTGCCCACTCTCACCACTACTATTCAACATAGTTTTGGAAGTTTGGGCCACAGCAGTCAGAGCAGAAAAAGAAATAAAAGGAATCCAGATTGGAAAGAAGAAGTAAAACTCTCACTGCTTGCAGATGACATGATCCTCTACAAAGAAAACCCCAAAGACTCCAACAGAAAATTACTAGAGCTAATCAATGAATACAGTAAGTTGCAGGATACAAAATTAACACACAGAAATCCCCTGAATTCCTATACACTAACAATGAGAAAACAAAGAGAAATTAAGGGAACAATTCCATTCACCACCAACAAAAAGAATAAAATATTTAGGAATAACTCTACCTAAGAAACAAAGACCTACATATAGAAAACTATAAAACACTGATGAAAGAAATCAAAGATGACACAAATAGATGGAGAAATATACCATGTTCATGGATTGGAAGAGTCAATAAAGTGAAAATGAGTATATTGCTCAAAGCAATCTATAGATTCAATGCAATCCCTATCAAGCTACCAACAGTATTTTTCACATGACTAGAACAAATAATTTCACAATTTGTCTGGATTTACAAAAAAACCTTGAATAGCCAAAGCAATCTTGAGTAAGAAGAATGGAACTGGAGGAATCAACCTGCCTGACTTCAGGCTCTACTACAAAGCTACAGTCATCAAGACAGTATGGTACTGGCACAAAGACAGAAACATAGATCAATGGAACAAAATAGAAAGCCCAGAGATAAGTCCATGCACCTATGGACACCTTATCTTTGACAGAGGAGTCAAGAATATCCAATGAAGAAAACACAATCTCTTTAACAAGTGGCGCTGGGAAAACTGGTCAACCACCTGTAAAAGAATGAAACCAGAACACTTTCTAACACCATACACAAAAATAAACTCAAAATGGATTAAGAATCTAAATGTAAGACCAGAAACTATAAAACTCCTAGAGGAAAACATAGGCAAAACACTCTCTGATATGAATCACAGCAGGAACCTCTATGACCCACCTCCCAGAGTAATGGAAACATAAGCAAAAATAAACAAATGGGACCTAATTAAACTTAAAAGCTTTTGCACAATGAAAGAAACTATAAGCAAGGTGAAAAGACAGTCTTCAGAATGGGAGAGAATAATAGCAAACGAAGCAACAGACAAAGGATTAATCTCAAAAATATACAAGCAACTCCTGCAGCTCAAATCCAGAAAAAATTAGTGAGGCAATCAAAAAATGGGCCAAAGAACTAAACAGACATTTCTCCAAAGAAGACATACAGATGGCTAACAAACACATGAAAAGATGCTCAACATCACTCATTATCAGAGAAATGCAAATCAAAACCACAATGAGGTATCATCTCACGCCAGTTAGAATGGCTGCTATTGAAAAGTCTACAAGCAATAAATGCTGGAGAGGGTGTGGAGAAAAGGGAACCCTCTTACAGTGTTGGTGGGAATGCAAACTAGTACAGCCACTATGGAGAAGAGTGTGGAGATTTCTTAAAAAACTGGAAATAGAACTGCCATATGACCCAGAAATCCCAGTGTTGGGCTTACATACTGAGGAAACCAGAAGTGAAAGAGACACATGTACCCCAATGTTCATCACAGCACTGTTTACAATAACCAGGACATGGAAGCCACCTAGATGTCCATCAGCAGATGAATGGATAAGAAAGCTGTGGTACATATACACAATGGAATATTACTCAGCCATTAAAATGAACACATTGAATCAGTTCTAATGAGGTGGATGAAACTGAAGCCTATTATACAGAGTGAAGAAGTGAGAAAGAAAAACAGCAATACAGTATACTAACGCATATATATGAATTTAGAAAGATGGTAATGATTATCCTATATGTGAGACAGCAAAAGAGACACAAATGTATAGAACTCTTTTGGACTCTGTGGGAGAAGGTGAGGGTGAGATGATTTGAGAGAATAGCATTGAAACATGTATAATATCATATATGAAACATATCACCAGTCCAGGTTCGATGCATGAGACAGGGTGCTCAGGGCTGGTGCACTGGGATGACCAGAGGGATAGGATGGGGAGGGAGGTGGGTGGGGGGTTCAGCATGGGGAACACATGTACACCCGTGGCTGATTCATGTCAATGTATGTCAAAAACCACTACAATATTGTAAAGTAAATAGCCTCCAATTAAAATTTTAAATAATTGCATTTCACTCAAACACAGACACACACACACACACAAAAGAAAAGGCAAAGATAATTCACAGGTTTCTTACTTGTCAAAGTAAAACATGGTGGCACCAAACACAATTTACTTCAGACATAAAAGAGAACAAAAAGAAAGTTTGGGAAGTAAAATAAAGGGCAAATTCAAGTTTAGACAGGAGTTTGAGGTTTCAGGGAATCAACCAAGAAGGGGTATTTAATTGTCAACTAGGAAAATGGGGTGAGAGCCCAGCACAGAAGTCTTGGCTGAGGATACTAACACAGAAACACATGCCCTGAGATGAAATCACTCAAGGAGAATTTGTAAAGTGAGAAGATAAAATATAGTTAAGAGCTTGGAGGAATATCAAACTTTGATGGCCACAGCTGTCCAAAATACAGACTTTATCTGATCATCTTTATTTTAAAATCCTTATTCATACTTCTGGGCAAGATGGTTATATGAGCACTGGCATTCGATTCTTTCTTTTTCTTCCTGAGATGGTTAATTTTACGAGTTGACCGTGGGGTGCCCGGATGAAGCATTTTTTCTGAGTGTCTGTGGAGGACACTGGCCCTTGAATCAGTGGTCTCCCTCTCCCACTTGGGTGAGCAATACTCAATCTGCTGAAGGCCTGAACAGAGCAAGGGGCAGAGGAAAGAGGAACTGACCCCTCTTTTATTGCCTCACTGCTTGAACTGGGACATTCATCTCCTCTTCTCCTGCTTTCAGACTGTAATGTATATTAATGGCTCCTCTGGTTCTGAAGCCTTTGAACCTGAACTGAGTTATACTACTGGCTTTCCTGGATCTCCAATTACAGACAGTAGACTGTGGGACTTCACAGCCTCCATAATTATGTGAGCCAGCACCTCATAATACACCTCTTTTTATATCATGTTGGTTTTGTTTCTCTGGACAACCCTGACTAATACACGTCCTCTCCATTCCAAGCTCCACTTAAAAGATCACTGAATAAAGGAAGAGGAAAGTATCAGCACTGAAATTGCCAGAATTTGAATTAAATTTGTTTGCTTGAGTGAACTTGGAATCAAATTCAGAAGAAAATCTGTCCTAAGACATTTCCAGTGAAAGAATAACTTGCTAAAAAGAGAGTACAGGTGACTTCAGAGAACCCTGATTATTGTCCATACCTTAGATCTTACACTGTGAGATGCAAATCTCACCTGGTTTTTATGTAAATTTATAGTCTCTGATCCATAAACATTTCTAAATATTTACCTACATATGTTTGAGATATCAACCAATACAATAGTACCTTTCTGAAAAGAGAACTTGTCAGAGGCCAAAGCCCAACAAATGTTATAACATATTCTTATTCCAAGCAGTTTTAATACATAAATGTTGGGCCCACACCTGAGATGGAAAAGTTTCACTGTCCAAACACTGCAGATATAGAATGATATTGTAATATTCCTATACACAAATGTCTGCTTAGGCAATACAGTTATTAAATAGTCTTACTACTAAATAGAAAAACAGAAGACTCAAAGAATTACCTTTCCAGGAGGAATTTTCAGTTATTTGTTACATATTAACATGAAAGTTGTTCTAGTGTAAACCGACTAACACAGTCATAAAGGTTACTATAGAGGGACAAGTTTTATAATAGCATGCATTAAAATAAGATTTTATTTATTTGTGAATATTGTGCTTTGTATATTTTAAAGAATAAAGGGAATTGTAGAGTTGAAGGCAGAAAGACATGTCTAGAATTATAATATGGTGCATACTTCTTGGAAGGCTATACACACACACATATATGTATACATACAGAGATGCTTGGAATGAATAGAATCTTAATGTATTCAAGAATTCAAAGACTATATCCAGACTAGAACCAAACAGTCATGAGTAACATTTTTAGACCAGCCTGCCCTACGTGGTGAAGAAAAGAAGGGCTTTTCAGTCATAAAATGAACAAAATCAGCATTTACTTCCTCTGCTGTTGTATGTGTGCTGCCTAAGCCAGCACTCCTCTGCTGCTGTAACCTGCTACTTCCCTTTACAGACTGAGCAAAAGGCACTCTATTCAGAGATGGGGACTAGTAGTATTTGTATTTGAAACTTAAGGAAAGATTCTATTGCATATACTCAAAATCTGATATTTAAGCCTTGATATTTTTTTCTTTCAATTTAAAATGGTACTTACAACACATTTCCAGGATACACACAAGATGGTGGAGTAGAAGGACATGCACTCATCTTCTCCTGAGAGAACTCCAAAACTGCAACTTGTTGCTGAACAACCATCGACAGGAAAATGTTGGATCCCAACAACAACAAAAATGCCCCACATCCAAGGGCAAAGGAGAGGTCCCAGCATAACCCACCAGAGATCTCAGACGGTTCAAACAAAACCTTGTATGCACCAGGACCCAGATATCCCACAGAGACTGAGCCAGACCTGACTTTGAGTGACTCCTGCAGAGGCAAGGGTCAGCAGTGGCCTGCCACAGGGACAGGGGCTCTGGGTGCAGCAGACCTGGGACATGTGGCGTGTGGCATAAGCCAGGAGGTTGCCATTAGCCCCACCATACAGATGCCAAGTAGACGACCCACAAACTGCAGAACAAGTATACCAAAGAAATTCTCACACTGTTAAGAAAGTTCTAGGACCCACAACAGATTTCCCAACCTGGGGATCTGGCAAAGGGACTGAGAACCCCCAGGGAATTTGACTTTGGAGGCCAGTGGAATCTGATCACAGAACTTCCAAAGGACTGGGGAAACAGTTTCTTGGAGGGCACAAACAAAACCTTGTGCGCACCAGGATAAAGGAAAAAGGAATAGTGTCCTGACAAGAGCCTGAGCCAGACTTGCCTGTGAGTGTCCAGGTGTCTCAGGCAGAGGCATGGGTCAACAGTGGCCTGATGTGGGGTCAGGAGTACTGAATACAACAGTGCAGGCATAAGTTCTTTTGAAAGAGGTCATCATTACCATTGCCACCATTACCCCTACCATAGTTAGGCCTTAGGACAACCAACAGGGAGGGAACCCTGCCCCACCCATCAATAGAGAGCCCCACCCATCAAAATAAGACCCAGATTTCCCCAGTCAACCTCTCTCATCAGAAAGCTTCCAGAAGCCTCTTATCCTTATTCATCAGAGGGCAGACAGAATGAGAAACAAAATCACAAAAAACTAATCAAATGGATCACATGGATCACGGCCTTGTCTAGCTCAATGAAGCTATGAGCCATGCTGCGTAGCGCCACCCAAGACAGACAGGTCATGGTGGAGAGTTCTAACAAAATGTGATCCACTGGAGAAGGGAATGGCAAACCACTTCAGTATTCTGGCCTTCAGAACCCAAGAACTGTATAAAGGCAAAAAGATATGACACTGAAAGATGAACTCCACAGGCCGGTAGGTGCCCAATATGCTACTCGAGAAAAGCAGAAAAATAACTCCAGAAAGAATGAAGAGACGTAGCCAAAGCAAAAAGAGCTCCCAGTTGTGGATGTGACTGGTGATGAAAGTAAAGTCTGATGCTGTAAAGAGCACTATTGCATAGGAACCTGGAATGTTATGTCCATGAATCAAGGTAAATTAGAAGTGGTCAAACAGGAGATGAAAAGAGTGAACATCGATGTTACAGGAATTAGTGGACTAAAATGGATTGGAATGGCCAAATTTTATTCAGATGACCATTATATCTACTACTGTGGGCAAGAATCCCTTAGAAGAAATGGAGTAGCCCTCACAGTGAACAAAAGAGTCCAAAATGCAGTACTTGTCTAAAATGACAGAATGATCTCTGTTCATTTCCAAGGCAAACCATTCAGTATCACAGTAATCCAAGTCTGTGTCCCAACACTAACGCCGAAGAAGCTGAAGTTGAGTGGTTTTATGATGATGTACAAGATCTTCTAGAACTAACACCCAAAAAAGATGTCCTTTTCACCATAGGGGACTGTAATGCAAAAGTAGGAAGTCAAGAGATATCTGGAGTAACAAGCAAGTTTGCCTTGGAGTACAAAATGAAGCAGGGCAAAGGCTAACAGAATTTTGCCAAGAGAATGCACTGGTCATAGCAAATACCCTTTTCCAACAACACAAGAGATGACTCTACACATGGACATCACCAGATTGTCAACACCAATTTCAGATTGATTATATTCTTTACAGCCAAAGATGGAGAAGCTCTATACAGTAAGCAAAAACAAGACCAGGAACTAACTGTGGCTCAGATCATGAACTCCTTATTGCCAAATTCAGACTTAAATTGAAGAAAGTAGGGAAAACCACTAGACCATGTGGTTCAGTTCAGTTCAGTTCAGATGCTCTATTGTGTCCGACTCTTTGCGACCCCATGGACTGCAGTAAGCCAGGCCTCCCTGGCAATCACCAACGCCCAGAGTTTACGTGACTGATAACACATTTGGGAGATATTAAAAGTTTCAACTTCTGATGTTTCAATACTTGAGCTAGAAAGTCTATGCTGAAGTACTTTGTGTAAAGGTAAAAATATATTTCTAGTAGCAATTAAATAAGCTTGAATGCACATTAAGTAACCTTTTTTAAACAAAATAATTATTTGAACAAAGTTCAGGGTGAAAAACGTTATGCTAACCACAGAATATAAAAGAATAATGGAATCTGCTTTTAACCTTCACCGTTCAGCATTATTTTCTAGGAAAACTACTGCTTGTGAATGATTTTAATTATGTCCATTATTATCCAGATAAATGACAGAAGAATGCAAAGTGTAGAAGCAATAATTAATATGCCTCATCTTGGCTTATTTGGGCAGTTATAAAAGAAAAAGCAGATTAATGCATCATATAGGAAATTACTGTAGGTTAGTATGTGTAGGCATAAAATGCAGAAATTGGGACATTTGCACAATTAGAGCTTATTTTCTAATTAGTATGGGCATCTCTTAATGTTAACCCAATGAGTGAAACTTTAAAATGACTATGTTGAAAACTTGAAGAGAAGAAATGGTTAGTACCCTTCTGAGAGGAATGTAAGGGAGTTAAAAATAATCCAGGCTGCTTGGAAGACATAAAAGGACAGTAGCAATAAGAGATATATAGCATGCCCATTATTTGAAAGGTCAAAGAGAAATCTATGGATAGTTTAAAAAAAAAACTGGAAATAATTTCATAGAGTCACTTATGAATACATTGAAAGTATTTAGAATATTTTTTTTCACATTTGTATTTTTTGCTCTGAGTTAAATACCAAAAATATATTGGGGGAAAAAAGAATTTGAAAATTAAAAGGACAAAAAAATGACAACATGAAGATGAAGTAGCCAACATGAGTGGCTGGATTAACTGCTGAGTTTCTCGCCATCAGTGAGGACTTGCAATAAGGACAAGTAAGAGGATAAAACAGCTGCTGCTGCTGCTGAGTCACTTCAGTCGTGTCCGACTCTGTGCGACCCCATAGACGGCAGCCCACCAGGCTCCGCCGTCCCTGGGGTTCTCCAGGCAAGAACACTGGAGTGGGCTGCCATTTCCTTCTCCTAAGAAACAGCAGAGAAGTTTAATTCCGTTTTATTTGACATTGACCTTTGCTGCACAGCATAGTGGGGAAACGACTATTCCAAGGGCACTTTCTGAGAAAAATCAGTGGGGCAGTAGCAGAGAGCAATCTCTTAGGAGGAAATAATAGAGCAACTTGAGAAATTCCACAGTAATAAATCACCACGGCCAGATGGTATTCAACTGAGAGTTTCTGAAGGAAATAAAGTGTGAAATAGCTCTGCTACAGATTAGAATATGCAATGTATTCAGAAAATCACAACTGTTTTCAAATACTGCTATTTTTCTAATATGGTAGTTTTTCTGTAAGAAATAAAAACAATCAAATTACAATTTATAGAAGTACAGACCAGTGTCTCTCCTAGTGATAATGGAGAAACTGATAAAGTCTAATTAAGAATAGCTTCCTTCAACATCAGGATAAGGTTAACCTGCTAAGGTCAAATCACCCACTGAGTCTATAAAGAGAACACTGTTTCTCTCCATCCTATTAAACTTATCTGGAAATGTCAATAAAATACTAGATAGAAGTAAACCAGTAAATGTAATTTATTTGGGAATTACATGAAGCTTTTAACAAGGTCACATGAGACTACTGGGAAAAATAAATAAGCACAGTCTTTGGGAACAGAGGCCACAAGAGAAACTTCAGTCATTAATTGTAAAACTTGCTAAGTAATGAAAACAAAGTTTCAGGGCCAATTTCTCTTTTATTCCCTAACACTGTGTTACCTCTTCCAGACACACAGTTCACCTTCAGTTTAAAAAAAAAAACAATTTCACTATAGACAAGATGTGGAGCAACAGTAGGGAAGGACATGTGTCCATGCTTAGTCACTTAGTTGTGTCCAACTCTGCGATCTTATGGATTGTAGCCCACCAGGCTTCTCTGTCCATGGGATTTTCTAGGCAAGACTACTGAAGTGCCTTGCCATGCCCTCCTCCAGGGGATCTTCCTGACCCAAGGATCGAACCCAGGTCTCCTGTATAGCAGCTGGATTCTTTACCATCTGAGCCACCAGGGAAGCCCAAGAATACTGGAGTGGATAGACTATCCCTTCTCCAGGGATCTTCCAGACTCAGGAATCAAACTAGGGTCTCCTGCATTGCAGGCAAATTCTTTACCAGTTG
Organism: Odocoileus virginianus; assembly: GCF_023699985.2. Lineage (NCBI taxonomy): Eukaryota > Metazoa > Chordata > Mammalia > Artiodactyla > Cervidae > Odocoileus > Odocoileus virginianus. Next base: position 20,836,729 of record NC_069679.1, read on the forward strand.
AGCTACCAGGGAAGCCCGTAGGGAAATATCCTTCTAAATCATGTGCTTCCAAGTCAAGAAAAACAAACAAACATATAGTAAGAGACCAACAAGCAAGGGTAAAATGAACATGTAACAAAATCTTTACCTAACAAGTGGAATCGGAAAGCCATAACTAGTTTAAAGTCCTCTTCAGGTTCCATGTAAGCTTCAGATTTTAATGAAAACTAAGAAGTCATAATGAGACTGATTTTTATGTATTTAAATGAGGGCTGTCACCTTCACAGTGGCCACCTTTGCACACTATATATGCTTACTCCAGTAGAATACATATTCGCCTTTAATCAATCCATTTCCAAAATTCTATCTATAGAACTGCCCTCAGAGCAAATGGCATATTGTTCTAAAGTTACCTAATGGGGGCAAACCTTTACCCTTCATGAATAGAGCCATAAGTCGTTGAGGAAGGATGGAATTTCCTCCCCAAAGCAACCTTAGTCAGCTCAGTTCTTCAACCTCAGATACTTCTTTTTCAGCATGAGGGGACAGTTTTACATAAGAAAGAGCAAGGGCATGCATTAGAAGCTTGAAGAAAGTCACACAAGGGCCTATGGCAACCTCCTAATGCCACTATTTGAGAGCTCCAAATGTCAAAACGTTCTGATACCAAACCAAGATTTGCTTCACTATACAGCTTCCACTTTCTCTTAGAATTGGTCTCTGAAGCCACAGAAAGTATCAGCAGACTTTCAAATACTATGGACTGCTATAAAAATATCCATTCTCCTTGGCCCAGTAACCTGCTGCCTTCACTTCAGCCTAAATAAATGGTTCCTTTAAATAGTCCTTGAAAAAGCAAAAGAGTCTCAGAAAAACATCTACTTCTGCTTTATTGACAATGCCAAAGCATTTGACTGTGTGGATCACAACAAACTGTGGAAAACTCTTCAAGAGATGAGAAAAACAGAGCTTCTTACCTGCCTCCTGAGAAATCTGTTTGCAGGTCAAGAAGCAATAGTTACAACTGTACATGGAACAGACTGGTTCCAAATTGGGAAAGGAATACGTCAAGATTGTATACTGTCACCCTGCTTATTTAACTTATATGCAGAATACATCATGTGAAATACCAGGCTGCATGAAGTACAAGCCGGAATCAAGATTGCCAGGTAAATAACAATAACCTCAGATATGCAGATGATACCACACTTATGGCAGAAACTGAAGAGGAACTAAATAGCCTCTTGATGAAAGTGAAAGAGGAGAGTAAAGAAGTTGGCTTAAAATTCAACATTCAGAAAACTAAGATCATGGCATCTGGTCCCATCACTTCATGGCAAATGGATGGGGAAACAGCAGAAACAGTGGCAGACTATTTGGGGGGACTCCAAAATCACTGCAGATGGTGACTGCAGCCATGAAATTAAAAGACACTTTCTCCTTGGAAGAAAAGTTATGACCATCCTAGACAGCATATTAAAAGGCAGAGATATTACTTTGCCAACAAAGGTCCATCTAGTCAAGGCTATGGTTTTTCCAGTAGTCATATATGGATGTGAGAGTTGGACCATAAAGAAAGCTGAGCAACGAAGAACTGATGCTTTTGAACTGTGGTGTTGGAGAAGACTCTTGAGAGTCCCTTGGACTGCAAGGAGATCCAACCAGTCCATCCTAAAGGAGATCAGTCCTGGGTATTCACTGGAAGGACTGATGTTAAAGCTAAAACTCCAATACTTTGGCCACCTGATGTGAAGAAATGACTCATTGGAAAAGACCCTGATGCTGGGAAAGATTGAGGGCAGGAGGAGAAGGGACTGACAGAGGATGAGATGATTGGATGGCATCACTGACTTGATGGACATGAGTTTGAGTAAGCTCCGGGAGTTGGTGATGAATAGGGAAGGCTGGCGTGTTGGGGTCGCAAAGAGTTGGACACGACTGAGCAACTGAACTGAATTGAACTAAATGGTCCTCCTATGGCACCATTTCTTGTCCCTTCAATGTTCTGGTCACTCGCCACTCACTGAATTATAGGTGTTTCTGTTTCCCATCTTACTCCAATCTTTCCCCCGGTTTAAAAAAGCAATTTCCATTCCTTAAAGGAAATACAAGAAACATAAAACAATTTTTTATTTTTTTCATACTTAACATTTTCTGGAGATATTTGCTGCTAATCCATCATTGGTTTTATTTTCAGCCCCCCCCCCCCCCACCCCCAAGGAATAGATTTTGCCTAGTCTGAGGATCCAAATATTTATCCTGTTTGTTAATGCAACCCCTCAGATTTCCTTAGCTGCTTCAGCACCTACTTTGTACCTACAATTTACACATGTAAGTGTAAAATCAAAATCTCAAAGATTTTTGTCTCAAGTCCTAGTGTTAAGCAATATCACACCCATTCTATGTTTTGAAGTTGGTTTTAGGGATTAAAAATCAGAACTCTATATTTACCTCCATTACATTTCATCTGGTCAGATTTAGTCTCTAGTTCCAGCCAATAATGTGAGTCAGTATTCTGACTCTATCATTCAAAGTATTAGTGATCCCAAGAATCTCTGTGTCACAAATTTAATCAGCATACCATGCAAGTGCTTATTCAAATAATTGTTTAAAAGAATGAAAGAGCAGGATAGAGAGAGAATGATGTGGTACATCAACACAGGCCTTCTACATGTTGATACTAACCTATTATCAACTTCCTATGAGGTTTGTTTAATTAAACATGAATTAATTATTAAGCCATTTGTTTTATCTTTACTTGCAGACATACATTCTTACATACTCATACTCTGATTCTTTATACAAAAGATGTCTTTGAAAAACCGTAAGTTAAATCACATTTTAAATATCAACAGAATTCAATATTGTAAGGATTTCTGTAATGAGAAAAAACCTATCCTTGATATAAATAATATTTTAGTAATTCTATTTTCACTGAGTATTGGTGTGTAGTTTTTATGAGTGAGAAGTGGCAAAATCAGAATAGCGATTAACAGGAGCTAGATTCCAGGAGATTTTGTACAGAATAGATAAACCTACACTTCGGGGGGAGAAAAAAGAGGAAAAAATAATTTGTTATTGTGGATCTGTGTCTTGGAAAAACATTAAACCTTTTTAATTTGTAAAAACTGAATTAAAAAGGGAAGTATCAAAATATAATATTTACTTGTTCAAATATATATTGTTTAAGTAAACCTTGAATTTTTTTAGTGATGGTAAACAGAATGAAGGACAACAAAGGATGGAAGTAGTCTTAAGTCATGTTAATGCTACTGAATTAGGGAAACAGAATAACTGCATACCATCAGCAACATTCATTTCTGACTGTAGTCTACTACTTGTTAATCCATTCATTGCTTCTTTGCATATAAAGTCCATATAGTTATTTACCTAAAAGATAAATGGACACCCTATACTTAAACATTTTTGCTACTGATATGTTAAAAAACCTTCATACTTGGGGAAAAAAAAAGTTGCAATTATTGAAGCACAGCTGAATGGCCCCAGAGCACACAGACTCCATTAAATTTGCTTACATCTAATTACTCCTGCCTAAGGCAGGTGACAAATTTATTCTTATAAAATCTTTCTTTATCCAGTACCCAAATAATAAAATAAAATAAAATCAGTCACTTTCAATCTAATCACTATCTAAAACTATTTGTAGTATAGCATTTGCTCTTTAAGACCTTATAAAGATGGGCTTTGTGCAATAATCATTATAATTATGTTTTTAATTGCTTAATACAAACATTTTCTCCCTGAAAAACTGGTGTAAGTCAATTATGAAGTCATCTATTATCTTTCAAATTAAACCATACGAGTCACTTAAAAACACTGTTATTTTGAAATTGTGATACTATTCTAGTATCCCAAATCATAACTATATCTCATCTGAAATACCTGAAAAATCTTTAACAAAGCAGATAAAAACGTGAGATTAAAAGTATAATACAGGAAGTAAAAAAGTCCCAAGATTTAACCACAATTTAGACACTGACTTTTCTGAACCTGTCAAAAAAGAAAAATACATCTCCCAGCTCCACTGAAAACCACAGGCTTTACTGTCTTGCCTATATTCCATCTGCTGCATGGAAAACTTCCAGTGATTTTTAGAGGTGGAGATAGAGAGGTGCATTGGATTTATGTTGCAGCACAATTATACAACATGTAAGTCTCTCTTTTTGCATAACAAGAAAATAAAACAGTAAAGGAAATATATGAAAAACAAACAAGCAAGCAAGCACGTTACTTACAAAAGGAGAAAACTCAAATTATCCATAAACATGTGTTGACTTTCATATGTTAAAGCAAAAGAAAGACAACCTGAGCTCAAGAAAAAAAAAATTTGAAATACATACAATTCCTGAATAAATATTGAAGACGTATTTCACCAGAACAAATTAAGAAAAAAAAAAAAAAACCAGTTAAGGGAAGGGAAGTTGTAACATAAAATAACTGGTGTCAAGAACCAAAACCCAGTCAGATATATAATTGTGTCAAAGAAGTTCTATAAATCAGATCATGAAATACAAATGTTGACTCTAGAAAACACAGGGCAAGAGGAGAAGGGGGGTGACAGAGGATGAGATAGTTAGATGGCATCAGTGACTCAATGGACATGAGTCTGAGCAAAGTCCTCCGGGAGATAGTGAAGGACAGGGAAGCCTGGCGTGCTGTAGTTGATGGGGTCAAGGAGTCGGACATAGCTTAGCGACTGGACAATAACAACAACAACATACATATGCATTGCAGGCAGATTCTTTACTGTCTGAGCCACCAGGAAAGCCCCTGTGTGTGTGTGTGTGTGTGTGTCTATATACATAAAATAACTATATATATGGTAACAATAATGTGTGTTCAAACTTCAGGGAGTAGAAACTGGGAGAGAAATATTGGAAAAAGTAAAGAATATATACCCAACACATACAGGCAAGGATTCAAGTTCCTTTAAATTAGAAGAAATAAGAATTGAATGAAGATACCTTGTCAACACAAAGAATCAGCAGCATTCTCCCATGAGAATGCTTTCCAGGCAGGATTCTGAGTCTCAAATCCCCTCAAAGATACCTCAATAAAATTGTCTGACTAGAGTGAAATCCCAACAGGTCTCTAGACTGGAATTGGTAAACATTTTCTACAAGCCAAACAGTAAACATTTTGGGTTTTGTGGGCCATATGGTCTCTTTTGCAATTACTCAACTCCTACATTGTAACAAGAAAGTATCCACAGACAATATGTAAACAAATAAGCATGGCTATATTCTTATAAAACTTTTTTTCTATTCACCTTTATTTTCAGCTTATAAAATAGAACATAAAAGGCCCATCATGTTAAACATATTACTGAAAAAAATACAGCAAGCCATTTTGAATCAAAGGTCAATCCTTCGTATCATTGGGATATAAGGATCCCAAATAGGACAGTTTCTGGACTGTCTATGGGCTAGTCCCTTAAATTCCTTATATTGATTAGGAAGTACTGAAAAGGTTTTATTGTATTTTTTTGTATTAATATTTTAAAAATTATAAGCTGAAAAATAATTTTGAAAAGATTAAAGCTAATTATAATTAAAGCTAATTAATCCCTCTTAGAACAATGTGAAACATTAAAATATCCCACAGACCAAAAGATAGAAATTTTTTTACAAAATCATGAAAAATAGTTAACTTTAAGTGGATAAAATGAAAATGGATAAGAAGAAAAATTAAGAAATTACTTACTGACTCACCAATCTTACTGAGAATGTCTCAGACAACAGAAAAAGAGGAAACACTTCTAAGTTTTATGAGGCCAGGGTAACCTTATTACCCGTATATGTCATTACTAGGAAAGAAGATTATATCCTTCTTTTCAACATGCATGCAAAATTCCTAAACAGAGTATGAGCAAACTGAATCAAGCAATAAAGAAAGGGACTATTCATTACGGAATGTTATATGGCAATAAAAAGACATCAAATACTGATCCAGGCTATCATATAGATAAACCTTGAAAACACTATTTCAGGTTTTGAAAGAAGCTAGTCATGAAAGACAACATACTGCAGGATTCCGCTCATAGGAAATGTGCAGAATAGCAAACATATAAAGACATAATGATGGGAATATACTGTGAATATACTACTAATTGTACACTTTAAATGGGTGAACTGCATGGCGTATTAATTATATTTCCATAAAACTGTTATAAATAGTGTACAGTATATAATAGGTATAAGCTCAGACAAAACAGATATAGAACTTTTAAGAGATAAGTGAAATTCAGGAGAGTACATGTAAAAAATTATTTTTAACTGTTTTCAACAATTACAGCGATGGTGGGGGTATTAGCATTGTGGTTCTGAAACTGTTTCACACATTGCGAAAATTTTAATATCCATATTTATTAACATGCTGAAAGTCAACATGAATTTCTTGGAGCAGAACAGATAATACTCATACAGACAATAAAGAGATAATTCCATTCTGGTTCTTCTTGGTGTCAGCTCTTTACTCAGAAGCAAGATGATGAGAATGAGATGCAATCTTTCAAGTAGTTGCATCCTCTGTAGGGAAGGTATAAAGCTGTATATTTACTTAGGAAAAAGGGGACAGTTGTTTCCCCTCTCCTTCTGAGAGATTCTTTGGAAAAGTAAAAGCAAAGACTTGTGCCTTCATTTTGTAACGTAAAAAAAAATCTCTCTGGGGAGGAATAAAACTAGTGTCTCCAGTTTTACAACCCAGGAGATGTCTCCAAGGTCCAGGTCTCATCCCTCCACCCTTGAAATGTAAACACAGACCTCCAGAGAAGTAAGTCTCTCTGGAGTCCTCTCTGTCTATTCCATCATACATTAAATTCTAATGCTTTTAACTGAGGTCCCAAGTTGCTGTAAAATTTGCTCAGAAAGCCCTAATTGTGCAGAAGCATAAATGCATTTTCTCTACAACCCTACTTATATAATATGGTACAAAATAAATGAGAAATTGAGTTAAACCAAAAGACTGGATTGTCAAGTCAGATTCAAACAAATCTGAGACCTTATTCAGCACTGATTTTTACTGATAATTTAAAGAACAGAAGTAAACAAACAACACAGCAAATCAAGCAGAGGTCAAGGACCATCAGAACAACTCTCCATGTCCTTCACTGTCATACTCTGTCATACATATGCTCTGTCATACATATGCTCTGGCACAAGAGGACATAAAGAGTCAATTAGAATTAAAGCACCATTCTTCATTTCTTGTCCATCAAAATCAACTTTCTTTCGCATACATTCACTTTCACTGTGACTAGGGTGGTGTGACCAGAGATACTACTGTTCAATTAAACTGTGGATTCCATCTTGTTTGAGGATTTACCTGTATCCCAGACATCACAGTATAGGTTTTAGCAGCCATTGGTTTCCAGATGTCATTGTGCAACATGCTCTCTTCAGGTCAAGAGTGTTATTCCTTTACCTGTCCAATCTCCACCAATGCACCATGAAAAGGCAAATTTCATTAGATCTGTGGTACTTGGGCCATTAGAAAACAAGCATAAGGGTCACATGTTCAGTAATGTCTTACCATAATCTATGATAATGGTAGTATGCTAAGTGGCATTCTTAGCTTGGTTTCTGATACTCCTGATTGTTGATCTTTAAACATAGCAATTTCCATAATGATTAGAATATCCCATAGTCTCCTCTGGGTAAGTATTTAGGCCCTATCCCAATACTGTTGACTGACACAATGTTCCATGAAAGTAAATACTCTATTATTAGTCCAGTTATTTAGAGCTCTGTTGTCCCTCCAGGGCCATTTCTAGATGTAGTCAGTCTCCTGGAAGAGAGCTCCCTCTAGTGTCTATATTTGGACTAGTAAATTCTTTTCATCATGATGAGCTTTCAGGAATACTATGTATTTTGGTCCGATATAGAACTGAAAAGTCAGGATCAAAAATCCATATAGAACATCTAGCACAGTAGAGGAAATAGTAATCAAGCCACAACACGTGTTATTACCATGGTACATTAGTGACATTTGTATAGTTTAGAAAAATGGTTTGTACACAATATGTAAATCTCATGAGATTATCAATTAGCATATTATATTATATGTCACAGGTTTTCCACAAATGTACTTTGCATAACTCCAGAGAAGTGTTATCAGTAATATCAATTCACTGTATCTCTAGTAAGTCCATCTCCCTCAAGAGCAGTGTTCCAATTTCCTTAAATGAAGTCCACTCAGTCCAGTTCAGTCACTCAGTCGTGTCCATTCTTAGCGACCCCATGGACTGCAGTACGCCAGGCATTCCTGTCCATCACCAGCTCCTGAAGATTGCTCAAACTCATGTCCATTGAGTCAGTGATGCCATCCAACCATCACATCCTCTATTGTCTCCTTCTCCTCCTGTCTTTGATCTTCCCCAGCTTCAGGGTCTTTTCCAATGAGTCAGTTCTTCCCATCAGGTGGCCAAAGTACTGGAGCATTAGCTTCAGCTTCAGCTTCAGCATCAGTCTCTCCAATGAATATTCAGAACTGATTTCCTTTAGGATGGACTGGTTGGATCTCCTTGCAGTCCAAGGACTCTCAAGAGTCTTCTCCAATGCAATAGTTCAAAAGCATCAATTCTTCAGGTCCTAGCTTTCTTTATGGTCCAACTCTCCCATCCATTTATGACTACTGGAAAAACCATAGCTTTGACTAGATGGACCCTTGTTAGCAAAGTAATGTCTCTGCTTTTCAATATGCTGTCTAGGTTTGTCATAGCTTTTCTTCCAAGAAGCAAGCATCTTTAATTCATGGCTGCAGTCATCATCTGCAGTGATTTTGGGGTTGACACTGTAGTGATTCTACAGTGATTTAAATGAAGTCCATTACAGTCACATATTCTGTATTTGAAGGACTAGATCAGGCTATAGTATTAGTCTCTCAGTCATGTCTGACTCTTCGTGACTCCCATGGACTGTGGCCTGCCAGGTATCTCTGTCCATGGAATTCTCCAGGCAAGAACACTGGAGTGGGTTGATATTTCCTTCTCTAAGATCAAGCTATGACAGGCGGTAAAAATCTGTTTTCCATTATACCTAGGTAGGTGTCTTAGCAACATACTGTTTTGTTTTATGCCCACGAAGAATGAAAAAGCTCTACTGTTCAGAATTTTTCACCTACATAATTCATTAGTAATTATCATCAGAAAAATGATCGGAACGGTAACTACAGACAACAAATCAATAACTGAGTTATGGTAAATAAACTCCCCCTACACTGAACCATCAACTGGAACTTTGTCATTCTGTTGCTTCAGATTGCCCAGGTAAAATCTTCAGGTAGAGCTTATATATCAGCAACTCCCATTCTCTGTAGAAAAGAGGTCCAGAGTTTCCTCTCAACATAAGTAGTTAGTATTAGATCCGAGAGGGATACCTTAAGTGTGTTATTCTCTAGCTCAGAGGGGCCGGCATGGAGGTCACATGATTGCACTCTGCTAGAATTGTAATCTACTTAACAAGTGCTTTCCCATCTCCTCTGAATCCCTGAATTCCATTTACACCCTGTTTTGACCTATACCCTTTCCCCTATGACTGGCCTTTCTGGCTCAGTAGATGTCTTATAAAACCATGGGAGCAGTAAGCAAGCAGTGTTGTTAACACTTCTCCTTGGACTCACTCCAAGGTTGATGTTACAGATTTTGACAGATAAAGAATCACAGGACACATGGCCTTGTGTTTAGACATAGGCCTTAATTTACCTCCGTGGGTGAAGCTGTGACATATTCCCAAGAGTCTTTAAGGATAGGTACTGTCAAATTCAGTAGTATTAATATTGTGTTTTCTGCACTGATAACATTTTCTTTTGGTACATGTAACTTTAAGCTCAGGCCTGGGACCAAAAGATCAGGCAAAACAAAAGAAAAAACTTGTAAAATGGGAAAAATAGATAGTTGTATACTTAAATCATCCCCCATCACCTCATTCTTACCTTCCAATCCCAGAAGTATTCCCAGTAGAATCTTGGCATTACTTGCTACCATAGTCAATGTTAGCATTAAATAATTTAATTAAGCTAATCATTAAATCTTCTTTTCCTTTCTGGCCATTTTAATTAACTAGTGCATCAATTTCCTGTTTCAGTCTTCAATTATATTGCTGCTCTATGGATGTTAACAAATGTAGCACACCTGTGAGATATTTCTTGTCCATTTCTGTGTGTTTATAGAAGTGAAATATATACAATGGTCAGATTATACTGAAGTGGGCCAAAGGATGGGGAATTGGCTGCTCCAAACTTTAACCATACTTCCCAATGTTGCCTAAGTTAAATCCGGCTTAGTGTTAAACAGGTATCATCCCAGTTAACACTCATTTGCAGCCTCTTGGGGCTTTTGGTAAAGGTCCAATATAGTCTACTTGCCAGCTAATATTCCAGTTCTTGGCTTTGGGAAATTTTTTTTATTCATTGCCATGTTTGTTTTCATTTTTAAAATTGGCTTTAAAATAAAATACGCCAATTTAAAATTTCAGTAAATATATACAGGCATGCAAGCATCAACATAATTATACAGAATATTTCCACCACTCTAAAAAAGTTAATGAGAAAAGTTGGATGCTGTCATTTTCCCACTCTGCAGTCAGTCCTTTCTCCAACTCCCAGCATCTGGCATCCAGTTACTTACCATGTGTCTATAATTTTCTATTTTTAAAATGTCACATAAATGGAATTATATAATATGAGCTTACTTGTATCTCACAACTCTCAATTTTCTCTCAACTCTCTACTTTCTTCTTTGATTAGTGGGTTAATAGAAGTATGTTGGTTAATTTCAAAATGTAGGGTGGGGATTCTCCAGGTACATCTCTGTTAATTTTGTATATTTGGAGAACACATACATATCTTTTCTCCTATGTTTTCATTTCCCTCCTTTTTGCCTCCTTTCTTTTGGATGACTTGAAAGTTGTTTTTTTTTTTTTTTTTAAACTATGTGACCCTATGCAAGGTAACTAAGTTGGAAGATCTGTTACTTCCCCCTGAATAGTTTCTTCACTTCCCAAGAACAAGGTTTTCATGACCTACTCACATGACATCATTTATGCCAATGGATCTGTGTTCAACTTAATGAATTTTAAAAAATCAGACATATCTATGTAATCAAAACCCAAATCCAGATTTAGATCATTGCCAGATTTAGATCATCACTACCTAGTCAATACTTGCCCTCCTGGAGATAACAGTTTTCCAGATTCTTAACACTGTAGATTCATTTTTTTCTATTCTTGAATTTTATATGGTTGAATCATACAGAATATGCTCCATATATGTGTGTGTATGTTAGTCGCTCAGTTGTGTCTGACTCTTTGTGACCCTATAGACTATAGCCTGCCAGGCTCCTCTATCCATAGAATTCTCCAAACAAGAGTACTGGAGTGGGTTGCCATTCCCTTCTCCAGGGGATCTCCCTGACCTAGTGATCGAACTGGGTCTCCCACATTGTAGGCACATTCCTTACCATTTGAGACACCAGGGAAGTCCCAATATTATATATACACATACCAAAAAAAGATGATCAGCATCACTCCAGTGGTATCTCTGGGAAAGGGAATGATTGGCAAGAGAAGAGTTGATAGAAAATACAACAAATTTTTTATGTATCGTGAAAATTTACCATATATGGCAAGAATGTTTTCATGTAATACTTATACCATTAAAAATAAATATTTCTAAATGGGAGGATTGTTCTGAAATTCAATATGGAAATAGTGTTTAAAAAAGTCTAAAAACCAGAAACATCAATAAATACTAAGTCATTAATATGAAAATTTCATGAGTTCACTCATACCTGTAAGACATGGAGGTTATGTAACACAATTATTAGAAATATGTTTCTATACATCCATATAGAACCAACCCTCATATAAGACCAGTGCATAATTTTATGGCCACAAAACTTTGCTGACAACTTCTCCACATGGAAAGGTCCTATTGTTCCATTTTTTTTGCTTAAAACTTCTTCTGAAAATTAAAGTGTGTATATGTTGGGGGTGGGGCAGGGGGAAGCCTGAAAACCTGCACTGCATCATTTATATCTGTGTCTTTAGAAGGAATGTGCCACTCAGCAAATCTTTCTTTAATAGTGTTCTTGAGAATAATTTCTGTCTCTGCACACCTATAGTCAATCAATAGAAACTATGCTATAAATGTTAAAATCAGATCTATAATTTTGTCATTCGAATGTCAAGGACAAATCAATTTGGTTTTATACTTTACCCAAAAGTTTAATACTGTTAATCACCATCTCCAACCTTTACACAGAGGTGCACACACATACAGACACACAAATGAAAAGTAATATCAGTCACAGTAAGGTCATATTCTATAGCTCTGTTTTTTTAACAGGGCAGGTTCTCTCAGGGTTAGAGTCTACTCCATTTTCTAGTAGTATTAGGGGTAGAATATGTACTGTCCAGTGAAGTGTCACATGAACTTCAATATGTAACTATGCAATCTTAGAAAATCTGCAAGTGGGCAACAAAGAAAGTGAGAGCATACTCTGTACATTCATAGGGAAACTCAAGACAAATATATCTGTAGTGAGAATTTCAATCATAAGAGTTGCTGAGCAACATTTTCTCAAAAATGAGAACACAAAACCACCTCATTTTTTTCTTTTTAACAGCTAAGGAGATCAATTGCATGTTCTCTAAATAAGGCTTTCCGCTAAAGATAACACCTTGATTTCCACAAGAAGAGAGTGGCTTGGTGTTTACCAAGAAGAAATACTATGGAATCTTCCTTTTAATGCTGTTTAAAACGTGAATGTATTTGTAACATCTTCCACAGCTTGAGACCTTGTTATTTCAGAGATCAGCAAGGTATATACTATGAAATGAGGTATATGATTTAGGCTTTGAGAACCCTGAGGCTCCAGGGCATTTACTGTAATAGGCTCATGAAATAAATGAATTGGGCTCAAACCCCATGGTTTCTTGAACATGAATATAATTATAAAAATTTAAAACAACAAATTAAATGTGTTCACATGTAATATCCATATTTGAATCAGATTACCACCTGCCTGTTGTGTCTATGCTAACTGATCAAATGACACTGTATCAAACGTGAATTTCTCATTGCCTTCAACAAAAATCCACTACCCAGCATATTTCTGATACCAGAGAGTCAATCTTTCTAGTGATACTTAGCATTATTCAAGGTGTGTTAAAAAAAAAAAAGATAAAACTATGTGTTGTGCCACATACAGATTTTAAAGAGTTTCAAAAAATAATCAATCTATACTTTTTGTTCCCTATGAATCTGAATTCCATATCTTATAAAAGGAACTTAAACTGAAGGACTACAATATAATACCAATTTAGAGACAATTATATATTTAGGAACAAAAAAGAAAGCCAAAAAAGAAAAAAGACTCACTATTAATCACTTTGGTAAATAATCAAAAGCCCATTCTAAAACTTCCCCTTACTCAATTCCTTTAGCTTATAACTCCACATTTTATATTCTAAATCAATCTTCCTTTTAAGTTGTAACTGTTTATTAGTGAACTCAGAATAGCTGAGTGGTAACAGACAGCTCCCTTGAAAGCCTGGCTACATACCTAGAGCTGCTACTTTTATGATGATTGCTTGAATGTTAGATGATATCATCTCTTGGAGCAAATCTTCCTGGTTTCTCTGCCAAAGGTAAGTTAAAGGCTGGAGATTAAGCCTTTTACACCTATAAAATAATTTTTAAAAAATCACATAACATTTTAATGTTCTATACTTAGATCCATAGCAATTACTTTGATTTTAAACATACTGTTTCTCTCAAGGATTTTAGCATATAAAATACTTTAAAAAGTATGTTTTGCATAATGAAATTTATGTATACAACATAAACATATTTAATTTCCACAAGCTATTCCTAAACAGATAAAAATGAAATCTCCAAGCAGATTAGAAATATTAATTTTAGTAAGACTAAATCGATGCAAAAAAGTTTCCAAATGCTAATGGATGATTATTCTTGTTTTTAGAACTTCCTTAGGAGTCAAAAGTGCAAAGCTTATGCAAAATAGGCAAATAACTGTATCCTAATAAAATAATCATATTAGGATAAATTTATATCCTAATAAATAGGAAATAATCATATCTTAAAAAAATAATCATATACTGGTTAAATTTATAATATCTATGGTTATATGAACTACTCTTACCCAACTTTGAAACTTTTTTTAAGGGTAGAGATAAATTGAAATATGAGTTAACAGATAAAAATTATCTATTATATATATAAAATAGACAAACAACAAGGGTTTACTGTGTAGTACAGGGAACTGGAATTATATTCAGTGTTTTATAATAACCTATAATGGAAAATTTAGAACTGGATATGGAACAACAGACTGGTTCCAAATAGGAAAAGGAGTACGTCAAGGTTGTATATTGTCACCCTGCTTATTTAACTTATATGCAAAGTACATCATGAGAAATGCTGGGCTGGAGTAAGCACAAGCTGGAATCAAGATTGCTGGGAGAAATATCAATAACCTCAGATATGGAGATGACACCACCCTGATGGCAAAGTGAAGGTGAACTACAAAGCCTCTTGAAAGTGAAAGAGGAGAGTGAAAAAGTTGGCTTAAAGCTCAACATTCAGAAAACTAAGATCATGGCATCTGGTCCCATCACTTCATGGGAAATAGATGGGGAGACAGTGGAAACAGTGGCAGACTTTATTTTGGGGGGGCTCCAAAATCACTGCAGATGGTGATTGCAGCCATGATATTAAAAGACACTTACTCCTTGGAAGGAAAGCTATGACCAACCTAGATAGCATGTTAAAAAGCAGGGACATTACTTTGCCAAAAAAGGTCCGTCTAGTCAAGGCTATGGTTTTTCCAGTAGTCATGTATGGGTGTGAGAGTTGGACTGTGAAGAAGGCTGAGCGCCTAAGAATTGATGCATTGAACTGTGGTGTTGGAGACGACTCTTGAGAGTCTTGGACTCAAGAGACCCTTGGACTGCAAGGAGATCCAACCAGTTCATCCTAAAGGAGATCAGTCCTGGTTGTTCATTGGAAGGACTGATGCGGAAGCTGAAACTCCAGTACTTTGGCCACCTCATGCGAAGAGTTGACTCATTGGAAAAGACCCTGATGCTGGGAGGGATTGGGGGCAGGAGGAGAAGGGGACGACAGAGGATGAGATGGCTGGATGGCATCACCAACTCGATGGACATGAGTTTGAGTAAACTCCAGGAGTTGGTGATGGACAGGGAGGCCTGGCGTGCTGTGATTCCTGGGGTTGCAAAGAGTCAGACATGACTGAGAGACTGAACTGAACTGAACTGATAATGGAAAATAATCTGGAGAAAATATATGACTTTGCTATATACTGAAACTGTGCTATACCTACTTTGCTATACACTTTGTTATACTTTGCTATATACCCGAAACTAGCATAATATTGTAAATCAACTATACTTCAATACAAAAGAGAAAAAAGGTGAAAAGATATTTTAACAAAAACAAGCATAAAGAATTAAGAATAAGCATAACTATAATGACAGGAAAAAAAAAGAATTCATGTCTGAATGAAAAGAAAGAAAACAGTAATAACAAAAAGTGCATACACTGAGCACCTAATATGTTGCAGGTACTGTACTACAAATTGTACATTATGGTGCTGGAAGAAGAATTCGGATTTTGGAGTCCAGACAAATTTGAGTTTGAAACCTCCTCCTAAACTCACTAGCTGCATGACTTGAACAAGTCAGAGCTAAGCTTTAATTTTCTAGCTCATATATAGGGACAAAAATATTTCTTTCCAAAGTTCTTAAGAAGATTACAATATTAGAAAGTGAAGGCAGCCTTTATTCCTCTTTTCTTCACATTCTACATCTACCACAATGCAGAATACAATCACTCCTCCCCAGTACCGCTGGTAACATGCTGGTCAGAGCCATCACTATCTTTCTGCATACCGGATCCTAGTTCCCGACCAGGGACTGAACCCATCCCCATGCAGTGGAAGCACAGAGTCTTAACCACTGGACTGCCGGAGAAGTTTCCATTCTTGTCCTTTTAAAACAATTTTCAATATAATAGTCGGTGTGATCCTTTCAAAACATAAATGGGTCATGGAATTCCTCTGCTCTAAAGCCTCCCTTATCACTCCTAGTAAATAAGCCCTGAAGGGATCCCACCCTGGTCGCTCTCATACCTCACCTCCCACTACACTCCAGCCTGCCCTCCCCTACTCCCCCAGCCTGCTCACTCTTGTCTAACATACTTGCCATGTTTCCTACCTCCCTCATTTGCTTCATGCCTTTAGTTAGATATAACTTCCTAAGAGAGGATTAATTAATTAAAAATAATATAGATTAACTGATAATTAATTAAAAGTAATATAGATTAAATTATTGCACAATGCCTGGATAAACTAGGTATTCAATAAACAGTAAAGACAAGTGATTCACTCTAGTCACACTGTAAGTGGTTGAGCTCAAATTTCAAGTAAAAAAATACAGCTCTAAGCTCTACTATCCCTGGTGTCAGCAAGGCTTCCTGGAAGACTACTCCAGCAGACATGGAACTCTCTGTCTTGCAGAAAATCCCAATACTTATTAAAGGTACCACATACTTGGTCATTTACTCATACATGGTCTTAAGAAATATTAATACCACTTTTTTTTCCTTGCACATATACCTTGACTTTCAAAGAAATCAAGATCTTCCTTAATGTTGAGACTGTTTTATATAATTTTCCTTTGTAAAATGTCCTGAGCATCTAAATCAATGCTGAGACAATACTGAGGCATTTAATAAACATAAAATAATAAAACTGTAACTACCCACGTAACACAAGCATTACAGTTTTTGCTGTCCTATCACCAATATTTAATGTCTACTAACCAGATTTTTCTCTCCATATTTTTGAGGTAAAGATTTTTTGGTTGTTTTTTTGAAGAAAATTTTATTCCTTCCTGGCCTTACTGGAAAATTCTTGGCTGTTTCTTTGGTATTCCTGATCTATTGAGTATTTTTAGACTTAAGTCATATTTCTTTGGGGTCTTCCCTGGTGGTACAGTGGTAAAGAATCTGACTGCCAATGCAGGAGATTCAGGTTTGATCCCTGGGTGGGGAAGATGCCCTGGAGAAGGTAATGGCAACCCACTCCAGTATTCTTGCATGGAGAATCCCATGGACAGAGGAGTCTGGTGAGCTACAGCCCATGGGGATGCAAAAGAGTTGGACATAAGGAGCCTAGTAGGCTACAGTCCATTGGGTCGCAAAGAGTCGGACATGACTGAGCGACTTCACTTCACTTCACTAGCGACTAAACAACAATGTATTTCTTTACCTATTTAAATTCTTTAACAGTATAAAATATCATGGTTGAAATAGTTTCCTCTGTAAATCACTACTGTATTTGAGCTTGTGACATCTATTAATCTCTTTATATCTCAAAAATATAATGAAGAAATTACAAATTGGAGACTGGCTAATTCAAAACTGAGTTTGTAGACCAATGGCTCCCAATAAAGAAAGTTAAGTCGCTCAGTTGTGTCTGACTCTTTGCAACCCCATGGACTGTAGCTTACCATGCTCCTCTGTACATGGGATTTTCCAGGCAAGAGTACTGGAGTGGGTTGCCATTTCCGTCTCCAGAGGATCTTCCCAACCCAGGGACCAAACTTGGGTCTCCTGAATTGTAGGCAGAAGCTTTAATATTTGAGCCACCAGGGAAGATTAAAAAAAAATACTGCAGATATGCTTTTTTTTTTTTTTCTCTCTTTTTTGGTGCTGAAACCCAGGAATGAAGAGATGTGCTTTATGGTATATATATGGTTATACTACAGATACCATATATATATGGTTATATATATACATATATATATGTATATATATATGGTTAAACTATTTGTTGAACTGTACCTGAGATTGCATTTTGAGAAACAGTTTGCCTCCACTTTTGAGTACCCAGTGGGCCCCTCTCTCATGTAGATATAAAGTGGCTTCCCAACAGGAGCACATTTTTATATTCTCCATAAAGCTTTCATAAATAGATGTCAGTCCTACCTATAGTTTGGCTACCCATAAAATCACATACTTTTGAATTTATTCAAAAGCAAAGATTTTTACACAAAATATTCTCAGAGAATATGACTTAAAACTGGATGAGAATAATACTACTTTTAACATTTGGCTAAGGGATATTCAATCCATCTCTGTCTATAAACCAGTTCAGTTTAGTCGCTCAGTCATGTCCTACTCTTTGCAACCCCATGAATTGCAGCACTCCAGGCCTCCCTGTCCATCACCAACTCCCAGAGTTTACTCAAACTCATGTCCATCGAGTTGGTGATGCCATCCAGCCATCTCATCCTCTGCTGTCCCCTTCTCCTCCTGCCCTCAATCTTTCCCAGCATCAGGGTCTTTTCAAATGAGTCAGCTCTTCGCATGAGGTGGCCAAAGTACTGGAGTTTCAGCTTCAGCATCAGTCTTTCCAATGAACACCCAGGACTCATCTCCTTTAAGATGGACTGGTTGGATCTCCTTGCAGTCCAAGGGACTCTCAAGAGTCTTCTCCAACACTACAGTTCAAAAGCATCAATTCTTCGGTGCTCAGATTTCTTTATAATCCAACTCTCACAACTATACATGTCCACTGGAAAAACCATAGCCTTGACCAGACGGACCTTTGTTGGCAAAATAATGTCTCTGCTTTTTAATATACTATCTAGGTTGGTTATAACTTTCCTTCCAATGAGTAAGCGTCTTTTAATTTCATGGCTGCAATCACCATCTGCAGTGATTTTGCAAATGCAGGCAGACAGAATACAAGGAAAACTTTTTCAAAATACACATTACTATCTCACATGGGAGGTGGGGGAGATGGGAGGAGTAACAGTCTAATAATTCCTTTGAAGTTGAATGGGCTTTTATAGAAATATTTCAATCTCATGAATATTCTTTTCCAAGAACTGAGTCTGAAGAACCAAAGAAGATATTACTTAATATATATTTTCCTTTAAAATATTACTACACTACTTCTATTTGCTCCTGATTTTTATTACAAATGATAATGAGTTAAAAATATTAAAAAGTTACACCATTTTAAATTAGGGAAATTTGAGAATAATACTTCAAAAAAACCTTTGCTTCAATTTTTATTATAATTTTTCCTTATGGTAAGTAAGTAAGTTTTCTCATGTAGAGATATAAAGATAGAAAAAAGAGTACAAATGCAACTTCTGTTACTTAGGGCAATATATTTAGTTTCATGGGACACGTGGTGATGGTGGTGGCTTAGTCACTAAGTCGGGTCTGACTCTGCGATCCAATGGACTATAGCCCACCAGGCTCCTCTATCCGTGGGACATGTATAATACTTGATCTATTTATTATTTGGGTAAAATTATTTATTTTTCATTAATTTTCATTCTTAAATTACTACATTTAAAAAATATAAGACAAATTAATGTTCTCTTACACATTTTCTACTCGAACACGCTGATAGTCAGAGAGTATAGCACCTACTGATATTCCCTCTACTTCTTCTTTTTCCTGAAAATAAAGCAAAACATGTTTTAAAAAATAAATAAACATGTGACTCTGTATTATGTTCTGAAAATTATAAATGAATTGTTTCATTTAGAAAACCACCTTGAAACAGAATAATTTACTGAAAATACAATCCACATTCAGGGGAAAAAAGTATATTTAAAAATATATGTTTAACTCACCCTCTCAGTTCTGGGGAGAAATAATTATTCTTTTTACCAAAAACCCCAATAACTAGAGACCATTTTTCAAGGAGAAGATAAAGGCAGCACTCCCAAAATGTTTTCTCACTTGATATCCCTTTAAAGATTCACTGATATTTGACAGAAATTTCTAAGAAATTTCTATTTAAGGACAATGTCTTCTCAGATTGAGTAACTTAAAAAAAATTGAACCAATGGTTGAGTTCAGTCGCTCAGTCATGTCTGACTCTTTGTGACCCCATGGACTGCAGCAGGCCAGGCCTCCCTGTCTATCACCAACTTCCAGAGTTTACTCAAACTCATGTCCATCGAGTCAGTGATACCATCCAACCATCTCATCCTCTTGTCATCCTCTTCTCCTCCTGCCTTAAATCTTTCCCAGCATCATGGTCTTTTCAAATGAGTCAGTTCTTTGCAGCAGGTAGCCAAACTACTGGAGTTTCAGCTTCAGCATCAGTCCTTCCAATGAATATTCAGGACTGATTTCCTTTAGGATGGACTGGTTGGATCTCCTTGTTGTCCTAGCAACTCTCAAGAGTCTTCTCCAACACCACAGTTCAAGCACATCAATTCTTTGGTGTTCAGCTTTCTTTATAGTCCAACTCTCACATCCATATATGACTACTGGAAAAACCATAGCTTTGACTAGATGGACCTTTGTTGGCAAAGTAATGTCCCTGCTTTTTAATATGCTGTATAGGTTGGTCATGACCTTCCTTCCAATGAGCAAGTGTCTTTTAATTTCATGGCTGCAGTCACCATATGCAGTGATTTTGGAGCCTCCCAAAAATAAAGTGTGCCGTAAGTTTCCAGTGTTTCCTCATCTATTTGCCATGAAGTGATGGGACTGGATACCATGATCTTAGTTTTCTGAATGTTGAGTTTTAAGCCAGCTTTTTCACTCTCTTCTTTCACTTTCATCAAGAGGCTCTTTAGTTCCTTTTCACTTTCTGCCATAACGGTGGTGTTATCTGCATATCTGAGGTTATTGATATTTCTCCTGACAATCTTGATTCCACCTTTTGATTCCTCCAGCCCAGCATTTCTCATGATGTATTCTGCATATAAGTTAATAAGTAGGGTGATAATATACAGCCTTGACGTACTCCTTTCCCGATTTGGAACCAGTCCATTGTTCTATGTCCAGTTCTAACTGTTGCTTCTTGACCTACATATAGGTTTTTCAGGAGGCAGATCAGGTGGTCTGGTATTCCCATCTCTTTCAGAATTTTCCAGAGTTTGTTGTGGTCCACACAGTCAAAGGCTTTGGCATAGTCAATAAAGCAGAAATAGATGTTTTTCTGGAACTCTCTTGCTTTTTTGATGATCCAATGGATGTTGGCAATTTGATCTCTGGTTCCTCTGCCTTTTCTAAATCCAGCTTGAACATCTGGAAGTTCACAGTTCACATACTGTTGAAGCCTGGCTTAGAGAATTTTAAGCATTACTTTGCTAGGATGTGAGAAGAGTGTAATTGTGCAGTAATTTGAGCATTCTTTGGCATTGCCTTTCTTTGGGATTGGAATGAAAACTGACCATTTACAGTCCTGTGGCCACTGCTGAGTTTTCCAAATATGCTGGCATATTGAATGCAGTGCTTTTGCAGCATCATCTTTTAGGATTTGAAATAGCTCAGCTGGAATTCCATCACCTCAACTAGCTTTGTTCATAGTGATGCTTCCTAAGGCCCACTTGACTTCACATTCCAGGATGTCTGGCTCTAGATGAGTGATCACACCATCATGATTATCTGGGTCATGAAGATCTTTTTTGTATGGCTCTTCTGTGTATTCTTGCCACCTCTTCTTAATATCTTCTGCTTCTGTTAGTTCCATGCCATTTCTGTCCTTTATTGTACCCATCTTTACATGAAATGTTCCCTTGGTATCTCTAGTTTTCTTGAAGAGATCTCTAGTCTTTCCCATTATATTGTTTTCCTCTATTTCTTTGCATTGATCACTGAGGAAGGCTTTCTTATCTCTCCTTGTTATTCTTTGGAAATCTGCATTCAAATGGGTATATCTTTCCTTTTCTCTTTGCCTTTCACTTCTCTTCTTTTCACAGCTATTTGTAAGACCTTGTCAGCAAACATTTTGCCTTTTTGCATTTCTTTTTCTCAGGGATGGTCTTGATCACTGCCTCCTGTACAATGTCATGAACCTCTGTCCATAGTTCATCAGGCTTTCTGTCCATCAGATTTAATCTCTTGAATCTATATGTATAGTTGTAAGGGATTCCACTGTATAATCATAAGCAATGGTATAAGTAGATAAAGGAATACAATGATTTTTATCTGTATCTTAAAAAAAAAAAGATTGGCAGAGGAACATACAGGAAGTAGAGATGATAGAGGATAAAGAAATCTCAAATAAGGACACAATGAAATCTTGTCAACAGAGTTACAAGTCAGAACACCCAACAGTATATTCAGCAGTATCCCCCATGGATGAGGGCTAACCTATCTATCTAGCACACCCACTAAAAATGTAATTTCAAATATGATCAAGTTTGCAGATGAAAGCTAGAATGGATTAAAAAGAAAAGAAGATCAATCAAGTACCTCGATGGATATGGACAACACAGGGATCTGGAAGGACAGGCCCCAAATGAGATTTAATGAAAGGAAGTATAAAACAATACACTAAGGGAAGAATCATACACAACACAGGTATAAATTAGGGAACTGTTATCTAGAAAACAGATATGAAAAAGTAACTAGTGGTGATTACTAATAACAAACTGAACAGAAATTCTCTGAATAGACATAAAAGAAAAGTCATCCTAGACCTTTGGAGTACAGAAGAAACTACTTCAGAGAGATGATTTCTTTATTAACACTCTGGTTTTTCCAAACTTGAAAAACTACAAAGTACAACAGCGTTTCACATAAAAATAAATGTAATACTTTGAGATATTCTAAAATAACCTTGAATGTCCTAAAACGATGCCATAATAAATAAACAAAAATGAACAACAGGAATCTCTCATGTCTTTGAAGACTAAAGCAAATTTAAAATTTCTACTCTAAAATGATAAGAGAAATATCTTCCCAAATTTCCTCAAAATAAATAGATTCTCCAGGAAAAGAGCTATTTCCTTTGTTTTTTTATTTCAGCAACTTTGTAAGAACATTTGCTTGTGACCTTTCTCTAACTTTCCCAGCCACTTTATTTTTTATAAAAGTCATTGTATTAGTAGAAAAAAGGCAAAGTGTAGTGTTTCTCGTTACATGCAAATATGGCATAGATCACAGAGTAGTGAGTGATATTATTAACAAGATCAACATTTCAGTTATATTCTTATACTATATATTGTTTATCTGAAGTTCTGTCAAAAGAAAATATAAGGTCTTGAATATTATATATAGGTGTGTGTCTGTGTGTGTTTCTCAATAATTCATGAAAACAAATATCAGTCACTGAAGTTTTCTTTGCACACTTAAGTCAAGACACTTTTGACATTTATTATCTATTTAAAATGGGTTAATGTTCTATCATTCTCATTTATTATTCACCATAACCCCAAAATTATTATTATTTAATTCCTTTTAGTCTACATGAAGTCTCTGGAATTCTCTTCTATTTCTATCTCTCATTTTCTATTTCATAATATTGAACTAATCAGTTCTAGAATTACATACCCAGCTAAATTTGGCTGTTCTTCGATCTAAGCCCACCTAAATAAAGATTATTAGTTACACTTTTTTTTCAACAGTCATCATTACTACTACCCATTAGAAATTCAGTCCTATTACCTATTTAGCTCTGTGATTTTGAACAAGTTATATAATTTCTCTGTTTCTCAGTTTCCTTATCTATATAGTGAAGATAATTATAGCTCTGTTTTTGAGGGTTATTATGAACACTGAGTAAAATAATACAGAAAAATAACAGTGACAAGCATCTAGTAAGCAGAGTAAATACTTTCTTCTGTCACTATAAATCTTCTTTATTTTTACTAATATTATTCTATAACTATTTCAACTACTACTTCTACTATTGCTACTGCTAACTACCACCACCACCACCACTACTGTTACTACTACTACAACTAAATAAAGGCCTAACTTGACAGACAAAGCCCTTCATTCCTGGGCTTTAATCTCTTGCTCATTATTACTTTTTAACAAAGGTTCCCCAACTTGTAATAGTTAATTTTATGTGTCAATTTGACTAGGCTAAGGCGTACCTAGATTGAACATCTAGTACCTGATAAAACATCATTTATTTCTGTAAAGATGTTTCTGGAAGAGATTATGATTTGAAGTGGTAGACTGGGTAAGGAAGATAGCCCTAATCAATGCAGGTGAGCATCGTCCAATTTCTTGAGGGCCTGAATAGAACAGAAAAGTAGAGGAAGGGCATATTTACTCACTTGAGCTGGGACATCCACCTTCTGTCCTCAGACACCAGTGTTCCTGGTTCTGGGGCTTTTGGACTCAGACTGAAATTTAAAACACTGGTCCTCTTGTTCTCAGGCTTTGGGGTTTGGATGGAACTATATCACTAGTTTTTTAGGCCCCCAGTCTGCCAGTGGCACAGCATGGGACTTCTCAGGTTTCATGATCAGATGAACTAATCCCTCAAAACAAATCTCTTTCCATATATCTTTATATATTCTATTGGTCTTGTTTCTCTGGAGAATCCTGACTAATACACAATCCTTGACAACCAACTCTACAGTCCAGTTACAAACTTTTCAAACCTAGTGAGCCCCGGATATCCAAAGATTGAGTAAGACTTTTGTTGCACCCTTATCATTCAGAACATACTACTAATTTTGAAGAAAGACAAAACACATCTTTAAAAGGTAAATATCTAGCAGATAGGCAATCTAGTCTGTAGGAAATACAGAGCTAAGCTCAGGTCCTAATCTGTGACTCATGCCATCTGGGGGAAAAGTTGGTAACTTAAAAGGTGTGTGTGCCTCCTACAAGCCATGGCGCCCTCAGGGCCATCTGCTGAGCCCTTCTCTCACTCTGCGCCCTGCTTCTTGAGGTTCTTGTTTGCTTCTGTGGTGTCAAGTTCTCCTACATGCTGACAGCACCTCCATCTTCCTCTAAACTCTCTTGAGTACCAGAGTACAGCTGTTCCTTGGTATGTGAGGAGGACTGATTCCAGGACTCCACTGTGGATACCAAAATCCTAGGACGCTCAAGTCTCTTATATAAAATGGTGCAGCATTTAGATATATATACACATTCTCTCTAAAGAAAGAATACCTTAATAAAACAATGTACATGTCATATAATAGTTATAAATACAACGACTAGATTAGCCAAGCAGACATCACGAGCTTATTTGTTGCTTAGATCACTGTTTTCCACAATTTCAATATGAAGCACAACTGCAAGACTGCCGGGGAGCTAGTCCAGGCAGCTTTCTGACCTACTTCACCAATTGTAACAATAGAGAGAGTAAAAATGTTAGTTGCTCGGTCATGTCCAGACTCTTTGTGACCCCATGGACTATGGCCTACCAAGCTCCTCTGTCCATGAGATTCTCCAGGCAAGAATACTGGAGCGGGTTGCCGTTTGTTTCTCCGGGGGATCTTCCTGACCCAGGGATCGAACCCAAGTCTCCCACATTAAAGGCAGATTCTTTACTCTCTGAGCCAACAGGGAAGGGTACAATAGAGAGGTCACTTGCAAAAACAGACACATACCCATAAACTGGTACAAAACATAGCTTCATTATTACCATTTGTACACCTGACTTGTATGTTCAGAAAGGACAAATATATCAATATATCAACACTCTTGTTTAAGAACCCAATGTCTGATTACAGAGGGTCAAATGTGCTTCTCAGAATATATTTTTAAATTCTGGAGAGCAGAAATAGACCAAATCTTAATAATGCTTAATCCTGAATAGTAATTCATTTTTGCTATTTTATTTCTAACTTTATATTTCCTCAAACATTTTTACAATGTATTTACCTTTTCAATTAGGGGAAAATTTATTAAAACCCGTGTATGCATATATATACTTATCCTATGAGCTGGTAAGCTGGCAGACAAAATTATTCATGTGTTTATTATGCAGCAATTTATAAAGGCCTATTGTGTGACAGGTCCTACACCAGGAAGGCTGAAACACATTTGAAAAAAGCACAGATGTTAACCTTAAGAAACTAAAATCTAGTGGTGAGGGATGCAGGAGAATGGACACACTGAGAAAGTAAGTAAGATAAGTGACATAAGTCCATACAGAGTATACTGGAACACAAAGAAAAGAATCTTTCTGGAGGGATGAGATTAGAAAATACTTAAAAAAAAAATTTGAAAGAGATGCATGTATCCCAATGTTTGTTGCAGCATTTTTACAATAGCTAGGACATGGAAGCAACCTAGATGCCCATCAACAGATGAATGGATACAGAATTTGTGGTATATGTATACATATATATACACACACACACAGTGGAATATTACTTAGCCATAAAAAAGAATGCATTTAAATTAGTCCTAATGAAGTGGATGAATTTAGAGCCTATTATACAGAGTGAAGTAAGTCAGAAAGAGAAAGACAAATATTGTATACTAATGCATGCATATGGAATCTACAAAAAAGTACTGATGAACCCATTTCAGGAAAACAATGGCGATGCAGATATAGACAACAGACTTGTGAACACAGTGGGGGAAGTAGAGGGTGGGACAGATTGATAGAAAAGTATAGAAACATATACAAAACTATATTTTAAGTAGATAGCAAGTGGGGATTTTCTGTGACACAGGAAGCTCAACCCAGTGCTGTGTGACAACCTTAGAGGGGTGAGATGGGGTGGGAGATTGGAGGGGGATTCAGGAGGGACGGTACATATGTATACCTGTGGCTGATTCAAGTTGATGTATGGAAGAAACCAACAGAATATTGTAAAGCAATTATCCTCCAAAAAAAAAATTATATTTCAAACATGAAACAGTTAGAAATGTTGGTTCTTTGCCCTTTGTGATCATAAGAAAATAGATAACAGCTTCTACTGTTTTCCTCCTTCAAATAGGTTTTGTGTACAAAATCCACCCAATTTTTTTCTTCAAAGAAACAAATCTGGTTCTAAAAAGAAATGTATATAATTTATCAGCTAACAAATCAACATACACCTGTTTATCTCCATTTGGTATCTGATTGTGTGGTCAAATCTTCTATAACAAACAGTAATCAATAATCATTAAAAAAAACACAACATGTCAATCTGTTAGGGCCACAGAAGTGGGTCCTGTGCCAACTTGGCACCTTCCTTCTGTGGCTCCTGGGATGTTCACTGCTTCTGGCCTGGGCCTGGCTCTCCGGAAAGGAACAGTCCTCTGCTGGGTGAAGAGCTGCCCGAGGGCTCCATGTAGCTTCTGTGGGCGCAGTTCAGGCCTGGGCCAAGGTTTTGTATCAGGTTGGGGCTCTATAAAGTTATTAGACTTGTCCATGTATAACCTAGTCCTAAAGTCTTATTAACTACAAAGCCTTATCTACGTCTTTTAAAATCAACATCCTAAGGCATCAGGAACACAGACACACAAGGACAGAAATGGACTTTTTACTATGAAATGTACCTAGTGTGTCCTTATTTACATGCAAAGCTCTACCATGCAACAGTTCAAAGGCACCCAATTCAGAGACTGGGATGAAGACAGCATACCCTCAGTCATAGGGTAGCAGTGAAAATTACAAGTTTAGAAGGAGGGTTTAAAGGTAGAAATCTAGACCAAAATTAGCTTTATTCACTCAATATTCACTTATCTTCATACTGAGAAGTTGATTCACAAAGCCAACAGCATAAATTTTTCAACCAACTTTTAAAATGCAACTTCTATAAATGAGGATTAGTATTTTTTATGTTTTTTAAACAGTTTCAGCTTTATTGAGATATAATTGACAAATAAAATTGTAAGATGTTTAAAATGTGCAATGTGATGAAAACAAGCTGTCCCTTTTTACAAATGAAAACTAGGCCTATTTATTCCAAAGACGAGAAGATATGCAGCTTGCATTTATCGGGGATATTATTTTCTTTGAAAAATGTTTCAGTTACCAGTATTATTCTGTTAATGAGTTCCTGCCTGTTGAGAAAAAAATGATCTGCTGAATTTAAAATGTTTTTCATCTGAAAGGCATTCTAACATTTTTAATATGAACCATTCATTAAAGAAGCACACTTGGATTATAGCTCTGAGTGGTGATATTTGGACTTCTGGCAATGTGACATTATTAAATAAGAAACATTTGTGAATGCCAATGATATTCTGGGGACTGGATAATGAAACAAGAAATTTATGTGGCCAGTAAAGCAGTAGATGATTTTTCCTTAAACTTTTAATTCTTCACTTCAATAGAATTACCTAAGTCCAGGTTAAGAAAAATAGCCCCAGAAATGAATACTCTTTTACATGAAATAATTCTGAAAGTGACACTGAGAATTGCCAAGAGATATATTCAGGCAACTGACTAAAATTTTTGTTCAACTTATTGTTTTTCTTAGTATCATCAATATAAAACATTTCCAAAATGGGAAATGATCACCATCTGGAGTTCTGCCATTAAACAGTAAGCTCATGACGGAGTACTAGGTCACTAATTTGTAACATTATTATCTCCCTTTGTGAGCTTTCTCAATTAAACAGGGAAAAAGTTGTTAAGGAAATCATTTGACAAAGAAACTGTAGATTAACATAATCATTTGTCATTTATGTCCATTTTAAAGCTAAAGTGATTTCTTTTACTTTTGAGTTTCCATCTTAGTTTTAACAGTATGACACTCCTAGTTTGGAATAAATCTGTCATTTGCTACCTGGAGTGTCTTCCAACCTCAATGGACACATTCATACCTTGCTAGTCGACTTAGGCCAAATTCAACCTGAAATAAAACTGAACTCTGGAACAATTCTTTCCCCCTTGGGTTTCTAAGAATATTCATCCTGCTAAGAAGGTGACATTTTGAGGACTTCTGACTCTTTAACAACAACAACAACATGAATAAAGGATTAAGCTGTTACTCTTTGTGGGAAGAATAAAAAAAAGATCAAGAAGTACTCATTTCTAAACAAATCAGTTTGATAGCAAGTGTTTGACCTGTTTAAAAGCTGCTTTCTAAACTCATTTTCTAAGCTCCTAAGGAAACTTTCTTTGATTAGAGATAATGTTTAAAATGCAAGTTATATAAATGGGGATTATTGTATTTTATGTTTTTTAATTATTCCAGCTTCACTGAGGAATAATTAACAGGCAAAATTGTAAGATGTTTAAAATGTTCAACATAAAGATCCATATGACCTAGACAGCGTATTAAAAAGCAGAGACATTACTTTGCTGACAAAGGTCCAAATATTCAAAGCTATGGTTTCTCCAGTAGTCACTTACAGATGTATGTGAGAGTTGGACCATAAAGAAGGCTGAGCACCGAAGAACAGATGCCTTTGAACTGTGTTATTGGAGAATGCTCTTGAGAGTCCCTTGGACTGCAAGGAGATCAAACCAGTCAATTCTAGAGAAAATCAACCCTGAATTCACTGGAAGGATTGATGCTGAAGCTGAATCTCCACTACTTTGGCCACCTGATGCGAAAACCTGACTCAGTAGAAAAGACCCTGATGCTGGGAAAGATTGAAAGCATGGGGAGAAGAGGTCAACAGAAGAGGAGATGGTGATGGAGAAGGAAGCCTGGCGTGCTCCAATTCATGGGGTTGCAAAGAGTAGGACACGACTGAGTGACTGAACCACAATCAACAATACTTAGGTTGTTTCCATACCTTAGTTATTCTGAATAAAACTGCAATGACCTTGAGAGTACAGATATCTTTCGGAGATAATGATTTCACTTCCTTTGGATTTATACCTGGAAGCAGAATTGCTGGATCATATGACAGTTCTATATTTAATTTTTTGAGATACTTCCATATCGCTTTTCATAGTGGTTGTCCAACGTACAAGACCGTCAACACTGTACAAGTTTCCATATTCTCTGTATCCTTTCCCACATTTCTTACCTTTTTGACAAAAGATAATCCTAACAGGTATGAAGTGATATTTCATAGTGATTTTGGTTTGTATTTCTCTGATAATTAGTGATTTTGAGCACCTTTTCATATATTGCTGGCCATTCATGTCTTCTTGGAAAATGTCTCTTCAGGTCCTTTGGCTATTTTTCAAATTGGGTTACTTTTTTCTTTTCTTTTCTTTCTTTTCTAGTTTTAATTTTTTTTTGGGGGGGGCGGGTATTGAGTTGAGTTCCTTGTATACTTTAGATACTAACCCCTTATAATACATATAGTTTGCATATTTTTTCCCACTTCATAAAATGTCTTTTTACGTTGTTGATGATTTCTGAGGTTGAACAGACCTTTTTAGCTTATGGAAACCCATGTGTTTAGTTTTGCTTTTGTTGTCTTTGCTTTTCGTGTCAAGGCCAAAAAAATCATTGCTAACATGACTGTCTAGGAGTTTATTGCCTATGATTTTCTCTAGGAATTTAACCAGTTTCAGATCTTACATTCAAGTCTTTAATACATTTCGAGTTGATTTTTATGTATGGTGTAACACAGGGGTCCAGTTTCATCCTGTTGCGTGTGGCTAACTAGTTTTCTCATTGCCATTTATTGAAGAAATTATTCTTTGCCCATTGTACATTCTTGGCTCTTTTGTCAAAAATTAATTGACAATATATGCACAAGTTTATTTCTGAGTTTTCTATTCTATTAATCTATGTGTCTGTTTTATGCCAACACCGTATTGTTTTGATTGCTACTATTTTGCAATATAGTTTGCCTCCATCTTTGTTCTTTCTCAAGACTGCTTTGGTTATTTGGGAAATTTTTGCGGTTCCATACAAATTTTAGGATCTTTTTTCCTACTTCTACAAAAACCACCACTGGAATTTTGATAGGGCTGCACTGAATCTATAAATTGCTTTGAGTAGTATGGTCATTTTAACAATATTAATCTTGTCAATTGAGTGCCAAATGCTAAATACTTAACACTCTTGCACAATTGGCTTTACATTTTTCAATGACTATGGAGGAATATTGATTGGAAAAGTGTATAGAAGCAAAATAACTACTAAGGGAACCCTAAAGAAATCTACATAAGAAATGATGGAAGTCTAAAGTAAGGCAGTGTTTATGATGATGACAATGAAAAGGCATATTTGTGATATAAGAAAAGATCAACAGATTATGGTGGCATGTGGCTGAGAAAGAAATCCAGAAAGCTCTCAATATTTTGGCTTGGTCACTTGAGAGACAGCAATGGCATTACTTTTATAAGAGATACACAAATTTGAGGAGGCATATGATGTGTACTATTTTGGACATTAAGCTTTATGTGTCTTTGGTCAATCAATGAGGTCTGCTCAGCAGACATTCGAGTATGGAGCTCAAAGAAGATATAATTGGGTGATATAAACGTGTACATAGTGCAAGTGGTAACTATGATTTCCCTGGGTGGCTCAGACAGTAAAAGTGTCTGCCTCCAATGCAGGAGACCTGGGTTCGATCCCTGGGTAGAAAAGATCCCCTGGAGAGGGAAATGGCAACCCACCCCAGTACTCTTGCCTGGAGAATCCCATGGATGGAGGAGCCTGGTAGGCTACAGTCCATGGGGTTGCAAAGAGTCAGACATGACTGAGCGGCTTCACTCTCAGTGGTAACTGAAGCCTGAAGAAGAGATGATGAGATGAGGTCAAATGGAAGTGTAGAATAAAAGAGGGTGAAAAATGAAGCCATAAGGAACCACAACATTTATAAAGTGGGTAGAGAATGAAGGATCTTGAAAGACAACTAAGGACAGAAAAACAGATGGAGAACTAAGACAGAAGGAAATCACAGAAGCCATGGTCAAAGAAGAAGAGGTTATTAGCTCCTAAAGAGATCAAATTGGGAAAGGAGTACGTCAAGGCTGACAGAAAGCAAAAAGGAACTAAAGAGCCTCATGATGAAAATGAAAGAGTAGAGTGAAAAAGCTGGCTTAAAACTCAATATTCAAAAAACGAAGATCATGACATCTGGGCCCATCAGTTCAGTTCAGTTCAGTTCAGTTCAGTTCAGTCGCTCAGTCGTGTCTGACTCTTAGCGACCCCATGAATCGCAGCATGCCAGGCCTCCCTGTCCATCAAGTCAGTGATGCCATCCAACCATCTCATCCTCTGTTGTCCCCTACTCCTCCTGTCCCCAATCCCTCCCAGCATCAGGGCTTTTTCCAATGAGTCAACTCTTTGCATGAAGTGGCCAAAGTACTGGAGTTTCAGCTTCAGCATCAGTCCTTCCAATGAACACCCAGGACTGATCTCCTTTAGGATGGACTGGTTGGATATCCTTGCAGTCCAAGGGACTCTCAGGAGTCTTCTCCAACACCATAATTCAAAAGCATCAATTTTTTGGTGCTCAGCTTTCTTTATAGTCCAACTGTCACATCCATACATGACTTCTGGAAGAACCATAGCCTTGACCAGACGGACCTTTGTTGGTAAAGTAATGTCTCTGCTTTTTAATATGCTATCTAGGTTGGTCATCACTTTCCCTCCAAGGAGTAAGCGTCTTTTAATTTCATGGCTGCAGTCACCATCTGCAGTGATTTTGGAGCCCAAAAGAATAAAGTCTGACACCGTTTCCACTGTCTCCCCATCTATTTCCCATGAAGTGATAGGACCAGATGCCATGATCTTAGTTTTCTGAATGTTAAGCTTTAAGCCAACTTTTTCACTCTCCTCTTTCACTTTCATCAAGAGGCTTTTTAGTTGACCTTCACTTTCTGCCATAAGGGTGGTGTCATCTGCATATCTGAGGTTATTGATATTTCTCTCGGCAATCTTGATTCCAGCTTGTGCTTCTTCCAATGTGATGGAATTCCAGTTGAGCTATTTTAAATCCTGAAAGATGATGCTGTGAAAGTGCTGCACGCAATATGCCAGCAAATTTGGAAAACTCAGCAGTGTCCACAGGACTGGAAAAGGTCAGTTTTCATTCTAATCCCAAACAAAGGCAATCCCAAAGAATGCTCAAACTACCACACAATTGCACTCATCTCACACACTAGTAAAGTAATGCTCAAAATTCTCCAAGCCAGATTTCAGCAATACGTGAACCGTGAACTTCCAGATGTTCAAGCTGGTTTTAGAAAAGGCAGAGGAACCAGAGATCAAATTGCCAACATCCGCTGGATCATTGAAAAAGCAAGAGAGTTCCAGAAAAACATCTATTTCTGCTTTATTGACTACACCAAAGCCTTTGACTGTGTGGATCACAATAAACTGTGGAAAATTCTGAAAGAGATAGGAATACCAGACCACCTAACCTGCCTCTTGAGAAAACTGTATGCAGGTCAGGAAGCAACAGTTAGAACTGGACATGGAACAACAGACTGGTTCCAAATCGGGAAAGGAGTACGTCAAGGCTGGGCCCGTCACTTCATGGCAAATAGATGGAGAAACAATGAAAAGATTGAAAGACTTATTTTATTGGGATCCAAAATGACTGCTTATGGTGACTAAGGCCATGAAATTAAAAGATGCTTGCTCCTTGGAAGAAAAGCTATGACAAACCTAGACAGCATATTAAAAAGCAGAGACATTACTTTGCCAAAAAAGGCCCATATAGTCAAAGCTATGGTTTTTCCAGTAGTCATGTATGGATGTGAGAGCTGGACCATAAAGAAAGCTGAGTGCCAAAGAATTGATACTTCTGAATTGTGGTGTTGGAGAAGACTCTTGAGAGTCTCTTGGACAACAAGGAGATCAAACCCGCAACCTTAAAGGGAATCAGTCCTGAATAGTCATTGGAAGGACTGATGCTCAAGCTGAAACTCCAATCCTTTGGCCTCCTGATGCAAAAAGCTGACTCAGTGGAAGAGACCGTGATGCTGGGAAAACTGAAGTCAGGAGAAGAAGGAGATGACAGAGGAGGAGATGGTTTGATGGTATCACTGACTCAATGTACATGAGTTTCAGCAAATTCTGGGAGATGGTGAAGGACAGGGAAACCTGGCATGCTGCAATCCATGGGGTTGCAAAGAGTCAGACACGACTGAGTGACTGAACAACAACCAACAATACTTAGGTTGTTTCCATACCTTAGTTATTCTGAATAAAACTGCAGTGACCATGAGAGTACAGATATATTTCAGAGATAATGATTTCACTTCCTTTGGATTTGGAAAATAAAGAGTCAGACATGACTAAGAGACTGAACTGAATTGAACTGAAAGAGGTCAAAGAAAGGAAAGACTGAAGTGAAAATGAATAAAACAAGGATTTAGATGTCACTGAATTTAACAAGACAAGTTTTAATGTACTGGTGTTGATGAGAAAAAAATTGAAGCAGCATATAAGAATGTGCAATGAGGAAGAAAATAAACATAAATAAATATTCCAAAAAGATCTCTTACAGAGAGATGGTACAATTGCTAGGAGAGAATTAGGATTAAGGGGGAATGCATAATGTTTAGTATTACATGATCATAAAATATAGTGGTGGCACCACCATGAAAAAAAATAACATGTCTGAGTTCAGTCTTACTTCTACTAATATACAGAAACATTATCCAGGTCAAGAATGACCATAAGAAAATATATGTAGCTTCATAATCTAAAAGCATAGTTGTCCTCCAAAGGGTAAAAGAAAATGAGAGAAAATTTCTTACTTTTATCTCAAATTGCACTCTCAGAAGAAAAACTTTAAAAAATATTTCCAACTTAGGCATTTCACTACAGTACTGCTAGTTTAGATCTTCTCAGCTCTCCTTAGAATAATATCAATGGAATCATCCTTGCTCTCTCCACCTGTAATTTCTTCTCCCTCTAGCTGATCAACTAGCAGATTTTTGTTCCTAAAAGCAATCCCTTCACACTTCCCTACTGGCCAAATTCATTTCTCTCTCTAATTTAGACTTATTTCCATAAATCCTTAATGTAAGTCTTCTACTTAGACTGAACATACTAATTTCCTATCTTACTCTTCTTTCCATTTGTCATTGTCTACCAATCCTCTGACCACAATCTCCACTAAATGCAGTCCTACTCATTCTTCACAACCCATGAAACTTTGTCTGATCCCTCTGATCAGAGGTGATTTCTACTGCCTTTCAACCCTTTCTAACTCTTACTTTATACACTTCTTGAGTCACATTACAAATACTATTCTATACATATATAAAATACATTTTGCAAATTAGTACAGCCACTATGGAAAACAGTGTGGAGATTTCTTAAAAAGCTGGAAATAGAACTGCCATATGACCCAGCAATCCCACTTCTGGGCATACACACCAAGGAAACCAGATCTGAAACAGACACGTGCACCCCAATGTTCATCGCAGCACTGTTTATAATAGCCAGGACATGGAAGCAACCCAGATGCCCATCAGCAGATGAATGGATGAGGAAGCTGTGGCACATATACACCATGGAATATTACTCAGCCATTAAAAAGAATTCATTTGAATCAGTTCTAATGAGATGGATGAAACTGGAGCCCATTATACAGAGCGAAGTAAGCCAGAAAGATAAAGACCATTACAGTATACTAACACATGTATATGGAATTTAGAAAGATGGTAATGATAACCCTATATGCAAAACAGAAAAAGAGACTCAGATATATAGAACAGACTTGTGGACTCTGTGGGAGAAGGCGAGGGTGGGATGTTTCAAGAGAACAGCATCGAAACATGTATATTATCTAGGGTGAAACAGATCACCAGCCCAGGTTGGGTGCATGAGACAAGTGCTCGGGCCTGGTGCACTGGGAAGACCCAGAGGGATCGGGTGGAGAGGGAGGTGGGAGGGGGGACCGGGATGGGGAATACATGTAAATCCATGGCTAATTCATTTCAATGTATGACAAAAACCACTGCAATGATGTAAAGTAATTAGCCTCCAACTAATAAAAATAAATGGAAAAAAATACATTTTACATATATGCTTGTATATATATAAAATAACAAAAAACTCTATCTGATTCTGTTGGCATTCACAGGCACCCAGTACTGAGTTTTACATTAACTTACCAAAAAAGCACATAAGAAGAATTCAGTCATTACTATAGATACTACAATGATAAAAGTGAAAGGATGAGCAATTTATTTAGCAACATTAAAGTTACTCTTTATAAAGTTATCACTTTGATGACTGTAGTGGTCAAAGTACAACTAGAGAGAGAGAAGAAAAAGAAAGAAACCACTCTGAGTTTAAAGAAAAGTTGTCATTTAGTATCAAAGTCATGTCTGAACCTTTGTGACTCCAAGGACTGCAGCACACCAGTCTTCCTTGTCCTTCACTATCTCCCGGAGTTTGCTAAATTCATATCGATTGAGTCAGTGATGCTATGCAACCATCTCATCCTCTGTTGCTTCCCTTCTCCTCCTGCCCTCAATCTTTCCCAACATCAGGGTCTTTTCCAGTGAGTCAGCTCTTCGCATCAGGTGACCAAAGTATTGGAGCTCCAGCTTCAGTATCAGTCTTTCTAATGAATAGTCAGGAATGATTTCCTGTAGGATTGACTGGTTGGATCTCCTTGCAATCCAAGGAACTCTCAAAGAGTCTTCTCCAGCACCACAATTCAAAAGCATGAGTTCTTCAGTGCTCAGCCTTTTTTATGGTCCAACTCTCATATCTATACATGACTACTGAAAAAATCACAGCTTGACTACACAGACCTTTGACAGCAAAGTGATGTCTCTTCTTTTTAATACTCTGTCTAGTTTTGTCATAGAGATTTCCTTCCAAGGAGCAAGTGTCTTTTAATTTCGTGGTGGCAGTCACTGTCCACAGTGATATTGGAGACTAAGAAAATAAAATCTGTCTCTGTTTCTACTTTTCCCCTGTTCATTTGTCGTGAAGTGATAAGGCTGGGAATTAATTACATGGGTTATAGAACTGAGAAGCCTACAGCACACTGAGAGAGAACTCAGGGACCAGAAATTGCAGAAAGCAGATATTATCCATAGTCTGGGTGTCTCCTTCACTCTACACTACTACCACAGTCAACACACTTTTGACTACAAATGTCAGGTAAGGTTATCCCACATCAAGAAATTCTGCAACATCTGCTTAATGTCCTACAATTTAATTCAACTCTGACACTACCTGCCTGGAAACAGCACCCCACAGGTTAAGGGTTCAGTCTTATAAGACCATTCTCACAACTCCTTCAGATACCAATCTAAAGTAGTCGGTCTCCAGGTGCTTACAACTTTTTGTCCAGTTGTCTACACGTTCCTTGAACATTTTGAACATTTTGAATTTTGAACCAGGTGACTACACTGCCTATTCAATAAATAAATAAAATTAACAGCAACTTCAACAGCAAAATCCTCTGAATCTTTTTGCCCTTAGCAAATTTGGCAGGAAACTGATTTCCAAACCAATTTAATTTTCCCCTCTCTCTTTAAGAGAGAGAAAAATTTAAGGGAAAAATTCCAATTAGCTTGATCTACATATTATTGCCTGAAGTGCTGTTACAACTATACAGTCACTAGGTTTAAGACTCTAGCAGAATGTTGCCGCATAAACATATGGAACTACACAAAGGAGAAGCAAACAGGGAGGACCAGCTACATTCTTAACTCTTCTTTGCCCCTGATACACTCAAAATAAAGAAAGTACCAACAGACACAACATTAAAGTTTCAAAGCAGAGACAGTAGTTTTCAGATTTCTTTTAAAGTTAACCTGTTAATAGTCTGCATGCACATGGTTAGGATAATTAAGTTAAAACACAGATTTTCTTGCCAATTTTTCTTGGTAGATCATCTTTTAGTTATTCATTTAGCATCCCTGAGGAAAAAGAATGCTGACCACCAGCCAAACAGTATTTCTCTCAAACCATACTGGAATACTATGTAAACGTAAAGTGTTAAATTAAGATTTTCTAAGTTTACTACTAGTCATCAATAATGTTCAGTTCAGTTCAGTCGCTCAGTTGTCTCCTACTCTTTGCGACCCCATGGACTGCAGTACGCCAAGCCGCCCTGTCCATAACCAACTCCTGGAGCTTACCCAAACTCATGTCTATTGAGTCAGTGATGCGATCCAACCATCTCATCCTCTGTCGTCCCCCTTTCCTCCTGCCGTCAATCTTTCCCAGAATCAGGGTCTTTCCCAATGAGTTAGTTCCTCCCATCAGGTGGCCAAAGTACTGGAATTTCAGCTTCAGCATCAGTCTTTCCAATGAACACTCAGGACTGATCTCCTTTAGGATGGACTGGTTGGATATCCTTGCAGTCCAAGGGACTCTCAAGAGTCTTCTCCAACACCACAGTTGAAAAGCATCAATTATTCGCCATCAGCTTTCTTTAAAGTCCAACTGTCACATCTGTACATGACTACTGGAAAAACCATAGCCTTGACTAGACAGGCCTTTGTTGGCAAAGTAATGTCTCTGCTTTTTAATATGTTATCTAGGTTGTCTAGGTCTAATATGCTGTCTAACTTTCCTTCCAAAGAGTAAGCGTCTTTTAATTTCATGGCTACCATCACCATCTGCAGTAATTATGGAGCCCAAAAGAATAAAGTCTGCCACTGTTTCCATTGTTTCCCTATCAATTTCCCATGAAGTGCCAAAATCTTGAGCATTACTTTACTAGCATGTGAGATGAGTGCAATTGTGAGGTAGTTTGAACATTCTTTGGCATTGCCTTTCTTAGGGATTAGAATGAAAATTGACCATTTCCAGTCCTGTGGCCACTGCTGAGTTTTCCAGATTTGCTGGCATATTGAGTGGAGCCCTTTCACAGCATCATCTTTTAGGATTTGAAATAGCTCAACTGGAATTCCATCACCTCCACTAGCTTTGTTTGTTGTGATGCTTCCTAAGGCTGACTTGACTTCACACTCCAGGATGTCTGGCTCTACGTGAGTGTTCACACCATGATCATCTGGGTCATTAAGATCTTTTCTGAACAGTTCTTCTGTGTATTCTTGCCACCTCTTTTGAATATCTTCTGCTTCTGTTAGGTGCATACAATTTCTGTCCTTTATCGAGCCCATCTTTGCATGAAATGTTCCCTTGATATCTCTAATTTTCTTGAAGAGATCTCTAGTCGTTCCCATTCTATTGTTTTCCTCTATTTCTTTGCATTGATCACTGAGGAAGGCTTTCTTATCTCTCCTTGCTATTCTTTGGAACTCTGCATTCAAATGGGTATATTTTTCCTTTTCTCCTTTGTTTTTTGCTTATCTTCTTTTCACAGTAAGGCCTCCTTACACAGCCATTTTGCTTGTTTGTATTTCTTTTTCTTGGGGATGGTCTTGATCCTTGTCTCCTGAACAATGTCATGAACCGCCAGTCATAGCTCATCAGGCACTCTATCAGACCTAGTCCGTTAAATCTATTTCCCACTTCCACTGTATAATTGTAAGGA
This sequence comes from Odocoileus virginianus, assembly GCF_023699985.2. Classification (NCBI taxonomy): domain Eukaryota; kingdom Metazoa; phylum Chordata; class Mammalia; order Artiodactyla; family Cervidae; genus Odocoileus; species Odocoileus virginianus. Next base: position 20,875,786 of record NC_069679.1, read on the forward strand.
ATTTGCTTTAGGTCTTACCTGAATGGTCTAGTGGTTTTCCCTTCTTTCTTCAATTTCAGTCTGAATTTGTCAATAAGGAGTTCATGATTTGAGCCACAGTCAGCTCCCAGTCTTTTTTTGCTCCCTTTATAGAGAGCTTCTCCATCTTTGGCTGCAAAGAATATAATCAATCTGATTTCAGTGTTGACCATCTGGTGATGTTCATGTGTAGAGTCTTCTCTTGTGTTGTTGGAAGAGGGTGTTTGCTATTATCAGTGCATTCTCTTGGCAAAACTGTGAGCCTTTGCCCTGCTTCATTCTGTACTCCAAGGCCATATTTGCCTGTTATTCCAGGTGTTTCGTGACTTACTACTTTTGCATTCAAATAAGGTAGCATTCTCTAATTAAAGAATATTACCCCCATAACTGCACTGGGAAGTAACACATGCATGCAAAGTCTTCATTCAGAAGATCTTTGATATCAAGAGTCAGGACATAAAAGGCCTAATCCTATGAAGAGAGGAGTTAGAATATTGTCCTTCATACTACCTACTCACACTTGGGAAAACTGAAAAAAAAAAAAAAAATTTATCACCATTCTTGATTTTCTCTCTTCCAGTTTCATCCCTGTAACTGAATAATGAAGTATTGCAACACAGGACTTAGTAAAGGATATTATCCTGGAGGTGGTGGTGGCGGTTGTTCAGTCGGTAAGTCATGTCTGACTCTTTGTGACCCCATGATCTGCAGCACACCACGCTTCCCTGTCCTTCACCATCTCCTGGAGTTAACTCACATTCATGTCCGCTGAGTCAGTGATGCCATCCAACCATCTCATCCTCTGCTGCCCCCTTCTCTTCTGCTGCTGTCAACTTTTCCCAGAATAAGGGTCTTTTCTGGTGAATTGGCTCTTCAGAAAAGGAGGTAGCCAAAGGAGCTTCAGCTTCAGCATCAGTCCTTCCAATGAATATTCAGGATTGACTTCCTTTCGGATTGACTAGTTCGATCTCCTTGCAGTCCAAGGGACTCTCAAAGAGTCTTCTTTAGCACAGTTCAAAAGCATCAGTTCTTCAGTGATCAGGCTTCTTTATGGTCCAACTCTCATATCCGTACATGACTATGGGAAAAATCACAGCTTTGACTATACAGACCTTTGTCAGCAAAGTGATGTCTCTGCTTTTGAATATGCTGTCCAGGTTTGTCATAGCTTTCCTTCCAAGGAGCAGGCCTCTTTTAATTTCATGGCTGCAGTCACCATCTGCAGTGATTTTGAAGCACAAGAGAATAAAATCTGTCACTTCTTCCACTTTTTCCCCTTCTTATTATCCTGGTACCAGCTGTCAAACATTAAATATTGCATAGAATGAAGATAGGATGAGAGTGAGAGTTAAAACACAGAGATGGTCTTTTATATGTCTTCTTTCCATACATACATCCAAGAGACTGCTGGTGTGATTTTCTATTTTCAGGGTATCAGTTATAGGACAGATTTGGAAATAAATCCAAAGATCAGCAGTGGATTCAGAAGCTATAGACATCATGTTTATTTAGTTTCTCTGAACCTTCTGTAATCAAAGGCCCTCAGAAATCATATATCTGGAGGTGACCCGGCCGGCGTCCCAAGATGGCGGTGGCGGTGGCGCCCGGGAACCCGCGGTACCGTCCGGGCTGCTGAGACGGGCCCCGCGCGGCTGGCGACGGACCGGCCGGGCCGAGGGCCAGCGAACGGGCGACCGCCGCCTCTGCGCGCTCCGCGGCTGGGGCTAGGCAGTGCGGCGGCGGCGCAGGGGGATGCTCGTGCTGGGCCGGGCCTCTCCCTTCTCAACTTAGGGCGGCGGCAGGCCCGCGCCCCTGGCTCCCAGGCCATGGCGCTGAGGGAGCTCAAAGTGTGTCTGCTGGGGGATACAGGTGTGGGTAAATCAAGTATTGTGTGGCGGTTCATGGAAGACAGTTTTGATCCGAACATCAACCCAACAATAGGGGCATCTTTTATGACCAAGACTGTCCAGTACCAAAATGAACTACATAAATTCTTCATCTGGGACACAGCTGGACAAGAACGATTTCGTGCCTTAGCACCAATGTACTACCGAGGCTCGGCTGCAGCTATAATTGTTTACGACATCACGAAAGAAGAGACATTTTCAACATTAAAGAATTGGGTAAAAGAGCTTTGGCAGCATGGCCCACCCAATATTGTAGTTGCCATTGCAGGAAATAAGTGTGATCTTATCGATGTAAGAGAGGTCATGGAGAGAGATGCCAAGGACTACGCTGACTCCATCCATGCAGTCTTTGTAGAGACAAGTGCGAAGAATGCGATAAACATAAATGAACTCTTTATAGAAATTAGTCGAAGAATTCCATCCACTGACGCTAGCCTGCCTTCTGGCAGAAAGGGCTTCAAACTCCGCAGACAGCCTTCGGAGCCAAAGCGGAGCTGCTGCTGACCGGGCCTCGGACCCCAGGGCTTCCCGATGAAGTAGGTGGTCCTGGCAGGTCTAGGGAGGGCTAGGCCCCGCCTCCGGGGGTCACCTGCCAGTCTTGGATCTTCTTCGGGCAACAAGGATTCACAGGAATTGACCGGTTTCGTCTCTTTGGAGACTGCAGCAATAATACGTCAGTCTGTGCACTTCCGTCCTGTAAAGAATCTCTGTGTACACAGGGACTGCATCGTTGGCTACTGATCTTGCTGAGAAGGAATGTACAGTTGTGTGGATGGTAGGATGAGATCATTGAGTAGCTTTGTAGTCAAGATTCTATGTCACATTTGTAAAGGGAAAATTAGCACTTTCGTGGTTCTTGAGGGAAAAAAAAACGACCTTGTGGCGACATTCCTTCCCTTGGTTTCCCATTGCCACTGTTAGAGGGAGTGGTAGCATTTAGAATGTGTGCAGTTACCACCATGGAGGGATGGCAGTTACGATCGTCTGAAGCTGACGTGGGTTGTTTCTGGGGCTGATGGAGAGGCACCCACCCCTGCCGTCTCTGACGCACTTTGCATTGGGCGCAGCAGCCCAGGACCCTGTCGCACGTGTGTCCCCAGGCACGTCACTGGCACCTTTTTAGGTAAGCTCTGACGATCGAAACGGTGGTGGTAGAGAGGCTGCCTGGAACATGTTGAATTGCAGATTCAGTTTAAACTGACTAGCCATGTTTTCGAAAAGAAGAGAGGAAGCCCAGAAAGTGGAGTAAATGCTGTCTGTTCTTTATTTAACCGAGCTGTCTTGGTGGGGGAAACAGTTATCTGCCGCTTGCTTAGCACATGTAAAGTTGTAGTCATATATTTATGAGACCACTGCTTACAGATTATAAATTATGTAAATACATTAATAAATTCTATGTTTCGTTAAAAAAAAAAAAAGAAATCATATATCTGGAGAACTTAATCAGAACCAGTATTCCAAACTTACCAAGGTCTTTCCAGACAAAGTATTGATAAAGATGACATTGAATTACAATTAAGGAGATTGCAGTGCTATTGAAGACATATTAAATTGAAATATGTACTTCTTACATCAAGTTTTTGATATTCTGTAGTTATTTACAGAAAAGCAAACTTTTCTGATGCATTTGGTGAAAAAAAATGTTTAATGTCACTTTGAAGCATTTTATTATTTTGCCAGTTGTAAACATGTCAACATTTTAATAGCGTTGATTTTTGGAGTAAAAGCATCAGAGTAACCTGAAATTAACACATACCAGATAAAAAAGATAGTCAAGAAGAGGGGTAAGAGTAGCAGAGCAGAAATAATAATAAATTACAGCAGGAACAAGAAAGAAAAAGGACAGAATATTAAAAAGTAAAGTAAGCCACAGTATTTACCCTCAAGAAGCTTATTGTAGCTGGAGAAGAAGATATATGAACAGAGAATTAATAATATGAAACAATAAATGAAAAGAACAAAATAAAAATTTTTATAAAACAAAGCAGCAAAACATCATTGCAAGTGGCTACAGAGGTTATTAAGATTTAAGACTACTGAAGGCTTACAACAGCATGAAAAGGCAAAAAGATATGACACTGAAAGATGAACTCCCTAAGTTAATGGGTGCCCAGTATTCTACTGGAGAAGAACAGAGAAACAGCTCCAGAAGGAATGAAGAGGCTGAGCCAAAGCAGAAACACACTCAGTTGTGGATGTGTCTGGTGGTGAAAGTCAAGTCCAATGCTGGAAACAATATTGCATAGGAACCTGGAATATTAGGTCCATGAAACAAGGTAAACTGCAAGTGGTCAAACAGGAGATGGCAAGAGTGAACATTGATATTTTAGGAATCAGTAAACTAAAATGGACCAGAATGAGCAAATTAATTCAGATGCCCGTTATATTTACTACTGTGTGCAAGAATCCCTTAGGAGAAATGGAGTAGCCCTAGCAGTCAACAAAAGAGTCTGAAATGCAGTATTTGGGTGCAGTCTCAAAAATGACAGAATGATCTCTGTTCATTTCCAAGGCAAACCATTCAGTATCACATTAATCCATCTATGCCCAAAACACTAATGATGAAGAAGCTGAAGTTGAATGGTTCTATGAAGACATAAAAGACCTTCTAGAACTAACACCAAAAAAAAGATGTTCTTTTCATCATAGGGGACTGGGATGTAAAAGTAGGGAGTTAAGAGATTCCTGGAGTAACTGGCAAGTTTGGCCTTGGAGTACAAAATGAAGCAGGGCAAAGGCTAACTGAGTTTCGCCATGAGAATGCACTGGTCATAGCAAACACCCTCTTCCAACAACACGAGATGACACTACACATGGACATAACCAGATGGTCAATACCGAAATCAGATTGATTATACTCTTTGCAGCCGAAGATGGAGAAGCTCTATACAGTGAGCAAAAACAAGACTGGGAGCTGACTGTGACTCAGATCATGAACTCCTTATTGCCAAATTCAGACTTAAATTGAAGAAAGTGGGGAAAACCACTAGACCATTCAGGTATGCCCCAAATCAAATCCCTTACAATTATACAGCAGAAGCGACAAACAGATTCAGGGGATTAGATCTGAAAGAGTGCCTGAAGAACTATGGACGAAAGTTTGTAGCACTGTATAGGAGGCTGTGATCAAAATCATCCCCAAGAAAAAGAAATGCAAAAAAGGCAAAAATGGTTGTCTGAGGAGGCCTTAAAATAGCTGAGTAAGGAGAAATAAAAGGCAAAGGAGAATAGGAAAGATATACTCATCTGAATGCAGATTTCCAAAGAATAGCAAGGAGAGATAAGAAAGCCATCCTAAGTGAACAATTCAAAGAAATAGAGGAAAATAACAGAATGGGAAAGACTAGAGATTTCCTCAAGAGAATTAGCGATACCAAGGGAATATTTCATGCAAAGATAGGCACAATAAAGGACAGAAAAAGTACAGACCTAACAGAAGCAGAAGATATTAGGTAATATCATTAAAGCTAGTGGAGGTGATGGAATTCCAGCTGAGCTAGTTCAAATCCTAAAAGATGATATTGTGAAAGTGCTCCACTCAATATGCCCGCAAATTTGGAAAACTCAGCAGTGGCCATAGGAATGGAAAAGGTCAGTCGGAATTCCAATCCCAAAGAAGGGCAATGCCAAAGAATGTTCAAACTACTGCACAACTGCACTCATTTCACATGCTAGCAAAGTAATGCTCAAAATTCTCCAAGTCTGACTTCAACAGTATGTGAATTGAGAACTTCCAGATATTCAAGCTGGATTTAGGAAAGGCAGAGGAAACAGAGGTCAAACTGCCAACAACCGTTGGATCATAGAAAAAGCTATAGAGTTCTAGAAAAACATCTACTTTTGCTTCATTGAGTACGCCAAAGCCTTTGACTGTGTGGATCACAACAAACTGTAGAAAATTCTGAAAGAGATGGGAATATCAGACCACCTTACCTGCCTCCTACAAAACCTGTCTGTCAGTCAAGAAGCAACAGTTAGAACTGGACAAAGAATAACAAACTAGTTCCAAATTGGGAAATGAGTACATCAAGGCTGTATATTGTCACCCTGTTTATTTAACTTATATGCAGAGTACATCATGAGAAATGCTGGGCTGGATGAAGTACAAGCTGGAAACAAGATTTTGAGGAGAAATATCAATAACCTCAGATATGCAGATGACACCAGCCTTATGACAGAAAGCAAAGAGGAACTGAAGAGTATCTTGATGAAGGTGAAAGAGGAGAGTGAAAAGCTGGCTTAAAACTCAAACATTCAAAAGACTAAGATCAATGCATCTGGTCCCATCACTTCATGGCAAATAGATGGGAAAACAATGGAAATAGTGAGAGACTTTATTTTGGGGCTCCAAAATCACTGCAGATGGTGACTACAGCCATGAAATTAAAAGATGCCTGCTTCTTGGAAGAAAAGCATGACAAACCTTGATAGCATATTAAAAAGCAGAGACATCACTTTGCCAACAAAGGTTCATCTAGTCAAAGCTACGGTTTTTCAAGTAGTCATGTTTGGATATTGAAAGTTGGACTATGAAGAAAGCTGAGCACCAACGAATTGATGCTTTTGACCTGTGGTGTTGGAGAAGACTCTTGAGAGTCCCTTGGACTGCAAGGAGATCAAACCAGTCAATCCTAAAGGAAATCAATCCTAAATATTCATTGGAAGGACTGATGCTGAAGTTGAACCTCCACTACTTTGGCCACCTGATGCAAAGAACCGACTCACTGGAAAAAACCCTGATGCTGGGGAAGATTGGAGGCAGGAGGAGAAGGGACCACAGAGGATGTGGTGGTTGGATGGCATCACCGACTTGATGGACACGGGTGTGAGCAGACCTTGGGCATCAGTGATGGACAGGGATGCCTGGCATGCTGCAGTCTATGTTGTCACAAAGAGTTGAACACATCAGAGTGACTGAACTGAACTGAACACTGTATTCAAGGTACAGAAGAAAAACTGAATTAAAGGAAAGAAACCCATTCACTATCACATCAAAAAGAATAAAACATGTAGGAATAAACTTATCTAAACAGGCAAAAAACTTGTACTCTGGATACCACAAGATGCTCAGGAAAGAAATAAAAGATGACACACACAGATGCAAAGATATACTATGTTCTTGCACTGGAACACTCAATACTGTCAAAAAGACTATACTACCCAAGGCAATATACAAATTCCATTCAATCTCTATCAAATTACCAATGGCATTTTTTACAGAACTAAATGAAAAAATTTTGAAAATTTAAAAATTTTTACTAAACCCCAAAGACCCCAAATAGGCAAAGCAGTCCTAAGAAAGAAAAATGGAGCTGAAAGAACCAGACATCCTGACTTCAAGCTACACTAGAAGTTACAGTGATCAAAATAGCATTGCCCTGGAACAAAAACAAATAAAGATCAATGAAATAGGATAGAAAGTCTGGAAATAAATCCACTTTGGTCAATGAATCTATGACAAAGGCTTCCAGAATATATAATGAAGCAAAGATTGTATTCAAGAAGTGTTGTTGAGAAAACTGGGCAGCTACATGTAAAAGAGTGAAATTAGAACATTTTCTAATACCACACACAAAAGTAAGTGCAAAATGGGTTAAAGACCTAAAGGTAAGACCAGATACTATAAAACTTAGCGGAAAACAGGCAGAACACATTTTGAAATAAATCACACCAATAGCTTTTTGGATTTACCTCCTAGAGTAATGACAATAAAAATAAACAAATGAGACCTAACTAAACTTAGAAGCTTTTGCACAGGAAAGGAAATCATAAACAAAATGAAAAGACAACTCACAGAATGGGAGAAAATATTTGCAAAGGAAATGGTCAACAAGGAATCAATCTCCAAAATATACAAACAGCTCATGTAGCCAAATTAAAAAAAAAAAAAAAGAACAACAACCCAACCAAAAACTGGGCAAGAAACTTAGACATTTCTCCAAAGAAGTCATAGAAATAGCCAAGAGGAACATAAAAAGATGCTCAACATGGCTAATTACTAGGGAAATGCAAATCACAACTACAATGAGGTATCACCTCACACAAGTCAGAATGGCCATCATCAAGAAGTCTGCCAAAAATAAAGAGCTGGAGGTGATGTGGAGAAAAGGGAACCCTCCTACACTGTTGGTGGGAATATAAATTAGCACAACCACTACAGAGAACAGTATGAAGGGTCCTTAAAAAAACTAAAACCAGAACTACTGTGTTGCCCAAAAGGCTTGTTTAGCTTTAACAAGCTCTAACATCTTACAGAAAAACACCAGCAAACTTTTTGCCCAACCCAATACCATATGACCCAAGAATCCCACTCCTGAGCATTTATTAAAGAGAAAACCATATTTCAAAAAGATAAATGCATCTCATTTTTCACTGAAGCACTACTTTCAATAGTCAAGACATGGAAGCAGACTAAATGTCCATTGACAGATGAATGAATAAAGAAGATGAGGTAAATATATATAATGGTATATTACTCAGCCATAAAAAGAAAGGAATAGTGGCATCTGCAGCAACATGGATAGACCTAGAAATTATTATATTAAGTGAAGTAAGTCAAAGAAAGACAAATATCATATGATATAACTTATATGTGGAATCTAAAATGATACAAATGAACTTACAGAACAGAGATAGACTTCACAGACTTTGAAAACAAAATTTATGGTTATCAAAGGTGAAATGTGGAGGGAGGGATAAATTAGGAGTTTGAAATTAATATATACACAGTACTACCTATAAAATAGATAATGAACAAGGACCTACTGTATAGCACAAGGAACTCTATTCTATATTCTGTAATAACTTATATGGGAAAAGATCTGAAAAAGAATGGATATATGTACATGCATAACAATAACTCTGCTGTAAACTTGAAACCAACACAACACTGTAAATTAACCATATCCCAACATAAAATAAATATTAAACAAAGCTCTGTAATTATAAAGTCGCCAAGTTCTTTCCTAAGGTATTACTTACAGGTGAAACTTCTTTAAAACAAGGTCCTGTGATTGACCAGGTACAAGAGAGACTGACTTTAGATTGAGTTCCACTTACTAGTAACAATGTATATTATAGAGAAATCCTGATACATTATTTAGCCTTCAGAGTATTCACTATAGAATAGTTAATATTAAGTGTTAAGAAAAATAATCTAGGAAATATAGGTAGCAAAAGACTATGCAGATTCAGAGTTAACAAAGCTTTTCATTTTTTATAACATTTTCATTCTATGGAAACAAAACTTCTAAACTTTTCTGTAATAAAAACAGTCACAACATGAGATTCTCAAAAACCAAACCAAACCAAACCAAACAAAAACAAGTACATTTGAGATTTGTGACAAAAGACATTTAGAGGTAGCACAATATTATATCTACAAAGACTTCTTACCTATAGGTTTTATTTTTCATACAAGCTGAAAGGATTAGGCTATTTTCATTTTTATTATACCCTATGCATATCATTAATGAAAGTGGGGAAAAACCCTGGAGGCTTACTGCTAGATTAAAATGTACAATTATACAATAACTATATATCCCAGTATAACATTTATTGTCTGAATTACATAAAGTTTTAAATCTTTTTTTAGTTTTTTTTGTTTTGTTTTGTTAAGAGATATTTAGGTGGGGGGTAGATTTTCTCCAATATTAACATAGAGTTACTGTACTTTATTATATATTATGTAATATTTTTCCAAGTAAAAAAATGAATCATTTTATGAAGTGTTAAGAGCTATATAACAAACAAAGGCACTGCAAAAGCTCAATACCATCAGGGTATTCCATCAATCCAGCATATTCATTCATTAGAGTAGTGCCATCATACACATGGATGGTAGTGATGCATTAGTTCCCGGTAATGTATTACTTTTACAGGTTAGACCAGTGCAATATTTTATAAACTTACAGTACATAATGATTTCATTCATTTAGAAATTTCATTTTCTTGTCACAGCCTAAAATGAGTTTTCTGAACATCCATAGTAGTTTCACTGTCTATATCCAAAATGTTTTAACTGGCCAACTAACCAATTGTTTAAATTAGTGTGTGACTACATGGGTTTTCTTCAATTTCACATTCTCACTTCTTATCTAGCCATCTTAGGGTTCAGCAAAAAGAAAATTAGTGATAATGCTTTCAATTTAATTAGTATATTACATGCACTGTAATTATTAGCGGGAAATGTTATATTAATGAATGTAAAAGTTAGCAGTAAATTACCTTGTAGCTATTATCAATTTCCCAAGCTACTGCTCCTTAAGATAACCCTCTCCCTATGGTCCTTCCAGTAATTTTTCTTTGCCTGATAAACATGATGATTAAATAGCACACAGAGCAAACCTTTGATACTTTTTAAATTAAATCCATGCCCAGCCTAAGGGCTGCGTCTGATTTCAACTAAATGTGTCAGTTAATCAGATAAAAAATTATCAGTAACTGAAAGAAATAGCAGCCTTAGGCTTCATCAGTGCCAGGGAAAGCTGAACAAAATAAGACATTCAGACAATATCACATTATGTGTAAAGGTTACTGATAAGCCTGTAAGTAAACAGAACTGCTTACCATTGTAACAATGTCTGTCTGGGAAGAAATGTCATAGTCAACATTCGAATTACCTCTAAATTTTTTAAGAAAAAAAAATTTAGAGAAAAGACCAGGGGTATTTTATCTATACAGACACACACACACACACACACACACACACACACACACAAAACGTGTGCAAACTTTTAAATATAAACAAAACCAGATAAAGACAGTAAAAATATGCAGTGGATTAGGGGAATGGAATTCTTAAAACTAGATTCTGAGAGATTTTACTGAAAAAGTGCTTATTATTATCAATACTACTTCTAGGAAACTTGAATTACACCAAATAGACCAAATATTTAATGGTTAAGGGAAGGTATATATGAATTACAGATCATTCATTCACACAATTCATTAAAATGATATCATTTCATCAATTTTTAAAAAATCTAAGGTGTATTAAACTACAGCAAGATCCTAAATTAATTAAGGAGGGGGGCTTCCCCAGTGTCTTAGTGGAAAAAAAAAAATTAGACAATTTTTAACCTGTAACAATGAGCACCAACAGTCATTTGCAATATTACCAATTAAAATAATACATATTATCAGGGCCTGATTATTAATAAGAGAATTTAAAAGCTCCTACAATTATGGCAAACCTTTAAACTTTCAGAGCATATTATGATTTTCAAAGCATTCTCAGATTCCTAATTAAGATTGCTTTAATTAGAGAAGAGGGCTATCTTATAAACGGATATATCAGTAACAGTGCAAGAAGAAACTAAATCTGAAAAGAATGGAAAATTATCTTCGAAAGACATAATAGGCAGTTGTTATGAAAAATCCATTTATAAATCAGAGCAAGAGTCCCAAATCCTCTGACAAGGAAAATTTCAAATTAATACTCCATCATCTCTCTTCTACTATGATCAGATAATATAATCAACATCAACAAGATTCTCATATTCTTTTCATCAAATTCAACTTTTCAGTTAAGTAGACCATTGACAGGATGAGAACTGAGCTGATTCTACACAAATATAAGCTGCTAAGTATCAGAGGCCCAATATTACCCACATATGGATAGAGGATCAATGTAACAGAAATAAAATGTATTTCTCAATACATTAAAAAAGCTTAATACAGACCCTCTGAAATCACTGTTTTTGTCAAGAATTACCTGAAGTGCAGAGGACATGGTTCTGCTTTCCTAACTGCTACACGCAGCAATATATACCTTTCAGGAAACACATGGATGATGGGCATCCATCAAGGACTAACATTGGTTATAACCAGGTTAAAGCTTCTCCAAGATGTCTACACATTTTGAAGTTCACCACAGAGCAGTTGAAAAATTATCTTAGGGTTATAAGATGAAATTCAAACCAGTCACCAAGAGGTGACTTAGTTTAGCAGCTTCCAGCAATTCCCAGGGCTTTTTGGTTTCCTCTCATATCACAGAGTTTATTGATGCATGTTCCCTGACCTCTGCATGTCTCACTTTAACGGTCACAACACTGTCCTTCTGAATGCTCCACAACTTCAAATCCACACAAGAGTATTACTAAACAGCTTGTTTAAATAAAAAGCATAATGATTCATATGTATTAAAAATTCTAATTGAAAAGAAAATTATCCAAAGTTTTAGTTGGGACTATGATTATAACACTGGGTCCATCCTCAAAAAGTTAACTGCAAGGAAAATTATAATAATGTTATTTATTAAAATAATGCATTTATTACTGTTCTAAATACTATTTTCTATACTTTCAAATGTATTTTCCTGAACAGTGAAAATGTTGCTCTTTAAAAAATTACTCTAATAATAAAATTTATTTGGATGTGTGATTATTGATATAAACGAGGTAAATATGTAAGATATAAATATGACACAGTAACTTTTATGAAAGCAAAATAAAAATTAACCTTGAATTAAAAAAATTATAGTAACAATCCAATTTTGCTTCTGAGATGAGTTCAAGTCAATCAAAAAACTTTATAACAATATTAGCTAAAGAAATGCTAATATTAGGTAGATACTTTTCTCTGTGAAATACGTATGAATTTTGTCATTTCTTTACTTGAAAAGCTCAAATACTTACACAGCATTTGCCTGTAGACATTTCCTTCAGGAAATCCTATATATAAGGATGACCTCCATTACAGACCTGAGGATGACTTATATTTATGTCATGTCAAAACTGAATTTGATATAAACAAGTTTCCCAAAACTTAATACACTAAAATTATTTTGTAGTGATGAGGTGACAGTGAACAACCACAACAAATTAAGTCTAAAAGCTATGTAAGTTTCTATCCAATACCAATTACAAAAATACAAACACAACTGTGGGACTCTGCACAGAATACCTGTAAAACCTATGGTAATTTTATGTTTTTATTCTTAAATAAAATGTTTAAAACAAGCATTATAATATTTTATATATGGAATGCTAATATTTAACCTAAGAATTCCATTAAAATAATTTAACAAGAGAAATTAAATCACCTTATATTTAGGTTGGGTATTGTCTTTAAGAAAATATTATTTTCAAGTAAGTTAAGAATTAACAATTTGTCCTGTCTTTCTCATATACTACTGGGTAGCTGCCATGCGTGCTCAATCACACAGTCATATCCGACTCTTTGTAACCCCGTGGGCTGTAGCCCACCAGGCTCCTTTGTCCATGGAATTTTCCAAGCAAGAACACTGGAGCAGGTTGCCATTTTCTAGTTGAGGGGATCTTCTTGATCCAGCGATCAAGCCTGAGTCTCTTGCGTCCCCTGCACTGTAGGTGGATACTTTACCAATGAACCACCAGGGAAGCCTTAGGTAGCTGCTAAGTAACCAAATAAAGGTGAAGAGAAGTCTCTTTTCAATAGACTGTTCCAACTAATGAATGAAGCACGAACAATAGAATCATTTTTTTTCAGTAGAATCATTAATATCACCATTTTGCAACTTCCTTTTAAATAATAAATCTACGAAACTATCATTGGCAGCTGCTAACATCATAAAAATGAGAATTAGATGTTATGCCTCCTATTGGAAGAACATAAAATAATTTGTGAAGTGGTCTTAAAAAAGAAAATTCAAACCTGAATTTAATGAAACTTCTAGATTAGTGATTTCCATTGAGCTTCCAGCAGTGATGGAAATGTTCTATCTGTACCATCCAATATGGAGACTATGACCCACCTGTGGCTACTGAGCATCTGAAATGTGGCTACTGACACTGAGGTAGTAATTTTTAAATTTCACTTAGCTTTAATTAATTAAAATTTCAATTTATTTAATGACATGTATCTCACAGCTATCAAACTAGACAGCAAAGCTTTAGATACAATGATGAATTGGGAGGAAATTAGAGAACAAAGAAATATACTGCACTACACTGTGGGGTTTTTGTCAGTCTGTGGTAAACCCTACTGGACAAGTGACCTAGTTTATTCAATGAAGAAGTTTAAAGAGAGACAAAACATAGATTATGTACAAGGGACTTAAAAGATATGCCAGCCAATTACAATCCGTAAAACTTACTTGGATCCTGATTTAAACAAAACAAACAATGTAAGACATTATGAAACAACTGAAAATTTGAACACTGACTGGTATGTACAATAAATTAAGAAATTACTATGAATTATTTTAATCTGTGATTATGGTATACCATTATACTTAAAAAGAAAATCCTATCTCTTAGAGATAGATGTTAAAATATCTGTGAATGATACATGATATCAGGTGTTTGCTTTAAAATAATAATGGAGGGAGGTAAGTGGGTGTATACATGAAACAAGATAGGTTATGGTTTAATTGTTGTTGAAGTCTCTACTAGGTACCAGCATATTTATTACTTTATATTACTTTACCTTCTTTCTAAATGTTTAAAATTTTGGAAAAGGAACAACAACAACAACAACAAGTTTCAAAAAGAGAAAATAAGGCATGGTGATTTTACTACCAGCAAATCCTGTCCATAAACAGTTTCTTGACAAACTGTCAGAAACAACTATCTCAGGGCTCTGGAAATTGATCAAAGGTATATACTAAATTAAGAAGTGGTTATACACGAAAAACTACTGAACTTTGGGAGTCTGTGGCATTCTTGCCTGGAGCGGCTCTCATATCAAGGCAGGGGAAGCTGTGAAAAACAGCAGTTTTATTGCTAGAGGAGGCTGATTCGATTTGGAATGAGACATGGAAAAATGTCTCATTGTCTCTCAATGTCAGTTGTTACTAACAATGCCACACCCAGTAGCATTCTCAGTAACTGATCTCCCTGACAAATGAAGTGAGAAGACCAGTGACTCATGGCCTGAGGTTACAACCCTGGTTGGATTAAGCAATGGACCTTTAGACCAGCCAGATATTTAACAGTGAGACCCAGAAAATGAAGCAGCATAGAACAAATCAGTAAATTCTACACACATATATGTAAGATACACCAGAGACGGTCCAAGCTACACATTCCTGACAATAGTAAGCCTACGTGGATAGGACGTAAGAGAGAGCTGCTGCTGCTGCTAAGTCACTTCAGTCGTGTCCGACTCTGTGCGACCCCACAGACGTCAGCCCACCAGGCTCCGCTGTCGCTGGGATTCTCCAGGCAAGAACACTGGAGTGGGTTGCCATTTCCTTTTCCAATGCATGAAAGTGAAAAGTGAAAGTGAAGTCGCTCAGTCGTGTCCGACTCTTAGTGACCCCATGGACTGCAGCCTACCAGGTTCAGTACTGGATGTTCACTGGAAGGACTGATGCTGAAGCTGAAACTCCAATACTTTGGCCACCTCATGAGAAGAGCTGACTCATTGGAAAAGATCCTGATGCTGGGAGGGATTGGGGGCAGAAGGAGAAAGGGACGACAGAGGATGAGATGGCTGGATGGCATCACCGACTCGATGGACATGAGTTTGGGTAATCTCCAGGAGTTGGTGATGGACAGGGAGGCCTGGCGTGCTGCGATTCACGGGGTCACAGAGTCGGACATGACTGAGCGACTGAACTGAACTGAACTGAACTTTCATGGGGCAGCTCAGACAGGGCAGCCAACTTTCTCTCAGAGTGAATGAGCAGGAGAGCAGGAAAGGAAGGACACAAAATAACAGTCTCTTTGTAACCTCCTCTTGGAGTAACATCCTATCACTTTTGCTGTATTCTGTTGGTAAAAGTAAGTCATTAGGTCCAGGCTGCATGCAAAAGGAGAAGATTACAAAGGGTTAGGAACACCAGAAAACCAAGATCATTAAGGATGATCTTAGAGGCTGCCAAACCCAATAGGAGATGGGTAATTGGGTTAGTTATATATTCCTTCTACTTTTGTGTATGTTTGAAATTTTTCCTAATAAAAAGTTTAAGAAGAGAAAGTATCATTTGCAGAAACTAAATTCAAGTAAATGTTTCTTATGTTTAACAAAATTTCAGAAGCTTCTGCGGCTTCCCTGATGGCTCAGCAGGTACAGAATCTGCCTGCAGGGCACGATACGTAGTTTGATCCCTAGATCAGTGAGATCTCCTGGAGGAGGAAATGACAACCCACTCCAGTATTCCTGTCTGAAATCCCATGGACAGAGGCGCCTGGCGGGCTATAGTCCACTGGGTCACAAAGAGCTGGACACAACTGAGCAACTGAGCACAGACGTTTCTATGAAGTAGCAAAATAATGAAAATGTCATTAAGTGAAAAAACAGTAAAATGACTAATTTAACATTTTTTGACTACTTCTCAAACACCAGCATGCATGCTAAATCACTTCAGTCATGTCTGACTTTGTAATGCTATAGACTGTAGCCCACCTGGCTCCTCTGTCCATGGGGTGTTCCAGCCAAGAATACTGGAGTGGGTTGCCATGCCCTTCTCCAAACCAGACGCTGTTCTAAACATTTAACATCTGTTAGTGTAATTTAGTTTTCACAACAATCCTTTGTAGTAGGTATTACTATATCTTCAGATGAAAAAACTAAGGCACATGGAGTTAGATAACCTGTCCAAGGTCACATAGCTAGTAATTAGTAGAGCCAAAAAGTTCCATGGGTGGTAGGGGGGAGATTGGGGATTGAACAGCACATGGGGAACACATCAAAAGTTCAGCATAAGGAATTCTTGGAGAAGGGGATCAAGATTTTTTGTATTGATATGTGTTGTCTTAATAATGTTTAAATCATTATTATACAATCTGTGTGTCAGGATATGTTATTATGTCAAAATAACTAAATGGTCTTGATCTCATTTGTTAACCCCATAACATGATCAGGTCATTACAAAGACAAGTTTATTCTATGGTTCACCCTCTGCTCCAAAGATCAGCATGGGTTATTCTTAGATGTAAACAATCTTTAACAGCTAAAGTAATTTCTCATTTATACAAATCATAAATGTAGCCAGCTGTCCTTTTCAACTCTCTTTTGTTCTTCTCACAAAACACATTTCTTCATCAGTGTCGATCAGTTGGTGGGGCAAGATTTCCTTTTCTTTCCCTCTGTCAAAATCAAATGTCTAATACTGTTTGGGTAGAATATTTCTGAATTTATGAATCATATATTATTTTGTCTGACCCTTCTCACAACTAGCCTGTAATGAAATCGACAGCTTATAGTATTGCTGGTTTTAGATTACAATAATATGACAAGTAGGAGAGAAATTCACAACTCATACCCAGACCTCTGCATGTGAGTCCAGAGCCCTTCCTAGGACCCACTATCCCTCCCCAAATGGTCTTGGAGTTTAGCAGAACACTAATCACTAGTTAAAGTAGTTAAATATTAGTTTGAAAGGAACAAAAAAGAAACAAACTATAAATTATGTAAAATAAAGTTCTATGGGTTATGACAGAGATAAAAATGATGAGGAAAGGAAATTATAATCAGGCAAATGGCATTTAAAAATCTGGCCTTGAGGGCCATAGACATTTTAATTCAGAAATAATGAGACTTTGAATTTTTCTAAATTTCCTAAAAATACAAGACTGATACTGTAACTCTGTGGACAGAAAGCTATAGAAAGCTATAAAAATCACCTAGCACCTTGTCATTTCAGTGAATAAGGGTAAATACATATTTTGTTGTCTGTCTAGGATCTCTTTTGAGGAAAACGTCCACCCATCACTCATGTGGTAACCACAACTATTTTTCACAAAATGATTTGATCCCTAAGGCAATGATTAATTGGTCTAAAGTGGGTATTCCAAGCTGGGCAACAGTCTCCTTCTCAGAAATCTGAAATTGAAACTAACAGATTTTAAAATCAGGCTAAGACAGACTCTTAAAAATAAGAGTTATAACCTTGAAAACTATGAGCATCCATGTTTTGTACTACGTAATCTGGGGAGCTGAGAAAACCTGTCTTTTTAGAGAAAACAGAGTGGATGCTTAAGGAGAAGCAGAAGTAATAGATAAGTTTTGAAAGTACTTGAATCCTTTGCTCTAGTTTCATGAGGTTCCCTTTTGTTTCTAACATATTTTTTCTAGCTTAAAAGAGATCCAGCTAATACATCATAAAAAGAATATGACACATATTAATTAACAGTAACTAGAATTACAACCAAAACTTACTCACCAAACTTTTACAGGAAAAGGGCGTGTATCTTTCTTATGTTCATATCATAGTGTACATAGAATAAGATCCTTTCTGTTTACACAATAAAACATTAAATATAAACATAATTTTTCCTGGTACAATATATAAAATCTATTAAATGTTTTGTTTTGTGGGGATGGAAGACAAGTTCTCTACTTTCATGTGTAATTTTATTAGTCTAATAATGCACTATTTTTTCAAATATTAGCATAAGTTATCTGGGTACAGGATTACAAGATGTTTTTAAATATTTTTTCTGAATTAAAAACCTAATAATGATTATTTTTAAAAAGCAGCAGAAAGCAATAAACCATTTTTGGTAAACAATTAGACAAAACTACTGAAAATGCAGCGATAAAATTAAAAGACGATTTGCTCCTTTGAAGAAAAGCTATGCAAACCTAGACAGCATATTAAAAAGTAGGGACATCACTTTGCTGACAAAGGTCCCTATAATCAAAACTATGTTTTTTCCAGTAGTCATGCATGGGTGTGAGAGTTGAGTGCCAAAGAACTGAGGTGCTGGAGAAGATTCTTGAGGGTCCCTTGGACAGCATGGAGATCAAATCAGTCAATCCTAAAGGAAATCAAACCTGAATATTCACTGGATGGACTGATGCTGAAGCTGAAGTTTCAATACTAGGGCTACCTAATGCAAAAAGCCAACTCACTAGAAAAGACACTGATGCTGAGAAGTACTGAGCGAAAGAGGAGAAGCGGGCGACAGAGGATGAGATGGTTGGATGGCATCATCTGCTCAATGGACATGAGTTTGAGCAAACTTCAGGACAGCAAAGGACAAGGAAGCCTGACATGCTGCAGTCCATGAGGTCGTAAAGAGTTGGACATGACTGAGCAACTGAACAACAACAACTGAAAATGTATAAGCCCTAGTGTTGGATTAAAGAAAACACCAGATGGAAGTTTAAATATATCATTATCAACTCAGTAACCATGAATAACAGAAAAGAGACCATAGGTTCTCCTTAGGAGAGGAATTAGCACGGACATCATGAGGTGTTTGTGTAGCAGTAAATGCCCTGGTGACAGGAGAAAGGTTTGAATTGTGAACAGTTTAAATATGTAATCAATAAACTTTTGAACAAGAACAAAAATTAAAAACTTGTTTTGTAAGACCTGAAGTGAATGTTCTTCATGCAGAAGGGGCACCTGAACTTAAAGAACACCCAAGGCTAAAAAAAGACTGAACATTTATCTCTGTATCTTTCTAAAACTACTCTAGGATCACTGGCCCTTTTTCAACTGCACCTCAATTTGCACTTCACTAAGTAAAGTCTGAGCTTTCTTTGGCTCCCATTTAGTCCCTCTGAAAGAAGAATATATCCCCCAAAACCAGAAAAGAAGGCAGCCTGAATTGTCAGTTATAAAGACAGATTTGTAGTGGATCAAGTAAATGTGGAATATTGTTAATAAATGAACTATGCTCCATCACTGTAAAACAAAATACCTTCAGTCTATTTGACTAGAAAAGGAAAAAAAATCACAAATTATTATGAGCATGTGACCACATAGAGTCATATAATGATAGCAATCTGTTGTGCCAACATTTCATTTTCTTTAGGTCCAGGATTATACAAAAGAATATTTTCTTATAACAGATTCTTGTGTGTCTCTTCATTCACTCCATTTTATTTAGAATTTTTCTTTTCTGAGATAGCCTCCTGGGACACGCATCTCATTTCCATGAGGGTCCCTGAAAGACTGGAGCATACAGTATTTACTTCAGTACAATGTCAACAACATATTGCAGAACATTTCATCTAAAATAATAATAGAAAATGTTGAACCATCTTTCCATTTGGAAAATATATCTGGAAGAATGTGATGTCTGATGAAATCCACATTGCTTAAATGCACTGTGCCATCTCAGCTTGTTTTAGGAATTTAAAGATACATATATATGCACACATATATATTTATTAAAAATGGAAGAGTGAAGAGAGATAAAAGGCTATTCCCTTAGGGAAGAAAAGATTAATGGATATTATACACAGTGCCTGGCACTGAGTAAACAAGAATGCCATAAAGTGAGCTGACTACCTTGTGAGGTCAAAAGTAAAATTACTGAATTTGTAGATAAAGAAAATTTTTCTACAAAGTAAATATTACTGAAATTAATGTCCTAAAATATCTTCTTTCAAGTTCCTATAATCACTTTCTCCGCAGCATTTTTTTTTTTTTTTTGGTTAAGAATTTTTTTTTTCCATTTATTTTTATTAGTTGGAGGCTAATTACTTTACAACATTGCAGTGGTTTTTGTCATACATTGAAATGAATTTGCCACGGATTTACATGTATTCCCCATCCTGGTCCCCCCTCCCACCTCCCTCTCCACCCGATCCCTCTGGGTCTTCCCAGTGCACCAGGCCCGAGCACTTGTCTCATGCATCCAGCCTGGGCTGGTGATTTGTTTCACCCTAGATAATATACATGTTTTGATGCTGTTCTCTTGAAACATCCCACCCTCGCCTTCTCCCACAGAGTCCACAAGTCTGTTCTATACATCTGAGTCTCTTTTTCTGTTTTGCATATAGGGTTAT
The DNA here is from genome assembly GCF_023699985.2 of Odocoileus virginianus. NCBI lineage: Eukaryota > Metazoa > Chordata > Mammalia > Artiodactyla > Cervidae > Odocoileus > Odocoileus virginianus. The sequence goes on from NC_069679.1 coordinate 20,896,383, forward strand.
TGTTACCATCTTTCTAAATTCCACATATATGTGTTAGTATACTATAATGGTCTTTATCTTTCTGGCTTACTTTACTCTGTATAATGGGCTCCAGTTTCATCCATCTCATTAGAACTGATTCAAATGAATTCTTTTTAATGGCTGAGTAATATTCCATGGTGTATATGTACCACAGCTTCCTCATCCATTCATCTGCTGATGGGCATCTAGGTTGCTTCCATGTCCTCGCTATTATAAACACGCAGCATTTTTAATTCATCCTTTCAACTGCATGGTCAACATCAAACATGAGGCCAGTGAAGGAAGATAATTAAATTTACCTATTATGTTATTCAAGTTTTTAATTCAGACATGAGAATATTATTTATCAACTAAAAATTGAAAATTGTCTGTCATGTGGATGCTAGATAGTAATCCACCAAATTTCCCTGCTCCTTTATCAATAATAGCAATCTATTGGAATAAGATTTCCTAAGATTCAGAAACATTTTTATTGGTAAGCCTTATCTCTCCTGGCCTCCACTAACTGAGATTTTCAAGGCTGAGAGTATTGCTAACAATCAGTGAGGTGTTAAATAAGTGCATGCTCTCTGCTAAGGGTTTATATGTATTATCTTATTCAATCTTCATTATAACTTCATAAGGTATGTTCCTCTATTTTTTATTTTACTAATAAGAAAACTGATGCACAGAGGGATTAAGGAACTTGTTGAAGAACATATAACTACAGTGCAGTTTGGCTCCAGAAATTGGGCTTGTAACCACTATGCTTAAACATCAGGCAAAGGTATAGAAAGAAATGAATAATGAATTCCACTCTTTTGGTTTACTAGATATAAGACAGAACTTACAAATAGATCCTAATGTACAAACTACTTTTATCTGATTCTGAGTGTAATCTTTAACATGGGTCTACTTCCTACCTCAGGAAGACCACTAACTTCTAAGTTCCTTATTCAAGAGGAGTATAGTCATGCTGATCTTCCAACATTCTCTCACCTGCGGTCAAAATAAAATGTGTGAAGTCATTTGGTTTAGGAAGCGGAGTATTAGGCAGAGAATTAGACAAATGGTTTAATAGTAACAGGTGAGAGAGGAACTATGTACTCAGTACACACACAGGGACAATTAATGAAGCCATAATGTGGAGGACTCTTGTATTTCAGGTGAGATATCTGAATTACATTTTTGTTGCTTCTGCTGTATTTTTTGAGCCTAAGATTAAAATGTATTACTACCCATCTATTTTAAGATTCTATTTTAAAAATTAAAGATTTCTATCTCAGCCTAACATAACACAGACTTCAAAAGAAAGCTTTGGAGTCAATTGCCTGGGTTCAAATCATGACTCCATCATTTATTAGCTTTGTGGCCTGGAGAAAGTTCCATATCTTTCTGTGCCTCAGTCTCCTTAATAGTAAAAAGGAAGGATGAAATTGTTGTATGAGAGTTAAATAACTTAAAACAGTGTCTGATCAAAAGTAAGAACTCTTTAACTGCTCAAAAAATATTACCTTTACTTATTATTATTATTACTATCTTTAGCTATTATTACTAATAATTACTATTAATATTAGCATTAACATCATGACTATTTTTTGTTATCCAACTGTTTCTGAATAGCATACTTTTTAATGATCTCCAGATATCTGCAAAATGAAAGCTATTTGTGCAATGCACAATTTAACTTTTGCACACACTCACTGTTTTGGAGCACCAAACTCCAAATACCAAAGCAAAGAAACCAGAGCAGTTATTTCCATTATTAACTGAAAATACACTGAATAACAACATTAGTTGGCAAGAATTAAAAAAAAAATCATGTTAGAATATTCAAGTGCTGATGACTATAAATATCTGAATCTTTAGAAATATTAGATGGCTGAATTTTTAACTTTTTCAATAAAACTTCATATTTTGAACAAGAAATTTCTCTTTTCCATCATTCTTCATATCAAAAATTATCCACCAGTAAATTCAACCAACTTGTCTCCATTATAACAATTTCATATAGTCTAAGAATTTCAAACTCAGTTCATGATTAAAACAAACAAAGCAAAAAAATAAACAAACACAGCAGCAACAGAAAGAAAGCTACCGTGATTTGATAAAAGTGTTTACAAAAAGTCCATAGCAAGTTTCTTCTTAATGGTGAAATACTAAAGGCTTTCACTCAGATCAGGAATAAAACTGCCATTATTCACAGGTGATGAAATCATGTACAAAATCCAAAACAGTTAACAGAAACACTATTAGATTAATAAGTGAGTTTAACAAGATCACTATATAAATACAAGGTCAATATTCAAAATTAAAATTGTATGTCTGTAAGTCAACAACAAACAATATGACACCACTGTGTTATGGGCTGAATTCTGTCTCCACAAAATTCACATACTGACGTTCTAAACCCCAGTACCTTAGAATGTGACAGTATTTGGACATGAATCCTTTAAAGAATATGGTAAAATCAGGTTACATGGGGGGCCTTACTCCACTATGACTATGTCTTTATAAGAAGAGTAGGTGTTCTATACCTTATATTAGCTCACAGATATACACACAGACACAGGGAAGACCATATGAAGACATAGGGATAAGGTCATCTGTAAGTTAATGAAAGAGCCTCAGAATGACACCAATCATATTGACACCTGGATCTTGGACTTCTAGCCTCTAAAGTGTGAGGAAATAAATTTCTATCGTGTAAACCACTGACTCTGTGGTACTTTGTTGTGGCAGCCCTAACAAACTAATGACACATTGGCTCTAGCATCAAAAATACTCAAACAAAAATCTAAAAGGATATGCGAATGACTTCTACACAGAAAACTTTAAAACATTAAGAGGAATTAAAGAAGACTCAAATATATGGAGGAATATATTAACTACATTCACATTAATTAGTGTTAATGCAGTACTGATGCCAGATCTCTTCAAATTAATTTACAGATTCAGTATTGTTTACTTGCTAAGTCATGTCTGATTCTTTTGTGACCCCATGGACTGTAGCCCGCCAGGCTCCTCTGTACATGAAATTCCCCAGGCAAGAATACTGGAGTGGGTTGCCATTTTCCTCTTCCAGAGATTCAGTATAATCCCAATCATAATTCCAGCAGAGGACTCCCTTGGTGGTCTAGTGGTTAAGAATCCATCTGCTAATGCAGGGGACACAGGTTCAATCCCTGGTCCATGAGCATCCCACATACCACGGGGTAACTAAGCCTATGGGTCACAGCCACTGAGCCTGCACTCTAGAGTCCCTGAGCTGCAACTACTGAGCCTAGAGCCTGTGCTTCACAACGAGAGAAGCCGCCCCAATGAGAAGCCCACGCACAGCGAGAGAGTAGCCCCCGCTTACCAAAACTAGAGAAAAGCCCAAGCAGCAATGAAGACCCAGCAGAGTCAAAAATATAGAAATGATTTTAAAACTTTCAGATTATTTTTGTAGAAACTGGCAACTTGATATCTAAAATAGCTGAAAAATAGTCATAATACTTTTTAAAAAGAAAAAACGTTGGAGAAATTGCACTACCAGATATAAGAATTGGTATAAACTTGCAATAATTTAAAAAGTGTTCTAATGGCATAAAAAAGAAACAAATGAACCAATAGAATAGAGAATTCAGAAATAGATCCACATATATAAGGTCACTTATTTTATGTCAAAGATGACAATGTGGTATAGTGAGTTCTTTTCAAAACACAATACTGGGAAAAATGGATATCCATTTGGAACAACAACAAAAATGAATCTTTACTTCTAGTTCACATCATACTCAAATCAAGTTCAAGTGTACATCTAAATGTGTAAGTAAACAATTCTAAAAGACTGTATAGGAGAATACTTTTTTGACTTTTGCATAGGTAAAGATTCCATTAACAAGGTATAGAGATGCCTTGTATGTGTGCTAAGTCATTTCAGTTGTGTCCAACTCTTTGTGACCCTATGGACCATAGCCTGTGAAGCTCCTCTGTCTATAGGATTCTCCAGGCAAGAAAACTGGAGTGGGTGGCCATTTCCTCTTCCAGGGGGCTTCCCTACCCAGGGATCAAACCTGCATCTCTTGCATCTCCTGCATTGGCAGGCAGGTTCTTTACCACTAGCACCATCTCGGGAGCCCACAGAAATGCCTTTTCTAATCATAAAAGAAAAACTGACAATCTGAATTTTTAAAGCAGCAGAGTAGAAGACATATTTCTACCACAGAATAAAAGATATTTGTATTATAAAACCTCTATCTGACAAAAGACTTATATCAGAAACATAAAGAACTCCTAAATTAATATGAGAGAGAGAATCAAATAGAAAAGTTGTGAACAGACTTGGCTGGGCACTACCCAAAAAAGAATATCAAAATGGGCAGAAAAAACATATAAAAATTTTCAACCTCAGCAGAGAAATGCAAATTAAAATCATAATGCATAACATTATATGCCACCAGAATGACTAACATTTTTTAAAGTGGTAATGCCATGTGCTGACAAAGATACAGAGCAACTGGACCTCTCATACATTACTGGTGGGAGTATAAATTGTCACAATTTCCACATTCTGGAAAACTATATAGCAATATCTAGTAAAGTTGAACATATGCATACCCTATAACCTAGCAATCTGATTCCAATATAGATTTCTAATAGAAATGAGTCTACAAGCACACCAAAAGATATATACAAAATAGTCATAGCAGCATTTTCTTTAATAGCTCCAAACCAGAAAGTGCCCAAATGACCATCCATAAACAGAATGAATAAACAAAATATAGTATTTTTATAAATTGGGTTACTATGCTGCAATAAAAGTGCACAAGTTACTGCTCTGTGCAAACACAGAAGTATCTCATAGACATAAAAGGGATCAATAGAAGCCAGATATAAACTCATAAATACTGTGATTCTAATTATTTCATGTTTAACAATAGACAAAAATAACTCATGGTGATGAAGCCAGGGTAGCGGCTACCTTTAGTGAAAAGAGAGTGGTAAATGGGAATGGATGGAAGGGAATTACTAGGGTGCTCTTCTGTTGGCCTTAAAATAGTCTTTGGAGCTGTAAAATATTCTTTGGAGCCTTAAAATATACTTTGGAGCCTTAAAATAGTCACTGAAGTAAATCTAAATTTTAATCAAACTCTTTAGTTGAATTAGAATGCATATATAGAAGAGTGTATCAAAGTGGACAGCTTGATGAGTACTTACAAATAAAACCACCCACATAACTGCTACCCAAATCTACCCACTTCAGTCTCTTTACATATCACTCTCAACATTCACTCTCAGCACTGCAGCTGTAATACCTTTCTCTCAGCCTCATAATATTCACCAGGTTGCTCTCCTGCCTGCTAAGGACCTTTGCTTATGCCCTTATGTGGAACGCAAATGCTCTTCCTTGTCAGCACTTAATCAGATCCTGTTCAGATGGAGAAATTTCTTACACTCAAACTTCACTTCAAGGAAGTTTTCATAACCTTTGGCCAGTTTAAATTCCTTCTCAACATCTCTTGTACCTCTCCTTTTTAGAACTTGTTAGAGCTGCAATTCTATGTTTTAGATGGTTTATTTGATTAATATCTATAGATGCTAACAACTACTTATGTAATTACTTAGTAATTAACATAGACATTAATTCCAAGATGCTAAGCAGATGCTCACCATTATACTCCTAGCAGTAAGCACAGGGCCTGTCACACAGTAAGTACTCAATGAATATTTGTTAAATGAATGAAAAGAAATTTGATACAATCAGACAATAAAATAGTATGGAATCAAGAAATATATATTAGTGACTTCTCCCTTATACAGCAGTTTTTATTTTTGCTGTTGCTCAAGAGTGAATTTACAATTATTTACACATTTTGGAAACCATCACTGACACCAAGATACAAAGTTTTCCAACTGAGGTATAATCAACTCTATGCTCTAAAATGTGTTCCTTTTTCATATAGCAAATTTTCTTGTACTGGGAAGGGTAGGTACTTCTAAATTTTTCATAACTATATCCATAGTCAGAAGTTGAGAAAACAGAGCTCCATAACGTGGGGAACTATTGATAGTAAAATCAAAACAAACAAAACCACAAAACCTCTTTTTTAATCAGTCTCTATACTCTAGGGGGAAGGGTGGGGAGGAAGGGAAAAAAGAATACTAACCCTATCAATCTATGAAAATTTTAATCAACTCTCAATATGATGTAGAGAAAAAGATGACTCAAAATCATAGTTTGAAATAATAAAACCAAGACACAAAACTGACTCTCTTCAAACTTCAGTTAACATTATCCAATGTCATTCCAAAGCTATTTATTCAAAAGTACAAGGTATTGTAAAAAAAAAAAAAAATTACTATTCTACTAACATTACCCAATAGTGTAAAAATAATAAAACAGTTTAGAAACACCAAATACCACACAAATGGAAGGATACAGACCAAAATCTGGCCATCTGTTAAAATGGCCTATTGTTGACTTGTACAGAGCTGTATTCTTTTTTCAATACTACAAGGAAGCCTATGCAACATGAGTTCATCACTCTGCAAACTATCCTTTTTACTTGCTATAGGTTGAGCAGATATAAGACTCTTTAAACCCAACACACAGAGGATCATAGTTGAAGAGTTAGTGCCTTCTCTCTCCTGAGTTTAGAGGGGCTTAAAAAAAAATGGGGCTTCCCTGGTGGCTCAGCTGGTAAAGAATCCACCTGCAATACGGGAGACCTGGGTTTGACCCCTGGGTTTGGAAGATCCCTTGGAGAAGGGAAAGGCTATCCACTCCAGTACTCTGGCCTGGAGAACTCCATGGACTATACAGTCCATGGGGTTGCAAATAATCGAACATGACTCAGCAACTTTCACTTCAGTTCTCAAGTTAAAAAGCCTTAAGACTATCTCATATGTCTTTCTGACCATGCTCTTGGATGTTTGTAATGTCACAGAGAGGCTTGTCACAAATATATCTAGAATGATAAAATGTTTAAAATAAAAAAAAAATATTTTCAGTCTGAGTTCTCTCACTTTTAACAGCAAAGTCATGAGCTTACATGAATACTAGTTTCTCTCTACCCTATTCCTCATTCAACCCTTCTTCCCTACTCTCAGTTTTAAAGATAAAATCACCTCTTGGGAGAAAATTAGAGAATCCTTTTATTTCTTGTCTGCCATAAGAAACAGATTTTTGCACAGGCTATCACATGGTTATCAGAGCATACAGTTCAAGTTATTTAGAACTTTTCTACTCATTCCCCTTAATTCATCCCACATTCCCCCACTTCCCAGGACATACAGTTAAGAAATGGCTGCTGGTGGGAAGTACATGCTTCACTGTTAATGGGAATGGGCCATCCTACTGCGGGAGTAAATAACATCTGATCCTTAATGATTCTTATGTAATTCCAAACAACAGACACTTCTTAATACATTGTAACTTCTTTCTTCACTATGCCAAGTCTAGCATTACAATCTAGCAGTCCAACTAATGCAGTAGAAATTATTCCATTTCTGTTATATTCACTTTTAGTCTCAAATCGTACAGTTGTTTTTATATAGATGTTGTCAAAGTAAATGCAATTTTCTATCTTGTTATAATATATGCATTTTTATGTGTTAATGTATGAGGCTTTAGCACTGAAATATCCTATTGGAATATTTAATGGGATATACTATGGCACAAAATATCGCCTTTAATGGGATAATTTGTTTAACTCTTTCCATAATGTTGTACCTCTTAATTAGAGTAGCAAGTTCTAGTAGTTTGCTCTTCCCTGAGAAAGCTCTATACTTTTCTGTTTTCCTAAATTTTTCTCTTGCCAGTTCTAGAACACTAAGTAAAGAATGAGCTTGCTATTCTCATACTCCCTTCCAATTCCCTTGGCTCTTGACAAATTTTCTCTAAAGATACTATGACCAGAAACTAACAAAATAGTCTAAGGGCAGGACTTATAGAACTTGCATTAAATAGAAAAGCAGGATGCTCTCTCCTTTCCTTCCTTCCTCCTTCTCACCCCATCCTTCATTTCCTCTCTCCCTTCCATTTCTTTCCCCACCCAAGTTATTTTTCTGATGATTATGAGACTTAACTTACCTTTTTGGTTACAAATACATTTTATGCTGATGTGCGTATCTCCTCTGTTCCAACTACCAAAGTTGGACCTAGTGCAAATTTTATGAATGGCACAGAATATAGGAATATCTGTCCCCTATTCTATGCCCATGGAAATCTGGGAAAAGGTTTAGATATGAAACAGTGATTTTTCTACTGTGTGTTTTAGGAGGAAAGTAGGAAAGGAAAGAGTTAAGAGAGAAGAATCTGCTATAAGGATAGAGACCCCAAGGTCTTAATGTCAACCGCATGGTTGTCATAGCCAAAATCATTTTATCAATTACTGAACTTAGGTATTAAAGGTGGCACTTCCCAGGTGGCACTAGTGGTAAAGAACCTGCCTGCCAATGCAGGAGATGTAAGAGATGTGGGTTTGATCCCTGGGTGGGGAAGATCCCCTGGAGGAGCAAATGGCAATGCACTCCAGTATTCTTACCTGGAGAATGCCATGGACAGAGGAACCAGGCAGGCTACAGTCCCTGGGGTCACACAGAGTCAGACCTGACTGAAGTGACTTAGAAGGCATGCACACAAGTATCAAAGAAAATAACCAGTCACAGAAGCAAATGGAAATCACAAGTTTGTGGGTTTAGCAGATTCTTGCTCCATTACTTTCTGGCCACTGGGTATTTGGCAGGTGTGCCTAGGAGGAGGTGTCATGCTAGGCAGCTTCCCATTTAACTCAGGAAATACCTTGCCAAGAGCTGCAGCAGTGTCACTATAAGCAGGAATAAGGTTCCTGCAATAAGATACCCGTAACAATCAGCTTGCTAAAGCAACCATTAGGTCTTCTGAATGTCAACAAGGTCACAGATGATAATGTGGTTTCTTGACCTTGTGCAAAAAGGTCAAGAAGTTGATAAGAGGTGAAGCTAATAATTTTAAAGTTGTCATATTTTTCTAGGTTCACCCTTATAATGATTATGAGGAACATTTCAGTCTTACACTTTAAGTAAGTCCTCTATTTTCCAGGATAATGAATGTATTAGTGTATGCCACAACATAATCAATATCATAACCGCTCCATGATACTGATGGATCTCAAACTAGGAAGACAGTGATGGGCTCTCCCTTGATCAGAAACTTCCTACTCTCAGTCCTGAATCTTACACTCTCCAGGAGTCAAATCATATTGTTACAATCAATGAACAGATCACTGATGGCTATGCTCTCCATTTTGCAAATGTTTTCAGCATACTAACAAAGAGCTCAATATGATCCTAGTCAATTTAATTTGATATTCACTACCCTTTCTCAGAACTGCATTTGCTGGCAATGCAATCTGATGATCAAGGAGAATGATAGTGCAAGGGTTATTTTTATGAACAAGTATATATTGATCTAGGGGTCCGTGTGATTTAAATAATAACTCAACCTATCATTCTGTAAGCAGTCTTGGTTATTTCACTACATACTTGTTCACATGAAGGCTAAACTCCTACTGCTTGGCCTTATTGGCATTTACTTATTCAATTAACAAATAACTGGGGTACCCAAATACAGACAAGACACCATGCCTACTCAAATTGTCCAGCATTTTGTTTGTATTAGGAATAAACTGTAAGCCACCATATTTTAACATGTACTCTCTTTTCATGATAATTTTTAATATTAACTAAAACAAGCTTAGTTTGATTATGTATTATATGCATTTCTCCATTCAAAAGACTGTCTACTTATTTCTCCCATTTTTTTCCCCCTGTCTCATTGCCCATTCTCTTTCTAAAAGATATTTACCCTAATTCCATAATGACAGTTAACAACAATGGCTTCCCAGGTGGTGCTAGTGGTAAAGAATACACGTATCAAAGCAGGAGACGTAAGAGATGTTGAGTTTGATCCCTGGGTTGGGACGATTGGTTGGAGTAGGAAATGACACCCCACTCCAGTATTCTTGCCTGGAAAATTCCATGGGCAGAGGAACCTGGCAGGCTACAGTCCATGGAATGGCAAAGAGTTGGACACAACTGAGCAACTGATCATACATACATAATTAACAACAACCATAATAATAACCTAAAATATGGAAAAATATTAGAAGCTTAGTCACCTGCTGAGACCTCACAACTTACAGCACTTTCTGTTGAAAACTACACCCTCTTATCTTGTTTTGAACCAAGTGAATCTCATTAATGCCAGAGCAGCCTTCCTATTAGCATGAGTATTTAGCTTAGTCAAAAACTCAATTAGTTCTCTAAACTACTAACATGGGTTAATTTCTAGCAAGTAATATTCTTCCTAGAAATTTTCATCATGTTTCACATAAAAACACAGAAAAGTTGGTTGTACATTACAACTTTTCTTCAGCTTCCTGGTGAAAAGACAAAGGTTCGGTCTCTTATACACAAAGAAAAACTTTTAGAAACCATTGAGTTGATTTGTGTACTGGAAAAGTCAGTCCAGTTGTTTGTTCCGTTGTTTTTTAATACATAAAGCAAATGTGTTCCTGAAAAATCAACCCTAAAATAAAACTCTGTTCATACTTTTCTTCCTTCATTAAGAAAATTCTGAAACTCAAGTTTTTACATTTATCTCATGGAGAAAAGGTAGGAAGCCATGCTGGTTTTAATTCTGTTCATATACTTTTAGGGGTGGCTATATTTTAAAATAGTTCTCTGTGATTTCTTAATCAAGGCAAAAAGGACTATTGAATGGGTCAAAGACATTCTTAAGCCAGACCTTAACTCATCCAATTTAAGTTTAGCATGTAACATTTTCAAGGTCAATTCAATCCTTACACCTAGTCAGCGAATATTCTTTACTTCAATCTCTCATTTGATACCCTGAAGTTATGCTTTAATTTTCCTAACTGGAAAACGATAAAATCAATGGCTTTAAAATGCTCATTTAGAGAAAAAACTTACTTCTTCAAACTCTTCTTATGAAATTTAACAATTTTAAATGTTATTTTACAGTTTTTTATATTTATAATTAAGATACAGCTAATTATTGATATATTGGCACCAAGACATCATATAAATCTGTATACTTAAATGAAACAGTCCATGAGTGGAAAATTATTGAATTCAGGATATAGCTATATGGGTAGTCATAATGTTATTCTCTCTACTTTTATATATGTTTGAAAAATTTCCTCATTTCAAAGTTAAAAAAGAAAAAGAAAAATTAAGCATTAAATAGCTACCAAAATACCACTAGAATCTCTACATTACTATTTCCAACCACTGTCCTATCAACAAATAATCGCCCACTCAATTTGTTTCTTATCAGTGAACTCAAACTATAAGTTGTTGATTTCTCAACAGTTAAAGAACTGTAAGTAGTTGACACTGGGATATTTACTCATCCTTTGTAATATAAATTAATGTAAACTAAGTGACAACATTTTAAAGGTTATTCTCTATCATTAAAAATAAGAAAACTGCTTTATAAATTAAATATAGGATAGCATTTAAAGAGGAATATTTGAAAAAATAAAATAGTTATTTGGAATAACTTTTGAAGCAACTTATACATAAAACAGAAAAACTGTAACACTATGTTGTTATGCAGACATTTATTTAACTTATATGTTGATACCTCATTTTGTTTTTAATTCATTTAATAAGAACTTCCAGGCACCTATTTCTATTTAGGATCATTATTAATACTAGAGTGGGAGGACTATTTGTTTGAATCTATGAATGGCTGATTCATGTCAATGTATGGCAAAAACCAGTACAATACTGTAAAGTAATTAGCCTCCAACTAATAAAAATAATTGGAAAAAATAAATAAATAAAATTTAAAGTAAAAAAAAAAAAGAAATTGTTTTCTGATATGTGGTTCTTTCATCACTGACATAGTTAAGTGCCAATCATAAAATGACTTCATCATCTGCTCTTTGTTGCTGAGAGGATATAATCTTTGAGCAACTGCATTAGTTTAAATTCATACTAATATTGCATTCTTCTCTCTGAAGCATGAAAGGTCATTCTCACTTTTTACTTAGCAATTGCTATCTGCCATGGTTTCTGGAATGCTTTATTTATATATTCCATAATTAAACATACTTATTACTTAGATTTAAGTAAATAAGAAATCTGCTTCCTAAAATGTGATCTTACCTGCTAAATATCCCTAATTCTTCTCAATTTAATTGAAGTTGAATTTTAAAAACAGTTCCCTTATCAAATTTCTGATTTCTAACCACACACGGCTCTGGGTGGTTTGGCAATCCTCAGTCCCCTTTTCCATTCTCCAAAAGGAGCATTACAAATATTTAAAATTCTCCTCAAATCCCTTAATAACTTCCATTATCTCTACCCACTAGAAGTAAATGGTCTTGCCTCCAAGACAACAGAGAAAAATAGCAATAGACAGATAGTTAATTATCATTCCATTTCTCTTTTCTAAACATATCTATATCCTTCTGTCCAGAGCTAACCAACAAACATGTGCTCTTCACACCATCACCCTCCTATATCTTCCAGTATCTCTTTCAATTGCTTGACCTTCAATAACTCCTCAATAGACTTCTTTTTCTTAACTTATAAACATATCCCAATCTCTCTCAACTCACAAAACTCATTCCTTCTACTGAAAAGCCATTTTTTTTTTTATTTCTTATCAAAACACTTCATGGGGGAGAAAAAAACGGCTCTCAATTCTGTATAAAAGGATAATATTAGTAATAATACCTAACACTACATTAACTCATTCAATCCTCACCACAACTCCATAAGCTAGGCAGTATTTATCTCCATTTTATGGGAAAGTAAATTGAGGCACAAAGACAAAGTGACCTGCCTAAAGTCACCTAGCTAGTAAGTAATAGCTGTGAAACCAGGTACCAGAGCCCAGGTTCTCCCCCACTATGCAGCACTTCATCCCTTGGGTAAGCATATCTACTCATGTGACTTTATTAGTTACACACTAATTATCACTACCGTCAATCTATCCAGTTTTAATTTTTCCCTAGTTTCATTACCTTTCATTTTAAAACACCTTGATTTCAACATAATCAAAAGACCTAGCCTCCACCTGTGTTCCCCCTATGCTTTCTCTGCACTGTTACAAAGTAAAAATCCACCCAATATGCTTTCTAACTTACAAACCTGCAATGACTCTCCTCCACCTACAGAATAGGGTCTCCAAACTCTTTAGCAAGAATGGGAGACTCTTCATAACCTGCTCCAAAACTATCTTCTCACTTCTGCTTCTGTAATTACTGATATATTATCCTCTAACCATCACACTCTGAGATGTGTCTACCACGCTCGGTCACATCTTCTGTTGCACACAGAACACCTTCTGTTTCAAACAGAATAGAACTTCTGCTGCACACACATCGAGAACCTTCTCTATGTTCCATGACCAACTTGGGAAGTCATTTCTTCATTCTCCCTTGATGAATCATTACTGTATTTTCTGAACTGCCTCTTCTGCACCTTCCCCAGTAAAGCTAATCTCTCTCTCCTACTTCTGTATTACCAAAATATTAAAAAAAGGAAACCCTCTATCATCAAAATATAACACTGTACTGTCATCAGTAATGTAGACTATGAGTTCTTAGAGAACTGGAACTTTCTCTTATTGATATTTGTAACCAGTACCCAGAACAGAGCAGTCACTCAGAATGTATTTGATAAATGAATAGATGTAGCTCTTCTTTACTATTCAAAATCCATGGGCTCTGGACATAGGAATATAAATGAATACATCATAGAAGACAGCATAATCATTATTTACCTATAAAATGCCTAAAAACCTAACAATATGCAGAGAATATCTTTGTTCAAATAGTAATACAAGAATAGACTCTTTCTTGAAGTGCCAGTGAACAAAGAACTCTACCATTTACACAAGCAATCTTTAAGAGATAAAAAAATACATGAAGGCAAAAGAAGTCAGAAATGTTAGGCCTATCTAAAAGCCACAAAACTTGATCATGAATGACCATCATATTATAAATATTATAAGCTACCCACATGAACCAAACAAACACTGAAGTTTTAGTCTCAATAGTTTTTCTTGCTACTCTAACTCCTGTGTGTATAAAATAAAACATTTTGGCATTTGTATGATACACCATGGCATTTATTAAATGGCTTACTAAATTACATTTATAAATTACAGAGGCATCAGTTTACATGCCAAATGCTTAGAAGTTGTGAGGTGGATTGAAGCTGCTTCACTCAACCTTAAGTGGAGGAAACTCATGGCACAGTTTTTGCTTATAGGAGTAAACTGTTGCAAGTAGATATTTAAAGAAAAATTCTGTCAGAAAGCAATGTGATTTTCACTATGTTTTAAATAGCAGTTTCCTCTGCAGGCAGTTCCTTTTAATTCTACTGAGAGAAAAAAAATACAAAGGTTACAAAATAAGGTGATGAGAGAAATGCAAAGTAGCACAAACAGAACAATAATGAAATACTCAGAGCAGTTTAGTTACTTATGCTACAATGCAGTCGACTTAATGTGTCTTATTTCTTTAAAAACTATTGAGTATCTCACTGAGTTTTTTCCTAATTTATAGTACATTCTAATATCAACAGTCTCTGATGGCATTTAATAATACGAGTGGTCTTGAGTGATTCTGATCCTGAAGTGACTTCCTTATGCACGAAGGTTCACACATAGGCTGGTCTAAAGTTCAGAGTTCAAAATAATTCAACTTTTAATACATACAATGAAAAATTACACCTAAGTCACTCACCAGAACACAAAAGCAACATTAATATTGCTGTTGTAGACTAAACAAAAGCAGGAGTAGGCAGTCTTTAAAACTTTTACTGTTTTTCTAGCCTCCAACAGGAAGAGCATTTTGGAAATACAGGGCTCATTAAAGAAGCCCTTTAAACTACTGTTGGAACTCAGGATTTTTGCCTTATGGAGGGAACTCTAAGCAGAGATTTAATGATCGTTCTTATACTTGTCAGTATTTTAAAATTTTATATTCTACAAAGAACAGCTGATGTTTGACATTGCAACTTCATTATTAAAAGCATAGTATGTCAAAGCCCAAGACACAAAAAGAGAAATGAAACTGACTTAAGTAAAAATCTTATCATGTACAGTTTACTTTGCTTCCTGAATCACCAAGTCTGTATTTTTATCTTACTTGCAATTTATGGACTAAAAATCAAATGAATTAAATTTAATTAATTTAAAAAAACCAAATGCAAATATTAAATCACCAAAATATGAGAACAAAAACAAATCTCTAGGAATGCTTAAACAAAAATTCTGGAGCTTAAAAAAGAGCTATTTGCAAGCTTTCCTGAATTAACAAAAGGGCAGGTAATAATGATGGCTTGTATGACAATATTGTCTTTGTTAGTTTAGCCCCAACAGAACTAAAGATTTCCTGATTACAACTTGGTAATCTAAGTCAACTGAAAAGATTTCTGGGGAAGGGAAACAAAGAGGAGTCTGAGTGCTAGCATTTAAGTGGAATATATTACCTACGTTTATACTCCTCAGTGTGGGACACTGTAAATAAGAGGGGCTCCTACTTTGACAGCCCATGTAGGTCATGACCTGAACTCACTGTACTGATGTAAAAGAGAAAGTTCTGCGGGACTCTCAGATTTGCATGCTTCTCTGCTTCACCTTCACATAGGGCCTTATAATGAAGTGTTCACTCGGTACTCCATCTCATTGTCAAGATTTTTAAACAGTTGCTTTTTTATTGTAATGAGCCAATTATGAGCCAGTCACTCACGCAGTCATTAACAATAGATTTTTTTAATTGCATTTTTAATGAATTTTATTTTGGATAAAAGCCCTTAAAAGTACCTATGGCAAAGGGTAATCATACGCTGAATTAACAGCAAAATCTGTTTAATAATTACTTGTCTTTTATTTACTACAACAAAATAAATTCCAGTGAGAACACTAAAAAATTGACAGTGTCAGGGAAGAAAGGTTGCAGGGCTGGAGAGGGAGTTGTATTCTATGCTGCTAAAAAATAAAACTGAAAACATGAATTTTTCCTTTCCTAACTTTAATACAAATAACATCTTATCAATATAGACCTTGCTCTATATTTAGAAAATAATGTTATTAATATTTTATCCATAAGCTATTGAAAATGCTTAATATAACTATAAAACAAGCTAAATTGAAAGGGGAAAAGAGGCTCATTTCAAATTTAATGTGCTCAAAGATGAATATACAGATATTAGCTTTTTAAAAAACTGTGTTGTTTAAACAAAATCTATAGTGTAAAAAACTTCATTAATCTCAAAATACTTTCTATGCATATATGAATGGAAATGTCCTTGCTGAAGATAAAAAAATGATCTTAATGAAAACGTGAATGTATATTGTTTGTGATCAGTCAGATATATAAATGTATTTTTTTAGGTTGACTCTATTGAAATCTCTTAAGTCTTAATCATAATGAAGAGCTCACTACCCAATGTGATTTAATAAATCATTAATCAGTAAGTTTTAAAGATGTACAGTAGCACTAGAAAAATCTTCTCATTGGGGGGCTATCAGTGTCATACTTTGGATAGATTAAAAAAAATAATTCATTCAAATCACTCATTGGCGCAAAGAGACAAAAATTATACATATGTTCACATATACACATATGTATAAGTAAAAGTATTCCCAGAAAAACTCTCACTATACACTGATTTTGTTAAGAAAATAAAAACTTTTTTGAATGTTCAAGGTTTTAAAAACCTTGCATTTTCTGCTTCAAGAATGGGCTGACTGAAAGCATGAGGCTTTGCAGCCTCTGGTTAATTAATCTGAGGCTGAATGACAGCGCGCCTAGGGGCATGGCGCTGGCATCCCACACAGGGTCCCAATGTGCTTTAAGCCTTGGATAGCTACATACTGCACGCCAAGACTTTGCCCAACAAATAGCACAGAGGCCTTCAGAGCCTTTCTTCTTCTGTCTGAAACATTCCATTAATTAATGTAATCCCTCTTTATCTTAAAGTTTTAATAAATTTAGGTGAGGCAAAATCAACACATCTATTGCACTGAATGCTATAACTAGTTGCCCTAAAACTTTCCTTATGTACTTTAAAGGCTTCTTCACAGAGCATAAAGACAATGAAAGCAAAAAATAAAAATAAAAATGCTATAACAGGTTTAGAAATTTTCAAACATGCTACTTGATCTATAAAAAATATAAATATTTGTACAACCCAACGTTTAAAAATTCAATTAAATGAATCTGGTAATTTCCATTCTACCAAACTTAAAGATTTTCTGTTATAAAAATATAAATCACATATCCACCCCAAAATACTTTGAAAACTACTAATACCTAGTCTTGAGCAAGGTGAGGCTGTTTTTTTAGCAACAGGATACAAAGGACAATCTTCTAATCCCTTTCACTGCCAGAACAAAACATCTTTCAAATCAAGATAAAATCGCTGCATCATGAATGTTAATATCATTCTGAGAAAAAATAATACCTTATGACTAGAAAAGACCATCCCTTTAGGGAGAAACGTTGTGTTAAAGTGGATTATTCTCTTAGTAGTATAATAGAATAGCTTCTACCTAGTCTCAGATGGAAAATCAAAATCTGCATTTAAATGGAAATATTTTTAAAACAGATAGGACAAAAGGCTAAAACCATAAGGAATATCTCCATCCCTACATTTCAAAAATCCAAAATGCTCCATGAGAACTTTGCTGTATGGTAGAGCTTTAAGACTTTGTTTGTATGTTTGTTTCCTTTTCATGAAGAGCTTGCAGAGTAACATGATGTCACAGTTCTGTGATTGACACGTACTATTTGTGCATATTAAATTCACAAATTGGTGCAAGAAGTAGGGCCACAAAATTTTTACTATTACAAGAAACAGATTTACGGTTTAGGTTTATGCAGAATTAAGAATGAGTCCTCTATTTTCTTCCCATTTTTAACCATGCTCTTTTATATGTAATTCTTACAAGGCAATAGCAGTTTGCTGAAATCAAATAAAATCTGAGTTTCTTCAGCATTGACTCAAATCACCACCATGGTTAGAGTAAAAAGAAAGCAAAGTGCTAGGCAATATTATAACAACTGCTCTTTGCGACCTAAAAGATTATTTTCAGCTCTTCAATAGTTGGGGCAATTTTCTTAAATCCTGAAGGAGCCTGACAGCACTGCACATTTCTTAAAGCTTGCATTTACTTTTACATTATAAAACAATAAAACAGCAGGGTAATGTTCATGCAGTTTAGAGACTTGTAACATTACCACAAATAATTCTACTGTATTATGGCAAAACATAAGCTTTTTAAATGTAAGGCTGACTAAAGAAAGGGCAATCTATATTCTTTGGAAGTACACA
Organism: Odocoileus virginianus; assembly: GCF_023699985.2. Lineage (NCBI taxonomy): Eukaryota > Metazoa > Chordata > Mammalia > Artiodactyla > Cervidae > Odocoileus > Odocoileus virginianus. The sequence continues at coordinate 20,914,731 of NC_069679.1, forward strand.
GACAAATAAGGTTGAAAATGTAACATAAATGTATCTAGTTCTAAAATAATATTTGCAAAGGGTTGAAAAAGCAAAATCCATGCTGGATGAAATTTTCTGACATAAATTAAAATACAATTAATTTCAAGGGTAGGGCTTACTGGCAAGGGAAAGGCTTCTCTCCTTTCTTTGAGGTACAATAGACTACATGGCTCTGCCGCCTCAGAAACCAACTACATTAGGTAATTTGAGCATTTTCCTCAACACTGTTGTAAACCAAGATACTATACAATTACCACCTTCAAAGATGCAGGCACTCTGATGGTAGTCACATTTGACTACTGGATTCCAAACAATAGGCCAACCTGCAAAACTTGGCCATATCATCTCCTTTATAAAATCAGCCCATCAGTTCTGAAATGTTTTTATTGCTAGAAGCTGCTGGCTTTGGTACAGGAAACTGTGTGGATCTCTTTACTTAAAAGACATAAAAGACACCTTATTAAAAAGTGTAATAAGAACAAAAACTCTTGCATATGTACTGAATGTTTTTCTCACTTTCAACAGGTAATTCATTTTAATCCAGTTGTCCGTGATTCTCCTAAGGGATAAGAATAAGAGCATTTATCTACAGCAAGCTAATTCTCATTTACACTAGAGCCTCCATGCCTGCTCCCAATTCCCCACCTCTAGCCCTCATTTCCAAACCTTCCAGCAGAAAAATTTTCAACTATCAGCAGGAAATGATATAACAAAATCTAATCATCAAAAGCAAACCTTGATACATATCATCATTAATCTAACTAAGTAGCAAACTAAATTTGAGAAGCTGTATACGGACATCACAGAAGATCTAAGACTCATGGATATTTTAAATCATCTGCTTTACAATTGCCTAGAGAACAATTGCAGAAATGCAGTAAATTATGATTTAAAAGAAACTACCTCTCCAATCTTGTAGATATTAGGCTTTTAGAGCTAATGCTTGAAGAAACAGATGTTTAAACTCAAATACTCCTGTCCTAAATGAATGGTACTCTCAGCAGAGAAGCAGAGTCTAAAATCTCACAATTCTAAGTGTGGCCTCACACCTACAGCAATGGCATCACCCAGGAACTTGTTAGAAAATCTTAAGCTCTTCCCAAACCAACTGAATCAAAACATGAATCTTTAATAATTCATCCAGATGATTTATCTGTAGTTTGAGAAGCCCTGGTTTAAGTTTTTCTCATTCCACCATTTATTATTCACTGAGAAACATAAAAGAACAGAACAGCTTCTACTCATGAAAACACATTAATATTAGAGATGACCACAATTTAAATAATAAAAGAGAAAAGGGCAAAATGCAAGTAAAACAAATAATTAAGTTATATCTAGAATCTGCACTCATTGCTTTTAACAGTTGAAAATTCACTTATATGTGTGGATGTGCATGCACAGACACATGTGAGAGGAGAAAGAGAAAGAGAGAAAGGAAAGGGAGAAAGAATGACAGAAAAAAGGATGGAATGAATGGAACCAAAAGAGTACATGTAGGGTGCAGATGCAGATGTGTTCAGGGCTGGAAAGCAGGCGGAGCAAAGTGAGAACCCAGCAGGTTGGAGAAGAGCAGAATGCCCCCTTCTTAACCACTTTGCCACACACTCCCTCTTACATGCGCCCAAGACAGGGTGCTGGGAATGCTTTTCATCCTGGTAGCAAGAAACCATCAATAAATTAGCATTAAAAAGCAAAATATGTCATAAAACCCAGGATTCCCTAACGATTTTAAAAACAATGCAGGTAAACATGGAAAGAATTAGTTCTGAGAAAGTAAAGAGACCAAAACCACAAGGTAACTATACTATTAAAAAGGTGATTTAATATTCTTTTTCCAAAGTCTAAATAATCATTCAGAAATAAGTACCATAAAATAAACATTATTTTGTTTTATTCTTACAAATGAATGCACTGTTGCTACTGTTACTATTTCTATACTAAAACACTAAATTTAAAGTAGTAGCACTACTTTTTTTGTTGTTCTTAATCACATAATAAAAATAGTGAACAATTAATAACATAAGTTCTAAAAGAAAGAGAAACATATTTTCTATCAGACATAGAGTAATGGCTTAAACCTGCAGTAATAATTTGAAGAGTGTGAAGTTTACCTAAAATATTACATTTGATTTTAATGTATATATGTATATATATATATACATCTAAAAGACTATTATTAATCCAATATTTTATCATTTATTTAATGAGAGAAAATACTGACAAACTTGATGATACCAATAGCAAATAAACCAGTTGATATCCAGGAGAACATAATGGTTAGAAAACAGAACTTGCTGGGGAAAAAAAATGTATTATAATTAATGTTACATTGTACCTGTTACAGATAATGTATATGTCTATATCTGTGTCTGTATTCATCCACGTGGCACATTATTAGTAAAAGGTGTACTAAAATTCAGCTCACTTTGCAGCTGATCATCTATCGAATATAGCCCCATTAAATAACTGAGACTGACTTCTCACAATAATAGAGGGGAAAAAAAAAATCACCCTATGTCTTGCATTTCATGACTGAGCTGCCCTAACACATATCTCTCTGGTTTTGCTCCAAGAAAAAAAAAGTGCAGTAAAAGATGGGCAGGATGCTACTCCCAGCTTGTATTCACAAAATGCCAGGAACTGTGAAGACTGGATTCCAAGTTGAGGTGTCAGATACTTATTAAACAAAGACTCAGAATTTCCAAATATAAATAATACATGTACAAACAGGTATATTATTTATAAAATCAACTAGGCAATTTATATCAACGGTTTTAGAAATAACCACATACTTTGATCCATTAATTCTATGTCTGAAAATCTATCCTAAGGAGTTAATTTTTTAATGTAGACAATAATTGATGTATCCACATCAAAGTGCTATTATTTATAGTAAAAATTAGATTGAATCTAATTTACAAAATTAGGGAATCATTACGGAAATTATTATACAGCCACATGATGGAATGTTAAGTAGTCATTAAATTATATTCATAAAGAGGTTTTAGTGACATGAAAAATCCTCTGATAATTTAAGTTAAAAAAAAGTGTTGTAAAGTTATCCACAAAAAGTGGATGTGTGTATATCTATATATGTGTGTTATCTCTATGGATGTGGAAAATATGTCAAAATATTAACTCTGAGATCCCCTGGAGAAGGCAATGGCACCCCACTCTAGTATTCTTGCCTGGAAAATCCCATGGACTGAGGATCCTGGTAGGCTACAGTCCAGGGTGTCGCAAAGAGTCGGACATGACTGAGCGACTTCACGTTCACTTTTCACTAAATTTTGAGTAAGATATTTTTTACACTTTTATATGTCTGTATCAGTCGTTCAGTTGTATCTGACTCTTTGCGATCCCACAGACTGCAGCCTGCCAGGCTCCTCTGTGCACGGTATTCTCCAGGCAAGAATACTGGAGTGCATTGTCATTCCTTTCTCCAGAGATATTTTTAATATTTTTGTAAAATTTAATAATCAATTGTTTTAAATATCAAAGAAAATTAAGGAATAATTTAGATTAAAAAGCAAGGTATGAAGAGTAAGGGTGGGACACTACAAGGTTGCTATGGAGCTGAACAAAGAAACAGTGTGATTATCTGAAAGAGAAGTACCAAGAACCTAGTGTCAGAAGCTCTTTCTTCTGACTACCCAGAGGTAAAAGACAGATGAAACAGACAAACAAAAAAATCATAAAAAATAAAAGAATGTAGAAAAGTCAGGTCTATTAGAATCTAATAATTAGACAAAGATAGCAAAGGGGATACCATCGATGCCAATGTGATTTTTACTCTACAAAGGAATCAAAATAGTTCCAGCAAGTAAGTTAAAAAACTAAATTATAGTAACACTTAGTTTGATAATTCTTATTCCAAGTCTTGAATTGAATACAAGGAAAGAATCTAACTACCATTAAACCATAACAAAATAAATTTCTAGAACTTCATTTTGTTTTCTACAAAGATGTTAGGTACAAAGACTGCTTTTTTAAAAAAAAAACAGAATATGACTTTAAACTGTCCAAGTAGTAAAAATTATACACTGAAACATGTATTGATACTCAAGTTACATCTTGAATAATACAAGTTACTCAATGTAACATCAAGTTACACTATTTTATGAAATAATATTTTAGCTACTATGTTAATTATTAACAGTAAATTATAACTTACTATGTTTTCTCTTAAATTTTTCTTGGTTGTAAATGCTTCATAATCATTTTCATTTCAGATTGCTTGACTGATCTATTGATTCCAAGTCAATTAAAACATGGAGTAAAGAGTAGTCACACTAAATCCATTATATAAAATAGGGAATTCAGTATATATACTGAATTTATACATAGTAGGGAATCAGTAATTACCAGTTAACCATAAAGCAGAAAGTATCAACATGTTTGACATCTTTTAACTCTGCCAACTCTTCACACAACTAGATTAGTTTTATCTATATACATCATTGTTTTGTCTAAAATATACACAAGTAACAATCTGAGAAGAAGCTATATATGCTCAACAGCAGGAAGGATCAAGCTACTCAAAGCTGAAGACAAAATTTCTACGTAAGTATAAATGCTCAAGACCTTCACCTGAAAAACAAGGCCCTTGATATTAACCTAATATTAAGGTTTAAATGACCTAGTCTTTGACAGAATCTAGCCTATGAGAGCCCTGAAGAATACCTAAAATTAATGAGATGATGCTTCCATAAATAAAGGGGAGAGGTAGTCTCTGGCTTTCCAAAGTAACTAATTTAAAGCAGTACATAGTGTTGAATTAATGACCCCAGGATACATTGAATTGGAAGTCAGATCTAATTTTAGTATAAAATCACCCTTGACTTTGGCAAAACTAGTACTGTGGTAGAAGCTGTTGACATGTAATTATCTGCTCTCCATTGTGGAGCACCAGGACAGGTAGGAAACTTAGAGACTCTAAATCGGTTAAAAAGAAATGACTAAATTATAATCAAAATTATAAGTTAAATCAAGATTCCTAAGTATAATCCACAAACAGGCCCAGTTAGAGCAACACTAAGCCTTAAAGACCACAGGACTCTTGGGTGAAACTAAGTGACAATGGCAGATTAATGCCAACTCATGGAGCAAAGGTACACTACAAAGAATATGAAATATTTTTCAAAAAGCTAAGAATTCATCACAAATTATAATTCTGATTAATGCATAACAGTAACTTTTTCCTGAAAACTCAAAGTGCCAAGTCCTGAGACAGGTACTGTGCCTTAATCATTTACATGTCTAGCGAACTAGAAAAAATCTGGAAAAACAAGAGAAAAAATAAATGTGTATTAATGTTCTACAATTCACATATGTAAACACTATGAATAATGGTTACATAGTATGTGACTTCTTATCTTTGTATCTCTTGCATCTGTAATTTTATTGAAGCTCAAAGAAAAAAACAGAATAAAATCATCTGAAGAATTCCTCCTCATACTGTTTTCTCATATAAAGTTTTCAAATTCTAGTGATGTGACCATTTTCTGTTTACAAATCTGTCCAGGCAATTAGTTTTTAGTAGCTGGGCACATGAAAAGACTCTTTAGAAAAACTGAACCCTGGAAAGCATTCAATCAATTCCAGTGGTATTGAGCTAAATAAAGCAAAGGGAAAAACAGACACAGTGAAATTCATATATTTTGACATCATATTCACCAAGGTCAAAGCAATTCATACCTATCATATAAACAGGAAAGACAATAAAGACAAAATAAAGATTAGCAGAATTTCTACCACACTATACCTAAAGACACAGAACACCATGGTTAACTTCTCTAAGAACAAGATCAGCAGATAAACCACAACATATAACAATGATCTTAAGTTAGTTAAGAGCAATGCTCTATTGCTCCAAAGCAAAAACACAGACAAGTATGACTACAGGTCCTCACTTAGCCGTTGGAAACAAAACATCTCCCAACATTTCTTGTTACACACAACCTTGGCTTTCTGAAATACATGTAATTGTGAAGATATCACCAGTCATCATCAAAGCAAAAAGGGAAAATATACAGTGAAACGGACATGCATGGTAAGTCGCTTCAGTCAGGCCCGACTCTTTGCTAACCCATGGACTGTAGCCCACCAGGCTCCTCTGTCCATGGGATTCTCCAGGCAAGAATATTGGAGTGCATTCCCATGCCCTCCTCCAGGGGATCTTCCTGACCTAGGGATCAAACCCGTGTTTCTTGCTTTGTCTCCTGCTTTGGCAAGTAGGTTCTTTATCACTAGCATCACCTGGGAAGCCCATACAGTGCAACAGGGGCTGTTAACTTCTTTTTGATCTCCAAACACTGTCACAACATATTATCCTTCTTCACAATCCAGTGAGGAGCTGAGGAGGAAATAGCACCCAGCTAATCCTAATATACCCACCTTGAGAATTCCACAGTATACATACATATCTTTGTTTGAAAGCAACAGCAACATCCAGATCTTGCTGAAATTCTTAAATATTTTTAAATAAAATGTATATTCAAAGATTTCAGCCACATTCCTCTCACACAAGACTAATATTAAAAAAAAATCCATCACATACTTCAATATCAACTTATAATAAAACTGAATTAATAAAAATAACAAAAATGCTATTTTGTCTCAGGTTTAATCTTCATTCAGCAATGGCAATGGTCTTGTCTCACATTCTACCACCTTGAAGAAATTTAAAGAAGGATTTTTTTTTAAGAGGACTGCTATAAAATTATCATTGACATTTTAATTAAAAAAAGAAATGTATGTAGAATAAACAGGACATTTCTTCTAACAGTCTGCAGTGGCTGTTCCATTGCTTCTTTGTACAGTCTGGGTAAATTATGCAGGCTCTCACTAGACAGAGCAGCTGTATTTCACTGTCTTCAGTAATGTAATCTACATTTATCATTATTTTAATTAAACGGATTCTTAATTTGGTACTTTCATTGCAAAGAAAAAATACCTTACTCATTCCTTCTTCGTAGACAGCAGTTTGCCAGTTTTATAAACCAGAATTTAATTTTAAACATGTTTCCTACTGCAACTGGCCATTTGACCATATCTGGTTTATTAAGAGCTTGCTCATTTTCAATCTACAGGCATAAACATTGGTTGCTTCTCTAGGATGATTTTAAAAAATGGTTTTGTAGTTATCAATGTTAACCTAAATTATATGCTAAAACCAGTATATGCTTTATTATAATATTAAATTTAAGGTTATTCAAAATCAATATGAAGCACAAATAAGAACTTTATAAAAACAGCACTTTACAAACTGTTGAGAAAATTCAATCCAATAGCTCTTTGAGAAAGATTATGTTTATAATCAGGTTATTTGAAATGACCAAATCTTTAGCTAAATCTGCCACTGGGTAATACAACCGCTTTTAATCATTTTGAAGACAAGTTTTGAATTTTTAAAAATTCATTTATGGTTATTATTTGTAGTTATCACAATTTGACTTTAAAGAATTTCAGTTTGACTTTAATGAATTACTTTGGAGGTGTGCTTATTTTAAGTGGTTCACAGAGAAATAGTTACTGTAATATCATGCCACTACATAAAATTGCATATTTGAATACATATATCTTGAATCTTATGTATTAATTTTAAAAAAAGCTTGATGCTAATTTTTTTTTATTCAGCACACATTAATTGAGCACCTTTTATGTGCCAGGTAAAGAATTAAGTGCTTTTTATTCAAACCAAAGTAGAACAAAGCTTTTGCACAAAAAAGGAGGGGTGTGTGTGTGTGTGTGTGTGTGTGTGTCTACACACCCAAATACATTTATGGTACAGTACCAAGTGATTTTTAAACTCTGTTCTTTCAAAGGGGAGGGTTTTTAGTCCCCTAAGTCCACTTTAACCAGAAAAGCTCCACTTTCATCTATTTTTACACATCTTTTTTGTAGTTGGGTGAAGAGAGCGAAAGCCATTTACTACAAAATAGAATAAGGGCTCTAGACTACCACTAAGAGCACAGGTAAATGAAAAATATCCTAAGTGCTCCCAGATATACTGAATGGAAAAAATAAAAGATTCCTTTTTTTGAGTTTCATTTATTATCAGCTTTCGCATATTGCCAATATTGGTTTGTGGGTAAATGTCTACTAAAGTAAAGTTTATAAACATGGCCTGTTTAAGAAGTTTGGGGATGAGGTCTGTAGGGAATTGAAAGTTAATGCACATCTCACTTTATCAGTCCACATTACCAAGGAATACTATGCCAACTTTCAGATTCACATAAATCATCAGAAGTTATGAGATCAGAATTTTTAAAGAAATCTATAGTATATTAAACGTGGTCTAGATTTATATTAAAACTTCTCCAGGTAAGACAATACCACTTACCTTCACACTGTGATATTTGGATTATGGCTACCATTTGAACACGTATAATGCCTTATCCAGTTAATATACATTATCTCTCACCCCTTACAAAACCCTCAAAAGATAAACTATTTTCACTTCCATTTGGCAGATGAGAAAGCAGGCTCAGAGGTTAAGAAATGTGTTCAATGTTACATAGTAAATATAGGAGAAGCTATGATTTGGGTCTATGCTTTTTTAATTAAAACACTTTCAAAAGCTAAACTTTGCACATGTAATTTTTCTCTTCTAATCACAGATAAATATGATGCCTTCTTTTACTATCATTTAACAGCTTCATGTAAAGTTATTTTACAATAAAAAATTTAGTGATCAACCTATATGATCAAATAGGTAACCAAAAAAGAGAAAGGAAAATCTAAAATTTAAATTAATGCTAATGAATGAAAAATAATTTAGTCATTGTGTAATTCCTTTAACTTGAATTTAAATAATGTCATGTATAAAGCTTGGGTAACCTAATTCTAGAATTAGTAAAAGTTAAGTTCTAGGCAGCCCACTCAGGTTCTAATTAAATAGAAGAAATGAGTAAAAAGGAACTATATTATTTTCTAAAATACTCTTATTGGAACTCAACTTCAAAAAGATATTTCATGAAGAGATAGTACAGCTTGTAAGATTCCTTCTATCTCAGATTACTCTGATGAATGTCTGATAAAACTTGATATTTACCACTGGGTAACAACAAGAGGTAGCCAATAATTCTAAATAAAAACTCAGAATGGTTTTTTGTTTCCTTTGTTTAAAGTAAAGCCGCTAGTGAAAAACAAGAATGTCTGCTTGGGAAAAAGGAGTCTCTTGTCTGAGCAAAAATTAAATTTAAATATCCTGCTTCTTACCTGAATATTCTAAATCATCTACATTTCTCTACTGTTCACTAGAAGACTACAGAGGGCACTGTTGCACCAACTTTGAAGCTCTACAACGGAATCCGAGAAAAGTGTCTATAATATGTAATTTCTTTAAAGGGTCAAACACATGGAAATCTACTAAGCCTAAAAAAGGGAAAAGGCCAAAATGTATGTTTTTCTAAAATAGGCTAGATTTCAATGGGGCAAAAAACTTAACAAAAACAACTGTCAAATTGAGAACACCACATTGCACACATTTTGCATTTCCCTTTGTAGTGCTTTCATAAGAAAGGTAACTAATCATGGCACCTCCTTATCCAATGGAAACAGCACCCCATTGCAGAGTTCTCCTCACAATCAATAGGAAAATGAATGTGGCACCTCATGCAATCCTTCCATAATTCTATCAACAGAAAGAATGCAGTCTGTTTGCATACTTTTGTCTAAAAGGCCAGTTCCATTTGTTGCCTCTGGGAAAAATGATAGGTACAGATCAATCACTCTCACATGAAAGTAAACACACTGCAAAAACAAAACAAACAAACAAAAGGATAAAATTGAAATCCTCACCTTTTTAAAGTGAAATTCTGTTATATGTAAAAACTCCACGAAAAATAGAAAAAACAAGTTTTTACTCAGAGATAGGAATTTTGTTGCTATTATGCAACAGTTCTGGCATATAAAAGAAATGTTACATACAACAATATTCACTAATCTTATAATTACATATGGACAACATTCACTTAAACTTCCAAGTATTTTCTGCCCTGTCACATCATTCCTGTTATAATTCTTTGAAACTAAATTCAATTAAGTACAGGGCCAAAGATCTCTTTAAATACATATGTTTGTAATGTATTACAATAAGACTAGTATATAAAATACAAAGCTTCTCATTATACTACCACCTAAACTTTTCCACTTGTTTATTCACCAAAAATTAAAATTTTTGACACTATGAATAGTATAAAAGGGAAAGGGAAATCAAATTATTTTATTTTGGTAACTTAAAAATAATGTCCTGAATTGCTGAACCTCTGTAGAAATACTAACATTAGCTGTTATAATTAAAACATCATGACCAGGCAACTACAGATAACATGTAAAATGAGAAATGTATTAATCACAACATTACATCAGAAGTTAGATGAATCAACATTAATAAAAGTATCTTCATAAAACTAAGGTCTTGGAATTCCCTGGCAGTCCAGTGGTTAGGACTCCTTGCTTTCACTGCCAAAGCCAACAGCCCAGGTTCAATCCCTGGTAGGGGTACTAAGATCCCACAAGTCACACACTGCAACCAAAAAAATAAAAATAATAATAAAATAAAACAAAACTAAGGCTTCAAATAAAGAATTCCAAATTCCCTAGAAAAACAGTATACAGCTCATTTTGTCACTCTCAAAATTCCAGAGAGATTAGCACCTTCTCTGAAATCAAAGTGCAGAACTGTGAAAGTGTTAAAAATTCTTTAATAATATGTCAACTTACTCATAAATCAAAAAGAGGGGAAGGGGCTTCAGATGGTATGTTAGATTTAATTTTATTACAAAAGCTCCAATTTAACAAGTTATTTTCTGCCAATAAAAGTCAGAAGTAAAGCATTGTTAAAGTAGCCAGTACTGACTCTAAAGCTTTAACTTATTAACTTAACCAAAATGCTACTTGAGTATTGCTCTCTTAAATTATTAATTTATGAGTTTTGCTTAGTCTCCTCCTGAGGCAAGGCAGTTTGTAGGTATACTGAGTGCATGTAAATAAACAGAAAGCTTCTATAATAGTCTAATAATACACTAAACATAATAAAGCAACCTTTTTTAATCAACACTGAATGCACAATCCTATGAACTAAGTTTTTACAAATGGGCCATATAATTTTAAGAAACTGCACGATCTCTAGGAAGTAAATGTACAAAACCAGACAAATTAAACACAAGCCCATGGCTTTTCACTGATCTGATAAAATGCATTCAATACAATCAAAGCGGAGCTGTGACTATGAAGAGTATGCCACATGCAATGTCAAAGAAATCTAAGAAATGTCATGAACTGTGAGAAAAATTGTGATATTGTTTTTCGTCTACCACAAGGATGATTGCAAAAAAGGAAAGCAGGTAATGTCTTTAGTATTAAGGATATTTAAGTAGATATTTTAGTTTCCTATTATAAAAAGAAATGTAGCATATTAAAATCAATTTTGTTTAACTTGAATTTATGCAAAGCTTGATTGTGAGCAATAGCTGCTAAAAGGATGCAGCATTGTTGATTCATATACAAGCATTTTACTTAACTACATTGGATAATAGCAGTGCTTCTAAAGGAGTATAAAAAGCAAAGCGATTAGCAGTCATTACTGTTAATTAGTGCTCACATTACATTCCTTGGGATGAATCTCCTTTAACTTGTATACATGGAAAGTTTATTTTTGAAGGACTGCCAAACCTTGCCTAGGTAACTAGTGGAATAAGCCGTCAACTACCAGTAAGCAAAATAAAAAACAGGGACAGATCAGTATCCAATTAGTATGTCTAAGTTTTTAAACAGGAAAAGGGCTGAGGGGAATGAGTAAAACTGGAAACTCATACTTCACATTCTGCAATCTCACTGATAAAAGGAGGAAATGTGTGTTTATCAAACTTGCTGTGAGCACACAGTTCATTGGGAGTCCTGTAAACAATCGCCTGGCTGCCCACTTCCAAATGCATGTGAAAATCTTGGAGATTCAGAGCATCATATTCAGCAAGCAAGGTCATTCAAGTAATGCCCTGGAAATGGAAAATTAGGAAAATGTGGCAATCAGAGGATTCTGGCTGACCAGAAAAAGCCCTGGGGCTGGCTCACCATCTTTCACCACCAGCCAGGCTGTCTCTGCCTATTCAGTATTAACACGACAGCGTTGCAAATGAATGAAAAGAACTCCACACACCTAACTGGGACATTGGCTTTCTTGTTTAGAAAATGATAGGCATTTGTCACAGAAGAAAAAAAAAAAAAAATAACCCTCACACATAGCTTTCAAGAACCAGCTCTAAAAGAAAACAGGCTCCTGGTGAACCTTCAGCATAGGACCTGGGGAATGGCGACATCCTGTTGATTATCAGGTATCCTTCACTCCTATACTATTCCGTACATTTTAAGATAGAGGCTACATCTTCAACAAAAAAGCTTCAAAAGTAATACATGCTCATTAGAGGAAAGAATCAAAAATTCAAATGAGCAAAAATTATATAAACCCTCTTAATATTTTCCACAGACTTAAAATTTATCTTTCATATCTTTTTCTATGCATGTATTTGTATAAATACTTCTAAAGATGTAATTATACCAAAAAGAGTATTTGGTAATCCATTTCCTTCTCTTCATAATACATATAAATGTATTTGTGCAACTTCATTTTTGATCTATACCTCATTCCATTGTGTGGATAAATCATAATCTAGTTTGCCAGTCATTTCTAAATCTTTGAGTCAACTTAATATAACCTTGAAAGTGGAAGGGCTGGATAAAGAGATGCTGTATTTTTTGTTTTCTGATGAGCTCTGCCAAGTTACCTTCAAAAAGGCTGAACCAACTTATAGGACTACATATAGCACATAACAGAACTCACTTCTCCAAAACCAGTATCATTTCTTAATCTTGCCCAAATGATGGACTTCCCAGGTGGAGAGAGTGGTAAAGAACCCAGCTGCCAATGCAAGAGACATAAGAGACATGGGTTCGATCCCTGGGTTGGGAAGATCCCCTAGAGGAGGGCATGGCAACCCATTTCAGCATTCGTGCTGGGATAATCCCATGGAAGAGAAGGCTGGCAGGCTACAGCCAGAGGGTCACACGAGTCTGACACCACTGAAGCAACTTAGCACACTCACACACTCAAGTGATAGCTGCAGCTTTGGATTACTGAGATTGAACACTGGTTACTTCAGTTTCTTTCTCTATGAAATGCCTGTTCATATCCTCAGCCCATTTCTCTATCTGGAGGCCAACTTTTAAATGTCCAAAAAAATGGTGATGAAAAGAACTCATCAAATGCTGCTTTAGGGGATCACCAAAAAGAGGTTATTTTAAAGAGGAGATGGTAATCGTATGAACACTGAAAGACTCTATTAGGATTAGTAACTGAGCATGTAATTATTTTACATTATATTATTATAGAAGGCTTCCCAATCCACTTAAAAAGAAAAATTAGGAACTGAACTGGTTTTGTAAATATTAATTTAGTGAAGCTATCTTTGTTTTCCATAAACGTAAAAGCTATTATGCCAAAATAGCATCATCTGCAATGTCTTGGAGCTATCTTTTTTCTTTTCTGCTATTCCAGTAAACAATTTGAACACACAAAAAATTCAAAGTACCTTATTAGCTACTTTGATAAGTCAAGGAAGGAAGCTGTAACTATAAATGATAGACACGGCCCTCATGCTACTATCTTGTATCAAGGACTAAATTAAAATGTGTCATTCTTGAGAATAATACTAAGTATAAGGGGAAAAAAAAAGTCCTCCTTCCCTAGAAAGTTCATTCAATTTAAGGCCTTTTCTCACAGGATCAAGAAACTGACCAAGCAGCCAAATATACTGATTCCTAATTCATCTGCAGTCAAGTTTAGATTAGAATGTAATTTCAAGCTCTAGATCTTGTCTTGTCTTCTTCAGACAAATAATCTAAAAACTTGATGCTTTTGAACTGTGCTGCCTGGGAGTCTTGAGAGTCCCTTGGATTGCAAGGAGACCCAACCAGTTCATCCTAAAGGAAATCAATCTTGAATATTCACTGGAAACATTGACGCTGAAGCTGAAGCTCCAATCCTTTGGCCACCTGATGAGACAAGACAACACACTGGAAAAGACCCTGATGCTGGGAAAGACTGAAGACAGGAGGAGAAGGGGGTGACGGAGGGCGAGACGGTGGATGGCATCATTGACTCAGTGGGCATGAGTCTGAGCAAGCTCTAAAAGACAGTGAAGGACAGGGAAGCCAAGCCTGGCACGCTGAAGTCCACGGGGCTGCAAAGAGCTGGACATGACTCAGCAACTGAACAACAGGACCAGCGCTTCTCCAACTGTGTTAAAGTTCACTTTAAGAAAAAAAATTTGCAAAACTTCAAAGACCACAACTTTTGCAAAATACAATTGAAATGAAAAACCAAAAAAATTTTAAAAGGCCAAATTATCATTATTAGGGTCAGTAAACATAAAATTACTCTCAAATAACTATAAAAGTTTCTAAATACTTATTTTCAATTTCTATAAAAATTAGCTGACCTAAAACCAACAGAAAACAGTTCTTGGACTAGTACCAGCCCCTAAACCAAACTTGAGTAGCAATACTCTAAAACTATTCTGAAAGCTTTGAAATGAGATGAGATCATAGATATATCATTTAAAATCATGATTTAATAATTTCCTCTCCTTATCAAACCACATATCTGTCCCTCTGTCTCACTGTTAATACATATATGCTTTATTGGTCTATATATATATTATATATGTACTGTTATGTGGTAATATCTGCATGAGTTAACACATATGTATTGTTGGGAGACAGCAGAACACAGAGATTAAAAGTACATGTTCTACTTTCTAGCTGTATAACCTTGGACAAGTTATTTGTCCTGTATTTCAATGACTTATCTGCAAAACAGGGATAATAAACAGGGCTGAGGTAAAAAATTAAAATATAATGTGTAGAGATTAGGGCAGGGCCGGGCAGGTAGTACTCCATGAACAGCAGCAATTATAGTTACAAAAATAACTGAAAAAAAATCTCATGGTTCAGCACTAATAATCAATATAGACAGGAAACTAAAATTAGTTGCATGATTTAGTGTTCATACAATAAAAACTAATAGATGGAGTAAGGCAAACTGATACAAAGACTAAGTCCTGAGAGAAATTTCACCCTTGGATTGTTATAAAGTTGCATATGTAATATGGGAAAAATCTTCAACAGCATCCCTAGGGAAAATATATAATGAAAAATTCTGTGTATTTCTTATGGACAGGTCACCATGATGAGCACTGCAGAGTATCCAAAATGGAAAAACACAAGAAAAACACAAAGCTGTGCCTTCAAGAGGTTATAAACTAGCAAAGCAGATACAATATATAACCAAATAAGGATGCAAACAAAGCATAATGTAATGACAACCAAAAAGAGTAACTAAACACAACAGAAATTCAGAAGAAGAAACTTGTACTTGAGGAAATCAGGAACACTGAATTTGTATCCTTGTCCTTTTCTCCTTCAACGGAAAAGCCAAAGGCCTATTGAGAACCATCTTGAAAACACACAGGACCCAAGCCTATTGGTCCTTCTCTGGTCATCTACATTTCTTACATAAAATTATAAGATGGCATTTTTCACTCTATTATCTTTCAGTTCAGTTCAGTCACTCAGTCATGTATGACTCTGCGACCTCATGGAATGTAGCACACCACACTTCCCTGTCCATCATCAACTCCCAGAGCTTCCTCAAACTCACGTCCGTTAAGTCGGTGTTGCCATCCAACCATCTCATTCTCTGTTGTCCCCCTCTCCTCCTGCCTTCAGTCTTTCCCAGCATCAGGGTCTTTTCAAATGAGTCAGTTCTTCCCACCAGGTGGCCAAAGTATTCAAGCTTCAGCTAAGCATCAGTGTTTTCAATGAATATTCAGGACTGATTTCCTTAAGAGTTGACTGGTTGGATCTCCTTGCTGTCCAAGGGACTCTCAAGAGTCTTCTCTACCACCACAGTTCAAAAGCGTCAATTCTTCAGCACTCAGCTTTCTTTACTGTCCAACTCTAGCATCCATTATGTAACTCCTGGAAAAATCACAGCTTTGACTATACGGACCTTAGCTGGCAAAGTAATGTCTCTGCTTTTTAATATGCTGTCTAGGTATATCATAGCTTTTCTTCCAAGGAGCAAGTGTCTTTAAATTTCATGGCTGTAGTCCTCATATGCAGTGATTTTTGGAGCCTGAGAAAATAAAGTCTCTCACTGTTTCTATTGTTTCCCCAGCTATTTGCCATGAAGTGATGGGACTGGATGCCATGATTTTAGTTTTTTGAATGACAAGTCTTAAGCTTTTTCACTCTCCTCTTTCACTATAACCAACAGCTCTTCAGTTCCTCTTCACTTTCTGCCATCAGGGTGGTGTCATCTGCATATCTGAGGTATTTCATATTTCTCCCGGCAATCTTGATTCCAGTTTATACTTCATCCAGCCCAGCATTTTGCAGAACATACTGTGCATAGAAGTTAAATAAGCAGGGTGGTTAAATAAGTTAAAAATACAGCCATGACATACTCCTTTCCCGATTTGGAACTGGTCTATTGTTCCATGTCCAGTTTTAACTGCTGCTTCTTCACCTGCACACAGATTTCTCAGGCAGCAAGTAAGGTTGTCTGGTACTCCCATCTCTTTAAGAATTTTCCACAATTTGCTGTGATCTACAGTCAAAGGCTTTGGCATAGTCAATAAAGCAGATGTTGTCCTGGAATTCTCTTGCTTTTTCGATGATCCAGCGGATGTTGGCAATTTGATCTCTGGTTTCTCTGCCTTTTCTAAAATTAGCTTGAACATCTGGAAGTTCATGGTTCATGTATTGCTGAAGCCTGGCTTGGAGAATTTTGAGCATTACTTTACTAGCGTGTGAGATGAGTACAATTGTGCGGTAGTTTGAGCATTCTTTGGGATTGCCTTTCTCTGGGATTGGAATGAAAACATGGCCTTTTCCAGTCCTGTAGCCACTGCTGAGTTTTCCCAAATTTGCTGGCCATATTGCGTGCAGCACTTTCACAGCATCATCTTTTAGGATTTGAAATAACTCAACTGGAATTCCCTCACCTTCACTAGCTTTGTTCATAGTGATGCTCCCTAAGGCCCACTGGACTTCACATTCCAGGATGTAGGGCTCTAGGTTAGTGATCACACCATCATGATTATCTGGGTCATGAAGATCTTTTTGGTATAGTTCTTCTGCTACCTTTTCTTAATCTCTTCTGTTTTTGTTAGGTCCATACCGTTTCTGTGCTTTACTGTATCCATCTTTGCATGAAATGGTACTTTGGTATCTCTAACTTTCTTGAAGAAAAAAAGTTATCTCTAGTCTTTCCTGTTCTATTGTTTTCCTCTTTCTTTGCATTGATCACTGAGGAAGGCTTTCTTATCTCTCCTTGGTATTCTTTGGAACTCTGCATATCAGATGGGTGTATCTTTCCTTTCCTCCTTTGCCTTTTGGTCTCTTCTTTTCTCAGCTATTTATAAGGCCTCCTCAGACAACCACTTTGCCTTTTTGCATTTGCTTTTCTTGGGAATGGTCTTGATCACTGCCTCTTGTACAATGTCATGTATCTCTGCCCATAGTTCTTCAGGCACTCTGTCTATGAGATCTAATCTCTTGAATCTATTTCTCACTTCCACTGTATAATTGTAAGGGATTTGATTTAGGTGATACCTGAATGGTCTAGTGGTTTTCCCTACTTTCTTCAATTTCAGTCTGAATTTGGCAATAAGGAGTTCATGATCTGAGCCACAGTCTGCTCCCAGTCTTGTTTTTTTCTGACTGTATAGAGCTTCTCCATCTTTGGCTGCAAAGAATATAATCAATCTGATTTTGGTGTCGACCATCTGGTGATGTCCATGTGTAGAGTCTTCTCTTGTGTTGTTGGAAGAGAGTGTTTACTATGATCATTGCATTCTCGTGGCAAAACTCTGTTAGCCTTTGCCCTGCTTCACTTTGTACTCCAAGGCCAAACTTGTCTGTCACTCCAGATATCTCTTGACTTCCTACTTTTGCATTCCAGTCCCCTATGATGAAAAGAATATCTTTTCTTTGGTGTTAGTTCTAGAAGGTCTTTTAGGTCTTCATAGAACCATTCAACTTCAGCTTCTTCAGCATTAGTGCTTGGGGCAGAGACTTGGATTACTATGATACTGAATGGTTTGCCTTGAAATGAACAGAGATCATTCTGTCATTTTTGAGAATGTACCCAAATACTGCATTTCAGACTCTTTTGTTGACTACTAGGGCTACTCCATTTCTTCTAAGGGATTTTTGCCCACAGTAGTAGATATAATGGTCATCTGAATTAAATTCAGATTATCTTTGAGGTCTTATTATCTTTGGGATCTTAATATCTTTCTTGAGAGATGTTGGACATCCACATCTGCTCTCAGGTACACTAATTCCATGCTATTTTCCTCTTTGCTTTTTGGAAGCCACAGAAGCCCCTTCTGACTTCATACCACATAGCATATTATAGGCTTAGTGGACAGTAGATTCCTAACTTGAGTAGTCATGGCTACAAGTAGCCAAGTAGCCTAGGCTACAAGGCTTACTGAAATTGATGGTTTAAACTGTAGTTCTTAAACTTTAAAAAGAGAACAGATCATTGTGGGACTATAATAAAAATTTAGACCTCTCATTAGAAAAATTTATATTCACAAAAGAACTTCACAAAAATTTCAGGGTTCAAAAACACGTCTCCCAAGAAATCCTGTCTTAAAAATACCACATTTCCTGCACTGAACTCCACTAGACCGACTCTCATTAGCTTCATGTGATCAAGTCCAAACTATATGATCACAAAAATCAGTAAAACTCATGTGAGGTTTAAGGAAGTAAAAAAATGACTGTGAGACCAATAAAAATTATTAAAGGAGTGAAACTGTGAAAGGCTCAAAAGGGAAGGCGTATGTACCAAGTGACAATGACTCCTTCTCCTCTCTGGTAACCTTGCAAAATTACTACACAGAAAGGAATCCACAAGGGAACTTGTTTCAAGACAGACCACCGACCAATTCAATGGCCTTGGAACCAATCTTATAATAGATAGCAAAGAATTTTGCACACAGAAGGGAAATGCCTCTTCTGATTTATCTCTATTTGTATAGAAATCTATAAGGATCAATATTAGCTAAATTTTGTCAAGGTCTGTTCAGTAAGTTTAATTAAACAACTGCTCATTGAGCACCTGCTCTGTGCAAGTACATAAAATGATCACATGCATGAGCACTGTAGATTCTATGAGCAACAGTGGGATAATTCTGCTGGCAGTGAAAGATAACTGCTCTTATATACAGGAGTACACATAACAGTTCCATTTTAATGCCTCTGCCTTGTTTTAGAGCCATTTTTAAAATCTCTTAATTCTTCATATACTGTCTCAAAAGTTGAAAATTCTCTAAATTTAGTTAATGTAACTTTCAATTAAAGTTTTTGCTTGAGGCTTTTTACAAATGAGTTAATAGAAAATACACTGACTCAATTTTAAAAATAAGCATAGAGTTAAACCCTAAAAGAACATGCCAAAATAACTTTTAATGGAAAAAAAAGCATCTAGTAATAAGAACCTTTGTCATCTTTGGGTTACTTCATTATCTTCTTTTGAAACAATCCATGCCTCTGTTTACCTATATAGGAAACTGACAGGAAACATTAATTCCACACATCTTTTGGAACACTGTATTAGTGGACTAAAAGAGTCTTTAAAAAAAACTCTGGAGGGCCAAAAATTATAGGCAACAAATGTATAAGAATAAATGCAATCCAATATATAATATAAATTTGCCCCATTAAAACCTCTTTCACAATTTGAACGATTACCACTCTTTTTCTTCTCTGTATTAACATACTAATAAAGTCAAGAGGAATTACACTCATCTCAATGGCAACTTGAAGTCACTACTTAATATTAATACACTAATGGAAATTTGTATGCAATAAAAAAAATTGATTTTATTTAGTTTTACTAGAGTATTTGGGAAGCTAGGGAGTAAAGACAAAAGAAAATCTGAGTCTGACATGAAACAGGCACGTTTTAAAAAAACTAAATTTTACAACATCTTTTATTCTAGAAACCTAAAGAGGCTCTCCTATATTTTCTCATTTATTCTCAAACAAATACAAAGGATAGAAGGAAGCTATATACAAGTTTTACAGACATAAAAAGTGAATTCCAGAGAGTAGCTGAACGTAATGCCTGCACAGTACAAGGAGAGTGTGGGGTTTCATTAAAAAATAAAAAAGAACAAAATACAATCCTTGCCCCTTGAAGTAATTATAACTTTTGAACAAAAACCCACTATAAGAACAGAACACACAACACAACAAAGCCAACAGCTCTGGGTACGAAGATGGATGGAGTCCCAGAGGCAAGTACAGTGTTACAGGACAGTTTCAGAGGAGATGTTATACTCAGTGGGGGCATATCATGGAAGGCATCAAGGAGATGCCATGTAAAAGAATGCATTGGAGAGGAAAAATTATTTCTGAATAAAACATAGCACTAGGCAGGAAAAACAGGACTAGATGGGGAAGAAAGAGTCCTGACAACAGTCTAGTGCAGGTGAAACACAGGTTCTATGTGGGGGTATACTGGGAAAATGTGAAAGGGAAGATGAAGTAATATTGCAGAGAACCTTGTGGGCCAGTGGTAAAGATTTTTGATGAAGAGAAAAATGTGCCTGGATCTATGCTGTAGAAAAACTAACCTGGCAGGAGTTTCCAGGAGACATTATGGAGTATGAAAGACTGGAGAAAGACCATGGTAATTTGAATCCCACCTACATACATTATTATTAAGTGTATTGTACATTGCACTCCCCTGTAGGTACTTTATTATTTATTTAAAGTCATGAAATAGGAGAGAATATTTCAGTTCCTGTGTACTACATACAACTCTATGAAGAAAATGTAAAAGGACCAACAAGACTAACATTTATTAAGAGGTAATCTTGATTAAATTAACCCAGATTGATATGAAGTATCTTCTATACTATCCTATACAGATTAAAGAGATGACAAAGTTAGGGTGCTGCAAATTGAGGATCACAATATTTGTAATAGACAGCTATCATAATTAACTTTGATCATCAACACTGCCCAGGGAAACCTGAGTAGACTCAGCCATGTAAGTGTCAGTTACCAAGTTACCTTACATAGATTCCTTGTCCCTTTTTACTTCAATGTTACCGTCAAGCCTTATCAACCCACCTCTTCAATGTCCCCTCTTCAACTCTCTCACTTGTATTCCCCCAGCCATGTGCTCAGAACCTTCCAGCTAACCAAGTGTGTGAGTTTTCAATTTGAACCCTCATCTCCAGTCCACAGGGTCTCAAACAGTCGGACATGGCTAAGCAACTGAACGACAATAACCCACTTCTTAACGTGATTAGTGGTTCAAACTAATGCCCTTGAAGCTTCCTTCAGCCATACATTTCTACGTCATTTCTTTTGCAAAATCCTTCAAGGTGGTGGCTTTCAAACTTGTTTAACCATAACAACTTTTTAACAGTAAGCAACACATATATATATAAAGCTTAGCATGCACATCACACATGTGTATACACACACACACATATGTTTCACAAAATAATAAACAGCCTTACTATGTAAAATAGATTTTGATATTTTCTATTTTATTGTAGGTTCTTTCACTTAAAGGAAAAAATGTGACCACTAAATTCAGTTTGGAAAATATCATCTTGGGTCTCTTCACTGCCTGAACTTGGTCTAAAATGTAAGTCACTCTTCTTGGTAGCTTTAATCTACCTTTCCAGACTTATTTCCCTAATATATCTCATGATTTCCTGCTTACATGACTGTGGCTAAACTAAGCTCTTAATTTGCAACATTCTCTTAGGCATATTCCATGCCTGCCTTTGTCAAAACTGACACAACCTTTAAGGATATCAAATGTAACTTCCCCTGGAAAGCCTCTACTGACTTCCCAACATAGGGGACTTTTTTTTTTTTTTTTTTTCCTGAATCCCCACAGCTCATTAAAGGCACACTCTAATAGCAACTCTACATTATATTAGTTTTTTGTTTCTGTGTATTATCAGGATCTTGTACATCTCTTTACTTTACAATAGTGGTACATTATAAGCATTCAGTTAATGTTCACAAAATCAAAGACTTGAAGAGTGAAGGTAAAAGGAAAACGGGGTGGCAAAGGATGAGATGGTTATATAGTCTCACTGACTCAATATACTTGAATTTAAGCAAGCTCTGGGAGATAGGGAAGGACAGGAGAACATGGCGTGCTGTAGTCCATGGCATCGCAGAGTTGGACATGACTTAGTGACTGAACAACAACAATGACAAAATGAAAGACATAAGAAACATCTCCAAATATTAATATCATTAGTACAGGTTAAAGTTAACATGAAAAGTCAAGGTCAATTGACACATATTTTGATTCTCACATGTCATAAAACAAGCCCCTATTAAATCATTCCCTATCAATTAAAAAACCCTCTAAATATTTATTGATATTATCATTGATTTTACAGTTAATTTGAGGTTTGTAGTAGCATGTGTGTGTGCTCACTTGATCAGCTGTGTCTGGCTCTCTGCAGTCCCATGGACTATAGCCTGCCGGGCTCCTCTGCCCATGGGATTTTCCAGGTAAGAACACTGAAGTGGGGTGTCATTGCCTACTCCAGGGAATCTTCCTTACCCAGGGATCAAACCCACAGCTCTTGCATCTCCTGTACTGGCAGACGGATTCTTTACCACTAGCACACCTAGGGAGCCCCACTTTACAATTTAGGCACTACGAATTGCTGAATGAAGATGTGCCCTATTTAAGAGGGAAAGTCAACATAAAAAGTTCAATTCATGACCTATCATTTTGTGTGAGACCACCAACAGAGTCTTATGTTACAAGAAAAGTAAAGACAACAATAAAGGAATAAAGTAATCTATACTTATAAATCTTTGTGATGTGTTCTTGGTTATTTAATAGAGAAAATAACAAAGATGTGGTAAACTACAGGTCTAGAAATGAAATAATGGGCTGTGGAAGAAAAACATACAACTAGCATCTTAGACAACTCCAGAAGTAGATTAACAAAGGATTTCTTTAAAAATAAACAGTAGCATAGTCAGGAAAAAAGTTAAAAAGTCAATAGGACACAAACATCAGAGTTTGAAAAGCATAAAAGAAAGAAATTTGAGAGACAAGTCAAACATACCCAACACACTTTAAAATATATAGAGTAGATGATAAGATAGAAAAGAAATCTATGGTTCGTAGAAGAAAGGAATACAAGGACATAAAATTAAGTCAGTTGGTGAATTTATAGAGGCAATGAATCAGACAAAAGATAAAGAATATGTAAGTGTATGTGTAATGTACACATACAATCACTGATACTAAGTTCAAGGATGAGGAGACAGAATGACAGCTTTGCTAGGATGAGGAGGTCACGTTTTTCAGGCTTTAAGGGAAATCTATAGGTGAAGACTGTAGACCTGTGATAAGTTTACACACTGTAATAACTGACAAGTGTAATCTAACATTTTATTTCCAGACAGATCATCCACCGGGTACTTTCTCATGCATGCTTGACTTTATCATCAAAAGGGCCAGAGATGGCACAGCCTCAATACAGACACACCTGGAAGTCAAAATGACACTGGTCTGTGCTAATTCCAAATCTTCTTGTTTGGAGTCCAGAATCAATACTAGCAAAGTATTTCTTATGCCAAGGGACTAGGCTTAATGTCCAAATCTTGGGAATTGACAGGGCTTGAGGCAAGCTGTACAATACTTAAGATCCAGGAGCAAGGTGTACAGGGCTATGTGCCTGTTTAATTAGAACTATGGGTCCTCCCTGAAAATCTTAAGGCCATCTTATATGTTCTTCCCACTCAAAACTCTGGATTTGCCTTAAGCCACCCAATGATCTATGGTTTTTTTCCCCTGAGATCCAAGGTGAAAAGAGATTCACAAAACAATTTTCCACCATAATAAGGTTTCTAAGATACATGTATCAATCTGAAAAAAATGTCTGCTTAGCATTTTTATAAAATATTCTGCAGCTGGAAATTATTCCTGGTGAACTTGGTGACACTGCCAAATCAACAGGACACCCTATTTTGAAAAGTTTCACTATCATGTCCATTCTAGTTAAGCTACTAAATGAAAAACAAAAATAAAATTGCCAATGGTTTTACATCATATTTTTTAAACAATATTGTGATTTCCCTTGCATTAGATAAATTATTATATAAAGAATAATCTGTTACATTTTGGACTAATTTGTTCAACAATCCTTTAAAAGACATCTATATGCCAGGAACATAGCTGGACACCAGAGATATGAAAGTGAACACACTGAGATTGTCTTTGAGGGCCTCACAGTATAGCAAGAGACAATTACGTAAACAATCCAAGGAATGTACTGAGAAGTACAGTAGTGGTACAGACAAGCTGCCAAGATATAGGAAGTAAATCAGAACTGATTTCACAGAAGGATATGAAGCAAGAAGGGGTTCTTCAGGAGAACAAAGAGATAAAGGCAAAGAAAAGCATAGGCAAAAACCTTAGATATAAGAAAGCAATCTCCTGGAAACCTAATTAGTTCAATATAACTTGACCCAGAAGCTTGTGTAAGAATAGCAGGATCAGATAGGTGGAATTGCAAAGGCCTTTTCCTAAAGAGTCTTTTTTGCCAGGCTAATTTGTTTGGACTTTATCTTAAATGTGGGTATTTAAGTACTTAACGCAGATCATACATGCATGCTCAGTTACTCAGTCATGTCCAACTCTCCGAAACCTCATAGACTAGGGCCCATCAGGCTCCTCCTCCAAGGGGTTCCTTCCCACCCCAGGGATTGAACCTGCATCTCTTACGTCTCCTGCATTGGTGGGCGGATTCTTTACCTCTGCACAAATTGGGAAGCCCATTTTCACAGATCAGCTGATAACAATGTGGTACAAAGGTTGGCAGGTACACAAGGCAATACTGAAGGCAAGTGGACCAGTTAGAAGACTTGTACAGTCTAGACAAAAAAACTAGTTATGGCCCAAATGAAGTCAAAGGGTCAAATTCAGAAGTAACAGAAGCAATATCAAAAGGTCCTTGAGATCTAAGGATTGTGGTTGAGATGGGAGGGAACTGACAGAAAGTGGAAGTCTGGTAGTGAAGCCCCCGGTTACACTCAAGTAATGGGATAAATAACAATGCTTTTAACTAACAGGGAAATACAGAAAAGGAGCAAATTTGCACAAAAAGATAATGAGGAAGTATTGAACTTGTTGAGTTTATCATGCCTATCATGAGCAACTAAATATACAGGTCCTAGAGTATAGGCTCACTGTTGTGGCTCCAATCATCAACTATTTTTTTTTTAAAGAAGCTAAGAAGGAACAGAAAGAGGGAGGGTGGTAGCCAAAAAAGAAGGGGTGGGGACAAAGGGAGAAAAATACTGAAAGAAGAACCATCAAGAATGGCTCTCAAGCTTGTAAGCAGTTGCAACCTATTTATTTTCAGGAAAATTGTTATTCTTTAACCCCTACCACAGTTTAGCCTCCTATCAGCAACAGCCTGCTTTATATTTGGAGAACTACCCTTCCAACACTGGGTCCTGTTTTTCCCCGAGAACCACAGTAAATGTGGTTTCAGTAATTATGACTAAATCTCTTGCCCCAATCCTGGCACAAGATCTAGACCTGTCGCATCAAACAAAGTCATCTTCTCCCAACAACAACGGGTTCATGGATGATACAAGTCAAGCCACTGAATGACACTGAACCACAACTGTATTTTTCTTCCAGCTATTTGAGATTACCACTTTTCCTACTAAGTATGGACTTCCCAGGTGGCACATTGGTAAAGAACCCATCTGCCAATGCAGGAGACACAAGAGATGCAGGTTCAACCCCTGGGTTGGGAAGATCCCCAGAGCTGTACATGACTGACTGTGTTGGGCACGTGTGTGTGCACACACACACACACACACACACACACACACACACACACATGAACTAGAAAGGATGTAACTGTAAGCCATCTTCTGACTATAGGGGTCCAAACTGAGAATAGAATCAACAGAAGGTAAAGGCAAGATATTAAAAACCAGTGTGTCTGTGTGTTTGCGTTCTGATTACATAGTTTGTATCTCGTTTCTAATCTACTTGAAGCTAATTTATCTTCAGATCATTATCAGTAAATTCTCTTTTTATTTAAATCAGCTTGAACATGACTTTCTGCTCCTTGTAATCAAAAGAATCTTAACCAATATAAAGAGTAAAGTAGTAATTGTTGTTTTCTAAAAATATTAAATTAAAATCCAGTTTTAAAAAATCAGTTATTCACAAGTCTATCAACAGTAAATATTCTATTGAAAAAAGAAAATTATTCATTTATTGTTGCATTCAAATTAAAACTATCCACTAAATAATTTAAAATCATATTTAATTTTAACAAACATAATTAATACCAATATAAAATGCCTAATGCAAAAAGGAACATGAAACAAGAAAAGTATCAAAGATTAGAAGAAGATTGAAACTGAATATTCAACTTAGGGAAGAATATTAAATGAATTTCGTTAGAATGAAATTAACACAGATTTCTGGATCAAGAGATTCCATTAAAATGAAAACAAAGTTATAACCTCTAAAAAACAAAGAAAACTGGGGGGGAGACATCAATGGAGTAGGGATTTCAATTAGATTCTTGAGTCAGAAAGCAGCAGAAGAAGGAACAATGACTGATAAATCAACAGAGGAAGTTGTAACCCAGTTTGTACAGGAGAGAAGAAAGCCAAGAAAGGAATTAAACAAGGCCACACTATCCTGAGCTCCACATATAACAAGGATGAAGTGTGAAGCTGGAAAAACTCTAATCTCAAAAAAAGCATCTATTCAGCTTTCCCCTTGCCTTATTCTTAGATATAAACAAGTAACCAAGACATTTGAGAAAAGCCTTCAACATGAAAGACAAAAAAAACATGAGAAAATAGACCCCAAAGAAAACATGAATATTTCAGAGAATGAAATGTTTAAAGACTCTAATCTGTATTTTAAGATGGATATAAGGATGTTATTAATACATCTATAGAAGAAAAAAGAGGTTGTTATTAAAAAGGAACAATCAATAAACAAGTAAAGTTCCTGATTGCTATAATAAAAAGAAAATTTCAACAAGAAAGTAGGGTGTTTAAAAGGGAAACCTCACAGAATGTACAACAAAAAAATATAGAGATGGAAGTTACAGGAGTAGACACAAGAGACATGAAAATTCAAACTGGGAGGTCTAAAGTGTGATCAACTAGAGTACCAGCAAAAGAGAATAAAGAAGGTCAAAGGGAGACAATTATCAAATAATGGGAGGACACTTTGCAGGGCCAGCCTAACACTGCAATCCTACTGGCTCTGCCACTGTTTGCATGTCAGAGTAGACAGCAGGCTCTCCTCTTTCTCTACCAAAGAAAGAAAGCAGTAGCAGTGTTAGGGCTCATATCGACATACTGCTCTGCATAGGAGAAAGACCCTATCTTCTGCCAACAATCCGTCATCTTGGGTTTCATCCTATGTGGTACAATGCAGATTAATAAAACCAACCCAACTAATGACTACGGCCAGGATGCCATGCTGTGACTGGCTTTCACCTGGATTAATGCCATCCCTAAACAATCATTAGGAGAAAGAGGAAAGAGGTATGCCGCTACTCAATAGAAAACTATAGAAAGGATACAGGGGAAGCCACTTTCAATGTCCAGTATGCTGCTGTGACATTTCATTACATCAAACATAAAGACACAATCATAAAAGACAACAGAGAAGAAAAATGAGTCAGCTAAAAAAGGAACAAATATCACATTAGCATGAAACTTCTCATCACAAAATGCTAGAGGACCATGGAGCAGTGCCTTTAATGATTTGAGGAAAAGTGACCTTCATTCTAAAATATTAAATTTAATGGACAAACTAATCAAATATGAGGGTAGAATAAGAACATTTGCAAACTGCAAGGACTTGAAAGGAAACTGGAATTTCCTTCTCTAAGGGAATCTCTTAATGATGGATTCCATTGAAATTAGGGAATAAACCAAGAAAGAGGACAATATCAGATCCTGTAAGAAGTAGCTCCAGTTGAGAAAGAAAGAATACGTGATCCTTAAATATATTCTCTATAGAGTTATGGTATTTAGACATATCATGCAGGAACTATTGCATTGTTTTATGTGACTTAAAAGAAGACACCCACAGAATTGGAAAATTACTATATTTGTAGAGAATAATACAAGATATCTATATGCCAAACTAACCCAGATGAGAATCAATTGATATTTTAATATGAAATAAATTTTAAGGAACGAAAGACTAGCTATATGAAAGCCAGATATTTTGCAAACAGCTTGAGATATATATATATATACACACACACCTGTCATAATCACCTGACAATCCATAAGACATAAAGGCTTATCCACTTCTATTAGCTTTCATGACTTCTACAAAATATTGATAGTTAGGAAACCTTTAATTCTGCAAATTCTTCCACGTCTTTCCTACTTCTTTTAAGCAATTAGTCAATTAAACTCTGTAAAAAACAAACATCTCCTATTCAAATACTAGCTCTAATATCTAGGGGTAAAAAGAGTTAACAAAGACAAAAGTCTGACATACATGTGAAAGTCCCAAAACTACAACCTGTTATAAATAAATGTTTAAAATGAAAATGAATCTAAATGCTTTCAATTCATTAATATTCAAAGGATTAAAAAAATGCAATTCTACCTTTTTCTTAGAACAAGTGAAGACGAACTTGAAGAATTATAGCTCTTCTCAACTCGTTTTTCCCATAATTACTCAATTATTCATTAGAATATGTAAGACCTCTACTGGAATCTTTGCACCAGTGTTTCATAAATGGATTTAACTATAAAAGCCTGGTTATACAATCTCTTCCATAAAATCAGTATATTTCTGATATTTATGTCCTTAAAATATCCTATAGTAAAATTAATATTTTTGCACAGGAAAAGAAGGAACTATTTAGTCCCAGACAACTTGATAACATCTCTTTCAGCTATAGTTATAATTATCATGTATGAACTTCCAAAGCAGAAGTTGTCAAGATTTAACATTAGCATTAATTTATGTCATAACTGACGGTTACTATAAAGATAATGGCAAAGCATCCATTTCAACAAAGACAGAATGTATCAAAAGGGAAATTTCTTCTTAATTACTACTAATCAGCCCATTTTTAATTAAATTGATTAGTAATTTATTATCTTTCCCTTTCTCGGAAGGTTGTTATTATCACAGTTTCTCCAAAGTTATCAGTTATCAGTGGTTTTTAAGCAACCTAATTACCTGTAGTATTGAGTCCTACCATTTTGTAATGTTGGTTTATGCTACAAACTTAATACCTAGTTTCTTTGTACCACAAGGAAGAATTTTGAGAATGAAGAATTTGTGCTCAGTATTTCACACCTCAAAGTGAACGTTGTCAAAGTCTTAGTCATCCACACGGAGAGAAGTGAAATTTCTTTTATGCCTTCTCTGTTGTTTAACAGGACTTTCCAGTTGGTTCAGTGGTAAGAAATCCACCTGCCAGCACAGGAGATGTAGGTGTGATCCCTGGGTGGGGAAGATCCCTTGGAAGAGGAAATGGCAACCCACTCCAGTGTTCTTGCCTGGAAAATTGTATAGACAGAGGAGCCTGGTGGGCTGCAGTCCACAGGGTCGCAAAGAATTAGACATGATGATAATCAAAATAGTTGTTATTAGCATGAATATTCCAAGAAGGAAGAAATCAGGTCCCTGTGATTTCCTTTGAAAAGTATTTACCTCTTATGCTACCCATATCCAAACAGTAATTTTTTTTTCTAAATATTAAAGTATAAAACCATTCTTTCCCTATCAGTTTTGTTTTTTAAAGTGTAAATAAAAATAAGAGTCTTCTGTGTTGGAGAAGACTCGAGAGTCCCTTGGACTGCAAGGAGATCAAACCAGTCAACTCTAAAGGAAATCAGTCTTGAATATTCATTGGAAGGACTAATTCTGAAGCTGAAGTTTCAATATTTTGGCCACCTGATACAAAGAACGGACTCACTGGAAAAGACTCTAATGCTGGGAAAGGAGGAGAAGGGAATGACTGAGGATGAGATGGTTGGATGGCATCACCGACTCAATGGCCATGAGTTTGAGCAAGCTCCGGGAGTTAGTGATGGACATATGGAAGTCTGGAGTGCTCCAGTCCCTGGGGTCACAAAGAGTCAGACACCACTGAGCAACTAAACTGAACTGAACTGAACTGATGTAGAAAGTAAGAGATATTTTCAAAGTGAAAAGAACTGAAGAGTTTCATATATTTTTATAATCAAAATTCTTAATTAATATTAGGCTTTGATCAGCATCAAATCTGAAGTATAGCATTAAAGTAGCTACTTGGAACTAGCAAATTTTTTCATGACAGGGGTTCATAACAGCTTCTGAAAAGCTAAACTTTTCTAAAGAATGAGAAAATAAAATGCAATGTCCCTTGGTACAAGAAGGGATAGAAATTTTCTTTCCTTTGTAAAAAAATATTAAGACATCAAGGAAATATTTGGTTTAAATTATTTATTTCACTATCTATACCTTATATGAATTGCCTGTAGTTGACTGGATAAAGTTCATTTTTAAGAGTACTGAACTGTATTTAAATAGTTGACTATAATAAGAATAAAAAGATGACTGCTTAATATAAAAGGATATCTATTAATTAACATTTACTGAGTATACTGCCTATTGGATAGATGAGTCCCATACTTTCTCCCTCAGTTTTCCATGTAGAGAAATCAAGAATGAATGCACAATTGCTGCAAACTCTTATATATAGAAACTTTAGTATTTAATTTATAAACCTCTTTCACTAACTTAAAGTAAGGCTCAGTCTCTCTTTCTTTAGGTCTATTTAAATTTCACCAAAGCAGAAAGGTCTTTCTGGACCACTCACTGCCATCACTCATCATTACCTTGACTCCGCTTCATCTTTCTTCACAGTACTCTTCACCACCACGCATATAATTTATGTGTTTGCTTATTGACCTGTCTCCTACAGAAAAGTAAGCTCCAATAAAACAAGACTTTTTCTGTCTGTTCATTGTCCTATCCCCGGAGCCTAGAACTACATATAATAAGGCATTCAAAAAAATGTTTGCTAAAAACATTATTGAAAGTTCATTAGCTCCAAAATCCTAAGGAAAACTTGGGTAAATATCATTTGACAATTATCGGTGCCAGACTATATAAAAAATTCTATCTTTAAATAATATTAATATAAAGGCATAGTAACAGTTTTCTAACTGAAAAGACAAAATGGCTTTTCAAAGAATAGTTGGGCTGCTTAGAGTTGTAAAATATTTATTATTAAATAATTCAGTAAATATAATTTACCAAATTACACACTAAACTCAGTAAATGTAATGAGTTGCTCTGCATACCTTAACAAGTTTCAAAAGCTCATAGAGATCTTCAACCTCATCACCTTCACATTTGGCGTACACTGGTCCCGTATCCACACTCTTTCCCCTGATGGTACGGCGATAGAGGGGCAGAGCCATCGCTTCCGCATACAAATCAATGGCATGGTGACCCACTGTCTGATACATGTAGCTATCCAGTTCATCTGACCCCGCTGCAACAAATAAGGGAAATAATCAAACAGAATGAAAGACAGTGGATTCAAAAGTCCACCTGAGCTTCATTGCCTTTAGAGCAGTCAACACAATTTGATTCCAAAATTATCAATAAGAACAAAAATATTCAAAACAGATAAGTCACATGAAACTTTTTAGTGATACAAATGAACTTAGAAATATACTGGAATAGGCTTTTTGATTTCTTTACTCTATTTTTTAGAAAAAAGAATCATGAATATACATAAAGATTATTTGCAAAGATATTCATCACAGCATTTTTTATAATATCAATAGATTAAAATTGTAGTATATTCACATAATACTATGCAGCTATTAATATAATTTTGAAGAAGAGTATTTTCTAAAGTATGTTCTGCAGAATAGAAATCCCATGAGATATTATTAGGTACTGGATGAAAAAATAAAGGATTCTGTAGGCAAATGAATTTATATAAAAAATGAGTATAAACCAGATTAAATAGGTGTTTTAACTGCAATTCTTCCTAGGCTAAGCAGCTTTAAGATGCTCTAACAAGGTGAGAGAGTGTGAATTATCTCTCAAATTTATCTATCTATATAACACATTTTCGTAGGGTATTTGTGTTGCAAAGACAATATCTAGAAATGCTGTGGTAGAATAATAATGACAAGGAAGGTGTTAAAAAATATTTTTAAGTTTTTAAAAAGTTACAAGACAATGTTTGACACATGTGTGTATCTGTGTGTATACGTGTATATATGCATATATGCCAAGCAGATCTAGGCTTTCCACTGAATGTGAAAAAATTCTATCAAAAGGCATGAAGAATTATATTGTAAGGGCCTTCAATAATCAAAATTGCCACCGTATGCTATCAGATTTTGGCTCACACAACAGATTGGCTTCCACATACTCATACTATTATTATAAATCTGTCTAGTCCTGGTTTCAGTAGGAAGGAGAGATATAGCCAAAGTAACCTAAAAATCTCTTAGATTACCTTCATCTCAAATTTAAACCAGATCTTTAAATGTATTAGCTTTAAAGACAATTAATA
The DNA here is from genome assembly GCF_023699985.2 of Odocoileus virginianus. Lineage (NCBI taxonomy): Eukaryota > Metazoa > Chordata > Mammalia > Artiodactyla > Cervidae > Odocoileus > Odocoileus virginianus. The sequence goes on from NC_069679.1 coordinate 20,947,445, forward strand.
CAATCGAATTAATATATTTAAATAACTGAGTTTCTCAGCCAGAAACTTCCTGATGTTAGCAAAATAATTACATTTTACTGAATTCAAAAACCTAGATGACAATTTTCCTTTAAGGCTCCATTCAGTCCCAACCACAATGTAACTTTTATTAATGGAAGCTAGATAACAACAATAGTATGAGATCAAATAAAACCAAAAGGCTCCACTGTTGCCTGAAGCACCTCAATTAACACACCACAAATGTTCCTACTACAAATTTAAAGAGATAGCTTTGTGAATTTTATGCCAAGTTCACATTTATCCCCATTATGGGGATAAACTCTTTTCCAGTCTACCCACTGAAAACTCAGTGCTATGATTTAGTTTAACCAACTTTATACCGGAGTCATCTCTACCAGTTATTCCTCGTTAAGATTCCTTTTACATGTTTAGGGGGAGAAAAAAAGCCAGTCAATGAATCATTCAATAATCACCAACATCCTGTTGATTTTAAATCAAGGTTAGCTAAACTCTCCATCTACCAACCCACAGCCATCTATTCTCTTCCATTACAATGAGAGTGCAGCTGATTTCCTCCAGCTTTTAGTTTGTAATATTCCAATTCCATTTACTACTAAATCCTTTCTCACTTACAATATTCTAGGGTTTCCCTGGTGGCTCAGCTGGTAAAGAATCCGCCTGCAATGCAGGAAAACCAGGTTTGATCCCAGGGTTGGGATGATCCCTTGGAGAAGGGAATGGCAACCTCCAGTATTCTTGCCTGGAGAGTCCCATGGACAGAGGAGCCTTCCACTAAGAGGCATAATTTAAAGACATACTTTGCTTGTCATCTTACCCACCCTGCTAGTAAATCTTGAGCACAAGAAAGATTATAAAGATGATTCAAAGCAGGATTTTTCAACTTTATAGTGGTTCAAAAGCAATACACATTAAATAAAAACTGTACTTCAAATTCTGAATTGTTATCTTTTCCCAGACTAGTGATACATGGTCCATACTCTCTGTGATACTGGGCAGCAGTGGATAGCCACTGCTCCCAGGCAACAATATGATCAAGATAGTAAACAACTGATACACTTAAGAACCATTCTGTACCCATACAACCATTCTGTTTTTCACTTCCACACACTACAGAATTCAATAAACTACATAAGATATTCAACACTTTCTTATAAAAGAAACTTTATGTTAGATGATTTTGCCCTACTGTAGACTAATGTAAATGTTCTAAGCAGAGTTAAGGTAGGCTAGTCTAAGTTATCATGATCAGTAGGTTGGGTGTATTAAATGAATTTTTGACAGGATATTTTCAACTAATGTATTTCAATCTAACCACACTATAAGTCAAAATCTGTACATCAGTGATTCAGTAAAAGGGAACTATAACTATTCATGTAGAAAAGTTGAAGACAAGATAAAAACTCCACGGAGTCAAATTACATCACGCATGTATTATATAAACAATCTTCTTTTTAAATACCAACACCTCTCAAGATAGAAAGCTTAAAACATTACTTGCCTGACTGGCCACAAAAGATAAGAAAATTCTTTCCTTAAGTAACAGAATACAACCCGCAAGGAAATTCTGCTGCTTCTTTTATAATACAGAAGTTGTAGCATAGTTTCCACTCACCCTTAAAAGAATTTTCTCTTCATTATTTAAAGTCAGAAAGAGGAGGTCACTCTCTAAACATACCACTTTGAAAATGCTATTATTATTAATCATCAGAAACCCATACAATATCCAAAGTGTATGTTTACACCTGACCCTCCACAGGACCTTCACAGGACCTGTTCTACTTCCTCCTGTAAAATACTTCTAATCTCTATATTCCCACTTCACTTCAAGCATTACTTGGCTCTTAATCAGAGAAGGAAAGAAAACTCAGATAACTGCTTGCCCTTGCAGGGTTAATTCAAGTTAGTTCATTATTCATCTGTCAATCAATAAACCTTGAGTGAATGCCTACCAGGGGCACAGAGCTGTCCCAAGTACTGAGGAACAATTAAAGGAATATAGAAGATATGACCTCTCCTCTCAAGAAGTTTAAAAACAATCTATTTGGGCATAAAAAAAATAAATAGAAAACAACTGTAAAATGATATAAAAATTCAATATGCCAGCAGCACTGAAGAAGGAAAGAAGGAAGGAAGGAAGAAAAATATCTAGTGCAAGATTCAGATTTAACTGGCTTCCCTGATACCTCAGATGGTAAAAAATCGGCCCGCAACCCAGGTTCAATCCCTGAGTCAGGAAGATCCTCTGGAGAAGAGAATGGCTACCCACCCCAGTATTCTTGCCTGGAAAATTTCATGGACAGAGGAGCCTGGTGGACTACAATCCATAGGATTGCAAAGAGTCAGATATAACTAAACGACTAACACTCACTTTTACTCACTCAGATTAAACTAAATTTATTGGGGACCTACTTTATGCCAGGAATTATTAGTGTTTCTGCATATAATACTAATTTAATTAATCCTAGAATAATAGTAGAGTAAAAGCATGGAATTTTAAAAGAAGCTGAGTAAAGGGGATGATAAAAAGATCTTAGTAGAAAAGCAGTAATCCAGTTAGACAAGTTTAATCTCCCTCTATTACATTTCAACAGTTAATATCTATGGTTGCATGGGTATAATAAAAGATTATAAAAAGCAAATCAATGAATATTTTTCTTTTATTTAAAAGTCTGATGGAAAAAAAATATATAATTATGTGAGGTGATGGATGTAAAGTAAACTTGTTGTGCATATATGTATATATTATATACATCTATATAAAATCACTGTTATACACATAAAATGAATACAGTATTATATATCAATTATATCTCAATTAAAAAAAAAGATTTTGTTGGTTGAACTGTGTCACTCCCAAATTCTTAGAGTAAAGTCCTAACATCTAATACCTCAAAATGTTACCTTGTTTGGGAATAGAGTCATTGAAGATGTAATTGGTTAAAATGAAGTCATTAGAGTGAGCCCTTCACCAAACATGACTGGTGTCCATATTAAAAGAGGAAATTTGGATACCAACATGGACACAGAAAAAAAAACATCTAAATGGAGAAATTTCATTGGAGAAAAACTGAAAAAAGTAGCTAAAATAAGGTCTGTGGATTATTTGCAGATGTCCTTATTACCACAGATGAATAAAAAGTGGAAATGTATTGTTCAATGGTTTTCTCAAGTATCACACATTTAGTTAACATCTAAGATGACTAAACTGAATGCTTTTAATAACAAAGTGTATGTATTATCATTTATTCACATATGTCTTACTTTCCAAGCTCCAAAGAGTTCTATGTTATTTACCCGTGCATTGCCAACAACACTTGGAAAAGTGTTGTAGTGGAACAACAGTGCACTCTGAAGTAAGAGGATTCACGTGTCAGCTCTACAAGTTTGTATTAGCTATTTTACCTTGGACAAAATTATAAAACTCAAAGCTTCAGTATCTTTGCTTAGGAGTAAATTTCTAGGAGTTCTTAGGAGGATTAAAGATTACATAATTGAAAACACTTAGCACAGAATGTAGCATCTAAACAGTGCTAAAGATATAAGAGTTCCCATTAATTGTTTGCATATTGTGTATAAGACAATGCAATTATAAGGCTGGAATTTCAGTCTTTTAGAGAACTTTCCAATATATGTATACACTTACCTTGGTTTTCAGCAGGTCTTAGGTTTGCTAAAGCAACAATCTGATGCCCAGCAGCAACGCACTGCATCATATTATAACAGCTGTCCTTCCCACCACTAAAAAAATAAATAGATAAGGAGACAAATAAATATCAGGTTACTGACTGTTATTTAACATAGCCTCATTATACATCAAAATAGAACACATTATTTTTTCCAGCTTTTCAGAATATTTGAGGGACTTATTTTGCAGTAGAATGTGTCATTTCCACAGCATATGCAACTGATCAAAGGAATCAGAATATCTCAAGTTGCTACTCGCAAGGGCTGATGAAATTATATGCCATCATAACAAAGATTATGCTAAAACTATAACTCTTTGGTTTTTGATAGTGGTTTTGCTTTAATATATAAAGTGTTTTGTAAATAAAAAATGATTTAATTTTACATTCCAGTTGAACACATTATATATACTTCTCAGATGAAATTTTCTATGAAAAAGTACCTGTTCTCTCTCACTTTGAGAATGCTAATGATGGTCACCAGCACCAATTAAAGGATCAAATTAAAGATCTGAGATCCAGTCAAATGACAAAGTTTGACATACTTGGTGGGTTCAAATTCTGCAGAGGTTGAAATCTAAAAGCTGAATTACCCTGATAAAGTTAAACATCAGTACTATAAGTACTTCAGCTTTCAACCATCACCACATTCGATGGCAGGATAAGGCCTGAGGAACTTCTAAATTCTGGTACCAAATCTATCTAAGGCAAATCACTTACTCAAGACCAGTGTTAGTTCATCTTTAACAAGGTTGAATTGCAACCAATATACTATTTTGGTTAAACACTCTACTGCTCCTATCTATGCATGTTTCTTCTTTTTTAAAAATCATTGTCTCCCTCCCTTTGTTTTATTCCTGTTTCCTTTCATTCTAATCTTTGCTTAAAATCTGCAAATGTACCCCCAGACAATGTTTAGACCTACTCATAAGCAAAGAAACTAACAGACTGATTATCCTAGAAGCTGGCCCTTTTGCCTTTTTAGTTCGCAGCACTTGTCAGCCTCTGCTACATTCTGAGGGCTTCCCTGATAGCTCAGTTGGTAAAGAATTGGCCTGCAAAGTGGGAGACCCTGATTCGATTCCTAGGTTGGGAAGATTCCCTGGAGAAGGGAACTGCTACCCACTCCAGTATTCTGTCTTAGAGAACTCCATGGACTGTGTAGTCAGTCCATGGTGTCACAAAGAGTCAGACATGACTGAGAGACTTTCATTTTCACCACATTCTGAGGGCTTCCAAGGTAGCACCGTGGTAAAGAATCCCCTGCTAATGAAGGAGCTCCGTTTGATCTCTGGGTCAGGAAGATCCCCTGGAGAAGGAAATGGCAACCCATTCTAGTATTCTTGCCTGGGAAACCCCATGGACATAGAGGCCTGGTGGGTTAAGTCCATGGGGTTGAAAAAGAGTCAGACATGTCTTAGCAACTAAATGACAATAACCATATTCTGATCAGTAACAACAGTTATTCCTGAACTTCTCAAGGGCAGGGAAATTGCAAAGGGCAAAGTGAAGTTACATATCACACTCTCATCCCTCAGATTCTGATATTCCCATAAGTATATCTTGCATAACTTCTATTGAACCTCGTTGTTTGATTTCTGCAGGATGTAATGATCTAATTCTTTAGAATATTTAGAATATTAAAGATTAAAGGGTATATATCCTAAATCAGAACTTGGCCTTTTATTTTAAAATATGCTAAGATCTCAAATATGATTTTAAAATAGTATTTCCCAAACTGTGCCCTGTGGGTATCCGTTCCCTTCTCCAGGGGATCTTCCCAACCCAAGGATCAAACCCAGGTCTCCCACATTGCAGGTGGATTCCTTACCAGTTGAGCCACAAGGGAAGCCCAAGAATACTGGAGTGGGTAGCCTATCCCTTCTTCAGGGGATCTTCCTGACCCAGGGATCGAACCCAGATCTCCTGCATGGCGGGCAGATTCTTTACCAGCTAAGCTACATGGGAAGCCCCCTGTGGGACAACAGTGTCCAACAAATGCTCTAAGAACATAAGCTTTTCAAGGTGAAATTAAGTTTGGAAAAGGCTGAGTCCCTTATTCACTTCTTAGAACATCACAGAATACATAACATATGTTAGGGGAGACATCCTACAGAAGATCATAAGTTTGGTTCCCAATTCTTGAATACTAAGCTAAGTTACTCATTGTGCTTGAGTCTATATGCTTTGTTATAAAATTAGAGAATGGCCTACCTAATCCTCAAGGTGCCATTCAACTGTAAAATTAAATAACGCAATCTTTTGTGAATTAGGAAAATAATGTTCTTCACGGTCTAAAGATATGTAAGAATATTGGTTTCACTTATTCCCTAGAATGCACACACATATCTCATCTCTTAGTGTACCCACATACACACACTAAACATACTTATTACAAGTAGATTCATAGTATTAAATTAAAATCAAATACATTCAAGTGTATGTGCATACAAATGTATATATGTATTATGTATGCATTCACATTCATATTGGAGAAGGAAATGGGAACCCACTCCAGTACTCTTGCCTGGAAAATCCCACAGACGTAGGAGCCTGGTAGGCTACAGTCCATGGGGTGGCAAAGAGTCAGACACGACTGGGCGACTTCACTTCACTCACTTCACACTTTATCACTGAAGGAAATGGCAACCCACTCCAGTATTCTGGCCTGGAGAATCCCATGGACAGAGGAGGCTGGCGGGCCATGGTCCATTGGGTTGCAGAGAGTAGGACACAGCTGAAGTGACTAAGCACGCACACACGCACATTCATATGTACATATTACATTCTGTACTCCAACTTATAGCATATCTTCCAACATTTATATAGATCTTATATATATTAGCAACAATTTTACAATTTAGCAACAATTTTCCAACACTGCTTCTTTAAAAAAAGTAATTAGTTTTATTATAAAAGTAAAATATGCACACAATATTTAGTGTAATAAATTATACCAATTTTCTTCTCTCTTTCCCTCCAACATTTCTGAGACTAGTTAAATGTCTTACTTGAATGGTTAAACTTTTGGTAAACTGCATGTGGATGTGAATTACTCATTTCCTGGACTGCTTTTTATTCTTACTGATCTATATCAACTGAAGCTCATTCATAATGCTGAAAGCTTAATCATTGTTTACAGAAGACATTCACTGTATAAAAATAATTATTTTGGCACTATAGTCTAGTATCTTAACAATGGCACTGAAGTAAAAGATGTTATATCAAGAGTTCTAAGTGGGTCACACTGTTTTCAGCCAGTATTAGTTTCCTAAGGCACTGAACAAAGATTTTCATGAAATCTTCCAGGTTGCATAGCTGCATGCAACTCACTCTACATCGATCCAATTCTCGTCAAATAAACGTTCAAGCAGTTTAAATTCCCTATTGCATGTTGTTATTTTGTTTCCTTTTGTTTCCGTTCACAGAACTAGTATGGAGCCATTTAAACTGACTAGCCTTTGGTCATCATAGACACCTAAACATGATGGGTTACTATAGATTTCAAACTCTTTTTGGAATATGGAGTATGTTACCATAAAGTCACTTTTCTAAACGCAATGAGTCTCCAAAGCAATGGCAGCTGGATCTAGGATAAAACAGGATGATTCCATCTCTATCTTTGACACCAAGCTAAAGCACATCCTCGTCAGCAGCAGTCCTGTCACTACTGGGACGCAGAAGAGGGACAGGTGGTCTTTTGTGAGAGGGGGCGGGGCTGGTAGCAACCTCGGGAATAAGGCTGAGCCGGAGGACCCGTAGAAAGATAGGATCCTGAGAAGAAAACGAAGAGAAAAGGCTAGGGGACACTAAGTGGCGTCAAGTACTGCCTCTCAAACTCCACGGCCCATTACAGCTTTTGAGAATCCGACCCAGGTCCGGGTCAGACTAACTAAACGCTCTGGCGGTGAGTCCCAGGCATCAGTAGTTTAAAACGTAAATCCAATCTGAACCCAAGTCTGAAGTCCAGACGACCAGGGAGGCGGCGACAGGCAGAGAAGAGGAGTACCAGCCCAGGGCCTGGGACCCAGCAGGCTGTAGCCCGAAGGCTCCGCCTCTTCCTGCGGCCAGGAGGAGCCGCGGAGCCCGCGACGAGCGGCTCCTGCACGGACACCGCCAAATCGGCGGCGGCGGCGGCTCCCGTCCGGTCAGTCGGAAAGGACTAGAAGCTGACAGGGAAGACGAAGGCAGCGCGGACGCCGCGTTACCTGATCAGAGCTGCGACCCTCATGCTGGGCGCAGTGCGCGTGCGTGCGGCGAGCGCGGGTGGGAGCCGGGAAGTCGCTGCCGTTGCCGTCGCCCCCGCTGTGACGTGCCCGGGGCCTCAAGCGCCTGTTCGCTCCGCCGCCTGTCAGGCAACCGGCGCTGCCGCCCGTGCGGCGGCCAGAGTTATACCTGGGCGCGGAGCACGCGTCACTTGGCGCCTAGTCCGTGAGTCACGGATGTCGAGTCCCCGGAAAAGAACGCTGTTTAGGCGCGGCCTAACCACCTAAGTGAGGGCACTGAAGCTGCCTGGGAAGGGCAAGGCCCGCATCGCAGAGCTGGGCTCGGGGGCACTGGATTTGTTTGGGTAGGAAAACGTTCAAAGTCACTTACGCTACCAATCGAAACACTCTTGGCCGTACAAAGGGAGAGTACTTTGGTCTTTACTAGCTCAGCCACCCATCTAAAAGAACCGAACCCTTCAGTTATTTAGGTTTGATCTCCTCAGTACCTCAAACTTCCTTCTGGAGCTATTCCCAGAACCGCTAGGCTCCCTGGGCTTTGGTCACTCTGTAATAAAGAGGCTAGGAAGCTGATTAAGGCTTGATTACCAAAGACCAGCAGCCTTGCAGAAGGAAATTCTAGCTTCTAAACTTTCTCGCCAGGTATTCATTGAGTGCCTTTCGGATAGCTGGCTCTGTTTCAGGCTCTTGTGTTTCAGGAGGGGGGCCCCTGTCCAGGGCCTGAGAACGAGCTCTTGTCTAACTCTGGAAGTGAACTGTCTGAGGAAACACAGGTATGGACAAAGCAAGAGAATTTATTGTGAAGGGGGTGCCCCAGCGCAGAGCAGAAGGGTAAGGGAGCCCAGAAGGACTGCCCTGCCACCGTGGTTGCAATCTCAGGCCTTATGTTGATGGGGTTAGTTTCCTGGTTGTTTCTGGTCAATCACTCTTGACTCAGGATCCTTCCTGGTGGCATGCACGTTGCACAGCCAATATGGATTCCAGTGAAGAGGATTTGGGGAAGTTGGTAGGACATATGGTGTCTCCTTTTGAACTTTCCCGAATTCTTCCATCTTGTTAGTTCCTTGTTTCTTACCAGGAAGCAACCTGAGTTACTGTGGTGCCTGGCCAGGGTGGATGGTTTTAGTCAGTTTCCCCTAATACTTGGGATACATCCATGAATAAAATAAAAATCGCTTATGTCCCACTTTACTCCTGTGAGTGTATGTGGAGGTGGGGAGGTGCAATGTTCTGCTAAAAAGTTGCATAGTATATTAAAAGAAAAGGAGTGCTGTGTGAAAAAGAATATAGAGTTTGACAGGAATCAGGAAGGTGACGGACCAGTTGCTAGCTTGAAGAAAAGTCAACTGTGTAAGTAACTTGTCATACTCTAGGCAGAAAAGGGTTTCCCTGGTCGCACAGGGACTCTGCTGCTTGCAGGAGACTTAGATTTAATCCTTGGGTCGGGAAGATCCCCTGGAGAAGGCAATGGCAACCACTCCAGAATTCTTGCCTGGAGGATTCCATGGACAGAGAAGCCTGGCTTGCTACAGTCCATGGTGTTGCAGAGTCGGACACGACTGAGTGACTAACACACACACGTGTGCACACACACACACACACACACACACACACACACAAGAAAAAACTAGAGCCAAGACTTTAGATGCATTATGTGTCTGTGGAAAAACAAGGCTAGCCAGTGTTGCTGAAGCAGCCCAGAAAAGTGCGAAAGGAGTTTCTAGTGATGGAGGAAGGAGCATCATATTATTGATACCAGTCAGTGTTCTTGGCTTGCCCAATCAATAGAAATTGATAAGAGGTCAGACAAGAACTTCAGGCAAACAGAGGACAGTGAAAACAAATAACAGATTCCCTTACTCACTCCTGGAGGCAGGGAATGAGTTGGTTCCTGATATTAGGTGAGGGTAGCGGTGTGTCCAGAAGTCATATTGGAGGGGTGGTTTGGGTGGCTGAGGTGGTTTGCCCACTCCTTTAGGGGGCTTCCTAGGTGGCACTAGTGGTAAAGGACTTGCCTACCAATGCAGGAGAATTAAGAGTGACAGGTTCAATCCATGGGTCCAGAAGATATCCTGGAGGAGGAAATGGCATCCCACTCTAGTATTCTTGCCTGGAGAATCCCATAGACAGAGGAGCCAAGTGAATTATAGTCCATAGGATTTCAAAGAGTCTCACACCACACAACTGAAGCGATTTAGCATGCACACACCACTTCTTTAGTAGTGTTGGGGCTTCCCATGTGGCACAGTGGTAAAGAATCCACCTGCCAGTTCAGGAGACACAAGTGATGTGAGTTTGATCTCAGTCGGGGAGATCGCTTGGAGTAGGAAATGGCAAATGACTTGTCCACCAATGTGCATGCATGCACATTGGTGATGTTAAGTGCAGGGAGCACGCACAGTACCCTCCTCCTTTTGCTCCCAACACCTTGTGTTTGTGCCCAGTTCTTCAGAAGTGGTAGTTAGAATATTTTTGGTCTTTTTGTATCTTGTATACTTCTCATGAAAGCATTTATTTTTAGTCCCTTAAAGTTTCTTTGTATTTTGTTCCTGGAGAGATGTTTGTTCAGGTGTAAGCACTGTGGCAAAGGGTCCCAGGTCCCAGCCTGTCTCATATTACCAATCCTTTTGTTAGGGGAAGCACACTGACTGAAACCACCCACTCTGGCCAGGTACCATAGTAACTATTTGCATGAGTTGTTTTACAGCAGGAGATCCTGGTAAGTGTCACAGAACTAATAAGCCACCACCAACCAGCAGAGTTCAGGAAAGGTCAAAAGGAGACACCACATGTCCGACCACCTCCCAGAATCCTTCTTGCTGGCATCCATCTTGGCTGAACAAGGTGTACACCACCAGAATGGACTCTGAGTCAGAATGATTGACTAAAGATGACCCAGAAACTATCCCCATCACCATAAAACCCAAGACTGCAGAACAGTCAGTTCTCCTGGGTTTCCTTACCCTAACTGCCCAGGCAACCTTCCCCAATAAAATCTCTTGCTTTGTCAGCACATGTGTCTCCTTAGATAATTCATTTCCGAGTGTTAGACAAAAGCCCAGTTTTGGGCCCTGAAAGCGGTCCCCCTTCCTGCAACACTTGAAAGTTAGGCTCTAACAAGGGTCCTCCTGCCTGGTTCTGTTCAGAAGCAAAGCAGAGCTTTGTTGTTGTTTAGTTGCTCGGTCATGTCCTACGCTTTGTGACCCCTGGTATTGTAGCCTTCCAGGCTCCTCTGTCCGTGGGATTTCCCAGGCAAGAATACTGGACTGAGCTGCCTTACCCTTCGGTCAAAGAATGGAGAGGTGTGAGTTCTAGAAGAACAAACTCTCCTCCACAGGCCATGGGCAGGGCTGCTTTATGCGGTTTTTGTCAACAGGAAGGGGCACAGTTGTGTTGTTCAGGGTATTGTATTGTTCAGCACTTAAGTCCTGGGATGTCAGATGTAGCAGTTCTGCACTAGAACTCTAATCCATGTTTTAGGGGCAAGACCTCTAAACAGATCCCCTATAGTAAGTGAAACTAAACACAAAAGAAATTGGACCTGGACACCTAGATTTCATCTTATTTTTTCATGGAATCTCGTGTGCTTTGCCAGTGACATAGGCTCTTGTAGGCCACTGAGGACTTTGTCTTTCACACTATGGAAGTGAGTGGTCTTTGCAGCATTTTTAACAGAGATATGACTTAAAACATTAAAAGAGCTGTATTGAGAATATAGCTATTAGGAGGATTTTGCAGTAAGCCTGGAGAGAAATGATGGGGCCTGGAATCAGGATGGTACTGGTGATTTGGATTAGAAGTGGGAAGGTTCTGGCTCTGTTTTGAAGGTAGAGCTAATAGAGTCACATGAGCTAAATATGGAATGTGAGATGAAGAAAACCATGAAGGATGATGCCAATTGTTATGAATTAAATAAATAAATATATACATAATTTGTACCCAGTATATAGTAAGCACTCGATTTTATTATACTATAATGTTCTCAGCTACACAGGTGGCCAGTGGGAAAGAATTCACCTGCCAAGCAGAAGACTGATTCAATCCCTGGGTCAGGACGATCCCCCAGGGAAGGAAACAGCAACTCACTCCAGTATTTTTGCCTGGAAAATCCCATGGACAGAGGAACCTGGGAGGCTACGGTCAGTCCTTGGGGTCACAAAGAGTTGGCCACAACTTAGTGACTAAACCACCACCACCATGATGTTCTCATTAACTCTACTACTCTTACTATGGGTGACTAGCGCAGTGGTAGTCTGCGTACCAATTTCAGCATCTAAAATGCAGTTTTAAAGTTGTGTGATTGTGGACACTTATTAAATGAGCCAAATATTTAAGGAGCTAGCAATGTAGTTGGAGAGAGATGACAAATGCATAAAACAAATATTCACAATACAAGAGGGCATATTTTGAAAGCAGCAAGCTATGTGATGCATATGGCAAGAGTCCCATGAGTTGAATTCATAGGATAAATTCTAGAAAAAGAAAAAGACTTGGATGATGGGTAGAAATGAACAAGAGGAATAGGTGGACCTTACAAACAAAGATAAAGGAGTTCAGAGCATGTCAACCCCAAATATGCCATTTTGACATATTAATTATTTTAAACTAAGGGCACTTGAGAAATAGCAGGTGCAAGAAGGGCAGTCTGACCTCCTTTTTATTTCTGAAAGCAGGAGATAAAAGCCCAGCGTAAAAAAAAATGCTTTCTCTGTACTTGGGAGGGGAAAGACATTCTCATTGCAACAACAATCCCTTTGTCAATAAGCAGGTTGCCAAAGGGCTTCCCAGATGGCTCAGTGGTAGAGCATCCACCTGCCAATGCAGGAGACATGGGTTTGATCCCTGGATTGGGAAGATTCCCTGGAGAAGGAAATGGCCACCCACTCCAGTATTCTTGCCTGGAAAATCCAGGGAGCTGGTGGGCTACAGTCCATTGGGTTGCAAAAGAGTAAGACATAGTGACTAAAACAACAACAATTTGCCAAAACTTCAAGAAAAGTTGGCTTAGCCAGAACCCTATATGCATAATGTTCTACATGGATAGTGTAAAGGTAGCAGCAGCCCAGTCAATGTCAACAAATTAAATTTTATATCAGTATAGTCTAAATTGATACTTTTTATACTATGTTGAAATGACTTGCCCAAGATTTACCATTCAAAGCCATTGTGAGCTCACTTCCTACAATCTCAAAACTATTATAAATCATTATGGATTAGTTTGCAGAGTCAACAAAATAGGTGAATGGAAAATTGGCTTAAGAAAACTCAGTTCCTTGCCAGTTTACTTAGGGGAAACTCTCATAGCCAAACACTGTTGCTGGTAATAAGTTGCAAGCTGTCACTGAATTCTGCTTCCTTGGCAGCACATCTAAATGATGTACTGATTGATAGAGTCAGATGCTCAAATCAAAAACTCTGTAGGTAGTTACTCAGAGAGTATGTGTGGATTTACATCTCAAGTCAGTGCATCTCTCTGAAGTCACTTCATACAGGGACTCATCAGAAGGTTCCTTGGTGAAGACTTAGGAAAAAAGTGATTGAGTTATTATTTGGAAGGTAAATTGAAGGGCATCCTACACGAGTATCTGATGCATTTATATTAATAATGATAACTTCTATGGACAAGGCACTCTTCTAAATGTTTTAGGTATAGAGACATTTAAACATAGCATCAAACCTATGATGTGGGATACATTGTTTTTCCCATTTGCAGATGAGAAAACTGAGCACAAAGAAGTTAAATTACCTGGCTGTTTTAGTCAGCTTGAGCAGCTTTAACAAAATACTATAGTAGTAGTTGACTTAAATAACAGCTATTTCTTTCAGTTCTGGAGGCTGGGAAGTCTGAGATCAGAGTGCCAACATGGTCAGGTTCTCAAGAGAGCTCTGTTCCTGGTCTGTGGGTGGATGTAACCTCACATGGTGGAGAGACACATTTCCACTCATGAGAGTTCGATATCAGCTCCAAAAGGCCCTGCCCCCAAGCACCATCATATAAGGGATTACAACTTCAACATATGAATTTTGGGGTGATGCAAACATTCAGTTCATAGCACTGCCTTAAGTTCTAGAGCTAATAAGTGACAAAGCCAAGATTCAAATCCAGGCAGCCTAGCTCTAAAGTCTGTGTTCTTAACCACTGTATTATACCTGCCACTGAAGTGGCCAGCTTGAAATTTTGGCTAATGTATTTCCAAAATATGTCTGGAAGGATGTTGCCATCATTCACTTCCTGAATTTCCTTTCTCTGTGCTTCCAAACTGATCAATCCTTTTTCTGAATGACACAGATTGTGTTACATGAATTAATATATTGCATTAGGTCATGGTTAAATATTATACACCTGAGAGTAATTTTGTCTCTTTTAGATATCTTTTTTCTTTACTCCATAATGTGCTGTGCTATGCTTAGTAACTTAGTCATGTCTGACTCTTTGTGACCTCATGGACTGTAGCCCGCCAGGCTCCTCTGCCCACGGGATTCTCCAGGCAAGAATACTGGGATGAGTTGCCATTCCCTTCTCCAGAGTATCTTCCAGATCCAGGGATCAAAACCAGCTCTCCAGCATTGCAGGTGGATTCTTTACCATCTGAGCCATCTAATGTAGAATGGCAAATTTGGAAGCCATAGGAGCCAGTCAGATAACATAAATGAGTGAAGTAACCTGGGATAAGACAATTTGGAATGGTGAAGACTGTGGCACTCATCACTTTGTGGTAGCTATCTAGGCAAATGTGAACCCAGTGTTACCAGACCTTCCAATTTTCCAAGAGATGACAGAAATCTTCATTTTAGTTAATTACTTTCTTCAATGTTGAAAACTAATTTTTAAAATTGTAATTACTATGCACAGCAAATAAAACATATCTCCTTATTTTTAATTTTATAATTTAACTTTAGAGAAAAGTTAAATTTAAAATTAAGTTTTAGCTTAATTTTAGAGAAACATCTTTATTCTTTTGCTCAATTAGTATTTATTGATGGCCCATTATATGTTTATATACAAAAATTTTAAATGTTAACACAACTACAGAGATATTTTGCACTCATACATGTGCAAAAATGTATGAGAATGTCCACTGAAGAAAAATGGAAATCTCATCAGGACAGGGACTTTTAAATTATTATATTCTTACATATAATATTATTTATTATATTATTCTGTTCATTAATTTATATTATTATTTGTTATTCACTTATTGAACAGTCCTGGTATATAGTATGTCCTTATTTATATATTTATTGACATATATGTAATTAATCTAAATTTCATCAACAGAGTTGGCTTAATAAATTATTGTGCCTCCACATGGTGAAATAATGTGTAACAGTTAAAGGAAAATGAAAAATTCTCTAAGACATATTTTCAAGTGTAAAAAGCCAGTTGCAGAAGATGTTTTCATTTGTATCAAAAGAAAATTAAACATTTATACATAAATATATAAGTGAACATTAAAAACTCTACAAAGTTGTATATTAAACTGTTAAAATGAAACTTCTGATGAGAAAAATGGGAGGTGGGACTTCTACTTTCACTTCATATCAGTCTATTATTTCACTACTTTTGATGAATACATATGCATTACTTGTATATCTTAAAAGACTAACAATGTAGCTCCAATAACAAGCAAATGAAATAAAATAACATGTGATATTATTTATTAACTTTCAGGTTAGCAGAGACTATAAAAAAGCAAAAATTGGTGAGGATAGAGACCAATGCTGGCAGGAATACAGGGAAAGGAAAAATCTCAAGCTCAGTTGCTGAAGAAGTAAGTACAACTTTTCTGGAGGGCAATTTTGGACTACATAATAAATCTTTAATGTGCATAGAGTCTGACTAAGCATTCCCATCACTAGGAATTATCTTAAGGGGGTAAGTGGGTAATACTACAGAGAGTGTTCTTTGCAATGTTATTTGTAGTATTGAATAAGAGAAAACGTGATAAAATTTTAGGTATTGGTTAAATAAAAGTACTATGTAAATATAACCATGAGTTAACATACAAAGACACACACACACACACACACACACAGAGACAAAAATATGGTAGGCAATGTAGAATTATGGTTAAGTATTAGGTTGGTACAAAAGTAATTGCGGTTTTGGACTGTGAATTTTAAATCATTAACACTAGATACATCTTTATTAATCAAAACAGGAACCGTTACAATCGACACAATTTTGCCAATGAGAAATAAATTTGTTTATTCCTGTAGCATAAAAATCTGTGCCTAGGGATTTGATCAACTCTTGGCAAGCATTTTCTGCCTCCTGCTGGTTGTGGAAGTGTTTTCCCTGCAAAAAGTTGTCAGGATGCTTGAAGAAATGGTAGTGGGTTGACAAGAGGTCAGGTAAATATGGTGGATCAGACAAAACTTCATAGCCCAACTTGTTCAACTTTTGAAGCGTTGGTCATGCTACATGTGGTCGCACATTGTCATGGAGAAGAGTTGGACACATTTTGTTGACCAATCTCTGCTGCAGGTGTTGCTGTTTTCAGTGCATCTCATCAATTTGCTGAGCATACTTCTCAGATATAATAGTTTCACCCGGACTCAGAAAGCTGTAGTGAAGCAGACCAACAGCAGACCACCAAAGAGTATGATCGTGACCTTTTGTTGGTGCAAGTTTGGCTTTGGGAAATGCTTTGGAGTGTCTTCTTGGTCCAACCGCTGAGCTGGTTGTCACTGGTAGTCATAAAATCCACTTTTCATCAGATCAAGAAATGGTTCATTGTTCTTGCATAGAATAAGAGAAGACAATGCTTCAAATCGATGATTTTTTTGGTTTTTGGTCAGCATATCAGACACCCACTTATTGAGCTTTTTTGCCTTTCTGATTTGATTCAAATGTTGAATGACGATAGGGTGGTCAACCGAAATAGAGTTCCATGGCAACATCTCTTGTAGCTATAAGAGGATCAGCTTCAGTGATAACTCTCAGTTGGTTGTTGTCAACTTCTGATAGCTGGCCGCTACAGTCCTCATCTTCAAGACTCATCTCTTTTGCCAAACTTCTGGAACCACCATTGCACTATACATTCATTAGCAGTTGCAAGTTATCTCTGCTGTTTTATGAACCATTTTGAACTCAAATTAAAAAAAATGCTTGACTTTACTTTTTGTCTAATATCATTTCTATAGTCTAAAACAAATATAAACAGCAAGTAATCATTAGCCAAAAAACTTAAAGAGAGAAATGTAAATTAAAATGATTTATAACATAACCACACTTGTTTAAGAATGTATTCTAATATCAAATGGAAAAGTTCAACAATGTAAAACCACAATTACTTTTGTACCAACCTAATACTTGCAGTCTAGAATCAAACTAACTCCCTCAATATGAATGTCAATACTGCGAATTACTAAGCTTTGTAATTTGAGACAAAGTACTGAAAAATTAGTTTTGTTATCTGTAAGATGGGGTTAAAATATGATCTACCACGCAGTTGTTTTAAGAATTTAATTAAATAGTTAAATAGTTCATTATAATAACATAGTCTATTTTTATTTTACATAAAGAAAAATCTGAAAAAAATCATTAACATGTTGATGGTGGTGGTCTCTGGGAGGTAAAACTGAATGGATTATTTTTACTTTCTTATATATATCTTTCATTTTAATTTTCCAAAATTAACACACATCTTTGTAAATAGAGTAGATATTTGGAAAAATGGATGACTAGGAGACTGTAAGGAAGGAAGGGAGGCAGGATACCTGACTGCTTCAGGTTAGGTCTCACAGGTATGCAATACTCTGATGAAATTACAGAAAAGTATAGGATCTAGTCTTTAGTTTCATAGATTCAAAGAGTCTTTATCATTCATGCAGTGTAGATCAGATTTTAGGGAACTAATAGAAGCTACACAGCTTCATGGATTTCTTATTAACAAATCAGAATATATGTAAGTCAGTTGATTTATTGCCAATAGAAAGTGAAGTTGCTCAGTCATGTCTGACTATTTGCAACCCCATGGACTGTAGCCTAGCACACTCCTCCGTCCATGGAATTTTCCAGGCATGAGTACTGGAGTGGGTTGCCATTTCCTTCTCCAGGGGATCTTCCCGAGCCAGGGATCAAACCCAGGTCTTCCACATTGCAGGCAGATGCTTTACCATCTGAGCCACCAGGAAAGCCCTATTGCCAATAGGAAAATGCAATTTGGAAATACAACTCTTTCATTGAAACATTGCCTAACAAATTACAACCACAATGAGATACCAATACATACCCACTAAAATAGCTAACATAATAAAGACTGACAATACTAAATGTTGACAAGGATATGGAGCAACTGAAACTCCAGTGCATTGTTAGAGGAATGCAAAAATGGTATATCCTGTTTGAAAAACAGTTTGGCAGGACCTTATAAAATTGGACATATTTTACCTTATGATCCAGGGATTCTATTCCTTTTATGTACTTCAGGAAAATAAACATATATATCCTTGTAAAATGTGTATCTGAATATTCATAATGGTATTATTTATAATAGCTAATAACATAAAGCAACCCAAATTTTCATCACCTGATGAGTGAATAAATAAATTATGGTGTATTCATACCATAGAATACTGTTCAGCAATATACACAGCAACATGGGTGAATTTTAAAAGCATGCTAAAGTGAAAGAAGTCAGCACAAAAGACTGCATTTTGTGCAGCTCCATTTTTATGAAATGCTAGAAAAGGTAAAGCTACCAGTAATAGAAAGGGTATCAGTATTGCCTGGAGTCAGGCATGAGACAAGCTTATCAAGGACAAAAGGCCTTAAGGAGACTTTTTAGGGTGAAGGAATTAGTCTACACCTTGATAGTAGAAGTGGTTATACAATTATATGCAATTACCAGAATTCATCAAATTTTAATGTACACTTAATATACAAATTTTAATGTATACTTAATATTGGCAATATTTATTGTATGCAATTGGTATCTTAATTAACAAAACTGTTATTGGTAAGGATGGAGTCAGTTTTTATTATCTGATAAATGGTATCATCCCATTAAGTCCCTTTCTCAAAATACATGGATAGATAGATAGATAGATAGATAGATCTATGAGCCTGGCAGGCTGCAGTCCATGGGTTGAGAGTAGGACATGACTGAAGTGACTTAGCACTCATGGATATAAGTGCCATAAGATTTAAACTTTGAAGGAGACCAGAATATCTTCATCCATTGGTGGGGCCTCCTTTTCCTCTTATTCTTTTTCTGAAACAATGGGAATTCTAGGATTTCTATATCAAAAATGTTTTAGGAGTGTCTATATGGTTAAAAATGGAGGCAAGGGATTATAAGGGGGTTAGCGCCTCTAAAACCATTTTAGTGGCAGTTATATTTTCAAATACTATTTTGATTTCAGTTAGGCACTAGTCAGTTATAAATATATGAAAATAAATTTCCATTGCACATTAAAAATATTGGAATATATTTAAAAACTTTGCCTTAAGGCAAACAACTGCCTTAAGGGTAAGGTTTACTTCAGCAGATAGCTAATTTCTTCCTTGTGTTTTACTGTAGTAGCTTCAAAGAGAGAGTGATAACATTACCATATTTTGAATTTATTTCTAAATTCTGCCAATCCATTACATTTAGACCCTGTATTTTTTATAATATTCACATATATATTCAATAATTTAAAATTTAATAACAATTTAGTTTTTAGTTTATGTCTTTTTTATGGGATTCTGATTATATCAAGATTGAAAGTTATTGCATTATTTTCCTAATAATACAATCTATGTTTTGGAGTCAGGCAAACCTGGGTTTTAATTCTTGTTCTGAGACATTTATTTATAATTTCAACAATATGTTTTTCCTTCACCTGCAAAATAGGGGTATTCACTTTTACCTTATGAGGTTAGGATTACATACATATATATATGTCTGTGTGTGTGCATATATATACACACACACATATACATACATGTGTGTGTGTGTTAGTCACTAGTCGTGTCTGACTCTTTGCAACCCCATGGACTATAGTCCACCATGGACAGAGGACTGTCCATGGAACTGTCCATGGTGTTCTCTAGGCAAGAATACTGGAGGGGGTTTCCATTCTCTTCTCCAGGGGGATCTTCCTGACCGCGGGATTGAACCTGGGTTTCCTGCATTGCAGACAAATTCTTTACCATCTGGGCCACCGGGCAATTTCACACACACACACACACACACACACACACACACACACTAGTCACAGTAGCTGTCACATGTAAACCCTAAAGGAAACACTGAGAGATTATAAAACAAAGATTTATAGCTAAAAAGCCAAAAAGGAGTTAAGGTGGAATCATATAAAAATACTGTATTAGTCTAAAAGAAGGCAGAAAAAAAGAGAAAAGGGGGGAAAATGATACAGAAAACAAATATCAAGATGTTAGATTTAAATCTAGTAATATCAGTAATCACATTAAATGTTGATGTTTAAACACCTAAAATGCAAGTAGAAAGATTAGACAAGGAAGCAAGACCCAACTATATCATGTTCATAAGAAACTCCAAATGTGAAGCCACAGGTTAAAAGTAAAAGTAAGATATAAATATTTACTATACAGTAGTAGTAGTGTTAGTTGCTCAGTCGTGTCCGATTCTTTGTGGCCCCACGAACTGTAGCTCGCCTGCCTCTTCTGTCCATGGGATTCTCCAGGCAAGAATACTGGAGTGGGTTGCCATTCCCTTATCCACAGGGTCTTCCCAACCCAGGAATCAAACCCAGGTCTCCTGCATTGCAGGCAGATTCTTTACCATCTGAGCTACAGGGACTGTGCAAACACATTCCAAAAAAAGCTAGGGTGGCTGTATACCTATCAGACAATGTAGATTTCAGAGTAAGGAATAAAATTAGTCTTTCTCCCTCCTCAGACCTCCAGTCCTCCAGATCCCTTCCTGTGAGGTAACACTTTACCCACTGTTCTGTATCTCTCCAGAATGAGTTTATGAGGGTATAAACATAGATCACTTTTATTTTTCACTAAGGGGAGCATACTATATTCACTGTTGTGACTTTGTTTTTCTACATATTTCTAGGGCATCATTTCGTACCATTATATGTAGATATATCTAATTCTTTTTAACAACTGCATAGTAAAGAATTAAGTATTTTTAAGAGAACCAGAACAAATTTTAGCTAATGTGGCTAGGTGAAGTTCCTCTAAAGTAAGACTGGATACAGCTCGTTTAAGGATGCTGGACACCTGCATCTACAGCACATTCAAAACTGAGTTCAATATCTCAACGTGTCACACTCCTATGCCATTACACCAACTCGCACTTCTACCAATTCGTTGTTAGTTAAGGACATGATCTTCCAACAATTGGTCTCCATGGTAATTTTTAACTTCTCTTTCTCCCTTATCCTTCCACAAACTGTAATCAAGTCTTATAGATTCTATTCTCAAGATATCTCAATAAGTCAGAAATGGATAGTGAAATTCTTGTTGAAATTCATTGCTACTTATTCAATATATTGTAAATAAGACTAATGTGGTGGTGGTTTAGTCGCTGAGTCGTGTCCGCCTCTTGAGACCCCATGGACTGTGGCCTGCCAGGATCCTCTGTCCATAGGATTCTCCAGGCAAGTATACTGGAGTGGGTTGCCATTTCTTTCTCCAGGGGATCTTCCCAACCCAGGGGTTGAACCTGGGTCTCCCACATTGCAGGCAGATTCTTTACCAACTGAGCTATGAGGGAAGCCTCAATAAGACTAACATCTACATCTAATTTCAGTCTCCAATGTCAGACATTTTATCTGTAAAATTGCATCATAGAAGAAACTTAGAGTTACTTAAAGTGACAAATTGATATCTTTAATATTCCCTATTCAAAAAGTTTATTTTCAGACTCTTTCTTTATAATTCTATACATCATTCTTATTTATGAAAATGTTTCTGGAATACATATAGTATTGTATAAGTATAATGAGGATTTGTGGATTATCTTTCTTTTGACAAATGCCAAATACTTCAACAAGTCCTATTTCATGTATCCTAATAATATACCTTTGAAATAGGAAGAAAATATCTTCTTTTCACTTTATTAAAGAAAAGACAGAAACAAAGATATATCAGATAATTAGTGCTTGCCCACACAGTGTGATAATGACAGAGCTAGAACTAGAACCCAGGTTTCCTGACTTTCAAGCCATTTTAAGTTTCAAAATCATAAAACTGTCACCTCTGCAATTTTGCAAAAGTAATAGCCTATACTTTCACACATTCTGAATTTCTAGAGCTTAATAATAATCCATTAAAAAAGAAAAAAAAAGTCTTCCTTCTAATCTCATTGGGAAAAAACACTTCTCAAGAAATGTAGAGAATATGTATTCAACCACTGATTCTCTTCAATTATTTTTCTGTAAAATGAGCTTAAAAAGTAATGACATCAGGCTCAATGTTACAACTATTTTCACTCCTCTAAATTATTATCCAAACATATAAATGTCTTAGACTCTAAATCAATCATTTGAAACTGATCAACCACAGCTTTGAAAATATTGGAAGCATCATAAACATCATGCCCATCTGTCACTTCTCTTTCATCACGGAACATGTATAGCCTGTAATCATTCATAGCAATATCTCATGGCTCTGGTAAAAGCTTATGAATAACCTTCTCTGTCCAGCTGTGTATTCTGAGTAATTAGATAAATTAAAAAATCCAAAAAACTAAATTCTGAATGATGACTCAGTGGCAACAGGAATAGTTAAATAAATGAGTTTAAGTGGAAAACCATATTTCTCTGAAGTAGAGCAATTTGCAAGAAAAACTGAGAGAAAAACAGTTTATAAAAAGAGAATTTGAACTAGGAAAATTTCCATTGTTACTATAGTAGTATGTTAGAATTTGATTGAACAACATTTTAATTATGGTCATATTCTCTTTGAGCTTTTCATTTCATAAATTTCTCTATACATACACTGGCTTTGCTCTTTTTCTAGAACCCAACAGATTAATTTTTTTATTGGGTTTAGCACTGTGTATTTTGGATTATGTGTGTACGTGATCCTAATATTGTTTTTCATTTCTCATATCTGTATCTGAGCATGTGTACACACACAAAGAAATAACTGATATTTGAGAACTACTCTGCTATGAGGAAGGAGAACAAACACTTGATATGATTTAGTTTATCTAAGGTAAAATACATGACAGAAATGATATATGTAGGAGTTCTGATCAAGCAAAATTTACTATATAAGCATGAATATAATAAAAATCATGGGAGATTTTGATAAATAATAGGCAATGAACACTTTAAATTATTAATCACACAATTTGTATTATAATTCTAGAAATTAAACAAGATATTCTGTATTTCTTTACTGATATTAATTTGAATTTTTCCACATTTAATTTTTATTTGTATCTATATACAAACATAATTTTAACATAATTGTTATTTTGAGAGAATGTGTTCTGATTTGGAAAAATGAATACTTTTTATAGATAAGAAGTTATTTGAAAAAGTACAGTAGATATTAATTTCACTTAATATTTTAAAATATGTTTAAAATGAGGAAGAATTGTTCTGTAAATTCTTCTCCTATTTTTTAAATAAAAGGTAAAGATATAAATTAATAAAGAACAAATAATTAGCCTACCTTATTTGTTTATAGGATTATTCATCACTGATTCCTTTTTCTCTCTTAGGCAAAAGGAAATTTATACGTCCTTAATTCTACTCTCTTTTAAGATAATTGTTGTCCAATCAGTAGAAATACTCTAATGTGATTAGTACAGAATACTAACATGTGGACAGATGGGAACATTTTGCTTATATCTGTTAGACCAAGTTAAAAACTCAACTTTAACTTCATATCTTATGAAAAGACTTTTGCTTCCTAAGACCGTGTCAAGACTTTTCAGTCATCAGTTGATAATTTCCCATCCATTGGCAAGATCCCATCTGGTAGATGTAGTAGTTTTTATTACTGTTCACCAAATATTCTATTTTTCTTCCCTATGAAGTCCTTTGGTCAGTGACCACTGGTCTTTGTCCAAAGATCATGTGATTTGTTTTTGCCAAATAAATGAACAGAGGAGACAGAAGTCATTTCTGGCAAGAACTTTTAAGATCCACCACATAGTTCACTGATTCTCTTTTTCTTCTACCAAGAG
This sequence comes from Odocoileus virginianus, assembly GCF_023699985.2. NCBI lineage: Eukaryota > Metazoa > Chordata > Mammalia > Artiodactyla > Cervidae > Odocoileus > Odocoileus virginianus. The sequence continues at coordinate 20,971,502 of NC_069679.1, forward strand.
ACTGGTAATCAGAGTGATCATTGCTCTACTAGTGTAAATCCTGAAACAAAATCCCTACCTGTTTTAGGATGGATACTTAGAATGATTGAGAAATAAACCTTTGTTGTCACAAATTACTGAGACTTTAGGGGTTATTGAAATGTGAAGTCCACCGAATTATCTAAGGGAGGAGGTAAACCTGCCAGTTGGTATGGGCAGCAATCTCTAAAGAGGCAAGGGAAGAAATGGTGTCATTGGATCTTTTTGATACTGGAGTAATGGGAGAGGAATCAGTCACTAGATAGGAGCTGTAGTGATTGAGGGATACAGTCATTATCCTAATAGTACACCAAGAAAGAGAGATCACTGATCTCTTTTGCATCTGGTTTGCCATCTCCTACCTGTGCCTCTCACTGACTGAATTCCACAGGAAGAAGATAAGGAAGCATGTGGATACAATTCACGAGATGAGCCCCTTGGGGCCGAGTTGGCAGAGAAGGCAAAAAAGGATGAAGGGTTGGTTTTGGAAGGGTAAAATGAAGAACCTTAATACCTCCTTGTTGCTCTATTTCTAATTCCTGTTTGTTTGTTTGCCTGGTGCATAGGAAATACCTAAGGATATTTAATGGATGAAAGAATAACATAGACTTTAAAACCAAAGTAGTCTGGATGCTAAGATTAGGCTGCGTTTCTTGATACTAAAAAGTAAAGTAACTGGGGAAGCAGTTGTGAAAGAGATCATATTGGTATGCAAAAATGAAGTGATTCATTTTGAACATTTATTTAGCAGATAATTAAGTGAAAAAGGTGAGTCAGAAAATGTAATTTATCACATGCAGTTATACACAATTACTCAAATTATCACTGTTATTGATATTGGGTAGAGATCAGCTGGGGCAAGGCATTAGAAGGTCACGTGGTTGTAGCATCTGATTACTACAGTAACAATGATGATTAAAAGACTGTGGGATAGACTGACTATCTCTGTGTTGTAAAGCTTATGAAAAAGAAAAAAAATTAATCTTAGCATTTGAACTCTTAAACCAAAGCATGAAGAGAATATCAGAAGGTTTATATGGAAGTTTTAAGCAAGATTTTCTAAACCGAGGATACATGTTAAGAATTCACATTTCTTATCTAAGGTAGGGGCACTTGTTGGGAAGAAGTGAAAACTATTGTTTGAAATAAGGACATTTGGACAGGTATAGATGAGACCGAGAATTTAGAACCTCAAATTCCTTTGACACTGCTTTGAGAATAGAACTGCTTTTTCCCACTGTCTGATGAAACCAGTTATTCTCTGTAGAAAAACTTTTCAATAACTTCAGCTGGGGCAGTTTCCTCTCAAAAGTGTTTCTATTCTCCTGAAGACACTTCTGCCCTAGAACCATAATATTACCTTATTGCCTCCAGAACCACAATAAGTTTAAATCCCAGCATAACCTTGAGAGAAAATTGCAAGATCTGCTCTGAGAGATCATCTTGTCAATTTATAAAAACAAGAATATGGCAAACATGAATTAGATTGAATACTAAAGAGATTAGGTCAAGGTGAATGAATTATAAGACTTGATTGGCAGTGGTTCTCAAAATATGGTCATTGGACCAACCAGCATTAGTGTCACCTTAGAACTTGATAGGAATGCATATTTCCTAGACTTCCATCCTAGACCTAATGAATCCGAAACTCCAGAGCATGGGGACTGGAAATATGTTTTAACAAATCGTCCAGGTGATTCTGGTACATGTTCAAATTTGAGAATCATTGGAATGTGCTAACTGTATGCTCAATGTGGCCTCTATTAGAATTTGAGATTTTGGCATTTTTAGCTAGGAAAAATTGAGAGTAAGTCTAATAGTTTGCTGGTACATGAAAGTCTGGACTCAGCAATTGCCTGTAATCAATGAGTTTAAGATTTCAGAACTACACTGACATAATGTAGAAAAGGAAGCTTAATGGCTTAGAGAAATGAGCATATTAGAACAGATTTAAAATGTACAATTTGGTCTACACCTTCTCACTCAGTCATGTCCAACTCTTTGCAACCTCATGGACTATATATAGCCCACTCAGCAAGAATACTGGAGTGGGTTGCCATTTCCTCCTCTAGAGGATCGTCCTGACCCAGGGATCAAACTCGTGCCTCCTGAAACTCCTGAATTATCAGGCAGCTTCTTTACGACTGAGCCACCTGGGAAGCCCCAACTCTTATCTTCCATGGAGGTCACCTACTTCATTCAAAACATAGTAGAATATGCAATGGTTAAAGTAAGGGTGGCATCCTTTAAACCCTCTGTGCTGGCATCCCTAACAGCTGATGATGGACATGAAAGATGTTGCCATGAAAATGAACTCCCTGAGTAGTAGTACCAAGTGGCTGCTCAAAACTGTCAGAAATAAAGTGGACACATTATTCTAGTGTCATTATTAATAATAATGTCTTAGTAGTAGTAGTAATAATTCTATTACTACTAATAATATAATTTATTAATAATAATAATATATTATTAAACACAGTTTACAGAGTGGTAACCAGTGTTTTGACCAGCATGGATGGGTGTCAATGACTAATTGATCACAAGGTCACTGACAATTAAATATGTGGGCAATCTTCTAAGGTGTTTCTTGACTAATATAAAATATAAACCAATATAAGTTATCATAGTGAAAATTAGCCTCATACCCAATTCCCAGACTTTAGCCAAGTCACAGATCTGAAATTCTTTAATTTGGAAACAGGCCATGTCCCTGAAATGTAGCCTGAAATATGGCCACAAATGGCATCCATGTCTTTTCCAGATGAACTTGTCATTTATCAAACGATTTTTACTGGGGTTGGGAAATCCTCAGTCCTTCTGAGGGGCTTATTAAATAGTGAATCTGAGGTAATGCCAGTCTGTAGGAGACAAAACACTATCATGGGCCAGTATGGACTTATAGAGCTCAAGTGATGAATGAAATCTTGACTTCATTTAATCTGATAATGTCTTCAATAACACAGTGTCTTCCTGCGGTCACAGTTTTCTGTTTTCTACAGTTTTCCACAGTTTCTGAATATATTTAAGAAATATATATTTTTTTAATCAGCTGAAGCATCAACTTAGGAACAACTGGTAAGTTTAGGTTGCTATGCTATAGAATGTAGTATGTGACTTAAACTAACATTAGATGTTCACAATATACAGTGCCATTTTCCCTATAGCCAGAATTCAGAGATTCAGGACCAAAGAATGGAGGTGGGAGTTACCTCTGTCAGTATTAAATATCATATTTCAACTAAGTATTCAGAAGATTTAGAAATCCTAATTTCCAAGGTAGAACAATTTTTGACAGGAAATATAGTCATTGTTCCATTAAATTAAGAGCTGAGATAATCCTTTGACAATTTGGGGGTTTCTCCCACTGAAGAACCAACAGAAAGACCTTGCTTTATTGTCTAAAGTAATTGTATATGAAAATTGGGTTACTATGATACAATAGAGGCAAGAAGAACATGTGTGAAACTCAAGGATTTCACTGGGGAACTTCTTACTCTTCCATGAGAATAGTCTATGGGAAACTGTGGAATCTCAATAAAGTCATCGCCACGAAGAATTTTTAAATTGTAAAAATAAAGGTTTAGTTCACCCAACCAGGTAAATAACCTCAATCAGAAAAGTATTAATATATGAAAAAAGTAATATATATTTAATTTTAGGCTTCCCACAATTTCCAGTCCCTGAAATACCTCAACATCCATTGCTGATTCTTTAATTCTGCACACACATCTATAAATGTTTCTTTCATTAAATTCTTTTGTTTCTCTAATAGAATCTTGAATAGTATACATTTCTTAAAGGAAGACATTATATATTATTAGTTTTTTAGTCCTAGTGCCTAACATGGTAAACATTTAACCACTGTTGGGTGATTAACGGCATGAGTGAATGGATAGATGAGTGAGCCTAGTTTGAGTAATATGAAAGAAAGAAAATATATTGTTATATGAAAATTCTTTACTGACACAGAGACATTAGGCTTCTTATGTTTTGTTTGAAACTATAACAGAGAAAAAAATAAAATGAGCACTAATGAAATCTGACTGTGGCTCAGATCATGAACTCCTTATTGCCAAATTCAGACTTCAGTTGAAAGAAGTAGGGAAAACCACTAGACTATTCGGGTATGACCTAAATCAAATCCCTTACAGTGGAAGTGAGAAATAGATTTAAGGGACTAGATCTGATAGACAGAGTGCCTGAAGAACTATGGACGAAAGTTTATAAAATTGTACAGGAGTCAGGGATCAAGACCATTCCCAAGGAAATGAAATGCAAAAAGTCCAAATGGCTGTCTGAGGCGGCCTTACAAATAACTGTGAAAAGTAGAGAAGAGAAAAGCAAAGGATAAAAGTAAAGATATACCCATTTGAATACAAAGTTCCAAAGAATAGCAAGGAGAGACAAGAAAGCCTTCCTCAGTGATCAGTGCAAAGAAATAGAGGAAAACAATAGAATGGAAATACGAAGGGAACATTTCATGCCAAGATGGGCACAATAAAGGACAGAAATGGTATGGACCTAACAGAAGCAGAAGATATTAAGAAGAGGTGGCAAGAATACACAGAGGAACTGTACAAAAAAGATCTTCACCACCCAGATAATCACTGTGGTGTGATCACTCAATGAGAGCCAGACATCCTGGAATGCAAACTCAAGTGGGCCTTAGGAAGCATCACTATGAACAAAGCTAGTGGAGGTGATGGAATTCCAGTTGAGCTATTTCAAATCCTGAAAGATAATGCTGTGAAAGTGCTGCATCAGTATGGCAGCAAATTTGGAAAAATCACCAGTGGCCACAGGACTGGAAAAGGTCAGTTTTCATTCCATTCTCAAAGAAAGACAGTCCCAAAGAATGCTAAAACTACCGCCCAATTGCACTCATCTCACAAGCTAGTAAAGTAATGCTCAAAATTCTACAAGCCAGGCTTCAACAGTACATGAACCATGAACTTTCAGATGTTCAAGCTGGTTTTAGAAAATGCAGAGGAACCAGAGATCAAATTGCCAACATCTGCTGGATCATTGAAAAAGCAAGAGAGTTCCAGAAAATCATCTATTTCTGCTTTATTGACTATGCCAAAGCCTTTGACTGTGTGGATAACAACAAACTGGAAAATTCTGAAAGAGATGGGAATGAATACCAGACCACCTGACCTGCCTCTTAAGAAATCTGTATGCAGGTCAGGAAGCAACAGTTAGAACTGGACATGGAACAACAGGCTGGTTCCAAATAGGAAAAGGAGCACGTCAAGATGGTATATTGTCACCCTGCTTATTTACCTTCTATGCAGAGTACATCATGACAAACGCTGGGCTGGATGAAGCGCAAGGTGGAATCAAGATTGCTGGGAGAAATATCAATAACCTCAGTTATGTAGATGACACCAGAAGTTAAGAAGATCTAAAGAGCCTCTTGATGAAAATGAAAGAGGAGAGTGAAAAAGTTGACTTAAAACTCAACATTCAGAAAGCTAAGATCATGGCATCTGGTCCCAATACTTCATGGCAAATAGATGGGGAAACAGTGAAAAAGTGGCAGACTTTATTTTTTTGGACTCCAAAATCACTTCAGATGTTGACCACAGCCATTAAATTTAAAAAAGATGCTTACTCTTTGGAAGGAAAGTATGACCAACCTAGACAGCATGTTAGAAAGCAGAGACATTACTTTGTGAACGATAGCCCGTCTAGTCAAGGCTATGGTTTTTTCCAGTAGTCATGTATGGATGTGAGAGTTGGACTATAAAGAAAGCTGAGCACTGAAGAATTGATGCTTTTGAACTGTGATGGTGGAAAAGACTTGAGAGTCCCTTGGACTGCAGGAGATCCAACCAGTCCATCCTAAAAGAAATCAGTCCTGAATATTCATTGGAAGGACTGATGCTGAAGCTGAAACTCCAGTACTTTGGCCATCTGATGTGAAGAGCTGACTCATTTGAAAAGACCCTGATGCTGGGAAAGATTGAAGGCGGGAGGAGAAGGGGATCACAAAGGATGAGATAGTTGGATGGCATCCCTGACTCAATGGACATAAGTTTGAATAAACTCCGGGAGTTGGTGATGGACAGAGAGGCCTGGCATGCTACAGTCCAAGGGGGTCGTAAAGATCTTGCACATGACTGAGCGACTGAACTGGATGACTGACTGAATGAAAACTTGCAATTTTAAAGAAATAATTTTTTTTCTTTTGATAGAGAAGAAAAGAAACTTACTTAAGCCAACAAATTTACAGTAGTGTAAACAGAGATTTTTCAGGGGATTACCAAGTTTATGAAGGCAAAATGCATACCAATACTAGATAGGCATGACCGAAAATGTGGTTATTTTTATCCCATTTCTAAACAATTAAGATTGTTCTAGCCATATGTGTCGTGAAAGATGTTTAAATTTTTGTTAGTAATAAAGGACAATTAAATGGCTAATTCATTTCAATGTATAACAAAAACTACTGTAATGATGTAAAGTAATTAGCCTCCAACTAATAAAAATAAATGGAAAAAATAAAAATAAAATAAAAAAAAGAAAAAAATAAATAAAGGGCAATTAAGCTGATGTTTGAAAGTTATTTAAGTTTTAGGCATAAAATACAACAAACCATACTGTGTTCTAAATGTTAATATACAATTAGTAAAGAACTCTAACCCATTGAAGAAAAACAATTAAAAGCATTTACTGTTGTAAACTTCATTCTGCAAGATGTAATATTGTGGAAATATGGATTTTTCATAATTTACTTTGTCAAGGCAAAGTACCATATTCTCTGAGATTTTGGCTTCTATCATTTCACCACCATAGTAAGAAATAGCCTTAGTGTTCTGGATTAGAATTTACCTGTCAATACAAGGCGAATTCTGGAGACCATATGTTTTCTTTCTGTAAAGTATGTTATAGCTGCCTTATAAATAACTTTCAAAAATTGACTTTCTCATTATTTTCCCTACCTGTCCTAGCCTTAGGGGACATATATTTGAACAGGAAATTCATAGTCTTTGCTACAAGGCACACTTGGTTACTTGCAGTGGATAAATGAATAAGGAAATATTTGCAAGGCTCATGTAGAGACTATGAGGATGAGTAAAATTTAAAGGTAGAATCCAGTCAACTCAAAAGCATCTTATTAGTGAAAAATTTATTTTTGATGTGTTTTTATATAGCCCAACTACCTAGCTAATTTGTTTTTAAAACAAAATCTCTAGGAGTACCTTTTCTTAATTGGCAGTTTTATTGGCATAGTGTTGACAACAGTCCTCATTAATACAACATTCATTGCACTTAAAGAAACCTAAGATGGTGCGCTGCAGGGTGTAAAAATATCTCAAACAACTCTGCACCTTCTTCCAAACATTTGCAATGAGTAAAATAAAAAAAGTTGAAATATATTAATAAAGTGACAGAAACCAGTAATGTTCAAAAAGAAACTCTAAAACCAAGATCTTTGACTTCTTAATTATGTCTTCTCTTCCATTGAAAACACAGACATGCACAAACCTACATATATCTTCATATCAACATGTTCAAAGGTACACTCACTTTTTCAGACTTTAACTTACAGATTCCCAAAGAGGTGCAAGGTTTAGGAAATAGTTCAGTTAACAGAGAACCAAGAATTCTTTTAACTAAAAATATTTGTAATCAACCTCCCAAGTGGGTAATAAAATATGTGACTGAATGTGAAACAAGCAAAAGTAAGAAGTGACAAATTCATTTATTTCTTAAAAATCAAAACATTATATTGAAAAATCTGTTACTCACTTACCTGCCAAGTTCTAAGATAAGAAATCTTTGTTTTCACTGCAACAGTTGATGCTACTGCAAACTGCTAAGTCACTTGAAGAACCTCCCCCCTGATTTCAGATGTTTCTTCTTCAATAACTTCTTAATTAAAAAGCTTTACAGATAACCCTAAACTTAGAGTCATAAGAACAATGTTTTTAGATTTTTCCCCTCTCTCATGTGTATATATATGTCTATAATTCTCCAGATTTATTAATATTAAAATAAATGCTGTCCTGAAGACTGAAATAAAGCTACAAGTACAATATCTGTCTCAGTTCTTTAATTACCTCGTGGATATCTACCAATGTATTAATTAACTTCTAGACTTAATGACTTTGTCAACTGTACAGTTACTTCTTTCAGTATCTGCTCTTGGTATTGTTCATAGTTTTAAAAATCAAATCAATCATTTTCTATAGGTTTCACTTGATTCAATCACTACAGCTATTTAGTTTATCATTTCATTAAGATACTACTTCTTATTTATAATATTATCATGGTATATTTATTTATTTGTTTGCAATAGAGAGAAATATAATGAACCACTAATAGTATCATAGTATCCAATAGATGTGAGATGTATAGATGTATAGATGTGAGAGTTGGACTATAAAGAAAGCTGAGTGCCGAAGAATTGATGCTTTTGAACTGTGGTGTTGGAGAAGACTCTTGAGAGTCCCTTGGACTGCAAGGAGATCCAACCAGCCCATCCTAGAGGAAATCAGTCCTGAATACTCATTGGAAGGACTGATGCTGAAGCTGAAACTCCAATACTTTGGCCACCTGGTGCAAAGAACTGACTCATTTAAAAAGACCCTGATCCTGGGAAAGATTGAAGGCAGGAGGGAGAAGGGGATGACAGAGGATGAGATGATTGGTTGGCATCCCTGACTCAATGGACATGAATTTGAGTAAACTCCGGGAGCTGGTGATGGACATGGAGGCCTGGTGTGTTGCAGTCCATGGGGTTGCAAAGAGTCAGACATGACTGAGCGACTGAACTGACTGAACTGAATAGTATCATGGGTTAACAGATGCTAAAAGTCCAGAATCTGCTGAAAACCATTCTTCTATACATGGTACAGTGTGTAAAACTCTCACCATCAGTGTCACTTTATTTCAGTAAGTTGAATGGACCAGGACAATTATATAACCTGATACTATTACAAGGGAGTAATCTAATATCACAACAGTAACATGATTGGGATAACTTGAAACCAATCTAAAAAAAAAAACAATCTTTGCCATTGGGTTTTGGACCAACTTAACTTTTCACTGAGTCTTCAAATTCTACAACTTTTCCATCATTTAAGATGAATTCTTTAAAACTCCAGGAAAAAAATTAAAGAAAAAAGAACTTTTCCCCCACACACTATTACATAGCTAAGGTTTAGACAAAGCTCCAAATGTAGAGGGATATATGTAAAAGATCTTAAAAGACAGAGATGTTTTTGTTCACTACCCTCTCCTCTGCTTCAAAGAAAAACATGAGTTACCTATAAGGATAAGGGAAACAGATTTCCATCTGTAAGCCTATAAGGGGCCATTGAAAACAAGGATGTGAAAAAAAGTTTTAAAAAACACACTTAGTGAAGACTTTCAAATGAAAGCAAACAATTAATGAGTTGGGTAACAACAGAAATTGAGCCTATGCTGAAGCCTGCCATTTATCTCATGTCTCTTCAGTGACAGAAACGGCTTTTTTTTCCTTTCACTATGTAACCCTATCCTGAACTTTGTGACCTTTACAAGAAAGAAAAGTATTCACAAAATAAAATCAAGATTATCATTGCTGGTGGCAAAATGAGAGACTAGTGGGTTTATTGTTTAGAAACCATTCTAAGTATGAATACTAAAGCAAGGAAATTAAAGTTTGTCTGAAAATAACTTTGATACAAAGAACACATTGAAGTTGCAAGTCTAGAAACTGCATTATGTTCTAGAGTAACTTCATGGGCAATAATGGCATGATATTTTAAGGAGCTTGCTTTATATATGAAGATACTTAATCTGGATAATTTAAAGAAGTAGTTATAACCTTGGGCAAGTTTGTTAATCTTACTCTGTGTGTCTCAGTTTTCCCATTCTTAAAATAGAAATAACGACTCATCTCATAATTTGTTTTTCTGCTGCTAACCTATACAATATATTTAAAATATTTAGAGTTGTGGCTGACACAAAGTAAGCACTCAATAAATATTACTACTGTGCCCTTAAAAACAGATTTTTGTTAAAATATAAGTCACAGTGTCACTGGCTAAGACACAGCATTTGGCCTAGATCAGAAATTTAATCTCAGTGCTCTTCTTGGCATAAAATAGAATCCACCAAATTTGCAGATGTTCTCCTATTTTTTTGTTTGTTTGTATTGTCACTTAGTCATGTACGACTCTTTGTGACCCCATGGATTATAGCCCTCCACGCTCCTCTGTCCATGGAATTCCCCAAGCAAAGATACTGGATTGGGTAGCCATTCCCTTCTCCAGGGGATCTTCCCAACCCAGGAATCGAACCGGGGTCTCCTGCATTGCAGGTGGCTTCTTTTCCACCTGAGTTTAAGTGATCCTTGAGTCTGAAAGCTACAAACCAGTGAGCTATCTTAGGAAATATTTGGTTACCAGAAAAATCTTTTTCTGGTACTCCAACAAAATTTGTACATGATTTATTCACTAAATTAAGCATCTAACTGTGGACCAGTCAGATCATTCACTTGATGGTAAATGATTATCCATCTAAACCTATTAATTAAAATATACAGTATTAGGTTTTTGTAGCTCAGTTGGTAAAGAGTCTGCCTGCAATTCAGGAGACACGGGTTCAATCCCTCGGTCAGGAAGATCCCCTGGAGAAGGAAATGGCAACCCACTCAAGCATTCTTGCCTGGAGAATACCATGGGCAGAGGAGCCTGGCAGGCTATGGTCTATGGGGTCGCAAGAGTCAGACACGACTAAGCACACAACACACATATTAGGTTTTTTCCCATCAGAGAACATCTCTATTGCCTACTGATTAGTCAACTAGAAACAATACTCTGAGATTTAAGTGTTCTTATTTTGGAGATAATACATTTCTTCCTATGGCAATGAATGTATGCAAAGCCCACAAGAACTGGTGTATAAGAAATATCAAGAGGCTTTGTGGTTTATGAACCCTAGGTTAAGAACTCTTGAGGCAGAAAGAATTTCAAATATGAAGCAAGATTTTCAGGCATTTTTGTGACAACACAGAGCTTAGGGTGTCAGTTTGGATTTTTGTCCTGAACTGATAAGAATTAGTTGCGTCATATATATTTAATGTATTTGAGTGATAGAGTTGGCAAAAACTAATATTATATTTGATTTGGTGTTGCAAATATACTTTTATTAAAACTTTCTACTTATATATAGGATAGTGTATTAGTTGTCTAGGGCTGCTATAAGAAAATTTCACAGACTGAGTGGTTTAAACAACAGACATTTATTTTCTCTCTATTATGGATACTGGAAGTCCAAGATCTAGGGACTGGCAGTTGGTTTCTTCTGAGGTCTCTCTTTAGTTTGAAAATAGTGCCTTTTTGCCACCTTTTCTTACAATTTTCCCTCTGTGAGTTTATACTCTTAGTGTCTCTTCATACATCCAAATTTTTTCTTCTATGACACCAGACAGATTGTATTAGGATCCACCCATATGACCTCACTTAATTTTTACCACTTCTTTAAAGGCCCTATTTCCTATACAGTCACATTCTTAGGCATGAGGGTTGGGAGAGTAGGGCATCAACATTTGAATTTAATGGGGACACAATTCAGGCCATAACACACAGTATATGAATTTAATTGGTTTTCTTTGCTTCTAAAAGTGTTATTTCAAATTCCAAATTTTCTTAGTTGAATTATCTATCCTTCAGAAACATTACATTGTATAGAAATTGTACCTCATTTTCTTATGTTAACTTGATGTCAATAAAACTAACAATGGTTAATTTGTGACCAAAAGAAAACAACCATTAAAAAAAGGCTTTATAAAGATAAAATAGTAATAACTGTAGTTTGTAGAGCTTTCCTTGACCTTAAATGTCATCATGGAACAAGTAATGTAAATAATTAATATGTAGTTTTGAAAATATTTATAATATTTGTTTAATTATCATGTTTGCTTTTTACGTAGAAGAAACGGTATACAAGTTATTCTTGGCAATGGAAGGGCTATACAGATTATGTTTTAATTCTTACCATGCTACTGATTTTGCTGTGTTAGAAACATATCAATAATATATTTGCAAATCCACCAGCTGAGATTGGAAATTGCAAGGGAGTAAGAATTGATAGGTTTATATATACAATAGACTAAAAGATCAAACATTAGAATTTATTTAGAAATAGTATATTTATTGTTAACTTTCACTGTTAAACTAACCTTCCCAAATAAAATATCTTATGTTGGTGTGCATGCAGAAATGACAAAGCTGAATGCAAAGAGGTAAAAATTATACAGCTGAACAGTGGACGCAAATCCAAAGCAAATAAAATCAATATTGGATATTAAAATGGTAAAATTTAGGCAATAAATCTTAGAATATGAAGATTATCAGTAGGTCAACTTCCACATTTGTGAAAAAGATATCAAAAAGAGACTAGTCTACTTAGTCCATTTCCCTTATCAAAAATCTTTTGTGCAAAGAGGAAATTAATATTTTGTGAGAATTAGATTTTTTAAAAATTTTCCAATGTGCAACCAGTTTTAAGTAATATTAAAAGCATTTAAACCCAGAAAATGTGCAAAATATCAACAAAAATTTAACCCTATTGCATAGTGTGGTTAGATGAACAACAGAAGTAATTGCTGTCAGTTTGTATTTTTTTGACCAATAATTCTCTGTATTTCCTGCAAGTAACTTGAGTGATGCAAATGACCTTATTTTTACAGCATGCTTTTATTAAATAGTTTATTATTTTGGCAGACTAATAAAGATTTTGGTATTTGCTTTTATTTGCAATAATATTACCACCACATAAAAAAGGATTTTATGTTCTTTTTGAGGAACAAGGAGGATAAAAGTGGTGATGGATAGCGCAACTGAGGCATCAGCAATGAGCTGGAAATGAGACACATAAATATGAAAGCAGAGCTAAGAAAATAGAACTGCACCCTTGGCCTTTCTTAAAAGCACAGGCACACTTCAAGTTTCATTCACACTGTTACAAAAAACTCCTTTTGTTTCCGATGAATCAGGGCCTGCACTTAAAGTCTGAAACACTCTTCTTACTCATAACTGACTGACTCCTTCTATTTAATTAGATCCATTCAAGGGAAATATTTCCAAGCTTTCTGAGGATGTTTTGTTTTGAGAGGAAAAAAAAAAAATCAATTGAAAATTTGGTGGCTGGAGGCAGTAGAAGGGGAATCAAAACAGATTGACTATTTTTACCTTTATTTAGCACAGTGCACAGAAATGAAAGCTTTCCACACTGTAGCATCTTAGAGTCAATAGAGCAATTGGGTAGTATTTAAGGATGTAGGTGGCTAAGCAATTGAATGTGTCATTAAGGACAAATAATATTCAGTATATATATAATATGTATATGTATATACATATATGTATTCAGTATATATATACATATATATATAAGCACATTGGGCAGACTGCATTGGACGAAGCCTTTGGGAATTATAGCATTATATCTTGTCAGTGATGGTAGGTGTTTATTCAAAAATCATAATTGTTTTCATGTTGCATGTTTTCTGATTTAATGTCAGTATGTAAATTTTACGTGTCAAATATTATATATTTATTGTCACCAGAGTATGTTTAGCATTAATTTTATCTTTTCCCATTAATAACTTGTTTCCCTGTAGCAGCATTTAATTGTTACCATGAATGAAAGAAAGCAGACTGTGATAAAGAGAAGAGGGAAGGTAAATCTTTTATTCAGGGCTAGAACCTGAATTGGCAGCTCCTAGCTCAGTAATATTCAAACGTGGAACTATTTTTTCTTTGCACATGAAAGTGCAGCCAATAGATGAAAGTAGGAAGAAGTAATATGTTGTGAGCTGAGAAATCCACTGCTTCATTATCGACATAATTCTTCATATCTTACAGAGGGAGAGAGCTCTACCATTTGGACTCTTGTCGCAAAGGCTTACAATAGACACGATTCTGACAAGAGGTTGGTGGTAGCTGAACAGACTTAACAATTAATGGTATGCCAAGGCTGAGTTCAGAGAATTGCTTTACCCAATGCCAATCATTCATTCCTGGCAGTAGCACTTCACATCTTTCCTGGGATGCCGTCCAACCACAGTGGCATCTAAAATATATCGAGCAGTGTTACAGTTGGAGGTGAAATTGAAATTTGCGCCAAACAGAAGTGACAAATTCACATGGCTGAGTGTTGCCTAGCAATCAGGTCCAAGGGGGATGTGGCAATTCTGCCTTTACCCATGGGGGTGTGTAAGAGGGAAAAGAAACAGTTATGTTAGAGCTTAGGTGGGTTCACAAGTAGAGCCAGGTGTATGAGTGACTTCATTTTACTTCCAGAGTGTAAGGAGGTAGGTAGGAATTGAAGTGGCATAGGGAAAGGAGGGCAGCAGCTGAAGTTGGTAGACTAAGCAGTTTTCATGTTGGAGGTTCTCAGCAATTAACCTGGGGGAGGGGGAGAGCAGCGGGATGCCAAGTTGCCAGACTTCCTGCAGAAATTCATGGCAATTGGCCATCCTGCTGCCTTTTAACTGCAGGCCTCTGATGCACCTCTGTTCAGCTGACACTTGGCAGCTGGGTGGCCCCAGGGTAAAGTGAGCAAATGGTGGCTTTCTCTTCCCAGAAATCCACCTCGGAGCAGAGCTCAGCCGGGCAGCCAGACTCAAGAGATGAGTGGAAAGAATGAAGCAGTCAGGCCGAAATTCTCATCTTGTGCCCTCATCTACTGTTTCTTTGGGGGGTTTCCCATTGCACATATTTTTTATTAGTCTCCTCTTTATCTTGAGGAATGCTACTCAAACTCCCCCTACTCTATCCTCTAAAGGATGAAGTGACTGTCAGAATCAGTGATCAATATACAAAACAGCAAATGGGTATATCAAAGTACCAACTCTGGGGAAGGAAACCCAATGCTTGCCCTGTGCAATTTTCTCAGGTAACCACCTAAGAAATCTTGTGTAAATTATTTTGTGTTGGGTTTTCTGCCTTTCCTTGTTTGGAAGAAGCATGAACCTGGAAATGCATGGTGTAGATTTAACTGTTTCGTGGAGGAACCCATGGGGTTATTACAGCCATCACACCGTAGGTTGTTTTCCTTTTTGACTACTTTTTTGATATTTTTTTTTCTTTTGAAATGTTAGGACCTCATTAATCTAATGGGTATAGTCTTCACAGCCCTATTTGAGAGAAGAGCCCAACCTCGACTGAGATGGTGTTCACTATCATTCCCCAGTGTGGTGCTCATGAATCCATAGACTTACTCTTAATGACTCTCAGCCTGAGCAAATGCCTATTCATAGCATTGCAAAACTTCAGTACTATGTCTGGGATGTTCCGCTAAATTTGTATGTAATCTCTTGTTTTCTCAAGGCAACTAGAACTTCCTAAAGGTAGGAGCCTAAGTAGGATCAGATAAAATAAAAAGGTGAAAATGTAAATGCTATATAATTGTGAGGTATTTTTCTTATTCTTATGCATAGTATGCAGTTCATTTTGCAAAAGATGTTTAATAAATTCTGGTGGATCAATGGTCAAACTAAGTTCGTGGACCAATTGATAGTGACTGATGAATGTATAAAACTACATATATGTTTAAGAGAGTCTATAGATCATAAAACTGGCTAATAATAATAGCAACAACTAAATTTATGGACTGCTGATTCTGTTATCCTAAATCCTTTAATTAATTCATTTAATTCTCATAGCAACAATATGAGGTAGATATTATAATTCTCATTTAAAATGAGTTGTTTGCACAAAAAGGTTAATCTTTTTTCCCAAATTGTTAGTAAATGAGAAAAATTTGTTTCTAACTGGACTTCAGAAATAACCTCAATTAATGGCATTAATTGCCCATATATATTAAAATTCAGATCTATTCTATTTACTTTCTGTTAGAATGAAAAGCTAAAGCAGAATGCAGTCAGTACACACTTAACGGTCAGCAGAATCTGCTGTTGTTTAGTCTCTCAGTTGTGTCTGACTCTTTGCGACATCATGGACTGCAGCACACCAGGCTTCCCTGTCCTTAACCATCTCCTGGAGCTTGCTCAAACTCTTGTCCATTGAGTCGATCATGCCATCAAATCATTTCATCCTCTGTTGCCCCCTACTCCTCCTGCCTTCAATCTTTCCCAGTATCAGAGTCTTTTCCAATGAGTCAGTTCTTCACATCAGGTGGCCAAAGTACTGGAGCTTCAGCTTCAGCATTAGTCCTTAAAAGGAATATTTAGGACTGATTCCTTTAGGATTGACTACAGTTCCAAGGAATTCTCAAGAGTCTTTTCCAACATCACAGTTCAAAAGCACCAATTCTTCACCACCCAGCCTTTTTTAATTGGCAGAATAGGACACTTCAAAAATTACCATATCCAATCCCTGAAACCTTTGAATATGTTACCTTACATGGCATAAAGGAATTAAGGTTGCAGATGGATTATGTTTGCTTATCAGATGACCTTAATCTAGGGAAAGGTTATCCTTGATTAACCGGTGGGTCCAATGTAACCTAATCACAAGAAAATGCAGAGATACTGAAGAGAGAGGCAGAAAAGTGTCAGAGGAATCACTGTGAGAAAGACTTGACTGCCGCTACTAGTTTTGAAGATGAAAGGGAGCCATCATCCAAGGAATGCATAGAGTCTAGAAGCTGAGACAGGCAGAGGTCTCTGGGCCCTGCCATACCTTGATTTTAACATAGTGAGACCCTTTTCAGACCTCTGACCTCCGAAGCTGAAACATAATGAAATCATGTTGTTCGAAGTAATTAGGTTTGCAATAATTTGTTATAGCAGAAATAGGAAACTAATACAGTTTTCAGATTCTAAGATTAAAGAATGAATTTTGATTTCAAATCTAATGCTGGAAGAGCTTATTGATATAAATTCCAGGAGTCAAAAATTGGAAGGCTTGGCCTGATTTAGATTCATTATTAATCTTATTTTCATTTGAACTAGTACAAGGAAAATCTCTCTACATAATCTATAAATTCTGAGCACTTTCTTTTCTCTAAAACAAGCAATATCTATTTTTATTCCATTTTAAGTGTATTATTTTATTTTATTCCAATTTAAACATATTATTATTGGTAAACTTATAGACATAGGCACCCAAGATTACCTGGAAAAGAGAAACATTAAATTCCATGGTTCATGGTTTAAGCTGTTCTGCCCCGTTACTTCACATTTCTTGCTCTTTTTGTCTTTCCTCCTCTTTTCCATTTTCCTTTACCGGTCCTTTGTTTAACTCTCAAAATGATGATTTCCTCAAAATTGATACTTCTCTGGCTAAAGATCCATAAGAATACATCTCTTTTTAAAAAGTCTCAGTAACCTAATATTTTTATTTCTCTTCTCTTCCACTTTAGTAATAGTAGTAATAATAATAAATGAAAATTTTAAGCACTTCCTATGTGCTAATATTGTGAAAAATGCTTTACATACATTATATCATTTAATCCTCATAAAAAATAAGAGGTAATTACTCTATTTTTGTTTTTCAGATAAGGAAAGGGAGGCCTAAAGGTTAGAGACTTGCCCTAAGTCTGTTAGCTCAAAAATAGAAGAGCTGGGATTCAAATCCAGAGAAGTGTCCACTTCAAGTGAGTCATTTTAACCTCACTTTCTGCTACCTACTTGTTTAGTTTCTCCCTGGGAGCAGCTACTATACTATCTCCTATGCAAAAAGTACCTGAATGCACAGTGCTTAAGATAAAAAATTATAAAGTGTTAAGTGTTCTGTCCTGAGGGAAGCTCTAGTTGGTTAAGAAATAGAGTAAAAGTGGGGGAAGTGAGCAACCCAGGCAGGTGTTGTGGATGCAAAAGCCAAGGGTATCCATGTTAGAAAGTAGACCCTGGGAATATCAAGGCAGAGTCTTTGGATTATTTAGTTTCATACTTTGATAACTTCATACCAAGTCTGTGTACAGTGAGTGTTCTACCAGTGATTTTAAAGATGATATTGCTGGACCATTAGGGATGTGATGATAATATTGGAGATTCATGTGTTTTATAGTCAGTATTCTAATATGTCAAAGAAAATTATCCCTCTACAATGATAAGACTACACAGACTGTTTTAAAAGATGAGTTTCTTGACGTTGGCTAGGATTATATCAGTTCAGTAAGGTTATATCCTTGTTACTTCATCATGACCAGAATCTTTGCTTAACAGATGTGTATGTGTAAGAAAATAGGAAACCAAATATTACTTAAACTGTTTGTTAAGCAATATATATCAAAACACAAAGATTGTGGAGTATAATGAATTAAAAAGTTTTACAATGGTGAAATAGGCCAGAACTGTAATGTGTACTCAAAAATTAATTCAAAATTGAGTTCAGTTCAGTTCAGTCACTCAGTCTTGACCAACTATTTGCAACCTCATGTACTGCAGCAGGCCAGTCTTCCCTATTGATCTCAAACTCCTGGAGCTTATTCAAACTCATGTCTATAGCATCGGTGATGTCATCAAACCATCTCATCTTCTGTCATCCGCTTCTCCTCCTGCCTTCAATCTTTCCCAGCATCAGGGTCTTTTCAAATGAGTCAACTCTTCGCATGAGGTGGCCAAAGTATTGGAGTTTCAGCTTCAGCATCAGTCCTTCCAATGAACACCCAGGACTGATCTCCTTTAGGATGGACTGGTTGGATCTCCTGCAGTCCAAGGGACTCTCAAGAGTCTTCTCCAACACCACAGTTCAAAAGCATCAATTCTTCGGTGCTCAGCTTTCTTTACAGTCCAACTCTCACATCCATACATGATTACTGGAAAAGCCATAGCCTTGACTAGATGGACCTTTGTTGGCAAAGTAATGTCTCTGCTTTTTAATATGCTGTCTAGTTTGGTCATAACTTTCCTTCCAAGGAGTAAGCGTCTTTTAATTTCATAGCTGCAGTCACCATCAGCAGTGATTTTGGAGCCCCCCAAAATAAAGTCAGCCACTGTTTCCACTGTCTCCCCATCTATTTGCCATGAAGTGATGGAACCAGATGCCATGATCTTAGTTTTCTGAATGTTGAACATTGGATTACTCTTACTAAAATAGATTTTTCATTCTCTCTTCTTGTAGTAAATAGAAGAGGGCAACTGAAACTCAAGGGACCCCTTTTTTCTTCTCATGACAGCCCTAAGATTCTCAACCTAGCTGGCAAATTCTATAGTACTAATCAGAGGGCTGACCCCGTAGATCCACACAATAAATACTCTCTAAGTATACAGTGAAGCATAAAAAACATTTAACTTGGAGATCTCAGCAAATGGAGACTCTGATACTTCATAGCAGTATGAATTTGGGTCAGTTATGTATTGATTTAGTTTTCCTTATCTGTATAACGGAATTACTAAGTTCAACAAAAGATTAACTGAACTATAAACTTAATTGAGGTAACATGTGAATGTGTCTGATACTTACTAAAAATTCAAATGTTGACTATAAATTTGAAAGGTGACCATATTGCTGTATACAGCTGGAGGCTGACACCTTTCATTGAGGAAAGTTGTGTGGTATTTAGAAATTGGTTCTTGCTGTTCCTCAGTTTTTTTTTTTTTACCTATAAGATGAGGGCCTTAAGGCAGTTAGTCCTGGAAGATCACTGAAATTCTGTTTCTGAGAAGCAACCACCTAGTCACATTCTTTCTAGGTCCTAAAGCACTGATACAATATATAATACAAAAATATTAACGGAAAATTTAACTACACTCTGCTCATTGTGCATATACTTATATCTTGGCTGTGTATCAGTTGGTGTCAGTGGGTGATGGTATTATTAGGCTGGCAAAATTAAAAACAAAAACAAAAAGTAGTAAGCATTTTATTTAGTCAAATGTATTTGATTTAACAGGAAGACACATCTTATTCAGGGATTCTTTCTAGTATATTGGTATCAAATTGTCTTTTCTTAATACAGAGTGATAAAAGATAGTAATTATTCAAATTACCTTTCATAGGAAAATGAAAAGTTTTCTATGTCAATTTCCCAGTTTTTTCTGTTGTTAATTAATTTTTAAGTTAATTAAATTTGAAAGTCTAAGAGTTCCTGGCTGTAGCACCGACCAATTAATAGTTTTTATTTTTATTATTAGCATTCACATTATCATGAACAGTGCTAAGAGGAAACTTTCAGAAAACAATATCTGACTGTTCATTGAAAAATGCCAAGTTTTAAAATCCTTACTTGCCTTTCTCAGTATCAAAACCTAACCCCCACCCCCTCAACCTCCCATCCCTAGCTCTGAGGAGGAAAAGATGTGAGAGGAAAGAATAAGCAAGAGTCAGACATTTTTGTGCTCCTGTGGGATCCTACTGACTGAAATATTTAAAAGTGTGGAAGTGGCACAGAGGAAGCCCACTTACTGCTAAGAAGAAAGGTTGCAATCGGGCTTGCAGCATCCTCTGCAGTCAGCTCAGAAGGCTTCTCTGCCCTGACCTAGCTCCAGGCAAGTGGCTATCAGGCCTGTTTGGGGTAAGCAATACAAAGAAGATAAAACACCAACAGCAGTTTGAATATCAGAACTGCTACTTGAGTTGCCACACTTCCAGCAGAATAATGCAGTCACGTTTTAGAGGATTTTCATGGGATGAAATTTTAACAGATACAGTAGAAAAATTGAAGGAAATAATTCTATAAAAGTTTAAAGTCCATGCACAGTGGTAGGTTTTAAATCCATTGTAAAGTCTTGGTTTTGACTACCTCTGATTAACTTTCAAAGACATTTTTATTGTAAATTAGTAAACAAACTTTTATAAGGACTGGAGATAGTTTCTGACTTAAGAACTTAATCATGAAGTTGTTACTCTTTAAATGATTTGCAAATATAAAAAGCTACTATTTTTGCTACTATTTTCTAAAATTTACCAGCAATATTTGTCATATTCTTATCATTATCTCTTCATTGAATTTAACTTGAAAAGTAATTTTTATTTGCAAATGTCAACTCTGAGTGTTATGGTGAGTTGTATCAGACCTGTTATTCAGACATATTCACATTAAGTAAAGAGAAACAAAGAGAACCTAGGAACTCTGGGATCTCACCAGATTAATCTGTTATCAGAGCCAAAAACATATATTTAGAAAGATTGGTTTGCTCAAACTGTTTCAAGCCCCACTCATAATCCTAGACTGTTACTTAATCTGAACATATATTTATAAGGGAATTTGCTGAAAAACCTCGTGTCAATAAGTGACAGGAATAGTTGCAATAATACAAATAGACTCGACAATAGCAATGATAACATACACTCCCTACAGAACAAATATCCTCTCCAACATAGTGGCATTTATGGTCTTCGATTAAGAGTTGAGATTTTACTGCCCAGGAGAGCATCCCACTCTTTGACCTCTTCTTCTGAGTTAAGAATTATTAATTGCTCATGCTCTGATTCTGTTTATCTGTTAGAAAAAACAGAAAGGAGTTTCACCTCTTTCCCATTTTTATGCATACTTTGTGACTGGCTAAGCTATATTAGGTTATACATTATATATATATATATATATATATGGTTAAGTATATATGCCAAGAGAATTCACTGGTCATAGCAAACACCCTCTTCCAACAACACAAGAGAAGATGACACATGGACATCACCAGATGGTCAATACTGAAATCAGATTGATTATATTCTTTGCAGCCAAAGATGGAGAAGCTCTATACAGTCAGTAAAAACAAGACCGGGAGCTGTCTGTGGCACAGACCATGAACTCCTTATTGCCAAATTCAGACTTAAAGTGAAGAAAGTAGGGAAAACCACTAGACCATTCAGGTGTGACCTAAATCAAATCCCTGATGACTATACAGTGGAAGTGACAAATAGATTCAAGGGATTAGATCTGATAGACAGAGTGCCTGAAGAACTATGGACAGAGAGGTTCGTGACATTGTACAGGAGGCAGGGATCAAAACCATCTCGAAAGAAAAGAAATACAAAAAGTCAAATGGTTTTCTGAGGAGGCCTTACAAATAGCTGTGAAAAGAAGATAAGCGAAAGGCAAAGGAGAAAAGGAAAGATATACCCATTTGAATGCAGAGTTCCACAGAATAGCAAGGAGAGACAAGAAAGCCTTCCTCAGTGATCAGTGGAAAGAAATACAGGAAAACAATAGAATGGGAATACAAAGGGAACGTTTCATGCCATGATGGGCACAAAAAAGGAAAGAAATGGTATGGAGCTAACAGAAGCAGAAGATATTAAGAAGAGGTGGCAAGAATACACAGAACTATACAAAAAAGATCTTCATGACCCAGATAACCATGATGGTGTGATCACTCACCTAGAGCCAGACATCCTGGAATGTGAAGTCAAGTAGGCCTTAGGAAGCATCACTATGAACAAAGTTAGTGGAGGTTATGAAATTCCAGGTGAGCTATTCCAAACCCTAACAGATGATGCTGTGATAGTGCTGCACTTGATATGCCAGCAAATATGGAAAACTCAGCAGTGGCCACAGGAAAAGGTCAATATTCATTTGGCTCTCGAAGAAAGGCAATGCCAAAGAATCCTGAAACAACTGCACAATTGCACTTATGTCACATGCTGGTAAAGTATTGCTCAAAATTCTCCAAGCCAGGCTTCAACAGTACGTGAACCGTGAACTACAGATATTCAAGCTGGATTTAGAAAAGACAGAGGAACCAGAGATCAAATTACCAACATCCTTTGGATCATCAAAAAAGTAAGAGAGTTCTAGAAAAACATCTAATTCTGCTTTATTGACTATGCCAAAGAAAGCCTTTAACTGTGTGGACCACAACAAACTGGAAAAGTCTGAAAGAGATGGGAATACCAGACCACCTTACCTGCCTCTTGAGAAACCTGTATGCAGGTCAAGAAGCAACAATTAGAACTGAACATGGAACAACAGACTGGTTCCAAATAGGGAAAGGAGTAGGTCAAGGCTGTATAATGTCACCCTGCTTGTTTAACTTCTATGCAGAGTAAATCATGCAAAACACCCTGCTGGATGAAGTGCAAGGTGGAATCAAGATTGCCGGGAGAAATATCAACAACCTCATATATGCAGATGACACCACCGTTATGGCAGAAAGCGAAGAAGAGCTAAAGAGCCTCTTGATGAAAGTGAAAGAGAAATGAAAAAGTTGGCTTAAAGCTCAACATTCAGAAAACTAAGATCATGGCATCTGGTCCCATCACTTCATGGCAAATAGATGGGGAAATAGTGGAAACAGTGAGAGAGTTTGTTTTCTTTGGCTCCAAAATCACTGCAGATGGTGATTGCAGCCATGAAAGTAAAAGACACTTACTCCTTGGAAGAAAAGTTATGACCAACCTAGATAGCATATTAAAAAGCAGAGACATTACTTTGCCAACCATGGTCCGTCTAGTCAAAGCTATGGTTTTTCCAGTAGTCATGTATAGGTGTGAGAGTTGGACTATAAAGAAAGCTGAAAGCCGAAGAACTGATGCTTTTGAACTGTGGTATTGGAGAAGACTCTTGAGAGTCTCTTGCAATGCAAGGAGATCCAACCAGTCCATCCTAAAGGAAAGCATAAGTAAACTCCAGGAGTTGGTGATGGACAGGGAGGCCTGGTGTGCTGTAGTCCAGTGGGTCACAAAGAGTTGGATGTGACTGAGCCACTGAACTGAACTGAACCGATATTAAAGTGGTTACAATGTGTAACAGAACACCATTCATGCATAACCCTGTCTTCCTCAGGTTTATTCTGATGTGTGTGTGTATGTGTGTGTGTTTGAAGGGAAGATATTAAATACAGCCATGTATACTTTGACACAATATTGAATGTCATAAAGCAAAATTTAATATTTTTCTTTTTTAAAGCCTGAAAAAAAGACCATTCATCAATGAATCTATTAAAGTTAAATTGACTAGAGAAACGTGTTTATTTTCTTTAACTTTTATTTTGTGCCTTGATGTTGAAAATTATTCTTAAATTTTCCCCTGATCCTCATTTTATATCTGTAGTTTTTTGATTGACTTAATGTAGCTTTTTTGTTGAAGTATAACTCTGTAATTTTTAAAGATAGCGCCACCAGTCAGAGTGGATCTTCAGGTGTATGTGTGTGGAACCTGGGGAAAGGTGGCACATATTTCTTTAATCTCTCCAGCGATTAGATTTATGGCAAAATCTTTTAAACATAGTATTATGTTTTTATAACTTCATTGGGAAATCGAAAAATTAAAATTTTTAAATAATTTTTGCCAAAACTAGAGCGTTATAGTCTAAAGAATATATTTGAACTCATGCTACAGCAAAACACAGGACAGGCATGGCTATTCAGGTGTTGCTCCCTGGTCAAGTCATTCAGGGTAAGATTTTTGCTTCTAGACTTTCAGACAAGAAGTTTTAGGGAATGAATATATAGTTTATCTTAAGTTAATTTCCTTTGAAATCAATATATGTTATTGATATTAAAGGGATATATAGACTGCATTAATGCACTGGATTTGTATGGACCATTCTAAGAATGAGCAATATATTTGTATGTAAGGATGTGTGTGTATATAAACACACATTTTTAATATCTAATAAAAAAGAATTCATGGTCTATATTCAAACCTGAGTACACATATTCATATTTTATGATCAAGCACAGTCTGACATCACTGACACTTTGCATTGGAATAGGACAAGCTGGTGTCACCAAACAGGAGAATTAATTCAGTCAATCCTTATTACACTCATGGAAGCCATACAATTCATTATAAGCATATTGCCAATAGAAAGACAAACAACATGTTTATTCTGTTAGATCTAAATCATAGCAGGGAGCTGGGCTGGTGGAAATATAGTGCATCCAGCCTTAAGTATTCTGAGTTGTATTCATGAATGACTTACAATATGCCTGGGTTCCACTCCAGTTCCTTATAATTTACACTGGGTTATTATACATTGTGCTTCTTCCCAAATCAGCTGTATCCATAAGAGACTCATGCATTATGGAGCCAGGAGAACACCAGGACCAGCCCAAGAATGCTCTGTCCACTGGGGAAATGGCAAAATAAAAACCACTCCCTATATAAATGCACAAAGAATGCTGCTCCCTAAACATCAGATATTTCTGAAACTCCACCTAAGAAAAGTCTAATGTCTGGTCTCAAGAAGTGTGTGACTGGCAGTTTGGAGTAGATAATTTTAGCTGTCATCAAGTTGGGGAGCCTGGGTAGTTAAATCTTTTGCAAGTCTATTGCTTTTCCAAACATTCCTCAGGGTATCTAACACACAGACATACTATATTGAGCAACAATAAAGATTGTTTTCCACCCACCCCTACTATGTTATTCAGAGTAATACAAGAATTAAGACCAATGAAAGGGAAAAAGACCAATGAAAGGGAAGAAGTAAAACTCTAGGTGTTTAAAGTTCTTTGCTAAGACAAGATTTTTTTAAAAAGTTTTTAATTTGTAGCATGCCTTCATGGATACCCTACTTTTAAATTTCAGTATAGCGTTAGTAGTACTTTCTACTTTAAAAATAGATAGCCAATGGGAATTTGCCGTATGACTCAGGGAACTCAAATTGGAGCTCTGTAACAACCTAGAGGGGTGGGATGGGGGGAGAGATGGGAGGGAGGGGGTATATGTATACCTATGGCTGATTCTTGTTGGTGTTTGGCAGAAACCAGTGAATTCTGTTGCTTGACCTGAAGCCAAACTATGGTGGAGGTAATGACCTAAATCAAATCCCTTACAATTTTACAGTGGAAGTGACAAATAGATTCAAGGGATTAGATCTGATAGACAGAGTGCCTGAAGAACTATGGACAGAGGCTTGTGACATTGTACAGGAGGCAGGGATCAAGACCATCCCCAAGAAAAAGAAATGCAAAAGGGCAAAATGGTTGAATGACAAGCCCTTACAAATAGCTGAGAAAAGAAGAGAAGCGAAAGGCAAAGGAGAAAAGGAAAGATACCCATTTGAATGAAGAGTTCCAAAGAATAGCGAGGAGAGATAAGAAAACTTCAGTGATCAATGCAAAGAAATAGCGGAAAACAATAGATTGGGAAAGACTAGAGATATCATCAAGAAAATTAGAGATACCAAGGGAACATTTCATACAAAGATGAGCACAATAAAGGACAGAACAGGTATGGACCTAAGAGAAGCAGAAGATATTCAGAAGAGGTGGCAAAAATACACAGAAGAACTATACAAAAAAGATCTTCATGACCCAGATGACCATGATGGTGTGATCACTCACCTAGAGCCAGACATCCTGGAATGTGAAGTCAAGTGTAGGTAATGGAATTCCAGTTGAGCTATTTCAAATCCTAAAAGATGATCCTGTGAAAGTGCTGCACTCAATATGCCAGCAAATCTGGAACAGGACTGGAAAAGGTCAGTTTTCATTACAATCCCCAAAAAAGGCAATGCCAAAGACTGTTCAGACTATGCACAATTGCACTCATCTCACATGCTAGCAAAGTAATGCTAAAAATTCTCCAAGCCAGGCTTCAACAGCGTGTGAACTGTGAACTTCCAGATGTTCAAGCTGGATTTAGGAAAGGTAGAGGAACCAGAGGTCAAATTGCCAACATCCATTAAATCACTGAAAAAGCAAGAGAGTTCCAGAAATACATCTATTTCTGCTTTATTGATTATGCCAAAGCCTTTGACTGTGTGGACCACAACAAACTCTGGAAGACTGTTAAAGAGTTTGGATTCCAGACCACCTGACCTGCTTCCTGAGAAATCTGTATGCAGGTCAAGAAGCAACAGAACTGAACATGGAACAACAGACTGGTTCCAAATGGAGGAAAGAGTATGTCAAGGCTATATATTTTCACCCTGCTATTTAATTTATATGCAGTGTACATGATAAGAAATGCTAGGTTGGATGAAGCTGGAATCAAGATTGCCAGGAGAAATATCAATAACCTCAGATACACAGATGACACGACCCTTATGGCAGAAAGTGAAGAAGAACTAAAGAGTTTCTTGATGGAAGTAAAAGAGGAGAGTGAAAAAGTTGGCTAAAACAAAACATTCAGAAAACAGATCATGGCATCTGGTCTCATCACTTTATGGCAAATAGATGGGGAAACAATAGAAACAGTGACAGACTTTATTTTGGGGGGCTCCAAAATCAGTCCAGATGGTGACTGCAGCCATGAAATTAAAAGACATTTGCTCCTTGGAAGAAAAGCTATGGCCAACCTAGACAGCATATTAAAAAGCAGAGATATTACTTTACCAGAAAGGTCCATCTAGTCAAGGCTATGGTTTTTCCAGTAGTCATATATGAATGTGAGAGTTGGACTCCAAAGAAAGATAAGCACAGAACTGATGCTTTTGAACTGTGCTGTTGGAGAAGACTCTTGAGATTCCCTTCAACTGCAAGGAGATCCAACCAGTCCATCCTATCAGAAATCAGTCCTGAATATACATTGGGAGGGCTGATGCTGAAGCTGAAACTCCAATACTTTAGCCACCTGCTGCAAAGAACTGACTCATTTGAAAAGACCCTGATACTGGGAAAGATTGAAGGTGGGAGGAGAAGGGGACGACAGAAGATGAGATGGTTGGATGGCATTACCGACTCGATGGACATGAGTCTGAGTAGACTCTGGGAGTTGGTGACAGACAGGGAAGCCTGGGTGCTGCAGTCCATGGGGTCACAAAGAGTCGGACACAACTTAGCGACTAAACTGACTGAAACAATTCTGTAAAGCAATTATCCTTCAATTAATAAATAAATAAATTAAAAATAAAAAAACTATATTCTTAAGTCTATATGGAAGGGATGCTTTAAGTTCTATATGAAACTAGACCAACAAGTTTAATAGTGAAATATTCAATTAGTGCTGTTCTAATATATGAGCACTTTTTAGCAAACTTTTAAAAATGGAAACTAGATATATGCTCTAATAATAGTTTTATGTATTTTTCTCACTATTGTACTGCTAGTGTACCTAGACCATAGGAGACATTCAATGCATATTGTTAAACAGGGGAAAGAAATCTATGGTTTGGTGACATGTCAGAGAGAGAATGCAGCTTTGAACAGGTGGTATGTTTATCACAGTGGGGTTTATTTCTCTATGTATGTATGCTTGGAAATCCAGAGGATAAGGCGTTAAGCAAGTTTTAATAAAGGGTGTACTAATATCTGTTCTGATCTTTGTGGTCAGAACAGGGTCAAAGGGGTCTTCAGGGAAGTATTTGGCTACAAATATCGGAAAACTTCCACAGTGGCCCTAACAGACCTGGTTTTGTTTTCTGCAGCAAGAAGTTTGGGAGTAGGTAGAACAAGGTAGGTGTGTTAGCTCAATAATGCTACTAGGAACCTCAATTCTTTCCATCTTTCTGTCTGTTCTGCCAAACATAATTTGTGGGCTCTTGCTCTCAAGCTTGGCATCTTATGATTGCAAGAAAGATACCTGCTGCCATATCTTATGCTAATATTTCGTCAGGGAAAAAGGAAAGACAGAAGGAACAGGGAGTTGGGAATGGATGGTGACAGCACCCAGAAGCAACTGCTTTCCCATCAATCACAGCAGATGTCTGCTTACGTTTCATAGAGTAGGAGGTGCCACATCATTAGGATACCATGCATTCTGGGATCAATTCAGTTCAGTTGCTCATTCATGTCCAACTCTTTGTGATCCCATGGACTGCAGCACACCAGGCTTCCCTGTTCATCACCAACTCCTGGAGCTTGCTCAAACTCATGTCTATCGAGTCGGTGATGCCAGCCAACCGTCTTATCCTCTGTCATCCCCTTCTCCTCCTGCCTTCAATCTTTCCCAACAACAGGGTCTTTTCTAATGAGTCAGTTGTTTGCACCAGATGGCCACAGTATTGGAGTTTCAGCTTCAGCATCAGTCCTTTCAATGAACATTCAGGACTGATTTCCTTAAGGATTGACTGGTTTGATCTCCTTGCAGTCCAAGTGACTCTCAAGAGTCTTCTCCAACACCACAGTTCAAAAATCCACAGTCTGGGATAGCAAATGATTTTAGCTAGATGGTTTGTTCCATCTCCAAAAGCCAGGGTTTTATTAGACAAAGCAGAAATGAGGAAAGATATTGGCTGTATCTGCCCAAAGACTAAAGTGAAGAAATTAACTGTCATAACATAAAATCTGAGCAGTGTTCCTCTTGATTTATCCTTCTATAAGTAAATTCAAACTAAAGCAGTTCTATGGGTAAACAGTTTTAGTGGACATTTTCTTAACTGAGTAAATTCAGACCTTTTGTTGTTTTCATAAATAGCTTAATAGGTAAAGATTTCATGATGGATTTTCATCCTGCATTTATGGCCTAGGGGACAGAAAATAATCTTTTTATTGCCCTGAACTTAGAGCCTTCTCTTATCTGGGTCAACTTCTTCCTTTTTTCTCCTTTCAAAATCATTTTCTCTAAGTAGCTCTTAGAGAAGGAATATTATAAAGAAATTTGCACCCAAATGTAAATGTTTGACAGTGTTTTTCTACGTTGTCCTGTTGGTGGGATATTTGAAGTTTAATGGGAAATTGCCTTAAAATCTATCTCTAATTTCAGAAAAAGTGGCCAAGAGACATATTTTTGAATTCAGGAATCTTAACCTTAGATATGTAGTCACCTATTATAGGCAGTTGTCTTTCTTATCTAAGAATTGAACTTTATTTTTCTTTACCAAGAGTGGCAAAAGAGTAATAAAATATCTCTTTAATACTCGATAATGTGCCAGTGGAACAATTGATTCCTTTAGTAGATGACTTATGTGACACATATAATTCTATGACTCTTTGCTTATATGAGTATAAGCAATTTAATAGTTGTTAGGAGTTGGATATGCTCAAATTTTTATTGAAGGTTCTGGCCCTTTCCTTGGATTCATTACTTTTTTATCAGACCAAGACTTTTATTAATATAATGTAGGGAGATGTTTGGCAGAAAGGTATAATGTAAGCTAATCCTTTGTAAATTTAAGAAAACTAGAAAGAGGGGAGAGAATAAGTGATTCATGACTAAAATAATGGAAGCTATTGTTGCAGGTGTTCATGGATGTTGCATGTGGACCAAGAAAGTCTTTATAGTCTTCAAAACAATTTGTCTTCACCTACAAACCACACAGCTTTATCATGTATTTACTGCTCACCACCCCATTTGCTCCTATGTTTCCTTTTTTGCCTTCAGTCTTAATGCTCTTGGCAAAGGAGAAGGCTTATGGAAAATATTCATTGACTTCTTACTGAAGCAGTGTTGTTTCTGCATGGGAGCCAGGCACAAGGAGTATAGCTACAGATCCCAGAACAACTTCCTTGATTTTACAAGAAGGGCTCTGAGGGACCTTTACTGCAGTAATACAAGCAGAGACTCTCATTCTAAGGTTTCACAGAGATGCACACTACCCTCTCTTTGCTCACATTGCCAGAAGACCCCACCCTTAGAGAATCAGAACCTGGGCTCTAGGTGTATGTGGACAAGAGACATCTGAAGGGGCACTGTTTTTACTGTTATTTTCTCTAGGATACCCTCTCATCTCTGTTCTTTTATCTCCCACTCAGGCCCTTCTGTGCTGTGTAGGGTCTTCTTCTCTGCTGAACTGCATAATAGCCCCAAACTTTCTGCCCTCGGTTGGAAGTGGGGGATGAGGATGTGCAGAATAAATGTAAATGGATCTTTTCCAACAATTGTCAAAGAACAAGGAGCATTAGAGAAGAATTTCTTTGCCCACATATGGAGCACATTGTCCCTGGCTGTTCAGAATAAACCTGTCAGTCTCAGAGAATCCTGTCCCTCAGGAATGCCACAGGAATAGCCCCAATTTACAGAATGTAAATTACTTGAGTCAGGATCATATACTTAATGACAATCTTTCCTCCCAAATGGCATGAAGTCTTGAATAATTTAGAAGGAAAAATAATTAAATACAAGGATACTCTCTTTAGAGTTAGGGGGTGCTTGTAACCATGCTCAAATGTACATGTTGTGCCATATGGGATGGTTAGTACTAGAGAAGTTTAACCAGCTTTAAAGTGGAACAGAGTTGATATTTTTAACTTTTAAAAAGCTCTCTTAAATGCATAGAATGATGTCAAGATCCCAGGTAAATAAGGAAAAAGTTATTGAGGCAACTTACTCAGGAGAAAGTAAAACAAGGAAGCAGAGAAAATATTCACCTTCTTTTTTGGAGCAATCCAGAAAGTGCAGATTAAAACAATAATAAAGGCCTGTTTTATCATTAAAGTAAGTAAAATTTTTAAAAATTGTATAATACTAATGAGATTGAGGAGAAGCAAATATTTATATTTATTGCTGGCTTCAGTGTAAAACTTTGGAAACAAGTTTGGACATTTTATTTTATTTTATTTTTTTACATCAAAAGCCATGAGACGTTTTGTGACCAATGATCCTAAGAAATAATTCAATAAACTATTGAAAACTACATGAATGAAGAGCAATTGCTATGTTTTCTTTAATAGCTAACATTAGAAGCAAATTGATGCTTTTGAACTGTGGTGTTGGAGAAGACTCTTGAGAGTCCCTTGGACTGCAAGGAGATCCAACCAGTCCATCCTAAAGGAGATCTGTCCTGGATGTTCATTGGAAGGACTGATGTTGAAGCTGAAACTCCAATACTTTGGCCACCTGATGCAGAAAGCTGACTCATTTGAAAAGACCCTGATGCTGGGCAAGATTGAGGGCAGAAGGAGAAGGGGACGACAGAGGATGAGATGGTTGGATGGCATCGCCGACTCGATGGACATGGGTTTGGATGGACTCTGGGAGTTGGTGATGGACAGGGAGGCCTGGCGTGCTGCGGTTCATGGGGTCGCAAAGAGTTGAACACAGCTGAGCAGCTGAACTGAACTGAACTGATGAAAAAGACACAATAGTTACAAATTATAAAATGACAGTTCAGTGGAATCAACTGTCTTTTAAAATGGATGATTATGCTATGCTAGCATATGATACATGAAATAAAAAAAATAAAAATTTAAATTACACTCTGTATATAGCTATGTAAAATATTTAACTATATGTATAAGCCCTAAAAATAAATTTATAAAATAGTATCAATATATTAATTTAGTATGATTTTCAGAGATTTATTCTTAAATTTGTTTTAAGATGATAACATTTAAAATATTTATTGAGTTTTGTGAGGAGCTTCAACGTGTTAGGGATAAACGTGAATTAGATTTATTTCTCTGAATAACTCTGTACTGTGCTGTGTTCTTTATTTTTTTGCTGAGGTTCTACTTCCAATTCTATAACTTAACAATCTTTTAAGTTATCAGGACAGTTTCTCTAGTTTTTAAAAACTCAGTCCTGTTTTGCAAGTTCAATCTCACATTCTATTCAAAACTTTCCCATTTCCCTCCATCTTCAGGTCGATTTATGACTGGCTTGGATTGCATGTCTGTGCTTCACCAGAATTATATGTTGAAACCCAAACCCCACTGTTATGATATTTGCAGGTAGAGCCTTTGAAAGGTAATTAGGTTTAAATGAAGTCATGAGGGTTGAATCTTCACAGTGGGATTAGTGCCCTTATAAGAGGAGACCTGCTCCATACAAGGATACAGTGAGAAGGTAGCTAATTATAAATCAGGAAAAGGGGCCTCACCAGAACCCAACAAACTTGAAGTTGTGTTTCCCATCCTTCAGAATAATGAGAAATAATTTTTTGTTGTTTAAGCCACCCAGTCTATGGCATTCTGTTAGAGCAGCCCCAAAGGACCAAGACATGACTCATTTCCCTTCCCTTTTCCCTGTACTTCTATTTTGATGGACATGGCTTCTTTGCGTATATGTTTCTTTTTAACAAGTTAATCTCCATCTAATGCCGATTAGCCATCATTCTCCTTTGGTTTAGTGAAGGGTCCTGGGAGTGCCCCTCTGTGTCTCCTGGAATGGCTTTAATCTTTTCCTCCTAGGTCAACCCTTTTCACAACCCACATTTGCTATAGCCTCTTACTGCTGGGATGCTCTTAGTTAATAGATAGCCTTATTGTGGATGGGTTGATACCAGCAAGTCAGCTCAAGCCAGCCATCCTACTCAGTTTCATAGGAAATTATGGATCATAGTCCACACTTAACAGTGGAATGCAAACTGTTTCACTGACCTCCCTTACATTCCATCTTCTTCTTGCCCTTTATCCATATTTAGTATCACACATTCTGCTGGCCTAGTAGCCTGGAAATTTTAAAATAAGGTTTAGGTAGTCATTGAGAGTAATTCTGGAACCTTCCCCTCTCTATTTTGGCAACAAGTATGCCATCTTTATTCTTCTGCAGGAAAGCAATAGCCTTGATTTTCAAATTTATAACCCTTGCACTCTCCAGAAAAGCCATGCCTCGTTTCCCATAACCAGTCTTTCTCTTATAGTGGTAATGACAGTGGTGGAGGTGATCTTTATGGTTATGTTGAAAGAGTGCTTTTCTACAGACCTTATAGGAAAGATGATGCTGGCTACAATTACTGGCATTCCTTTGAATTTAGAAGATTATTTAGATTCCAGTTCTGGCACCATTTAAAAACAGGGAATTATCATTAAATGATAGTTTGTAGTTAATTTATAAAATCAGGGGAATAAACAAGATGCTCTATTACTGGTAAATATAGTTAATAATGTTGATGTTTATTGACTGAATTATTAAATGGTTTTTCAAAAAGATCAGGACAATAATTCAAAATGTTTCAGAAAGGATTCTTAAAGCATCCAAACACAGTCACATAGATAATTTATTTTCAGAGTTACTGCCATAGAGTTCTATCTGCTGATAATCCTTTCTCTCTCCAAATACTTGTCTTGTATAAATCTTCTACAGAAGATTAGTTAAAGTTGTCACTATTTTAGATAGAGAAAGGAGATTTTGAGTGAAGAGATCTGGAATGATGGAGCCAATGGAAAGATGGGACTTCTAATTACTTGTTTTATGTTTTACCAGGGTTAGCACCAGCAGCCACATGATAATCAGCAGGAATTCTGTGCTTCCTTCTCAAATCTACTTATGAGTACTTGTTAACTCACAGGCAATTAAAGGGCCTGAGGGCAGAATTCTCTGTCTTGTCAGTAAAATGCAGAGGTATTGCCTAACACTAAATAATATGGAAGCTACTATTTTGAGTCTATTCTTGAATTAGAAGACAATGGTACAATTTCAGATCAATCAATTTTTTCAGAGTTAAATATAAAAATACTATTTTGAGTTGATGAAAGAAGGAGAGAAAGTCTTTTATTGTTCCTGTTTGTTAACTCTTGAAATTTAGAAGAATGTCATGGAAACCTAAGTCTTTGGGATGCTTTTGAATTTAAGTCAAAATATTATTCTAGTGGAGCTATTTATCTATATTCCAACAAAAACTGTCCATTTTTTTCTTATGGATTTTACTTGAGATGTGCATCATAGATATATTTTTAAATTAATCAATTTGACATAGTAGTTTAAAATACAACATGTCCCTTAAGACCCAACATCTTTGAAAGTGGGAAGCTTGAGGTTGAAATAGCTTAAGGCAGAGTTCAAAAAATGCGCTATATTAATATCAGTAAGCTTGTTTTGCTTTTGATCATGCACCAACAGAAAATCATGTCTCAGAGGTGAAACTGTTGAGTATTATCAACATGCCTCTCCATTGTTACATTTTACAGTGAAAGCTGATTCTTTATTTAAAACCAAGTGTTCAGTTTTTTAGACTATCTTTAAAATGGCATGTTATTGGATATAATAAAATCAGTAAAATGTAAAATATCACTCGCTAGATGAATCTATAGTAGCCGCTGTGATTAATTAGACTCTGGAAAGAGAAGAGCTAAAGGGTCTGTTGATTGTAATTCTGATCTATACTTGATGACTGCCTCCCAAGAAACAATAGCCAAATAGCATATTTAAACATAAACTTCAAATGAACCAAGTGAATGAACATTTGACTTTTTAAAAAAAATATGTAGGCTCAGTCATATATGTTATTACTATCTAGCATTTAACTGCAAACTGTTTTGTTTTCTATTTAATTTTATATGTATAAATGTTATGTATATCCAAAGATTTTATTTTCTATTATATTTCTTGTCTATTTCTAGCCTGCAATCTCTTTATATCTTATCAGAAAGATAAAGAACATGGAATATGCGGGAAACCTGGGCTCAATCCCTGGGTTGGGAAGATCCCCTGGAGAAGGGAAAGTCTACCCATGCAAATATTCTGGCCTGGAGAATTCTGCACAGTCCAAGGGGTCGCAGAGAGTCAGACATGACTGAGCAAATTTCATTCACTCACTTTTAACTTGGTGCAACATTTGAATGTCTGATTTTTCCTTCCTGCAAACTTGTGGGTATGATAAAACCTGGTTACAACTTTGCTGAACTCCTGGTACTGAGGTCTCTCTCCTAGTTTCAGCCTCACTTGCATTATATTCCTCACCCCTGTACCTTGTAGTAACAAGTAACAATTTAGTGGCTAACTGATTATGGATGAATACTGGTAGTCTCACTCATACTTCTATTACTGAGCCTCAGAAGTGTAGAAGTAGCAGGCAGAAGGCTAAAAGTAGCTCAATTTTGTCAAAATGATTTGAGTTGATTGATGGTAAATGAAATCTGATATTTTCCCACTTCCTACATGGTTAGGAATTTTGGTTCTCAAAAGGTGTTGAATTTAATAGTGAGAACTACTGGGAGCCACATCTATGTCTCTGAGGACAATGATTAATTATATAGGTTCTTGAAAATCTAGGTCCAATCTATGTTACTAAAGAGAGCTGCTAAAATTAGATTTTTTTTTTCTATTTCAAGATATCAGTACTGAAATTCCAAGCTTTCATAAGTCATGGTCTTCTTTGAACTACATTTCCCATATGTTTTATATTGTCACTGCATGAATTCTCTATTCCTTTGATGTAGTCAATAATTTATTACTTTTTGCATTTTTTTGTGACACAGATCAAAGAGCCATAAGAAACTGACCATTCATTTCATATGATTTTGGCTTAAGAGATAATAGAAAACAAGAGTAAAAATAGTCACTATATCAAATTTATCAAATTGTTACTTTACATGTAACAAATCTTATTCGATTGAATGAACTTCTCTATAAAAGAATGATCTTGTTATAAACTGACAACCTGTTCTACAATAAAATTCTGCCTATGTCTATTATATAATCATAAAACCTGAAGTTTTCATTCCTTTTTTACCAAAGCCAGTTGAGCCAGAGAAAAAGACCCAAATATTTAAAGTTTAATATGAGCATCATTAAACTCAACCAATTATGGTAACTAAGGCTCAAAATGGTGAATATTGCATGGCATCTACCACTTTTCCTGACCACATATACTTTTTTTTTTTTTTCATTTGCAAGCTAACTCAGACTAGGGAAACCTATCAGATTCTTTTTATCTTTATCACCCCTGGATGGCAAGTTAAATTTCAAGTAAGATTCCATTCTGAAGCAATTGGAGAACCTTATGCAATTTTTTTGAGTGTGTTTTTAAGTTACAGAAATCTAGCAACACAGGTTAAATTCCATTATAAATCTGTGTGTGTGTGCAATCTTGTGGTACATGGAGAGAAGTGGGCAAAGATACTATGTACTTTTCCCCATCAAAAGTCAGAAATATAACACCTCTCTGCAAACTCAAAAATATTCATACTTTCTATCTATAGTTAAAATGCAATCACTCATCTTGATTGTTATATAACATTTTAAAAGACTGTAATATTGGAAAACTTATGACTCTATTGGCTTTCAACACTTAAATAGGATTGAGGGAATATACCAAGGCACACAAAACATCGTATTTTATCAAGGACAACTATAGCTACCTACTTGGAGACGCACATGAATATATTAAGTCCTGAATCTTTTTACACTTCTAGTATTTTCTAACACTGAAATCCTGAGCAACATAAGGGTCTTAGCCTTCTTTAATTACTGTTAGACATTCTCTCCCTTTTGTTATGGTATTTAAAATGTTTACTTTTACCTTTCAAACATAAATTACTAGTTATTGTTACTATTCTATGGCCAATAGTTACTTTTCTTTACTGTAATTTTATTGATTTTTGTCCTCACACATTTTGTGGCACATGTATTCCTGTGGGTTCTCTTTCCTTTATGCTGAAATGCAGGCCTTATTGATGTTTATGGTGAAGATCTGTGTGTGACGAACTCTAAGTCTCTGTAGGTCTGATGATGTGTTTACTTTGCCCCCATTCTGAAGTAACAGTTTGAGCAGATATAAAATTCTAAATTGATGTCTTTTTTCCTCAACATTTTGAAGGTGTTGTTCCATTGTTTTTTGATTTCTATTGCCTTAGGTAACACATCAACCTATTTTCATTCCTTGGTAGATTTTCAGATAACTTTTAAATTTTTGATATTTTGCAGTTCAATATGGCTTTTGTTGTGGGCTTATTATTTTGGGTACATGCCCTATTTCATGTTTTTCTTCAATTATAGAAAATTCCTTTCAAATATTTACTCAAATATTGCTTCTCCTTCATAGTGTCTAGTTTATTTGTTTGAGGCTTGTTAGATAAATTTGAGAGTTTTTCAATTTGTCTTACATTCTCAAAATTGCTCTTCCTATTTAAAAAAGCTCGTCTCTAGAATACTGGGTAGTTTCTTTGCTCCTTTTCCTACTGTCACTAATTCTGTCTTCAATTATATATAATTCAGTTTAATCCAACCATTGTATTTTTTATTTTAATGGCTATATTTCTAATATTTCTAATTGGTCATTTTTGATATAAGTAATTTCTTTTTTGTAATTTCTAAATAGAAGTTATTAACTCATATCTCTATAAGCATTCAATTTATATTTATTCTGAAGTCCATCAACCTTTTCTATGAAATTGCTTTCCTATGAAACAACTTCATGTTCTGAGTGCTTTATTTTTTTTTCTTATTGGTAAATTTCTTCATTAGTTTGGAAACACTGCTTTGCAAAGTTATTTTAAATAAGCTGTTTTTTCTCTCTTGGCTTACTCCCTTTCTTTTTTAGGAAATTTGAGGTCTCATCCATCTGGATCCATCTTAGCAAATATTCATGTACTCTCCTATATTTTACAGCATTTTTAATATTTACTTTGGGGATATGTTACTAGTTCTGACAAATAGGCTGTGAGTGGAAGTAACATGTACCATTCCTAGTCCAAAAATAGTTAAGGGCATATATGGAATAGCCATATTTTCTATCTTATTGATGGGTATGAAGAACACTGAATTGGCAGATATGCTAGATTCTATCATCCCAGATTTCCATGTCACTGTTGGAGGACAACTCTTGAGGAGAATCACCTGACCTGCATTGGACTGTGATGTGAACATAGGGTAAAACTTTTTCCATGTCATGTAAGTCTGGTAATATTTTGGGTTAATTTGTTACTACAACATAACTTAGCCCTAACTGATATACCACATGCCAACTTACTGTCTTCCCTAGCCTTTATTCCAGAAGTAGGTTGTAAAATGATGGTTCAAAGTTCATATCTTATTATAATATTTGAGATATTAAAGATTAATGCATTATACCAGCAGGCAAGTTTCAGTTCTTATTAGAAGGATGGTGTCTATATTCCCTATTCCTTAGACCTGATGCCTTCTTTTGTCCCAGGCAGGAATCACCATAAATTCTCTAATCTCTGGCTGCAAGCTGTAAAGCTGACTCTTGTTCTTCTAGAGTGCCTTATGCTTCTGAAGCTGAAGTACTTCCTCCCCATCTTTTGTGGACCTGAAACTCAGTGAGTCAGGAGCTTCAGCCCTGCTTATCTCTATGAATTTTGGTTCACAGTGATGCTTATTTTTTTTAATGCCTTTCTTTCCTTTTCAAAGTTACTATATGTTTGTAGTAGAGGGATGTATCAAGTCATGCATTTACTAGCTTGACTCAGAAAACTTCAAATACTTTTCTCTAATCTGGAGTTTAAAGATTTGAATTCATGGGAAAGCAATTCATGTAGGTCTTATCAGAGCTCTGTGGCAGTAAGAGAATGTGTAGTTGTTCTCAGCTATGGCTTCTGGTGTCATAATGGACTTTATGCAATTCTTGACTTTCTGTATATATATTCACTATCTGTATATACCTTTGCCATTTCTGACAA
Organism: Odocoileus virginianus; assembly: GCF_023699985.2. Lineage (NCBI taxonomy): Eukaryota > Metazoa > Chordata > Mammalia > Artiodactyla > Cervidae > Odocoileus > Odocoileus virginianus. The sequence continues at coordinate 21,010,489 of NC_069679.1, forward strand.
CTTTTATGATGCTTTTTAGAGATGTTTTGAAAGCTGTGGTAGAAGCAATAAGCTGGGCTAGTGAATCTCAAATTTGAATGATATATGGTCTTCTTTTGAGGGAGAAAAAACTTCAAGGACCTCCTTAATGTTGATTGACATTGTTATTTATTAATTTACTTAACATACAAACATAAAACTAGATATATGCTTATTATTAGAGCTTAGACACAACTATAAAAAAAGTAAATTTATAAATTAAGTAAAATTATAAAACCAATAAAATTCAGAATAATATATTTATTTTAATATGACAGATGATGTTGTTTTCAATGAATTCAAATTGATGTTTGTAATATGAACAGAGTAATGACCACTAAGATTCATTGTATCAGTTGGATCATGGTGGAAAATGAAAAGCATTTATTTTAGGTGTAGTTGAAGAGAATTTAATAAAGGAAATATATACAATGGTGTATACAGGCTCAGAAGAAACTGAAGTGGGTTGAATATTTTAGTAGTGAAGAGCCATTATGTTGTGAGACTATAAAGGTAAATGAAGATGTGATCATCAGAGCCTGGAGAGAGTGGCTGCAGCTACAGAACAATGTAGAGAAGCTGTGCTCTTTGTTAGAGGGATACAGTCCATTTGTAGGAATCCAGTGGGAAGGAAGCCATCAACATAAATACCTTGAAAATTGTGTTATACATATATGATGGAATATTACTCAGTCATAAAAAGGAACAAATGTGAATCAGTTGAACTGAGGTAGATGAACCTAGAGCCTGTTACACAGAGTGAAGTAAGTTAGATAGAGAAAAACAAACAAATATTAACGAAACAAATATATATTAACGCATATATATGGAATCTAGAAAAATGGTACTGATGAACCTATTTGCAGGGAAGGAATGGAGGCACAGATGTGGAGAATGGACTTGTGTACATAGTGGGAGAAGGAGAGGGTGGGATAAACTGAAAAAGTAGCATTAAAACATGCACACTACCATGTGTAAAAACAGATAGCTAGTGGGAAGCTGCTATATAATACAGGGAAGCCAGCCTGGTGCTCTGTGACAGCCTAGAGGGATGGGATGGGGGAGTTGGAAGGAGACTGAAGAGGGAGGGGGTACGTATATATACATATATATATACACACACACATATACATTTATCAGTCATATGACTGATATATATTGGTCATATGACCAATTTGTGTTGCTGTATGGCAGAAACCAAACAACACTGTAAAGCAAATATTCTCTAGTTAAAAAAACAAATGAAATGAATACCATGACCTTACTCTTCTCATTCTTCAGCCTCCTGCTACTAACTCCCATTTACTGAACCCAATCAGAAACCAGAAAGCAAGGGAACCCCTTGATGAAGGTTATGGGCACAGAACAGAAGGGAGAGGGGTGGAGAGAGTTGTCTAGAAAGGTGAAGAAAAATGTTTATCCGAATTCTTTGGAGTTCAATATGTACTATTAGATACTTTGTGATAACAGTTCTCTCATAACATTTTTTTTAATTCAAATGTATAAAAAAATTTGCCTTTCCTTTGTCATGAATACAAATTTACATTTGAAGTCCACTTTTTATTTCTTATTAGTCCATAGCAATTTAAATTGTAATTAGTGCCAACATGATGATGAACAGAAAGAAAGCATAAGCACTGAAATTTGTGGTATAATTAATTATAATATGGTCATCTAGCTGAACCTAAATTGTCTTTTTAAATTACTGTTAACGGAGAAAAGAAAATCCTCTTACACTGTTGGTATGTCAATTGAAACAGTCACTACAAAAAACAGTATGGAGGTTCCTCAGAAAGCTAAAAGTAAAATTATGATATGATTCCACTCATGGGCATGTGCCTGGACAAAACTATAATTCAAAAAGACAGGCACTCCTATGTTCATAGCAGTCAAATAGTCAAAACATGGAAACAGCCTAAATGTCCATTGACAGATGAATGGATAAAGAAGGTGTGGTACATATATACAATGGAATACTATTTAGCCATAAAAAGAACAAATAACACCATTTGCAGAAACAGGGATGCAACTAGAGATTATCATACTAAATGAAGTGAGTCAGAATGAGAAAGACAAATACCATATGATATCACTTATATATGGAATGTAAAATATGACACAAATGAATCTAGCTACAAAATAGAAACAAGACACATAGAGCAATCAGACTTGTTCCCAAGGGGGAAAAGGGGAGGAAGAGGGACGGGCTGGGAATCTGGGGTTGGTAAATGCAAACTATTAAATTTGGAATGGATAAACAACAACAAGGTCCAACTGTACGGCACAAGGAAACTATATCCAATTTCCTGGAAAAAACCATAATGGAAAAGAATAGTGTTGAAAAGAATGTATGTATATGTCAAACTGAGTCATTTTGCTGGATAACATAGATTGGCAAAGCACTGTAAATCAACTGTACTTCAATATAAAAAGAAAAGGCTATTTCATGGCATGAATAAAAAAAAATTGTGAATATACAATATTTTAAATGATAAAACAAATAAGCAAATAATAACAACAACAAAATCCTCAAAATGATCTTCAAATTGTGCCTAAAGATCCACTGAATTCATGGACCTCATTTGAGAAGTTTTGAACTAAGCCATTTCATGCTTATATCTGGACAATTTCTTCACATTCCAGAGCAACCTGCACTTGTCTGCTGAAAAAATCTACTGAAGCTCTACTGTGATAATATCTATTAAAAAAAAAAACCTTTAATGGGTCCTCTTTTCCTACAGAATTCAGTATAAGGTCCTCAACCTAGAATTCAAAAACCTCCACTTATTTTTCATGCTTTATATTCATGATTGTCCCCTTAGATATAGAATATATTCTAGCCAAACTAGGATGTGTATTGTGACCTGAATAGATCCTATGTTATTCTGCTTTATTTCACAATACCTGATTTTTTGCCTCTGCTTGGTAAATCAGTTGCTCCATTTCTGCCTTTTAAAATCCTAAATATCTCTCTAAACTCATTTCAGATTCTGCCTCTTCCTTGAAGACTGAGTTAACACCAAGTATCAGAATATCAAACCAAACTCACACAAATCATAGCTCTTACTCATTATCAAGCTTTTGAGCCATTTTTAAGAATGCAAGCACTCAAAAGTCAAAGGCAGAGCAGAGAGGAGCCTGGGACCCCACAGGATTTCCCTTGTCTCCTTTTTGGTAGACGTGCTCTCCAGCCCAGAATAATAGGCAAGGTCTCTAATGAGGACTGCAGGTCACCTCACACAGTTCAAAGCATTTAAGTCAGGAAACACCTCCACCTCGTGCTCCAGGGTCCAGGGAGCTGTATAGCTTATATCACATTCTATAGGGAACCATGCATCATAAATCCGTAGATTTTAGGCTTTTTCATCCTAAACAGTCCTAAACCAGGGACATCCTACATTATCAGTCTATTTCCCTAGAATTCCAGTAATTATATTTGCAAGAACATTAGATTCAGTCATTGTCTTCTTTCTTTTTCTAGAAACATCCCTGTTGTAAGCAAGAAAGAAATGGACCACTGGGCAACTGCTTTGACTCCTTTCTCTATAAGCACCTTCCTGATTGCCTCAATCTTATGGAATCATTCCCTCCTATCTCTTTGTGACTCTATCATAGAATTATTTTTCTTCTTTGCATTATACTTATATAAATGATGTCCTTCCTTCTTGCAACTCAGCAGAAGGGATATGCTTTATTAATTTTGGGGTCACTAATAGCAGTTTAGGGCTTCCCAGGTGGCACTGGTGGTAAAGAATCTGCCTGCCAATGTAGAAGACTCGAGATGCAAGTTTGATCCTTGTGTCCTGGAGATCCCCTGGAGAAGGAAATGGCAAACCTCTCCAGTATTCTTGCCTAGAAAACTCCATGAACAGAGGAGCCTGGCATGCTACCATCCACGGGGGTGCAAAGAGTCAGACATGACTGAGCAACTGAGCACACACAATAGCACTTTACAAAGTGTCTTGCATATAACTATTTTACATTTAATAACTGTTTGAAGAGATTAGGAGAAAGATAATTTTCTATTCTCATTATTTCCCACAAATACCACTGTTGAGTCCGGGACAATGGAGAGGAATGGGACCAAGTTTAATTGAATCTAAATATCTGCTTGTGTAGATAACTTAATAACAGGCCCACAAAACGATGCAAAATTACATAGTAGATGAAGTTGTTTTCAAGGTCTTCTTCCTGAGCACTTTCTCTCTCTACTCAAGTGCCTATCTGGATCTTGGTTGCGTGGTGGACTTTGCCCAGGTGAGAAGCTGGCTAGAAGAGTGCTTCACTGTTCATAATCTCCTTCACTTCTTAATGTCCTAGGGGATATTTTGTGGAAATTCACCCTTGAAATATCAGGATCAATAGTAGGAAAAGTAAGAGCAATAATGGCACCATGCTTGGTGGTGGGGAGGTTGGAAAATAATTAAAATATCAACAGGAAGGATAAAACAGAGACATCAACCATTGAGACACAATAAAGAAGACAGAGGACAGGAAAATATACTAGTTGTTGAAGTGAATGTTTCAATATACAGGTCTGAAAACCTGGAGTGTTTTTGGTGGTATTGCTTTTATGTGGGTCTTAGAAAACTTTGCTGGGTTAGTAGCAGAGACTTAGAAGTATAGAGCTAACCTGACTAACAGGGTTCTTATGCTCCTCAACTCGTACAAAATTTCTTTTTCAATATGTGAAAATAATTGATAATAGTTTAAAATGTCTTTTTTTCTGAGGAATGTATACATATATCTAGAATCCAGAGTCTTAGGCTAAAATGATGAAGGAAGTATTTGTTATTGAGTTGAGGAAAATTAGTGCCATATGGACTTTCCTTGACTGAGTGACTGAACTGACTGACTGAATGCTACTTAAATTACTTGGTTGGATGTCAGGATGTCTACTCTTTATTTGGCTCCTTAATACTGAGAATTTATGGACATTTCTAAGCCTAACCTCTCTAACTGGTAATATAATAACAAGTTTCATGCTATTTCTTTTTCCCTGTGGAGAGAGTTGAAAAGCCCATAGGTATATTTAATTCATGTTCTTTCTGTTTACATAATGTGTTCCCCCTTATCCATTTTGAACAGTGTACTTCTTAGAGCTTTTATTATTTTTCTATTACTGATAAAAATTATCACAAAATTGTTTAAAGCAACACAAATTTACTATCTCCCACAGTTTCTGTGGGGTGAGAGTCTGAACATGACTCACCAGGATCCTTGGTTTAGGTTCTCATGAGGCTACAGCCAAGGTGTTGGATTAGGTTGGGTTCCCATCAGAGGCTTGAGTAGAGAAGAATCTATTTCTATGCTCCTGAGGTTGTTGGTAGATTCATTTCCTATCAGTTTCTTTCTAGAAGTCTGTGACAGAGAGACTTGAGTAAGTTGGGTGCTATGCTAATATGCAGTCACACACATGTAATCACATATATTCCATCACATTTGCTATATTCCACAGGGTAGAAGCAAGTCACAAGCCCTGCCCATAATCTAGGGGAGGAGATTACAAAAAGATGTGACTACCAGAAAGCAAAAATCTTGGAGGACCATCTTAGGATATTTCTGCCATAGAGGTATAATGCTGTTTATATAAACTGAAAGTGCAAATCAGTCTAGGCTCATGTAGATTCTCCTTGGCAACATAGTGATAATGACTCTAATAGTAATGAAGATAATGGATATGCAGGGCCAAACAGCAGACATTTGTGCAAGGCCCCTAAGGTAGAAAGAGGGCTTAAGTTCATAGACTTTCTCCAGCAACATTCAACTTGATGTGTGAAATGTATGCTAATAAAATGTCTTACAACCAGAAATTAAATTTCTATCCTATGCATCTTATAAACCTTGTAGTTCTTAAATATTGTATTTCCTCCAAAATGTTTTAGTGACTTAACAGATCTCTTTCATCTGCAGTGATTTAATATATAAAGTAGGTAGTTAAAGTAGCTTCAGTTCAGTTCAGTCACTCAGTCATGTCCAACCCTTTGCGACACCATGGACTGCAGCATGCCAGGCCTCCCTGCCCATCACCAGCTCCTGGAGCTTGCTCAAACTCATGTCCATAGAGTCGGTGATGCCATCCAACCATCTCATCCTCTGTCGTCCCCTTCTCCCGCCTTCAATCTTTCCCAGTCAGGATCTTTCCCAATGAGTCAGTTCTTCGCATCAGGTGGCCAAAGTATTGGAGTTTCAGCTTCAGCATCAGTCCTTCCAATGAACACCCAGGATTGATCTCCTTTAGGATGGACTGGTTTGATCTCCTTGCAGTCCAAGGGAATCTCAAGAGTCTTCTCCAATACCACAGTTCAAAAGCATCAGTTCTTCAGTGCTCAGCTTTCTTTATAGTCCAACTCTCACATCCAAAATTGATTACTGGAAGAACCATAGCTTTGACTAGATGGACCTTTGTTGGTAAAGTAATGTCTCTGCTTTTTAATAAGCTTTCTAGGTTGGTCATAGCTTTTCTTCCAAGGAGCAAACATCTTTTAATTTCATGGCTGCAGTGACCATCTGCACTGATTTTGGAGCCCAAGAAAAGAAAGTCTCTATTTTCATTGTTTCCCCATGTTTGCCCATTGACATGATATGATGGGACTGGATGGCATGATCTTAGTTTTTTGAGTGTTGAGTTTCAGCCAACTTTGTCATTCTCCTCTTTCACTTTCATCAAGAGGCTCTTTAGTTCTTCACTTTCTGGCATGAGGGTAATGTCATCTGCATATCTGAGGTTGTTGATATTTCTCTCAGCAATCTTGATTCCAGTTAATGCTTCATTCAGCCTGGCATTTCACATGATGTACACTGCATATATGTTAAGTAGGGTGACAACATACAGCCTTAAAGTACTCCTTTCCTGATTTGAAACCAGTCCGTTGTTCCTTGTTCAGTTCTAACTGTTGCTTCTTGACCTGCACACAGATTTCTCAAGAGGCAGGTCAGATGGCCTGGTATTCCCATCTCTTTAAGAATATTCCAGAGTTTGTTGTGATCCACACAGTCAAAGGCTTTGGCATAGTCAATAAAGCAGAAATAGATGTTTTTCTGGAACTCTCTTGCTTTTTCAGTGATCCAGCAGATGTTGGCAGTTTTACCTCTGGTTCCTCTGCCTTTTCTAAATCCAGTCTGAACATCTGAAAGTTCATGGTTCATGTACTATTGAAGCCTGGCTTGGAGAATTTTGAGCATTACTTTGCTAGTGTGTGAGATGAGTGCAATTATGCGGTTGTTTGAACAGTCTTTGGCATTGCCTTTCTTTGGGATGGAATGAAAACTGACCTTTTCCAGTCCTGTGGCTGCTGCTGGGTTTTCCAAAGTTGCTGGCATATTGAGTACAGCACTTTCACAGCGTCATCTTTTAGGATTTGAAACAGCTCAACTAGCTCAACCATCACCTCCACTAGCTTTGTTTGTACTGATGCTTCTTCAGGCCCACCTGACTTCTCATACCAAGATGTCTGGCTCTAAGTGACTGATCACACCATCATGGTTATCTGGGTCATGAAGATCATTTTTGTATAGTTCTTCTGTGTATTCTTGCCACCTCTTCTGAATATCTTCTGCACCATTTCTGTCCTTTATTGTGCCCATCTTTGCATGCAATGTTCCCTCGATAACTCTAATTTTCTTGATGAGATCTCTAGTCTTTCCCATTCTATTGTTTTTCTCTATTTCTTTGCACTGATTGCTGAGGAAAGCTTTCTTATCTCTCCTTGCTATTCTTTGGAACTCTGCATTCAAATGGAAATATCTTTCCTTTTCTCCTTTGCCTTTCACTTATCTTCTTTCACAGCTATTTGTAAGGCCTCTTCAGGCAACCATTTTGCCTTTTTGCATTTCTTTTTCTTGGGAATGTCTTGATCCCTGTCTCCTGTACAATGTCGTGAACCTTCGTCCATAGTTCTTCAGGCACTCTATCAGATCTAATCCTTTGAATCTATTTGTCACTTCCACTGTATAATCATAAGGGATTTGATTTTGGTCATACCCGAATGGTCTAGTGGTTTTCCCTACCTTCTTCAGTTTAAATCTGAATTTGACAATAAGGAGTTCATGATCTGAGCCACAGTCAGGTCCTGGTCTTGTTTTGCTGACTGTATAGAGCTTCTCCATCTTTGGCTGCAAATAATGTAATCAATCTGATTTTGGTATTGACCATCTGGTGATGTCCATGTGTAGAGTCTTCTCTTGTGTTGTTGGAAGAGGGTATTTTTATGACCAGTGCATTCTCTTGGCGAAACTGTGTTAGCCTTTGACCTGCTTCGTTTTGTATTCCATGGCCTAATTTGCCTTACTCCAGGTGTTTCTTGACTTCCTGCTTTTTCATTCCAGTCCCCTATAATGAGAAGGATATCTTTTCTGGATGTTAGTTCTAGAAGGTCTTGTAGGTCTTCATAGAACCATTCAACTTCAGCTTCTTCAGTGTTACTGGTTGGGGCATAGCCTTGGATTACTGTGATATTGAATGGTTTGCCTTGGAAACGGACAGAGATCATTCTATCATTTTTGAGATTTCTTCCAAGTACTGCATATCAGACTCTTGTTTGTTCTGATGGCTATTCCAGTTCTTCTAAGGGATTCTTGCCCACAATAGTAGATATAACGGTCATCTGAGTTAAAGTCACCCATTCCAGGCCATTGTAGTTCACTGGTTCCTGAAATGTCAATGTTCACTCTTTTCCTCTCCTGTTGGACCACTTTTAATTTGCCTTGACTCATGAACCTAACATTCTAGGTTCCTATGCAATGTTGTTGTTTACAGCATCAGACTTTACTTCCATCACCAATCACATCCACAGCTGGGCATTGCTTTTGATTTGACTCTGTCTCTTCATTCTTTCTAGAGTTATTTGTCCTCTGATCTCCCGTAGCATATTGGACACCTACTGACCTGGGCAGTTCATCTTTCAGTGTCCTATCTTTTTGCCTTTTCATGCTGTTCATGTGGTTCTCAAGGCAAGAATATTGAAGTGGGTTGCCATTCCCCTCTCCAGTGACAACGTTTTGTCTGAACTCTCCACCATGACCCATCCATCTTGGTTGGCCTGTAGGGCATGGCTTATAGTTTCATTGAGTTAGACAAGTGATCAGTTTGGTTAGTTTTCTGTGATTGTGGTTTTCATTCTGTCTGCCCTCTGCTGGATAAGGATAAGAGGCTTATGGAAGCTTCCTGACAGGAGAGACTGACTGAGGGGGGAACTGGGTCTTGTTTTGATGGGCGGAGTCATGCTCAGTAAATCTTTAATCCAATTTTCTGTTGTGGTTGGGCTATGTTACCTCCCTGTTGTTTGACCTGAGGTCAAACTATGGTATATATAATGAAGATAATAGCTATCTCCTTCCAGAGTCCCGTGCAAGCACTGCCACACTCAGTGCCCCCAACCCTGCAGCAGGCCATCATTGACCCATGCCTCTGCCAGAGACTCCCAGACACTCATGGACAAATCTGGGTCAATCTCTTGTGGGGTCACTGCTCCTTTCTCCTGGGTCCTGGTGCACACAAGGTTCTGTTTGTGCTCTCCAAGAGTCTCTCTCCCCTGTCCTATGTAAGTCCTAGTGGCTCTGTGGTGCAGTTAATGGTGACCTCCTCCAAGGGGGCTCATGCCATGTCTGCTGCATCCAGAGCCCCTGCCCCTTTGGCAGGCCACTGCTGACCTGTACCTTCTCAGGAGACGCTCAAACACAGTTTTGGTTCAGTCTCTGTGACGTCTGGGTCCTGGTGTGCACAAGGTTTGTTTGAGCCCTCTGAGCATCTCTGGTGGGTAAGGAGTTTGATTCTAAACGTAATTTCGCCCCTCCTACCATCTTGCTAGGGCTTCTCCTTTGCCCTTGGACATGGGGTATCCAACATTTTGATGGGATCCAACATTCTCCAGTCGACAGTTGTTCAGCAGCAAGTTGTAGTTTTGTAGTTCTCACAGGAGAAGCTGAGAGCATGTCCTTTTACTCCACCATCTTATGCCACACACTTCTGTGGGTAATGCTATCAAATTGCATGCTGATCAAATCTGCGGACATGATTCCCTTAGGAACAGTAGATTTAACTGAGGGGAAAGGAGGCAGCCCTCAGGATCATCCTTGTATCATATGGGATCTGTCCATGAGGTAGGAAGACTGAAGATGGCTCCCAATTAAAATAGCTTGGTCTTTCTATATTCTGACATCACAAAAAGAAAAATAATCACTCTGGTAACTTGTGACTGTTTGGAGTTTTTAACTAACCAAGGTACAACAGGAAAGCTGTCACTACTTGTCAGTGTTAAAGAATTCAGTACCTAGCGAAGGACCACGTGGGAAGACAGACTGTTGTTTCTTCACTGCATCAAGAACTTTTCATGATTGATTGCTTTGTCTATCCTAAGTCTATTCAAGATAAAAGAGAAATATGGGGAGGAAGAGCATAGAAAGAAGTTCCAATTTAGACATTCACTATGAAAATTGTTTCAAAGATCTGTGTTTAAGACCTTCTTCAGAGAATGTCCTGTCACATAGCTCCTTGCCAAGAAGAAATGTGCCTGGTAGGAGGAAAGAGCAGCACCTGATTTTCCAAGCTACATTGGCCCCAATATTTTCTTTTACTACTCTCTTTTACTTATCCTATGACTGCCAAACAGGGCTGTCAGCTACTTTCTGCACATGACTTACATTTTCCTGATATTTCTTGCCCCATTGAAAGTGTTCTTTCTGCTTCTACTGCTATTCTTCCTCTAGTGTGTCCTTAACTCCTAGATCAAACACCATTACCTTCTTTAGTGTTCTGATTTGTATTTCCCAAATGACTAATGATATTGAGCATCTTTTCATGTTTGTGGTGTCCATTTGTGTGTTTTTGAAGTTATCCCATAGACTTTTTTTCCCCCATTTATTTTTATTAGTTGGAAGCTAATTACTTTACATCATTGCAGTGGTTTTTGTCATACATTGAAATGAATTAGCCATGGATTTACATGTATTCCCCATCCCGGTCCCCCCTCCCACCTCCCTCTCCACCCGATCCCTCTGGGTCTTCCCAGTGCACCAGGCCCGATCACTTGTCTCATGCACCCAACCTGGGCTGGTGATCTGTTTCACCCTAGATAATATACATGTTTCAATGCTGTTCTCTTGAAACATCCCACCCTCGCCTTCTCCCAGAGTCCACAAGTCTGTTCTATACATCTGAGTCTCTTTTTCTGTTTTGCATATAGGGTTATCGTTACCATCTTTCTAAATTTCATATACATGTGTTAGTATACTGTAATGGTCTTTATCTTTCTGGCTTACTTCGCTCTGTATAATGGGCTCCAGTTTCATCCATCTCATTAGAACTGATTCAAATGAATTCTTTTTAATGGCTGAGTCATATTCCATGGTGTATATGTACCACAGCTTCCTCATCCATTCATCTGCTGATGGGCATCTAGGTTGCTTCCATGTCCTGGCTATGATAAACAGTGCTGCGATGAACATTGGGGTGCACGTGTCTCTTTCAGATCTGGTTTCCTCGATGTGTATGCCCAGAAATGTATCCCATAGACTTTTATGTTCATTTCTTACCTTTCCTTTGAGACTGCAAGTTTCCTCAGGATAGAAGTGTACTATTAATCTTAATCTCTCAGAGGACTTACTAAACTGATTTGGGCACACTTAATGCTCAACAAATGCTTATTGACCTGAATTTAGGAGTCATAGGGCTTCCCTGGTGGCTCAGATGGTAAAGCATCTGCCTGCAATGCCGGAGACCTGGGTTCGTTCCCTGGGTCAGGAAGATCCCCTGGAGAAGGGAATGGCAACCCACTCCAGTACTCTTGCCTGGAAAATTCCATGGACTGAGGAGCCTGGTAGGCAACAGTCCTCATGGGGTCAGAAAGACTTGGACACGACTGAGCGACTTCACTTCACTAGGAGTCATAACAAAATATTGTATTGCCTGAGTCAACCCTGAGATGAGGTCCTTATATTAATAATAATAATTTCAGTATTAAACCATTCTTACTTAGAACATCAGTAAACTCTTTGTTAATAAATCTATTGGATTTTTCAGTGGCATCTGAACTGTTGATCATGTACTCCTTCAAATATTTTCTTTTCCTAGGCATGAGAGTAAGAATTGGTTAAAGGGATTTGGCTCAGGTGGCATATTAAGCTCATTAGAATCTGGGACCAGAATCTCTTTATTCTTTTCTGTGATGCAAAGCATGGGCTCTTGGAAGATGAGGCTACTTACCCTAAGTAGGTCTTATGAAAAGGAGGTTCCAGACCCTAAGGGGAATGGTCAATGTCCTGAAGGAAAAGAGAAAGCACTGGGCTCGGTTTCAAGGAGGCAGTCAGAAAATAAAACAGAACTGACTACCTGGAATGTATGATGACACCATCTGCCTTCATAGTCTCACCTTGGGCAATGTCCAGTACTTTATGTTTCAAGAGGAAAAAAAATCCCATTATCTTATATATTTTTCACTCAGTAAATTATTAAAACCTGGAAATTATCCTTCATACTACCTTTATTTTGGCATTTTTCCCTTTGATAGTTGATTCTTTCAGATTTCTAAACTAGACTAGAACTTGAAAAATATCAATGATGATTGTTCCTCCTGCTGAAAGGCTGGGATGTGTATTGCAAGCTTGCAGGTATGATAGCTGCCTTTCCAGATTCAGTGTTGTGGAGAGTCCTTAGTGGGTCTAGAAAGGTTTGCAGAAAGAGCAAGCACATCACATGTTCTAAATATCCTGAGATGTACCACTAGGACTTACATTTTCAGTCATTTCTTGATTTTTACTTGTTACTTCAGCTATATTCTAGGTAAAGAAGTGGGTGGAAGAAATAAAAAAGAGGAATAAAAGAAGTACATAGAACAGCTTTGTTTGTAATCCTTAGCTCCTAGAGTTAGCATGAAGATTACCATTCAGTTCAGTTCAGTTCAGTCGCTCAGTCGTGTCTGACTCTTTGCGACCCCCTGAAGATTACCATTATAACTAAATTGTTATAGCTTCAGAAAGTTACCCTTAGCTTTTGTTTAGTGTCCCCAAGCTAATGTTTGACTTCTGAATTGACAATATAGATCAGCATGCTTTTGAACAACGTACTTCAACCAGGATCAAAAGAGAAGAATTCATTGTCAGTAACTGTTAGAACATTTTCAGGTACTCTTCCCCATGACTTTTGGGCCCTTTTATAGAATCACAGAATTTTTGTACTGAAAGATACTAGAGATAATAAAATCAAGTCTCTGCAATTTTGAGCCCAAACTTTGGCCTCCAAAGTTTCAATTTCATAATTTGCTCTTTGTTACTTGGTTGCTAACGGTACAGCTGTGACTAGAAGCAAGTCCCCCCTCCTTGTCTAGTGTTCTTTCCTTTCACACTTGGTGCCCAGTGTGATCCTTTATTTTTTGATAATTTTGTCCAAAACCTCCTCTGGAGTAGCCGAATAAGGCTGCTTGCCAAGTTTTTTTTTTTCATGTGAGCTCCATTTTTATTCTTTCTCAATAGTAAGCTCCTCTGATGGAAAGAATAATAGAATATTAGAACTGGAAGGAGTATTTGTGGATTCTAGTCTCCTTATCTTACAAGTGTGAAAACCAAGGCCTAGGGAGTCAACTGTATGCAGTTGTATGTATGTAAGGAGAAATCTGTATGCAAGTCAAGAAGCAACAGTTAGAACTGGACATGGAACAACAGACTGGTTCCAGTTCGGGAAAGGAGCACGTCAAGGCTGTATATTTTCACCCTGCTTATTTAACTTATATGCAGATTGCTGCTGCTGCTGCTGCTGCTAAGTCACTTCAGTCGTGTCCGACTATGTGCGACCCCATAGACGGCAGCCCACCAGGCTCCCCCGTCCCTGGGATTCTCCAGGCAAGAACACTGGAGTGGGTTGCCATTTCCCTCTCCAATGCATGAAAGTGAAAGGAAAGTGAAGTCGCTCAGACGTGTCCGACTCTTAGCGACCCCATGGACTGCAGCCCACCAGGCTCCTCCATCCATGGGATTTGCCAGCAAGAGTACTGGAGTGGGTTGCCATTCCCTTCTCTGATATGCAGATTATGTCATGCAAAATGCTGGGCTGGAAGAAGCACAGGCTGGAATCAAGATTCCTGGGAGAAATGTCAATAACCTCAGATATGCAGCTGACACCACCCTTATGGCAGAATGCAAAGAAGAACTAAAGAGCCTCTTGATGAAAGTGAAAGAGGAGAGTGAAAAAGCTGGCTTAAAACTCAACATTCAGAAAACCAAGATCATGGCATCTGGTCCCATCACTTCATGGCAAATAGATGGGGAAACAATGGAAACAGTGAGAGACTTTATTTTGGGGGTATCCAAAATCAGTGCGGATGGTGACTGCAGCCATGAAATTAGAAGACACTTACTCCTTGGAAGAAAAGCTATGACAAAAGAAAAGCTAGTCAGCATATTAAAAACAGAGGCATTACTTTGCCAACAAAGGTCCGTCTAGTTAAAGCTATGATTTTTCCAGTAGTTGTGTAGAGATGTGAGAGTTGAACTATAAAGAAAGCTGAGCACTGAAGAATTGATGCTTTTGAACTGTGGTGTTGGAGAAGACTCTTGAGATTCCCTTGGACAGCAAGGAGATCCAACCAGTCAACTCTAAAGGAAATCAGTTCTGAATATTCATTGGAAGGACTGATGCTGAAGCTGAAACTCCAATACTTTGGCCATCTGATGCGAAGCACTGACTCCTTGGAAAAGATCCTGATGCTGGGAAAGATTGAAGGCAGGAGAGAAGGGGACAGCTGAGGATGAGACGGTTGGATGGCATCACCAACTCAATGGACATGAGTTTGAGTAAGCTCCAGGAGTTGGTGATAGACAGGGAAACCTGGGTGCTGTAGTCCATGGAGTCGCAAAGAGTCAGACAGACTGAGCGACTGAACTGAACTGAGGGAGTCAACTTGCCCAAGGCCACAGAGTCATTGGTAATCCTGGAGTGTGAACTCAGCATTCCTGTGAAGTTAGTGGCTTTCAGAGAGCTTCAGTACCTTAGAAGAGCATCTCTTTTTCTGAGCCACATATACAATGATTGAATACATTCTGGCTACTAATTACATTTAAGACAAGGAAGATTTAGGACTCCAGATTCCATGAGACTCAGATGTTCTAGTATACCATGTGTCTTAGAGAATTAGTGAGGAAAGAAACTAGCAAAATTTAAAGAAACAAAATTGTAAATAAAAGTCAGTATTTAAAATGGAACTTAGAATGAAACTCCATAGACAACAGTGATTTGTGCTTTTTACCGTTACTGGTTCATTAATTAACAGCATTCCTGATGTTAAGGACTAGTGTCCAATATTCTTCCTCTGGAAAATGCAAAGTCGCCAGCTTGTTTTAGGGCTCCATGCCATTCCCTGTGGATTGTTCGTGGCCTCTGCTGTCAGAGACAATACAGAAAAAGGAAACTGACAGACAGAAAGGAAAAAATCCTTAACAGCTTGAGCTTCAATTTACCTACATGGGAAAAAATATTTCAATTTTGAGATTTCTCCTGAGTTGCCTGATCTGGAGGTAGAAAGAGAAGCCAGAGGAAAAATCACCAAGAAAGCTTTTAAAAGAAACACTATGAAAAGAGCAAATCCTGAGAATTGTGTTTAATAACAGTAATGATGAATTTCCTGGCAGTCTGTACTGAGCAGTTAAAGACCAACCAGCATGTGAAAGCGGCTGAATTAGGATGGTCTAGAGCAGCTTATTAAAGAGTGCCAGAAGATTTATCCTCTCATATGTATAATTTTGAGATATGAATGATTTTACATTTAAGAAATGTGTTACAACCATCACATTAATTTTTACTAAGAACTTCTAGTTTGACTCAAATCAGGGTCTGAAAAATGGAAGAACCATGCTTTGAGCCACCAAGTTAGTGCCCCACAGAATATTTTAAAATTATTTAACACGCATCATCTCAGTGTCAACAACTCATCACAGATACACTATCTAATTAACAGAACCCTTCATACTATTTGATAACTGAGTCTTGGCTCAGTTTTTATACCAGAAGGGCAATCCTTGATAAGCAGAAATTATAAAAGCAGATTTTAAAAGCATTAATTCAGAAATAAAATCAAATTGGGCTCAAATTAACCCCCTATTGGTATTTAAACTTTTTTAAAACCACTTGGCTTAAAGATAACACTTGGAGAGGCTGCCTTTGACCAGAGTCAGGCTTTGTCTAGACTGTCAGCCTCTGTATTTTGATTCCTTTTGTTGTGTACCAGCTTCCCCATGCCCAGGATAATTGATATGGGTCCTGCACTAGGGACAGATGAGTTTATCCTGTCATTGAAGCCCTCCACAAGATGCCTTAATTATTAGAGCTAATTCAAGGATTTGGAAGCTCAATTGTTTTCTGATTCTAATTCCATGTTGGCAACATTTCCAATGACAAATCCAATAAAGAATTAGTAATTTGGCTTCCCGTGGTTGTGGAAAAAGGACAGCAAGAATGAGCAACGATAATAGTTTCTGTTTGTATAGTATTTTTTTTTTAATATGAGAAAGTTATTGCTACAGTTTAGGGACAAAGACTCATGAAAAAGTAGAAATGAATTTGAGTTTCTATAAGGATGTTAACTTTTGATCCTTTGATCTCTGCTGATAATGTGCATTTTGCAACTAAGTGGGAAATTGTAGTTTCGAAAGGAGAGAATTGGGGATAAATAAAAAGTAAGACACTGCCATTAAAAATGGTATCCCTATGTTTAGAATACAAGGTGACAAAGAGGAAAAAGGCGCTGTTAAATTGTGCTTGTTGTAATCAGATAAATCAGGTTACCAAACTCTGAACATACATATTTGGTGTAAGTGAACTCTTTGGGGCTAGGAATCTATTCTTATATTTCTATATTTCTCTTATATTCCTTAATTAAACCACGTGTTTAATTAAGGCTTACTGAATCTCATCCTGCATAAAAGCTGGAACAGCAAAGGCATCCATATATTACCAAAAGAATGTACTTCTCATGATTGCAAGCAATGTTTACTGCCTGCTTCCATTTTGGTGTTACGGATGGGTCAGCACAGAGATGGTTGATACCCAGGTATTAATTGTAATGATTGCTGAGTGGTGAAACTATGACAATTTTTATTTTCTTTGTGCATGTGTGTTTGTTTAACTATATTTTCTAAAATGAGCATGCATTACTTCTGTAATAACAAAAGAGTTATTTTCAAAGTGCCTGCTTTGTGATAGTCCTTCAGATGCTTACATACTGATTTTCAACATTCAGCTGGGGGAAATAAGGATATATAATAAACACAAACACTCAGCTATTTCATTCATGCTATCTCACTGGTTTCTAGGGTTGGTTGTTAACTAGATTTTACCCTCCCTCTGAAAATTATTATTTAGATAGAGCAGATAAACATGAAATATACTCTTATTGCCTGGAGGAATCTTGTTTCTAATACACACAAATTCAACCAGTTTAACAACTTTTCCTCATCTCCCTTCTTACTCACTACTCTTTGCTTATAAGTAGACCAACAAAGAGGAAACTATAGCATTGTAGTTTTTCAATATCACACTAGCATTGTAAAACTTAGCATAAGGATGGAAAGATATATATTGTTTGTGTAGAAATTTTCTGGGTACCCAATTTAAGAATGGGCACTTCATGGCAAAAGGACTTTGATGTCACTATTTGAGCTTCACACAGTGGCCCCCTTGAGTCTAGTCCCCTTGAAGAAAGGTTTAAATTCTCCAGATTATCTTCTTATGGTTATGATTATTTTACCTACTGAGTGATAATTTATACAATGAGCATTTCAGATTTCACAACCTCATTTGGAAGCTGGTATTAAAAATTAGGTTTCCTTTTCTTAGCCTAAAATTTTCATACTTATTTTCCCATTTTTTTAATTTACTGCATCTGTGTCCAGATCACTGCATAGAGATCATTCATGTACTTGCAGGCCAATATTAATTGATCCCTTAATCTTTCCTTCTCTAGCTTTAATGTCCTTATTTCCTTTAGAAAATATGTCTTTTAAAAGTTAAAAAGTTTATTTAATGTACAATGTATATAAGGTTCAGGTATACAACATAGTGATTCACAGTTCTTTAAAGGTTATACTCCTAATAGTTATAAAATACTGGCTGTATTCCTTGTGCTATATAGTATGTCCTTGTAGTTTATTTTATACAAAATAGTTTTACTTCTTATTTCCCTACCCCTATGTTGCTTCTCCTCCTTCCCTCTCCACACTGGTAATGACTAGTTTGTTCTTGTGAGTCTATTTCTTTTCTGTTAAATTTACTAGTTTGTTATATTTTTTAGATTTTACATAAAAGTATTATCATACAATATGTCTTTCTCTGACTGACTTATTTCACTTAGCCTAATGCCCACCAAGTCCATCTATGTTGCTGAAAATGTTTGTTCTTTTTAATGGCTGAGTGGTGTTCCATTGTGTGTGTGTGTGTGTGTGTGTGTGTGTGTGTGTATTGGGCTTTCCTGGTGGCACTAGTGGTAAGGAACCTGCCTGCCAATACAGAAGGTATAAGAGAGGCAGGTTTTATCCCTGGGTTGGAAATATCTCCTGAAGGAGGGCATGGCAACCCACTCGAATATTCTTGCCTGAAGAGTCCCCATGGACAGAGGAGCCTGGCAGAATACAGTCAAGAGGGTTGCCAAGAGTCGGATGTGACTAAAACTACTTAGCACACATGTATATATATATGTATATATATGTATGTATGTATGTATGTATGTATGTATACATACACATATATGGTACATCTTTATCCATTCATTTGCTGATGAACACTTAGGTTGTGTCTATATTTTGGAAATTGTAAATAATGCTTCTTTGAGCATTATGTTACATGTATCTTTTCAAATTAGTATTTTTGCTTTTTTTTGGATATATATGCAGGAGTGGAATTACTGGGTCATATTAGGCTTCCCAGGTGGTTCAGTAATAAAGAATCCACCTGCAATGCAGGAGATGCAGATCCGATCCCTGGGTCAGGAAGACCTCCCAGAGAAGGAAATGGCAACCCACTCCAGTATTCTTGCCTGGGAAATCCCTTGGACAAAGGAGCTTGGTAGGCTGTAGTCCATGGGGTTGCAAAAGAGTCAGACATAACGTAGTGACTAAATAACAACAATAACATGGTAGCTCTATTTTCAGTTTATTGAGAAATCTCCAAACTGTTAGCTGCAGCAATTTATATTCCTACCAACAGTGTGTGAGGGTCTAAGGCGGTGAAAGACCTGTATTTGGAAAACTGTAAGACATTGATGACGGAGAAGGCAATGGCACCCCACTCCAGTACTCTTGCCTGGAAAATCCCAGGGACGGAGGAGTCTGGTAGGCTGCAATCCATGGGGTCGCGAAGAGTCAGACATGACTGAGCGACTTCACTTTCACTTTTCACTTTTATGCATTGGAGAAGGAAATGGCAAACCACTCCGGTGTTCTTGCCTGGAAATCCCAGGGATGAGGTAGCACAGAGTCGGACACGACTGAAGTGCCTTAGCAGTAGCAGTAGCAAGACATTGATGAAAGCAATTGAAAACAACACAAATGGGTGAAAACAAATATGGTGTTCTTGGATTCGAAGAATTAATGTCGTTATTGATACTTTCACTTTTTGGACTTCCCCAGTGGCTCAGACAGTAAAGAAACTGCCTGCAATGCAGGAGATCCAGGTTTGATCAGCCCTGGGTTGGGAAGAACCCCTGGAGAAGGGAATGGCTACCCACTCCAGTATTCTTGCCTGGAGAATTCCATGGACAGAAGAGCCTGGCAGGCTACAGTCCCTGGTTGCAAAGAGTTAGATGCGGTGGAGTGACTAATACTTTCATTTTCTTTCA
Organism: Odocoileus virginianus; assembly: GCF_023699985.2. Lineage (NCBI taxonomy): Eukaryota > Metazoa > Chordata > Mammalia > Artiodactyla > Cervidae > Odocoileus > Odocoileus virginianus. Next base: position 21,030,324 of record NC_069679.1, read on the forward strand.
CCCAAGGCAATCTACAGATTTAGTGCAATTCCTATCAAAATACCAATGGTATTTTTCATAGAACTAGAACAGGTAATACTAAAATTTTTATGGAAATACAAAAGACTGATGGACAAAACAATCTTAGAAAGAATAGAGCTGGAGGAATCATTCTCTCTGACTTCAGACTGTATTTCAAAGCTTCAGTAATCACAACTGATTTCAGTTCAGTTCAGTCGCTCAGTCGTGTCCGACTCTTTGCGACCCCCATGAATCGCAGCACACCAGGCCTCCCTGTCATCACCAACTCCTGGAGCCTACCCAAACTCATGTCCATCAAGTAGGTGATACCATCCAGCCATCTCATCCTCCGATATCTCCTTCTCCCTCTGCCCCCAATCCCTCCCAGCATCAGGGTCTTTTTCAGTGAGTTAAATCTTCGCATGAAGTGGCCAAAGTATTGGAGTTTCAGCATCAGCATCAGTCCTTCCAGTGAACACCCAGGACTGATCTTCTTTAGGATGAACTGGTTGGATCTCCTTGCAGTCCAAGGGACTCTCAAGATTCTTCTCCAACACCACAGTTCAAAAGCATCAATTCTTTGGCACTAAGTTTTTTTCACAGTCCAACTCTCACATCCATACATGACCACTGGAAAAACTATATCCTTGACTAAATGGACCTTTGTTGGCAAAGTAATGTCTCTGCTTTTTAATATGTTGTCTAGGTTGGTCATAACTTTCCTTCCAAGGAGTAAGTGTCTTTTAATTTCATGGCTGCAGTCACTATCTGCAGTGATTTTGGAGCCCAAAAAACTAAAGTCTGACACTGTTTCCACCGTTTCCCCATCTATTTCCCATAAGGTGATGGGACCAGATGATGGTACTGCACAAAAACTGACCCATAGATCAATGGAACAGATTAGAGAGCCCAGAAATAACTCATACACTTATGGTCAGTGAGTCTACAACACTGTAGTGAGTCTACAACAAAGGAGGTAAGAAAGTAAAATGGAGAAATAAGTTGCTCTGGGGAAACTGTACAGCTATATGTAAAAGAATGAAAATAGAACACTCTCTAACTCCATATGCAAAAATAAACTCAAAGTGAATTAAAGGCCTAAATGTAAGATCAGAAAACACAAACGTTTTAGGGGTAAACATGGAACATTTTTTAACATGATATATATATCAATAACCTCAGACATGCAGATGACATCACCCTTATGGCAGAAAGCAAAGAGGAACTAAAGAGCCTCTTGATGAAAGTGAAAGAGGAGACTGAAAAAATTGGCTTAAAACTCAACATTCTAAAAACAAAGATCTTGGCATCCGGTCCCATCACTTCATGGCAAATAGATGGGGAAACAATGGAAATAGTGAGAGACTTTCTTTTCTTGGGCTCCAAAATCACTGCATTTGGTGACTGCAGCCATGAAATAAAAACATGTCTGCTCCTTGAAAGAAAAGCTATGACAAACCTAAACAGCATATTAAAAAGCAGAGATATTACTTTGCCAACAAAGGTCTTTGACTATAGTCAAAGCTATGGTTTTTCCAGTAGTCATGTATGGATGTGAGAGTTGGACCATAAATAAAGTTGAGTGCTGAAGAACTGATGCTTTTGAACTGTGGTGTCAGAGATGACTCTTAAGAGTCCCTTGGACTGCAAGGAGATCAAACCAGTCAATCCTAAAGGAAGTGAATCCTGAATATTCACTGGAAGGACTGATACTGAAGCTGAAGCTCCAATACTTTGGCCACCTGATGCAAAGAACTAACTCATTAGAAAAGACCCTGATTCTTGGAAAGATTGAAAGCAGGAGGAGAAGGGGATGACAGAGGATGGATGGTTGGATGGCATCACTGACTCAATGGACATGTTTGAACAAGTTCTGGGAGATGGTGAAGGACAGTGAAGCCTGGTGTGCTGCAGTCCTTGGAGTCACAAAGAGTCCGACATGACTAAGTGATTGAACAACAACAACAAATATATGAATATATATATAAATATCTAAATATATATGATCTGTCCATTTAAGCAAAGGAAATAAAACTGGAAAGAAACAAATGGGACCTGATTAAACTTAAAAGTTTTTGCACAGAAAAAGAATCATCAACAAAACAAAAATCACTGCCTATGGAATGGGAGAAAATATTTGCCAATTATATGACCAGCAAAGGGTTTTTATCCAAAATATATTAATAGCTCATACAACTTAACATCAAAAAAACCAAACAACCCAGTTAAAAACTGAAAGAAGACCTGAATAGACATTTTTTTCAAAGAGGAAGTGCAGATGGCTAATAGACACGTGAAAATATGCTCAACATTGCTGATGAGGGAAATAATACAAATCAAAACCACAATGAGACATCACATCACACCTGTGAGAATAGCTGTCATCAGAAAAAAAAAAAAACATAAATTACACATGTTGGTGAGGATATGGAGAAAATAAAATATATGTCTTTCATTTCTCGATATGGTTCTTCTTTGGTTCATAGTGGAGGCCATGAATATGGTATAATAAAATTCTCAAGCTTTTTTTTTTAAGGCAGTAATTCTTCATTAGTCACGGGTCAAAATGACTTTCGGGATCCCAGCTTTGGAGATACTAAATTTGTAGTTCTACAGTAAGATATGAGCTTGCCTTTTTATTTCTTAACACTGTGTTTTGAAGAAGAAATTTTTAATTTTAACAAAACATAATTTACCAATTTTCATAGCCTGTAATTTTTGAGTCATTTAGGTATCTGCTTGATCTAAGATGACTAAAATTTTCTTCTAGAAGTTTTATAATTTTCACTTTTAAATTTGAGTCTATGGTTCATTTTGGATCAATATTTATATGGAGAAGTAAAAGTCCAGAGGTGCGGTCTTTGTTTTAACTTGTGAATATTGTCCTAGCACTTTGGAAATCAGTTTTCTACACTGAGTTGCCTTGTCGTCTTTATCAAATATCAACAAACTACAATATACAACAACAATACAATATATTGTTCTATTTCTTGACTTTTGTTCCATTCATATATATATATATATATTAATTTTTATACCAATATCTTGATTATTGTAGCTTTTAGTATAAATCTTAAAATCAAGTAGTGTAAGTCTCACAATTTTTTGTTTTTAACATTAAAAAAAAAATATTCTTGGTCCTTTACACTTCCAAATACTTTTTAGAGTTAATTTATCAATTTCTGAAAAGATAGTCTATTGGATTTTGAATGGAATTGCATGGAATCTATAGATTAATTTTGGGAAAACTGACATTTTATAATATTGATTCTTTCAATCCATTGTGCTGTATAGTATATATCTAAGACATCTTTAATATCTTTTAATCATGTTCTGTAGTTTTAAGTATAAAAGTCTTAAATATATTTCAAATTTGTCATTTATCTCATATTTTAAAGACTATTTTAAATTGATCTATTTTCTTTATTTTTATATCTTTTTTAGTTATTTATTTCTACCCATTTATTGAAGTGTAACTGAAGTACAACATGACACATATAATGTATACAACTTGATCAGTTTTGACTTATTTATACACTTATGAAACTAGCATCACAATCAAGACAAAAACATTTCCATCACCTTTCAAAATTTCCTCTAGCCATTTGCAGTTGATCTTTTTCCCCAACCATAGCCCCAGACAACCATTAATTAACCTACCTTCTGTCATTATAGATTAGTCTGATTGCTCTGGAATTTTATGTAAATCGACTTATCCAATAATGTGTCTTTTGGCTTCTTTCATGAAACATAATGATATTAAGATTAATATGTTGTTGCAAGTATGAATAATTCATTTCATTTTATAACTGAGAAGTAGTCTATTGTATGGCTACATGAGGATTTGTTTCTTTCTTCACCCATTGTTGAATATTGGGTTGTTTTCAGTTCAGGGGTTACAAATATATTTGTGATGAAAATTTGTGTATAAGCCTCTGTGTAGACATATGCTTTTTTTTTCTCTCTTGGGTAAATACCTAGAAGTGGAATGGCTTGGTTGAATGGCATATGAATGTTCAATTTTTAAAGAAATATTTTTGTGATTTCAGATTCTTATTGTTCGTTCAGTTCAGTCGCTCAGTCATGTCCGACTCTTTGCGACCCCATGAACTGCAGCACGCCAGGCCTCCCTGTCCATCACCAACTCCCGGAGTCCACCCAAACCCATGTCCATTGAATAGTGATGTCATTCAACCATCTTATCCTCTGTCATCCCCTTCTCCTCCTGCCCTCAATCTTTCCCAGCATCAGGGTTTTTTCCAATGAGTCAGCTCTTCACATCAGGTGACCAAAGTATTGGAGTTCAGCTTCAACATCAGTCCTACCAATGAACACCCAGGACTGATCTTTAGGATGGACAGGTTGGCTCTCCTTGCAGTCCAAGGGACTCTCAAGAGTCTTCTCAACACCACAGTTCAAAAGCATCAGTTCTTCGGAGCTCAGCTTTCTTCAGAGTCCAACCCTCATCCATACACGACCACTGGAAAAACCATAGCCTTGACTAGATGGACCTTTGTGGACAAAGTAATGTCTCTGCTTTAAAAAAAAAAAAACTTGTGTGTGTGTGTGCTTTATTTTTTTTTTTTTCCTTTATTTTCATTAGTTGGAGGCTAACCACCCTACCATGGCTGATTCATGTCAGTGTATGACGGAACCCACTGCAGTATTGTCTCTGCTTTTCAATATGCTGTCTAGGTTGGTCATAACTTTCTTTCCAAGGAGTAAGTGTCTTTTTATATATAGAAATGCAGTTGATTTTTAAATTCAGTTTGCTAGTATGTGGAAATTTAACTTAATTTGCATTGTATCCTATGCTCTTGCCATATTCATTTACTTGTTTCATTGCTTTTTGGGGTTAGATTCCTTAGGGTTTTCAATAAAGATGATTGTGCTCTCAGTAGATATAGACAACTGTATTTCTATTTAAATTTGTATGCCTTTTATTTATTTATTTTTTCTTGGTTGTCCTGGCCAGCATCTCCACTTTATTACTGAATTAAATTGGGCTTCTCTAGTAGCTCAACTGGTAAAGAATCTGCCTGCAATGCAGGAGACCCCGGTTCCATTCCTGGGTCAGAACGATCCACTGGGGAAGGGATAGACTACCCACGTTAGTATTCTTGGGCTTCCCTGGTGGCTCAGCTGGTAAAGAATCTGCCTGCAATGCGGGAGACCTGGCTTTGATCCCTGGGTTGGGAAGATCGCCTGCAGCAAGGAAGAGCTACCCACTCCAGTATTCTGGCCTGGAAAATTCCATGGACTGTATAGTCTTGGGGTTGCAAAGAGTCAGACATGACTGAGCCACTTTCACTATCACTTTCAAAGTGGTAAGAGTGGTCATATACTATATATATATATATTTTTTTTTTTTTCTGGCTTTTGTATCAAGGTAGGATGGTCTCATTATTTGAGTTGGAAAGAATTCTTTCTTCTTTTACTTTTGGGAAAAGTCTATGTAGAATTAATTTATTTTCTTTTAAAATATTTTGTAGAATTCACCAGTGAAGTCATCTGGGTCTGAAGTTTTCTTTGTTGGATGTTTTAAAGTAATAATTCAATTCTTCTGATAGATATAGGGACATTCAGATTATCTATTTCTACTTTAGTGGGTTTGTAGTTCAGGTTGCTCAAGGAAATTGTGCATTTTATTTCAGTTATCAAAGTATTTAACATATAGTTGTTCATAAAATTACTTCATTAGTCTCTTAAAATCTATAGAATCAATACTGATGTCTTTAACTCATGGTAATGGTAAATTCTGTCTTCTCTTTTTTTCTTGATTAGCATTACTAAAGGTTTATCAATTTTATTGTTCTTTTCAAAGAAACAGCTTTTGTTTTCCTTGATTTTCTTTAGTGTTTTTTCTGTTTATATTTTATTGCCTCCTGCTCCAATCATTGTGATATCAATTCTACTTCAGTTTAATTTTCTTTTTTTTCTAATTTCTTAAGCTGAAAGCTTAGATCATTGATTGGATGTCTTCCCTTTTCTTCCTGACATAAATATTTAATGCTATAAACTTGCCTCTAGCAATGCTTCACAAATCTTGTTATATTGTATGATAATTTTTCAGAGTTACAAATATTTTCTAATTAGTGTTGTGATTTCTTCTGTGACCTAGGATTTACTTAGTTATGTGTCATTTAACTTAAAATATTTGAGCAATGTCCAAGATATTATTTTAAAAATTTGATTTTTAATTTAAATCAGTGTGATCAGAGAATGTACTGTGTTTTTTTAGTTTCTTTAGTTTATTGAGTCTTGTTTGAAGACACAAAATGGTCAATCTTCCTGAAAGAAAAATTATGCATTTTAATATTGCTTTGAGTATTCCATAAACATATACTTGGTTAAGTTGGTTGATAGTGTTGTTCAAGTCTTATCTAGCCACACTGATATTTTCTCTTGCTTACCAGTTATTGAGAGTATTAAAATCTCTAACTAAAATTATGGATTTGTCTAATTCTGCATTTAGTTTGGTCAGATTTTGCTTCATGACTTTGAATCTCTGATATTAAGTGCAAAAACAGAATAATTAAGGCCTCTTGAAAAATTGACTCCATCACCATCATGAATTTCCCTCTCTATCCCTGGCAATATTCATTGTTCTGAAGTCCACTCTGTCTAATATTAATATAATCACTTCTTTTTTCTTAGACTGATGTTTTCATGTATATATTTTTGCTATCCTTTTACTTTTACATATTATAACTTTATCAAGTAAACTTCCTTAATACAATATAAAATTGGTACTGTTTATTTTTCATGTAATTTAACAGTGTATGCTTTTACTTGGAATATTTAGAAATTTATTTCTAAGTATTTTATATTTTTGAGACTACTTTAAACTGCATTATTTTCTTTCTTTTTTTATCTTCTTTTATAACCTATTTTACAAATTTATTGAGGTATAATTGAATCACAATAAACTTTACATATTTAAATACATAATTAGATCATTTTTTGACTTATATATGTACCCATGAAACCATCACAACAGTCAAATAATGAATTTTTACATCACTGACCTATTGTATTATATAGTATATATTTGAGTATTGGTACAGTCATGTATAAATCTGCCAACTTCCTATTTAGGCTTTATTTGTCCATTCTGTTCTTTGTTCCTTTTCTTCTCTGTTAACTTTTTCTAGTCAGATTAGTTTTTTAAAATAACTCTATTTTATTCCATTATTAGCATATTAGCTATACATCTTTATTTCATTTGCTATATGGTCAGTGTAGAGTTTACATTATATACTTTAAATTTATCACAATCTATTTTCAAATAATGTTATATCATTTGGCATATGATGTAAGAAACTTGTAACCATTTGTTTTCATTTTGTCCCTCCCAGCCTTTGTGCTGTGTTTGTAACAAGTTGTACTTCCAAATCTATAAGCCCCGTAATATGTGGTTATTACTTTTGCTTTAAGGAGAGAAAAAGAATCTTTTATATTTTGTCACCTTTCCTGTGAACTTCATTACTTTGAATAGATCCACATTTCCATCTAGGTTTGTTTTCCTTCTGCCTATAGAACTTCATTTAGTATTTTCTGTAGTTTAGTCTACTGGAGATAAATTCTTTCAGCTTTGGTAAGCTTGAATAAGTATTTGTTTCTAAAATATATTTGTCTGGTTATAGAATTCTTGGTTGACAGTTCTTTTTTCTTTCCTTTTGTTTGTTTGTAGTTTAAAGATATTTTATTATCTTCTTTTTTGCCTTGCATATTTTCTTATGAGAAGTCTACTGCATTCTTTTCCCTTTTGTATACAATGTGCCTTTTTTCCCATCTGGTACTTTTATGACTATTCCCTTCAACCCTCCCATGCCTGAAGTTTACATAAATTTTATTTTGATCTGCTTTTGTACAGTTTTCTTTTTTTCTTCTGCTTGACTTTTGGTGAGCTTGTTGGATTTGTGGATTTATGATTTTTGTCAAATTTAGATTTTTTTCAGCCATTATTACTTCAAACATTTTTTCTGCCTCCCCCCTCCATTTTGGGATGTCAGTTATCCTTATGTTAGGTTTCTTGTTATTTTCCCACAATCCACTGGTGTTCTATTTTAATTTCACTTTTTTCTCTATATGTTTCATTTCGTGTAATTTACATTGCTATGTTTGTAAGTTCACTGACTTCTGTGAAGCATATTCTATTCTTAATCTCATTTGGTGCAGCTTTTATTTCATATATTTTATTTCTCATCCCTAGAAATTTATTTTTTTTATTTTCTATTTCTCTCTCCAAAATATTTATGTTTTCCTATATTTCTTTAACAAATGGAGTATATATATTACCTTTTTAAACATTCTATTTTTTAAAATTAATTCCATTCTCTCTGTGATTGTTTACATGTTTCTAACAATTTTCTCTTGGTTTTAAGTCTATTTTCTTGCTTCTTTGCATATTTGATAAATTTTTATTGGATGCTAGCAAGGATTTTAGGTGGTTGTTTTGTGCATTTTTTGAGGGGCTAATAATGGCAACCCACTCCAGTGTTCTTGCCTGGAGAATCCCAGGGACAGAGGAGCCTGGTGGGCTGCTGTCTATGGGGTTGCACAGAGTCGGACACGACTGAAGCGGCTTAGCAGCAGCAGCAGCAATACTTTGAATATTTGGAAGCTTGACTCTGGGATAAAGTTAAGTTACGTGGATCGGTTTTATCCTTTGGGGTTTCTTTTCAAGGTTTGTTGCATAGACATTCTTTAGTCTAGGTTAATTTACTACCATTATTCAAGTAGTATACTTCCGAAGATTCTACCCCATGCTTCATTTATTAGGAAGTTTTCTACTATGTAGAATCTATTTCTGGGCCAATTTAGGCTTTCAAGGATTTATTTGCCTCTTCTTTTCTGGTGATTCCATTCCTGGCCTCGCACCCATTTGGAGATCAGTGTCCAGCCAGTTACTCAAGAGAAATTTTTCTGGAGCTCTCCTTCTCTTAGTGGCAACCTTTCTTTCTCTTAGTGGCAGCCTCCTTCTTTGATTATTTGCTTTCAAAATTACACCCACTTTTGGTCTCCTCCAACTCTGAATTATTTGTCTGAAACTCAGCAGTCTGAGTAGACTCCTCTGATTGCAATCTCTTTTTTGTGTTCCTTTCTTTGAGATTATTAAAAAATATATTTTATTAAATATTTATACTATTATTTTAACCTATTTTAAGTAGTATGCTTAATGCTATTAAATCTTGATGAACTTAGTGAGTGCTTGGTTGTTTGTTGATCCACTGTAATGATGTCTATTTGCTCTTCAATGTACACAATTGATTGAGAACCCATATGTGAGTTTTAAATAATTAAATATTTCCTGCCATTGTGTATAACTTTATGTTCATCTGTTCTCAATTTTGTTTCATTCCATTGTCTGATTGACATTATTAAGGCTTTTCTGGAAGGCATCATATCTTCTCAACTTTGCCTCAACTAAATTGCTTGGTGCTGCCAATAATTTTTACATTTGAACAGCTTATTAAATACATAGCATATCAATTCTCCTTGTAGTAAATTATGCCATCATTTGATACCTACTACTGACCCTTTCCATCACAAAACAGATGCTGCTCCTTTATCTTTAACAAATTAAGAATTGCTTTGGAACAAACCTGAGAGTTTCTAACTTTACATCTTCTATGGACTTAATGCAATGTAAAAGAATACTGTTAGTTTAAGATCAGTGTAAAACTGTATCACTAAGGATTTTGAATGAAAGTGTTATGCCCACTATGCTCAGCATACAGTAACTATTCAAAATATTGGTTTATTGAATAAATATTGAATGCAATGTGAGCTCTGCTCATTCATAAGCTAAACATGAATCTTAATGAATTAGAAGGAAATAGATCATCTGCAAATATTCTGTAATAAAATATGTGATTATATTCACTATTATACAAAAACACATGCATTGTTTATTTTATACCTTTCTGGACAGTTTGAATTTTGCTTTTACTTTGTGTGTATATATATGTGTGTATATATATAGATATATTTCTAAAAATAAAATTCTTATTAAACATTCAAAAATGAAGAAAATTATAATGAAAAATGATTTCTCAGATTTGACAGCAAAAGCACAATCCATAAGAAGAGAAATTGATAAATCGGACCTTATCAAGATTTAAAACTTTTGCACTGTGAAAAGAATGAAAAGGCCAGCTTCAGACTAAGAGAAAATTGCTGCAAACCACATATATGACATAGAACTTGTATCTAGAATCTATAAAGAGCTATCAAAACTCAACTGTAATAATGCAAATAATCCCAAATTAGAAAATGGGCAAAATACCTAAGCAGACATTTCACTGAGGAGGATAACCAAATGGACAAATAAGCACATGAAAAGATGTTCACCATTATTAGCTATTAGGGAAGGGCAAATTAAAACCACAATGAGATATCATGCACCCCTTTTAGGATGGCTATAATAAAAAATAATAATAACACCAAATCTTGGCAATGATATAGAGAAACTGATTCATTCATACATATCCTGGTGCAAATTTAGATTGATACAGCGACTCTAGTAAAGAGTATGACAATTTCTTGCAAAGTTAAACATGTACTTACCATATGACCAAGTGAATGCAGTCTTGTGCATTTATCCAAGATATGTGAAAATCTAATTCACACAAAAACATACACGTGAGTTCTCAAAGTAGATTTATCTTCATAACAAAAAATAGAAATAACCCAAATGCCCTTCAGTGGATCAGTGTTTAAACAAATTGTAGTACATGCTTCCTATGGAATGGTACTCAGCCATCAAAAGAGAACTATTGTTACATCCCTTGGATGGATTTCAAGGAAATTGTACTGAGTGAAAAAGTCACTCTCAGAGGTTATATACTGGATGACTTAATTTATATAATGGTCTTGAAATGATAAAATTATAGCTATGGGGAACAGATAAGGGGTTTCTAGGAGTCATGGAGGAGCATTGGAAAAAACACTGCTGTGGTTAAAAAGAGTAGCACTGTTCTGCATCTTCACTGTTGGGGTAGTCACATCACTCTCTATATGTGATAAAATTGTATAGAAATACATATAGACACAGACATAAATGTGTGCATATAAAACTAGTGAAGTCTGAATAGAGTCAATGGTTTTTCTCTATCTTAATTTAGTGGTTGTAATATTGTACTCTAGTTATGCAAGATGTTACCATTAAGAGAAACTGGCTAAAGGGTATTGGGACCTCTCTGCTCTTAGAAGTGCATGTGACTCTATAATTACCTTAAAATAAAAACAGAAAATTATTACTATCATTATGAGTCCACTACTAGAGTCTGTATTACCATTTCTGCAGACACTAGTCAGAATTATATCAAGTGACTGATTGGATCACATCAGAAAGTATTGGAAACTCTGCTGAAATGAGTGATTTACTGTGAATCCTGAAGTTGATGCCAAGATTAGAAGCTTGAATAACCAGTTCAATTGGAGGACATGATCAAGAGGTAGCATTCATGTCATAGGTCCAGGTTGAGCAGAAGGGCACTGGCTTGAGCTTGAATGTAGGCTAGGCTTTCTGGAAGCAGATGATGAGATGGAATTTAGGGTGTTTATTGAGGAGTGACAAATATGAAAGGAAGGTGAAGGACTGAATAGACTTGAACTCTGGAGGGAGTATTTCTTTTCAGAGTCATCCTGAGTTGTACCCTATGGCTTTACTCAGTCATCAAATATAGACAACTCTCAGTGGGCATGACCTCAGGTGAACTGGCTCTCTGTAACTGAGGCAGAGCCTAAAAAAAAAAAAAAAAAAAACAAAACTGGCAGCTTCAGGCTCTCTGCTAACTGCATTCCCCACAGCTGGGCAAGTTAATCCTGCCTGGAAGGAGGTTCAGGCAGTATATCTCTGTGTTGACACAGTTGGCATACATAGACATACATAGTCAGTGACTGAGCTAATATTAAATTCAAGTAGATAGTAAAAAAAATGGAATTTGGAGAGTGAGACTGGGAACACACATGCAGTTCTTCTTAACAACACGATTGGATGTAACAGGATGGATGCTGGGAAGGCACTGGCTTCTCCCTTCATTTTGAAAAAGAATATGCAGGGAATGTGGCATAGACTTCGGTCTTTTAAGTCTTGCCTTTTAAAAAAAAATTCCATTTTAGATAGGGTTTGCTGTCGCTAGATTACTAAGCAATACAGTTGAAGTGATGCAAGAGCTTTTAGTATTAGACTGTATCTTTAGGCTTTGCAGAAAAAAGTTTTAATCCAACCACTTCCTAACTTAAGGGGTGACTTGCTACCTATCCGTCAGTTGCATAAAATATTGACAAAGTTTTACTCACTGAACTTATTTCATCCTCCATTTTAGCAATGTGATATTTTACAAATATGAGAAGCTGCTGTTTATCATCCACTTAGAACTCTTACAGTGCATTCATAAGAAGATGGTTAGAATTGGCATGTAACACAGGAAAGCTCTTCAAAGGAGACTCTTAACATTTCCTTATACCCTTTGAATGAAACCTGAAAAAAAGCTATTGTTACATTTCTTATGGAGTTCCCCAACGCCTCTTATAAATGAGCCGTATTTAGTTTTAAACAAATTTCCTGAAGTAAACAGTATATTTCCCTGATTTTCATCTTTCTTGGTGAGCTTCCAAAAAACTTGGAAGTGAATTAGTGTGCAATTTGCATCCAAATCTTAGCCAAGGGGATGTGGTTTATTATAATACATGGTCCTCCTAATTATTGAACAGCTCAAGAAAACTCGGCCCAGTGTGCATCTGTTCTTGCTTGACCACACTGCCAAACATAATTTGGCAAGCACAGAAATGTACATTGAGCAGACCTACAGTCTAATTTGCATTAGAGTTTGTGGTAATTATATGAAAGCTGTAACTGAATGAACTTGTCCTCTCTTTTTAGATCACTTCATTTCTGAAAAATAAACAATAAGCAAACCCCCAAAGAATTTCCCTTTTTATGTGTCTTTGAGCTTTTTCAATGTGATCTAATCATTGCCCAAGTGTTAGTTCTACTTATATGTTAAGAGAAAACCTCTTTCCCACATATTTCACACAGACTTTCTTCTGTTATCCTTGATTTCTCTGGATTGACTTTGCATGTTTCAATATATATTTGATACCATTCATTGCTCAAGAGAGAGAATTAGGCTACTGCTGACCATATGTCTGCTTTATTTGGGAATTTGCATCCAAGAATCAGTAAATAGATTCATCCTATAATTGTTTTAAAAAGTAATAAGGAATTGTAGAAGCAGCTATAAACTAGAAATCACAAAGTTCCCCTTGAATTGTTATCTTTGTTCAGTTCAGTTCAGTTGCTCAGGCCTCCAACTCCTTGTGACCCTATGAACCGCAGCACGCCAGGCCTCCCTGTCCATCACCCACTCCTGGAGCCTACCCAAACTCATGTCCATTGAGTTGATGATACCATCCAGCCATCTCATCCTCTGTTGTCCCCTTCTCCTCCTGCCCTCAATCTTTCCCAGCATCAGGGTCTTTTCCAGTGAGTCAGCACTTCACATCAGGTGGCCAAAGTATTGGAGTTTCAGCTTCAGCCTCAGTCCTTCCAATGAACACCCAAGACTGATCTTTAGGATGGACTGATTGGATCTCCTTGCAGTCCAGGGAACTCTCAAGAGTCTCCTCCAACACCACAGGGCAAAAGCATCAATTCTTCGGTGCTCAGCTTTCTTCAGAGTCCAACTCTCACATCCATACATGACCACTGGAGAAACCATAGCCTTGACTAGATGGACCTTTGTGGACAAAGTAATGTCTCTGCTGTTTAATATGCTGTCTAGGTTGGTCATAGCTTTCCTTCCAAGGAGTAAGTGTCTTTTAATTTCATGGCTGTAATCATCATCTTCAGTGATTTTGGAGACCAAAAAAATAAAGTCAGCCACTGTTTCCATTGTTTCCCCATCTAGTTGCCATGAAGTGATGGGAACGAATACCATGATCTTAGTTTTCTGAATGTTGAGCTTTAAGCCAACTTTTTCACTCCTCTTTCACTTTCATCAAGAGGCTCTTTAGTTCTTCTTCCCTTTCTACCATAAGGGTGGTGTCATCTGCATATCTGAGGTTATTGATATTTCTCCCGGCAATCTTGATTCCAGCTTGTGCTTCATCCAATCCAGCATTTCTCATGATGTACTCTGCATATAAGTTAAATAAGCAGGGTGACAATATACAGTCTTGATGTACTGCTTTTCCTGTTTAGAACCAGTCTGTTGTTCCATGTCCAGTTCTAACTGTTTCTTCCTGGCCTGCATACAGATTTCTCAAGAGGCAGGTCAGGTGGTCTGGTATTCTCATCTCTTTCAGAATTTTCCACAGTTTATTGTGATCCACATAATCAAAGGCTTTGGCATAGTCAATAAAGCAGAATTAGATGTTTTTCTGGAACTCTCTTGCTTTTTCAGTGATTCAGCAGATATTCGCAATTTGATATCTGGTTCCTCTGCCTTTTCTAAAACCAGCTTGAACATCTGGAAGTTCACAGTTCACGTACTGCTGAAGCCTGGCTTGGAGAATTTTGAGCATTACTTTACTGGCATGTGAGATGAGTGCAATTGTGTGGTAGTTTGAGCATTCTTTGTCATTGCCTTTCTTTGGGATTGGAATGAAAACTGATTTTTTCCAGTCCCGTGGCCACTGCTGAGTTTTCCAAATTTGCTGGCATATTGAGTGCAGCACTTTCACAGTATCATCTTTTAGGATTTGAAATAGTTCAACTGGAATTCCATCACCTCCACTAGCTTTGTTTGTAGTGTTGCTTCCTAAGGCCCACTTGACTTCACATTAGGCAACCTTAAATAAATCCCTAAGTTTCTCCGAGTCTCAATTTCCTTATCTATCAAATGGGGATGTTGGTGCCTGCTTTATCAACTGTTTACATAGTTGATATGGGTGCCAACTGGAAGGCAAAAAAGATTTAGAAGTATTTTGGTATGAAACTTTAAAAAGCAAGATTGTTTATTTTATATTTTTTGAAAGATTGTTTAAAATAACATTATTATTAAGTACCTACCAATGCATACAAAGAAACCTCTAGACAATAATGTGCCATACTTTAGGATCTGCCATCAGAGACCATTAGGGAATCTGAAACTCCATCCACGGGCAGGGTTCTGGGAGTTGAGCGTGATTATGACCTAAGTGCTGTATAGTAGTATGGTCCAAAATGGTAGCCAGTAGCCACATGCAGCCACTGAACTTGGAGTGTCCAAAATGAGATATAAGTGTAAAGTACACACACTATTTCCAACTGAGTATTGAAAAAAATGTTAAAAAATCTCAATAGTTTAATGACAGTTGTCTTCAGTATATTGGGCTAAGTACAATGTATTACAAAGTAAATTGTCTCTATTTCTTTTTACTTTTTAAATGTAGTTACTGGAAGTTGGGAATTTCATTTGTACTTCACATTGTATTTCTCTTAGTGCTTCTCTAGGGCATGGAGCTATGGGAGGTCTGAATTATATCCCAAGCTAAAGCCAGAGTTGGGAACAAATTAAGCAGAGCTAGTGGATTTGGAAGGGTGATAGGAAATGAAACTCAGAAACATCTTTTTGGAATTTGTATTGGAATTGTGGTTCTAGAAAGCCCTTGCCCTTGTTTGTGGGTGGAGAGGGAGCTATTCAGGGCACCAACTAATTCAGACATACCAGTATTATTCTTCAAAAACAATTATCCTTAATAATACCACAACAGTCTAGAGCCTTCAGGGAATGCATGCATGAATTTTTACAAATGAGTATTCTGGTTATGTTAGTGTTTATCCTTTAAGTATTAAAGCTAAGCAAAACTATGAAGCATTTTGTATGGAAATATTTCTTTAAATATATTAGAAACTTTTGCCTTCTTTTAAAGAATATACTGAACATAATTTTTGTGACATCCTATCCTATTTATGCAAGGTAATCATTATGGGTCTAATTACAGTTTTCTATAATATATTATGATCCACATAATACTATGGAGTTTGAATTTCAAGTAGCTGCTTGCTCTAGTATTAAATGGCCCCAGGTGGGAATATGTTCCAAATTGTCTTTTCTTATATTTCTTTACATTCTGTCTTGTTATCAGACCACTAACACACACATTGATGCTTTTGATCTGTGGTGTTGGAGAAGACTCTTGAGTGTCCCTTGGACAGCAAGGAGATCCAACCAGTCCATCCTAAAGGAGATCAGTCCTGGGTGTTCATTGGAAGGACTGATGCTGAAGCTGAAACTCCAATACTTTGGCCACCTCATGCAAAGAGCTGACTCATCTGAAAAGAACCTGATGCTGGGAGAGATTTGGGGGCAGGAGGAGAAGGGGACAACAGAGGATGAGATGGTTGGATGGCATCCCCAACTTGATGGACATGGGTTTGGGTGGACCCCAGGAGTTGGTGATGGACAGGGAGGCCTGGCGTGCTGCGGTTCATGGGGTCGCAAAGAGTCAGACACGACTAAGAGACTGAACTGAACTAAACACACACATTCTTGTATTGTCAATGTGTCTGCAAGTAGCAATCTTCACCCATTAACTTATTGTTTTCAATCGGCTGCGGGACTGGAAATGGGAGAAAGGGACTCTTGTGAACTGTAAAAAAAGCAAGTGTAAATATGTTCTAAGGTTTCTCAACTATGTATAAGTTATGATGAATTTTGTGACAATTTGCTTAATCATAGTTGTTTTTTTGTTTGTTTTAATGTTGTAAGGTGTGATCTAAGATTATTTGCCTGACAACTCAAGTTTCAAATATCTAAGATCCAAATATGATAAATTTCACGGTGATACAGACAGAAATAATGGACCTGTTTTGGCCTGCCAAAAAGGAATGCGTCCCTTTGTATTGGGAAGAGACAATGCCTTGGGCTAGTTGAGATCCAACACTAAATTATCTCTTCCAGAGCATCAAGCTCATGGATCAATTTAGAACTCAGGTGTCTTCTATTATTTGACACGCTAATTCTTAACACAGCAGTCTGTGCAAAGTAAGGAGACAGGAGTAGAAATAATGGCAAAATATTTAACTTTGCCAAATGCTTAGTAATGTTACCTATTAGCTTAGTTAGACAATAGTGCTTTGTTAAACATAATATGTAGACTGCAAAAAATACCATGTAAGAAATGAATATGTTTAAAAGTAGAAAGTCAGATTTCAGGATAGGTCACTGGTCTTGGGTAGATATTTTTATCTATTTTACTGTTAGTTGTATGTTTACTGAGGCATCTCATCTAAGCTTTATAACCAAAAATGTAAGTTCAACTACTGAAGGTTAACTTGAAACATATACAAAAAAAGTTCCAATATCCTGTTTTATCTCTGTCTATAAAACTTGCATTTTTTGGAGCTGGACATGCCACAATTACAGTCTCTAATTGTGGAGTCTGGAATGGCAATGTTTTATCTCTCGGAGATGCCCATTTATTGTTCAGCCACTGAGAGCTCTGATTCCTGTGAAGTGACAGTGTGTCACCCAGGAGGCTGTGCAACTGGCTTAAGAGCATGAGACACTGGAGCTAGCCTCAGTCTGGCAGTGTAACGGCTATGTGATGCTTCCTTTCTGTTCTACATGCCGCGCTCTCATCTGTGACGGTAGAGATGGTAGTAATACCCACTACTTGGCACCAAGTCACTGTAGCTACTATTAATGTTGTATTTTGAACTAGTAACAGTTTTTAAACAAAACTGAGAAAAGAAACATGAATTTTTATGTATAGTTTTCATTTCTGAAACAGAACAATATATATGTTTATTTGATATTGGGTTTTAAAGTAATTCAACCAAGGATAAGGTGGCCAACTTCACAGAAAAACATCTATGGCCTGTGAGGAGAAGCAATGACAGCATACATAGTGGGAAATCCTGCAAAGAGCTGATAAAATTTCACACCGGAAAGGACTATTAATTTGTCCAATATAGAGAGCTACATATTCGTGTACCATAAAGATACATGTAAGAGGATAAATATGATATAAGTATCAATACAAGGAGTCCAGCATTTTTAAAAATAAATATTATTGGATTAGCAGAATTGATCAGTAAACTTTCTGCCATCACTCTTGATTTTTCCCTAACATTGCTATCCACATTGAAGAAATAGAGGCTCAAAAACTGAAGAAACAATTTGCTACAAATCTGGTGAAACAATTATTGAATTGCTCTAGATATGCTGTTGGAATATTCCTTAAATTAAAACTTGTTATCATTGTTAGTTTAATATATGTCCAATGCCTTCTACAAATGTTTTTTGTTGTTTAATCTTTACAGTACCTCCTTAGTATCCCCATTTTATAGAAGATATTGAGGCATGGAAGGACTTATAAATTGTGTTAGTGTACCTAGCTAATAAGAGGCAAAGGTGGTATTTGAACAAGGCAGGTTGCCCTTTGTGTATGTGTGTGTGTTTTATTGATGTACAGTTTATTTTCAATGTTTCAGGTGTACAACAAAGTGACTCAGTTATTTTTAGGTATATATACATATATATGTATATTCTTTTTCAGATTCTTTTCCATTATAGGTTATTATAAGATCATGAATATAGTTTCCTGTACTATACAGTAGATCCTTGTTGTTGATCTATTTTATGTATTGTAGTGTGTATCTGTTAATCCCAAATTATCCATTTATCCTCCTCCCTTCCCCTTTTGTAACCATAGATTTGTTTGCTATGTATGTGGGTTTGTTTTGGTTTCATAAATAATTTCATTTGCATCATTTTTTAACATTCCCCATAAAAATGATATCATGTGATATTTGTCTTCTTTTGACTTACTTCACTTTGCATGATAATCTCTAGGTCCACCCATGTTGCTGCAAGTGGCATCACTTCGTTCTTTTGTATGGCTGAGTAATATTCCAGTGTGAATATATATATATATACTGCATCTTCTTCCATTCATCTGTTGATGGACATTTAGGCTGCTTCTATGTCTTGGCTATTGTAAATAGTGCCACTATGAACATTGGGGTGTATGTATCTTTTCAAGTTAGAGTTTTTGTCTTTTCTGGATATTTGCCCAGTAGTGGATTGGTAACACTCCTCTTAGTTTTCTAAGGAGACTCTATACTGTTCACCCTATTTGTAAACTGACTACATGCACCAATTTACATTTCTACCAGCAGTGTAAGAGGTAGCACAGGTAGGCTGTTCTTAATTTTCAAGTGAGCACATAATGATTTTGGCAGCTGTTTTAGCTTAAACAATCAGCAGGGGTCAGTTTTTATGATGACACAGAAGTATCATTGGATTAATTGTTCTTTATAGAACACATAGACTGATCGGCTTTACCCAAATTATCTTTAAAATGTTTCATAAAGTCATCTAATACCTATGCACAGAAGAGTTCAAATCATTTTTTGTTAAGATATTCATACAAAGTATAACCCCAGATCTAATTAAGAACAAATCCTGTCTAGAGCTAGAGAAATTCCTGAAGATATTAATCCTTTTAATGAGAAATCTGTGGGGTCTATCCCAGATCTTTCTTTCAGTTTGATGTCTTAGTCTACTCAGGCTGTTTTATAATAAACTACCGTAGACTCAGTATTTATTTTTTTGCAGTTAAAAGACATGATAAAGAATCTGCCTGCAATGCAGAAGACCTGGGTTCAGAAAGATCCACTGGAGAAGGGAATGGCAACCCACTCTAGTATTCTTGCCTAGAGAATTCCACAGACAGGGGAGCCTGGTGCGCTACAGTCCACGGGCTTGCAAAAGAGTTGGACATGACTGAGCAACTAACACTTTCACTGTCATAGTTGATTTATATGTATGTTAGTTTCAGGTGTACAGAAAGGTGAATCAGTTTGTATATACATATATCCACTCTTTTTTTAGATTCTTTTCCCATACAGGTCACTACAGAGTAATGAGTAGAGTTCCATGTGTTATCCAGTAGATCCTGATTAGTTATCCATTTTATATATAGTAGTGTGTATTTGTCAACCCCAGTCTCCCTGTTTATCCCTCCCCTGCTCTTTTTTTTAAATTTATTTTTAATTGGAAGATAATTGTTTTGAATGTTATATTGGTTTCTGCCGTAAAATATGAATCAGCTATAAGTGTACATATATCCCCTCCTTGAATTTCCCTCCCACACACTCCCATCCCAGCCCTCCAGGTCATCACAGAGCACCAAGGTAAGCTCCCTACTGCACAGCAACTGTCTGCTATCTATTTTACACATAGTGTACATGGACATCTGTGTTCATTGCAGCACTGTTTACAATAGCCAGGACAAGGAAGCAACCTAGATGACTGAATGTCTTATAAACAACAGAAATTCATTTCTCACAGTTTGGGAGGCTGGAAGTCTGAGAGCAGAATGACAGGATGGGTGTGTTCTGGTGAGGACCCTCTTCCGGTCTGCAGACTGCTGACTTCTCCTTGTATCCTCACGTAGCAGAGAATAGAGATGGGGAAGCAAACTCTTTGGTGACTCCTATAAGGGCACTAATCTCATTTATGAAGGTTCCACCTTCATGACTTCATCTAATCTTAATTACCTTCCAGAGGCACCACATTGTAATACCATCAAGGGGTAGGGGGGAGGATAGGATTTCAACAAGTGATTTTGGGGAGGTACAAAAATATTCAGTCTGTAATAGCTGAGTATAACTATAATTCATCTGTTTGTGTGTTACTTGTTCATTCGTGTCTGACTCTTTGCAACCCCATTGGACTGTAGCTTGCCTGGTTCCTCTGTCCATGGAATTTTCCAGGCAAGAACACTGGATTGGTTAGCCATTCCCTTCCTCAGGGGATCTTCCCCACCCAGGGATCAAACCCTGATCTCCTGCATTGCAGGGAAGTTCTATACTGTTTGAGCCACCAGAGGATCCAGATCCTAATTCTAACTGTCCCATCGAATGACCAAATCCTTTGACATTATCACAGTAAACCACCTATGTGAAAGCATTTTGAAACAACCACTATACAATTACTTATAATTTTATTTTGAACCACTATTTTTCTTTCCTTTTCATAGATAAAGTTTAGTGTTTTAATTTAAGGCTTCTATGTCTGTCCACTTAGACTGTCTGAGACTCTAGATCCATCAGATCTGTATTAGGAAATGTCTATCCTTCTGTTCAGTGAAGCGTACAGTATGCCACCAGATAGCATAAGCTCTGATGGTGATATGAGGGCCTGAGATTTGAAGAAAGTAAGAGTTGTCCTTCTCTGGAATTCTCTAAATTATGGTAAACGCAATGAGAGTAAAGATAGGATCTTACTTGCCTATGTATTCCCAGCATAAATGTTTATAGAATGAATTCCTTATGGTGACCCCACTGGCATAGTGGCGACAGGGAGGAAGAGAAGCTCTGTGTTAAACATGGTTTTTCAGTCTGGCCACTGCCTGAGCTTTCATTCTTGTATCCTGCAAAGAGTACAGGTTAAGGGATTCTGTTTTGCTTCAGAGTGAGGTGTTTATGATCCATAAGGGTTCTATGAAAAGCCTGTAACCCGCTATCTGAATGCAGGTAACTACGGGGAGGTGGGCATGGTAAACAGTTCTTTACACATTATTCCTTAGAATCCCCCTACACCCCTGACCTTCAGCAATATGGGGCAAAGAAGCATCAAGGCCTATCAAGTCCCAGGGAATATCAAGTGAGGAACTCATAGCCATATGAGATAAATGTGAATAACAGTATTCTAATCTGTACTATTATTTCTATCAATAATAATACTTTTCATTTCTCTTTTTGAATTTGTATTAAAGACATATATGCTTAAGTTAATAGGAGCTCTGAATTTATTCATGTTGTATATTTAATATTCTCCCTCTGACACCACTTTGATATTTAATCTTTGTCACATATACACAGTATTTTATGTGCTATAAAATCTATATCAGAGAAACACAATGAAGTCTAGATTACCTAAGGTCAAATTCTATTTTTGACCTCGGAAGTGTTTAGAAAATTGAGAAGAAAGAGGCTGAAATTTTACATTTGATATCACTCAGCAATACTGTGCTATAAAATCAACTTTCCTTTGTGAAGTCTAAAAGTAAACAGTAATATCCAAATCTTCTACTGAATCTAATATCAAAGTAATACTTAGACCAGGCTTGGGGCTGGAGGGGAGGGAGAAAGAGGAGCTCTTCTTTGTACACAGACTGCAGCACTCTAGTGTTTCTCACATTTCTGGAAAGACTTATTTAATCCACCTTGTCATGTGCTGACATTTAATAAACACCTCATTCCTCTCTAGGTATTCTTAACAGTGAGCTGCAGAATAGTAAATCCCTTGCCAGTTAACATTATTGAAATGGCCAAACAGCTTTTCTCATGAAAAATAAAGTTAATGGAAAAATTTTCTATTTTAGTGTGATTTTTAAAATTCTATCAACTGTTTACATGTGCATATCTGCAATGTACATTGCTTGCTATGAGTGAAACATACTTTTTTATGGTGATAATGATACTCCTATAATATTATACATATGGTTTCATTTGTATGACATACAATTCATTACTCTCCTTCATTGGTTAATATTTTTATGAGAATCTTTCTCCCTAGACTAATGTAAAATGTGCCTCTCTGAGCATTGTACACATCTTCAAAGAAGGCTAATACTTTACAAATTTGCTGGCTAATGTGTAATCTGCAGCAAATATCCGCCTCATCTGACAAACACCATCTCAGCTCAGGAAGCCACGTTCAATCAGTCTATCAGATCTGACATTGGTGGTATCCACGCAGCCCTTCCCAGCACACACCCTGCCTTTAAAGGCCTTCCCATTCCCTGTTATTGGTCTCACAGATGATAGAGTATGACACTCCATAAACAATGAGCTAGGCCTTTTGTAGGCTGCTTTGCTTTTCTTGGCTTCAAACTGCCACTGAATGTCAAATCAATTTGGCTCTCATTAGAACAGCTTTATATGTGCAAATGTATTTGGGTCTGGTTGCCACTTTTTTTCCCCCTATTTTTTCCCTCCTTTCCATTTCTCCTCTTCTCTTCAAGATGATGTAATTTTTTTCTAATCCATGCCAACACCTGTTTCTCTAAAAGAGAAAGGAGAGGGAAAAAAGGGAGAAGAGAAAGAAGAGCAAGAGAAAAAGCTGTGTGCTGCTCTTTATCACAATTAGCATGAACACCAGGCTGGCACATTATGGCTCAAGTTTCCCCAGAACAAAGAAAAAAGGCCTTGTTGCCACGATATTGTACATCACAGGACCCAGATAAAGTGCGGAGTCTATGTAAACCTTGGTTCCTGATGTCTGGAGAGACGGCTGTCAAGATAGAGCAAGGTGTGTAAGCCGGTTTTATTGATAAGTGATGAAGCCAGCAATAAATCTGATGCAGTGCTTAAGGAAGTCTGAGCCTGAGCACCATGTTTGATGGAGGGCTGTTTTCCTCTTAAGCTGGGAGAAATAGAAGGCTACACCTTAGAAAAGAACACAGATTTAAAGAGGCAGCAGGAAGCTAAACGATGAACAGAGAGCCAGGGAGAGAGAGAAGAAAACACAAACTAGAGTCTGGTCAGTCTTCATACATTTGATCTGCATGTACTTTTCTGTTTACGTGAGAGTATTTCCCTCCCCATACAATGGACTTCAAGGTCTCTGATTCAACTAAGTCATTTTACTGCTAAAAAGAAAATGTTCAATGTACATGAATGCCTTTTAAAGGAATGTGTGCAGCTGGATCTATGATTTCACTGCTACACACTCTTGTTGAATTTACTGATGCAAAAGAACTATAACATAGGGTGGGTTGAATCTGAATTCATAAATTAGATAATTCTTAATATTGTGTGACACCCCTGAGGGATTTAGGTATTTGAGAGTTCACCAATGTGTGTGTTTACATGCATACTTATTCATTTATTGAGCACCTGTTATGCATACTATTTCTAGGTGCTTGGGGTACATCCATGAACAAAGCAATCCCTGTCCTTGTGGAGCTTATGTTCTAGTGGAGGGATATAGATAATAAATAATGAGCCTAAGAAACAGTTGAAATATTGTTTGTTAGAAAGTAATAAATGTTACCCCCACATGCTGAGTAAAGAAGATTAAGAACTCTTGACTATTTGGTTATAATTTTTAATAGAGGGGGTTAAGTAGGAATCATTGAGAGGTTGACTTTTGAACAAAATCATGAATAATGTAAGGGAGCAAAATGTCTACAAATCTGGGGGAGAAGGCACCAGACAGAGGGAACAATCAGTGCAAACGCTCTGATGTGAGCACAAGACTGGAAGGCATGAAGGGCAGCGTGGCCAGAGAACATGAACTTGGGGGAAAAAGGAGGTAATGGAGGTGACCCAGGTAATGTAATGCCCACCAGGCCACTGGAAAGCCAAAAACTTTGTGCAAGATGGGGATTTATTAGAGTTTTGAGCACAAGAATTATATGATTGTATATGCCATACATTTTTTTCTATTAAAAAACATGTTTGCTCAGATTGTGGTCATTTGAGGGTTTGTGTAGTTTCCCATGAAGGCTGACAGATAAAGAAGAGTAAGATCAACACGATTTAGACATTTTGTGGATTTCTAAGAAGGACTGTTAATAAGGATGAAAGCCAAACCCATATCAGAACTCTGTTAGGATGTCAGAGCTGAAATCTTGCTGAGTAAGTTATGGAATAATTAACTGAGAAATTAGAAGTAGTGACCTATTTATATTACTATAAGTACAGAATTTGTATAGATTAAAGGAAATTAAAATAAAATTAATATTCATTCCTGTGTAACAGATATTGCAACTACACAGACATTTTTCTACCACAGCTGTGTTATGATCTATGTGATGTTAGGCTACTTAATTAATATCTTTTAATGTGTGTCTCCTCATCATAAAATAGGAATAACAATAACAGCGCCCTTGCACAGTTGTTTTGAGGATTAAATTATATATCCTATGTGTGGCTGGCCTAAAGTGCATGTTCAACATACTGTCGTTTTCTTCCTCTGTATCCTCCATGGAATCCATATTGAACAAATATTTTCAAATTATTGTAGAGATGTTAGTGGCCAATTTAAGCAGTGGGGAGAAAAGCATAATGAAATAGAATAAATCTGATTAAATCAGTCTCCCATAGTTTCCTAGGTAGGTGATGCATAAACAATCACTTACCTACATATTTCTTAGGCATCCCAACCCCTAAAAGTCCCAGTGCAAATAAAATACACTAGAGGTATGTCAACAAAGGGTGCTTCTTTTGGTGGACCTCTGTCTGGCCCGTTCATGGACTGCTGTAGATTCAGCTCAGCAAATATTTGTTAAATATGGCTATGCAGGCTCTGAGGTAGAATAAAACATTGCCCTTCAGAGGCTTCTGGTCTGGGGGAAAAGTTCCTAGTTGGTGGTGATTACCTAACTCTTTATCCTCCAACAAAGAGTTTTAGCTGATTAATTTTTTTGTATTCTGAATCATAATGTTATCATTCACTCCTTCCAGAAATATTCCTTGTGTTTTCTTGTTTGGCAAGCAGTCACTATTATGTAAATGAGCAGGTCTGAAGGGATAGGGATAAACATTTCTGTTATATCAATGTACAATTACAGAACTCATCCTTCTCCAGAAGATTAATTTTTCAAGGTTAGTGTAGATGTCCTCAAGGATGATAGGGGCAAGAGTTAAGATACTATTCTATCATTGATGGTAAAGAGAAAAATACTTTAATTCACTATTTTCTGGTAGCTACAAGCCAAAATACTTGAATTGATTTAATAAAACTGAAGAGAAAAAATAAAGTAAAACTTTTAAGCCCTGAAGATTCTTAAAAATAGTTTTTAAAAGGAAGAAAAAAAAAAAAGCCAGAAGAATTCCTTTAAATTCCTGGGTCCCTCAAATGAGATTTTAGTAGTGGCAAGTAAAACATATTGATTGGCACCAAAGTATAAGATCTTTGTCACCATCTGTTTCCTGATTGTGTCAGCAAGTATTTTTTCCCCATGAGAGTGTGAGAATACACCATAGCCTAAAAGTATCAAAGTGTCAATTATGCACCACATTTAAAAGTTGGAAGCCCAGTTCATGAAAGTCAGTGACAAAAGTCCTGATTCTCTTTTCTTCCTAAACTGAAATCCTTCATTATTTTGTGACCTACAAGAAGACCAATGGCTTCATGGCTCCCTGGGGTAGGAAGCTATAATAAAAAAGGTTTGGAAAAAAATCATCTAAAATGAATATTTATTGAAAACCTCCCCCATGCAAGTCACTTTGCTATAATATGATATGAAGTTATTATGAATGCTATATGCAAATAATTTTTAACAAGTATGGGTGGCAGGGAGGAATAAAGAATTGAAAGGAAAGAGGATCTGGAAAGTGAGAAGGATGGGTAAACAGGCAAACATTTGGGAGTTTGGGCTAGAAATTGAAAATAAAATGCACTGATAGAACTAGTTGAAAAATTAGGCCACAGGCGATGAAAGTTGGAAAGGATAGAATCTTCCAGAAAGATTCAAATCCAAGTTTTCAGGCTGAAAATGAAAGTGAAAGTGTTAGTCACTCAGTCATGTCCGACTCTTTGCAACCTCATGGACTGTAGCCTGCCATGCTCCTCTGACCATGGAATTCTCCAGGCAAGAATACTGAAGTGAGTTGCCATTCCAGGAATCAAACGTGGGTCTCTTGCATTGTGAGTGCATTCTTACCATCTGAGCCACCATGGAACCCCTTTTCAGGCTGAAATTAAGATGATTTCCACCTGTCTTCTTTTTTATCTAGTAATTTTCCTGTTATTTAAATCTGATGTGTGGTATCCTTTTTTCCCTCCTGTTATGATCACTGCTATTGCTGATCACAACTAGTAGTTAACTACGCTGATTTTTTAAGTTTTGAGTTCCTTCACATTTCTCTCTCTGTTCTGGGTAGGGAGAAGAACTGCCTGCTTTTATCTGCTCTGATTATTTTTTGATGTGTCTACAGCCAGGTGTCAGCAGGGCTATCAGCTTCGACTCATTCTGTTACCCAAGAGTGTTGCAATAAATGCTGAAGCCATTCCTGTAGCATTAGAGGAGTGGCCTGTGCTCCGATCAGGTGGTCACAGATACCATCTGTCTGCTCTAGTGTTTCCTTTCATGATAAATCCTGGGGAGTTGTTTCTTTCAGTTGGATACATCCATTCTTTAGTTTAGAGATGGGAGACTTGGGTTCTCATAGCACATTCACTCATGTTAAAAGATAAAGTGAGGAATATAAAAAATTTTAAGCTGAAGCAAAAATTGATCAAAAGTGGCAGAGTGTAATTGATTAGGACACTTCATTGACAGGAGCTGGGATTTATAGAGATAAGGTATGGAAGCAAAGGGAAGAAAGTATCTGATTGATTATAGTTGGTTGTTTATGATTCGTTGTCCTTGGGTTTTGCTTTCATAACCTTGAGACATTTACAGGCTCAGATTTTGGTTTGCTTAAGCAGGCCACCATGACATTAGAGCCACCCCAGTCTAATGGCTTTTTCATTGGTACCTAACATCAAAACCCAACATCATCAAAAAATTCTACAAACAATAAATGCTGGAGAGGGTGTGGAGAAAAGTGAACCCTCTTGCACTGTCGGTGGGAATGCAAATTGATACAGCTACCATGGAGATTCCTTTAAAACTAGAATAAAACTAAGTGCTGTGCTGTGCTGTGCTTAGTCACTCAGTGGTGTCTGATTCTTTGCGACCTCATGGACTGTAGTCTCCCAGGCTCCTCTGCCATGGGGATGCTCCAGGCAAGAATACTCGAGTGGGTTGCCATGCTTCCTCCAGGGGAATCTTCCCAACCCAGGGATTGAACCCAGTCTCCTGCATTGGAGGCAGATTCTTTACCATCTGAGCCACCAGGGAAGCCCAAGAAACTGGAGTGGGTAGCCTATCCTTTCTCAAGGGTATCTTCCCGACCCAAGAATCGAACTGGGGTCTCCTGCATTACAGGTGGATTTTTTACCAGCTGAGCCACAAGGGAAGTATTAAAACTACCATATGACCCGGCAATCCCACTACTGGGCACATACCCTACAACTGAAAAAGACATGTGGACCTCAGTGTTTGTTTATTGCTGCACTATTTCAATAGCTAGAACATGAAAGCAACCTAGATGTCCATTGACACATGAATGGATAAAGAAACTGTGGTACGTATATACAATGAAATATTCACTTCAGTTCAGTTCAGTTCAGTCACTCAGTAGTGTCCAACTCTTTGTGACCCCATAGACTGCTGCATGCCAGGCTTCTCTGTCTATCACCATCTCCCGTGTCTTGCTCATACTCATGTCCATCAAGTCGGTGATACCATCCAACCATCTCATCCTCTGTCACCCCCCTCTCCTCCTGCCTTCAATCTTTCCCAGAATCAGGGTCTTTGCTATCGCATCAGGTGGCCAAAGTATTGGAACTTCAGCTTCAGCATCAGTCCCTCTAATGAATATATTCAGGACTGATTTCCTTTAGGATCAACTGGTTTGATCTTGCAGTTTAAGGGACTTTCCAGAGTCTTCTCCAACACCACAGTTCAAAAACATCAATTCTTCGGCACTCAGCTTTCTTTATGGTCCAACACTCACATCCATACATGACTACTGGAAAAACCATAGATTTGACTAGATGGACCTTTGTTGCCAAAGTAATGTCTCTGCTTTTTAATATGCTAACTAGGTTGGTCATAGCTTTTCTTCCAAGGAGCAAGTGTCTTTTAATTTCATGGCTGCAATCACCATCTGCAGTGATTTTGGAGTCTCAAAAAATAAAGTCTGTCACAGTTTCCATTGTTTCCCCATTATTTACCTTGAAGTAATGGGACCAGATGCCAAGATTTACGTTTTTTGTATATTGAGTTTTAAGTCAGCTTTTTCACTCTCCTTGTTCACTTTCATCAAGAGTCTCTAGTTCTTCTTCACTTTCTACCATAAGGGTGAAGTCATCTGCATATCTGAGGTTATTGATATTTCTCCTGGAAATCTTGATTCCAGCTGTGCTTCATCCAGCCCAGCATTTTGCATGATGTACTCTGCATATAAGTTAAATAAGCAGGGTGAAAATATATAGCCTCGACATACGCCTTTCCTGATTTGGAACCAGTCCATTGTTCCACATCTAGTTCGAACTGTTGCTTCTTGACCTCCATACAGTTTCTCAGGAGGCTGGTAAGGTGGTCTGGTATTCCTGTCTATAAGAATTTTCCACAGTGTGTTGTTATTCACACAGTCAAAGACTTTGGCGTAGTCAGTAAAGCAGAAGTAGATGGTTTTCTGAAATTCTCTTGCTCTTTCTATGATCCAACAGATGTTGGCAATTTGATCTTTGGTTCCTCTGACTTTTCTTAGTCCAGCTTGAACATCTGGAAGTTCACATTTTCATGTACTGTTGGAGCCCGGTTTGAAGATTTTTGAGATTGCTTTGCTGGTGTTTGAGATGAGTGCAATTGTGCAGTAGTTTGAACATTCTTTGGCATTGCCTTTCTTTGGGATTGGAATGAAAACTGACCTTCTCCAGTCCTGTGACCACTGCTGACTTTTCCAAATTTGCTGGCATATTGCATGCAGCACTTTCACAGCATCATCTTTTAGGATTTGAAATAGCTCAATTGGAATTCCATCACTTCCACTAGCTTTGTAGTGTTGTTCCCTAAGGCCCACTTGATTTCATATTCCAGGATGTCTCATTCTAGGTGAGTGATTACACCATCATGGTTATCTGGGTCATGAAGATCTTTTTTGTATAGTTCTTCTGTGTATTCTTGCTACCCCTTCTTAATATCTTCTGCTTTTGTTAAGTCCATACTTTTTCTGTCCTTTATTGTTCCCATTTTTGCATGAAATGTTCCCTTGGTATCTCTGGTATTTTCTTGAAGAGAACTCTAGTCTTTCCCATTCTGTTGTTTTCCTCTATTTCTTTGCATTGATCACTTATTGGACTCTTAGCCATAAAGCAAATGCATCTGAGTTAATTCTAGTGTGGTGAATGAACCTAGAGGCTATTATACAGAGTGAAGTAAGTCAGAAAGAGAAAAACAAATGCTGTACATTAATACACATATATGATATCTAGACAAATGGTAGTGGTAAACCTATTTGCTGGGCAAGAAGAGAGACCAGACATAGAGAACAGACTTTGGACACAATGGGGGAAGGAGAAGGTTGGATAAACTGAGAGAGTTTATCATATATAAAATAGATCCCTATGGAAGTTGCTGCATAACACAGGGAGCTCAGTCTGGTACTCTGTGACAACCTGGAAGGGTGGGAAAGGGTGGAGGGGGCGTTTAAGAGGGAGGGGACCTATGTATGCTTATGACTGATTCACCTTGCTGTGTGGCAGAAGCCAACACAATATTGTAAAGCAGTTATCGTCCAATTAATAATTAATTTTAAAGAACTCAACATCAAAACACAAGAATTTATGTTCGCACCAAGGTGTGTGTAGACTTGCAGAGACAGAGGGCTCAATGGAATAATCAAAAGCCTGCGCTAATCAGAAAAAAAGCATGCCAGTCTTCTTTCTTGTACTCACCTGGGTTAACCTGTGATGTGGAAGGAATACCCTACCTGGTGGAAAGACCAGCTTGGCACTGCAGCCAGCTATGCCCTCAAGTCTGGGGCTATAGATGTAACAGGAGAGTAATCAGTCAAATTCTCTGTTAAGATGTGATTAATTTGATTAAGTGAAGTATTGGAGCCTGCCAGATGGGTCTTGTTACACTCTCCAAGCATATGTAACCATAATTTAAGTTAAACTTGTTTGTGTGCATCTGGGGACCATGGGATACATTAGGTACTATGAGTTTGATTTGTATTTGAATACACTGATTGTATGAGGAGAGCAGAAACCAAAGAGTCTTTTGTCAGAGAAGTATCAGATAAAGTATCAGAGCCATTCAATGGGTGATCTGACAGCTTAACCTTTTACTGGGGGAGAAAAAAAAAAGTACAAAAATTAATAAAACATCATCATATTATAATAATACTATACAGGAAAAGAGTAAAGAATCTACATAGAGAGGGGTAGGGGCAGTAGTGTAAGGGGTGAAGGTGTGCCTGTACTGATAACAAACTAAACATGAAAGATATTGGGTCATCTGAGCTCCCTCTTTTGTCATTCACATTTTTAACTTTTTTATTACTCTCATTTTATGTACTCTAGTACAGTTTTTTACTTGTAGTTCTTACTTCTGTCTCTAACCTAAGAATTCCAAGGTATTATGAAATTGCTGGTTGTCTAGTAGGCATTCAACGAATATTCTCTGAGTAAAGATAAATCAAATTCAATCAGCAGAAAGCCTCTTAGTTAAAAATCAGAGAAATTTTGTGTATGAGGAAAAGTAGGTTCTTAAGTTGGATTTCCTGTAGCCACTCTCCCACAAAAAAAGGCAAATCTTAATACAAGAATTGGGTATGAGGAGTTTTTATGGAAAGTTACCTTAGGAAGCATTGTGAGTGAGGAAGTGAGAGATAGAAGTAATGGAAGTCAATAAAGAGTACAGGTTTTCACTGATATTAGAAAGTAGAGCATTCCTATGAAACCTTTCTAAGCTGAAATGGAGTAAAGTGAAGACAAAAGTACCCTAAGATACCCTTGCTAGTGGATATATGAAATAAATCCAGATAGAGCACAGTTGCTCACAGAAACAGTTCAAAGCTATGGTGGGTTGATGCTGAGGTACTTAGCATAGTTCCCATGGAAGGAGCTTGGTGGTGCCACTCTTGCCTCTATAAGGGTTCATGGCAAAAACGCTGAAAGCGACTTTTACTTTTTTTTTGCAAAAGTGATACTCCTTTTTGTATTTCTTTCAGTTAGCAAAAATAGGTACTAATGTGGGTCTTCTGTAAAATGAAGTGGTGTAAAGCAAAATTTTAAAAAGTGGGGTTTAGGTACTGGGGGTGAGTGATGGAAATACCTGTATACTAATAAGTGAGTCTTCCATATGGACAACTGGGCTTAGCCTTGCTGGGGAATTCTGAAAGACAGTGTGAAATATAATTCAGAAGTTTCCCTATGAAGTATGAGGAAGGGTGTGGGCCATCCCTTGTTAGTTAGAGCTTGTTTTGGTGATGTTTAGCGTTACACTCCAGAAGATAGTGAAGGACAAGGAAGCCCAGCATGCTACAGTCCATGGGGTTGCAAAGAGTCTGACACAACTTAGTGAGTGAACAGTAGCAGCAAGCATTACATTTACCCTAATTTTGTCTATTTATTGTATTTTCTCTCCCATGACTGTTGTGCTTATTCTCTAATAGCTGAATGGGGAGTTGCTAACCTGATCACTTAGGGGTCCATTTTACTATGGGTGGTGGGGCTCTAAGAATAATCCCAAACAGCCTGTGCTCTTTGGCTTGGTGTTTTTTGGTCTGTGTTTACAAAAACAATTCTGTGAAAGGGTTATATAGCCTGCCAGTGATAACAGAGGCATGCTCTTTCAAGGGTATACGTGAAGGTAGTTAAGTAAACTATCCTCACTTGACACAGAGTTCTTTAAGAAAATGATTTGGAGATAGCACCCATATGAATGTTGCAATAGTGCCTGAAGTAGGGGGACAGGTAGTAATGATATACTGGGTCTTCTCTGTACTCTTTGACATCATGGGGATCCAACCCAAAGCACTGGGATGAGGTATTCTTCAAGTTTCAGAGCTCTCCTCTATTGAACCAACTGTCCATTAAAGGAATTTATGCTCAAGTTCTTTTTTCATTCCTGGAAAGGAAGCATGTGAACCTTGAATAGCTCACTTGGATGAGATGCTTCAGGAGAGGCAAATATCCATCACTTAATATCTGAAATGTCCCACAGAGAGCCTGGGGCCATTGCAGTAGATGTTATATGAACTCTATGCTTGATCCAGTCTTCCTAAAGTAGCAGTGCTTCAAGGTCTCTGAAGAAATCACTGGGAGTATTGAGAGTACCAAGGCACTTTAGAGTGCTGCTTACATTTCAATTAGAAGGTCTCCTGCTATAAGTGACAATAAAATAAATGGTTGTAGATAACCTTAGCAAAGGAGACTATCTCTAGCTTTAAGATATACTGATCATGCCCTGAGACAAGAGTTCTGCTTAACAAACTGTGTGGAAGTCTTAGCTGCTTGCAAAGAAGGCATGGTCCCTCAGGTGGTAACTTTTGATTGATGAAGATTATGAGACTAGGAAAATCTTTCCAAAGAATGAGAATTTTTGAAGACTCATCCAGAGTCAAAGCAGCTAGCCATGAACGTAGCATCAGAAGGGAGTCACAGATGATATATTCCCCCTTGTCGCCATCACTGCATCCCAAATTTTGAGAGAAAAATTAAAACTCAGAGACTTAGTAGTGTTGTCAAAAGTATATTCTGGGTAGCTGCATATATTGTGAAACAGGTCATATTTGTTCTTTGGTTGTAGAAAAATATAATTGTTTCCATCGAGATAGGAAATGAAAACAGAGACGCTATGGAATCCAGATGAAATTTAACTCTTCACTAGTTATTATTGACCCAGGGTTAAGAGAAAGAATTGAGACCTACATGCCTTCTAAGTTTGATCACCCTCAGAGTTAATATTTGGTGCCTATGTCTTAGCCCTTAGGTTTTTACTGTCACATTCACTCGGAGATAGAGTCCACAAGAAAGTATTTTGGGAGGCTTAGCTTTTGCCTCTTTGCTACATGGCTGAGTGATACTTACTGTAAAACTTTAATTTACTTTGTTTCCTCTTTATATTTGTGACCAGTCCACAAGTGTCCATGCTCTCATCATGGAGGCATGCATAACCCATAAGATAAGTCTGATTTTTGTAAGCTTTATCTACACAGACCAGTTGTACTCTTAGCCTTTCTGTTCTGAAGCTTTCAAAATGAAAAAGAGATGAAGTGTCACTCATATCCCTAAGTCTTTTTAAAGTTTTATTTTTCACATGATCATGCAGTAAAATTGACTTTTTTTATTTTTTGGTATAAAGTTCTATGAATTTTAACACATGGATAGATTTATGTAACAACCACTACTCTTAGGAAACAGAACAGTTCATCATCACCGACAGCCCTCTGTGTCCCTTTATAGTCACATCCTCTGCCTTCCTTAGCAGTCACTGATCTGTCCACTGTCACTATAGCTTTGCCTTTTTGAAAATGTCATATGAATGGAATCATATAATATGATATCTTTTGAGACTAATGATCTAGTTAGACCAGATAATAAAAGGCAGTGGAAGGTACACTCTAGATTGTGTGATATAGAAAAGTGGTTGAAAAGCTTCATTAAGGCAACATTATTGTTGAAATAGAATTGGCTATGACATGCTTCACAGAAGAGGTCAAGTGTGGAGGTTGGGTCTCAGAATTCAGGCATCTTCGTTGCTCTTAAAATTGAGAGCAACATGAACAAAATAGTTTTTGAAGATTAATTAGCAGAGATACAACAGAAGTATTACCTGGCATGTAATATTTGGAAGACAAAAGTGATGGCTGAAGCCTCAAGAACTCTGAAGGAGAGAAAGCAGAGGGCAGTTAGTATAGGGTCAAAGACAAAAACTTGAATGACAGCTGGGGGATGGGAAGGGAAGGGAGACCTCTAAAACTATTAAATGAGGAACAGAGAAAGAGCAATCATAGAGGTGAAATGAAACCAATTTTTAAAAAAGAAGCAGGTAATCAAAACATTAAATTTCATACAGAATTTAAAGTGTGGCATAGAAGAAACTATGAATAGCATTGGAGAAATTTAGTTGCAATGGAATTTGGGCATAAAGGCCAGATTGCAATGGAATTAAGTGGATACATTGAAGATGTAGAAGAACTCAAGGCCGACTGGCTATGAACTGGTCCCATATTTAGAATGAGTTGCAAGATCAAGGGAAAGGCTTATAAATTGAGTTATAAGCATAAGCACTGCAGGCAGAGAGGAGGTGTAGTGAGTAAAAACAGTAGAGTCATGAAATTTCCCTCAGAATCCAAAGCTTATAAGGAGTTACTTTAATCAAACTACCTTTCGTTGTCATTTAGTCACTAAGTTGTGTCCGACTCTTGCAACCCCATGGACTGTGGCCTGCCAGGTTCCTCTGTCCATGGGATTCTCCAGGCAAGAATACTGGAGTGGGTTGCCATCCTCTTCTCCAGGGGATCTTCCCAACCCAGGGATTGAACCCAGGTCTCCTGCATTGCAGGCAGATTCTCAGCCCCAACTGAGCTACAAGGGAAGCCCCAAACTACCTTTATATGTGTTTTATCTGATGAGATTCATGGGCCAAATGGACTGTCAATAGCTTCCAACTACTTCTCTCATCACTACCAAAAGCAGATCTATTATAATTGCTATGTTACTTAAATTTTCCAGTTGTCACAGAATTTATTCTCATCTATCACAAACTCTGATTGACTTAGAAAGAGGACTCTACTAATTCTGAGCAAATGGATTAATATTGAAGTAAACTGATCGCAACTATTTACAGATGTAAGCACTTTAATTTGTAAAGACACTCATAAGGATTTTTATTTCACTCATAAGTAATATTTTGAATGATAATAAAAACTACTACTATGGTAGAGCAGTAGGTGGAGGTTTACCCAACCTCATTATAAAGACAACACAATTCTCTCCTGGAACTCAACCATGTCAATCATACAGTAGCATCCCAAAGCATTTACCTCCAATTTTCTTGAATGGAAGAATCTCTCATAATTGTTAGTATATAGCAAGTCAAAATTTTAAACAAGGCTTTGCTTGCTACCAAAATTGATTTCTGTAATTCTCTCTAGTATGGTTTTTCTGACAAGGCTATTTCTAGATTACCAGTGTTTGGACTTAGCTCATGCTGCTTATGCAACTTTAATTCTTGCCTCTAAGCTGCAACCTTGTCCCTCTGCCAATCACAGCTGGAAGCATCCTCCCAAGTTATGGACCTTTTCATCAACTGGGCTCTACCAATCACTACTATCGATCCTCCACTCCTCATAAAATAAAACAGAGATTTCGAGGGCTTTTTGACATTTTGCTGTGGTTCCCTGAAGACCCATCCGGGATACTTCCATGGACCTGCTTTACTCTGTAAGGATGATCTATTTCACAAAGACCTTACCATAACTCAAAGTAATCTTTAAAATAAACCTTGTAAGATAGGCTAGGGCATATTGATTACCTCTTCTCTACACTCTTGTCCTGGATAGAAGTCAGCCTGACTCCTGTGAATTCTGGAAACTTATAACTTTCTATTAAAGAAACATAGTGGTGTGGTAGAGCTAGCACCTGGGGTCCAACCAGAATTGAAAACTATTATTTTCTGAGGCTCTTCAAGATGCCGTTTTCTCTTAGGCTGAAGGACATGTAAATTCAGCTCTTAGTATGTGCATAGGGCAAGGTTTTTGATAAAATCTTATGTCCTTATTATATTCTACCTGGAATTCATATCCCTTCTACTTTTGTGTATCTTTCTAAATTTATTGAGCAATCAAAATGTGGCAGAGTTGATGATTGAGAACTATGTTAGTCAGTTCTCTGTAGTTGATTATTATCTACATTCCATACAATTAAGGCTATACAGTGATTGAAACAGGACTCTGCTTTTAGTTTTGCAGAAGTAATGAGTAATGGAAATGTGCTGCCTTTCCCTGATAGGTGATGCGAACTCCTTAGAAGATGAATGTCTCTGTAGAAATAAAGTGAAACAAGGCCTTTTACAAACTAGGCTCTGGGTTAAACCTATATATGAAGATGCAAAAATCAGTCACCTATAGGTGCAATTGCCAGTCACCTTGCTTCCAGTTCTTCTGAAACACATTTAAGGGGGCCTGAATTTCCCAATGAAAGTAATATATTTGAATTAAAATTACCTTCCTTAAGCAAGTTCTCTTATGAGAGGCAACTCTGTTAAGTTAGTAACATATTAATACAAATTAGGTAATTAGATTTATCTTCTGCCATATTCAGAGTGATTTTAGGCACATGAGAATACTGGGTTTGAGGAAATGGCACACAGGCGAAGGGGAAAGAGAATTCATTCAGACAGAGGGGCAAAAAAATGAGAGTTAAACAGTTTGGTTTAAAAGAGTTAAAAGTGAGAGTTAAAAAAATCTACTTTGGGTTGCTTTTGCTAAGCTGGTAGTGATTGATTCTGTGCTGAAATATCTTTGACCCCTTTGCAGACGTGGCCATTGAGGTGTTATGTGGCATATCCCAGTGAGCCATGGGAAAGGAAGCAATACACTGCTGTGTGAGGGAAGGAAAGGCAGAAGAGACCTTCAAAATCTTTAGCATTATTTGTTTTATGTAAAGGAGAAAATGGTAATTCCAAAATTCATCAAATTAGAATACATCACCCTACAATTTATTATTATATTGAGAGAACCCATGTTTATTACACAGTGACTCCTTTCCTCATTACTTTGTAAAAAGTAAAATAATTTCAGGGAAAGTACCTAATGTTTCAAGAAATAGAGAAAAATGTCTTCACAAAAGGCCTACTTAAGCTAGATCACCATTTTTGTAAGAAGAGGTCAGCAGAAAAAAAAAAAAAATAAAATAAAAAAAAATAAAAAATAAAAAAAGAAGAGGTCAGCAGAGAATGTCAAGAGAAAAACTGTCTAGTCTATACTGAAATTTGAAGGGGCTGTTACACAGGGAATAGCTACAGGGCTTTAGTGCTCAAATTCAACTGAAGAATAAAGATTCATGCATGGATACTAAGGAGAAAGGTCAAGTGAAGCAGGAGAAAATTAAGGATTTACCAAAAGGCCAAAAACCATCTTCAAGAACTAAGAGGGAGTGGACATTTGAAAAATTAATTAGACCAGAGGTCAGTGGAGAATAAAGCAATACTGGTGCAGTAAGAGAGTTGTTCTAACAGTGAGGGTAAGATATAGCCAAGGGAAAATAAAATGTCGGGGAGGTTGTATTCAAGGCTGCTTCACAAAGGAACCTAAAATAGATGGTTAGCAATAAATGAAACAAACTGCTGGTATAAAATTGTAAATGACAGAGAGGAAAAGGGGAGACAGCTAAATATTTACTGTTACTGCACAGATCTCAAACGAAGTAATCTTTCCAACAATCATTAGCCAAAAAAATTACATGACTCATGATCAATATAGAGTTTGGCACAAATCAATTAGAATGAACTTAGAGATGTTTAAAAATTAGAATGAGCTAGGGAAACTAAAGGCAGAAGGAGTGGAGTCAGGTGAGAATACCGGTGACCAAAGTCTAGTTTCAGTTATGCTCAGAACAAGAAAAGCTAGAGAGGCATTGATCTTTGGCTAGGAGCAAACGGAAGGATAATAGATGAAGGAGAGCCAGTTAATCCCAATTTTGTTTCCTCTCTGTCAAGAAGGAATAAACCTACTACAATTAAAATAGAAATGTTTCTGTGAAAATGGTTAGAAAATACTAAGATGCTCTCAATATCTACCTAGTATCCTTAAGAAGAAATGAGTTTTTGTGAATGTGATTTCATGCTATGATCACAATGAATGCTAATAGCCACTTTCTTATTTTGATGTGATTTTAAAATTATGCATGTTCTTTACGGTTATTTTTAAAATTTTGATCCTGACCTACAGTAACAAATAACTTTATATTGTATTCCAGTACATACATACACACATAACTAAAACAAGATTTTCATAAATTTCTGAGTTTATACTTGAGTTATGTTTGAATCTATTCTTTTCCTTTTCTCAACAATGAGGAAAAAAAAAACAAAAACCTATGACCGACTAAACTGATATCATAGCTCACCAATTGGATGACATCCCATAGTTTGAAAACCACTGGTCTAATTATGGACAGTTTATTGGCAAAATGGATTCAGTCCTGTCATTGGTTCCTTTGTTACTCAAATACATTTTGTCATATTCTTCTTATTGAAAAGAGTAGTTAGTGTTTCCTTTTTCCTTTGGTAAAATAAGTAGCTTCATGGCACTCCATAAAATGTAGCTTGGTTGTTAACTATCCGAAGTAAAACCCTAGACTCCCAATAAAGCACTGACTTGCTTTAGGGTTAGTTACATATAAAACTGAACAGTATTGCCAGGGATAAACTTTGCAACCAAGTGCTTTGAAAGCTACTTTCACAGTCTTTCAGTGAACTGTTTAAACATAGAACCATATTTAAATATACCAGGAAAAAATATTTAAAGGTTAGTTGCTAAATGTTTGTAAATTTAAACAACCACTCCCATGGCCCAATTTTCTTGTAAATTTGGCTTTTTTTTTTTTAAAAAACAAACTTTCAAAGAAAACCACAAAAACACCTACAAGAATTCCTCCCAAAAGAAATGTCTTCAATATAATAATTTATGTTATGAATATATATAAATTATTTTTCTAAATAATCAGACAATATCCTGTTTGACTAATGCACCCAAACCAATTCTAACTTCATTTCATACCTTTGAGTTATTTGTCATTCATAGATGCACATGGATCACAAGATTAGCCTAAGTTTGCTATACTAATTTCAAGTTCTACACCTTTTAATATTTATAGTTTGATATTGCCATAATGTTGGGATAGTTATTTTACAGTGGTTTAGTGTAAGAATTTATGCTTTGTGCTTACCCTCCTGATTTGAGATAAGACTTTCACTTAAGATCTATAAGACTTAAGATCTACATCTAGAATAGACCTGAGACAGCATCAAGAGCCAAAACTACCTTTGTGATCTCTAGGTTGATACTCTTTGTTCAAAACTTTTATATTATAGGTAGCAAATAGTCATTTAAGCTTAAATTTCTGATCTTCTGCTACAAATTTCTCTGACAGTAGCTTTCCTACATTGATTTTCTTATCCTTCTAGATTGTTTGACCTCGGGTGTTCTCAAATACTCTTCTCATTTATCTACTTGTATATCTTTGATCACAAAAGTCTCTGTCAGGCATGACCTTTTTCACTGTTCAAATCTTAATTGTTTCAAGGTGGTTGCTTCCATCTCTTAAGTACCTATCATCTATGTAACTTACTTATCAGTTATGGTCAATATAAAGTGGTATAGTGTTTGTTTCTTGTATTTTAAAGTAACTTTTCATTTATGCATTTTTTTATAGTTGTATAAGTCATTAGTTCCACTACTATCATTTATTCTTTGCTCTATTTCTCAAAAACATATAGAGTGTCTGCTATGTATCACACACTGTTAGGAATTAGCCTATATGTGGACATTAATAATCTACATTGTAAAATATGAAGTAATACATTACAGGGCAATATCCTTGATGAACATAGATGAAAAAATCTTCAACAAAATATTAGCAAACAAAAATCTAGGAATACACTGAAAAGATCATATACCATGATCAAGTGAAATTTACTCCAGTGATTCAAGAATGGTTCAGCATCTGAAATCAATCAATACTGTATGTAACATTAGCAAAATGAAGGACAAAAATCACATGATCATCTCAATAGGTGCAGAAAAATAATTTTATAAGGTTCACCATCCATTTATGATAAAAAAGAAGACTCTCAACAAAATGGGTATAGGAGGAATTTGTGTGTTAGTCATTCAGTTGTGTCCAACTCTGTGACACCATGAACTGTAGCCCACTAGGGTCCTCTGTCCATGGAATTCTCCAGGCAAGAATACTGGAGTGTGTTGCCATTTCCTTCTGCCTCAACATAGTAAAGACTGTATATGACAAATCCATAGCAAACATCATACTCAACAGTGAAAAGCTGAAAGCTTTTCCTGTAAGATCAGGAACAAGACAAAAATGCTTGCTCTCTCCACCTTCATTCAACACAGTATTGGAAGTCCTAACCACCACAATTCAGTTCAGTTCAGTAGCTCAGTCATGTCCGACTCTTTGCAACCCCATGAACCACAGCATGCCAGGCCTCCCTGTCCATCACCAACTCCCAGAGTCCACCCAAACTCGTGTCCATTGAGTCGGTGATGCCATCCAGCCATCTCATCTCTGTCATCCCTTCTCCTCCTTCCCTCAATCTTTCCCAGCATCAGGGTCTTTTCAAATGAGTCATCTCTTTGCATCAAGTGGCCAAAGTATTGGAGTTTCTGCTTCAACAACAGTCCTACCAATGAACACCCAGGACTGATCTCCTTTAGGATGGACTGGTTGCATCTCCTTGCAGTCCAAGGGACTCTCAAGAGTCTTCTCCAACACCACAGTTCAAAAGCATCAATTCTTTGGCATTCAGCTTTCTTTATAGTCCAACTCTCACATCCATACATGACCACTGGAAAAACCATAGCCTTGATTAGACCACCACAATTAGGCAAGAAAAAAGAATAAAAGGAATCCAAACTGGACAGGAAGTAGTGAAGCTGTCACTATTTGTAGATGACATTATACTATATAGATAGAACCATAAAGACTCCACAAAAAACTGTTAGAACTAATTAATAAATTCAGTGAAGTCACAGGATACAAAATAAATGTACAGAAATCTTTGGCATTTCTATACACTAATAATGAACTATCAGAAAGTGATAATAAGAAAAGAGTCCAATTTATAATTGCACTGCAAAGAATAAAATACCTTGGAATAAACTTAACCATGGAGGTGAAAAAAAATATGTGTGTTAGTCACTCAGTCATGTCCTATTCTTTGATACTCAATACACTGTAACCCACCAGGCTCCTCTGTCCATGGAATTTTCCAGGCTAGAATACAGGAGTGAGTTGCCATTTCCTACTCCAGGGGATCTTCCCAGCCCAGGGATCAAACCTGGGTCTCCTGCATTGCAGGTGGATTCTTTATGGTCTGAGCTACCAGGGAAACCTATGGAGGTGAAATACCTGTATACTATAAATTATAATACACTGATGAAAGACGTTGAAGAGGACTCAAATGAATGGAAAGATACTCCATGTCTATGGATTGGAAGAATTAACAATATTAAAGTTTCCAAACTGTGCAAAGCAATTACAAAGTCAATACAATCCCTATGAAAATTCTAATGACATATTTCACAGAACTAAGAGAAATAATTCTAAAATTTGTATGAAACACAAAACATCTTGAATAGCCAAAACAATCTTGAAAAAGAACAAAGCTGGAATTATCACACCCCTGACTTCAGACTATACTACAAAGCAGCAGTAATCAAAGCAGTATGGAACTGGCATATAATTAGACACATAGATAAATGGAACAGAATAGACAGCTCAGAAATAAACCCATACTTATATGGTCAATTAATCTATGATAAGGAGGCAAGAATATACAATGAGGAAAAGACAACCTCTTCAATAGATGGTATTGGGAAAACTGAACAATTTCATCTGAAAGGATCAAACTGGATTACTGTCTCACATCATATACAAAAATAAACACAAAATGGATTAAACTTAACTGTAAGACTTGAAACTACAGAACTCCTAGAAGAAAACATAGATAGTTTGCTCTTTGACAGTAGTCTTGACAATAGTTTTTTGGATATGCCTTCTCAGTAAAGGAAACAAAGGCATGAACGAATGGAATCACATCATACTAAAAAGGAAACTATCAACAAAGCAAAAAGGCAGACTACTGAATGGTGTAGATACTTGCAAATGATATCATCAAAAAGGAGTTAATATCCAAAATAAACAACAAACTTACAACTCAAAATCAAAGAAATAAATGGCCAAACTGAAAAATGGGCAGAGGATCTGAATAGACATTTTTGCAAGAAAACATTCAAGTGGCCAACAGGCACATGAAAAGATATTCAACATCACTAATTATTAAGAAAATGTAAATGAAACCACAATCAGATATCACCTCACACCATTAAATGACTACATTAAAAAAGATAAGAAATAACAAATGTTGGAGAGAAGATGGAGAAAAGGGAACTTTTATACCCTGTGAGTCTGTAAATTGGTACAGATACTTATGGAAAACTATGGAGTGTCCTCAAAAAATATAGACTAGAGCTATCATATCATCCAGCTAGTACACTTTTAGGTACTTATCTGAAGAAGCAAAAACACCAATTTGAAAAGATAAATGCACCCTTTTTTCATTGCAAATTTATTTATAGTAGTCAATATATGAAAACAGCTTAAGTGTCCATCAGTGGATGAATGAATAAAGAAATTATGGCATATATATATATGCACACACAATAGAATATTAGCCATAAAAAGAGTGAAATCTTGCCATTTATGACAAAATGGATAGACTTTGAGGGTATTATGCTACCTGAAATAAGTCAGAAATGTAAAAACACAAAATAAAAAACATGCAAAATAAAGGAAGAACAAACTAATAAATACAGAGATCAGATTAATGGTTACCAGTAGGGAAGGGGATTGGTGGGTGGGTCGAAATGAGTGAAGAAGGTCAAATAGATGAGGATGGATGGTAACTAGAATTGTGGCAGTGATCAGTTTAAAAAAAGAGAGAGAAAATGAAGTAATATGATATTCTAGGACTTATTCATTTGCTTCTTAGAAGACTGTCAGGGAATGTATTTACCAAAAATTCATTTGCTCCTCAGTATTTCCCAGTTCCCATGCATTTGGGTGGGGTATTTGACTGATTCTCACTGCTAGAATATGAGAAGAAGTGATGTGTCATTCTGGTTAGAGGCAGGAGAGAGTGAAAGTGAAACAAAGTGAAAGTGTTAATTGCTCAGTTGTGTCTGACTTTTTGTGACCCCATGGACTGTAGTCCACCAGGCAGCTCCTCTGTCCATGGACTTCTCCAGGCAAGAATACTGGAGTGAGTAGCCATTCCTTTCTTCAGGGGATCTTCCCAACCAGGGATTGAACCAGTCTCCACATTGTAGGCAGATTCTTTATTCTTGCCATCTGAGCCACCAGGGAAGCCCAAGAGAGAGTAAGGGGCACATTAAATCTCTGGAACTGGAATTGAAAGACCTTGAGATGGCAGAGTTTTAAGTTGGAAGAAAACTAGTGCTGAATTTCCACTTGTAGAGACCAGCAAAGAATAGCTGCACAACCTGTATCCAATTGTGGCATGAATGAGGAATACATTATT
This sequence comes from Odocoileus virginianus, assembly GCF_023699985.2. Lineage (NCBI taxonomy): Eukaryota > Metazoa > Chordata > Mammalia > Artiodactyla > Cervidae > Odocoileus > Odocoileus virginianus. Next base: position 21,074,184 of record NC_069679.1, read on the forward strand.
AAGTCACCAAAATTTGGGGGTTTATCTGTTACTAAAACACAGGCGATGCTATCCTGATTATTAGAATAATGATTTTGTGTATTTTGATGATCAGATCATTAAATATGTTTGAATGATATTAACCCTGACTCCGTCAATAGGAGGAGTCTGAGGAGGCCTTACAAATAGCTAGTGAAAAGAATAGAAGTGAAAAGCAAAGGAGAAAAGGAAAGATATTCCCATTTGAATGCAGAGTTCCAAAGAATAGCAAGGAGAGCTAAGAAAGCCTTCCTCAGCGATCAATGCAAAGAAATAGAGGAAAACAACAGAATGGGAAAGACTAGAGATCTCTTCAAGAAAATTAGAGATACCAAGGGAACATTTCATGCAAAGATGGTTTCGATAAAGGAAAGAAATGGTATGGACCTAACAGAAGCAGAAGATATTAAGAAGAGGTGGCAAGAATACACAGATGAACTGTACAAAAAAGATCTTCATGACCCAGATAATCACGATGATGTGATCACTCACCTAGAGCCAGACATCCTGAAATGCGAAGTCAAGTGGGCCTTAGGAAGCATCATTACGAACAAAGCTAGTGGAGTTGATGATATTCCAGTTGAGCTATTTCACATCCTGAAAGATGATGCTGTGAAAGTGCTGCACTCAGTATGCCAGCAAATTTGGAAAAGTCAGCAGTGGCCACAGGACTGGAAAAGGTCAGTTTTCATTCCAATCCCAAAGAAAGGCAATCCCAAAGAATGCTCAAACTGCTGCACAATTTCACTCATCTCACATGCTAGCAAACTATTGCTCAAAATTCTCCAACCCAGGCTTCAACAATACATGAACTGTGAACTTCCAGATGTTCAAGCTGGTTTTAGAAAAGGCAGAGGAGCCAGAAATCAAATTGCCAACATCCATTGGATCAAGGAAAAAGCAAGAGAGTTCCAAAAAAAAAAAATCTACTTCTGCTTTATTGACTATGCCTTTATTGACTAAGCCTTTGACTGTGTGGAACACAACAAACTGTAGAAAATTCTTAAAGAGATGGGAATGCTGGACCTGCTGACCTGCCTCTTGAGAAATCTGTATGGAGATCAGGAAGCAACAGTTAGAACTGAACATGAAACAACAGAGTGGTTCCAAATAGGGGAAGGAGTATATCAAGGCTGTATATTGTCATCTTGCTTATTTAACTTATATACAGAGTACATCATGAGAAATGCTGGGCTGGATGAGGCACAAGCTGGAATCAAGACTGCCGGGAGAAATATCAATACCCTCAGTTATGCAGATGACACCACCCTTATGGCAGAAAGTGAAGAGAAACTGAAGAGCCTCTTGATGAAAGTCAAAGAGGAGGATAGAAAAGCTGGCTTAGAACTCAACATTCAGAAAAACTAAGATCATGGCATCTGGTCCCATCACTTCATGGCAAATAGGTGGGGAAACAATGGAAGCAGTGACAGACTTTATTTTCTTGGGCTCCAAAATCACTGCAGATGGTGATTGCAGCCATGAAACTAAAAGACGCTTACTCCTTGGAAGAAAAGTTATGACCAACCTAGATAGCATATTAAAAAGCAGAGACATTACTTTGCCAACAAAGGTACATCTAGTCAAAGCTATGGTTTTTCTAGTAGTTATGTATGGATGTGAGAGTTGGACGTAAAGAAAGCTGAGCACCGAAGAATTGATGCTTTTGAACTGTGGTGTTGGAGAAGACCTTGAGAGTCCCTTGGACAGCAAGGAGATCCAACCAATCAATCCTAAAGGAAATCAGTCCTGAATATATTGATTGGAATGACTCTTGCTAAAGCTGAAGCTCCAATACTTTGGCCACTTCATGCAAAGAACCAACTTGTTTGTGAAGACCCTGATGCTGGGGAAGATTGGAGGCAGGAGGAGAAGGGAACGACAGAGGATGGGATGGTTGGATGCATCACCGACTCAGTGGACATGAGTTTGAGCCAGCTCTGGAGCTGGTGATGACCAGGGCAGCCTGGCGTGCTGCAGTGTAGGGTCTCAAAGAGTGGGACACGACTGAGCGACCGAACAACAACCGTTAGTCTGGTGGTAAACTGTTTTTTTTGTGAATCATTGGTAGAAGGAGATAGGTGTGGGCTAATGACGAAATTTTGTCAGTCCTTTAAGCACATTAATCTTTTCTTTCTAAGCTACCAGTTCCCTTCCATTGGAGAATGACATGGGAGTTTCAGCTTCTCGGTAATCTCTTAGACAGTCTTCTATCTAGCTGATTCTTCCTGTCTCAAAGGATACCTTCTCCATAGTGCGGGTATGTTAGTTTCTCAGTCATGTCCAACTCTTACAGACTGTAGCACACCAGGCTCCTCTGTCCATAGAATTCTCCAGGCAAGGATACTGGAGTGGGTTGCCAATCCCTTCTCTAGGGGATTTTCCCAACCCAAGGGTTGAATCTGGGTCTCTTGCATTGCAGGCAGATTCTTTACCATGTGACCCACCAGGGAAGTCCATAATTTTCTCTCTGCTTCCTACTCTTTGGAGGGTATGGATGCCTATGTATGTCATGTTCAGTTGTTCAGTTATGTCCTACTCTTTGTGATGCCATGGACTGTAGCCCGCATGACTCCTCTGTCCAGGGGATTCTCTAAGCAAGCATACTGGAACAGGTTGCCATTTCCTCCTCCAGCAGATCTTCCTGACCCAGGGATCGAACCCACATCTCCTGCATTGGCAGGCAAGCTCTTTACCACTGTGCCTCCTGGGAAGGGTGTATGGTGTTGGTAGGATCATAATAAATAAAGTACGAGGAAGGGACACATTCTCCCTGTTGAAAAAGTAGAAATTTTTTTTCTAGTCATTTTTGCCTTCTATTCTCTGTTATGTGACCAGGGCCAATTCTATTCACTCTCGGGCAAGCCAGCATTCGAGATCCTTGATGGAGGATGGGTGTTATGGCTAATAGATGTTTAGCTGTGACATCAGATTGTGGAATTGTGAATGTATTAATGAATTAGTTTTCTTTTAAGGATGTAAAGTAACAGAAGTTATCTATTTAAGATAAACATATCTATATAGTTATCTGGATATCCATAGATAGATCTACATATAGATATCTCCTGTCATTTTACCTCAGTATGCTTAATGAATATTAAAATTATTAGGCAGAATAAATTTTCAGTACACTGAATTATGGAACAGGCATCTATATGATTGATATATAGATCAAAAAGAAAAAAAAGAAAAGAGAAAGACAATACTTGAGTATATATTTGCTATAAAAAGGAAGCTAGTATTATTGAATGATGTGCCTCTTACATAAGAATAAATAAACCAGACACAAAACGTAATGGAATTGATAAAGTGCATTCACCCTGAAAACAGTTTCACTCTCTGCATTTTATATAGTGTGTTCATTTGTTATAATGTGTTATCTTTTAAAATCTTTTTGGCAGTCTCAGAGAGGAAGAAAGATAGGTTTCAGCATTTGCAGATTGGAAATAAGGATTTGTCTACCCAAAGGTGTGATCTGCTTGCTCAAGGCCAACCAGTTCCTCTGCAGTCAGGCTGGCCAAGCTCAGTTCTGAGGACTCCTGGTCTGGGGCTCTTTGTACTTCATCACATTTTAACATGTATGAAGATTGTTACTCTAAGGTCAGTCACAGATATGAGAGTTAGGTGTGGGGAGGGGGACAAACCAGCAAACTTTGCTACCACGGTTCACTGACAACCCAAGATGCCCTAATATCTCTCTCAGGGCTGCTTGCGCACATTTGAGACACAAAGAAATGCAGTTCAGCTCTGTCCTTTTGATGTCTTTGGACCTGACCCTCTCAGACAGTCAGTATAGCACCCTCCCTTACATAGTTGATGGCCTTTCCTGAAGGCTATCAAACATATCTGCTGAGATGGCACTAAATAAAATGGCTGTCACCAAGCCATCTGGTGCATTTGAACTTTTTCCCCTCTAAGATGCAAGTTTTCAGTTTGTGCAGCACTTCAAATTCTTAATACACTTGACTAAGTCATTAATCTTTCACTTTCATTACCATGTATTAATAACATAAGAATTTAGAATAGTCTTGTTTGTCTAACTCCTAGAAAACAAATAATTACTTTCGTGCATATTGATTGTCAGATAACTAAAGATGTTTAGCCTGGAGCTATGAGAAATTCGCCAGCAGTCCCAATTTTGGTTCTTAGCCATGTTCAAAGTATATGAAGCTGCTGTCTCTGAAACACTAGAGACAGCAGGAGAGGAGTTCTGTGAGTTAGAATGGGGCAGCTAATGGTTCCCTTACAGTTCCCAGTCCTTTAGGAGGTATTTCCTTCTGCAGGGAGTTGGAAATACTAGAATACTCAGGTGGTAGGCTGAAGATATTGTCCTGGGCGGTTTGCTTATTCTTGTTTTATTTTTTGTTGTGCAGAGGCACATTCTCTTCCCTTTCCTCCTCTTTGTCTTGATGGTAGGTTTTAATGGTGGAAAAGTACCTTAGACATTATTCAGTGATTTAACGTTCACTCAAAGAGTTAGTATATATCTACCAAAAACTGGGTACTGGGCTAGATCACTGGCAATCTAACATGGACAAAACAGTCCTATTTCCTACTTACCAGTAGGAGAGACAAGCAATATGAAAGTGAGCTAACCTAAAAAAAAATTCCTTATGACTATTTTTTCCAGTTTTATTAAGATATAATCAACATATAACATTGTGTCAGCTTGAAGTGTACAATGAAATAAGTTAATATACATTTATACTGTAAAAAAATATTTTTACATTTTACATTTACATTACATTAAAATATCTTAATATCCATTACCCCACACAGTTACCGTGTGTGTGTGTGTGTGTGTGTGTGTGTGTGTGTGTGTGGTGAGAATATTTAAGATCTACTCTCTTAGTAACTTTCAAATACACAATACAGTATTGTTAGCTATAGTCATCTTGCTGTACATTTAGGTCTCCAGAACTTATTCATTTTATAACTAGAAGTTTGTACCCTTTGACCACAGTCTCCCATCCCCATCACCTCCAGGAACCTGGCAATTATCAATCTCTTCTGTAAGTGTGGCTTTTTAGATTCTGCATATAAGTGACATCATAGTATTTGTCTTTCTCTGTCTGATGTATTTCACTTAGCAGAACTTGCTCAGGTTTCATCCATGTTACAAATGACAGAATTTCCTCTCTCTTATACCTGAATAATATTCCATCGCTTATATATATATATATATATATATATATATATATATATATATGTCACATCTTATTTATCCATTCATCCATCAATTGTTTCCATGTCTTGTCTATTGTAAATAATGCTGCAATGAACATAAGGGTGCAGATATTTCTTCCATATAGTGATTTAATTTCCTTTGGCTATATCCCAGAAGTGGGGATGTTGGATCATGTGGCAGTTTCATTTATAGTTTTTTGAGGAACCTCCATATTGTTTTCCACAGAGGCTTTATGGGTTTACATGTCCATCAATGGTACACAAGAATTCTCTTTCCTCCACATCCTCTCGTTCACTTATGTCTTTTTGATCAAAGCCATTCCAGCAGGTGTGAAGTGACATTTCACTGTGGTTTTGATTAGTATTTCACTGATAAGTGAAGTTAGATATCTTTTCTTAGATCTGTTAGTCATTTGCATGTCTTCTTTTGAAAAATATCTAATCAGATCCTTTGTCCATTTTTAAACTAAATTATTTGTTTTTTGCAATTAAGTTGTGTAAGTTCCTTGTAAATGTTGGCTGCTGCTGCTGCTACTACTAAGTCGCTTCAGTAGTGTCCGACTCTATGCGACCCCATAGATGGCAGCCCACCAGGCTCCACTGTCCCTGGGATTCTCCAGGCAAGAACACTGGAGTGGGTTGCCATTTCCTTCTCCAGTGCATGAAAGTGAAAAGTGAAAGTGAAGTTGCTCAGTCATGTCTGACTCTTTGTGACTCCATGGACTGCAGCCTACCAGGCTCCTCTGTCCATGAGATTTTCCAGGCAAGAGTAGTGGAGTAGGTTGCCATTGCCTTCTCCAAAATGTTGTCTATTAACTCCTTATTAGATATATCACTTGCAAATATTTTCTCCCATTTCATAGGTTGCCTTTTCATTTGTTGATTGTTTTTTTTTTTTTTTCTGTGCAGAAGCTTTTTAGCTTGAGGTAATCATACTTGTTGACTTTTGCTTTTGCTGTTTATGCTTTTATGTCATATCCCAAAAAAATTATTGTCAAAAAGGTTTTTTTCCTACATTATATTAGAGGAATTTTGTGGTTTGGGGGCTTACATTTAAATCTTTAGTTGATTTTGAGTTCATCTTTGTGAATGGTATAACATAAGGGTCCAGTTTCATTCTTTGGCATGTAGTCATCCAGTTTTCCAAGTACTATTTATTGAAGAGATTGTCATTTCCCCATGAGTATTCATGATTCCCCTGTCAAAAATTAGTTGACTGTATAAGCATGGGTTTATTTCTGGGCTCTTGATTCTGTTCCATTGGTCTATATGTCTGTTTTTATGTAAGTGAGCTGACTTGGTAAATAAGATAATTCAAGACAATAGCAAATATAATAAAGAAAATAACACAAGCTTCTCTGTGTGTATCTGTGTTGTGTGTTGTGTGTGTGTGTGTGTGTGTGTAGGGAAAGATATCCCTTTCCAGAAAGGGGTTAAGGAAGGCCTGCTGAAGAGGATACCTGGGTTAAGATGAAGGATAAAGGGCTTTCCTGGTGCCTCAGTGGTGAAGAGTCTGCCTGCCAATGCAGGAGATGTGGGTTCGATCCCTGATCTGGGAAGATCCCACATGCCGCGGAGCAGCTAAGCCTGTGTGCCACAGCTATTGAGCTCTAGAGTCCAGAAGCCACAACTAGTGAGGCCTGCATGCCTTAGAGCCCATGCTCTTCAAGAAGAGAAGCCACTGCATTGAGAAGCCTATGCATCGCAACTAGAGAGTAGTTCCCGCTAGCTGCAACTAGAGAAAGCCAGAGCAGCAACAATGACCCAGCACAGCCAAAATAAGTAATAATAAAAGAGATGAAAGATGAAAAGCCATACATATGAAGAACTAGGAGATGAAATAGTAGGCACAGGGAACAGCAGTAAAAGACCACAAGACAGAAAAGTGTTTAGCTGATTCTAGACACAAAAAAGGCCAGACAGAGAAAAGACAAAATAACATAAGGTGAATTTCAAGAGACAGGCAAGGGGCCAAGTCATGCAAACCTGTGTAGGTTGTGATAAGGAGTGTAGATTTTCTTCTTCTGCAAATAGGTTGTTAAGCAAAAGAGTAACATCTGGGGTGAGAGAAACATGCAAACAGGTTTCTGGCTTTAGTCACCTGGTAGGTGGTGATACCAACTATTAAGCTGGAGAAAACTGGGGGACAAGTGGGGGGAAGCAGAGAAGCCAGGAAAGAGAGGTCAGTTAGGGGGAAGCCTTTTAAATCCTGGTATCTTTTAAGAGTGTGATCATTTGTTTTGCTGTCCCCAGGACAGTCAATTACTGATTCTGCCACTTTTTACTCGAAAATATACCAGTTTGGGCACTTAAGCATCTGGGCCTGTTGACTACCAATACTTCTCCAGTTCCTTTTCTGGCTTCATTTTGTCCTCGTGGCATAATGTCCTTAATCCAAGCAGCTTACCTTTCCTGCCATTTTCTGCCACTTCTCTCCTTCCAATGTGAAAAGTTGGTGGTTTAGTCAGGAGGGGGTACACTTCCTCCTCATTTCTTCCTGTGCTCTTCACCGCTGCCTACTCATCATTTCTAGCTCCCAGTTAAGCTATGAAGTTCTTCCAAATATGAGTGAACACTGATTTACTGGGGGAAAGTTTACTGTACCACATTATACAGTGTTCATTCTTAACCCATTCTCTACCAGGCAATACAGAGCAAGGTTGCAGACAGCAGCTGCACTTTGGGTGGAGAAGACTCCATGAGGTTGATGACAGCTGAGGTTTTTCAGGACTCCTGTGCTCTTGGGCACACATCCTATATAAGGAATTTGTGCCAAGATTACTCTCCTTTCTGAGTCTCAAAATCAGGGCAATGGAAACGACTATTCTTTCCCTTTCTTATTTGAGTTGAGATCTGTCTTCTTCAAACCAGAGGAATCAAAATTCAACTTCAGGAATCACAAGCCATATCAGCCTTAATAGCTATAAAGTTTTTCATACTTTCCCTATTTTGTCTTTCCAGTGCCCTTTCATTTGTTTTTTGTTTCTTCTTTATTCATACCTTAAACTTATAAGTATCAAGCAATTTGACCTTTCATACATCTCATGTTCTTGAACTATAACCCCCTGCATGTAGACTTTTTTCCCCTGCCTGTAAGTTATCCACATGATCAATTCCTATGCATATTTCAAGACTTTAATTGTACTGTTTTCATGGAAATCTCCATGAAAAAATCTTATCATAAGATTTGAAATATCATAAGATCATAGATATTATTATCATAATATCTATATTCCTGAGATTGGGCACAGATTCAAAGATGGAAAATAAAGTACATGAATCTATAAGGTTAGGTAGGTAGTGGTTACAGAAGAGAGATAGGGCCCTCAAACTTTATCCACTGGCTGCATGGGCAGAAAGGAGGTTTCAGTCCTCAGGTGTGTGACAGCTCTCTTTCTCTGAATCCACAGGAGCACCTTCTACTCCTTTTACAGAGGCCCCAAACTATCTTATTTGGAACTGGAAACCATAGCCTTTTCTCTTTCCCCTGAGTCTGTGGAACTGGCATAGAGGATTCACCATGCAAAAAAGCTGGCTTAGAAAGGAGGAAAACACTCTTTTTAATAAGCAGATGGTCTCTATAGATGAGGGAGTGTTAACATTAAAAACATATGCTTGTTACTAGGGAGGGAGGAACACAAAAGAGGATCACGAGGCACATGGTCTCTGTAAACAAGTAGTCTTTGTGGAAGTTTCTTATGTGTGGGGAAACAGCTTTGCAGGGTGGTATGAAGAAACTTGCCTGAATGATTCTGACTTCATCTGCAAGACTGTTTACCTGACATGAATTATAATAGCACATTACCAAGAAATGACATCTGCAGAGATGATAGCTAGATGAGCTTGTGTTTACTTGTTTGGTTTTGTTTTCCAACCCATTTGATGAAATAAAAGCATTAGGAAATAGTCACAATGATCTTGCAGTCAATTTCTGTGTTTATAGCAGAGAAACATAACTGACATGTCAGCATTTGATGTTTGCTGTGTAACTCTCTAACATATACAGAAGAAAACAAAAATAGGTATAAAGACAGTCCATATTTGTGATTACTTTAGTGATGTAATTTCTAATTATTGTGCTAATTTGATTTTAGGGTAGGAGTCTGTATCAAAGATAAAGAGAACTGAGTAGACAATAAAACATCTCTGTATTAAAAATGGCTTATTTCTATTGGGTTAAATTTAGCCTAGTTTATCTTATTCTTATTTCCCTAAGTAAAAATTAATAAAAAAGGCTTACTTGTATTATGATTAGTGTACTTTCCCCCTTTTTACATGAAAAGATAACACATAGAAGTGATGAGAAAGATAATGAGCTAAAACTATAGTGTAATGAAATGAGCACTGGATCAAGAGTTAAAAGATTTTGGTTCTGCCATTAACTAACTAGTGACCTTGGTTAAAGTCATGTTATTACTATTGGTTTCATTTCCTAGACTGTAAAGCAAAAGGGTCAATTTAAGTAAGGGGTAACAAATTACAATTTCTATAGTCCAGTCTGGTATCACACATGAGTACATCTGCCCAGGTATAAGCCTATTGGTGGTGGTGTGGCTTGTGAGGAACTGGAGAAAGCATGTTTCTTTTACAGGGCAGCTGCTACCAAGCACCAGACAAATATTGCTGTTTGGGAATGGAAGGACATGTGTTTCAAAAGCTTCTAGTTTTCCAGTATAGAAATCTGTATTTTTTTATAAAATAGCTCAGTTTTCCAAGGAGGGTAATTCATTCAATTTTTAAAAAAGAAAAAAAAATGTGTGGATTGAATAATCATGTCAACAGGCTGCATAATGCTTCATGAGCAGTAAGTGAGGATTCTAGACTAAAAGATCTCCAAGGTGTCTTATGGTTTTAAAATTTGAGGACCCAAGGGTAGAAATTGCATCAAGAAACTTTCTTCTGCTCAAAGCACACTATGTCCGTTTTTTTAATGATCTGAAAAGAAAAAAGCCTACCAGAGATGTAGCATGTTATTTCAAATATGGAGGTGATAAAGAAGAGGCTGGCCAGTTTTTGCTGGGATGTGGTAGAGGATATTTTCATATCTGACATGTGTGCATGTGTGTGTGCCTTGAGAGTGTGTGGTATGTTACTGTGTGTGTATTTGTATACTGGTGAAAAAAGTGGGAGCTAAACTAAATTATTCCACAAGTGCTTTCTGATTTTGAGAGTCTGTGATGTGGATTCTAGCATTGTACTCATTCTTACTTCTCTATTTTTTCTTTCTTTCTTCTCTTCTTATCTTTATTCTTGTTTATTTATCTGTGATTTTTCAGTAAAGGGCCTGGATATTTAAAATCTGGGTAGGACGAGAAGAGGGGCAATGAGTCTGAAGGAAGGTGTAAGAAGGAGGGGAGGGAGGTAACGGGAGCTGAATTACCTGCTGATATTGTAGTTGGGAAAGTCTGTTATTTCAAGCTTGACTTATCTTTACTGTGGACATAAAATATGACCAGGGAGTGTGATGTCAGTGCATCTACTCTCAATAATTGATATGATGAATAATCTCAACCTTCCAACACCTTCTGTATCTCCCTGCATCTCAAGAAACTTCATTCATCAGCCACGTTTGAAATGTTTAAGTAATCTCAATGATGTATGGAACCCTGACACTCCCTTGTTAGAAATTCGTGCTACTAACATTCTATCAAATTAAAAAGCCACTGAGCTCTTGTGCATAAAATTATCATAAATTACCTTCTGAAGGTTCATTGCTGTTTGGAATGTTTAATTGCTCACTCAGCTGAACTTTAACAGCTCAGTATTATTAATCAACTTGTCAAATAGTTTTTCATTATGTAGTCTTTAGATAAAATTGGGCAAGGTACAAACTTGTGCTTAAGTTAGTCTGATTATAGCAAATCCCCAATAAATCTTGATAGAGTTTGGCATCTTTTATTCACTAATTATGATATTTTTACAAAAGACTCATAGGTAAACTGGGTTCTTCTATAGTTTGCAATAAAGAAAATAAGCTCCTTTTAAAAGTAGAGAATTATATTGACCATTTAAGAGCCAAAGAAGGCAGGTGAATAATTGATGACATCTATGTGTGATCTTACACATTCCTATTGATTGATGACAAGCATGATGGATAAACTTCAAAATGTTATCTCCCATTCCTATGATGGCCTGTAATGTGATTTTATAATAACCTCTTGATTAAAAACAGTGTGGGAGAATAGGATTTTTAGATCATTGAATTGTATTCAGTACACTTTTATCCTGAGGCCAAGGTTCTCTCATTTCCTAAAGGAATGGAGTTTTTTTCTTCTTAGTTTATAAAGCCTTGTCACAGACTAAGAATTCTTACTGAGCTCTAGTTGCTTTGACTTTCAAATACAAAAAAAACTATCTATAGCTCAGTGGAAATGGTCACTACTTTCATAAGCTCAGTTCAGTTCAGTTCATTTGCTCAGTTGTATCCAACTCTTTGCGACCCCATGGACTGCAGCATTCCAGGCTTCCCTGTCCATTGCAATTCCCAGAGTTTGCTCAAACTCATGTCCATCAAGTTGGTGATGCCATCCAACCATCTTATCCTCTGCTGTCCCTTTCTCTTTCTGCCTTCAATCTTTCCCAACATCAGGGTCTTTTCCAATGAGTCAACTCTTCGCATGAGGTGGCCAAAATATTGGAGTTTCAGCTTCAGCATCAGTTCTTCCAATGAACACCCAGGACTGATCTCCTTTAGGATGGACTGGTTGGATCTCCTTGCAGTCCAAGGGACTCTCAAGAGTCTTCTCCAACACCACAGTTCAAAAGCATCAATTCTTCAGTGCTCAGCTTTCTTTATAGTCCAACTCTCACATCCATACATGACTACTGGAAAAACCATAGCTTTGACTAGATGGACCTTTGTTGGCAAAGTAATGTCTCTGTTTTTTAATACGCTGTCTAGTTTGGTCATAACTTTTCTTCCAAGGAGCAATGGTCTTTTAATTTCATGGCTGCAGTCACCATCTGGACTGATTTTGGAGCCCACACCCCCCCCCCCCCACCAAATTAAGTCTGTCACTGTTTCCACTGTTTCCCCATCTATTTGCCATAAAGTGATGGGATGCCATGATCTTAGTTTTTTGAATGTTGAGTTTTAAGCCAGCTTTTTCACTCTCCTCTTTGACTTTTGTTGAGAGGCTCTTTAGTTCCTCTTTGCTTTCTGCCATAAGGATGGTGTCATCTGCATATTTGAGGTTTTGATATTTCTCCCAGCAGTCTTGATTCCAGCTTGTACTTTATCCAGTCCAGCATTTCTCATGATGTATTCTGCATATAAGTGAAATAAGCAGGGTAACAATATACAGCTTTAACATCAGTTCAGTTCAGTTCAGTCACTCAGTCGTGTCCGACTCTTTATGACCCCATGAATCACAGCATGCCAGGCTTCCCTGTCTATCACCAACTCCCGGAGTTTACTCAAACTCATGTTCATCGAGTTGGTGATGCCATCCAGCCATCTCATCCTCTGTTGTCCCCTTCTCCTCCTGACCCTAATCCCTCCCAGCATCAGGGTCTTTTCCAATGAGTCAACTCTTCGCATGAGGTGGCCAAAGTACTGGAGCTTCAGCTTCAGCATCAGTCCTTCCAGTGAACACCCAGGATTTATCTCCTTTAGGATGGACTGGTTGCATCTCCTTGCAGTCCAAGGGACTCTCAAGAGTCTTCTCCAACAGCACAGTTCAAAAACATCAATTTTTAAGCACTCAGCTTTCTTCACAGTCCACTCTCACATCTATACATGACCACTGGAAAAACCGTAGCCTTGATTAGATGGACTTTTGTTGGCAAAGTAATGTCTCTGCTTTTTAATATGCTATCTAGGTTGGTTATAACTTTCCTTCCAAGGAGTAAGTGTCTTTTAATTTCATGGCTGCAATCACCATCTGCAGTGATTTTGGAGCCCCAAAAAATAAAGCCTGACACTGTTTCCACTGTTTCCCCATGAAATGATGGGACTGGATGCCACGATCTTAGTTTTCTTAATGTTGAGCTTTAAGCCAACTTTTTCACTCTCCTCTTTCACTTTCATCAGGAGGTTTTTTAGTTCCTCTTCACTTTCTGCCATAAGGGTGGTGTCATCTGCATATCTGATGTTATTGATATTTCTCCCAGCAACATGTTCCTTTCCCAATTTGGAACCAGTCCATTGTTCCATGTTCAGTTCTAACTGTTGCTTCCTGACCTGCATACAGATTTCTCAGGAGGCAGGTAAGGTGGTCTGGTATTCCTATCTCTTTAAGAATTTTCTACAGTTTGCTGTGATCCACACAGTCAAAGACTTTAGTGTAGCGAATAAATAAGAAATAGATATTTTCTGGAATTATCTTGTTTTTTCTATGACCCAACGGATGTTGGCATTTTGATCTCTGGTTCTTCTGCCTTTTCTAAATCTACCTTGAACATCTGGAAGTTCTTGATTCACATACTGCTGAAACCTCACTTGGAGAATTTTGAGCATTACTTTGCTAGTGTGTGAGATGAGTGCAATTGTGCAATAGTTTGAACATTCTTTGGCATTGCCCTTCTTTGGGATTGGAATGAAAACTGACCTTTTCCAGTCCTGTGGTACTGCTGAGTTTTCCAAATTTGCTGACATACTAAGTGTAGCACTTTCACAGCATCATCTTTAGGATTTGAAATAGCTCAGCTGGAATTTTATCACCTCTACTAGCTTTGTTCGTAGTGATGCTTCCTAAGGCCCACTTGATTTCACATTCCAGGATGTTTGGCTCTAAGTGATTGATCACACCATCGTGATTATCTGGGCCATTTAGATCTTTTTTTGTATAGTTCTGTGTATTCTTGCCACCTCTTCTTAATATCTTCTGCTTCTATTAGGTCCATACAATTTCTGTCCTTTTCTGTGCCCATTTTTGCATGAAATTTTCCCTTGGTATCTCTAATTTTCTTGAAGAGATTGTAGTCTTTCCCATCCTATTGTTTTCTTCTATTTCTTTGCATAATCTCAGGAATATGAAAATACTTTAAGAAAACTAAAACGATTTGGCATTTACAGTGTGAATAATTATTCCCTATTCTTCTCTTTATCTCTCAATTTCCCTTTCTTTGTGTGTTTATTTTAGAAACAACTGTGAAATATCTGAAAACATTAACATTACATGATGTTTTTCCATTAACCCTGTATTTTCACATCTATAAAATAAGTTTGTTTCTCAAACACAAGAAATAAATAACATCCTCGAATGAAATTGATGGTGTTTATGGGTGGTATCCAGAAGACTAATATCTGAGCCTACTGATAATATTGTTGCATATAAAAATTTTGCAAATGACTGCTTTCTATGGCCACAAAAATAAAAACTGAAATCTCATAATGATGCTGTCAGTGAAACTGAAGCTTCAGGACCAACCTATGGATGGCCAAATTTACTGAAAAGACCTTTAGTATTGAAAAGGAATCCTTATTAGTTGGTAAATGACCTGCCTTTGCCAGACATTCTTCTTTAGAGAAATAATTTTGAGTGAGGTTTCAGTATGCTTGTCTTATTACTTTTCATGTTACAAAGAATGGAAAAAGGACACCCACAGAAAAAATAATTCAGATGCAACTGGATACTGAGATGACTAAGGATTCTTCTCCCCGCCCACGTCCCTCTCCACCCACACACCAAAGCCAGAATGACATAATTTCATTCAAAATACTCATGAGCAACATGGTGTAATATTAAAACCAAAGACACTATAATTTACCTTATGCTTTCTCTCTTGCCAACATTGCTTTCATCATTTTCTGTCCCCTCATGGGCTGAGAAGAAAGGTGCAGTTAGGGAAGGAAAGCAACTTACAAAGTTTGAGAAATATTTTGCATTAATGAAAATGATGTCAGTGAATAATAGGTAGAATTGTTACTGTTTAGTTGCAAAGTCATGTCCAGTTCTTTTGCAACCCCATGGACTGTAGCCTGCCAGGCTCTTCTGTCCATGGGATTTCCCAGGCAAAAATAGTGAAGTGGGTTGCCATTTCCTTCTCCAAGGGATCTTCCTGATCAAACCTGTGTTTCCTTCATTGGCAGGCAGATTCTTTACCACTGTGCCATCAGGGAAGCCCAATAGATAGTGTATAGACTGAATATTCCACTAAGATGGGAAGACTGATGCTGGATATATCTCACTGGTAGAAGTCTCACAATAAATACCTCAAAATACCTCATTATAATGATCATGGTATCAATTATGATTGTGCTGGGCTGCAAGTAGCAGAACACCTGATGAATGACTGAAACAAGTTTTGTTATTCTCATATAATGGGAAGTCAGGGGACAGGCAATTATGGGTGCTGATGCTATTGATCAGTTGCTCAAAGATGCCATTGAAGATTCAAGCTCTTTTTCTATAGTTTTGGTCCATTGTCTTTGCTGCATTGATTTTCGTTCACTTTCTTGCTACTGTGTGGTTAGAAAGGAAATTTTCATGAGTCAATCAACTGTTTTCATCCACAAGTTAATCAAATTTATTTAGTGATCACAAGGAAAAGACTCTGATGCCGGGAAAGATTGAAGGCAAAAGGAGAAGAGAGCAGCAAAGGGTGAGATGGTTAGAGAGCATCACGGGCTCAATGACCATAAATCTGAGCAAACTCTAGGAGATGTGAAGGACACGGAAGCCTAGAGTGTTGCAGTCCATGGCGTCACAAAGATTCAGGCACAACTGAGTAACTGAACAACAACATAAGATTAAATGCTCTGTTGCCAGCTCTACTAATTTTTATTCAGTCATGTTTTTAGCTCTGCTCCTGTATGTTTAACAGAAAGATTTAAACTTAGAAGTAAGATTGTTAAATAAGATATAACAAAAGATTAAGTTAATTAAAGAAAAGTTTAAACAGTCTTTTCTCCACCTGTAGGAAAGGTGATTATAAATGTGTCGACCAAATGCATTACTTATCCAATACAAAGGAAATGAAAAAAATCTATTATCACCTGCATAAGAATTTGTTATCAATAAGGATTTGGGGATCCTGCATTTTGTAACTTTTTTGAAAGCTGTAAGAATACCTTAGAAAATAATGTATTTGAAATAATTAAGCAAATTTGCTTTGAGTCAGGCTGCGTGAAATGATCTCTTGAGGTCCTGTTCACTTTGATGTCTCTCTGGTTCTGTGATGCTAAATTTTGATATGATTGGCTAGAATGCCTAGGACTAAATTTCACTGAGTGAGCCCAGTATCACAGAAGGAAAAAAACCTGGAAATTACCTCTTTATGCACCATTGCAGCAGCTGGCTTTTCCCTCCAAACTCTGTAGTGAGTGATGCATATTGGAGAGTAAAGTGGAACTTATAGTGTGAATTTTCTTTAGTGCATGGATTATTGATTTAATAGATCATGACAATCTATTTTATCAGACCTGCTACCACATGGGTTCTGAGTCAGCAGGCAGATGAGCCTTATAAACTATTTGCTGTTAAAAAAAAAAAAAAAGCCACTGTGTAAGATAAAATTAAAGTTCAATATTGTTATAGTCAGTTTCCTGATAAGTCAGGTGATCACAACCTGGTTTTCCCTGGTGGCTCAGACGGTAAAGCATTTGCATGCAATGCAGGAGACCTGGGTTCGATCCCTGGGTTGGGAAGATCTCCTGGAGGAGGGCAGGGCAACCCACTCCAGTACTCTCTCCTGGAGAATTTCATGGACAGAGGAGCCTTGCAGGCTAGTCTATGGGGTCGCAAAGAGTTGGGCAGGACTGAGCAACAAAGCACAGCACATCAAGGTGATCACAACCCAAGAACCAAGACCATTTGAGGAAAGTGAAGTAATAATTTTGCTTTTTTTTTGCTTTTGTTTCTGTCACCTGAAAGACAAATTTTGACCCAGAGGAAGGAAGGAAAAAACAAATTTTGGATCATTTAAGGATGAATAACATAAAGGATGAAATTATATCCAGTTGGATTTTTGATTGTCAAAGGCGAAGTTCCCTGGAAAACTGACTTCGCTCTTTGGTTGCAGGCGGTTTACTGAGTAGCAAAGGAAAGTGGGACTGGACAGAAGGATGAATCAGACTGTGATACAGTTGCGACAATAGCTTCAGCCAACTCAGAGGGAGCTCTGAAGCTAGAATATTCTTTTAAAGATGTCTTAAGTGGAGGCAAGGGGATTGAACTTTTGCGCCCTTGCAATGAACAGCCATTGTGTGTGGTCTCTCCCTGTGTCAAACAGCTCTCTTTGGCCAAAGGCAATTCTTGGAGAGTGTTACAGTTGAGAAAATAAATGGCTTGGTCCTCAGCAAAATATGGGGGGCATGCTACAGATCCAATATAGTCCACTAAAATCTGCTTGCTTCATATAAAAAGTCAACCCATCTGGGAAGAGCTACTTCATTCTGGTTGATTTCTTTTTCTGTGTAAACCTTCGTGAGAAAGTCAAGAGGAACTCTAGCCCCAGTCAGGACAACTGGTCTCAAAGCTGTCCCTGATATTTATCATCTCCTTCCTTTACTATGCATTCCAAATTTCCCCTCACCTTTGATTAAGAACTCTGCTTATCCAGGTGACTTACTGAAAGGGTGACTAAACTCTCATTTATGAGCCTATGGTCACCATACTCTTCTTAGAACATAACTGAGGTACTTGTTCATTTGCCATTAAAACTGGCCATTGGAATTGCCAAGAGATGTCTCAGTAAATCACCAGGGCACAAAACTTATTCTTCCTTTTCCTTTTTATGTGAAAATAGACTCACATCTTCCTGATTATGAGGGTTAATTGTCTCTGTTAGGATGAAGACTCTTTTCTCTGTCTCCTAATCTCTTGTTCCTAGGAACCCAGAGTAACCAAGAGGCACTTGAGAGTTTAATGAGACTCTGGATGTATCCAGAAATGAAAACCTCACTATAGAATATGTCCCATAGGACTCCTGTGCTAACCATCATAGTTCAGGATCCTGGGAAACATACTTGAGATTTGGAGACTTGAATGTAGGAGGTTTATTGAGGCACCTTCTCTGGAACAACACCTATGAGAGAGAAAGGGTAGCAGGATTGGGCAGCTGAAGAAACTGAGCTATAATGTAGTTGCAGTAACAGCCTCAAAATGTTCCCACAGGGAGCATTGACGTTGGAATGATCCTTTGAAGATTTCCCAAATTGAGGAAAGCACCCAGGCTTTTAAATCTTGCATTGACCAGTCAGTGAAAACAATTGGACTCCAGGGAGAACCATAAACTTGGGCACAATAGTTTCCACTGGCCAAGAGAAATTTCTATAAGAGACTGTACCTGTGATCTGTGAGTTGGAAGAAAAAAAGTCTCAGTCCTGTAGGGGAACCTGGGTGCTACACCATAGTATTCTCCACTTAGATTCTGAATTTACCACCTACACATTTAAGATAAAACTCTGGTTTTAGGGTCAGATGACTTTTACTCCTTCCTTCATTAGGAATACTCAGTATCTCTTTTGAACAAGTGAATGATTGCAATGACTGAGTGTCTATGACGTGCTATAACTCTTCTATATATGTTTTGGTAAAAACAAATATGGGCTTCCCCGATGGCTTGACAGGTAAAGAATCCTCCTGAAATGCAGGAGATGTAGGAGACTCGTGTTCTATCCCTGGGTTAGTAAGATTCCCTGGAGGAGGAAATAGCAGCCCACTCCAATGTTCTTGCCTGAAAAGTCTCATGGACAGAGGACCCTGGCAGATTATAGTCCAAGGAGTCTCAAAAAATTGGACGTAACTGATCACACTCACATGCAAAATGAATATAGGAGGCAGGCACAATCTGCCTTGGAATTTGATGAGTGTCATTGCTCTCTCAACCCTTCAGTGAAAGCAGATGTATGCAGGCAAGTTATTTAAAATCTTTTTACCTGTTTTGTTATCTGTAAGCTGGAAAGAAAGATGTTTGTCCTGTTCACCTCAAGATTATAATAATCAAAGCAGTGCATGGAAGGTCTTGGAAGATGTAAAAGGTGTTTTGTAATTATCTATGTAGAATCTTTGTTATAAAAGTTGTAATATTTAACAAATAATCGACAAATAAGTGCTAATTTTATTCTGGCTGAAGTTGCCCTTAAGTAGACCTTGAATGTTATTTGAATACTTTGGACAGGATGTTGTTAGAGGTACTGATTTGAGAATGAAAGTTGCAGTTTAATGCCCTTTACTTATAGCTTACAGGATTTCATTTAATTATGATTAATATTGTATTGAAACAATGTATCACAATAGGCATTTGGACAATTTAAACACTTGGATAAAATACATAATTAAAAAAATTCCACTGTTTTATTATTTTGATCATTTTAACAGTTAAATATATTCTGTTTCTTACTATTATAATTTTAATGATTTTCCTCAATTTTTCTTTCTTTATAATAATTATTTTCTTTCAAATTTCATGATGGACAAATATATTTATATCAGTATGATAAATTTTAGCTGATAATTTCATCTGAAAACTGGTCTCAGTACTTACCAATACATACAGAGAACTGATAGTTAAAGGGGCGTGGTAGAGTCGTGGCAGACCACATCTGTCTCCATCCCACAAAACTGAACATATAAGAACTCAATGATGATTACCGTAAGATGTACACTTAAGACATACAAAGACATACTTAAGACATACAAAGCTCTGGGCCAGGTGATGTGAAGACAAAGATGAATAAGATGTGATCCATGGTCTGCAGGGTCTCACACTGTAGTGAAATATGTTCACATTTGATCACGCATAAATGAGAAAAATGCATTTACCCCATGTCACTCCAGTGGAAGGAGGATTGAAGCAAATAGCTTATTATTCTAGCTAGAATAGCTACTTTAAGAAAATATTAAAAATGTGGATGTTAACATATTGTGGTGATCATTTTACTCTATATACAAGTAGCAATTCATGTTGTACACCTGGAACTAATGCTGTATATTGCTTATACCTAAATTTAAAAAATGACAATTGTTCTTTTTCCAAATTTTAATTTCCTCAGGAGAAATTGGCTTCTTAGGGCTTCATCTCTGTTTTTATTATTACCATATATTATCTACCTGTCTCCTGGAGTACTAATTGACACCAGTTATAGACTAAGACAGAAGAGGAGAATTGGAGCCTATCCTTCATCCTTGTGCCTCTGTGCCTCCTTGGGTATCCTTGTGCATTCTGGGTGTACAAAGCCATCCTGGTCCAGATGATTTGCAAATATCTGCTTTGGAAAAAGTATACATTGTCTAGATTTATTTTTTACCTGCTGTATAAGAGAGAATTTCTCCATAGCTTGGAAGGTAGTTTGGTTTCTGCGTCACTTGCCTGCTGAAGATTTGTTCACGTTCTGTTGTTGAGGCTGTTATACACATCCTAAAGTCAAACATAACAGCAGCAACAACCAGAACTACTGAGCCTACCCTCACTGCGTACGATAAGTAACATGGTGATCCACAGATGCTTTTCAGTTTCATTGACCTTACTGGATTTGGGGGGAAAAAAGACTTTCTCAGAGGTGGTAGAAATGAGTTAGTGCATGGGCAAAGGAAATGTCTGTCATGAGTGCATGGCCCTCAGAGAACCAAGCAATATTCAATTCTTGTCTTAAAGCAGGTCTTATAAAAGTCAAAAGGCAGTAAAATAAAAATCTAGAAGGAAAGTCTTAGCCATCCATACCATTCATTTTCCCAGTGTTTCTATGAAGTAGTTTAGTGATCTATTAAGCTGACAAGGAACAGGTTTTATTTTACTAGGCAGAAAAATTTTCTAAGGGTATCATCAATGAAACATGCATTGCAGAATTAAATAGCTTAAAATGAGCAGTTGGAGGGCAATGTAGAACACCTGGTAGACAGGTAAATCAGTGTGTAAAGATATATAAGATATCTTAAGCATCTATTCTACCAAGCAAATCCAAAACCTGGCCTGGAATGAGAACTTAAGGACAAAACTAAGATACTCCATGGACTGTGATGATAAGCATGTCAAATTTCTAAGAAAGCACAATATTTATAGAACTAAGTATTGGTTATAGTTTACTGGCAGTACATATCATTTAGCATTTATAATTGGGAACCTGTCAGTTCTGCATTGTCCACATGAATGGAACAGAAGCCTAGGCATTAATGATTTCAGACAACTGATTTAGAAAATCATGCTTAATTTTAACAAATAGTTATTGAATATTACTTTGTTGAAGGAACTGTGCTTGACCTGTCAGGGTCTTTCTTCAAGGAGGAGCATAAGACAAAGTCAATCAACTAGTAGTACATTTACCAGGTACAACGTAATGAATGCCACAAAATGGATGCAGAGGAGGGAGAAAGTTATCTGGAAAGGCAAATTATAAAAGACTTCATGGAGGAGACAGTAGTAGTACTTCAGCAATCAAATGGGAATTGGGAGGGGTGGTATATGGTTAGGTCACTCAAGATAGCTCTTCTCTTGCTGTCTGTATATTCCCACCTAGAGACCAATGCCTGTTTCACCTAAGCCCTATGCACAGGACTGACCTTCCTATGTACTTGTCCCAGGGCCCCAGGTAGTGGTAGCTTATCAAAGGGGAGGTAAGGGGCTTGCCCCTCTGCTGATTTCCCTGGTAAATAATAAGCCAGCCTGAAGTTAATTCCTCCTATAGGGCAATCTCCTCGCCTTCTCAGGAGCAAAGACTACCACCGTGCCTGCTCATTGTGCGCGCACACAGTGGGGTGTTTCTCCAGGACCTTGCTTCAGATGCATTAGCTCCCCCACCCCACCCCCATCCATTAAACCACTGATGCCTCTGTTGCTGACTCTGGACTCTTTCATTGGTCTTGAAGCTGAGCAAGCACAGAACTTGTAGGCTTGTGGGGTGAAGCCCAACAGGTAGTGAGAAAATGTTCCTGGATGAGAGAATAATAGTAAAAGCAAAATTGGTAAGGTGAAATGTGAGAGATATATTTGGGAAATGAGGAATAGATAGTTTTTGCTTGATCTCTACAGCACTTGAAGGGCAAGAGGAATTTAGTCTGGAAAGGAAGTTGGGAAATATTTTGAAGAGCCTTACGTTTCGGGGTAAGAGATCCACTTGATATTGTATGACAGAGTGGCTGAACCTTGCCACTGTGGATACTTTGGCACTAAGAATAGAAACCAGATCATTCTTTGTTGTCAGGGACTGTCCTGTGCATTGGCCCAGTGCCCTGGTCTAGTGGCATTCTTCTCCTTATCTCCCCTTTTCTGACAACCAAAAATGTCTCCAGACTTCATCATATTCCCCCAAGGGAAAAACTGCCCCTCCCCCGCAACAGGGCAACGCTTAAAGAATAGCATATGTCAAGTGATAAATGCAAAATATTTTATGTTGAAATGGTTCATAGTAAAGTATTACCTTAGTTTTTGGGTACTTAATATCACTACGGTAGACAAAGACAAGCCTTCATGTAGTCAAAGAAATGCTTTCTCTTATTTTCTACACATAACCCATCACCAAGTAATCTAAAATCTTCCTAAATATCTCTTGAATATTTTCTGTGTATCATTATTGCTATTGACTTAGGAAGGTCCTTCATCCTTCCCACTGAGATCTCTGCAATAGCCTCTCACTATGTTTCTGCTACAGGCCCTGCCACCTAAAAAATATTTTTCATATCCTTTCTCACTCTTTTTCAAAATACAAATCTGATCATGTCATCACTCTACACAAAGAGGTTCAAAGACTCTTCATTGCTTTCATGGTAGAATCTAAATTACTACACTGGCTTACGTGGGTCGCCTCACTTGTGCAACCTCATCACTTCTGTCTTGGAGTCACATATCCTGGCCATGCGCGTGCATGCTCAGTTGCTCAGTCATGTCCGACTCTTTGTGACCCTATGGACTGCAATCCTCCAGACTCCTCTGTCCGTGGAATTTTCCATGCAAAAATACTGGAGTGGGTTTCCATTTCCTTCTCCAGGGGATTTTCCCAACCCAGGGATCAAACCTGTGTCTCCTGCATCTTCTGCATTGGCAGGCGGATTTTTTACCACTGAGCCACCTGGGAAGCCCATCCCAGCCATGATGGACTATTAAGTTTCTTGAAATTGTCATATTTTTTATATTGTCATATGTTTGTATATCGTATTCTTTCTGCCTAGAACTCCAGTCCCCCTGATTAATGGCTAATCCTGATCTGATTTAAAACTCTTCAGGTATTATCACATCCAAGCATCAGAATTTCTTCCTACCACCATCACCCACACCACTGACAGACTTCTGTAACTGCTTACTTTGTGCTATTCTCTGACCAGGGACCAGTCACAATCCTTTGTGACTCTCTGTGCGGGTTTTTACCTGCTCTGTGGGAATGTATTTTTATTGAGGGAAAATATGAGTCTTATTTTTTTTATATATCCATGGTGGACACTCAACAGTGGTGGCAGTGGCTAAAGACTGGATGTGGGGAAATGAATTCAAGGCTAATGCAATAATATAGGAAAGAAATGATTAGGCTCTGAACTCAAGTATAGGAAAAGGGAAATGAAAGGAGGTAGTGGAGGTAGTGAATAGCAAAATATTTAACTATAGATATACAAGATTTAGTCAATTAATTCTAGGAATGTGAAATAAGGAAAAAAGAAATAAGAGGACAAATGATGCTTTGCTTTTTGGTAGCAGGGTTTAACGAGTCCATTTCTGACATAAGACTTGGGAGGCAAATGGAAAAATAAGTCTGGGGTTAGAATAAATAGCAGTGTGGATTGTGGAGTCATTAGTAAAAATATTGACGTGGTAGGGCAAATGAAAATGCAAAGAAAGTTTGAAAGGATAAAGAATAGACAGGATTGCAGACCAAAGATTGTCAAGTACCCAAATTTAGGGGTGAGTGAAAGAAGAAAAAATGGGTTAATTAACTAGAGTCAGATAGTTAGGGGCAAAAATCAGAATGGTGAATATCAATCTTATCACTTTGGCTTGCTTTAACTACTAATAGCCCAAGGATTTGCTGATGTGACATTGTGAAATCTAGTAGTAATTCTGATTACTTATTATTTATAAAATATTAGAAACTCAGATCTCACTGTTGGGAGTAGCCAGTGATCTTACTGTAAAATTTTGAGTTCTTAAAGTATTGTCAGCTAACACACAGGGTACCCAGTTAAATTTAATTTCAGATAAATAATGAATGATTTTTGGTGTAAACATGCCCCATGCAATGTTTGGGACATACTGATGCCAAAAATTATTTCTCATTTATCTAGAATTCAAATTTAACTGAGTGTCCTGCAGTTTGTTTGCTAGATCTGGCAAGCCTAGTCACCACTCTGAGACTTTGTGTATTTCCTTGAGGAGAAGCAACATAGTTTTTTAAATGAAGGTATAGTTGATTTACAATATTGTGTTATTTACCGTTGTATAGCAAAGTAAGTCAGTCTTACATATATATACATTCTTTTATATATTTTTTCCATTATGGTTTATCATAGGATATTGAATATAGTTACCTGAGCTATACAGTAGGAACTTGTTTATCCATTCTATATGTGCCAATTTGCATTAGCTAATCCCAAATTCCCAAGCTATCCCTCTCCCACCCATCCCCATGTTTGGCAACCACCAATCTCTTCTCTATGTCTGTGTTTCTGTTTCTGAAACAGCGTGTTGCGTGGGCAAAAAAAAAAAAAAATTCGTTTGGGTTTTTCTATAAGATGTTACACAAAAGCCTAAACAAACTTTTTGGCCCACCCAGTATCAGTAGTTTAGACTATTTGTCATTGGAAACCATTATATTCTGTAAGGAGTTGGCCTTCTAAGGATACTTACACATAAGGGTTTGCTGGCCTTTGGGATAGCCTCTGCTTTTTACTACTTCCCAGGACGAGAAGAATCTACCAACTGCTAACTGCTGCTTAAATTATATGGGCTCATTAGTATCTAGGTTTTGTGAAGGAATTCTTTTCCTGTCTACTAGTAAAGCTCAGTCTGCCAGCTATATGATGACACCATAGTCCTTAACCTAAAGCCCTTGGAACTCTAGGTGTTCCACATAGGTTTGTGATCTTGTGCAATTGTTTTCTGAGAGAGAGTGCATAGTTTTGATAGATTTTGAAAGGGTTCAGAATTCTAAAAATGTTAAGAATCATTTTCTTGAAGAGAGTACCCTTTAAGGAGAGCACCAGATATCAAGTAAAAATTGAAGTCCTTGTTTCTTGTAGAATCTACTTGGCAATTATCAAAAGTTTCTTTGACTACAAACATAAAGGAAATGTCTGCATACGGTAAAAACAAACAAAAAAAATCAGACATGATTAAAGTGCTGGTTTAAAAATAAGGGCAAAATGCCCTGTGTTCTTTTCTCTCTTAAACAAAGAGAAAAAAGATAAGCTGAGATGCTGAATTTTCTGGAAACAATTTCAGCATCTGCAAAAGGTCTATACTGTTTTTGAGTGCTGGCTACTCCCAGGTCTGACATGTGCCACCTTAATCAACACTTTGGTGCAGGCATAATGGAAAACATGTTTTCTCTGCCACAACTCTAGCATAAGTTTCTGACATCAGCCAAATGGGACAGACAGCCTGAGTCCTGCGATAGACAGGCCTTCTGACAACTAAATAGAGGACACTTTGCTTGTGAAAGATAGCCTTTAGAGATACCACAGACTCCAAGTGGAAAACCTTCTCTTGGAATAGAGAAATTTGGCACCACTTTCCCCAGAAGCTATGTCAAAGATCTTTAATACTAGAGAAAGTGCTTATAATCACACGGTCTATTGGTTGGTCTACTGACACAAGTGCTTGGTGCTTTTCCATCTAATCAGACTTGAGCATGGAAACAGCCCAAGGTTTCCTCAGGTGTTTATATTATTTCAATGGCACTTCCTTTGATTTACCTAAGGGATGTTTTGTTTTAATTAAAGTTTATGACCAAAGTTGGGCTGAAAAGTATTGAAGTGGATGTACATTGTTTATGGGTTTTGAATACAATTATATCAACCATAAAAATAGACCAAACAATTTTGCTTGTCTGCCAGAAATCAATTCTTGATCATGAGATTTCAGGTCTTCATTTTGTTTTCATTTAAAGTAATAAAAGGTGCTTGCTGATCATTAACTAGAGAAAACTGTAAAGTCAGTGAATCTGGAAACTAACATTTATTAAGTTTCAGTGGGGGATGTTATATGGAGATCTGATGTTGGTTAAATTATGGACTCTTTCCAATTAGTTGGCTCTCCTTCCAAAGCAAATGTACTAAAAATAAAATGACTTCCTTTTTGATGTCAATTGTAAAGTGTGTATTTTTTTCTTCTCTTTTTGTCTTTTAGGTTTTGATAAGATTTGGCAAGATAGTTGCTTATGAACCTATCTGACACCTGCCTCAGAAATCATGCCAAATGTCATAAGGTCATTATCCATTTCCTTCACACTCTCTATGCTTTTATGTACCAGATTCTTAAATTAGAAGCAAGAGAAATGATGCACTAGGTCATCCATTTTTATTGAGGACTTTTATTAAAACCAAATGAGCTCTCCTGAGGGAAAATATTAGGTAAAAATGGCTTCCAAAATATACCCATCAACTTGTTGGCAGGTCACAGTACTCCCTTAATACAGAAACTTGATTCTTAGAATAAGATTTCCAACTTCTGGGGCTTTCCCCTGTGTTTGCAAAGATGTTGAGGAACACAATAGCCCTGCTTCAAGATAACCAGATATGTATGGCTCCAGGTCTGTAACTGCTTTGTGTTCTTCTCACATTTAGCAAATAGAGCAGTATGAATCAGGGTCATAGTCCTCAGTCTCAAGTCCCTTCTTGAACACTAATGTGAATGTTTCAAAGAAAATGTTAGCAAGACAACAAAATCACTGTTTAATTTAGTATGTAAAAATGGCTTGCTTCAGGTATTTTTACCCCCCAAGATGAGTTTTGAAGTTGGGGTTTAGGAAACCAAGGTATATTTGTGAATATACAAATTATATCAGGAAGATTTGATTAATACAACAAAGTTGTTATTTTAACTAAGGGCATGGAACTTGAAATAGAAAATCTGGCTTCTGTTTCTGATTTCATTTTTTTTTTTTTTTTCTGATTTCATTTTTTATTATTGCATGTTCTTAGTCAAGTCACTGACAACTTAAAGTGAGGACACTCATACTGCTTTGTAGGAGAAAGAACCTGAGGGTTTCTTCACTGGAGGATTGCTGCTGTGAATTGCTTGGATTCATTTTGTGACACAGTGCTAAGAGCTGTGCCATGTTAAAGACTGGCTTACACTTGAATGTGACCCTTTTAGATATCCTCATCCCTGCCCCACAAGTTTGGATAAGTTACCTTGAGAGGGAACAGGCCGTCTCTTGGGTTGTCACTTGGAAGATGAAGTGAGAGTGACTTAGAAGACTAAGATCTAGGGTGGCCACTCTCTTGATTTGAATTTCTACTCTGGCCTATTGGCACATGCATTCCAGATTGGTCTTTTCTTCCATTGGAATGGTCAGATCTGACAGTAAGACTTTGGACCATGGTGGTAAGAAGCTGTATTGGTCTTTAGAATTTCTTCGACTTTGCTTTACTTAAGTCTACATTGCTAGGGCAAAAGAAGTCTTCCACATGGCCCATGCAAGAAGGTTGGAATCCATGTTAGTGTTGGGTCAAAGCCCCATTTAGTAAGACAGTAATAAATTACTCTTTATCTCCTTGAGCAATTTTTTTTTTTTTTTTTGAAATTCAGGGAGCTTGTGGAGAATTAGTATAGGACAGGATATAGTTATTTGGAATCTTCCTTCTTGGCCATTTATCTCTCAATAGATAAGTATCTACTGGCATTCCATTTTTGACATGATTTACACTTATCTCACAAGGTGGTTTACAAGATTAGTTGAAATAATATATGTCAAAATACACGCTTCAGGCACTATAAATAATTCTACAGATACTTGTTATTTGTTATTATTTATTGTAGTCATATTGTACAGGTGTATTTCTGCTTCTTATTATTTATTACAGTGTATTGTACTAGGGAGTTTACAATTTTTTATTAGTCACAGGTCAGTTCTCTAGCTTTTTCCTTCTCTTTACTGCATTCAGATTTTCCATCTGAATTTTTTTCTGCTTCTATGCAATTCATGTGTGTATGTCATGGACTTTAAGATTCTCTTTAAACTTACTCAATGACTAGTTTTTACATTTCAGGGGCTTTGTGGTTCCAACTACAAAAAAGTCTCTGGACTACATTTTTGGCTGTTTTTCTCTGAAGTATGACAATGTCTTTTCTTACTTTCTTTTTAACCTCTTTGTTCTTTTCACATTGCTGCATAGGGTGTAGATGTCTGATCAGTCTTGTCTCTGCCTTTTAAAGTCAGTCTGCCCTCCCAACCCTACACTTTCCCAGGGAGGTAAAAACCAATGGGAAACCGTGCCAGAAATTTACTCAGCACAGCCCTCCTACTTCATCTATTGCTGTCTCTGCTGTCATCTCCATGCCTCATTTTTCTTTAGCTGCTTCTGATTCTCTTAGTTTGGGATCTCATTCACATTTTTGCAGGATGGTTGTTGCAGAACTTTTACCTGCTGGGTTAAATTCTTCTCTCCTATTTGTTCCCCATTTAAGAGAAGAGAATTCAGTATTATACTTGTCCTTATAAGACCAGTTATGAGCTCCCCTCCATGTCAACGTTAATATCTTCCTTTGCCTGCCCTTGGCCGTCTTCTTTGTATCTTCTTTTGTCACCTACTGTTTTCTGTGTACTTATGTATGGCTTTGTCTCTTTCACGGAATTGTTAGCTACAGAAAAAGTTACATCACCTTGCTCATCTTTGTATAATTCAGAGCAATCACACCATCCTTTGTATATGAATAGTATACAAGTAGCTATGTATGGAGTTAGTTTGTGTTGAAATGATTTATCTTCACACACACACACCACTGTCTCTCCCTGGAAGACTCTTCCTCTGCCTTTTATCTACTCAATATTTGCTCATCCTTCCTCTTCTCACCTAGACACTGCTACCTCAGGTATTCCCTGGGTTATGTTAAAGGTCTTTAAGACATACTCTATTAGCAGGTATTGTTGTTGTTTAGTCGCTAAATCAGGTCTGACTTTTATAACCCCATGGACTGTAGCCTACCAGGCTCCTCGATCCATGGGATTTCCCAGGCGAGAATACTAGAGTGGGTTGCCATTTCCTTCTCCAGGGGAATCTTCCTGACCCAGGGATCGAACCTGGGTCTCCTACCTTGGCAGGCAGATTCTTTACCACGGAGCCATCAGGAAAGCCCTGTTAGCACATGTACTTAATAAGATTCCGCACACTTAAAGGATTTGTTTAGGATCTATTTCCTCTGGTAAATAGTAAACTACATGTTGACAGAGGCAAGACATGCCTGCCTTGTTTACCACTTTTTACCTAGCATAGCACAACCATCTATTGATTTGTGGACTTAAACTGACTGTTTTCTTCTTATTATTTTTTTTTTCATGAAAGGAGCACAAGGTCTAAAATAAAATTTTAAGGATTGTATCATAGCTCTCTCACTTACTGTTGTATACCCTTAATCTCTCTGTTCCTCAAATTCTTTGTGCTTAAGGTGGGTATTTTAACAGTATCTGTATACTCTGACAGAAAGGATGTGGTCAAGGTTAAGAGAGAGAACATCGATTGCTTGGCACAGTGTCTTACACATATAAACATTAACTATTATCATCATTCAGGCATCCTTATGGAAAAGAGAACAGAAATAGATAATATAGGAAATAATTAAAAACTCATTCTTTTCCAGCTATGGAATCTTTTTAAACCAAGCCAAGGGATCACTCGGAAATGTATGTGTTAATTTATTCATGCAAACCTTCCCTACTGGGCAGCTCATTATTCCCAGGAGCTGCTTCTGTGGGACTATGACCTGGTGTGGATATGCAGGTGTGAGCAGGGGCCTCCCTAAGATTGAGATCTCATGATAAAAATAATGAGTGTCCCTCCTGCTTTGTGCCTTTCCTCTGAGATAAGGTCTCC
Source organism: Odocoileus virginianus (assembly GCF_023699985.2). Taxonomy (NCBI): domain Eukaryota; kingdom Metazoa; phylum Chordata; class Mammalia; order Artiodactyla; family Cervidae; genus Odocoileus; species Odocoileus virginianus. Next base: position 21,104,288 of record NC_069679.1, read on the forward strand.
CTCAGAAGCACTGAACTAAAAGGGGTGCATCAGTGCCTCTTTGATTCCAGGGATACATATTAGATCTGATGCAAAAGTGCCTTTGAGCAAATAACTACAGATGCATAAAATTCTGACCTATAGTACTTTTCAAGAACTTTCATCCAAGTTGTGCTGGGTTGTTTTCATAGCTGCAGCCAACACCAATACCCTCTGTTTCTTCATTTTCTTGACAATTTTACCCGATCAATTATGAAGTAAATTGCTCTTTGCCCTCAAAATGGCATGGGTTTCTTTCTTTTGAACAAGCTTATGGAAATGTCAGAAATTATTAAAGGAAGTGAAGAAACAAAAAGCCACAGAGAAGAAATGTGGCTTTTATGTCTCATTGACATATAGCCTGTTGTTTAGCCCTAGTGATGTGAAATTGTGTGCTTTAAGGGTAAGGGAAATTCCATATTAATTATTCACACACCTTTTCTTATTTGGTCCCTGTAACAGCCCTGTGATGAGGAGGGGCAATTGTTTTTAGACCCAAGTTAGAGATGAGGAACCTGTGACTCAGTGACTCACTCAAGGTCTTAGGCTCTAAACTTTCAATTGATTTCTAAGGGCAGCCCTACCACTTACTAGTTCTATGACTTTCGAAAGATACTGTTTCTTTTTGTGTCTTAGTTCTTTCATCTGTAAAAGTTGGGATAACACTTCCATCTTATGGTTCTTGTTAGAATTAATTTAATTAGTTTCTAAAAATTGTGATATTCATGTAGTAAGTGACTAGTGCCAGCTATTAATACAATATTACAAAATAATAATATTTATCTTTTAGGATTATGGTGAGGTTTAAATAAGATAATTCATGAAAAATGCTTAGGCATTTCCTCACAAAAAAAGAAGCACTTAATTAGTGTTTGAAGTCCTTTCAATATTATTTTTATTTTATTCTGTTCCATCATGGTGATTAAATATATACTCAAATGAGTTATTGATTGGAGACTGAAAGGTAGTTTTAGTCGTTCCTTCACATGAATGCTAGTGACAACTCTCAAAGTACTTTTTAATGTCCTTTACTATCATGTTTTAAAATAAACTGTTAAATAAACTGTGTGGATTAAAGATGTAGAAACTCATTGGTTGGATAAGTTGATAAAAGGTAATCATTTGGCCATGAATACTCTTTACTGATTCAACAACTGTCATAAAGAAACATCTGTGTTTATTATTTTCTATCATTGTTAGGCATTATTTCATATGTAGAAGTTTTAGAGAGCACTTGAGGACATATGAGGAGAAAGGCAGCTGGTGATAACAGACTTTGTGCTTGGCAGCATTGCTTTCAATGTATAGCCTTCTCCTCCTCCCTATTACACATTCCTGAGGTTTAGCTGCACAGGCATATCCTGGGAATAGGCTTATCCAGGAAGTAAACTATTTTAAACCAAACAAAATTGTTGACAACATTATTAAATGAGTATTTTAACTTTGCCCATTATAAGCCACCGAACTCTAAGAAACTGATTTCATAAAAGCATACAAAGGCCAGTAACATTTTTTTCAGGTTTGGATTAGGTTAGAGCTTGAGCTCTTTGTCTTTTTAATATCAAGAAGTTATTCTGCTAAGTAAATGTATACAAATAAGGTTTTTGTCAGGCTTAAATTTTCAGAATTTCTGAAAGAAATTTGAAAAACCACAGTGTGCTTGCTTGAGGTGTGAGGTGTGATGAAACAGCAGAATAACTTACCTCACCAGTCTTATTGCCTAGCTCAAAGAATCATGCTCATCATTAGTTGCTCAGTCACATATGACTCTTTGTGACCCCGTAGTCTGTAGCCCACCAGACTCCTCTGTCCATGAGATTCTCCAGGCAAGAATATTGGAGTGTCTAACCACTCCCTTCTCCAGGGAATCTTCCTGACTCAGGGATCAAACCCAGGTCTCCTGCAATGCAGGATATTTCTTTACCCTCTAAGCCATGAGGAAAGTCCAGCTGGAAGAATAGTGATTTTGAATTATCTCTAGTGATTTTGAATTATCTCTAGTAATCCTCAGGTGCTTGAACGAGCAACATGGATTTAGCTGCTAAGCTGGATGTGCAACTATAATATTCTCTGCCTCTCTAGGTTTAAATGGGCTATGTCTTAAACTCCTGGATTTGAAGAACATAAAATGCTATCAGGTTCAGTTCTTCAGTATAACTAGAGAAGAGAAATTTTTGGCCTTTAATATAATTTTAAATATTTTAGATTTGAGTCTGAAACATCTAGTGGAGTTGTTCATACAGGCCAAATTCTTCAAGTAATTATCAAAACACAAACAGTACATAGAAACCATTCCCAATACAGTATCACCATATTTGGAGGGCGTCTTTAGTGCCTTCAACTATGGCAGCCTATTTGTCTGAGAATCCAGTTGTAGAGTGGAAGTTTACATGGGTCTTCTTCCCAAGGGCTTTCAGAGTAGTCAGTATAAAGTCCGGAAAAAAAAAAAAATGAAGGGTAGATTGTTCTTAGTATGCAGGAAGGAAGTTGTCAGGCGGAAAGAGGATATGGCTCTGTTTGCATGCAAGGGTCAGTATTTGCTGGCTAGATATTTCCGCTGTGTCCACACGACAAGAAAATCCTCAGTTTCCTGTGCTGGACAAATAGCAGGAAAGGGTGTGAGGGTTATTGAATGACATTATCATGTTATAGTCTCATGGGTGAGGGAAGCCTGCTTATCAAACCTGATAGCAGCACAGGGCTTGTTTGGGGAGGAGACCCAAGGTGCTGGAGTCACTTTGGGCGTTTTTCCTCTTGGGTGCTTTAGATCACTTGGCTTTTGCAGACCTCACATTATTCCTCTCAGATAGAAGGGACTGTTCTTACTCACTGGAAAGTTACTATCAGTTCCATTATTTGCCATCTCTTATTCAGCAACCAGTTCAGGTACATAGGAAATAAGAAACAGCTTGATTGTCAAAGTAGAAAATATCAAGACATGAAATTTGCACTGAACTTGACAACCTTTTCATGTTTAGCCGTAGTTGCTCCTGCTTACTCAAGTTTAGATTTTGTTTAATGCAAAGCTCATTTCCAGTAACTGCTGGTGCAATAGCTTAAATAAGCATGAGAATTAAACATACAATTTACTCTGCCACTTTAAAGATTCCAGATGAGAAAATTGTTTCTTAATTTCTAACTTATCCAGTTGGAGAAATATACTGGTAATGTCCACATTCCTGACCTCTAAATCTATTAAGATCATGATTTAAATGTATAATTGGGCATTTATTAATTTATCCTACAATTAATTGGGGTTTATCACTTTTAGTAATTATTGAAACCTCAAGTCAAGCAATTTGATATAAAATGAAGAATTGTAGAAGCTTTCTTACCAACAACTTATTTTCTATAACAAGCAGTTTTAAAATTAGCTTTCTGGAAATTTTTAAAATTGGAAAATACCATGAGTAAAATTGGGTAGAGTGATAATATTTGCATTTACTGAAAGGTATTCTGTTTCTTAATTTAAATTCAACTGCAAACTCACTCATTTCCCAGCAAAAACATTTAAGTTCAATAAGAAAGGAAAGGATCAAGGCCTATTTTCAAGGAGAAATCTTGTTCTAAAAATAAATAATAGGAAAAACTAATCTTCTGAGAAACACATAAAAGAGAATTGAATTAAATTTTTAAAGGAAATAATAAAATGACTAACAGAAAATATTGTAGAATATTAAAATGCCAATAGAAGAGACATTCAAAAATATTCTTCAGAAAAATGTATCAAGCCTTTAACTACACCCTGGGGATGAGGGCTGTAGTTTATCTTGAAGTTAGGAAATCATTTTTCTCTTAATTTGTAGATACCCTTTCTCATATAGATTTATCAAGTAAAACATTTTATCTGGGCTATAAGTACTTCTAAAAAACTTATAGCCAAGTTATATAGTTTTTAAAAATTTATAGTATGAAGAATAATCATGACTATAAATTTTTAAGGTAAAATTACCCATGATAAGTACCAAATTTCTCCATTTCACCATCAAAAACAGTGATGTTTTAGATACTACTGATATGAAAAATATTATGTATAGTTATTTGTGTATACTCTAAACTTAGTTGAAGCAATCAAAAGTCAAATAAATGTCTATAGATTGCCTATCTTAATTTTATTCTTCCTATTTGGGGAAAAAGGCTGGTTCATGTTTTCAGATGTCATTGAGATGTTTTCTCATCACTATATTGCTATATGTTACTTTTCTGGGGTTTATGTCTTCTCATTAATATGTGAGATTACAAATAACTCTATTTACATACTGAAATGTAGTGTGTTGTTGATACACTCTGCTCTTTCCTTGGAGATGGATCCTTCCTATTTCTGAGTCTGTGGGAATTCTGAGAAAGTGGTAAAGAGGCTATAGAGAAAAAGGGCCTCCTACTGTTTCATGTGTGTGTATGCATTCAGTAACTGGTTTCAGAGGTTGTTTAGGGTTTCTTACTCTTGGAGTCACTGTCATCATTTTTTTCTGTTCAGCTTGATTCCCAACCTCCCAAGCACTTTTCACTTTAAACATTTTCTACACTTGTCTCAGAACTATTTCACTTTCTGAGTGCTCTGACCATGTCACTCTGCTTCTCACAGGCCCCCAGAGGCTTCTCTTCACGCTCTAGCTTGGATGTTGACTTCTGTCTTTAGAACTCTCTCACACTGCTCCCACATTACCTATCTGTCCTTCCCTCCCCAAAGTCACAGCAATATGTTGTGTGAAATATCTAAAAGGACTCGGGGAAGAAGGCTTTGGCTGTGCACTTCTTTGTTAATCTGGCCACGTCCTGCTTGTTTTCACCTATTCCCCAGGTAGTTGCAAGCTAAATGAGGAGCTCTGAGTCAGAACTTGGTTGGGTTACAGGCCTTCATGTGATCCAAACCTTTTTACATGAGTAGTAGGAATATATACGTTCGATAGACATTTTCATAAGCAATTTTTCTCTTTTTTTAACTTTAATGCCTTCCCATATTGCATTCATCTGCATAACAGTAAACACATGCCCCGACAGAAAGTTGCAGGCAGGGATATTTATTTATAACAGATGGCGCAAAGCAGGAGCATGATGAATTGGTGTGTGGCTCCTGAACTAGCAGGCCCATAAATAAAGTGTCCTCAAAGCTACTTTGGGGATCTTGCTTGCTCAGAAGGAAGAAAGGAAAGATGATGCTTACAGTTTTGTTGCCTTATATGATATAATCCCAAATATGCGTAATTTAACCACAGGTAACCATAATTTTATAACTCTGAATTTTTTATCCAAAAATCTGTTCATAGGTAGTGTTTCATACCTATGACATAATTATAGCAATAACCATTTTTCTTCCGTAGTTCCTTTTATACTTATTGATCTAATGACACAATGCATTTTAAAAAGTATATAATTGCAAACTGATAATGGTCTGAACAAGACATAGACCAATAACATTTATATAACCCTTTTCTTAAAACCCTACGTATTGATAGCTAGAATAATGAGATTATTTCCAAGACCACAGTTATCAAAGATACACACTTATTCCCTAAATTTTAAATAATTTTTCAACTTAAAATATTTAATAGGATAGTAAATACAAAGGCCAAGTTCAGCAGATCTTGTGAATGCAAATTATTCACTTAAAGAATTCAAAGACTAAGCATTTGAATTTCTTCTTCAACTTTGGGGTTTCATTGATCTTGTCACTATTTTTAAAGTGTCTTGAAAGAGATTGAAACTTACCAGTTTTATCAATTCTGGAACACATGTAGTAAGCCAAACATTTTCATAGAATTGTACGTATGTGTGTGTGTGTGCGTGTGTGCTGTAAAATAGCACCCCTTTATCTGTGTGGCATACCTACACCTCCCAAGGCCCTGAATGGACGCCTGAAACTGTGCATACCTGTGATAAAGTCTAGCTCATAAACTAGGCAGTAAAGAGATTGACAACAACAATAATAAAATAGAAAAAATTATAACAGTATGCTGTAATAGAAGTTATGTGAATGTGGTCTTTCTCACTCAAAATATCTTATTGTACTGTACTCACCCTTCTTCTTGTAATGATATGAGGTGATAAAATGCCTGCCTGGCGAGAGAAGTAAGATGAATGGCACGGGAATTGTGAGGTAGCGCCCGCTGCTATCGACCTTCTGATGTGTGTCGTGTGAGGATTATCTGTGGATGGGGGTCAAATGCTTCAGATGATCCTGAATCTTCAAGCCATGATGGTGTTGATGGTTGGATGTCATGAGTGGCCAATATCAATTGCTGGGGATTTGGGGATGGATGGACAGAGTAGCGCAGGGTGACTTTTTTTCACACTACTCAGAACAGTATGCAACTTAAAACATGAATTATTTCTGTAACTTTCCATTTAATATTTTTAGGCCTTGATTGACTGTGGGTACTTGAAACTGTAGAAACTGAAATTATTGATAAGGGAGGTCTGCTGTACACACACACACACACACACACACAAATATGCACACATAACTATACAAATTTGCATGTGTATATAGGAAATCACACCCCACTCAAGATTTTTGCCTGGAAAATATCATGGACACAGGAGCCTGGTGAGCTACCATCCATGGGGTCTTGAAGAGTCAGACACAACTGAGTGAGCACATACATACTTGTATACATGTACATGTATGCTTATGTATATATGTATACATGCTTCTACATGTTTCTGCATGCTGCTTATACATGCTTATACATGCTTCTAAGGCAAGTATCCCTTAGAAGAAGTGGAGTAGTCATCACAGTCAACAAAAGAGTCTGAAATGAAGTACTTGGATGCAATCTCAAAAACGACAGAATGATCTTTGTTCATTTCCAAGGCAAGCCATTCAATATCACAGTAATCTAAGTCTATGCCCCGACCAGTAATGATGAAGAAGCTGAACAGTTCTATGAACACCTACAAACCTTCTAGAACTAACACCCCCCAAAATTGTCCTTTTCATTATAGGGGACAGGAATGCAAATGTAGGAAGTCAAGAAATACCTGGACTAACAAGCAAATTGGGCCTTGGAGTATAGAATGAAGCAGGGCAAAGGCTGGTCGAGTTTTGCCAAGAGAATACACTGGTCATAGTAAATACCCTCTTCCAACAACACAAGAGATGAGTCTACACATGGCCATCACCAGATGGTCAATACCAAAATCAGATTGATTATATTCTTTGCAGCCAAAGATGGAGAAGCTCTATAGAGTCAGCAAAAACAAGACTGGGAGCTGACTGTGGCTCCAATCATGAACTCCTTATTGTCAAATTCAGACTTAAATTGAAGAAAGTAGGGGAAACCACTAGACCGTTCAGGTACGACCTAAATTAAATCCCTTACCATTATACAGTGGAAGTGACAAATAGATTCAAGGGATTAGATCTGATAGAGAGTGCCTGAAGAACTATGGACAAAGGTTCGTGACATTGTACAGGAGGCATGATTCAAGACCGTCCCCAAGAAAAAGAAATGCAAAAAGGAAAAATGGTTGTTTGACGAGACCCTACAAATAACTGTGAAAAGAAGAGAAGTGTAAAGCAAAGGAGAAGAGGAAAGATATACCCATTTGAATGCAGAGTTCCAAAGAATAGCAAGGAGAGATAAGAAAGCCTTCCTCAGTAATCAATGCAAAGAAATAGAGGAAAACAATAGAATGGGAAAGACTAGTGATCTCTTCAAGAAGTAACAAGGGTATTTAGAGATACCAAGGGAACATTTCATGTAAAGATGGGCTCAATAAAGGACAGAAAAGGTATGGACCTAATAGAAGAAAATATTAAGAGGTGGCAAGAATATACAGAAGAACTATAAAAAAAAGATCTTCAAGACCCAGATAATCATGATGGTGTGATCACTCACCTACAGTCAGACATCCTGGAACATGAAGTCAAGTGGGCCTTGGGAAGGATCACTATGAATAAAGCTAGTGGAGGTAATGGAATTCCAGTTGAGCTATTTCAAATCTTAAAAGATGGTGTGTGAAAGTGCTGCATCAGTATGCCAGCAAATTTGGAAAACTCAGCAGTGGCCACAGGACTGGAAAAGGCCAGTTTTCATTCCAGTCCCAAAGAAAGGCAATGTCAAAGAATGCTCAAACTGCTGCCCAGTTGCACTCATCTTACACGCTAGTAAAGTAATGCTCAAAATTCTCCAGGTCAGGCTTCAGCAGTATGTAAACCAAGAATTCCAGATGTTCAAGCTGGATTTGGAAAAAGCAGAGGAATCAGAGATCAAATTGCCAACATATGATGGATCATCGGAAAAGCTAGATAGTTCCAGAAAAACATCTACTTCTGCTTTATTGACTGTGCAAAAGCCTTTGACTGTATGGATCACAACAAACTGAAGAAAATTCTTAAAGAGATGGGAATACCAGACCCTCTGACCTACCTCTTGAGAAATCTGTATGCAGGTCAGGAACCAACAGTTAGAATTGGACATGGAACAATGGACTGGTTCCAAATAGGGAAAGGAGTATGTCAAGGCTATATATTTTCACCCTGTTTATTTGACTTATATGCAGAGTACATCATGAGCAATGCTGGACTGGATGAGGCACAAGCTGGAATCAAGATTGCTGGGAGAAATATCAATAACCTCAGATATGGAGATGACACCACCCTTATGGCAGAAAGTGATGAACTAAAGAGCCTCTTGATGAAAATGAAAGAGGAAAGTGAAAAAGTTGGCTTAAAAATCAACATTCAGGAAACTAAGATCATGGCATCTTGACCCATCACTTCATGGCAAATATATGGGGAAATAGTGGAAACAGTGACAGAGTTTATTTTGGGGGGCTCCAAAATCACTGCAGATGGTGACTGCAGCCATGAAATTAAAAGATGCTTGCTCCACGGAAAAAAAGCTATCACCAACCTAGACAGCATATTAAGAAGCAGAGACATTACTTTGCCAACAAAGGTCCATCTAGTGAAAGCTGTAGTTTTTCCAGTAGTCATGTATGGATGTGAGAGTTCGATTATAAAGAAAGCTGAGTGCTGAAAAATTGATGCTTTTGAACTGTGGTGTTGGAGAAGACTCTTGAGAGTCCCTTGGACTGCAAGGAGATCCAACCAGTCCATCCTAAAGGAAGTCAGTACTGAATATTCATTGGAAGGACTGATGCTGAAGCTGAGACTCCAATACTTTGGCCACCTGATGCAAAGAACTGACTCATTTGAAAAGACCCTGATGCTGGGAAAGATTGAAGGTGGAAGGAGAAGGAGATGACAGAGGATGAGATGGTTGAATGGCATCACTGACTCAATGGACACGAGTTTGAGTAAACTCCAGGAGTTGTGATGGATAGGGAGGACTGGCATTTCAGTCTGTGGGGTCACAAAGAATCGGACACAACTGAGCGACTAAACTGATTGATACATGCTTATATAGCTTAACCTTCAAAAAGCTGCTGTTTTTTTGATAATGGAAAAATTAACTGATATAGATAAGTTTTAGCTAATGAGGAAATATTTTCCACTTTTTAGACATACAATCTGGACTTAAACTGTGTTTTATAAACAGATAATACTTACTATTGTGTTTAGATTGCCTATTTAAGTGAAATATGTAATTTGACTCAACATCAAATTTACCATTTTGGGGTTGTTTTCTTCAGTGAGGGGAAGGAACATCAGAGGCTCATAATCTTTATAAGTTAAACAAAATAGGCTAATATCTTAGGGTGAAACAGTCCCCACAAACACAAACTCAAGTTGCTGTAAGCCCTTTTCAGATGTTTAATAGAAAAACATTTACTAGAGAGAAAAATATAGAGCAATATAACCCAGTGAAATAGCTGTAAGGAAAGAACAAAATTATTATAGAAAAAAGTTGAAGACAATTTAAAAACATTTCTCTGTTTAACATAGAAAAACATTTATTGAATACTTACAGTATTATGTGAAGGGTGCTAGGTGCGTTTAACCCAAAAGTGCATAAGAAAATCTTGTCGGGGAAACAGACAGAGAGATAGGTTTAATAAAATGTGTCAAGAGATATGACAGAGATGTTCAAAAATTGTTCTGGGAGCAGAGGAGCAACACCCAATTCAGCTCAGGGGGCAGGTGGTAGGAAGAATGTCCTGTGTTTCAAATGCTACATAGAATTGGAATATGGCTAACTGCCTCTTACTGTTTCTTGGGAAGCACATTTAAAAAATGGCTAAGAATTATTTGCACTTTGAATTTGATGTGTATATGATTTGTGGAATGTTTTTGAAACTAATAGTTTAAAATAATCTTGAGGGTGCTTCAAAAAGATAAGGGTTCTCATTAGATAATTCCTTATAAAACTGTACTACCTTATAAAACTATGTACTGGCAGCATATGGTAAATCCTGTGAGTATAAGCTGTTTTTATTACTACTGTTACTGGCAACCACTCCAGTATTCTTGCCTTGAGACTCTCCATGGATAGAGGAATGTGGCTACAGTCCATGGGGTGGCAAAGAGTCAGACACTACTGAGCGACTAGGCACAGCACAGCACATAATTGTTATTATTGTTACCACTTCTATGACTAATACTACTTGACCCATTTCACAGGTTTGTGCTTAGAAATAATAATATAAGAGAGGAAAGTTTATAAAAATAGAAGACATTTTCCTTTTTATGGCTGAATGATATTCTATTGTATATATCTACAACATCTTCTCTATCCATTCATCTGTCGTTGGACATCTAGGTTGTTGCCATGTCCTGGCTATTGAATGAATTGGGAGATTAGCATTGACATATATATGCTACCATGTGTAAAATAGATAGTTCATGAGAACCTGCTGTATAGCATGTGAAGTTCAGTTCTGTGCTCTGTGATGACCTAGATGGGTGGGATGGGCAGGGGGAGTGAGATCCAAGAAAGAGATGATATGTGTATACATATATCTGGTGCACTTTGTTGTACTGCAGAGACTAACACAACATTGAAAAGCAGTTATGTTCCAAAAAAATATATGTATATACATTTTTACTAGTTACAAGTGTGGTCAGCTTAAGAACCAGAATAAATGATAGCTCAAAAAATGGTTCTGATGTTTTGTTTTTGTTTTGCATATAACAAAAGTCAAGAAAGATTGCTTCCACCAATGATGTAGCAGCTTTGTACTACCAGGGTCCACTTCTCTGTTTTTTTTTTTTTTTCTTTTCCATCTTTTTCTTTTTTAAAATTAATTTATTTAGTTTAATTGGAGGATAACTACTTTACAATATTATGATGGTTTTTGCCATACATCAACATGAATCAGCCATAGGTATACATGTGTTGCCATCATCCTGAACTCCCCCACCCCACCTCCTTCCCCACCCCATCCCTCTGAGTTGTCTCAGAGCATCAGCTTTGGGTGTCCTGCTTCATGCATTGAACTTGCACTGGTCATCTATTTTACATATGGTAAAGTATATGTTTCAATGCTATTTTCTCAAATCATCCCACCCTCACCTCCCACTGAGTCCAAAAGTCTGTTCTTTACATCTGTGTCTCCTTTGCTGTCCTGCATATAGGATCATCAGTACCATATTTCTAAATTCCATATATATATGCTTTAATATACACTATTTGGCTTTCTCTTTCTGACTTACTTCACTCTGTATAATAGGCTCTAGGTTTATCCACCTCATTAGAACTGACTCAAACATGTTCCTTTTTATATCTAAGTAATATTACATTAATACGTGAACCATGAACTTCCAGATGTTCAAGCTGGTTTTAGAAAAGGCAGAGGAACCAGAGATCAAATTGCCAACATCCGTTGGATCATTGAAAAAGCAAGAGAGTTCCAGAAAAACATCTATTTCTGCTTTATTGACTATGCCAAAGCCTTTGACTGTGTGGATCACAATAAACTGTGGAAAATTCTGAAAGAGATGGAAATACCAGACCACCTGACCTGCTTCTTGAGAAACCTGTATGCAGGTCAGGAAGCAACAGTTAGAACTGGACATGGAACAACAGACTGGTTCCAAAAGGAAAAGGAGTACATCAAGGCTGTATATGGTCACCCTGCTTATTTAACTTATATGCAGAGTACATAATGAGAAATGCTGAGCTGGGAGAAGCACAAGCTGGAATCAAGATTGCCAGGAGAAATATCAGTAACCTCAGATATGCAGATGACACCACCCTTATGGCAGAAAGTGAAGAGAAACTGAAAAGCCTCTTGATGAAAGTGAAAGAGGCGAGTGAAAAAGCTGACTTAGAAATCAACATTCGGAAAACTAAGATCATGGCATCTGGTCCCATCACTTCATGGCAAATAGATGGGGAAACTGGAAACAGTGGCAGACTTTATTTTTTTGGGCTCCAAAATCACTGCAGATGGTGATTGCAGCCATGAAATTAAAAGACACTTACTCCTTGGAAGGAAAGTTATGACTAACCTAGATAGCATATTAAAAAGCAGAGACATTACTTTATCAACAAAGGTCCGTTGGTTTTTCCAGTGGTCATGTATAGATGTGAGAGTTGGACTGTGAAGAAAGCTGAGTGCCGAAGAATTGATGCTTTTGAACTGAAGTGTTGGAGAAGACTCTTGAGAGTCCCTTGGACTGCAAGGAGATGCAACCAGTCCATCCTAAAGGAGATCAGTCCTGGGTGTTCATTGGAAGGACTGATGCTGAAGCTGAAACTCCAATACTTTGGCCACCTCATGCGAAGAGTTGACTCATTTGAAAAGACCCTGATGCTGGGAGGGATTGGGGGCAGGAGGAGGAGGGGACGACAGAGGATGAGATGGCTGGATGGCATCACCAACTTGATGAACATGGGTTTGGGTAGACTCTGGGGGTTGGTTATGGACAGCGATGCCTGGCATGCTGTGATTCATGGGGTCGCAAAGAGTCAGACACAACTGAGCAACTGAACTGAACTGAATGGCCTGTAGAATATGATTTATGGTCAAAGATTTAAGTCAATGCATTGATACTTGTTCTCTCTTATCCACTCAGCATATATTTTTCTCTTATCATGAACTAAAAAAAAAAAGTTTTCAAAAGAATATCATCATTGTAACATCTATTAATCAATCAGTATGTTATTTTCGCTCTAGCCACATGTGCCTCAGTTACAGAAATCAATATTTTTCAGGGAATGTAAAAATATCCACTACAGATAACCAGTTTTCTTTCTTTGCCTCATACTTTGGGAATCCATTCAAGAAGTGGCCTAGCCTCACGTGGATCTCCTTATTTGTAAACTCAGCAATCAAACCTGGGTAACTTGGGGAGACTCCAAAGGACGGAATTAAATTTTCAATGTGGTAATCATCAAAACAAAGAGGATCAAAAGGAACAGATTTATTGTTCTGTTTTTGCTAAAGGCAGAGGCATTGATTCCTAATATGTGATCCTGGTTAAGTCATTTTGAGTCTTTGTTTTCCTATCATAAAGTATTTCTATTTGCTATTCTAAAAGTCTGTTGAGAAAATGAAAGTGGAAATCCTTTCTAAGTACAGAATACTCTGAAAAGCACTTTGGTTAAAGTCTCTAATTTCACTTATCAAATATTTGCTATCTGTAATATTTGCCATCTTGTAATCTTTCAGATTATTTTTTCTAGTACCATTATTTGCCCAAACAAATTCTATAGGATTTTAGAAATACAATAATGAAGACAACATTTTTTTTTCCCCTTTGGGATCCATATGTTATTCTTCTGTACCTCAGTGGGTTAAGTACTTAGGATTTCAATCTAATTTGACATGCTCAGCTGTTTTTGACCTTTTCCTCAAAAACTATGTAGTCAGTCCAGTGCTCCGATGGTCTGCAAGAGCATTATTGTTTTATGGACCCCCTCCCCACCCCCAGGCATAACTGCTTGGAGAATTTGCCTGCCATCTCTGTAACTGTCAGCTAAATTGGAAAGATTAAATCCAAAAGCAGCAAGAAGGCATGATAATAACAAGTTCAGAGCAAGTTGAAATGCTTCTAGTTTTGAAAACTGTTCCAATGGAGGGAAATTCATCATAGCCTTTGGAATGTTTGTGTTGCAGCTGTTTCTTAGGATATAAGCAAGGACAGGGCAGATACTACAAGAAGGTGATGTGAATGTGTGGTGGCAGTAGAAAAGTGATATTTTCATAGACTAAAAAGTGATACATATAGGTGATTTTAGGGAAGCAAAATAAAACATGTCTCTAATCACCCTTCCCCTCCTTTGTTTATGTCTCTTTTTATCTTTGCTAATTCTGCTTTGGATCTTCTGATACCTACTAATTTTTTGCATTTTAAAATCAGTTCTGAATTCCCCTTTCTCTAGAAATCCTATGTTTTAGCCACCGACATCCTGGCATCTACTATTAAATACAGGGCACAGAGATCCATCAAGTTCCACTAAACTCTTAAGTTTCTTTAGGACAACTACCAGGATCTTATTCATTATTATATCCCAGAATCTAGAATAGTGATTGGTATACAGCTTTTGTTAAGTAAAGAAGGTTAACCTTTATATTGATACAATCAAGACTTTGTTAGTTCTTTGAAGGCTATTTCAGTATAAGAATAATCTAAACATGGAGTCATAATACTCACTCCAAAGGGCAAATTGCAACTGTATGTATGCAGAACACACATACCCCTAGCACTGTTTCTGCAAATTTCTAGTTTGAACCACTTATTTGTTCTTACATGCATATAAAATTGACCCTCGTACAATGTGGGGGCTAGCTAGGGGCACTGAAAATATAAATATAACTCTACAGTCAGCCCTCCATATATACATCTCCACATCAGCAGATTCAACCAGTGGACAGTATAGTACTGTAACATGTATTCACTGAAAAAAAATATACCTGTCAGAGAACATGTGCAGTACAAACATGTGATGTTCAAGGATCAACATAGGTTTTTGTTCATTTATATTTTGAAATTTTTGCTCTAGAATTATTTTTCAACATCACTTTTGAATTTACCAGTTCCCCTTCCACTGTGAATTATGTATACAAGTGATACATGAGTAAAATTTCAAACAGTGAGTAACATATTCCAAAACTTGAATATCCCCTATTATCTTGTGTTCTCCTCACTTCCATTCTTCGTATTTAACAAATAAAATATTTACAGAAGTCTATACCTAGTCTTCTGTCCATGAAGTTTTCCAAGCAAGAGTACTGACATGGCTTCCCACCTTCTGTTCCAGGGGGTATTCTTGGTCTAGGGATCAAACCCATGTCTCTTGCATCTCCTTGCATTAGCAGGTGGATTATTTACCACTGTGGCACATGGGAAGTAGAAATGATGCTCAGTTGAGGATGTGTCTAGCAGTGAAAATAAACTCTGATGCTGTAAAGAACAATATTGCATAGGAATGTTAAGTCCATGAGTCAAGGTAAATTGGGTAAATTGGACATGGTCAAGCAGGAGATGGCAGGAGTGAACATCAACATTTTAGGAATCAGTGAACTATTAATAAAATGAACCAAAATGGGCGAATTTAATTCAGATGACCATTATATCTACTACTGTGGGCAAGAATCCCTTAGAAGAAATTGAGTAGTTCCTCATAGTCAATGAAAGAGTCCAAAAGGCAGCACTTGGGTGCAATCTCAAAAATGACAGAATGATCTTGGCTTGTTTTCATGGTAAACCGTTCAACATCACAATAATCCAAGTCTACATTCCAACTACTAATGCTGAAGCTAAAGTTGACTGGTTCTATGAAGACCTACAAGATCTTCTAGAACTAACAACAAAAAGAGATGTCCTTTTCATCATGGGGAATTAGAATACAGAAATAGGAAGTCAAGAGCTACCTGGAGTAACAGGCAAGTTTGGTCTTAGGATACAAAATGAAGCAGAGCAAAGGCTAACAGAGTTTTGCTAAGAGAAAACACCGGTCATAACAAACACCCTTTTCCAACAACACAAGAGACTACTCTATACATGGACATCACCAGATGGTCAATATCAAAATCAGATTGTTTATATTCTTTGCAGTTGAAGATGGAGAAGCTCTAAACAGTTAGCAGAAACAAGACCTGGAGCTGAATGTGTCTCAGCTCGTCAACTTTTTATTGAAATATTCAGGTTTAAACTGAAGAAACTAGGGAAAAACACTAGACCATTTAGTTTTGACCTAAATCAAATCCCTAATGATTATATAATGGAGGTGACAAATAGATTCAGAGGATTAGATCTGATAGAATGCTTGAAGATCTATGGATGGAGGTTTGTAACATTGTACATTAGGTAGTGACCAACCATCCCAAAGAAAAAGAAATGCAGGAAAGCAAAGTGGTCCTCTGAGGAGGCTTTACAAATAGCTGAGCAAAGAATGGCAAAAGGCAAGGGAGAAAGGGAAAGATGTACCCAGCTGAATGCAGAGTTCCAGAGAATAGCAAGGAGAGATAAGGCCTTCTTTTTTTTTTCCCCCATTTATTTTTATTAGTTAGAGGCTAATTACTTTACAATATTGTAGTGGTTTTTGCCATACATTGACATGAATCAGCCATGTATTTACATGTGTTCCCCATCCCGATCCCCCCTCCTACCTCCCTCTCCATCCCATCCCTCTGGGTCTTCCCAGTGCACCAGCCCTGAGCACTTGTCTCATGAATCCAACCTAGGCTGGTGGTCTGTTTCACCCTTGATAGTATACTTGTTTCAATGATGTTCTCTCAGAACATCCCACCCTCACCTTCTCCCACAGAGTCTAAAAGTCTGTTCTGTACATCTGTGTCTCTTTTTCTGTTTTACATATAGGGTTATCATTACCATCTTTTTAAATTCCACATATATGCTGTATTGGTCTTTATCTTTCTGGCTTACTTCACTTTGTATAATGGGCTCCAGTTTCATCCATCTCATTAGAATGGATTCACATGAATTCTTTTTAATGGCTGAGTAATATTCCATTGTGTATATGTACCATAGCTTCCTCATCCATTCGTCTGCTGATGGGCATCTAGGTTGCTTCCATGTCCTGGCTATTATAAACAGTGCTGCGATGAACATTGGGATACATGTGTCTCTTTTAGATCTGGTTTCCTCAGTGTGTATGTCCAGAAGTGGGATTGCTGGGTCATATGGCAGTTCTATTTCCAGTTTTTTAAGGAATCTCCACACTGTTCTCCATAGTGGCTGTACTAGTTTGCATTCCCACCAACAGTGTAAGAGGGTTCCTTTTTCTCCACACCCTCTCCAGCATTTATTGCTTGTAGACTTTTGGATAGCAGCCATTCTGACTGGCGTGTAATGGTACCTCATTGTGGTTTTGATTTGCATTTCTCTGAAAATGAGTGATGTTGAGCATCTTTTCATGTGTTTGTTAGCCATCTGTATGTCTTCTTTGGAGAAATGTCTGTTTAGATCTTTGACCCATTTTTTGATTGGGTCATTTATTTTTCTGGAGTTGAGCTGCAGGAGTTGCTTGTATATTTTTGAGATTAATCCTTTGTCTGTTTCTTCATTTGCTATTATTTTCTCCCATTCTGAAGGCTGTCTTTTCACCTTGCTTGTAGTTTCCTTTGTTGTGCAAAAGCTTTTAAGTTTCATTAGGTCCCATTTGTTTATTTTTGCTTTTATTTCCAATATTCTGGGAGGTGGGTCATAGAGGATCTTGCTGTGATTTATGTTGGAGAGTGTTTTGCCTATGTTCTCCTCTAGGAGTTTTATAGTTTCTGGTCTTACATTTAGATCTTTAATCCATTTTGAGTTTATTTTTGTATATGGTGCTGGCACAAAGACAGAAATATAGACCAATGGAACAAAATAGAAAGCCCAGAGATAAATCCACGTACGTACAGACACCTTATCTTCGACAAAGGAGGCAAGAATATACAATGGAAAAAAGACAACCTCTTTAACAAGTGGTGCTGGGAAAACTGGTCAACCACTTGTAAAAGAATGAAACTAGAACACTTTCTAACACCATACACAAAAATAAACTCAAAAGGGAGATAAGGCCTTCTTAACTGAACAAAGAAAAAACATTAGGACTAGAGATCTCTTCAAGAAAGCTGGAGATATCAAGGAAATATTTCATGCAATAAAGAGCAGATATAGTAAGGACCTAACAGAAGCCAAAGAGATTAATAAGAGATGGCGAGGATATAAAGAAGAACTATTCAAAAAAGTCTTAATGAACTGGAATAATTACAGTGGTGTGGTCACTCATCTAGAGCCAGACATCCTGGACTGTGAAGTCAGGTGAGCCTTAGGAAACATTACAATGAACAAAGCTAATGGAAGTGATGCAATTTCAGCTGGACTATTTAAAAATCCTAAAAGATGATACTGTGAAAGCGCTGCACTAAATATGTCAACAAACTTGGAAAACTCAGCACTGGCCACAGGATTGGAAAAGGTCATGTTTCATTCCAATCCCAAAGAAGGGCATGCTGAAGAAATTTTCAACTATCTTACAATTTCATTCATTTCACATGCTAGCAAAGTATGCTCAAAATTCTTCAAACTAGTCTTGAAGAGTACATGAACTAAGCACTTCCAAATGTACAAGCTGGGTTTAGAAAAGACAAAGGAGCCAGAGATCAAATTGCCAACATTTGTTGGATCATAGAGAAAGCAAGGGAATTCCAGAGAAACATCTACTTCTGCTTCATTGACTATGCTAAAGCCTTTGACTGTTTGGATCACAACAAACTATGGAAAATTCTTAAAGAGATAGGAGTACCAGATCACGTTACCTGTCTTCTGAGAAACTGTATGCAGGTCAAGAAGCAAGAGTTAGAACTGGACATGGAAAAATGGACTGGTTTCAAACTGGGAAAGGAGTACGACAAACCTGTGTATTGTCACCCAGCTTATTTAACTTCTATGCAGAGTACATCATGCAAAATGCTAGGAGGCATGAATCACAAGCTGGAATCAAAATTGCCAGGAGAAATAGCAACAACCTCAGATATGCAGATGATACTATCTAATGGCAAAAAATGAAGAGGAACTGAAAAGCCTCTTGATGAGGGTGAAAGAGAAGAGTGGAAAAGTTGGCTGAAAACTCAGCATTCAGAAAACTAATATAATGGCATCTGGTCCCATCACGTCATGGCAAATAGAAGGGGGAAAAGTGCAAGCAGAGACAGATTTTCTTTTCTTGGGCTCCAAAATCATTGAGGATGGTGACTGCCACCATGAAATGAAAAGACTCTTGCTCCTTGGAAGGAAAGGTATGACCAACCTCGACAACGTATTAAAAAGCAAAGACATTACTTTGTGACAAAGGTCCATATAGTTAAAGCTATGATTTTTCCAGTAGTCTTGTGTGGAAGTGAGAGTTGGACCATGAAAAAAGGCTGAGCATTGAAGAATTTATGCTTTTGAATCGTGGTACTGCAGAAGACTCTTGAGAGTTCTTTGGATTGCAAGGATATCAAACCAGTCAATCCTAAAGGAAATCAACCCTGAATACTCATGGGAATAACTGATGCTGAAGCTGAACCTCTAATACTTTGGCCATTGGATGTGAAGAGCTGATTCATTGGAAAAGACCCTGATGCTGGGAAAGATTGAAAGCTACAGAAGAAGGGAGTGGCAGAGGATGAGATGATTAAATAGCATCCCCAACTCATTGGACATGAGCAAACTCTGGGTGATAGTGAAGCAGTGAAAGATAGGGAAGCCTGGTGTGCTGCAGTCCACGGGGTTGCAGAGTCAGACACAGTTTAGCAATTGAACAACTACAAATACCTAGTCTTGGGCTTCCCAGGTGGCTCAGTGGGTAAAGAATCTGCCTGCAATGCAGGAGACCCAGAAGACTCAGGTTCGATCCCTGGGTTGGGAAGATCACCTGGGGGAGGCCGTGACAACCCACTCCAGTATTCTTGTCTAGAGTATCCCATAGACAGAGGAGCCTGGCAGCCTACAGTCCATAGGGTCTCAAAGAGACACGAGTGAAGCAACTGAGCACACGCACATACTTAACTAGTCTTAGTGGGTTTCCCAGGTGGCATTAGTGGTAAAGAATCTGCCTGCCAATGCAGGAGATGCAAGAGATACGGTTTTGATCCCTGAGTTGGGAAGATCCTCTGGAGTAGGAAATGCCACTCCACTTCTGTATTCTTGTCTGGAAAAGCCCATGGACAGAGGAAACTGGTGGGCTACAGTCTATGGGGCTGCAAAGAGTTGGATACGATTGAGCACATCACATACCTAATCTTAGAATTTGATGTTACATAAATGGGTCTACATATGGGAATTACTTGAAATCTTGCTGATTTACCTAAAAGATTCCTCTTAGAGATAGTTTTGTTGTATTACATACATACATAGTTACATATCAACTAAGTACATGAGCTCTGATATGAATCCTGTCTGTGTTGCTTATTGTGTAACTTTAGGCAAATTAGCGAAGTTCTGGGATCCAATTTCCTTATTTGTAAAATATAATGATAGTAGTCAACTCAATGGGTTGTTTGTTCTGAGATTAAATTGTTATATAGCACATTAATGTTGAATTAACATTAGTTACTAAATTTATCTCATGATTTTTTATTGCTAGTTGGTATTCCATAGACCATACAATTTCTTCTAAGTACTGCTTCAGCTTTACCCTTCAATATTAATGTGTAATGTATCCATTCTTCTTCAGGTTTAAATTTTGCTAATGACTGGTTATGACTTTAATTTTGATTCATTATATATATATATGGTTTTAAATTTCCAAACTTGAGATTTTTATTGTTTTCTGTTGTTTGTTTTGGTGGAGGGATAATCTTTTAATACTAGAAAGTAGCTACCTTTTTAACATAAATTTCTAATTTTTCTCCTTTTGAGTTTTGTGGTCATAAGATACAATAGCGTAGATATGGAATAATTTTTTGGTATTCATTGGTACTTTGTTTTGGGTCAAATATGTGGTCAGTTTTGTAAATGTTCCTGATATAAGCTTAAAAAGAATGTGTTCAGATGCTGAATTCTATATATGTTAATTAGATTAAATGTGGTTATTTGCTATTCACATCTTCTATATGCTTATTCATTTTCAGTCTTTTTGATCAATTTGTGTGGTCCCTTAATACCACTCATTGTAATTTTGAATTTGTAAATTTTTAATGTAATTTAGTCAGATTTTTTAGAGTTGTTTTCATTAGGTAGGTATAGATTTAATATTTTTATAGCTTTGTGTGGCATGCTTATTTTTCATAAGATATACTGATTCTGTTTATTGCTTTTAACCTTAACATTTATTTTCTATTATAGTGTAGTGTTATTGGCTTTATTTTTGTTTTTACTTGCTGAGTTTGCATTTGATTATATTGATAATTCCAATTAATGACCTCTATACATATTCATGCTCTTTGCCATGATTTTGTAGCTCCTCTCATGAAAAGGTGGAGTCTATTTTATTACCCCAAGTTGGTCTGTGACTTGCTCTGGCCAACAGAATGAAGCAGAAATGACAGTGCCACTTCTAGGTCTGGGCCTTGAGAGGTCTTTGGTGCTTCTTTTCTTTCTTGGAATCCTGCAACTATTCAAGCTATGCTGGATGATGCATGATATGATCCATCTCCTTGCTTGCCTCATCCAAGAGCTAACATGCAGTGAAGCCATCCTAGACCAACAATCTCTGGCCAACTCCCTAGCTGACTTGAGATGCATGAGTGAGTCCAGTCAAGGGTAGTTGAACCTGGTTCATATCAGCACAGGTTCCCACCTGATTTGGGACTTGTGAGCAATGATAAATACTTACGTTTTTGAATCAGTGAATGACTTAAAAAGGTGGTTTGTTGTGGAGTAATAGCTAATTGAGGTGGTTTGTTATAGAGCAATAGCTAATTGAGGTGGTTTGTTATAGAGCAATAGCTAATTGATACAAACAGTATACTTTTAAAAAGTTTTCCACTGTCTCATTAGTTTTTAAATTACTATAATATTCTTTTTAACATGCCATTTTACCATTAGTTTTCTGTCTTACCTCTACTATATTTTTGCATTTCTTTAAAATATCCTGTAATTAGATTTAATAAATCCAATCTGAGACTCTCTTTAATCTATTTGCTTTCATTGTGATCACTGATGTCAGTATGTGTGTGTATACATAGCATTTTTTGTGATTTCTGTTGATATTTTTGTTATTATTCATTGTTTATTCTTCCTTGCTTTATATTGAATTAACAAAATTTTCTACCCTGTTTTCCCCCCTATTAGTTTGTTAGAAACATTTTCAATTTCAATTTCTCAATAATAGTTGTCCTGATATTTTTAATGTGCATGTTTGACTTAAGAAACTCCAAAGATGATCAATATATCTATATTCCTTTCAAACAATGCAAGATCATTAGAATATTTTAACTTCTATTACCATCTCTATCTAATATGTTTTTATTTCCTAGTATTTTAGTACAACTTCAACTTTAGTTCTTCTATCTAAATAAGTGATCATTACTTCTTTTGTATATCCTGCTCAGGACTTGTGCTTCACCAATCTGGGTATCCTTGACTTTCTTTTAGAAAAATTTAAGCTATTCCATCTTTGAATACTGTTTTTATTCCATTTATTTTGTTATCTATTAGAGGTGTATTCAGTTCAGGTTAGTCACTCAGTCATGTCCAACTCTTTGTGACCCCATGAACCGCAGCACGCCAGGCCTCCCTGTCCATCACCAACTCCCGGAGTCCACCCAAACCCATGTCTATTGAGTCGGTGATGCCATCCAACCATCTCATCCTCTGTCGTCCCCTTCTCCTCCTGCCCTCAATCTTTCCCAGCATCAGGGTCTTTTCCAGTGAGTCAGCTTTTCGCATCAGGTGGCCAAAGTATTGGAGTTTCAGCTTTAACATCAGTCCTTCCAATGAACACCCAGGATTGATCTCCTTTAGGATGGACTGGTTGGATCTCCTAGGGCTTCACTGATAGCTCAATTGGTAAAGAATCTGCCTACAATACAGGAGACCTCAGTTTGATTCCTGGGTCAGAAAGATCCCTAGAGAAGGGAAAGGCTACCCATTCCAGTATTCATGGACTTCTCTTGTGGCTCAGCTGGTAAAGAATCTGCCTGCAATGCGGGAGACCTTGTTTTGATCCCTGGGTTGGGTTGGGAAGATGCCTTGGAGAAAGGAAAGGCCACCCATTCCAGTATTCTGGCCTGGAGAATTCCATGGGCTATACAGTCGCAAAGAGTTGGACACGACTGAACAAATTTCATTTTTCACTTTCAGAGGTATATCGGTAATTCTTGGTCTATCTGCTAAGCTTTTATCTATTTTTAACATTTTTCATCTTTTTTTTTTCCCTCTCTGTGCTGTATACTTATTGTCTCCCAAGATTTATACTTTTATTTTCTAATTAACTCATGTTTGTGTCTAACCTTCTGGTTAACTCCTTCACTGTAGTTTCAACGATGGCAATTTTTATTCTGTAATTGCTATTTATTTCTTTCTAAATATGCCTCTTCTTTTGTCCATAGATTTAGTTCATGGTTTATAGTTTCTAATCCTTCTTTCATGTCTTTAAAACTTTTAAATGTATTTGTTTTATACTCTTGTTCAAATTGCTGTTCTCTTTCTCCAGAAGTCAGCCTTGAGAAGATTCAAGTGCAAGTGGTTTATTTGAGAGGTGAGGGAAATATGTGGGAAACAGCTAGAACAGAACACTTCTCAGAGTTATCACACCACCCTCTCTTGCCCAGGAGCAAGAGTGCTGGGATATTTGCATATTCATCATTGGTTGAGGGCTGCTCTGGGGGTGTTAACTCCTTGGAACAGATAGCTTGCTATGTGCAAGGATAGAGTGACTTTTGCTCCTGCTTTAGAGACAGCCCTCAGGCAGACATGCAGGTACCTGCAGTTGGCAGTTGACAAACAAACATGAAGTGATAAAGTCCAAAGCCGAAAGCATTCTGGCAGGGAAATCAACATTTGCTACAGGCAGTTAATTCTCCCTTTGGTTTTGTTACTGACTTTTGCTTATGTGTGTTGTGTCAGTTTTAGCTGTGAGCTCATTTTCAGTGGTACTGTGTATGTGTGTGTGTGTGTGTGTTAATTCTCTGCCTTCCAGATTTGAGAAGTATTCCTCCAGAGTGGTGTTACTTTTACTTCTGTTTTGTGTCCCTAGAGAAAAGTTAATATTTTTATTAATTTCTCATTTTTAGGGGAATCCTAAACTATGAAGTTGATATAAACTCTCTAAATGTGCACATGGTTTTTCTTCTTAGCCTTTTCTTTTCCCTGAACAAGCTTCTTTGTAATCTCCCTTGGGTAGTGTCTATTTTCTTTCTGTTATCCTTCACTCTGAGGGTGTGGCTTTCAAAGTTCTGACTTTATGCTCAGTTTCAGTTTTAATATCTTGCATCTTAAACTCCCAAGGTTTGGCCTCGTGTGTTTAGCAGTCCTAAGCCCTGGGCTGTTGCCAAACTACAGGACCCTTCCCCAGGGCAATTGCAGAGTCAGCTGTTCTTACAATTAGGGCTTTCAGTTCCCTGGTTTCTACCACCTGGGACTTTCCTTTTTTTCCCTTTCAAACAAGACATGTATCAAAATTTTTGTTGTGTTTTTCCATTATTTCTAGATGTTGGTAGCAGGATGGTTTCAGATTTATCTGTTTGCTCTTCTTGCTGGGACTGTAGCCCACCAGGCTCCTCTGTACATGGAGTTCTCCAGGCAAGAATACTGGAATGGGTTGCCATTTCCTCCTCCAGAGGATCTTCCCAACTCAGGGATCAAACCCACATCTCTTGCACCTTCTGCATTGGCAGGTGGATTCTTTACCACTACACCACCTGGAAAGCCAGGAATTGGCTATTTGGATTTTAAGTATTTAAAACATGCATAGAATATTTTAAAGTAACATGAATATGTATGCTTTTAGTAAGTTATTGTGCTATTCAAGTAAAAAGATTCCTGGAAATCTTGACATTCTATCCTAATTGGTATCTTCTATTAATGAGCTATAGTAGCCTTAGACAAGCTACTTAAAGTTTTTATAATTTAGTTTTATCATGTGAAAAAGGGAGTAGATATCTGCTAAGGGTCCTTGAAGGAATAAAATTCAACCAGCTAGTTTACAATCTGATATACAGTGCTGATATAGCCACTTTAATATATTTAATGTAAGTTATAAATTTAGTCATTTGTTACACTTTTCACTAGATGGTATTTCATGTGGCAGGAGAGGATGAGATTGCATTTCTATATACTCAATGCCTAGAAGAGTGCCTGGTTCTAATTCCATCAAAACTTGCTGGGAAATTTGTGTATGTGCTCCATACAGAGATTCTAGTGGTACAAAAATGACTGTTTCTTTTCTTTTATTTTTTTAATACTTTCTCCATTCCTTTGTTTTCTTATTGTAAGCAAAACTACCAATTTTCTCTCTAACAAGATAAACTGTTGAGAGTTGCATCTTTTTTATTTTTTTTCTACTATTGCCCTTTTTCCTTTCTTCATGACAAGGTCCATGAAATCATATTTTGCATCTTTCTGTTTTTATAAACTCTTCTCCATTTTATTTTGTAGCCCTGATTTCCCCTGTCTTACTTCCATGTCTCTGATTTTTCTTTCTCAGTCTGTTTCATGGTTTCTTTTTCAATTCTGTACCTAAGATTTTAATATGATTGACAGTTATGTTTCTTCTAATTCTACATATTCTTCCCAAGTCACATCATCTATTATGAGGGGTTCACTTACAACTTATGCTGGTAATTTTAAAAACCGAAACAATATATGTTAGTCTATTTAGGCTCCTGTAGCAACAGCAACAACAACAACAAAAATTATACCTCGGGTGGCTTCCAAACAAAAAACATTTCTTTCTCATAGTTCTGGAGGCTAGAAAGTCCAAGATCATGGTGCCAGCAGATTTGGTGAAGACCTGTTTCCTAGTTCATGGATAGCATCTCCTTGCTGTGTCTTCCATCGTAGAAGAGGCAAGAGAGTTCTCTGGGGCCTCTTTTATAAGAGCCCTCAGCCCTTATAATCACTTGCCAGGCTTCACCTCCAAAATACCACAATCTTGGGGATTAGGAATTCAACATATAAATTTTGGGGGACACAAGCATTCAAACTGTATCAATGTGTTTCACTTATTCTATTTGTTAGCTTGTCTCCACTTTTGAATTTAAGCCCCATGTGGGCAGGCACCTTATCTACCTTATTCATCACAGGATCTCCAAAGCTTGGAACAGTAGGTGGCATGTGGTAGGCACTCAACAAATACTACTTGAATAAATGACCAATTTCAGTATGTGATGCCTTACCAAAGCACAATGTTTGACTTTTGTCAATGGAGCAAGAAAAATATTCCTGAAAAAAAGAATCTCAAAAATTCGAAAGAATATCAGCTAGGGATTTTAAGAAGATGGAGACAGTAGTTAGTGTAGTTTGGGGAATTTCCTGTGTAAAATCTGTATAAAACAAGCAGAAAAAAATAGCAAAACAAAAATCCCATATAACCCTTAAGAAAAAAACTAGGTGATAAGGTATCCTCATGAACCTCCAAAGACAAATGAATAGGGACAAACCACATACAGCTGTGAAAGCTTCATGATATTGATGTGAGTGAGAGAAAAAGTGGAGAGAAGCAATGAAATAGGAAGAATAGAGCCTTAAAGGAAAAAAAAAAATGCTCCTTGCAACATGGTGGGTCAATTTAAGAGCAGCAGCTAAAACTGGAAGAGATTTTGCTCTTTCTGAGCTAAAAATTTCAAGGGTCCATGATCCTTGTCTAGCTCCTACACTATCTCAAAAGTGATGCTGTGTGCCCTTCCAGGAGAAGGTCCCACAGTGAGGAAAAACTCCTGGAAGTAGACTCAGAATTTAACAGAAAAAGGAAAGAGAAAGTCAGTTAAATGTAGGTAGCAGAAAACTTGTCTCAGAAGACAAGCCACTGGATTTATTTTTATTGTATAATTGGCATACATTAAATTGTACATATTTAATGTGTGCAATTAGACAAGTTATGACATGTGATAGCATCACCTCACTCAAGATAGTGAACATATCCATCAACCCTGAAAATTCTCTAGTGCTCCTTTGTGATCTCTCCCTTTTGCCTAACTCAGCACCCCTCCAGGCAATCACTGATCTGCTTTCTGTCACTGTAGGTTAGTTTGCATTTTCCTATAGTTCTATATAAATTGCATTATAAAGTTTATTTTTTCTCTGCTTTTTTTTAAAACTTGGATTCATCATGTTGTTGCATGTGTATAACATTGGTTCATTCTTATTTAATGCTCAGTAGTATTTTATTGAGGCTTCCCAGGTGGCTCAGTGTTAAAGAATTCACTTGCAATGCACTCTTCTATTGTGTAGATACGTCACAAGGTGTTTATCTACTCACCTGTTGTTGAATATTTAGATTGTTTCCAGTTTGGAACTGTTATAAATAAAGCTGCTATGAACTTTTGCATATAAGTCTTTGCATGGACATATGCTTTTATGTCTCTTGTGTAAATACCAAGAGGTAGAATGCCTAGATCATAGGGTAGGTGTGAGCTTAAGTTTTTCAGAAAGTGCCAAACATGTAATACACCACATTAACAAATTGAAAGATAAAAACCATATGATTATCTCAATAGATGCAGAAAAAGCCTTTGACAAAATTCAACATCCATTTATGATTAAAACTCTCCAGAAAGCAGGAATAGAAGGAACATACCTCAACATAATAAAAGCTATATATGACAAACCCACAGCAAGCATCACCCTCAATGGTGAAAAATTGAAAGCATTTCCCCTGAAATCAGGAACAAGACAAGGGTGCCCACTCTCACCACTACTATTCAACATAGTTTTGGAAGTGTTGGCCACAGCAATCAGGGCAGAAAAAGAAGTAAAAGGAATCCAGATAGGAAAATAAGAAGTGAAACTCTCTCTCTCTGTTTGCAGATGACATGATCCTCTACATAGAAAACCCTAAAGACTCTACCAGAAAATTACTAGAGCTAATCAATGAATACAGTAAAGTTGCAGGATATAAAATTAACACGCAGAAATCTCTTGCATTCCTATACACTAACAATGAGAAAACAGAAAGAGAAATTAAGGAAACAATACCATTCACCATTGCAACAAAAAGAATAAAATACTTAGGAGTATATCTACCTAAAGAAACAAAAGACCTATACATAGAAAACTATAAAACACTGATGAAAGAAATCAAAGAGGACACAAACAGATGGAGAAATATACTGTGTTCATGGATTGGAAGAATCAATATTATCAAAATGGCTATACTACCCAAAGCAATCTATAGATTCAATACAATCCCTATTAAGCTACCAACGGTATTTTTCACAGAATTAGAACAAATAATTTCACAATTTGTATGGAAATACAAAAAACCTTGAATAGCCAAAGTAACCTTGAGAAAGAAGAATGGAACTGGAGGAATCAATCTGCCTGACTTCAGACTCTACTACAAAGCCATAGTCATCAAGACAGTATGGTACTGGCACAAAGACAGAAATATAGATCAATGGAACAGAATAGAAAGCCCAGAGATAAATCCACGAACCTATGGTCACCTTATCTTCGACAAAGGAGGCAAGGATATACAATGGAAAAAAGACAACCTCTTTAACAAGTGGTGCTGGGAAAACTGGTCAACCACCTGTAAAAGAATGA
The DNA here is from genome assembly GCF_023699985.2 of Odocoileus virginianus. Lineage (NCBI taxonomy): Eukaryota > Metazoa > Chordata > Mammalia > Artiodactyla > Cervidae > Odocoileus > Odocoileus virginianus. The sequence goes on from NC_069679.1 coordinate 21,132,798, forward strand.
AACTAGAACACTTTCTAACACCATACACAAAAATAAACTCAAAATGGATTAAAGATCTAAATGTAAGACCAGAAATTATAAAACTCCTAGAGGAGAACATAGGCAAAACACTCTCCAACATAAATCACAGCAGGATCCTCTATGACCCACATCCCAGAATTTTAGAAACAAAAGCAAAAATAAATGGGACCTAATGAAACTTAAATGCTTTTGCACAACAAAGGAAACTATAAGCAAGGTGAAAAGACAGCCCTCACAATGGGAGAAAATAATAGCAAATGAAGAAACAGACAAAGGATTAATCTCAAAAATATACAAGCAACTCCTCCAGCTCAACTCCAGAAAAATAAATGACCCAATCAAAAAATGGGCCAAAGAACTAAACAGACATTTCTCCAAGGAAGACATACGGATGGCAAAAAAACACATGAAAAGATGCTCAACATCACTCATTATCAGAGAAATGCAAATCAAAACCACAATGAGGTACCATTACATGCCAGTCAGGATGGCTGCTATCCAAAAGTCTACAAGCAATAAATGCTGGAGAGGGTGTGGAGAAAAGGGAACCCTTTTACACTGTTGGTGGGAATGCAAATTAGTACAGCCACTATGGAAAACAGTGTGGAGATTTCTTAAAAAGCTGGAAATAGAACTGCCATATGACCCAGCAATCCCACTTCTGGGCATACACACCGAGGAAACCAGATCTGAAAGAGACAACGTGCACCCCAATGTTCATCGCAGCACTGTTTATAATAGCCAGGACATGGAAGCAACCTAGATGCCCATCAGCAGACGAATGGATGAGGAAGCTGTGGTACATATACACCATGGAATATTACTCAGCCATTAAAAAGAATTCATTTGAATCAGTTCTAATGAGATGGATGAAACTGGAGCCCATTATACAGAGCGAAGTAAGCCAGAAAGATAAAGACCATTACAGTATACTAGCACATATATATGGACTTTAGAAAGATGGTGATGATAACCCTATATGCAAAACAGAAAAAGAGACTCAGATGTATAGAACAGACTTGTGGACTCTGGGAGAAGGCAAGGGTGGGATGTTTCAAGAGAACAGCATCGAAACATGTATATTATCTAGAGTGAAACAGATCACCAGCCCAGGTTGGGTGCATGAGACAAGTGCTCGGGACTGGTGCACTGGGAAGACCCAGAGGGATCGGGTGGAGAGGGAGGTGGGAGGGGGGACCGGGATGGGGAATACATGTAAATTCATGGCTAATTCATTTCAATGTATGACAAAAACCACTGCAATGATGTAAAGTAATTAGCCTCCAACTAATAAAAATAAATGGGAAAAAAAAAAAAGAAAGTGCCAAATAGTTTTCCAAAGAGGTAATAATATTGTGCATTCCTATTAGCAGTGTACTAAGAGTTCTAGTTCATGCACATCTTCACCTATATTTGCCATGATTGGTGTTTTTAATTTTAGTACTTCTAGTAGGTGTGTAGTAGTATCTCATGGTTTCAATTTTGTATGTCTCTGATAACTAATAATATTGAGCATCTTGGCATCTTCTCTCTCTACACATGGAATTTGCTCTCTATGTATTTGCTTGGTGAAGTGAAAAGTCTGTTCAATCTTTTTTTCATTTTTAATTGGATTGCTTGTTTTCAGAGTTTTCACTTTTAAGAGATCTTTATATATTTTATATGCAAGTCCTTTACAGATACACCATATATATATGTAGTTTTTAACCATACGCAAAAATCACATAGAAGAATGGTCTGTGAAGGTTAAAAAAAGCTATGTAAGCTAAGCCTCCTTCTAAAAGTTCAGGAAAAGTAATTGCATAAATATGAGCAACAAAGAAGTATTGAGCTCAAATTTCATACAAAGTTACTATTAAAAAAAAGAGAATTAAGGAGCTTCTAGGACCCTGCCTGATACATAGGACAAATCTCTGTACTAAATAGTATAGCTGGTTGCATTAGAAAATAAAAAATTTAACTCAAAAGATCTGTTGCTGAGGCCTGCATTTCCATCTTATATTTATTTCTTTGCCTTAATAATATTAAAAAGAATATACTATCAATGAGATGATATATTTAGTTACCGACACTTCAATGAATAGAATTTTCTGTGATCTTTTGAAATGTGACAGAGACCTGAGAGAAACTTCTCAGGCAAATGATCCACCCAGTAGAGAGAAAATAGAGAGGACTCTCTACTACATAAGATTTTAGTGAAGAGTGGCTTTTGCTGGGGGCCCTGTTGTACCCTGCTTAGTGGTAGTACCAGGGGCAGCAAGAAGTCTAGTTTCCTGTAGAAGAATGAAAGAAAGCTCTTAGGTAAAAGGAAGCAGAGTAATAATTGCTCACAATTTCACTTGATGCAGTCATGATTCTACCCTCCAGGTGGAAATAAATAAAATAAATAATATAATACAAATGCTTGGCTCTGAGGAAGGTAAAATCTAGAGAGCTCTTACTGATAAAATGTTTATGACTCAGGAAAAAATTACAAGGAAGAAGGCAGATGGAGAAATGGAAGCCAAAAGTGGTGTGTATGGGGTGGGGGAAGGGAAGGCTAGAAAGAGAAGAGGGAAGAAAAATGAACACAGAAGATTAAAACAATCTTTTAAAGGTTTGTGCTCTCTTTTTGAAAAATTTAAAAATATTTTCAGCAAACAACATTGCTTCTCTCTTGGTTTTGTTTTGTTCGGTCTTCCTTTCTACACTGTTGTCTGTTCTTTGTTTTGCATCCTAGTTTTGCAGGGGGAATTCTGCCTAATCAGACACCAAGGGAACTGCCAGCTATGTCAATCAGCTGTCATAACTAGGGCCAGAGACCAAAAAAGAACAGCATAAGCCAAAGAGGAAGAAAAAAAAATAAAGAGACAGAGATGGTGTGTGGGAGTGTGCTGTAGGGGGGCAGAGGGAGCTTGCAGTGCTGGGAAAATACATTTTACCCATTTCTCCCAAGTCACTTCAGCTATACTTTTTTTTTTTTCCTCAGTTCTGTGGGAAATAGCAAAAGCTCAGCTTATCAGTGATTTCACTGAGCCAGGATTCTGAAAGCTGAAGGGACATCCTGTACCAAGCTCTGAAACATTGACCTCAATAGAATCCCCACCCTAAAGATCTAATGGAAAAATATTTGACTTGTGTGTGGTGGCTCTGTAAGATATGTAGGCTCGAGAAGACAGTAGGAAAAATTTAGAGCTGAAAACCGACTTCAAATAAAAATTTGGATAAAACAGTGGATCTATTTATTATATAAAATGTTACCAAATCCAGCCATTTGCCTGTGTTTGGATTAGTCTTGAGAGAACCATTAGACCTGCATTTCTGCCAAACACAGTTAGGATTTGCCATGCTGAAGCCCAAATACAGACCTGGAGTTCAGTGTTGTGTCTACCATGTGCCTTGTCTAATCCAGAATGGGCTTGTTTGTCATGCTCTTTCCAGACATAACATAAAACATCAGGACAACTGTAATTAACACTGAGAATACTGAATAGCCTTTGGCTAGAGCTATTTTGGTTCAACAGTTTGATGGAGTAGAATAAGACATCTAGGTTCATAACCCTAGCTGAGGTCTGATACCCTCTATGACATGTTTTTCTTTTTTTTAAAAAACAAATTAGTTCTATGTCCAATAGTTGCTTGATAAAAAGTGCATTCATTTTTCTCTTTTTATAGGTAACTTACTCCAGTTGCTGGCTCCAATATTGATGATATGATATGATATTAACCGAGATTTAAATGTGCCAGGTGTGATGGAAAATAAGAATATATAAATTCCTGATACATAATTTTTAACATTTGATATCTGTACTAAGAGATAATCCAGCTCAACTATTGGACTACATGATCTTATTGCTAGCAGATATTGGAACTACAATATATATTCTTCGAGTGGTTAATATATTAGAACCAATTATACATAAACACTAGCGAGGTTTGTTTGTAAGGTCCACACAAACATGAATAATATTTCTGATGCCAGATTTATCTTTAAAGACTTTCGCTTAACTGAAATATAGGTAATAAATTAAAATAGCCACATGACTACCTGTACATCATTATTGAAGAGCACTCATTTCAGCAGAGGTCGGCAGTAACACTCTTAATGTGTCTCCAGAGCCACATCCTTCACATACTTTATCTGAAATATTTTTATCAATTTCTAGCCAAAACCACTTTTGATCCAAATAAAATCCATTTTTTAAATTTGTGGCATCTCGTGGGGGAAATTCACATCTATTTGTGATTATTAGGTCCAGGGCAAGCTTTTTTAAACAGCTACTACCAGAGCATTCACAATCAAGTGAGGGCAGATCAGAAGGCAAGATTTCTCTTAATATGCAGTTCATTTTGAAGAAAGTTACATTCAGTATATGCACCATAACAGGAAATTATGTGCATGAAATAATATTTTTACAGTGAGTAACATCTTGTCATTTGTCAACACATTTGTCTTTTATATCCTTCTGCAACTAAATTTGGTTAGAAAAAGTCTATATTAAAAGACATCTATGTATTTATATATTTCCAGTGCTCATCTTGGAAAAGTCAAAGCCCTTGACAACCTGGCTGTTTTAATACAAGATGATACAAAAGGATAAGGAGCAGATACATGGGGAGAATATTAACCTTTTTGTTAAATTCCCGGCTTCTCTGAAACTGAAAATTTTTCACCAGATATGGTCAAAGACAAATATGCAAAAAGAGTAGATTGCAGATACAGTGATGGCCAAGATCCACCTTTCTACTCCAAGTTCTTAGTTGTATTTCTTGGAGTAAATTAATTTTTAAATAAATGATATTCACTTTCTTACAAGCAAGTGTCAAAACTTATTTGAGCGGCTACTCTCATGGTCCCTGGTGGCTCAGAGGATAAAGTGTCTGCCTGCAATGTGGGAGACCTGGGTTTGATTCCCGGGTTGGGAAGATCCCCTGGAGAAGGAAATGGCAATCCACTCCAGTCCTCATGCCTGGAAAATGCCATGGATGGAGGAGCCTGGTGGGCTGCAGACAATGTGGTCACAAAGAGCAGTACCCGACTGATTGACTTCACTTCTCAGTCTCATGGTCCCGTTGTTGACTCTGTCTTCCCAGTGCAAGGGGCCCAGCTTTGATCCCTGGTCAGGGAACTAGATTACACATGCCATGATTAAGAGTTTGCGTTTGCCACAAAGACCTGGAGCAGCCAAGGAAATAAATATTAGAAAAATACTTATTTGATATTCAGAACCCAGTATTATGACTTGGTGTGCTGAATTCATAAAGTGGACACAGGGAAAAGTGTAGGAAGTAGTGGTAAGGAAGTATTATTATTGAAAATGTATATAAAGAGGAAGGTAGAAAAAGTGTTTTTTTCTCTTTTTTAGTGGGTCCTAATTTCTGCAGTAGAGTCATACTCAAATAAGAGACACGTTTAACTAGACTCATAATTAATATAGGTGGAAATTTTCAAATAAGAAAGAAAAAAGGTGATTGTCTAAGACTTGAATTATTTTTAGCACTTCCCAGTTAACACACATCAGTTCAGTTCAGTTCATTTCAGTTGCTCAGTTGTGTCCAACTCTTTGTGACCCCATGAACTGCAGCACGCCAGGCTTCCCTGTCCATCACCAACTCCTGGAGTTTACTCTAACTCAAGTCCATTGAGTTGGTGATGCCATCCAACCATCTCATCTTCTGTCGTCCCCTTCTCCTCCCACCTTCAATCATTCCCAGCACCAGGGTCTTTTCAAATGAGTCAGCTCTTTGCATCAGGTGGCCAAAGTATTGGAGTTTCAGCTTCAGCATCAGCCCTTCCAATGAATATTCAGGACTGATTTCCTTTTGTATGGACTGGTTGGATCTCCTTGCTGTTAACACACATACACACATATGTTAACACACATCTACACACAGAATATTAGCTTCCCTAAGCCTAAAGTTGGAAAAGTTTATGCTTTAACACTTCTGTCATTTTCCTCTATTAAAAGGGTTCTTAACCTAAATTTCGAATAGTTGACTTCTTTTGTCATTCCATAAAATATTTGGAAAGTTTTTCCATAAACTTTCTCAGAGTCAGTTAAAAATGCCCTTTCACTGTCCCCTGTTTGTCACCCTCCCATTTCCTGTACACACCTACTTGGACAGTTGCTTTTAATGCTAGGTTCATGTTCTGACTCAAAAACTATGATTTACGAAGATAGGAATCTTTTGATGTGAGAGATGCTTTTATATGCTTTATTAGAAATTTATTATTTTTTCCCCCCTTGGAACATTGAGTAAGAAGCTGGCAGATCAGCCTCCAAGTCCAGAATGGGAGAATTTGATTCACTCTTAAATTTCCTTGCTTATTTTTGGAGTGAAGATTCAATGACTTCTTTTCAGAAATGCATTTCCTCCATATGAACAGGAACTAGGAAGAAAAACAATGACCTGCCTTAATCCTAGAGATAAGAGCATCTTTGATGAATGTTCAGAACATCCCTAGGCATATTTGACCTTATAATTCCTGGGATTTTCCATGAAGTAATGTTGAGAGAAGGAGACTCAGTGTTAAAATTTCAGCATGTCCCTATAGCACAGTATCATTTTTTTCTGATGGATCTGCTTTCTAGAGATGATAGTTCTTGAAATATAAATTCACTAGCCATTGAGCTATGTGACAGAGTCAGTGTGCAGTCGCATATCTGACCCTATATGCCTTCTGTGGGCTCAGGTGTATGTGTTGGGGGGAACTCTATTTACAGCCACTCAAAATTTTCTGGCTTTCCCTGGCTTAACTGTTCTTTTCATTTCTCTTTAGCTGTCTTCTGAGTTTTAAGTTCTGTGTTACATTGTCCTCTGAGTACCTCCAGAAGGGCCTGAAGTTCATAGTTAACATTAACAAGGTGAACACTGTTAGCAAGGCACTCTACAGTAGATTCCTAGAGTCCACAGAGATGAATGGCATTCAAAGAATGGTGATAAAGACATAAGGTTAATTTCTGCTCAACTGTCTGTTCAAACATAGAAAATTGTTTAGGTACTTGCCTAAGTTCTTTGGGCTATACCTTTTAGGAATTTGTAAGGTTTGCCATGATTTTTCCTCATTTACTTAGGTGAAAAATTCTGAAATATAAGTAAAAAGGATGCTTATCTCTTTTGCACAACAGTTGCAGAAATGTATATATTGTGATTTTATTAGTAGTAAAATAACCTAGATTATAAAATTCCATGTTAGACTCTAGACATTAAAAAGGCAGAAAATATTAGCTATATTTGTGTCTTCCATAAGAGCTGACACTGCTTTGTGCACAATAGTTTCCTAATACTTTAAAAAAAAAATTAATAGGCTATATTTAGTTTTTTTTGACAGTTTTCCTGGAAGACTTCCAAAGTGTTTTTACCAAAAGAATGTTACCAAAAACTCTAGGAGTAATAAATCAATAGTAACCCCATTTCACTAAAGAGGAAATTGAGAAAAAATGTGACCAAATGACTTCGATGGGGCCATAATATAGAAATAAGTTAATAAATTCTAAATTTACTTAGCAGTTTTTACCAAGGTAAAATTTATATTATATTAGTTTGACTATATTAAAGTATATTAGTTTAACTAATATAATCTCTTCTGACCTGAATATATGGTTATATGGGAAAGGATGGGGAGATGGATGGAAAGACATTGGGAAAAACCTAGAATGACTCATCTGGTTTCATTCTTTTTAGGAATTCAAGTTTATACACGGCACCTATTACCAAGATCTGCACCATGTTAGATGTTATGGGATGTGTAGAAAGGGTTAGGACATATCTCTGACCTTCTGAAGTATAAACAGAAAGCTTCTTAAAATGCAAACCCAGTTAACTGGACAAGGTAATGAATTAATTAATCAACATCATCAAATACTTACATTTTATCAGCAAACATCAGGACCCTAAGGTCAAAGGACATGGAAAGATACATGATGATAGTGGAGGATAGTGAAGCCACGCACATTGGGCTTTGTCTGGGAAAAATGTGCTGGGGTGGAAGTGGGCTAAGCCACAAGGAGGATTCCTGGTCATCGGAGGTGGTATGAGGATTCTGAGAGCCTGTCTTGGGAGAAGATACTAAAACAGAGCTATGCTTCACAATAAAGCTTAGACCTGATCCCAAGTTCTTCTATGGTGATGATAAGGGATTGGTGGAGAATTGGTAGGAAATAAGATGGCGGGGAGGGGGGGCGGTGATGCTTTGTTGTCTTTGTGACCTTTTTGAAGAAGCGTGAAATTAGTGATTATTCAGAAAACATCAGTCCAGTTGCAAGGGTCCATGTCTCTGTAAGTGTTATTCCTGATGTATTTGCCTGACAATGGGCAGTGGACATTGATGGTCAAATGAAAATGTTCGATTTTCTCATAGATATTTTCTTCTCTTCAGACCTGTGCATGAAATTAGTGAAACCAACTTTAAACATAATCAGATCTTTCTTTGCTCAGATTTACTGGAATTCTTATTATAAAACCATATTTCTTTTTATAAATATTTTATTTTAAATAACTGTCCCATGCAATTATATAAGCATAGTTTTTGTTACTAATTTTTTTAGAAAAGCAAACTACCATATTAAATCATATAAATATTAGCAGGTAAAAACATAAAGTAACAATATTATTTCAAGTCTTAGTTAAAGTGGGACTGATTTGATAAGTCAATATACTAGGATTTAGGCTGTAATGGAGACCCCAGTGGGTACTTCTTTCAATTTAATTGCTATTTTTAAAAGCTGCTAGGAGGAATCTGATTTTAGGTAACTGTTCTTAAATCATCTTTGAACCTGCCCATGCTATTCCTTTTACAGATCTAGAGGGTGGAAAAAAAAAATTGAACAAGTTTGGACTTAGTCTTAATGCTTGGGGATAGATTGGTTGTAGAATTAGACAGATGGTCAGGAAAGGAGACATTTTTTTTTTCCCCACATAGAACTACTGGGAAAATATTCAAGTCCAAGACTTTAATTAAGACTTTTTGGTTATACAAGTAGCAGAAAACAACTCAAACTACTTATGAATTTATCATAGGAATATAGGGACATCACCAGGCACCTGGAGGCAAGAGTGCAGCCAGTTCTTGGAAAAGGATTGAAGTAGTACCTATGAAAGCCAGCTCCAGTTGTCTTTCTGCCTCAGTTACACATGCAAGTACATAGCTCTCACAAGAGTTTGTCATACTTCCAATCACATGTTGAACCTAAATGAACTTTCTGATAATCTATCAATATTTCCAAATTCTTGGAAATGGATTGACCCAACTTGGATCAATCATCCAACCTTGACCTAATCACCTTTTTGTGGTAGAGTTGGGTGGGGTGAGTGGAGAACTAAACTAATGAAGACTATTCAAATGAGCACTTGCTTCTTTGAGTAACTTCCAAAGAGGGGTAAGTCAACTGAGTTGGGTAGGTACACAAGAGTGATAGCATAAATTTTGAAATTGAAATGGGTGTCAGTGAGTTGATGCAACAGGGTAGGGAAAAGTGAAAGGAAGATGTAAGATAAAAAAAAATAAAATGGCAGTAGAGATAAAGTAACTTCATCAACCAGGATTTTTGTTGACCATTCTTAAACTTCTGACTGAGAATATTTCCTCTCCTTGGCCAGCATGGAGATGGAAAGTGCTATGAGAACTTCACCTCTGATTTAAAACATTTTCTGACTCATCATTTCTCACAGATGCTTTTAACCTCTAAAATTCTATAATTCTTGTTGAGCTGTTGCTAATATAGTATCTTAAATGTTGTGTTATACAGAGACATGCTAAGAGTAGACATTTATACCTTCTTTAGAGTAGGATTCATGTTTTTGTTTCTTTATGACCCACCTGCTTCCAAGAGCACTGAAGGCAGTGATTCACTTAGAGATTGGGCTACTTAAAGGCTGTACCCTTTCATAAACTGGAAAGATCAAAAGACTGGATGAGCTTTCAAATTCCTTCTAGACCTAACATTCTCTGATTCCAGCTCTCAGATATAAACTCTCCCCCATCAGTGAATGAAAAACTTTGTGACAAATCACAACCCTGGGTCATTTGTGACAGTTTTAACCTGCAGGTGTTGCTGTGGTGTAAGAAGAATTAATAGATGGGGAGGAACACATCAAACAATAGCGAGAAAAAGATGTTTTGAAGGATTCTGTTTACATCCCACAGGCAGGAGTAGGTTTCCCTGCTTCAGCATCTCGCTATGAAAGGATTGGGGTCGGTTTCCCGAACAGGGCAAGAACTAGTGGGTGTGTGTTCTCGCCAGCTGGAGCTGGATATCTGAAAGGATGTCCTGTTTACATTTGGCACCAGAGCCTAGTGATTGCACTGCCTGAGTGCCCCAGAGATGAGATGCAACTCAAAATGGGTTTTTCACACAAGTTTAAAATATAACACTCAGCTGACCCTGTCATTATGCCACCTGGGACTGGTTTATCAAGGGCTTATATATTAAAAGAATGCCTACTAAGAAGGGTGAGGCCATGGTATCCATGGAATGCAGTTTTTGGTGGAGGATTTTACTTTATCCTTTCTCTTTCCCTTCCTTTTTTTCCTCCCTCAATTCTTTCTTTCTTTTTTTTTTTTTTTAAACAAAGAGAAAAGGGAGAGGCAGAAGCTTGGCTGACAGCCAGACTCATGAAGTGACCCGCATAAGTAACTGAACACAGTACAGGGTAATATTATTATAGCTGAGCATTTCAGTAAAGAGAAAATGACCAGAACAAGTATATTTTAAGACCAGAAAAATTTTTTCTTTCTCCTTTTTCTCCTTCTTCCTCTCTTTCTTATGTCTCATTCTCTTTCTCTCTTCCCTTGCTTCTTTCCTTCATATTTTTCTTTCTCTCCCTTCTCTAGAAAAATAATTTTACAGGTGATGTGGGAGGTGATGGTGGGAAGCCAGAACTAAGAAGAGGAAAGGAATGAGAAACTTTAAGAAAAAAAAAAAAGTGTTAGTGGTGAAAATCATTGTAAAAACAGAAACTTAAACAAATGAGTGTGTTCATCCAGCAATGGAATGCTGTTGCTATAAGAGTTGTTACCTGTTTGTTCATTGCAAACTTTATTAAAAGAAAACATTTTCTTAGGACACATTCTCCAAAGTCTTCTGTCCTTTCTGACAGCTTGCCTTTTCTGGTTTATAGTTAGTACTGAGTACTGCCATCCTTTATTGTTGGCTACCGTTCTGCCTTAAATCATTCTGGCATTAGCTCAGTTCAGTTCAGTCACTCAGTCATGTCTGACTCTTTGTGACTCCATGGACTGCAGCACACCAGGATTCCCTGTCCATCACCAACTCCTGGAGCTTGCTCAAACTCATGTTCATCAAGTCCATGATGCCATCCAACCATCTCATCCTCTGTCATCTCTTTCTCCTTCTGCCTTCAATCATTCCCAGCATCAGAGTCTTTCCTAGTCAGTCAGTTCTTTGCAGCAGGTGGCCAAAGTATTGGAATTTCAGCTTCAGCATCAGTCCTTCCAATGCATATTTAGGACTGATTTCCTTTAGGATTGACTGGTTTGATCTTACAGTCCAAGGGACTCTCAAGAGTCTTCTCCAGCACCACAGTTTGAAAGCATCGATTCTTTGGTGCTCAGCTTTCTTTCTAGTCCAAATCTCATATCCATACATGACTGCTAGAAAAACCATAGCTTTGACGAGACAGATCTTTATTGGCAAAGTAATGTCTCTGCTTTTTAATATGCTGCCTAGGTTGGTCATAACTTTCCTTCCAAGGAGTAAGCGTCTTTTAATTTCATGGCTGCAATCACCATCTGCAGTGATTCTGGAGCCCAAGAAAATAAAGCCTGTCACTGTTTCCATTGTTTCCCCATCTATTTGCCATGAAGTGATGGGATCAGATGCCATGATTTCAGTTTTTTGAATATTGAGTTTTAAGCCAACTTTTTCTCTCTCCTCTTCCACTTTTATCAAGAGGCTCTTTAGTTCCTCTTCGCTTTCTGCCATAAGGGTGGTGTCATCTGCATATCTGAGGTTATTGATATTTCTCCCAACAATCTTGATTCCAACTTGTGCTTCTTCCAGCCCAATATTTCTCATGATGTACTCTGCAAAGAAGTTAAATAAGAAGGGTGACAATATACAGCCTTGATGTACTCCTTTCCCAATTTGGAACCAGTCTGTTGTTCTATGTGTGGTTCTAACTGTTGCTTCTTGACTTGCATACGGATTTCTCAGGAGGCAGGTAAGGTGGTCTGGTATTCCCGTCTCTTTAAGAATTTTCCACAGTTTGTTGTGGTCCACACAGTCAAAGGTTTTGGCGTAGTCAATGAAGCAGAAGTAGATGTTTTTCTGGAACTCTCTTGCTTTTTTGATGATCCAACAGATGTTGGCAAATTGATCTCTGGTTCCTCTGCCTTTTCTAAATCCAGCTTGAACATCTGGAAGTTCATGGTTCACATACTGTTGAAGCCTCATTTGGAGAATTTTGAGCATTACTTTCCTAGCGTGTGAGATGAGCGCAATTGTGTGGTAATTTGAACTTTATTTGGCACTACCTTTCTTTGGAATTAGAATGAAAACTGACCTTTCCAGTCCTGTGGCCACCGGTGAGTTTTCCAAATTTGCTGGCATACTGAGTGCAGCACTTTAATAGCATCATCTTTTAGAATTTGAAATAGCTCAACTGGAATTCCATCACCTCCACTAGCTTTGTTCGTAGTGATGCTTCCTAAGGCCCACTTGAATTTGCATTCTGGGATTTCTGGCTCTAGGTGAGTGGTCACAGCATCGTGATTATCTGGGTCATGAAGAGCTTTTTTATATAGTTCTTCTGTGTGTTCTTGCCTCCTTTGGGCTTCACTTGTGGCTTAGCTGGTAAAGAATCTGCCTGCGATGCGGGAGACCTGGGTATGATCCCTGGGTTGGGAAGATCGCCTGGAGGAGGGAAAGGCTACCCTCTCATTTGGGGTCCCAAAGAGTCGGACACAACTGAGCGACTTTCTGGCATTAAATGGATGCGAAAATACATATATGGGTATGGTTTCACAGTTATAGATTCTGACTCTTCAGTGAGATTGTAAGCATCCTCAAGGTAGGTCACCAAGTTCCATTTTTAGACATTATGTAACTACACAGAAATTAATCAGAGCAATCTGATTAAAATTAAACAGAGCAATCTAGAGCTCTCTAACATTTGGCCTTCCCCTAAGAAATTTGTACTATATTTTGTTATTTCCTTGTTTATTCTGTATTGAGCATACGCAACAAGCTTCAGATACGAATTTGTGTGTGTTTGATGCCAAAGCTGCTCTTGCAATAAGTGGAGCCAGAATTAGCAATTGAATAGCCAAGTAAATAAAGACCAGGTACTCATAAGCTACCACTTATCATGCGTTTGCAAGACAACTGCATTTATTTCAATCTACTTGTGAAAGCACTTGCCCAGCAATCAGGTCAGCACTATGAACGTTGCACTGTATTTATCCTTAGTCCCTAAACATTGTGTGTAATCAAGGAAGTGAGATGGAGTCGTAAAAAACCATTATAGAGTTTTGAAAGCCCTCAATTTCATATTTACATCTTGGAGCCAGCTCATTCTGACTTCATAACTCCTTAATTAGAGGCACAGTCGTTTTCTTTTCTGTAGGGCATTTTTTTTCACCCTTACAATACAAGCATACATTTGGTAACTAATACCAGCAATTAGCCTCATCTGCTATGTAAATGAGTGTAATTGCAATTAAATACTTTAGTAGGCCCAAAGGGAAAACATGCAATCATTACAAAGTAAGTAGGAGAGCATAGTTAAGGGACATTTAGAAGTGTTAGCAGAAGTGCCTTTTCCCTGTGGTGTCAGGAGCCTTTTCTATGGTGAATTATTTCACTGGGAGCCCTGAAACTTGACTTACATTTCTTGCTGTATTTTCCTACAGAAATCAGGGGAACACTGTCCTTTTCAGCATTTCTAAGGGTTGACTAGTTTCGGTAAAAATCAAATTAAGCAATAGTTTCTCCTCAGCATGGATTCAGGGCTTAAAAGTATCAACTTTCAGCTACTTTTGTTGTACAGATTGGAAAAACAGCACTATCCTCTCCAAAAAGATAATTTTCGTAGCAATATTTACTTACCAGTAGACCTTAAGATTGAGAGCTGTTGAATGTTAGAACACATAGGAGAGAAAGATGGCCCACTAGGGAATTAAGCAGGACCGGTACTAGTCACTAGCACAAAGTGGCTTACAGCCCAGGCTCTGGAGCCGGAGTTCGGGTCTCCTGCTCTACGAGTTGCATGCACTTGGTCAAGTCATGCACTGTTTTCCCCATGTGTGAAATGGGAAGACATCATACACATCTCCCAGGATTGCTGAGGATGTTACTGGTTCATACACCTACAGCGCCTAGAATGCAGTGTGACGAAGAGTCAGTGCTGTCAATAAGCGTGTATTGAAAGATCTTTCGTCCTTCTATCCTTCATGCAGATTATCTCCCAGATAAAGCCAGACCTCAAAGCAAAACACCTAAATGGAATCATTTTAGTCTCCAACAGAAGTGAGCTTATTGAATTTTCAGCATTATGCCATTAAAGATTTTCTTGAGGGACGTTTTCTCCATGGAACTTACTATTGTAGGCATGCATTTATTCTAGGAGTGAGTCACACTGTGATGCAGGGTCTTCTTAATGAGAATCTGGGTGAAAACTGGTGTTTTAAAATCTATGGACAGTGAACATGTAACAGGTAATTTTTTTGTTTGTTTCACTGGTTGCTAGGAGTCTCAAAGGCAAATTTATAACCAACACATCTCTAGTTATCTATATAGGACTCCTTACATCACAGGTTTCTGTTTCTCCCTCCTTTAGTTTCATAAATATCCACAGCCTTATTTGTAAAAAATTATTTTTCTATATGCATACTGTAAATCACCTTAATTATTCTTATATAATTGTGTACCTCTGAGCAAGTCATTTTGTTTCTTTGAGACACAGTTTCTTCTTAAAATGTAAAACTAGACTAGGTGATTTTTATGTTTTTTTTTCTTCCCACCCTCAAAATGCAGATTCCTAATTTAAACAAATTCTTGTTGTTAATGTTGAAGATGATAGGATGAATAAATGAAGAGTCTTCAGGAAACAAATCATGCAAAATGATGCATAATATTATCAGAGCCAAATAATATAGGAAAATCTTTCAGATCTTACCACTCGGGATATTTCTTCTTTTTTCTCACTACAAATTTACCCAAAGCATTTAAAGAAATGATCATGAATATTTCAGTCAGATCTTGCTTCCTTTCCAACAGTGAGGGAAAAGGCAGAAGGCTTTGTTTTTGGCTGTGGAGACAGGTAAGACATTTACTGATTTACCTTGTGTTTCTCAAGGGAAATGCAAATGGAAAAACAAGACCTAAAAGAATAAAGAAAATAAGAGGAGACTATAAACTATTTTTTTTGCCAGTTTTGGTGGAAGGGAAAAATCTAGAGTTCTTATCTCTTTCTCTTGTTCACCTACTTCTTAAGAGTTACAGGGAAAGCTTCAAAGGCTTAGCATTGTCCACTCTATTGAACTATGTTATCAGAGAAAAGACTGCCAGATGTTTAGCAATCAAACTTGGTGCAGAACATAACTTTAATGGAAAACAGAAGGGCGTTTTGTTTCCCTCCCACTGTGCTATCTTTCTGAGAGACTTTCAGGAGCCCATTTTCCTTAACCTCTTTGAAAAGCACACACACTCTCTGCAGTGCTACAATTTGACCCAATTTAATATAATAGTAAGATGAATCTTTGTATATACTTGTGAAAAAAATAATTTTGCATCCTCAGGGAAGGACTTTATTATAAAGCTTATATTTTCAAGTGTTAAGACCACCTTAGAAAGCAATTAATTAAACATAATAGGAACATTTGGTATTAAACACACTCCAAAGGGATCAAATCATATTTTCCCTGTTTATATCTTGTCAGCTGTCATGGGACCTCAGAGTCAATACACACACATTTGTGTATATGCATACATTTTTGTTTGTGTGTATATATATATATATATATATATATATGTATGTATATATGTATGTGTATATATGTATACATTTTTTTTGAAAG
The DNA here is from genome assembly GCF_023699985.2 of Odocoileus virginianus. Taxonomy (NCBI): domain Eukaryota; kingdom Metazoa; phylum Chordata; class Mammalia; order Artiodactyla; family Cervidae; genus Odocoileus; species Odocoileus virginianus. The sequence continues at coordinate 21,148,837 of NC_069679.1, forward strand.
ACCTGGTAGCTTTTTAATGGGCTAAGAGGGGTAGAGGTATAGAAAAATGTGTTTCTTAGGAGAAATTTTTTTGTTTTCCCTTTATTACAATGCCTTTAAAAAATGAAAAATCCATTATGTTTAGTTTGAATCAAAAAAGAGATGCTTTCAGTAGATCATTTGAATTATTTTGACAATTAAGGAGATACTGCCCCAAACACTAAGATATTATGTGAACTGTCTGAGGTGTAAAGTCTCCTTATGCTGCAGAAAACAGAAGGCATTTAACTTATTCAAAACATATATTTCCTTAGGGTGGAACTATTGTTTTTAAAGAGTTTGTCCCATACCCGAAAGTTTATTCTTTACAAACTTATCTCACAGTAAAATGCCCATCTGTGGGTTGTAACACTCCAAGACATCTGGCTATAGTAAGGTCATGGATAACTGTAATGAAAATTTGATTTCCATGGCTACTTCCTCTAGGTGCTATGCACTCTGGTCCTCTCTTATACACACAAAACAAAAAATATATATATAAAATAAATGGAAATTCAAATGAAATAAAATAATTTGTAGATTTTGTTATTTATTTTGTTAGATTTTAACTTTCATATATACTGAATCTAGGACGAAAAAACTTTGGTATGATTGCAATTTATAGAACTGGTTGGTTGAGCAAATGTTACTCCATTATTTATGACACAGTTCCCAGCCTCATCTCAGGTCTCTTGATACTCTCCTTCTTCACCCTGATTATTTTCTATTGAATTTCCAGTGTTTAGTAAGCAGAAGAGACTCAAAAAATAGTTACTGGTTATTGGATTGGGTGCTACTCAAGCCTACATAGGAAAGTTTTCTTTCACAGACCTTTGAGTATGTGCTGTATGCCCAACTTGATTGACAAATAGTGTTTGGAAAGGGAAATTGTTGAGAAGGGAATAAAAATATCTTGGTTTATAAAGTCTGACTGCAAAACAAAAGTGAAAAAGTTCTCAGGCCCAATTTCGAGTTCTCTGGTCCAGAGAGATGACCCAGACTGTGCTGAGACTCACACTGTTTCCAGTTTGCCCCTTGAGAGGTGAGCTTAGGCTCTTGAGGTTAGGGTCACCATCTAGATGATTCTGCCCTCCATTCCCCTGCATTCCTTTTTAATAACAATGCATTCCCCTTGTTAGACTGCCTGTGCAAGTCCTAAGAGTAACCTCTGTGTAAGTGTATCTTCTATTTTCACTCTTATAAAACTGCTTCAGAGAGAAGTCAGGTTTTTGCCCTGATCTCTTTTCCCAAGTTCATGGCCATGATTCCGATTAAACAGAAGTTTCTAGATTGGATTCCAGTCACCTATTTTGGGTATTTCCTGTTTTAGGCACTCAAAGAAGGACTTGGATTTTCAGTAAACATTTACTATCATATATGTTACTTTTGCGTTATTACTGTTAAATATTATATATGCCTATTTTTGATGTTAATGTAAAACAAAATTATGACAATTTCCTGAAACTCAGTATATTTTAAAAGGGAAGCAACTTGAAAAAGAGGTTGGAAAGTTTTTTTCTTTTTCACTTTAAGGAGGGATTTATTAGATATTTATTTTTGTAGTCATTATTTTAAGAAGAAATAAATCCGGGATGGTATGAAAATGAGTTGACAGTGGAGAGCTGAGCACTAAAGAAGGGATATTTATCTGATGAAATAAGAATGTATTTAAATCATCTGCTATATACTTTGGTATATGTTAGTTCACAGGTATAATTTTTTTCTTTAGATCAACAGTTTACATGCCCAAATTCATTAATTTATGACTGCTACTGAGACACTTCCTGTCTGCTAGGCATAGAAACCAAGACAACAAATTTCTTAAAAAATTGTTTTTTTAAAAAAATTCTAAGTGTATAACCCATGCCTTTGGGATTCTTTAAGATTTGAAATAATAAATCTTGTTTCTTTGTTTGCTTTTTTGGTTATGATAACAAAGATGCTTGAGTTATGGTTAAGGAGAAAGTGGAAGTAAACCTAACTAAAATTTGAGAACTTAAGAATGTACCCAACCTGAAGCACCACTCTACAGTGGATTTCAATGGGCCCCAAAGCAGATGAGTTGAGAATATAGGATCAGTACTAGTACTAGGGCTTCCCTAGTGGTTCAGACAGGAAAAAAATCTGCCTGCAATGCAGGATACCTGGGTTTGATCCCTGGGTCAGGAAGATACCCTGGAGGAGGAAATGGCCACCCACTCCAGTGTTCTTGGAGTTCCATGGACAGAAGAGCCTGGAGGACTACAGTCCGTGGGTCACAGAGGGTCTGACACAACTGCACACACAGACGCACACACACGTACCAGTAGTAGAAAAGAAAACCAAAAGCATCCATGGGCAGGTAGCATCATGTTTGCACTCCAAACCACACAGAAGCAGAGGCTTAGTATTTAAAAGAAAGCAGGTTGGGGTGATGATACTAGCAGACTGTTGATGCAGGCTGTATGGTCTTTTACTGCAGTAGTTAACCAGAAAAGTGTTTCTTAGAGATTATATCTGCCTCAAACTACAATTAAAATGCTAAATCTAAGAACTACATATAATAAATACTTTAAGAATTGAGTAGTTGCATGCTGAATTCCCACTGTGGCCCTGCTTGGTTCATAGGATGTCACAGAGTTGGGCTTAAGCTCTATAAGCCCAGAGAAGTTGTCTGAAGTTTATGAAAGACCCTTGATATTACTGGAATATAGTAGACACTTAGTAGATATTTGTTCAATGAGTGCTGTGGAAAAAATAATACAAAGATCTGTAAGATGAATTTTCTGCCCACAAGGAGCCTATTGATTCTAAAAGCATTCATAGAGTGCTTTATAGTTGACAAAATCTATTAACCTACATTATTATCTATAGTAGTCAGTGGTTCCAACTCTGGTTTGTATCACTTGGGTAGGCTTTCTTTCCTAATGTGCATATGTTTGCAACCCAACCTGACTTAAAGAATAGAATCTTGCTGGGAATCAGTATTATGGTGGGGATACAGTATAGGATTCATCAGGTTATTCTGGCACACAGCCATATACTGTCAGAATGTGTTCCTAGTGAGGAGGACAGGCTGATGCCTCTTGAACAAGATTGGGTTTCAAACCTAGCTCTAGCCCATTTTAACTTTAAGATTAACTTTCCCAAGCCTCCATTTTCTCATACATAAAATGGGGAGAATAAAAAAAAATAGATACCATGATAGGACCTTTGGATGGATTCAAGGAGATAATCCATGTAAAAGTGCACATCCAGCACCAGGAACTCTAGTCTGAAATGAAGCATGGAAGGCCTCTGCATGCCCATCCCCTAGACTCAGCACAAAGGAAACAAGACAAAACAAAACCAAAACTGTGCATCCCAGGACATGGCGCAATAAACTTCATGATTGTTAACCATCAAGGACTGTGGTTTATTTTATTTTCAGTTCTAGACCTTCAGAACCACATGCCCTGTGTTAGATGAGCCTGTCATATCATTTTCTCTCATCTCTTTAACCACAGAATGGTCTGAGAAACGTGTTCCTTCTTAATCTCAGTCAGGACAAACTAGACATTTGGTGAGGTCAGAATAGAAAAGACTGGCATTTCCGATCCCCAATGGACTTCCTTTTAGGATGAACGTACTCATGTTGTTTCAGGATTTCCAGCTAGGCCTGTCCTGGAAACCAGAAGCTAAAGTTATCCCAAAGTGGTAAGCTCAGGAACTCCATGAAATGTTGATTTGTATCTAGTTTCAAAGGTTATCAAAGGTTCAGGAGCTGAGAAAGGGATGGAAGTTTAAGTGTTGGTGGGAGGGTGTCTAGCATTTTATCCATAGGGGAAAATTGTGCTGTGGAGAGAAAAACAAGTTTTGATTGATATAAGTTGCCAAGAAAGCAGGTAATTTTAAATTGCTGATAAACTATAATCTGAGTTTTTAAGATAAGCACAATAAGCAGCTGCACTAGAATGAAGTTCATCAGAGTGTGATAGGAAGGTCAGGCGTGACAAACTGGGAGACCGGCGGTTGAGCTGGTTCATGCCTATTATATAACCAACCTCTCTGCTAAGTTTAAACACAAGCAGCCTTCTCTGGAGGTGTGTGGGTGGAGAGGTGAAGGGGCAGACTGAAAACAATGGTCTTTATTTTCATAATGTACTTTAATTTTAGGCCAGTGTTGGGGAGAATTTTCAGCTAACAGTATACTTTTTGGCAGTTCTGTGTTTTTATGAACTGAGGCTACCTTTGGCCCCATGGAGCACCCCTATTTTTCTGTCAAACTACTATATCCAATGCATTTTTCTCTGGCCTCCCTGGAAGTGGAATTGTCTTGGTCTTTCCCCTGCAGAGCCCATAACATAAACACAAGAGCATTAAAATGGAAACAGGATCTTGGTTCTCACTGTTTCACCAGGCTTCTTAGCACTGACCTCTGACCCTCATTAAGATCCCATGGAAAGTCTGGGCATCTGGGGTGTGTATCTCACTGTGGGAATTTTTTTGTTGTTATGATTGTTGCTTTCCTCCTCCTGGATTATTTTGGCTTAACCTGGGGCTATGATGTAAAATAAGCCACTTTCAATAGCTTTTCCTGACCTGGTTTGGGGATGGGATTTAGAGGATGGGATTTGACTATGCTGCTGTTGACTCAAAGAATCCATTTTCAAGTCTTCTTCTAAAATTCATGTAAGAAAATAAAATATATCATTTCTTATGTTCTCTTCATTAATGACAGGTAAGTTCTTATTTTTGAATACCCATGGAGAATTTTTGAAGATATCGAGGCTTCATGATTTTTTCTACTCACTTGTTATGTTTTTTAAAGTAGGTCTCTGGATCAGATATTATCTCTCACATTTTTTTATTTATATTGTATCACATCATATTGTCATTAAAGAAAACATCTTTCTTCATATTTATGGGAAAGATCTCAGAGAAGTTAGGTTTTTGTTTTTTTTTTTTTTTAGATGGAATTCTTTGTTTCCTTGATTTGTTTGAGAGGCTGAAACCCAGAAATATAATTGGAAGGGAATTTTAACTATTCTGGTTGAGTGGCTAATTTATGTACACATTTAGTGGTAATTAGTAGAGGATTTAGAAAATTTTCAATAAAAGCAGAAAAGCAGTCATCCACTATGAGATAAAATAATTCTTTCTTCTTTGGTTGGGTACCTCTTTGCATGTCTCTGGGTCATAGACTTCTGTTCAACAAGGGCCAAGTTTCATCTTAAGCTTTTCTCATCTATCATAGACTTTCTCATGGCTCAGTTCCAGTTGATGTAAGTGTAACTATTAGAAAGTGTTGTGCTCAAAGAAGGCTGATAAGGTTTTTTTTTAGCAGGTATTTTAGATTTTGTTTTTAAGAGAGTATTAACAGAAACAAATAATCTTTATAGTATTTTTTCTCTTATGAAGAATTCAATATACTCTGCTGTAAAAATTCTGACTAGCACAAAGTATTTTTATTTTGAAATAAAAAATTGAGATTCAAAGGAGGGTGAGTGACTTGCCCAAGGTCACTGAGTCTCATTGTACACAAAATTCACACTTTTTTTTTTTTTTTTACCTCTAGTACTGTATTATGTCTATGAAAAAGCTAGGAATGTATACATGTATCCATTCAAGCTTGCTGTATAAAAGAAAATCATCTTTTCCAAGATGCCCTCTTTTACTGAAAGGGCATATGTGGAATATTTAAAAGCTTCCTAATAGAGCTCATTTTTTGCTTTAATTTTATTTTAGGATTTATGTTCCCAGAAGGCAGATATGTATGTAATTTCTATAGCAGTCAAGTCAAATGTCAGGAGGAGAAGCAAGGGAAGAATATATGAATGCAAGATGAAACAGACAACTCCAGGGGGCTATGAGCTAGGTCCTTGCTGTCCACACCATTCTTTCTCCCAGAAGATGCCATTTTCTCTTGTACTCTTCTATTCCAGGACCAGACCTTTTATAAAAGTTTCCTCTTCAATAAAGTCTCCTTTACTGACACAGTTCAGTCATCTATGAATACCAAGATAGCTTCATTTCACCTCACATGTTTTTCACACCCCTGCTTCACTTTGTTGTGTCTATTCAGTCTTTTATTTATACTCCTTTTGTAAATCACATTTTTTAACTCCAAAAGGCCTAACATATAGCTCCATGCAGGGAAGGCAATCAATATAAACTTGTTGACTGATCATAATATGACGTGAATCATGAACACAACAAATTACTTGACAATGTATAGGATTAATACAACTCTTCTGTGTGGAGATGGGGTGGTACCAAAAGAGGAATGTGTCTAAAAGCTCATGCATCCCATTTAGGGAGCTCCACATGAGAGCATGCTCTGATCTGGCAAAGCTGAGTTATCTTTATTAATAACAGCTCTTTGGAAATTCAGATATTTTTAATATCTTGTTTGATTCTCACAAGAAAACTGGGAGTCAATATATATTGACTCCATTTTATGGCAGAGAAAACTGAAGCTCCCAAGGATTTAGTGGTTTGTTCATATTCACATCTTACAAGTAGTTGAACCTTGAACCTGGAGTATTGTTTTGTTTTGTTTCCGTTTACTTCTGGGGTTCATACTCTTCCCAACTCACCAGGCTGCTTCTCATTCCATAAAGCTATCACTGCAATGCTCACAGTTTGTGATTCATTCTGAAGTAACAACCCTGCTTCAAGTGATATATGCAAACATGATTAACCAAGAGAGCCCCTTGACTACTATACGCTTGGTAGCTTCTAGTATAATAAAATTGTACTGAAATAAGAGGTCTTAAAGAACTGAAGGCTACATGACAAAGAGCCACATCCTGAGCATCCTGAGCATATTGTGTTCTCATGCTTCATTTGACCAACATGATTCTGGCTTTACCTCAGAAGGAAGTTTAGTGTAATCTTCTGGGCGAACTGACCCACCAGGGGGAAGATTCAGTTCAGTTCAGTTCAGTTCAGTCGCTCAGTTGTGTCCAACTCTTTGTGACCCCATGAGTCGCAGCACGCCAGGCCTCCCTGTCCATCACAAAGTCCCGGAGTTTACTCAAACTCATGCCCATCAAGTCGGTGATGCCATCCAGCCATCTCATCCTCTGTCTTCCCCTTCTCCTCCTGCCCCGAATCCCTCCCAGCATCAGGGTCTTTCCCAACGAGTCAACTCTTCGCATGAGGTGGCCGAAGTATTGGAGTTTCAGCTTCAGCATCATTCCTTCCAATGAATACCCAGGACTTATCTCCTTTAGGGGGAAGATTTGAATATCCTTAACCTTTTTCTCAGAACAAGGAGGGTATGTTTAGTAGCAACTTTCTGAAGAAGTAGAAAGTCCAATATGTACAAAATTGTTAAAGAGAGATGACCTATTCTTACAAAATAGTCATTTCCATAATGTGCTTTCAGAACAATGTGAACAATCACAAAACATTAGTAAAACTTCAATTAAGCAATACAGAGATACTGTTGGAATTAACTCCTTCCCATCTACCCTCAAACAACAACAATACCTCACCATCTGTGGTACTTCCTGTTTGTTTTCTTCTTAAACCTTTGTTTCATCTCAGTTAATTTAAACTTCATAGCCTCCAATTTCTTATGAAGCATAGCTGTTCTGGCTCAGATCTTTACACTGAACCCCATTGCATTGCCCACCCCAAGCTGTAGAGACTCAGTCTTCCAGATTTAGTAGAGATCATTACCATCTATAAATTTTATGTGCATTAAAGGTGGTTTCTCCCTCTTGTAATCATTATTAATATTTGATGGCCAAGGTATCATTCTTTATCGATAATTTTATAGATCATAGTTAATTTAGAAAGAAAAAAAATCAGAACTGTAATGCAAAGTACTGTAGCTCCACTTTAAAAAGTGACCTTGTCAAAGAGATGCATTTTTGCTTCAATTAAATTCAAAGTCAGTCAGTCCCATAGGTAATGTTAGCAATTATAAGAATACTTTGCAAAAGTAGTTAAAAAACACTCAGAGAACTTTTATGTGATGCTAGTGTTTAAAGCAAGAATGACTTTCTTCTAAAACTTCAATTCTTTATGAGATCATTTTGGAGTGTACTGTTACATAAAACATGAGGTCAGTAACTAAGGCTAATTAAATTTTAGTAGGAGCAAAAGTCACCAAAAGGTTTTTGCATTCATCCTACCAATTCTAAAACAGTGGTACAATGCACCATTAATAGCCTTAGAATTGCTAATTATTTCAACATGAATAGCGATATCAACGCTGTCAGTTTAATTTAATACACTCAGGAGAATTCCTGCAGAATGCATGATTTCTCTATTATTTCCTGGTTTTCACAACCACTAAAAGCTATAAATTCTCTTTCTTTTCTTCAGAGAGAGAGAGATTAGTAGTCTAGACCCTCTCACCTTTTTGAGGTACATTGCAGCTGTTATTTTTTTAAAGAAACAGAAAGTAAAAGCAAAAGAGAAAATCAGGAATTAGAGCAGTCCAGATTTAATTCTGTGATCTAGTATGATGCAAAAATGTTCCTAACTCTGAAAGAATTAAAAGACTCATGCCTTCTAGTGGTTCCATGGAGTTTCTACCTAGGGAATGACCTTAGATTTGAGGTTGAAGTGTCTTCTTTTTGGAGAGAAGCTATGAAAATCTGGAGGAGTATAAGTGAAAAGAAATTATATAATTGAATAAATAAGTAGGTTTTATTCATTAGAAACTTTACAAAGTTGAAAGGAAGGCATAATCTACTAATTTTACAAAATACTTCATTTAGAAAAGGCAATAGAAACAATTACAACTTTTTCATGGGGGATGAGTGAGCTAAACTTTATACTACAAAACAATAATTCAATAGTAACTAATTAAAAAGTACTAGTTTAGGCCCTAAAATCATGGAATCTCAGGGTTGGACAAAACCTTAAGTTTAATCTATTCTAAGTTTTTAATGCATATGATCCCTCAACATCCCTTAAAAGTGATTAACCAATATTGACTTGTGTATCTTTAGTGACAGAAAGCTCACTACCTAATTTTTATAATGTTCTAGTTATTTGAAAACTCTTCTTTGGGTCAACTATCTTCAGATTTTCACTCATTTGCTGGTTTCATGTCTCACAAAATGTGGCATTTGATATGGTATTAGGTGATGAGAGGGTAACAGGCAGGAAGGCCAGGGGTCTCCAAACGGAGGAAATAGGCTGCAAGTGCCAGACATTTTTATCTCTCTTAAGCGGCAGGAGGAAACAAACCAGCGATATATTTTTTTCTTCTCTATACAAATTTAAAAGGAGGTTTCTCTTAAAATGCTGTCTTGCCATGACACCTGGTTTCACCTGAAGCTAACTACTCTCAAACCTTGAGTTAACCAATACATTTCTTTTTCTTATGGAAATGTTGTCTTAAGCTTGTTAATGTACCCCAGACTCTATCTTCAAGTTGGTTCTACAAGACGGCCTAACCTCCTTACTCAGATATTGTTCCCCTAATCTTTGTAAATGAAACTATTTGTTGGTAATCTGCCCTTCTACAAGATCCAAGTCAATCGTTTTATGGCCAAGGATGAATTATCTGGTGCCATTCTAAATTCTAAGACATTCCTTTCTTTTCATTAACAGACTGTGAGTGACTAATTTACAGCTAAAGACTAGAAGGGGGGTACTCTTCTCCCTTCTGATGCCTATGTCAGAAGCTTTCTCTATCTCCTTTATACTTTAATAAAACTTTATTACACAAAAGCTCTGAGCGATCCAGCCTCGTCTCTGGCCCCGGATTGAATTCGTCTCCTCCGGAGGCCAAGAATCCCGTGTCTTATCGTTCAGCAACAACCTTTCAGTGATATACAGGAAATCATCTTTAATTTTAATGGTAATATGTACTTACATTCAAAAAGCATACTAGTATACCAAACTCATGATTTTACAGATTATTATTGCATGAAGATGAGGTGAAGGGAAGAAAAAGGGAGTCTATGTAAGGCTGAGTTGATAACTAGTAAGTAAATGTTGTGTGTGTGCTCAATTGCTCAGTTGTGTCTGACTCTTTGCAACCCCATGGATTGTAGCCCACCAGATTCCTCTGTCCATGGAATTTTTCAAGCAAGAATACTGGAGTGAGTTGACAATTTCTACCCCAGGAAATATTCCTGACCCAGAGATCAAACCTGGGGCTCTTGCATCTCTTGCATTGGGAGGCAGATTGTTTACCACTATACCACCTGGGAATGTATGTAAATATGAATATGACTGAAATTATGAAGGTGATTACGAAGTGACCCAGTATGGAAAACAATACCCTAGGTCTACACTGTGAGGACCAGAACAGATGCCATATTCCTATGTAGTGGCAGAGACTGTACTGTCACGAGATTAGTCAAGAAGGTAGATGTAGATAAACTGTGGTAGAGTAAAGAGGGAGCGGGCTGCCGCAATAAACGAGCAGATACAGTGATGGCCTGAACCATGCGGAGCAGCAGACGTGTTGGAAAAGGCATCTATTAGTGGAGTGATATGGAAAGAACACTGTCCTGCACCTCAATGGATTCAGGTCTTGGTCCTACCTCTCCTCTTATCTAGACCTCCCCTAACTTCTCAAGGCCTCTGTTTTCCTCATCTGTGCAATGGAATGTCTCTTATGTAATCACCAAACTTCCTTCTAGCTTTGATGACCTTTGATACATAATGTGAATGTGTGAGCTTGGCAAAAGAACAGAAGTACAAGGAAGGGAGAAGAAAAAATCAAAAATGGTTTGAAGAATGGGTGACTACTGTCATTCACAGATAAGAGAATCAAGCAGAGAGAATAATCTGAAATAAGCAAACAAGGAAAAGTTTGTATCTGTTGTAAATGAGAGGCCAGTGACATCTTTTTCTGATATCTGATAGCTCCTTGGATATTTGGGAAAGAGCAAGACTCCAGTTTCTCATTTGTAAAATAGAAATGTGTGTGTGTTAAGTCGCTTCAGTCATGTCTGACTCTTTGCGATCCTACAGACCATAGCCCACCAGGCTCCTCTGTCCACGGGATTCTCTAGGCAAGAATACTGGGATGGAGTAGGTTACCATTTCCTCCTCCAAGGGATCTTCCCAAGCCAGGGGTCAAACCTGTGTCTCTTATGTCTCCTACATTGGCAGGCAGATTCTTTACCACTAGAGTCACCTGGAAAAGCCCTAAAAATAGAAATGAGCTAATCTATAGAGATTTGGGGTCACTTTAGTTCAATTCAGTCACTCAGTCATGTCTGACTTTTTGTGACCCTGACTTTTGCAGCACTCCAGGCCTCCCTGTCCAGCACAGGTGAAATCACAGAAAAGGAAATGACATGATTATCACTTAAAATAAAAATAAAAAAGACAGGAGAGAACATTGAAGTTAAGGGAGTTAACATTTATTGAGAGGCTACTCTGTGCCAGCTATGTTATTTGCATCTCACTTAAACTTCACAAAAGTCTTGTGATATATATATAATTCTCTCTATTTTACAAAATAGAAAAGTGATACATAGTGAGGTCCAAGATCACATAAGAATGAACACATAGCTTAGACTGAACCTGTCTGTCTGACTTCCAAATGGACTTGATGCAGATCCTAAGAGGACAGAGGTGTGTGAAACGCAGACAATGAGGGGAAGGGGTGAGGATACTGCATGGGTGTTCTCCAGGAGATGGAGGGAGAAAGCCCTCTATCGTGTGAGGCAAGGGCAGCCAAAGCTGGGGAGAAGGAAACGAGGGGACAACTACATTAAATGCTGCAGAGAAGGGTGAGAACTGTTAAAAATTTGGGGTGAGTGGCAAGGAGGCCAATCATGCGACCTCAGAGAGTTTTCCAATATAATGATTGGTGTAGGCCTCAGATTGATGGATATAACAGCAAACATATACAGAACTATTACTGTGTGCCAGACACTTTTCTAAGTGATTTATATATATTAAGTTATTTAATCCTAACAACTGGCTTACTAAATTGACTGGGTTCCTAGGATTCAAGGCAGAAAATAATTTTTCTCTTCCTGACATAGTCTGTAAATCCCACTCGCTCAGTTCTCCATGACTACCCCTGGTTAACATACTGAGCAGATCTTCTAACTTCTCTTGGTCACTTTTCAGGTACCATGTTAGAATCTACAATCCTTACATTTATATAATGGAGACCATGTGGTGGCAAAGAGAATGAAAATGTTCCTTATTACTGAAACAAAATATTAATTGGGGGGAAAAAAGCAAGAGAGTGAATATAGTAACCTACCAATACATAATAAAGGGAAAACATGCATATTTATACTTAATTATATGTGTATTAAATACTACTTGTAAGATCACCAAGGAACTAATGAAAATATATGCCCATGGGAAGGTGAAATTGTTGGCAAGGGTAACTGTAGGGGAAGGAAACTTTTCACTTAATGTCTTTTTATTCTCTTTGACTTTTAATCTAGTTGAATGTATTTCTATTGAACTCAGTCAGCTATTTCCACAATAATAACACATAATAACAATTACTCTCAAATTCAGGGCCATAAGTATTGATTCTCATGCTCACAGACCAGTGGGTCGACTGAGTGGCTTACTTCAGGCTGCAATTGTGTATGTTGTCTGTGATGGGTCTATTTCATTTGCCTCATTTGAGGGCCTCAACTGGAGGGCCAGAGACTTTCTGGGACTTTTTTTTTTTTTTTTTTTTTGAAGAGAGAGAGGCTGGAGCTACCAGAGGGGTGACAGAAAACACTCGTGCTTCTAATTAAAGGTCTAGGCTTGGAACGTTCAGATAGTCATCTCCAACCAATATATTTAAATAAGTAGAGATGCATGCTTCTCCAGGAGGTAGACAGGAATGAATCATTGCTGAACAATCATCTATACCACTATTAAAATATTAAATCCAGTTGAGTATAAAGTCAATTTTTAATCTCCCATCTAATCCATAATTTCTCTTTTCCCTACTGTAGTTCAGGCTTGATCCATATTTAGAAATCTGCAGTGGGGAAAGGAAAAATGCCAGTTTCTTTGGCTCTGTCCCTCCCTTCCCCCTTCCTTCCTTCTTTCCTTCCTTGTTCCTCTTTCTGTTTTTTCATTCTTCTCCTTTCTTCACTGTACTTACCTTCTAACTTTTAGATGCTACTTCTGGCTTCTTCAAAATTGAGCCCAAGGAAGAAGGATGATTAGAAGAAAAATCAAGTTCTAATGTGTCTGGTCTTCTGTAATATAAGTTCAGGTCCCATGTATAGCCCATGACAAGGTACTGGTTCTTTGTTTCATGAAATGTTTTGTGGGTTTGATTGAAATCCCTGGCAGGGAACTCTTGCTCAACCATTCCTTGGTGCAGATGATTTAGCTCCTGCATGACGACTCCTGGCTCCTACTTCTGGTGATACACTATTCACAGAGGTTCTCAGTCTATTAGATCTATTGGGTGAGATTCTTTCAAGTAGTCAAACTCTGCTACTACATGTCACTTAAGAGAAATAAGCGCCCTTACCTGCTGTTGATTAAAGTGTTGCATCTATTGTAGTCTTTATTCTCTGTTAATAGAGGCAGCAAATCATCATTAAACTTCCAGATGAAGGACAGTTTTAGAATCTTCAAGGTTTCTTGAATAATTTTCTCAATTTGGCGTGATCATAGGAATTACTTCATCCCATCAAGTGGGAAAGCTCTAATCAAGTCTTTCCAAGGGAATCCTGGCCTCTTTTCTTCCCAGTCTTTGTACCCTTCTATTACATAGGTTAGAAATGGATGGTGGGTTAAGGAGGTAAATGGCATTTAGAATCATGGATTCTAGACAGAGCTTTGCCCCTAACTGTAGAAGTGATATGAATGAGAATCTAGATCAGCACTAGTATTCTAAAGAAGAGAAAACTGGACTCATAACACTTTATATAACTTGTCCTCTTTCTGCTAATCTCCTAGCCACTAATCTGCTAGATAGTGACAAAGCTCTGCCTAAATCTGTGTTTTTTGGGTTATAGTATAATGTATTTTTCCCCCCACTAAATCAAAGCAGGAAGTCGTTCCTTATGTTTCAACATCCTTCTTTTTGTGATTTAGATCCTTTCTTCTTCTTCTGGTCTTGGCAAGGACTAGACCGGAAGAACAGCTGGTCACCATTTTTTTATATGTGAACCTTATAAATAAAAAGCCTTTCAAACCGGCCCCAAGAGTTAGGATTTCTTTTAGAGTCTTAAGCCTCAGGGACTCATTTAGTCCATTCAAACTACAAAATACTTGAATTCTGAAGATCTTCATCTGAAAGGGCCCAATAAAGATCTCTCTTCACAGTCAATTCTTCACTGAGTCCCTCTGTAGGGGTTGGGAGAGATGTGCAAAGTCATCTGAACTAGGAGCTCATTATTCCTAGAGGAAGGGATATTTCAAGCTTAAAACTTAAATTCCAAACTCTTTCCTCTGTAGAAGTTCTAAGTAATGTTCTAAGAAGTTCTAATGCTTAAGTAAAATAACATTCTTAACTCTGAGTATAGAATTCTTAAATAGGAACATATATCTTCTCTTTCTACCTTTTTTGGAAATTTAAAATTCATTAAGTTACTAACCTTTGAAAGCTTCTGTCCTCCCACTTTGCTGTCTGTCAGCCTCAGGTCTCCCTCCTCCTGTCACAGCTTCTCTCCCTGTAAGGATGTGTTCTGTTCCCTTTGGGCTGCTTTCCTCACACTTCTCAACCTTATTGCCCTTTCTCTGACTATATTTGAAACTCTATGAATATGCATGTGTATACCCCACATTTAGAGAAACAGTGCAGATATAAGAACAAAATCTCCTGGCTTCTGAGAAAAATTCTAACTCTCCTCAGGTACTGTAGATGTCTTGTTTCATATTCTTGCCTTAAAATATAGGAGTCCTGAATCATGAGCTTGCATTATGCCTCAGAGCAAGCCTTCATAAATGTACTATTCCTTCCCTAAAGGAAATAAGAGAGCTATTTAAAACAAGCAATCAATCCATTTAGAACTTGCCACAATCTGAAGAATATTTCTTACAGTGATGAATTGAAGTAAGAGAGGCAAAGAATTTTTTTTTTAATGGATTTAAAGGGAGATCTTGGACCCATCAGCATTCACTGAGTCCAAACATAGAAATTCAATTCAATTTATCATGTAGAGAAAAGATTAATCACTTTCAGAGATCATGAAATCAGTGTGCTGCATTTCAAGTTGTTAAATCATTTTTAATTACTATCTGCTCAGTATTAAACTTTTCTACATGATTTGATCATCTTGCTATGACATGGGTTGTCTTTAATTCTCCTCTCTTTCAGCCCCCAAATCAAGTCCACAGAAATTTTTTCAAAGGGTTCAGATTCACCTTTTCTTCTTCTGAAAATCAGCACCTCACAGGAAGTGACTATGTCACATGAATGCATACTATTCCAATAATCAGTTACCTGACTACTGGTTTTATTGTCTTTTCTTTTTTTGTCCTGTACACAAAATAAGGATCATCTACTAGAAGTTCATGGCATTTAGGGAATGCCATTTTAAGGTGAAATCTACCTACTATAGCTTCTAGTTATTTGTTAAGCCAAATTTAAACTCAATCACATGACTATAGGATTACATTTCTGTTTTGGGTTTTGGTGGGTTTTTTTATTTTAAATCACTCGGCTCTCATTTCTCCTGGTAACATTACATCAGTTTGGCTCTACTATACAAAATCTACTAAAACTGTCAATAAAGTTGCCCTGCCGTTCTTTGTTCTAGGCAAAAGTCCATGATCCAAGCTATTTACCTGGAATTTGCCAGAGCAGAATGACAAAAAGTCTGAAAATGAGCTTATTCAGTTCCAAGCAGGTTGCCCATTTGTCCTTGCTCCCTGCACTCCCAGTGTTGCTGTAACTCATCTTTGCTAAATCTGCCTCTTCAACTTTCTTCATGATGCTGTGAACTATTCATTCATCATAAACTTCTGTTCATTGTGCTCAGTTGCTCAGTCTTGTCCAACTCTTTCCAACCCAGTGGACTGTAGCCTGCCAGGCTCCTTTGTCCACAAAATTTTCCAAGCAAGAATACTGAAGTGGGTTCCTATTTTCTATTCCAGGGGATCTTCCTGACCCAGAGATCAAACTCACATCTCCTGCCTCTCGTCATTGACAGGTGGATTCTTTATAACTGAGTCACCTGGGAAGCCCCAACTACTCATTATCCTTTCCAATAAACTTCTGTTTAGAGTTGGATTTGTTGATTAAATTAGAGTTAGGTTTTTTTGTTGATTACAAACTAGAGACTTCTAATGAAATATAATGGAATTGGCTTCAAATATCCTCCAGTGTAGCTAGTTTTCCCACCTCTGGTCAGGAGCAGGACAGGCTCTTTTGGGACTATAAATTTACTCTTTGGTCTGTCTAAAATTTCTTCCTTCTTCATGCTACTAAACTTTACCTTTTTATCCTTTATAATATTTATTCAAACTTTACTTTTTTTCATGAAAACCAACTTCATTCAATATTCCTCCAGAATTTGCTTACCAGTCATTTGCTATTTGACAAACCTCAAAGGTGGTTCTCCATGCACAGGGAAGATCTCTTAGCATTTGCATCAAGATGAGCTACCAAATGTTGAGCAAATGAAAAACTGAGCCAGTGTCTATCCACTCCTGCACATTTTAATGAAGTAAACCAAAAATAACTTTCTGGTTAGATTGATCCTGAATCACTGTTAGCAAATATAAATTATCCACAGGAAAACCATCATCAGTGTTCTTTCCCCCTCAAAGAGCAGGAGATAAAGTATAGCAGAGACACAGTCAAATCTAGGCAGATGCACAAAATTTACTTTTGACCCATACCAGAAGAATAGGCTAGCAAATGATCCTAAAATCTCAATGGCTTAATAGAGTAAAACTATTTCTTTCTATTCTCCATATCTAACATTGGATACCAGGGATTTCTATGTGTTATAGCCTTTCAAGGACTTAGTAGGTAAAAGTATCTGCAGATGAACAAGTTGTTTTCTTTTGCTCATGTTGCATTGTGTAGCAAATAGCATGGAAATGCTATCTTTAGTTGGGCAGGGAAATGAAATCTATCCATGTGCTTGGGAAAGGCATAAGTACTTGATAAATAGTACTATTGATTACCCTAGATGCCTCACTCCTCTATACATTTTTCCCTCACCATGATATGCATTCATCACTTCATTTTCACTTTTCACCTCAGTCTCAATATTTTTCTAGGTTTTACATTTGATTTAACTGAGCTGTTATTACTTGATCTTGAATTTGACATTAATTGATAATAACATTAAAGTGATAGAATCTTTATAGTTTACATGGCATTTCTATATAAACTATTTCCTTTGACCTTCACAGCCACCCAGGGACATATGTGGGACAAAGAGTATTAATTGTATTCTATACAGATGGCTAACCTGAAGCATAAAGAAACAAAGTACCTGATCTGAATTCCTGGTGATAGAGCTGGGACTCAAACACATGTCTTTCCATACTAAACCCATTGCCATGCTACTTTTTCTTTTTGCACCGCACTTAACACAGTGAGCAAATAAGGTATGCAGCCCCTGCCAATTTCATTATCGTATAATAAAAGAACCCCATGAAGATAGAAAATTTTTTTTGGAACCAAAGAAATGGAGCTATAATGACAGTCAGGGCAGCCCCTCTGGACTGCTAGAATGAAGTGATGCTATAATAATGACCCCCGGGAGGAGGCTTTGTCTCCTGTCCTTTTATTCACCACAGAGATGACCACCTACTTCTCTATCTTTTCTAGAAATAGTTTGTGATAAGAGACCAGGGGGGCATAAGTGCATGTCTCATTGTCAGTTGATTAAAAAGATGAGAACGGGTGATGTATGTGAGAATTGCTTTAAAGGAAAGAAAAGAATCCCTCTGATATTG
The DNA here is from genome assembly GCF_023699985.2 of Odocoileus virginianus. Taxonomy (NCBI): domain Eukaryota; kingdom Metazoa; phylum Chordata; class Mammalia; order Artiodactyla; family Cervidae; genus Odocoileus; species Odocoileus virginianus. Next base: position 21,166,639 of record NC_069679.1, read on the forward strand.
CTAGTAAAAAGGAGTGGCTAAACTAACCTGAATGCATAGTAACAGTTTCTATCTTTCTACCAAAATAATAGGGTTGCATACATTTTTAATATACACTTTTCAGGTTAGGAAATTTGCCTAATGTGGGCCAGTTTAATTAGAGTCAATAGGAACTAGTTTGTTGCAAAAAATTATAGTCATTCCATTTCCTAGAATTTTCTATTTCAAATAGGTGTCAGTATATCTCAATTTCTGGATTTGAACATACTTGTTATCAGGAGAGAGGGAAACAGTGTGGCCATGAACTTGGAAGTACCTCTTACCATTCACTTTTCTTGTCAGTCTCTCAAAGGTGTGAATTGTATTACAGGAGCATGTTGTGGATAATACAGGAACTTCAAGGTGACAGGAAAGGAATAGTTGATGTGTAATTGAAAACTCCACTAAAAAAACCTGTACGATAGATGAAAATGTGAAATTGTCTAGCAACATGTGCCCCTGAATATCAGTCACTGCCAATCACTAATGAACTTTTCTAGTAATTCAACCTCATAGTCCCCATTTCCCTAGGAGGGGTCATCATCGCCAGCGTGTGCAGCACAGCCGCAGGCAGGCCTCTTGTGGTGTTTGCCTACAGGAAGGTCATTATAAGGCAGAACAAATTAGGATAGCTCCCCCAGCAGCAGCAATTAACCTTCAAGAACCTGGTAGGCATAGGTATATTTTAGGACTGCAGAAACCATTAACCTTCTCATTATTTAAAGAAGTGAACAGTTGGAGGAAAACATGAGGTCTTCTTCACCACCACCTCTTTTCACTTCCCCCCTACCCCATCCCACTTCACCCCATCATACAGCTGTCTTTGAGATATGTAGAGTGCCCTACTTAACCTGGGGATGGTGGCATTTGTAACATGGTGCCCATCTATAAAGTCTCAGTGTGAGCAGCACTCAAGGAGATCCCTTATACATGGCTAGGTGACATCTTTTCTGCTCTGGGTTGACCCTGTGGACTAGTCTGAGGGGCCTTGATGCAGATCCTAAATTTTCTGACCTGGTTCCATGTGGTGGCAGGTGCCACTGATGCCTGTCACACATGCAATGCCCCTGCAGGTGCCTCTTAAAGCCCATCCATCTCCCTCTCATCTTTTTCCCTCTGGCTCTCGAGATAAAAAGGAAACCTGCCCTCTCGGCAGGGGAGAGCAAACAGCAAGTTGGCTCATTCGTCATTGCCTATGTCAGGTGCAAGCTGTGGGTGAATGTTTAGAAACTGACACAGCCCTGGTCAGAACTTACATAACAATGCCCCCTTTCCCTGTTAGCTAGAGATTTCTGATGGGGAAGAAAATAATATCTACATCATTTTAAATGTTAACATTCAATAAATAGCATCCAATTTTGAATGACTGCTAATCTGATGTCTATTAGCTAGGATAATTTACATTTAGATTCTAATATACAGAAAGTAGATCTTTGGGGTTTAATTTAATTTTCAATTAATGATGTTTTATTCTATAAAAGTCACAGTGAAGATCAAAGGAAAACCATGGGACTATAGTACTGAGTCTTTTAAATCAAGTGTCATTGATGCACTTCCATTTAAGAGACAGAGAAAAATTTAATTTAATAAATTTAATAAGAATCCATTTTATTAAAGAACTAGGTGCTATTATTTCATTTTAAAATAATCTGTAGGTTATTAGGCAACAATGTGAAAATCTAATCTGGCAACATGTTTATGATTGTCACAAGAAGATACCTATGAAGAAATTCTAAGGAGATATTTGATGTGGCTTCTGGCAAAGTGAAGAGATGCCAAGATTGCCCCTGTCTCTGAGGAAGCCTCTTTAATTTAAATGTGCATGCTGAGATGCAGCTGTGCTGATGAATGCATATTTATTGGACCTGGATAGGAGGCAAATGTGTAACTAATTAAACTATCCTGGTGTCAGATACTCTGGCCAACATCCACTTTTTTAAAAAAGCATCACTTGAAAACACATTTTGGAATCAAGAAGTTACCACTCAAAACTGGTTGACATATAGTATCTATGAAAGAATGCTAAAGACGATTTTACTAAAATTAGAAAAATGGAGTTTAGGAGTGTCTTTAATTCAGAGATGATTAGAAAAGTCCACTTAATGAAGAATGCTCATCTTATTTTTGAGACAGAAAGGATGGGTTGTCTAGAAAACATAAAGAATACATGTTAGTGCACATCTAGTCTATCCAGCACATCTAGTCTATCTTACAGCTGGGATATAAACTAAGTTTCTCTATTTCTCAGTTTAGAGTTCTTCCATTGCATTACTGTAAGCCAATGAAAAAATAAAATTTAATGCTTATCTCAAGAAATGGAATTCATTAGCAAAGTTATTGAAATTTGTTTCCACAAATCTGGACAAAATAAGTGGCCCTGGTCCAGATGGAGGCAAAGAGGTGGAACTGGTTAGCATCAGAATGCTGGAGTTCTGTTATGTCCTATGCTCTGCAACATCTTAAATGATTCAACCTAGACATTTATTTCATCCATTCTGTGCACTCTTTGGATTTTCATTATCTAATAACTAAGTATCTATTGATAGATCTAGGCTGGGGAGAATGTTCTAATTTGGGGGTTTCTGAGGTAGGGTAATAAATAATGCTTCTCTTCCTTGCCCAGATTCTGAACTAATCAAGTAATAAATCAGCAGTAAGCTAATAGAGTAATGAAAGATCACCTTTATTACTGATAAGATTCGAGCAATATATCTTAGAGTGCATTCAGATGGGCTAGAGCTGAATCCCAGAATCCAGTGGGCTTTACTCACTAGTAATAGGCAACAGTAACCTATGACAAGTGGGTAGGCCTGCTCCCAGGAGTTAGGGGAGGGGCAGAGTGATATCACATTTATTTATCTGATAAGTAACTCCATTTGCCTTTCATGCTTTCATCTTTACTGGTGAAATGAAAGCAGGGCAAAATAGATTGGAGTTACTCTCCTTGAACTCCCCATAGGAGGACATAGGATGGGGAAGAAACATTGCTTCCCAAGAAGGGGATTTGAATTTTGGTGGATATTGCCTTTTATGAATTTTCCTTTAGGTTCTTCATGAAAGACATGAAACCTAAGAATTTTTGGAGGCATCTTCCTTGTTTATCAACTTTGGGGCCACTAAATGTGTGTATACATGTGTGTGTTTGAATGGCCTTCTTTCTATAGATTGAGAGAACTATCTCCTTGTGTAAGAGGTGGGAAGAGAGGAAGGAGGAAGAATTTAGTCTCTTTAGAGAAGTGATACAAATTTTTTTAAGTTAACATTTAGTTGCTGATATTCAAATAAAGATTTTGACAAATAAACTAGAAACTAGGTGAGGAGAAGAAAGAGCAATTGAGAAAGGACTTTTCCTTTAACAGGGGCTTCCCTGATAGCTCAGTTGATAAAGAAGCCACCTGCAATGCAGGAGACCCCGGTTTGATTCCTGGGTTGGGAAGATCCACTGGAGAAAGGATAGGCTACCCACTCCAGTATTCTGGCCTAGAGAATTCCGTGGACTGTATAGTCCATGGGGTCACAAAGAATCAGATACGACTGAGCAAATTTCACTTCACTTCCTTTCACATGGCAAGAGCCAAGCTTAGAAAATTCACTTCTCCCAAACATTTATTGAATGCTGACTATGGATTAGAGACTGTTCCAAGCATTATGAATATAGCAGTGAACAAGATCTATTGATAAAGCTTTGCCCTTGCTGAACTTTTATTCTAATTGGGATAGAGCTGGGATCCAGTGGGTCTATGATGGGAGGGTATCTGCTCTAGTGAGGTACATCAAAGCAAGACTTGAATGCTGGGTGCCCATATCAATTCAGTCTAAGAGTCAGACCCCAATCAAGTTGAAATAGGCCATACATCAAGCACACCAGCTACTAACTTCAGACCTGAGTGCCAGCAGTAGGTAACAAAGAAATATGATAGCAGAGGTACCATAAATACCATCAGATCTGAGGACTCCCTCAGATCACTGACAGAAAGTCCCTTCCCCAACATGCATTCAGATACCATTTTGAGAAGAAAGGGAAGAAGGTGGCAAAATTTGCAAGTGCAGATATCCAAACAAGAGTTCTTGAGTGGATCTTCCTTAAAAATGAATTATCAGTAAATTAAATGTCAAAAAGGAAGCTTTACACTGGAATGACTGAGATAATTTATTCAGTGTAAATTTACTTTATTTTTTCTGATACCTGCCAGTAGGGAGATTTGCTAGAGTGGTGTGGGCAGCATCATGACCTTGCCATATCATGCTATGGAGATGATGTCACATAAACACCAAAGGTGCCTGGGTGCCTGGCTGCTGACCCTTTGTCCCAGACTAATTTTGAGTACGGAAAGAAAAAAAAAAAAAAACCGACAACAAAACCTTTTTTCTTTCCTCTCTTTGCAGCTAGTTATCTTTGGTAAGTTCCATCTACTGGAGGTGGAAAGATTTGTCGATGATTCCCGCTAAAGGTACCAGTGGTCAGAGGGTAATATAGAAATGAGAATAGTCCCAGGACTGAGGACTATACATTATTTTTAAGGTGTAGACACTTGGGTTCCTTTTGGATAGCAAAGAGGTATCCCAATGGGAGAGAGAGGGAGTTGTTAGGCCACAGAAAGGATAGACCAAGGACTAGCTAAGGATCTATGCTTATTTACTTTGGTCCAGTGGGTCTCTCTAGTCTTTTTGTAATGTCTGCACTTCTTCCCACTCCTACGCTGAGTTCCACCTCCAATTTTATCACTCAAACTGCTTTTCCAAATGTCAGGAAAGACCTCCAAATTATAAATAACTCATCCACATTCCCATTACATTCTCATTTCTGGGTGTCACTGCTAAAATTCTGTTTCTTTGAGAACAGTTTCTGTTTCTTCCTGTCTTTTTGAAATTTCTTTGTCAGTCTCTGTTATGTGCTGAACTATGTTCCCCTCATATTAATAAGTTGGAGCTCGAACTCCCTGGATATCAGAATGTGACTATATTTGGAGATAAGGTCTTTAAAGAAGTAAATGAATTAAAATGAGATTATTAGGACTGGCCTTAATGTCATATGAGCCATACTGTGTAGGGCCACCCAAAATGGACAGGTCATGGTGGAGAGTTCTGACAAAACATGGTCCACTGGAGAAGGGAATGGCAAACCACTACAGTATTTTTGCCTTGGGAACTCCATGAAAAGTATGAAAAGGCAGAAAGATATGACACTGAAAGATGAACTCCCCAGGTCGGTAGGTGCCCAATGTGCTACTGGAGATCAGTGGAGAAATAACTCCAGAAAGAATGAACAGATGGAGCCAAAACAAAAACAACAGGCAAAATGGTTTTCTGAGGAGGTCTTACAAATAACTATTAATAGAAGAGAAGCAAAAGGCAAAGGAGAAAAGAAAAGATATTCCCAACTGAATGCAGAGTTCCAAAGAATAGCAAGGAGAGATAAGAAAGCCTTCCTCAGCGAAATGCAAAGAAATAGAGGACAACAATAGGATGGGAAAGACTAGAGATCTGTTCAAGAAAATTAGAGATACCAAGGGAACATTTCAGGCAAATATGGGCTCAATAAAGGACAGAAAATGTATAGACCTAACAGAAGCAGAAGATATTGAGAAGAGGTGGCAAGACTACACGGAAGAACTATACAAAACAGATCTTCATGACCCAGATAATCACGATGGTGTGATCACTCACCTAGACCCAGACATTCTGGAATGTGAAGTCAAGTGGGCCTTAGGAAGCATCACTACAAACAAAGCTAGTGGAGGTGATGGAATTCCAGTTGAGCTATTTCAAATCCTGAAAGATGATGCTGTGAAAGTGCTGCATCAGTATGCCAGCAAATTTGGAAAACTCAGCAGTGGCCACAGGACTGGAAAAGGTCAGTTTTCATTCCAGTCCCAAAGAAAGGCAATGCCAAAGAATGCTCAAACTACCGCACAATTGCATTCATCTCACACGCTAGTAAAATAATGCTCAAAATTGTCCAAGCCAGGCTTCAACAATACGTGAACTGTGAACTTCCAGATGTTGAAGCTGGATTTAGAAAAGGCAGGGGAACCAGAGATCAAATTGCCAACATCCACTGGATCATCAAAAAAGCAAGAGAGTTCCAGAAAAACATCTACTTCTGCTTTATTGACTATGCCAAAGCCTTTGGGTGTGTGAACCACAAAAAAACTCTTGATGAGATGGGAATTCCAGACCACCTGACCTGCCTCTTGAGAAACCTGTATGCAGGTCAGGAACCAACAGTTAGAACTGGACATGGAACAACAGACTGGTTCCAAATAGGAAAAGGAGTATGTGAGGGCTATATATTGTCACCCTGCTTACCTAACTTATATGCAGCGTACATCATGAGACATGCTGGGCTGGATGAAGCACAAGCTGGATTCAAGATTTCCACGAGAAATATCAATAACCTCACATATGCAGATGACATCACCCTTATGGCAGAAAGCGAAGAGGAACTAAAGGGCTTCTTGATGAAAGTGAAAGAGGAGAGTGAAAAAGTTGGCTTAAAACTCAACATTCAGAAAACTAAGATTACGGCATCTGGTCCCATCACTTCATGGCAAATAGATGGCAAAACAGTGGAAACAATCACAGACAATTTTTGGGGTCTCCAAAATCACTGAAGATGGTGACTGCAGCCATGAAATTTAAAAATGCTTGCTCCTTGGAAGAAAAGTTGTGATCAACTTAAACAGCATATTAAAGAGCAGAGACGTTACTTTTCAACAAATGTCCCGTGTAGTCAAGCTATGGTGTTTCCAGTAGTCAAGTGTGAATGTGAGAGTTAGACTGTAAAGAAAGCCGAGCACCAAAGAATTGATGCTTTTGAACTGTGGTGTTGGAGAAGACTCTTGAGAGTCCCTTGGACAGCAATGAGATCCAACCAGTCCATCCTAAAGGATATCAGTCCTGAATATTCATTGGAAGGACTGATGCTAAAGCTGAAACTCCAATAATTTGGCCTCCTGCTGCGAAGAACTGACTCATTGGCAAAGACACTGATGCTGGGAAAAATTGAAGGTGGGAGGAGAAGGGGATGACAGAGGATTAGATTGTGGGTGACATCACTGACTCAATGGACATGAGTTTGAGTAAACTCTGGGAGTTGTGATGGACAGGGAGGCCTGTGGTGCTGCAGTCCATGGGGTCGCAAAGAGTCGGACACGACTGAGTGACTGAAATGAACTGAACTGAACTAATGTAATATGACTGGTGTTCTTTTAAAAAGAGAATATTAGGACACAGACTTGTGAAGAGGGAAGACCATGTGAAGATACAAGGAGAAAATGGCCATCTATAAGCCAATGATAGAGGCCTCCAAAGAAACCATTCCTTACGGATACTTTGATCTTATACTTACAGCTTCCAGAACTCTGAGAAAATAAATTTCTGTTTTAATCCAGTCTGTTTACTTTGTTACAGCAGCCCCAGCAAATGAATATAGTCTCTGTCATTTTTTCTATCTGCTCATCTCCTAAATGTAGACATTCCCCAAAATTCAATTCCTACCTCAGTCTTCATGCTTACCTTTGCCAGTATCACATACCTCCATACATTTGTTACATTAATGAAAATGATCCTTAAATTTATTAGGTTGAAACATATGACACAGCCATTTTTGTAGGTTGAAAGTGGTTGGTTTTTGGCAGTTTCATATGGCTCAATCTGATATGTTTCTACTCTAAACTTTCATTAAGCTGCAAACTTGTATGTCCCGCTGCCTTTTATATGTTTACACATGATTATATCAGAGGAACACATCTAAAATGGAACTTACCATCTTCTTAAGACATTTCTAGGCTTAAAGCAATGGCCTTGTCTTTGGGTCATCTCTCTTTTTCAGTGGCTAATTACACCATTATCACATGTGTAGTGTGTGCCTTCCACACCTATTTCCTTAGTAGAGGCTCTGTTGGAATCTTTAGAAACCTTCTAATACTTTGCAAGTTAGAATATGGTCCCTGGACTTGAAACATCCCACTATCTTGAAGCGTGCTAGACTGAAGAATCGCAATCCCTACCCTGACTTATGCAGTCAGAATCTGCGTTTTTAAAAAGATCCCCAAGAGATTCTTAAACACATTGATGTTTGAAGAGGACTTTCTTAGAATATGGTTGTAGCCATGGGAATTCTAATGCTCCGGAAAGATTGTATTATTTTTCTACTGGTAGCAGGACAGTATAAGAAAACCCAAACCACCATAGTTTCACTGGCATGGAATATTATCCTTAATTAAAAAAACACACTGCAATTTTGATATATGAAAATTTATATTTTAATAAAATCCTCTTTGGTTGCTGGTGAGTTTCTGTATTAATATTTACCCATTAATTCTCTATAGATAGCATTTGGTAACTGCTTTTCTCATTTAAATATCTGTATACTTTGATAAACTCCATTTTAATTTTTGCCTTTGGTATTGCAATGCAGACAGTTCCTAGGAACATTTGTTAACATGTTGAATTTGAACTGAAGATTCTTAATATTCTTGATAGATGTGCTTTTTAACTAACATCAAATTTGAAGAATAAATTGTTTTCTTCTCAAATGGTTATAGTCAGCTACACAAGTCACCAGTCTTTGCTTAAATTCATGAGCACAACTTGAGGAAATTAATTGATAATGCTTATTTACCAAAAATGCTATACAGCTCTTGACACAGAGTAGAAACTGAGGATAGTTGAGAACTGAGTTGCAGAGCAGAAATGATAACAGTGTGATCCCATTCAGCAGTCTCTTTTCTAAACCTAATAGCTGCAACACAAACACACACACTCAGACGAAGAGTGCTTCTAGGGAGCCAAATGGATACTGAGACTCTGATGACTAGGAATCATGCCCTTTCTTATCATTCGGAATGATTAGTCTGCTGGTTGTGGCCATCTGGGCAACCTGGGAGGTGACTTGACAAGGTTACTTAGGTCAGAGCAGAATAACAAGCAGCAGAAGAAAGAGCTATATACTATTTAAGAAAATAAATAAACAGCCCTGATCATTCTCCTAAAGCCGGCAGCTTCGATTTGCAGTTGAGTAAGCCGTACTTGTCTTCCTTGTTTTTCTTTGTTTATGAGGAGTTCTAAGTCTTTGCCTGTTGATGGTGTAATTTGCTTAGCCAGACAAGCAGGTACTGTACACAATAAGTTATTCTAAATAAAAAGGGTGATTAATCAAGGAAAATCAAACTGTGAGCCCTGGTACCACTCCTTCCTGGCTGGTCCCAGACTCCCAGCTTGTTTATTTAGTGTCACCATAGTCTGTCATGGCTGACCTAAAACTATCAGGAACAGCCACAATGGCAGTCAAGCATAAACAAAAATCTGAACTGAAGGTGCAGAGGGACTGCCATTCCACAGATAAGATCTATTGCTGTAATAGCCCTTGATTATGAAGACCAAAGGAGAAAAAGCACCAAATATACAGACACTTTTCTGTTTATTTATACATGAAGAGGGAGGGGGAAGCAAATCATTTACAAAGAGGAGGGAAAAAAGGGAATAAGGTTTCATTCCATGTCCGTGTTTCTCAGTTTATACAACAAGATTCTGTGATAGCAGGGTTTTGCTTCTGGTCTCCTTTGTTTGTTTATTGACATTTTGCAATGCTTTTAAAAAATTGCACACTGGGGCCAGAGATAGCAGAGAGAAAGAGGAATTGAGGTGGGAAAACCTACTAGACTGTTACCTAGGGAAAGAATGTTTTTCTTTTCTCTGAAATTGTTCCAACTGAGCTATTATAGAGCTAAGCCAAAAATGAGTAGGTTGTGGATGATCTTTCACGTAAAGTGATGTGTTAGGAGATTATGCTTTTCAGGCAAGCAAGATCCCTTAATTATTGCACATGTGCATGGTGCATTTTTAACATGCAAGAAGCATTCTATGGTGAAATCCTCACTTTTCTGTTTGCCACAATATTCTTTCTGCAGTGGAACACTTTCGTTTTTTTCCATCAGCTTATTTAATTGTATAAACTTTAGGAATTATTTGGAGAGATAGTTAATTGGAGATGCTTCTTATCAGAATATGACGGATGATGTTGCCAGTTTCTGAGCCAATCTGGTTACTACAAGATGGAATGTGAAAAGATTACTTTCACCCCTAAAGAGGCCCACAAGTTCTGAGAAGCAATGGAAATGGATCTCCTCATTGTTTGTAGGTGCTACACTGCTGTTGCTCATGTTCCAAGGGCCAAATTTATCCACTTAATGGAGAAGTGTGCTTGTCCTACTAGCATTTCAATTTATAAAATGTGTAAGAGGAAGGGCAAGAGGCTTCCAATAGGATACTAGCATTGAGGAATACTACTTTATTGTTCTCTATTGGTCAATTACTGGGACAAATGGCTGCAAGAAGTTCTCCTCAATCTATTTTCTTACAGCCCATGTAGTATTACATTTCACTCTGAAGAGTAAAGCTCTGATGTTTTATCACATTCCAATGCTCAAAAGGGAAATTGCTGGTAAGGTACTTAACACTAAATGCATCCATTTTGGTATACTGACATTGCCTGGGACTACAGATAAATTTCAACAAATCACAGTTGTACACCAGGGAATTGGGATCTCATTCTCTGAGGCACTGGTGAAAATAGAAGGCTCTGCCTAGTGTGGGAGCAAAATGAGGGTTGGTATTATCAAGACACTACATCGAAAAGGTGAAATGTTCTATCAGCTTCTGTGAAAAACCCCAACTGTGTTCACTTGCATGACTGCCTGAAAACTCATTTTCTTTTCCCTCTTGGATGTTTTGTGGTAAAGAAAAACATCTGGAAAAGGCTGGCATTAGGACTGACACAGGGTACACAAGGAGTCAGATAAAGGTCATGTGGTTAGCACTAAGCTAACATCCAAATTTAGATGGGTTTTCTGCAGACTGTTCTAAATTCATATTTCTATTTTAGCCGTCTTCTCATGACTTAGGATCCAAAGTCCCGAAGATACATCTGAAGTGCAGTACTATTCTTTTTTTCTGAGCCTGTTTATTGTTTATACCATCTCTTTCTCTAGATCCCTCCCAGTCCTTTCCAGTGTGGCTCCTACTCTTTAGCCAGGAGGTGGTTCTGCTTAGCGATTATTTCTGAGGGAATGCTTCTGTACACACAGATTATTATCTGCATTCAGTCCGTTCTTATGATGAAATATGATGACCAGAATCAAGTGATCTATTATCACATGCATCAATTATGTTCTTAAATTTTTGTCTGTAAAAAATATTTTTTCTCATATAATTTTTAAGTTGAAATATACTTCACATACTACAAAATTCATTCTTTAAAAGTGTACAATTCAGTGGGTTTTATTATATTCAGAAGTTATGTAACCATCACCACTACCCAACTCCAGAACAGGTTTATCATCTCCAAAAGAAACCCCATACCCATTAACAGTCAATCCCCACTCTTTCCTCTTCCCAGTTCCTGGGAACTACTAATCTACTTTCTGTATGAATTGCCTATTTTGGACATTTCATGTAAATGGAATTATATGATATGTGGCCTTTTGTGTCAGGCTTCTTTCATGCTGCATACTATATTAAGGTCCATCCACATTGTAGCACATATCAGTATTTCATTTAAAAAATTTTTTAAAAGACTTCATTTTTAGAACAATTTTAGGTTTACAACAATATTAAGAGGGAGTTATAGAGATTTCCCATATACCTTTTGCCCCAACACATGCATAGCCTCCCCCTTCTCAACAGCACACACTAGAAAGGTACATTTTTTACCAAGAGTGAACCCATGTGGTCACATTGTAATCACCCAAAGTCCATAGTTTAAATTATGGTTCACTCTTGGCATGGGTTTGAACAAGTATCTAATAATGTATTTCCAACATTATATCTAGTAAGTCATGTATGGATGTGAGAGTTGGACTATAAAGAAAGCTGAGTGCCAAAGAATTGATGCTTTTGAACTGTGGTGTTGGAAAAGACTCTTGAGAGTCCCTTGGACAGCAAGGAGATCCAACCAGTCCATCCTAAAGGAAATCAGTCCTGAATATTCATTGGAAGGACTGGTGCTGAAGCTGAAACTCCAATACTTTGGCCACCTGATGTGAAGAACTGATTCATTGGAAAAGACCCTGAAAGCAGGAGAAGGGGATGACAGAGGATGAGATGGTTGGATAGCATCATCGACTCGATGGACATGAGTTTGAGTAAACTCTGGGAGTTGGTGATGGACGGGGAGGCCTGGTGTGCTGCAGTCCATGGGGTCGCAGAGTCAGACACAACTGAGCGACTGAACTGAACTGAACTGAACATTATACTATCATATAGAATAATTTCACTGACCTAAAAATCCTCTGTGCTCTATGGATCTCCCCACTAACACTTCTGGGAACCACGGATCTTTTCATTGTCTCTGGTTCTGCCTTTTCCGGAACGACCTACAGGTGAAATCTCACAGTAGCTTTCCCAGGTTGGCCTCTTTCACTCAGTAATATACACTTAAGCTTCCTCCATGTCTTTCCGTGACTTACAAGCTCATTTCTGTTTAGTGCTGATAATATTTCTTTGTCTGAAGGTACCAAATTTATCTGCTGAACTCTTTGTGAGTTGGACATGAACTACATGCATGCCAGGCCTCACTGTCCATCACCAACTCCCGGAGTCCACCCAAACCCATGTCCATTGAGTCAGTGATACCATGCAACCATCTCATCCTCTGTCGTCCCCTTCTCCTCCTGCCCTCAATCTTTCCCAGCATCAGGGTCTTTTCAAATGAGTCAGCTCTTCGCATCAGGTGGCCAAAGTATTGGAGTTGCAGCTTCAACATCAGTCCTTCCAATGAACTCCCAGGACTGATCTCCTTTAGGATGGACTGGCTGGATATCCTTGCAGTCCAAGGGACTCTCAAGAGTCTTCTCCAACACTGCAGTTCAAAAAGCATCAATTTTTCGGTGCTCAGCTTTCTTTACAGTTCAACTCTCACATCCATATATGACCACTGGAAAAACAGCCTTGACTAGACGGACCTGTGTTGACAAAGTAATGTCTCTACTTTTTAATATTCTGTCTAGGTTGGTCATAACTTTCCTTCCAAGGAGTAAGCATCTTTTAATTTCATGGCTGCAATCACCATCTGCAGTGATTCTGGAGCCCAGAAAAATAAAGTCAGCCACTGTTTCCCCATCTACTTGCCATGAAGTGATGGGAATGAATACCATGATCTCAGTTTTCTGAATGTTAGCTTTAAGTCAAGTTTTTCACTCTCCTCTTTCACTTTCATCAAGAGGCTCTTTAGTTCTCCTTCTTACTTTCATATGTACATCATAGTTGCTTTCAAGTTTTGACAGTAATCAGTAAAGCTGCCATAAACATTTGTGTACAGGTTTTTGTGTGGAAATAGCTTGAATAAATACCAAGGAATATGGTTTTAGGATCATATGGCAAGAGTATGTTTAATTTTGTAAGAAACTGACAAACTATCTTCAAAAGTGGTTGGATACCCTTATGCATTCCCACTAGTAATGGAAGGGAATTGCTGTTGCTCCACATCTTTACCAGCATTTGGTTTTATCAGTGCTTCAGATTTTTGCCATATGTGTGTGTATAGTGGAATGCCATTGCTTTAGTTTGCATTTTCCAAATGACATATTATGTGAAACATCTTTTTGTATGCTTATTTTTATCTGTATATTTTGTTTTGGAGAGTTATCTGTTAAGGTCTTTGGCCTTTCAATTGGATTTTTGTTTTCTTATTTTTGAGTTTTAAAAGTTCTTTGTGTATTTTGGATAATAGTACTTTATCACATGTGTCTTTTGCAGCTATTTTCCTCCCCGTTTGTGGTTTATTTTCCAATTGATATTTTCATTCATAGAAAAATTTTAATTTTAATAAAGTCCAGCTGATCCATGATTTATTTCATGGATTGCATCATTGGTGTTGTATTTAAAAATGCGTTGCCATACCCAAGATCATCTAGTTTTTCTTCTATTTCACCTTCTAGGAGTTTTATCGATTTACATTTTACATTTAGTCTGCCATCCATTTTGAGTTAATTTTTGTTAAGGGTATAATATCTGTGTCTAGATTCATTTTGGCTTTTTTTTTTTTCCATGGTGGATGTTCATTAGTTTCAGCATCATTTGTTGAAATGACAGTCTTTGCTCCATTGTATTGCTTTTGCTCCTTTGTCAAAACAATTGACAGTATTTTGGGGACCTATTTTTGGGCTCTCCATTCTGTTCCACTGATTTATTTCTCTGTTCTTTCACAGTACCACAATGTCTTGATTACTGTAGCTTTAGAGTAAGTCTTGAAGATAAACAGTTGTCAGTATACCAAGTTTGTTCTGCTTTAACATTGTGTTGGCTATTCAGTCTTTTGCTTCTCTGGATAAAATTTGAATCTGTTTATTGATTATTTCCTTTTTTATATGACTGAATAATATTCCATTTTATGAATAAACCACATTTTGTTTATACATTCATCAGCTGAAGAACATTTATGCTGTTTCCACATTTTGGCTATGTTGAATAATGCCGCTATGAATATTTCTGTACAGGTTTTTGTTTGAAAATTTATCTTCAGTTCTACTGAGAATACACTTAAAAGTGTAATTGCTGAGTTATATGGTAATTGTATGTTTGACTTTTTCAGGGCCTTCCAAACTGTGTTCCAAAGCAACTAAAAATATAAGTATTTATGAGTTGGTAGTGTATAATTGACATTCAACAACTGTCCTTATTTCTGTATATATATATATTTTATATATATATATTATACATATATATATATACACACTTTATATGTATATATATATATATATATATATATTATACTCTTTTTTGTTTATTTAAATAATATCCTGTTTTCCTGGAAAGACTATCTGGACCCATAACCTAGCTGTAAAATGTTTTATTTAAACATATTTATAAAATCAAATACATTTTAATTTACAGTAAGGAAAGAAGGACACATCATAATTAAAAGAAAGCAACTATTAACCTTGAGAGTAGAATAGTAAATTAATAGCTTTGCCAACTATTTACTAGGTATTATACAAACAATTAGCTAATTGCTTAAAATATTAGTCTGAACTATATTGTTGGGACCAATAAAAAATTGGAGATTAGATACCTTTTAAATTGTTAGAGAACATTACTATCGAGAACTTTTTCAGAGATATGTACAAATATTGGAAATAAATTCCATTGCTCGTATATCTAGTAAAGGAGAAATGTCTCTTTATTTTGGGCCTTGATTGTATAATCATATTATTTTTAGAGAAGGATGGGCTGGGGGAAAAATAATGGTCTGGATTGTCTGCTAAACTTACAATATTGTCTTTCTCCTAGATTTATACTTAGGATCCATTTATCCAACTCTCCCAATTTATAGCAAGTTTAGATATTCTTTTCTTGTGTACCATTTTGTGATGAGAACAGGATTAAAGACCCATGAGAAACTGAATGAGGAACAAGGAAAAGTCTTCTGGGAGAGAATATGAAGTGCATTTTAGAAAATATTAAGTTAAAAAAATCAATAACTAAACATTTCTAAAGGTAAATAATATCAGTCAGGAAACAAACAAGCACCATTATGGTCAGTAGTCAGATTAGAGACACTTTCCCTGGCAAAGACCTTGTGGCACCAGAGAAACCAACACAAACTCTGTTAAGATGTTGAAATTGATATTCATTTAGGAGAGTGTCTCATATAAAAGATGTACTACACTGTTTCAGACCACATACCCCACTCAGGTGGAGAGTTACTTGCAGGCTTAAAAGGTTGATATGCTTTGTGGAGTAGCAGATCAATTTTAGTATAGCAAATTAGCAATTTAGACCTACACAGCAAACTTAGGATAGGTAAGAAAGTCTTCTTGAGAAAAGCTTGAAAATTTTGTATGTAAAAATAATTAGTAGTTGATTCCAATTTTAAAATGGCATTCATTGTTCTGCTTGTCTACTACTGAGATTTATAATAATAATGTCATCATCATTCCTGTTTCAGAGATAAAGTTTCTGTACAGAACCATATTAGAATATTCTTTTTGTTATGAACTATAGAAGTGGTAGCATAAAGACATTCTGGTAAGCTTAAGTTTGCAAAAAGAATACATTACAAAGATATAAGGATGTATCATGGAATCCAGTAGTGGGAAGGATTTGGAGATTAGGAAGGAGTTGAAATTAAGGACTAGAAAACTTTTTCCTTTTCTTCCTGAAGGCTGATTTCTTCTGCATGACAAGTCAAATCTCTGGCTCACATTTCTTAGTATACATCTCACAGATCCAGACACTCCTAAAATGATTTCTTTTCAGTTCTAAATTCAATTTATGATAGAAGGGTGTCTGTTCGGTTGAGATTGGGGCAGGTGCACATTCTTGGGCCAATCAACCATGGCCAAGGGGTTTGGGTTATAAAATATATGGCTGCTGACGTGTCTACTTTCAGGGATGGGGTGGCAGTGGATGTAGAGGGCCAGGCAGTGTAATGTAGCATGTTGTGTGTGATATGGGCTGAAATTGATCCAAGCATGTATCAACTAGAACTAACTTCAAATAAATCACATAGAATGAGAGTGAAGAAAAAACCATTTGTCCCAATCTTCAACAACAGTAGCTATACTGTATTACTGTCCCAGAAAACTCTGCATGTGGTTATTATACAAAGAACACAAATATTGACTTATATGTATTTTTTTTCATAGTATAAATCAAAGGATGCATTCTTAAGGGAGAACATGGTGGGTATTGTTTACCACTCTTTTGAGTACACACTCCAACCAGGGGGAAAATCAATTGCTTTTTAGTTGTCTTTATTAAAAGTCTTGTGAGGTCTTCAACAAAGAGTTGTCAGTTGAAGAAATTTCAGAGCCAAGTAACTATATATTCAAGGACAATGTATAAAAGTGCAATTGAACACAGCAATTGTGAGGTTGCCTGGAGTGCCTGCGGAAATAGTTACAGTGCACAATGTTGTCTTTCCCCACATCCTTGAGGAATAAAACTCACACAGACTTTGTTATAACATAAATGTTTTAGGGGTATCCGATATTCTATAAATACTCAAATAAAAAGCCATAATCATATGTTAACTCTTTTCCAGGAAAATTTTGCTTTCTAATTTTTATATTTATTAAAGATAAAAGAAAAGGAAGACAAGTTCTAGTTTTCCCTTCCTTTGTCCATTTTGCTTTTATTATATAGGCACATGTTCAACTACATGCCATTTTAACCACGCAATTCTCTATTTGCAAAAACAGACAAAAAGAAAACCCAAACCAAAGCCCAGACATATATGACTTTACAACAAAGGCATATTAAGAGGTGCTTGTTGCAAATTTTAAAGAAGTATCTTTTGTTAAACTAGGCAGAAACTTCAAAGGAGGGAGGGATCACCTTAATTTGAGGAGCAGGAAACCAGAAAATGTCTTCATGAAGGAAGGTAAATTTAAATTTGTAAGAGGAAGAAATTATAGGGTAAGGGAGTATCACTCAAAGTCACTGGGTAGGGAAAGAGTGGTAGAAGCAAAATTTCTTAAGCCAGTATCATGTGGCGGAGATGCTGCTAGGAGATATAGAGTTATTTTAAACCGGTGGTAACTGTGAATATTTGACTGGGAAATGGAATGTGAAGAACAGGGTACAGGCTGTTTTAGTTTTACATAGTAGTATAGGTTCATAAAAATGAATGTGCAAGTTGAAACCATGCAAAGTGAGCTTAATAATCAGTGGGGAAATTACAACTGTCCAGTGAATTTTTAAAAATTATTGCCAGAAGAGTAAAAATTGTTGTTTTCAACTATAAATATATAGGGAAATTAAACATTGAAACTATTTAATACACTCTAATCAAATACATTAGAAACACTGAAAATTAAAAGACATTATTGTTTTTGTAAAAAAAATACCTATCAAAAGTGGTTTTTAACCGTACCTGCTGTTTTCTTGCCTATAATTTATGATGGGGACTGAACACTTTTTCTGTGCACTGACACATTGTCATACTCCTTTCTAAGTTTCAATTAATTTCCAACATTTTATTCTTCATGCTTTCAAAGTCACAAAATATTTGAGAGTTTCTTTAATGTTGAAATTGTTTGCCAGCATCACTTCCTCTGGGACATCGTCATCTGTTTTGTCAAAACCACTTTCATCATTTATGTTGATAAGTTCACCTTCACTAAATTCCTTTGGCTGTGTATCCTTAGTCTCTCAAATGGTTTCTCTGTCAAAAATCCCGTGGTCAGCTATTTCTTCTATAATTTGTTTAAGATGGATCAGAATTTCACTTTTGAAGTTACTACTTTTCATTTCTTTGTTAGTATTTTTATATTTGTTGACCGATTCTCTTTTTCAATTATCCATTTTTATAAAATGGCATATGAATTTATCACTGGTAAACAGCACAATTATAAACTTTCCTGTCTGTGCTGGAACTGAATATCAGGTATGCAGTGGCCAATCACTGGCAGACTTTGAAAGAAGTGATGGGATGGGTCACTGATTATGATGCTTGGCTATTATTTACATAGTGATCTGTGGACTGAAGAGTTAGGTGTGAAGTTGGTACTTCATGCAATGAGTATACTATCATAACTGAAATCTGAGCCTTTTTATTCGAGGACTGGTACAATTAAACTTCACTGTGGTAACTGAAATTCATGCCAGTACCACGTAAGGTGAGAATTGCCTGTATAGAATAGGGATATAGTTTCCAGAGAAGATTAAAATCCGAACAGAAAAGGGTCATTCTTAATGTCTTTTAGAAATTAAGGTGAAATTCACATAACACAATCAGTGTAAAGTATACAGTTAGTGGCATCCAGTGTATTCAGTGTTAGACAACTCCATCTCTCTCAACTTTCAGAACTTTTTCATTGCACCAAAAACAAACAAACAAGCCCCACTGCCCTGTACTAATTTAGCAGTCACTACCTATTTTCCCTCCCCCATTCCCGGGTAACTAATAATTTATTTTCTGTCTTTGTGGATTTGCCTATATATTGTATAAAAGGAATCATACAAAGTGTGACCTTTGTCTCTGGCTTCCTTCACCAAACATGATGAAGGTTCATCCAAGTTGTAGCATATATCAGCACTTCATTCATTTTTATGGTTGATTAATATACCATAGCATAGATATACCTCTATTTTTTTTCTTGCACTCATCTGTGGGCATTTGGGCTGTTTCAACATTTTGACTATTTTCATCTTTTGTATGACGCTGCTATATACAGAGTTGGACATGACTGAAGCAACTTAGCAGCAGCAGCAGCTATATACATTTTCAAACATGTTTCTGTGTGAATGTATGTTTTCATTTCTTTTTGAGTAGAATTGTTAAGTCATATGGTAATTCTATGTTGAACTTTTTGAGGAGCTACGTGTACATAATTGTGGTGCATATAAGCATGCAATTCTTTTTGGGTGGAAGTGATGGATCTTAAATTTAGTATTTGTTAAACTTTAACAGATGAGGCTAAAGGGTTTCTCAACACAGTTGTACTATTTACATTCCCAATAGCAGTGTATATGAGTTCCAATTGTTCCACAATGTTGTCAACATTTGGTATTGTAAGGCTTTCTAATTTTATCAATTTTAGGTGGATAGTAAATTGTGGTTTTACTTTGCAGTTCCCTGATTACTAATAAGAATGAACATCATTTTCATATGATAATTTTCTATTTGCATAGCCTCCTGTGAAGCCCTGACTCAAATCTTTTCCTGATTTTTTCTGTCTTTTATAAATTGGCTTATGAGAGTTGTTTATTATTCTAGAAATGAGTCCTTTGTTCATCATTTGTAGTTTGAATATTTTCTGCCACTCTGTGACTTGCCTTTTCTCTCTCATTGGTGTTTCTGATGAAAAGAAATTTCTAATTTTAATGTCTTTCAACTCATTAGTCATTTATTTTATGATAGGGTTTTTTGTGTCTTGTTTAAGAAAAATTTTACTTTACTCCAAGCAAATGAAAATATTTCCTAGCTTCCTAAAGCTTAATTGGTTTTTCTTTCACATTTAGACCTATAGTCTAACTGGAATTAATTTTGGTGTGTGATATTAGGTGTGCAGGTCAAGATGAGTTCTTTTTTCCATGTAGATCACTGACTCCAAAGACCACCTTTTTCCTTAGCACACTGTTGTGCTACATTTCTCATAAAGCAGGTGTGTCTGTATATACATGGATCTGTGTCTGGTCTCCTTTGTTCCGTTGGTCCTTTTGATTATTGTTGTGCCAATACCACACTATCTTAAATATTATAGTTTTATAATAAAATTGCACATCTAGTTGGATAAATCCTTCAGTTTAGTTCTTCATCTTCAAGATTGTCTTGACCATATTTGACACCCTGCAGGTCCATATACATTTTGGAATTTGCTTGTTGATTTCTACACATATGCATACCATGTATTACACAATAACAACAAAATAAAACAAAAATAACCACCTCACTTGGTTGGATTTTGATTCACTCTGCAGATCAATTTGAGGAGAATTAAGCTCTTTAGAACATCGAGTCTTCCAGTCTATAACCATTACATATTCCTCCATTATTCAGGTCTTAGCAATGTTTTATAGTTTCTATTAAAGGACCTGCACAACCTTTTGTTAGATTTATTCCTAGGTATTCATTGGTTTTGATGCTATTGTAAGTTGTATTTTTAAAATTTTGTTTCTAATTGTTTTTACTGATATATAATTAATTTTTATACATTGCTCTTGTATCCAGTAACTTTGCTAAATTTGTTAACTCTGAAAACTTTTGTAGATTATTAAACCACAGTCAAGTCATCTGTGAATAATGAGCTCTCATCTTATAGACTCTTTGTTTTTTTTTGTTTGTTTGTTTTTGCCTTTTTGCACTCTCCAGGATCTACAATATAGTGTTCGATTGAAGTAGAAATTGCAAACATAGTTGTCTTATTCCTCGTCTCAGGGAGAAGGTGTTGGTAATGTGCCATACCGGTCATCCATATTCTCAGTGCCCACCTAACTTACTCAGATCTTCACCTTTTTGTATTTCAATGTTGTTCATTCCTGCACTTTTAAGTTACACAAACATACAGAATGCCACTCAGAAGGGGGTGATGATATTTTAAATAACAAGTGTTTTTTTATGTAACCTAGAACTATTTGTGAAAAAGAAAATAATATTCTCCAAGTCAGGGAGGAGAAGGTGATGGCTTACATATTTAGTCCTCAGGCTGGTCCACCAGGGAGGGAGAAAAAGAAAGCTGGGCATAATTGCTGTCACCACCATGTCCTCATATACCAACATCACCTTACATGGGCTTAGTTCTATGCTTTTGAGAATGTCTTCCAGAGAGAACTATCTCGTTAAATGACATGTAGGAAACATGTAACATCTACACTGTCTGCAGGTTGGAGGGCCCTTTCTGACTTTACCAAGGCTCCATTGCTGCAGTTTGTTGGCTATCACCAAACTTTCTTCAACTAAGGATACTCCTGTACCCCGTCAATCCCTAAGTCTGAGGAAACTCCCGGAATGCCCCGACACCCTGGCTGTTTCACACTTGCTTACTTTGGGAAGTCTAGAGGATTGCTGACTTCATGGAATTTGCCCAGAGGCCAGACCAGAGACAGCAGAGAGGAAAGACAAGGAGAAAAAGGCCACATTGTAAAAGGTCTTAAATGCTAAGCTGAGGCCTTTGGACTTCATTGGACTTACAGTGGGGAGCCACTGAAGGCTTTTGATGAGTGGAGTGATCAAAGCTATATTTTATAAAAATCAATCCTATGGTAGTGGGAGAGCTAGTTTGGAAGGGGAGAGATCTATTTGAAAATGATTTTAAGAATCCAGTTGAGAATTAATGAGGGCCTGACCAGTGGCTGTGGACACAGGAGGAAAAAAGGCAAATAGGAGAGATGTGGTTCCAGTTCCTAAAGCAGGCCTCTGCCCACTCCGAGTATTCATTAACTGTTGAGGTATCAGGTAGATCCAGGCCCACAGAACAGTTTATGGCTCTGTTTCTAATAGCAAAAGAATGCTTATTAGATTATCCTATCACTGTTCTCCATCCTACTATGAGACCATATGTAGCTGGTGCATTCATGGCAACTTTTATAGGACAGAGTTTCTGTTTTGTGTACATCTGTATCCAATATAGACTGCACAGGGTCTTTTTATTTTCATTTCCTGGTATAGGGTTCTTGACACTTTGTCTCCAGCTCCCCCTACCCCAGCTCCTCCCATTCATTATTCAGAGTTTGCCTGAAGCATCAAGACCAGAGGGAGAAATTCTAGGAACAGATAGTGTGAGAGCGCCAAATTATAAAACACTAAAGTGGCTGGTTGTGGCTAAGTTTTCTGTTTTAGTTGCACTCCATTGCACTTTGGAAAAAAGTGTCATGCTGAGCTGCTCTTTTAGAAACTCAATGCTTACCGCTGTTCAGTCATCTCAGCCAAATTCTAATGATTCCATAAAGAATAAAACAGGTGCAACTAAAAGCATCCAGGGATTCAATACTTAGACTCCCTCGGAAATCTTGCTGCCAAAGGAAAATCTTGAAGAAATGGGTCATAAGGCAAGGTAAGGGGAATCTTTGGCCTAGCAAGCAGTTTAGTGCAAGGACAGTGAAAGAAAACTGTCTGATAAGAACAGGTTCATGTGGATCCGATGCCAAGCATTTGGAAGACTCAGAGGGTCTACAACATATGAAGTGATGTTATCTGGTTGGGAAGTTACTGTAATGAACGTGTAAATGTTGCTACTGCAGAAAACCCTGAGACTCCACAGAACCAGCAGATGTGAGTCCTTATATGAGCCAGGTCTCCAGACCTCAGGCTGTTATGAGGCATGGAGATCAGTTAAACTGGAGGAGGATATGGAAAAAATACGTAATTTTTGTTAAGTGCAAAATCTTTCGAGTACTTGGTAACATCTCAACATTGGGAAAGCATATTCAGTAATCATTGCTGATTTTTGCAGTACAAGATAGGCTGTCAGGCTTGCCTTGGAGCTACTTTTATAGATAAAATTCTTATTGTTACTGTGGGTTATCAAGAGTTAGAATAGATTCTTGGTTAAAATACTTCTATACACTTAGAAACATTTTAAAAAACTGGGTAAGTAACTAATTGCCATATACTTTAATTTCTTCAGCTTTATAAATTAGTTTTTATTTCCTCAGTTTTATTTTAAAGTGTCTTGAAATCTATTTAGTTGCCATCTTTGAATTTCCTGGGTTCTCTGACAGTACACTGCATATAAGGAAAAGTCTTCAAGATAAACTATTAGAATTGAGACTTGACACCTTAGACTCAAGGCTTTCCTGATGAAGTTTCCACTTGACTTCATTTTGGTTTATAATGACTAACTTATTGAACACAACACACTCTTGTGGTAACAACTGCTAGTATTGTCCTCATTTCACTGTGAAGAAAGTGAGGGTAGGTGAATTTGAGAACTTGGCTGAGGTCATTTAACCACTGAATGATGGAGCCTTGGTTCTCTGACTCCAAAGCCCTTCTCTTTCAATTTTAGCATTACATTATGAGAACTTCCTGTTTACTTTTTTTCCATTCTTGATTTTATTGCTTTTAAGTGTTTCAAGTCTCTTCTGTCCCCAGTAGTATGTGTTTTTCCTCTCAATGGGATTTTATACTTCTCCAAAATAAGAAGAATGATTTTCTACTTCTTTAATTCTCCTGAAGCAAATGGTATTCCTCTAAGCCTTTAGCAAACGTTTTTAGTGGTCTACACCATCTCTTTTACCTCTTTCTCTAGGGGACTGACCAGCAGGTAAGCACTGTGTTTCTTTCTTCTTGGTCGATCAATTGGTACTCATTTAGTTGGTGATTGTCTTATTGTTTTTATCATTGATTTGGTATATGAGACTATTATCCTGAAAGTGGTCCAAGAATACAAAATGTTGTCTTCATAATTGTATGTAAATCACATATACCTTTAATGTAAATGCTTATATAGCCTTGCCAGCCAGTTCATAATGTGGGCATAGTCCTTCAACACAGTGTAGTAGAACATAGTGACAAAGAGGAGGAAGACCACATGAACTTGTTATTCATGGATTTAAAAATAATCTGAGGTTGATAGAATCACATTTTGTCTATGTTAGCATTTCCTCTTGAATCCAGAAGCCAATATTTTGGGCAGTTTGATAGTTTTGGGCTCCTTTGTGGCTGTGAATCTCATGGCTTGCTGACCTCTAATGTGCAGAGCCGTCAAACACAGAGAGCATGGAATCTCTCCTTATCAACTTTGACTATCTGTGTGGCTATTTTTTTCCCCTCAGCGTCTCATTTATATTACAGGAATAGTACTAATGCAGTTCACAGGACTGTTTCATAGACTGCTAAGAAAATGGAGTATCAACATTAGCAGAGTTAGATGACATGCATTAATGAAATTATGGGAAGCAGAGAAATAGCACTCAAAACTCTCACCTTACCTGCACAGTTCAGGCTACAGCTTCTGATGCTCATTTCCTGCTGGATTTCATTTCACAATTGTGTTTACACATGGTATGAATTTATATGCTTACATTTTTCATATGTAGTTTGGTAAAACTAGAAAGAAAAGATTTATTGAATGTATTATTATCATTTTGGGGAGGCTTGTACTTTTCATCACTACTCTCCATATTTAGGGTTTATAACACAGTCTATAAAATATTTACCCAGACTAAAGTTCATAAAATGAGTGCTCAGTCAGTTTTGAAGTGTGAATTAGCACAAATTTTTAAAACCAATGTAGTGCTACATTTAATATGAATGGGGTCTAAATTATAGTAAAGTTCAAAATATCCTGCCTTAACACTAACAGTTTATGGCAATATCTTTACAAATATGTTCTAAAAGGTACATGACATCACTTCTACTAGGAGGATCTGATGGGCTTATCAACCGAGCTGGCTCATATTCAATTATGACGGTGCATTGCCATTTTCAGGCTTCCCAGGTGGCGCTCGTTGTAAAGAACCCGCCTGCCAACAGAGTAGACGTAAAGAGATGTGGGTTTGATCCCTGGGTCAGGAAGATCCCCTGGAGGAGGGGGTGGCAACCCATTCCAGTGTTCTTGCCTGGAAAATTCCATGGACAGAGGAGCCTGGTGGGTTACAGTCCATGAGGTGGCAGAGTTGGGCACAACTGAAGCAACTTAGCACATATGCATGCATCACCATTTTCAGTTTTATCATATGCCTAAATGGTTTCAATGTATATAAGCATATATTTACCTGAAGTGGGAGAATAAGAACCACTTCATTTTATATTTTGGAGGGATTAACGTTTGGGAAATTTTGTCTTTTTTTCTTGAAAGAATTTAAGGACAGTAACTATGTATTCTAGAATACGCTGCTCTATTTACTAATTTTACCATATACAAACTGAGTCAGGTTAGTATTAGTAAAGCCTATTTTTTAATTTTCTTTGGTTTTGGGTTAAAATAGCACTTTATTATAGGATGGTGAGATAGATTTTTGAGGATCTTCTGATGCTTCAAAGCATCACTGTCATATAGGGAATAGTCTTGGTCCATTTTACAAAAGAGAAAGAAGGTAGGATCTTAAAGATTTAGGAAGTCACTTGATGGAAAGAATTGTTTAAATGTGAGTGTTTACAACCAGGTATGAGAACACATACACTAAAAATAGTGTATGTTTACTATTCAACATTTTCTATTTACAAGCCACTCTAAGAATGTCTAAGACAACAAAAGGAGTAAAATCCTTTCCTCTCTCTTTTGTACAACGAGGTGTACATTGAGCATTTGGCATCTTCTGCTTCAAAGAAGGTAAATAAATTACATGTGGCTGAATGCTGATGTCCTTGCTGAGAGTCTCTTTCTGATGGGATATTAAATCCTATGGGGAAGAAAACAAGTGGGATGAAGAACAAAAGATAGAGGAAATGCAAACAAAAAGAGGAAACTCAAAAAACAATGACAAAGGGTCAGGAACTTTGGGGCATATGTCCTTCATCCCTGAAAGTTATCCACTAGGCAGCCTGTGGTCAAGAGGTGCTGTGGCCAGTTGCTTAGGAGAAGAGCTGCTGTGAAGCTAAACTCTCAAGCACCCAGCAGCCATGTAGAAAAGAATCAGAGCTTGCCCCAAAATAGAAGCCAAGGAGGACTCATGGTACCAGCATATTGTGCAATCATTACAGGAAGGAAATCAGTACTATTTGGGGACTGAATGTATGCTTATTTGATGTTTGGACTCTCTGAGAAATATGATTATTTGTGACCCAGGAGACAGAATTCCTAACATGACCCTGGGCCCAGTAGAATGGAGGGAGAGACACTTTTGTGTCTGTACTTTATATCTGGACTCAGCTACTTCAAACCATTTGCATCTAGGGTGAGCAGAGGTGGACATCCCTGGCACAACTTTCTTAATTAACAATTTAGTGATGTTGTAAAGGAGATTTCTAGTTTATTTTGTTGATCTTAGACTAGTGCATGCTTTTCCTTTGTCCATATTTTATTTAGTTATGAATTAAGGTTACTATTGAAATTCAATTATGTTCATAACAATCATATTACTTTTGATATCCTCTCCCCTCCCTTCTTATAACATTAAAATCATAATTAGAAATATAAATCATTCAATTCTCATAATCTACGTCAAGTAGAATATTGACTGTAGTTCTATTTTTTTTCTTAGATATTATCATTCAATGTTTTTTGTTTTTTTTTCCTGCAAGGATGGTAAGAACAACTATATCCAAGGTAATGTCCTTATTGTCATTTACCTACTTTTGGTTGCATTCTTAATCTTTTCCATGCATTCAAAATCTATGTTTACTAGCTTGTTGACAAATTAGGAATTATATTAGAACCCAATATGTTCTTCTTTCATAAACAGCATTACTAGAAGAATGAAGATGAATGTAGTGATTAGCTGGGTCATAAAGATAAAATATCAATGAAAGAGATTTTTAATTTCTTAATAATTTGACAACTACTAGAATATCAACCTTCAACTTGATTAGGAAACCTTCTGAAAAGCAACATTTCATTTCATTTGAGAATGAAGAGACATGCAAGGTATTTTCATTCTCTTGCTATGCTCCTTTATTCAATTTTATTTATCCTTTAACCACTACTCCTTCCACAACCACTGTCACTCTTGGACTCCCACATTGGCTTCCTCCTTCAGCTCTACTGCTACGGTTCATATTCTCAGGCCTCACTAACAGTGACTAACACATTGCTAATGGCATCAGATCATCTCTATTCCTCTCTATGCTGCACCCCCATGCTGCTAAAGATTGACTAAAGGGATTATGAGGTGGAATGGAAGAGTGAAAACCTATGACAGCATCATCTTTCAACTAAGTGCAGTGAAAGGCTTACTAATCTGTGAGTTCTTTCATATATTATATTTAGGGCTGGAAATTCTTTGACAAAATTATTTTTGGCCTCTTTGAAAAACTGGTATTTAAAATGACAAACTAAATATTCATCATTCTTCATGGGCTGTTATTTGCATCTCATGATGCTTGATCCAATCAAGGCAGGATGGTTACTGAAGAAATATTTGTTTCTGTTAATAGATTGACCTTTACTTAAATTTCCCCTCTGAGGAGAAATACCAGGCCTGAGGCAAACCCCCATATGTCCCAAGAAAATACAGTCTGGCTCAAGGTGGTTAAATGCATCCAATTCAAATTCATTGTCCTACCTCCAGGTCTATCCTCCTTTAACTACTTCCTTCCTGCCACCTCAGGCCATACAATATATAAGTATATGAGTCATTCTTAATCTCTTACACTCCTTCCTCCATCATCAAGTGAAATCATATCACAAATTTCTCCATCTCTCCTTTTTTTTCTATACTGCTGTCCTAGTCCAAGCCAAAACCATCTTTCTCTTGGACTTCTGAATTGACTTCTCTTGAATTTTCTTGCTTCTTCTCATGCTTGTCTTCAGTATGTTCTTCATAAAGAATGTGTGTTAGTCGCTCAGTCGTGCCCGAATCTTTGCGACCCCATGGACTACAGCCCACCAGGCTCCTCCGTCCATGGGATTTTCCAGGCAAGGATACTGGAGTGGGTTGCCATTTCCTTCTCCAGGGGATCCTCCCACCCCAGGGATCAAACCTGGGTCTCCTGCACTGCAGGCAGATTCTTTACCAACTGGGCTACAAGGGAAGCATAAAGAATAGCTGGCATTATTTTTGTCCCCCTGCTTGCGTGCATGCATGCTAAGTTGCTTCCAACTCTTTGCAACCCCGTGAACTCTAGCCCACCAGGCTCGTTGTCCATGGGAATTTCCAGATGAGAATACTGAAGTGGTTGCCATTTCCTTCTCCAGTCCCCCTGCTTAGAATTTCCCAAAAGTGCCCCTTTGAATCGGGAACAAAAACCTTGACTCCTTACTGTGTCCAAAAAGTCCATGGGTGATTTGACCTCTACTCCCAACTCTTTCAGATTAAGTGTCTGCTATCTGCTAGGTATTGTGCTAAGGGATGGAGAGACAGTTTCTAAGATAGACAAGATTCTTCTTCAAAAATCATATGTTCCAGGAGATGAATATATTCCATGAACAGAAAGTTAAAAAGAATAAATATGATGTGTTAGAATAAGAAGACACCATCTTGGGTTAAGTCATGGGGGAAGGCCTCATTTAGAAGGTGGCATTTAAGTAGAGGGGCTTCCTGTGTAGCTCAGCTGGTAAAGAATCTGCCTGTAATGCATGAGACCCATTCAATTCCTGGGTCAGGAAGTTCCCCTGGAGAAGAGATAGGCTACCCTCTCTACTATTCTTCAGCTTCCCTAGTGGCTGAGATGGTAAAGAATCTCCCTGCAATCCAGGAGACCTGGGTTCGATTCCTGGGTTGGGAAGATCCCCTGGAGTAAGGCATGGCAACCCACTCCAGTATTCTTGCCTGGAGAATTCCCAAGGACAGAGGAGCCTGGTTGGAAATCTGAGAGATAAATTGGAACACATCATATGGATATACAAACAGAGGATAGCTATTGGAGGGTTTAATGTAGGCTAGGTATGTGAACTGTTTTACATTTTTAAGAGATGGATCTGGCTGCTGTGAGGAGAATAAAATTGAAGGAAGCCATGTAGAAGTAGGCACCCCAGTTAGGAATCTATAGCAGTAGTCCAGCCAAGAGGTGATTATAATTGGGTTAGGATGGTGAATGGAAAAGGAGTAGATAGATTCAGAATAATGTGTTCCAGCTAACAGGACTAGTTGATTGAGTGAACGCTGGGTGTGAGGGCCAAGAGGAATTGAGTATAACTCCTATCTTTTCAGCTTGGACAGCTGAGTGGAGGTGCTTGCAATAAATGACATGGAGAAGACTTGGGATGGGTGGATGTGAAAACAAAGATATTTCATGTTGGACCCTTGGACTCACCACTCATCTGTTCCTGGTGCACTTACATTTAGGTTTCTCTTAAAAATATTCTGTTTGATTTTTCCACTGCTATAAAAACTCCTTGAAGGCAGAAACAGGGACGCCTCCATTTTGCTCATCACTGAATTCACACTGCCTCGTGGTACACTTGTGTGTTGTGCTCCATCGTGTCTGACTCTCTGTGACCCCATGGACTGTAGCCTGCCAGGCTCCTCTGTCCATGGGATTTTCCAGGCAAGAGTACTGGAATACGCTAGGGGATCTTCCCGACTCAGGGTTGAACCTTCCTTTCTTGTGTCTCCTGTCATTTAATAGTCAGTTAATAAATACTTTCTGAAATATTGCATCATATAGATCATTGTGCCAGTTTATTAGTTCATATGACTACTCAAGAATTGTCATTTCAGCTGAATAGACTTAAAATAAATCTAATTTTATTTTATTTATTTGACCCCCCCACCCCACCCCCGGCCAATAGAAAGTTTTAATAGTTTCTTTAGGAAAGTATTGGTTTCTTTAGGAAATAGGCTGCCTTCCATCTGTCTTTGAATAACCAGTGCTTAGCTCATGGTAACATGGAAAAGTGTTTTACTTTTCTTTCAAAGCCTCACTTTCATCATCTGTAAAACAGATATAAATATCCTCACTACTTTGAAGAGTTATTGTGAAAATTAAATGACATAATTTGTATAAAGCACCTAGCACAGTTTTAAGTATACTGTAGGCACTTAATATGATGATTGTTATAGTGATTGATAGTCATTGCTGAAAGAATAGGAAGTTTGTGGCATCCAGATCCCTTGGAGATGAACAAGCATCTATTCATGAACAAGCTGCTATTCATTCTTATTATCCATAGATAGAAATGTTGGGTTAATATTAAAAATCTGCTTTCCAAACAATATTTTACAATTGCATGTTCTTTCAAGGTAATTCTCAGAACTGGTGCTTAATGATTCTATGATTTGAACACATTGAATTAAAGAACAGACTTCTTAAGATTCATACTTAAAAAGAGTTTAGTGGTATGCTTTCAGAAATTCTAAAATGTAAAAATCAGAAAAATCTTTGACTCCTCAGATATGTTCTAGTGATAGGAAACAATTGTATCTAATAAGTAGATTAAAAATACCACTGAACATTAGCTAAATATATTTTTATTTTCAATATGAAAAATGCATCTGACTTCCAGCTGGCAAGTTACTATTTGAAGTGCTTAGTTTTCCTTAGTATAGTTTTGATGATATTGTGTGATCATGAGGTAAATTCTCGATATGCTTAAGGGCCCAGCATTGTGAAAACACACATTTTTAATATTTAAAAGGTTTGTGCAATTGTAAATAAGACAGTGTGCCCAATATCAGATCATGCTTCACGAGAATAAGATGCTAAATTTCCTTGACCTACTTTCATCTTCATGTTTAGGAAACAGTGTCTAAGAAGTAAACAAAGTAGTTGGGCTTCACGTAGGAGATGATTATTGTTTGAATTTATGATTCATGCCTTGAGCAAAATTTTGTTTGTGGCCTCATTTGCAACCATAATTTACAACTTTACCAGGGATATGCTGTGTATTTGGGAGGTAATATATCAGACTTGCTTTGTACTGGAACAGTTTTCTAGCTCTGGGTATAGTATTTTCTGTGTTTCTGTTAGCTATAAAATTTCTAGGCATAACATTTATTGTAGCAAATATGGAAATTTTTTAAAAATTGTATTCCCCTTAGGAATGTCTTATTATATTTATATTCTTATTATAGCTAAATCCAACTAGTGTTTAAAGTGGTTGTTAATCCTGCAAATATCTGGTTGCAAAAGAAGAAAGGATTAACCTTTTTAGATTTTGTGAAAATAAGGATTGCCTCATTTTTGCATTTTGCACACCCTCTCATCTAAGAAACTAATAAACAATATGTTGACTTGGACACACTGTATGTGCCCTTCAAATCTAGAAATGTTTTTTCCTATTGCAAATAACAAGTAGGCTGTACTACTGAAAAATGAGTTTTGCCTATTTTCTTTGATCTATGAGTTAGTGAATAGTTTCCCACAGTACTCACTGCAAGTTTTATTGTTTGCTCTAATTCCAATTGTCTTAAGCAATACATCTGGAAATACTGGGGATTTTTAAAACAAAGCAAACAAAAAATAAAGCAATTCAAAGTTGCTGAGATTCTCAACTGAATGTAAGCTTCTGCCCAGCACTGACATTTCTTTGCATCCTCCCATTTTGTTTTTATTAGGATGATCTTTTATTAAGATAATACTTATTCCCCGAAATAAACATTTAAAAATTAACTTTAAATCTCCATTAGTTTGGGAAATTGAAAGTAGCTGGATTTGAAAATAGTCATTTTCATAAGCACAAATAACAAGTATGATGATGAGCCATAATTTTAAATTACTAAAATTATAATTTTGTATCTAATTATATTTGAGCAAACTCCAGGAGATAGTGGAGGACAGAGGAGCCTGGCAAGCTGCCGTCCACAGGGTTGCAAAGAGCCAGATATGACTTAACAGCTGAACAACAACATCTGATTGTAGAAGTTTAAAGCATAACTAAAACGAGGAAGCACTGCCATCTTTTTTGTCTGCTTGATACAAGCAGTGAGAAAGGAAGCAAAAAACCTGAAGGAAGTTTAAAACTTCAGAAAAAAAGCTTAATAATAAACATTAACCTAGTAAGCTTCATGCTGCATGTGCTTACATTATAAAAGTAGACTCCTCCAGAAGCTTTCTTCCCTCATCAAGTTCTTAGCAGAGTTTTTCTTGACATACAGGCAAGCAGACTGGATAGCCAAAAGAGCAAGAAAAGGGTGACTTTTATTGTAGGAGCAGCAGAGAAAGGAGAAGTAAGATAATGCCTTTAGTCACAATGCTGGGACTTCAAAACCAAATTAAAACTCTTTAGTAGTAACATAGGCTCAAGAATCATTTCAGCATTATTACATACTTCTTTTCTTCCCACAGTAATTATTCATTCAGCTTTTATAACTAACCACAGTAATTTTCTTAGAACAAAGGAGAGCATGGCAACAATAGCTTTAAAAATGAGGAAGTTTAAATGCCCAAGGTCAGAGTGTAACATTTTGATTTCCATAAGTATTTCAAATGCTACAGGCTTTATGTAATAATTTTAATGTGAAAAATATGCAGGCCATGCTTCAGTGCTCTTTGCATATACTGCAAAGAGGAAAAAAACCTTAAAAATTGCTTCGCTTTAATTGAGCAAAAGGATTCACATGTGATCTGAACTTGTGGCTCATAATTCCTCTAGACAGCCTCGGTTGCCGCGTGATGATCCTAATTAAATTATGTAACGGCACTGAGCTAGCTGAGCCAGAGGGTCTATGCTTTCATATCACCTGGCAATTTAACTCTTTGTGGGATTCTGAGTGTGGGGCTGTGGTCTTCTATCACCATTTTGCATGTTTCTCATTGTTAAGGGTCAGAAAACAGTATTGATAGAATCCTCCTTGAAAGTTTTGGCCTGTAGGTGGCAGCATTGTAAGGTTTTGGAAGTCTTGAACTCTGAGGTCTTTGCCTGTTTTGCCTTTCCAAAGCCTCACTGCTCACACCCCCCACCCCGCCCCGCCCCCTCCTCGTCAGGCCAAGCTAACATTATTACACACTCAGGTAAAACTAAAATGGAGAGAAATGTCATAGCCAAAAAATTAGGCTTTGTTCACTTCAGTCTGTGTTTCATTATATCTCTGACAATATGGTACATTTGTAATTCTGACCTGAGATTCAGCTAAAGGAGGCTTCTCTGTAGTCCAATGTTAACCCATTGCAAACCATACACCTTCAAGACAGGCATTTTACCAAGTACAGGAAGGGAAATTAAATTTGGGGTGAATAATTAATTTAACTTCAGCATACTTATTTAATCACTTGGGAACAAGTCAGAAGGTTTCATGAATGCAAATCAGAACCACCTCATGAGGTCCCCACAGCAACCTTAACATCCTGACAAAGGTTGCTTGCTCTTTATTCTTTCTTTTCTCTGTGTTTGGTCATCTGGTTCAGTTAAGTTCCAAGATTACTTTTTTTTTATTTTGCCAGAGTAGAGAAAAGATTTACCAAATTTGATATATAATTGAAAAGTCATGATTCATGTGTCTTTTAATAATGTATTACTTTATGCAATACTAATATTGTTTTGAGTATATAAATCAAAGTATTATAAATAATAAATGCATTTATACAAATACCAGCATGGATTTTGACTGTTATGTTTTTCATAACATCCGCAGAGATCTTGCAGTTTCATCTTGTATACTTCTCCTCCATGAAAGTTATACTTGAAAAACTTCCCTAGGTGATAATGGAAACAGTGTAATGTCAGGATGCTGATATTAGGCCTTGTATGAAGTCTTTTGTTAACTGAATCCTTGGGGAAATTGTTTCTGAGGTCAAGATTGGCAAAATTTTTAAGTATTATTGAAAATATAAAACAAAATTGTTTCCTCAATAAATATAATTAGCTATATATACTTCAGTTTCAAGAGCAAGCACTGATATTGGGACCAGCTCTTTAAATAAAATAGGACCTCTGTGGTCTCTGGAGGGAACATGCATAAAGCAAAGTAAATGATTTTCTGTCAACACTAAGTAGACAGGTGCTTACATTGAACAGCATTCTAATATGTCTCTGAATATTTATGTCTTCTTTTTCAAATGCATTGCCCATGAATGTCACAGCTGTCAAACGTCTGTACACAAGAAGATAAAAAATGAAATTAATAAAAGGCAGATCAACATTTCGTTTGTTTGGAACACTTTCCCTCCCTGCTTCTTTTTCTTTCTTTCCTTTTCTTTTTTTTCTTTTTTTAATAAAAAAAAAAAAAAAACTCAGCTATTTTTTAAGATTTGGGCACATCTGCATTTTCTAAAAGACCAAGGGAAATGTGAGTTGACTAGTTGTATTTTGGGCTGGCACCAGGGCCTGTCTCAGTCTTTAAACACCAAAATAATCAATGGAATTAATGACCAAGAGAACCAGGGTTTGAGGATTTTTCTAGCCATTTCCGCTGTCCATGTGCTTGGTTTGCTTGGGTGCCACAAACGAGATTCTGACAGGTTGTCACTGCCCCAACCTGAAATTCAAGTTTGTGAGGTGAGAGGCTCTTAAATCTTTCTGTTTCTGTAGCCCAGAATTTTAGCTCCACGCAGCCAGTGCCAAAACAAGCCATCATGTGCCCTCAGAGTTATAGAGGAACTAGGTTTTCAGAGCAGAGATGACTAAATAGAATTGGTGGTGGATCAAAGCAATGTAAAAAGGGCCATTTAGTTGTCTGCTTCTCATGATTAGTGAAAGGACCATGTATACAAATAGCGTATATTGGGATGAACTCACCGGTCACTTGACAAGCATTTATTAACAAGGAAGCAGCGAATTTTGATGCATCTGGTTATTATTACTGACTAGTCCTCAGCAAAAATATTCCCCCAGATACTTCTGTATCCACCCTGACTTGTCTGAACAAACCATTTGGCCACACCATTTGGCTGAACCTGGGAATTTAAGCTTAGGAACTTTCTCCCTGTATTTTGCCTTTGATGAGAATTATTGTAAACAAAAACTCTCCAAATGGTCAAATAGTTGTAAAAGTCTTAGCTTACTAAGACTAAAAATTTGTTGTTTAGTTGACCTAACTGGGGTTTTATTGACAACTACAGATATGAACCAGATGTAATAAATACCGGTTTAGCTCTGATTTGATTTTGAGAACATATTGATTGCCCTGATTTTATTTTTATAAAAGTAAAAAAAAAAAAATCAACTGTAATGTAAGCTATAGACTTTGGGTGATTATGATGTGTCAATCGGTTGTTCATCAATCATAGCAAATGTGCCATGTTTGTGGAGGATGTCGATAGCGTGGTGGCTATGCATGTGTAGGGGCAGGGGGTAGATGTGAAATCCCTGTACTTTTCCTCTAATTTTACTATAAACCTAAAACTGCTCTAAAAAATAAAGTCTTAATCAAAAAGCCCTCATAGATTCAGTTATAGTTTGAAGAGATTCATTCTACTCTTTTATTTCTTTTATGAAAATTTCAGTTCAGCTGGCAGTCTGATTAAGCAAATATTTTAGTATATTTATATTTGGTATTCTACAAACATAGTTTTTACATGGCTCAGGTCCCTTTGGTTGGCATTGTGCTATCGATATAGATCATTACTCCTTAGAAGTATTTTTTTTTTCTCTCCTCTCTTTTTACCTAAGACTTTGCCTGTAGTTTATTTGAAGTAATTATTATATTTGCATTGGATAATAAATGGTTGTTTATGTATTTACTTCTCTCAATATATCATGAGCTCTTTGAATGCAGGATATTTGTCTGTTTAAAATTTGCATTATCACAGTTCTAGTACTCTTGTTTGCTGATTACTTATAAATGTTGGGGCTTTCAGTGTTGGTTAAATGTTCGTTGTTGCTTGTTTTGTTTATCAGTTTATATTGGTTGAAATGGGTGATTTGGTAGGAAAAAGGCTTGTAGCTATAAAATATCATCTAAATGCTTACTATTGAAGTCATTCTAGGGCATTTCACAACATAGACATAGAATATCTCAAAAATATGCAACCATTAAGAGCAGTTCACTCTTAAGTTCACATTTCAAATAGGTTGCATCTGTTTCTAATCAGGTAACTGAATGATTAGCAGGAGAAAACATATGATTAGAAAGCATGCAACTCTTGCATATATATTATATATATATATATATATTATTTTTAAAGCTCTCCAAAGCTAAGGTCAATAAAGAAATAGTACATGCAGCAAGGGAAGCTAGATTAGCTGTAAAACCTTTTGTAAGCTGTTGTAAAAATAGAAATAATTTAACTGATGGGTTGAGGTATTTGGGACTGACATGTAAGCTAAGGAATATGAAAATAGATGAGAAGAATGGTAACTAGTAAAATTATGAGAGCTGTAGTTGGGAGCAGAAAGTTACTGAACAGATGATTTCATTCCTTTTTATAGAGCCATACTTTAACTCAAAGAAAGCTAGTAAGAATAATGGGGGAAAACACCAAGTTTGATAAAACAAAATAAACAGGGACTATTATAAACAGAAATGTTGCCTTTGTTTACTTTCATTATTGCAAAAAATTATTTTTGCAGTATTATATTACTTTAAGATCATACTTATCTCTTAGCTTTATCCATCATACTCCCTTTTTGAACAGTTTTTACACCTTGGAGCCTGAAGTTCACAGAAGGAAAAAACAAAAAGCTCTGTTCTCTACTCCTGATTTGAACCAGACACAACTTACTTCAAAACTGCATGCTGTCCTTCAGTTAATTACTCTCCTGAATTCTATCAGATGCCCTCTTCTCTGTAACTACAGAAAGCCTGTGGTGGAGAAAGGCATGATGAAACTTGCTTTAGGTAATTTGCTTTTGGAATTTACTGGCTATAGTTTTTCCAGGATTTATTACAAAGACTAGCTATACTTTTCTGTAGACCATCTTTACGCAATATAGTTGAGGTTTACTCACTTAACAGCAGTTAATGTCTGAGAACACTAGTGTACCTATGTAGTGACTCATAAAAGAGGAGAAATTTGGTTTGATGTGAAAGTTCATTATATACACAATGCCTTATAACACTGGGTTTATTCTTATTACTTTTTAAATTGGAATTTGAGACTCAAGTGAGACTCAGAGTTCCAAGTTCAAAGGAATTGGAAGCCATAGGGCTCTTGGCCTTGGGAAATTTTCAGAAATCTTGGAGGGTGTGGACCTTCTAAGGGATATAGGGGAGGGACCTTGAACCAATTTTAACTAGATTTAAAGAACAGAATGACCACACCTGATACTGAGTTAATTTTCAACATTGTTTATTTTTTATTCTGGATATTTATAAGCCTATAATTTAACTACATGCTGTAGTTAGTAGTTTTCCTGCAGCCTGTTGTTAGTCGCTAAGTCGTATCTGATGACTCTTGAGACCCCATGGACTGTAGCCCACAGGATCCTCTGTCCATGGAATTCTCCAGGCAAAAATGCTGGAGTAGGTTGCCGTTTCCTTCTTCAGGGGATCTTCCCAACTCTGGTATCAAACCTGCATCTCCTGCAATACTGGGCAGATTCTTTACTGCTGTGGAGAAGGAAATGGCAACCCACTCCAGTACTCTTGCCTGGAAAATCCCATGGATGGAGGAGCCTGGTAGGCTACAGTCCATGGGGTTGCAAAGAGTTGGACACAACTGTGCAACTTCATTTCACTTCACTTCACTTCTTTATTGCTGAGCTGCCTGGGAAGCCCCTTCCTGAAGCCTCTGCTGATCAAATCCAAAGGTTTGGTAACCGAAGTTCATAAGAATTTGTAATGTAAAATTTGAAATAGGGGTCTATTTTCTATATGGAATGACACTATGTCATTTTATAATCCTAGTGTCTAATTAAAAAAAATAAACCTTTAAGAACAGACACAATGATTCATACTGTTTCCATCCCAAACTGTTTTTATTACAACTTTTGCCTACTAAGCTTGTCCATATTCAAATAGAATGGCTGATTGTTTGTTTCCTATATGGCTTTCATAAGATTGAAGTTCATTCATATTAGTCTTCCACTTTCCTTGCTCTGGCACCAAACAATTCCATGTTTCTTGATCTTTCCCCAGGGGTCTTATTTTCCGTAACTAATCGCAAATCCTCTGAACCCATAAAAACATTTTGTTATATTTCATCTCTTTTCCTCTTTTTCTTTTCTTTTTTTTTCCTTTTCTCACTGATAGGTGAGAAATAAAGAGGTGAAGAAATGCTTCTTCAAAGGTCATGGTAGAGACAGAGCATGTAATATTTTTAATTTTACCATTAAAGTTGTGGATTTTCCACATAGTTTATCTTAGGCTCAACGCAGTCAATAAAACCTCTTTTCTAAAATTCAGACTACAAATTCATGTCGATAAATTTGCACCCTGTGAAACAAACCAGCTGACGACTGAGATCTGTCTCAAAGCACATAGGAATCCAGGCAAGCACTTCTCTTTATAGGACAGTTTAGTTTAAGCAATTAACAATCAAGCCCTGTACACATAAACACACTATAATTAACTGTTTAATAGTGGGAGCTTGCTTTTCAAATTTTTCCCTTTGAGTACAGTCAAGGTGAATTACTTGATTTTTCCATCACTAAATGCTACAGCAGCTGAGTCTTTTGCAAGTCTCCAGTCTCCACATATTTTCCTATACCCACTATATTTG
The DNA here is from genome assembly GCF_023699985.2 of Odocoileus virginianus. Classification (NCBI taxonomy): domain Eukaryota; kingdom Metazoa; phylum Chordata; class Mammalia; order Artiodactyla; family Cervidae; genus Odocoileus; species Odocoileus virginianus. The sequence goes on from NC_069679.1 coordinate 21,205,184, forward strand.
ACAGTAAAACTGCCAAGCTCCATTATTTCCAACTGGCAGCAATTTAATACATAGTTGAGTCAGTTATTTAGCTAAATAAATTGCTTAAAGTTAACTCTATTTGTAAGACCACAAGGTGTTTCTAAAATGTGCTGCCCTTTTATATCATAAACCTGGATTAGGTTTACAACCCCATTTCCCCTCAGCAGTTTATAAATCAAACAAAGAACATAGAACAATGCATAAAAATCCCTGTGAAACCACCCTCAGAGTTTTTGTTAATGACAAAAGCATACTGGGAACTGGATTTACTCTGTATGTTGAAGAATAAGTTTGGTTTAAAGTAACCAGAGTTTGTAAGGGTTATCCAAGAGTGATCAACTTTAAAACTAGAATTTTGTGAAGTCCCAAGCCATCTGTTCAATGCTTTATCTACAAAAATGTCAGGCCATGCTAAAAAGCTTTGGGCATGATCTCCCCATCTCTTTTTCTCCTACCCATTTAACAAATAACCTGCCAAATGTTCTTAAAAGTATGTGGGAGAGTAAATATTGACTTACTCATGATGTCTCTCCACAGGTGTTCATTAAGTATAAATGAACAAATATACGCACACACAAACACACAAAAATGCACAGTGCCTACAATGAGCACGGTGTAACCTTCCCAGATGTAATGTTTTCTTTTTCCAGTTAATCGAGTACATTTCTGAGCCAAATTAAATCAATCCACTGCTTCCACTGAAGATATATTTAAAAGAATAGAAGAGAGCTGAATATTTGGGCATTTTCTTTAAAAGTCCAGTCTCTTTTAAAGTGAACATACTTCATTTTTATGACTTTAAGATCTGTGTTTATATAGATAAAAGAAAAACTGTAATGGTTCAATCTGCAAAGAGTAGAAACCTGTAGATTAGAAATCCATTCCATATTTAAATGTATATCATTTTGTTTAGGTTTAGAAATCAAAATGTGGTGATGTTTCTAGGGAATGTGTTTATTTATTTAAGTGACATCCTTACTGCTCTGCAGAGCAGTGCCTGATGTTTCTGAAAGGATGAAGACTGCAGAGTAGATAGTCCTAGCTAGCAAGAGTCTGTCAACTTCAAAGTATTTGTACTAATAGAAGGGAAATAATCCCAGAACATCTGTACTTGTCTCAGGAGGGACATTTTTATATTCATTTACACTTGAATATGAGGGCATTGCCCTGCTGATGGAATGGAATGTGCTCTTATTCTGTCTCTATTCACTAAGGCATAGGAAGTTCACCACTTTCTCAACTTGCCTGTCTCCCTACTCACTTCCATACCCTGTTCCACTTCTTCTAGGGAGAGACTGGTGTATGGTGGGCTAAATTCCAGTTTTAAAGGGTCTGCATGATTTATTTCTTAAGATCAAATTTGGGAGCACAGACTTTTGAAAAATGAAGATTGATTAAGTAAAGATAGTAGTGTGGAGGCAGGACAAATTCCTCAACAGAAAGAAACCTGGAAGACCAGATTCAAGCTTTATTTCCCAGGCTATTGTAAACCCTTGTATTTTGTTGTAGGCCATCACTGATTGAAATCTAGCTTTTTAAATAAGTCACATTTCACTAGAGAGGTTAAGGCCCAAGCACCACTTAGGTTGTTTCAATTTCAGCTTTTACTAGTGAGTACTGAAATATTTGCAGAAGACATCAACAGTGCAAAGAAAAATCCACAGCTAATCAAGGGCATACAGAGGGGAACAAAAGCAATTATCTACCAAGCCAACTTTTACAGGAGGAAAGAAAATAAATACAATATTAAATGAAAACACACAAAATACAAAACTTAGATTAATTAATGATCTTAATTTTTCAGTATGCTTACCAAACTGCCAATAAGCAAGCCAAATAGAGCTCTCTGTGATTTATCTTTTTTCCTACCTTGACTTTTTTTTTTTTTTGGTGTTATTATTTTTGGATTCTTTTAAAAATATTTATTTATTTGACTGTGCTGGGTCTTAGTTGAAGCATGTGGAATCTTTAATCTTTGTTGTGGCATGTGGGATCTATTAGTTATGGCATATGGAGTCTATTTCCAGACCAGGGATCGAACCTGGACCCCTCCCGCCACACTCCCCATCCCTGCACTGAAGCTCAGAGTTTAGCCACTGGACCACAAGGGAAGTCTCTGTATCTTGACTTTTTATGGAGAGCTAAAGAAGTGCAAAATTGTCAGAAATCAAGCAAACAGGAAACAGTAAGTTATCTAAGAATCCACAAGATTTTACTCTGTCAAAAATGATTGCAAGCAATGCTTAAGACAATAAAACAAAGCAAGACTCAAACAAGAGCTAAAAAAAATAGAACAAAACAGTCCAACTGCTTAAAAACTTATTAAATGAGTTTTATGAGTTTTCATAAATTCATAAATATGAGTTTATGAATTATGTCTTTGCTTAGAGAGGATGAAGTTAGCAATGGGAAGGAAATGTTATATAAAGTAGATGCTGAAGAGACAAATTTGACTGCAATAACTGGGCATGTTATATGAAGTAGTGATGTACTTTACACCTCAGATTAGTTGTATCACAATTCTATTTGTTAAAATTTATTATTAAACTTGAATTGTATAATATTTACACATAGTAACCAGTCCCCTAAGAAATATATGAAAATCTTAATTAGGAGCTATAAGAGAGATGACTACATCTTGCTTCTGATCTGAATTCTGCTCCTTCTTGGTCTTCTACCTCTCAATTACTTGTTGATTCTCACTTAAGCCTCTCTTCATCATTCTTGCACGTAATGGAACTTCAAGAGGTCTTGAAATCTTCTAATTTCTGTATACATGTCAAATCCTCTAATTTCTCTGTGTGCTGTACTAAGTCACTTCAGTCGTGTCCAACTTTTGCCACCCTGTGGACTGTGGCTTGCCAGGTTCCTCAGTTCATGGGATTCTCCAGGTAAGAATACTGGAGTGGGTTGCCATGCCCTCTTCCAGAGGATTTTCCCAACCCAGGGATCTAACCCGCATCTCTTAAGCCTCCTGCTTTGATACCTGTGTTCTTTTACCACTAGCACAACCTGGGAAGCCTGTGTATATATGCCAAATCTAATTTCTGAACATATACCATTGCCTTCAATGCTTTACTGTCTCTCTGGGTTGCTCTAGTGAGAAGGGATTTATATATACTGCTATGTCCTCCACAAAGCAGAAACTTTCTGGAAGGGACTCCTTAGTTAAAAGTCCTTTACATGATACATATCACAATGTAAGGTATCTTTCTTCTCTGTGTCATTGTTTTGGTTAAAATTCCTTGCCATTTTATTATTTTGTGGACTCATGAATTTATCACAATAATTTAATAAATTTTATTGAGAACTAACTATTAGTGATCAGGGCAAATCATAAATTCAGATCATGAAGACATCCATTAGACCACAGATCTTGCTTGCCATGGGTTTACACAATGGAGTATAGGATAGACACCATTTCAGATAGAAGACAATACTTTATGGAATCAGTTTCTAATATTGTTTTAACGGATTCTGGGCATTTTAACTTCATAGCCAAGATCTATCAATTTGCTAGAGCATATGCTCCAGGGAACTTGTTGCTGAGACAGGGGAAATTGTTTTAAAAGGTGCTGTTAGTTTTGAAAATGGGTTGATATTTGTTTTATTGTTTGTTTGTCTTGTTGATCACTTTCATGGCATGTTTTGATTTAACTGTGTTAAGAATTTCTTTTTTCAAAAAGTCTGCCTAAAGGCAGTAGGGATGGGTTCATTGAGAGATAAAAATTGAAAAATAATAAATGCAGAGCATATTTGGTTTGTTATTGCCCTTTGGAAAATAGCTGGTAAAATGTCTTATTTTTCTAGTATCATTTCCATATTAAAAATGACATTGATCTATAGAAATAAATACTCTACACTTTGGAGTTTTAATTGATAGAAGAGATAACTACCAATAGACACAAAGATTTTATAGGACTGAAAATACTGAGGTTTTAAGACCTCAAAGGAATTTTCAAATAAAACTTAAAATTTATCATTCTGTTACATATATGTATAATCCTGAAGTTTGATGCCAACCTAGAGTCACCTTACCTTATCTGGAATCAGCTTAAATCTTTCCAAATGATTTGCAGTCCTTGCTATGATAAATATATATTACTTGAAATTTTATTTATTTATTTGAAATATGGTTGATTTATAGTATTATGATTATGGGTATACAGCATAGTGATTCTTTTTTTTTTTCAGATTATGTTCCATTATAAATTATTACAAATTTTTCTTGAAATTTTTGCACTTAAGACCTTTTGTGGCATTGATTCAGAGTTTGGATTCTTACCCGGAAATTTTGGCAAATTTGCGTTACTCACTATATGGAAGGAAAACTTTCTGGGGGTGAAAAGGAATAGACTTAGCTGGCACTTATTATGTGTCTGCACTGTACTGGACAGTTTGCATTTATTATCCCATGTCGTCTTCATAATAGACTTTTCCTTTTTTCAATGAATGGAAACTAAAAGTACATTTGATATCATGTGGAATATTTGCAAATATTTTTTGATGTTAAAAAACATGCCCTTAGACTTAAAAATTTTGAGAAGTCATGATTTTATTCATGTTTGTTTATCTTATGAGGTTACAGAACTACTAGACAGTTGACTGTTTGTATACTAGTCTTGTATGAAAGTCTTATATATAAGACTTGTATATGTCTTGCCCCTTACATGAAATGTATTATGTTTTTAACCTATAACTTTGCTTTTAGTACTGTCAGAATCTAGTTTGCTGAGCCAATGAATTCAAGCCACTTCACATTTCAAAGTTTATAACTCATAAGCAAATGATAAAATAACTCTGAGCATAACAATCTGTAATCTGTGGTTCTCAAAGTGTGGCTCAAGGGACCCCTAGGAGTCCTTTGGATTCTTTCAAGATGTCTTCAAGGACAAAGCTCTTTTCATAATAACACTAAGATATTATTTGCCTTTTCATTCTCATTCTCTCAGGAGTATAAAGATTTCCAGATGCCACATGACTTGTGCTACTGTTACTGATCTGACAATAATAAAATTTTCCTTTACTTGTGAATTCTTATGTTTAATAGAATTTTCTAAGGTAATGATTTGGGTATCTAAATATATGTGTAGTTTTAGAAATTAGCTCCATTTGTTCTCAATTATTTCTCTCTTGCTTTTACCAGTTATTTTCCCTCCTGTAGTCTCTGTAACTCATTATTATCCAATAAATTGTTACTTTTAAATGCTGAAATTTCCCTTGCAGCTACTCAGAAACACAAGAAGTAAGTGTAGCATGTATCTTGTTTTACAGTAATATTAAGAAAAATATTTTTGAGTATTATATGTTTGTTTTATTTAAGCTACATTTAATATTTAGTAATATTTATTCTAAAATTTTAAAATTAATGTATGTTTTTATTAAAGTTGAATCATTGGCTTTAAAAAGAAGAGTAGAAGACTTGCCTTTTCAGTTTAGCTCTGTGCTTTGTCTAAAGTTGCCAAGAACAGTGAAATCTCATGGAAGGAAAAATTTACTTCAAAGAAATTGGGGAAAACATAAAAAAGAAATGGAAATATGATGTAAGCTATCTTATCTTTGGTTTTATAGATGTTAGACACTTCCCTTATTGTATTTATGCTTTAGAATATTTTTGAATAGTAGTAAGATGCCAGTTATATTGTAGGATTATTTTGAGATATTAAATGTAGACATGAGCTCTTTAAAAGGCAAAACTTGTCTGTTACATTTTTTTAAAACTAGAAATGAAAAATAAATTATCTTATAGGATAAGTTATCACACTGCCTTGACTGGGGAAGTTTAAACAATAGTTTGTATGGTTTACAGTGCTGAATTCCAAGTAGATAAGAAATCAGTAAAAATCATGACAGTGCTAACTGACACAATGAATCGAAGATTTATCTGTAAACCTAAGGTTGAGTTAATATCTCTGAGCAGATTATGGTTTCTGAGTTACAAAAGGGTGACTCCATAGCTTTGGCTGAACTTGCTGTTTTGCTTGTTTTCCTGGTCTCTACATCAACAAATCGGCACGAATCTTTGTTTTTGTGTATGAATACTTGGCAATCAGACAAGTACTGGTGCAATATTCAAAGTACTTTAAAGTATTGAATAACTGTTTTGAATTTCACAGTTCGTCCTGGACCAACTTTTTTGTCATTTGCAAAAATATTGCTGGATAAAACTGCTGGTGCCTTAGCAAGAAACAAGGCAATGGAACCCAACTGTACTGGCAGTCATTTGTAGTCATCACTGACATGCACTCACAAAATAAATGCGTTTCGTTTAAGAATGTCCTTTGGGAAACAATAGTAATGATTAATTTGATTAAATCTCATTCTTTGAATGTATATATTTTTAGCAATCTATGGGAAATATGGTAGAACACTTCTGCTGCATGCCTAAGTATAATAGTTATCTTGAAGATAACCACTCTTGTAATTGTGTATTTTTGGATAACTTGTATCTCTCATAATAAGCTTAATAGATTTCCAAATTAAAAAAAAAATTTTTGATAAATTTGGTGGTGATCTAGCTAAATGTTATGTTTTGATATTATACAGTAAAACGTGACATTTGAAAGCTCTGTAAAATTTGGTGAGACAATATTTTCTAAATGACTAATTCATGATGTTACAAAATCATGTGTGAGTAAAAGACACATGTAAATGCAAGCTAGATCAGTGGATTTTAATGGGAAAAGAAATGAAAAGCTTATTAATAAATTTCAGATTCTACATTGCCACTAACATTTAAGTAAATATTAATTGTCAAGTTTTGATGTATTATCAAATAAGAATATCCACAATTATCTAAAAAGATAATTATATTACTCCTTTTTCTATCTACACGCCTGTGAGAAGCTGGATTTTCTTCATGTGCTACACCAACACATCACAACAGATTGAATGCAAAAGCAAATATGAGAATCTAGCCTCTTTTATTAAGGAGGATATCAAAAAATATGTGGAAATGCCACTCTTCTCACTAAAATATTTGAGAGTTGCTGCTAAATAGAAGCAAATTGATGAATTTTTGATGGGATATAAAACATCTCCTCATATTTCTCAGAGACCCTTTAAGAAATAGATAACACTCAAATACGGTGACAGAAGAGAGTTTATAAAAGGGACATTTTGATAAGTTTGGACAGAATTAAGGGAAACCAACAAGAGACAGTGAAGCATATTGGGACCAGCAGGGGCAAGAGGCCTTTACTATTAAGCATGAAGGAGCAAGATGAAGTATTTCCCAGAACCTGGAGGGGATTGGTAGCTGTAACTGTAGAATGATCAACAAGAACTTTAAAACTTTGGTGGAAAAATTCAGTCTCTGTCAATCTGTAGTCTAGATAGGAGAGAGTGGGGCAATGATACTCCAATCTCTCTTTAACTACTTTTTATCAAGTGCCTCTCATTGTCTGAACACAACTGGGAGCTATGCTGGTGCCATCCAAAAAGGTCAGGGTATAAGGAAAGTTGAGAAGAATGGAAGGTGAATCTGGAAGAAAAGTAAAGAATATCCAAAACAGTTATTATTAGCAGAAACAGCAGTATGAAATATTTAGTGTCTATTATGGAATGACAAGTCATAAAAGCATATTCTTTGCCCTTAAAGAGCTTATTATTTGATTTGTATTGATTTCTTCTGTTTTTGAAACTGAAGTATGCTTTATCCAGTTTTACTAGTTTTCCCACTAGTGTTCAGGTTTTCCTTTTTGGGGTACATAAATGCATGGGGGATTAGAGAGTATAAGAAAAAAAACCACTGAGAACTGTGAGCATGAAACAGAGGAGTGAATATGAAAGTTGAGTAATTGTGAAGGCTTTTAATATTTTTTAAACTCTCTCCTCCCACTGTAACTCTATGTTTTTAGTCTTAATTTTTGTTGATATATAAAAAGCCATAGAAAATTAATGTATACAACTTGGTAATTTTAAGAATTAATTTATATTAGGTTCTAATTTGTATAAACTTGTAAACAGTAGTAAATGCTGGAGAGTCAGTGATGAGGAGAAATGAGAAGCTGGGGTGAGTTTGTATCATTAGGAAGGATTTCATGATAAGTATAGACATGACTGGACTTCCCTGGTAGGTCAGCTGGTAAAGAATCCACCTGCAATGCAGGAGACGCCAGTTCAATTCCTGGACTGGGAAGATCCCCTGGAGAAGAGATAGGCTTCCCACTCCAGTATTCTGGCCTAGAGAATGCCATGGACTGTATAGCCCCTGGGGTCACAAAAGAATTCTGATGTGAACTGACTTATTGGGAAAGACTCTGATGCTGGGAAAGATTGAAGGCCCGAGAAGAAGGGTACGACAGAGGATGAGATGGTTGGATGGCATCACCGACTCAATGGACACGAGTTTGGGTAAACTTAGGGAACTGGTGATGGACAGGGAAGGCTGGCGTGCTGCAGTCCATGAGATCGCAAAGAGTCAGGCATGACTGAGTGACTGAACTGACTGAAGAGAAAGGAGAAGAGAAATCTTCCCAGATGGCAGGGGCTAGTCCATGGGGTAGGAACCATGTGAATAATAAATAGACGAAGGACTCTCTGGACTGAGGGTTGTGAGGGACAGAGAGAGAAGAGACAGATATTTGTACATTAAGGTGGGCCCAAATTATGAAATATTTTGAATGATAGAAGATTGTACATGACTTAACTGGCAAGAAACGGAGTCATCATCCATGACCAGTCTGCCATAGACCCACCAATGTGACATGTCATAGAATCAGAAGGTTGATTATAATTATTTCAAGACATTCTTACATGGTAGTAGGGTGAACTACAGCTACTTGATGTGGTGTGAACATTACCCAGTAGTCAATAGGGCAGTGAGTCCCCATCATGAGTTCCTGTCTCCTGGCAGATTGTTCACTGTGGGTGGGCTGAGTTGATCAAATAACTTTAGGGATGTGTCTTCGAAGCCAGAATCACCAGTAGTCTGTGTACATTCGCTCGTCTCCTTTCTTTGTATATTTTTCATGGAACTTACTTGTGAGTTCAGTAGTGAACCAGGGTAAAAGCAAAGCTAATTTTAGTCTGAATTGTCCTCCTGCTGGCCTTCAAGCTCTAAACTGACTTTGACCTGCCCTAGATCAGTCAGTCACCCAGGACTTTAGGTAGACACTTGGCTTGAAAAGTGTTTTCAAGTCTGGTCTCTAGGAAAGTCTTGAAAATAAAAAGAATTGACAATCTCCTATAAATTAGAACATAAAACCCTTAGATTTGGCAGAAACTAGTCTGTGACATAGAAGCAGGTTGCTTATTCATCTTTGACAAACAATGGGAACATGCATTATTTACATGAGTTTCAAGTAAAAGTCCATTGTAAGTGAGGTTGCATTTTACATGAGGAAAGAACAAGTGAAAAGCATGTGAGAACAGAAGGAATACCAGCTGTGACCTTATCTGCAGTAGTGAAAACTTTTTTTTTACATAATATTCTTGCAACAAAGCATAATCCTTTGAAGACTTTTTAAAAAAATTGATAGCTCATTGTAAAGGATTAATGATACTACAATTTCATGAAAGTCATGCTTTTAACATGATAATAAAAAAATATTTACTGATGAGGACTCTGCCTCCCCTCAGCTCATAAAAAGAAATAAAATGTCCAATATTTGGCAAATAATTTTGCTATTTAACACATTTTAAACAAACAGAAATTGCATTTTCAATCATGTTTTTTCTTTTTTAAACTAAAATAAGAAAGACAATTGTTAAAGTAAAAACAATATGTTTGTAACATTGTGGTTTTCAATATGAGGAGTTAATGGTTAAAACCCCAGACCCTCTTTTCCAATCAGGTAAAACACTTTTTTATTAATGAGTTTTTTTCTTTTGCTTTGTAGACCATGTATTCTCTGAAAATTCTGCACTTAAGTGAAAAACTAGCATTAATGTGGAAAGTTATATCTCTTCTGTAGTGTTTTATTTTGGGCAACACAGCAGACCTGTATAGGGAAGCAGGACATTTCATTTTGTAACAGTGAATAAAAAGATCAGCTATATTATACAACTCAAAAAAAGTGAACGTAAGAGGAATGATCAACTTAATTAGTAAACTATAGGAATTAATATAGTCTAGATGTCTTCCTACATATGAAACCAGTCAATAAAATAGCATACCAATAAAAAGCACAGACCCCCAACTAGAATGGCCACCCAAGGTATAAGAAAGACTTTGAGGCTGATAAATGACTATGTTATACAAACATTCAAAAGAGACCTGACCTGTGCTATGATGAAAAATAAGACAGGTAAAATTTGTCTCCTGTTACCAAAGAAATTGCATTTGATGATACTTAACAAACCATTTGAGGATCATAAGCAATTCTTACTGGTGTTTGAATGACACTCAATGGGAGCTTTCTCGACAGGAATGCAGATGGTATGCCTATGTTATGCAGATTTTGTTAAGTCTCACAGAAGTTAGACTTTACCCAAGTGCCTAGTTTGTTAGTTCCAAACATTACATCTTAGACTTTGTAAAGATGCTTCAAATCTTTTTTTATGGTTGCAAAGACTTTTTAAAACTCGATAAACTAACAAAACTTGTTTTGAGAGCCCTCCCAGGTAATTTAAAATTTCTATCTCCATGATGCATTTCTAGAGGTGCAAGCAATTGAAGAAATGACTAGGGCAACATTCAGGACTATAAATATTTCTCTTTCATTTGTGGCTTAGTTTCCCCAATTAGGATAGCAGAAGATGTTTCTGCTGCTAACAGTTAATTATGTAGGACAAAGAGTAAGTTGTAAGTGTATCACTTTTCTCTTCGCCAAACTTTAAAAGTCATGCATTTGATGTGCTAATGAATCCTAAGAAACTATTAATTATTTAAATAAAACATGACAAAAATATGTCAATGTAGAATCCGTCTGCTGATAGGTTGATGTTATTGGATATTCACTATTTGAAAAATACTGCTGCCATGGGAAATATCATACATTTTTAAGACTATTTTAAGTAGATATGTTTTACAGAAATTTAGAGCCATTAAACAGGAGGGGAGGAGGTGGGGAAAAAAATTAATCAAGGTCATAAAACTATTTTGTCATACCTGAAAAATATCTTAAATTTTAAAAAGTAGGAGCTGTTACAGTGCTAACAAATATTCATTGAGTGGTTTTTATATAGCAGGTGCTAAGCAGACACATTAACTTCTTTAATCCTCATAACAACCATTTGGGATAGGGATTACTATTTTAATTCTCGCCTACAGAAGAGAAGTCTTCAGAATAGTGTGAAGTCTCTTGTCCAAGGATAATCAGCTAGTAAGTGACAGAGCAGAGATTTGAACTCAGGTAATATGGCCTTGAAGCCCACTTTTATAGTCATTACACTAAGATTATTAGAAAACAAGGAAAATTGAAAAAAAGATATGTTTTAACAAATTTCAATTCTTCTTATTTGTAGAAACCCACACTAAAAGAGAACTTAGAGAAATTCTAGATATTTTATATGTTTATTAAAGTATTATTATTTGTAAACATTCTTATGGTATGAAAATGATCAAAATGAAGAAGGAAAAAAGGAAAGTCAAGTAAATAATAATGGGAGGAGCCATATCTAAGAAGATATTGCTAAATATGAAAACATACTGCTCTTTAACTCAGTTTTTTAATTTAATTAATTGTAAGATTATTTTATTATAGAAAAGTCATGGAAAGCAATGAAAAAAATGAAAGTTATATCAGTTTATTTAAGTGATATTTACTTAATAGCCCTCTTTTATAATATATAAACTAAGGGTTAATTCTACATACATTAATGTACATATTCAAATAGCAAGAGTATACATATAACAGAGTAGTTTGAATATTTCATGTTTAAGAATAAGATGCACAAGATTACTGCTGAAAAAAATCTCATGTTATCAAACACAACTCTGAATTTCAATTTTAAATAATCTTTATTGCTAGTGATGCAACCTTTTAGTTTCTCATAAGGGCTATAAATGATTATAATGATCACATAAATTATTATTAATTATAATAATATTAGCTAGTATTTATGGAAGTCTGTCAGTCTTAAGCACTGTGCTAGATAATGTACTTAAACATTCATGAACAGCTTCCTATAACCGGATGTGTTAGGTTCATTCAAGTCATTTTACAGATGAGGAAACTGAAGCTTTATGAGAAAACCTAATTTGTTTACTGCTACAGACATTAAACCTATATCATTTACTTTTACATCTATTCTACTTGAGCAACATTGTTGAATTTTGTGTTCTCACATATTTTAGAGGCCTATACTAAAGTTATAGTGATATGTATTTTAAAATTCCAAAGCAGAATTTATTTAGATAAATTAAGATGAATTATAATTGTTCTCAAAGACTTAGGATAATCAGTGATGATCTGGTAAAATTACATTTCCTGCCAAAGAGCTGTATTAGATCAACTTTACCCTCATAATGGTCCAATTATTGGTGCATATACACTGTGCTTTATTTTTCCTTTTTCTCTAAACTCTATCTATAGACAGAAAGAGAGGAACTCCATCTACAACTTTACGTACTTAAGCTCAAAAATAAATTCCTAGACAAAAATTTCAGCCCCCTTGGAGGAAAAATGAGCAATGACAGGATTTTCAAAAATTAGTTGTCTTTTATTGATAATAAAATTTGCTGTATATAAGTGAATGTTTCCTTCAATACCTAGACACAAAGGAAACCGCTTTTAGTAAGGCAGCATACTATTTTTCTTAGCTTGTTTACTCTGTCAGCAGGCAAAGTGACATGATCCATTAAAGGACTGATATTTTTTTTGTGGGTGGAGACCCAGCCAGTTTTGATTGGAGTGGTAGGTGGGAGCATCATGCTTTGCTCTGTGTTAATGGTGATAACTTAACACTGACAAATGATCACATTTTCATTAATCAGGGTGTTTGATATGGGGACCTGCATATTCATCATGTAGACACTAGCTTTAAACTAGAAACATTTGTAAATAATCATATATATCAGGTTTAGAGGAGGGGTAGACATGACATGGATATATGGACAGTAAATTTAAATTACCCTTCTAACTTGAAAATCATTTCATTGATTTGGAAAGAAAACCACAAACTCCATCCAGTTATTCATGAGCTGAGGTAAAAATAATGAGAATGGGAATGAAGAAGTACCATTAGCCCCCAAAGTCCCATGCCTGGCCCTGTGGTGTCTATCATTAATATCTGTACTTTTTTTTAAAGAAAATCATCCTTATGTGGTAAGTGCTTTTTACTACTTATCGGATACGTAAGAAACATCAGCTAGCTCTCACATATGTGGTTATGGGCTATATGTGTGTGTGTGTGCTAAGTCACTTTAGTTGTGTCCAACTCCTTGTGACTTTATGGGCTGTACCCTGCCAGGCTCCTCTGTCCATAGGATTCTCCATCAGGAATACTGGAGTGGACTGCCATTCCCTCCTCAAAGGGATCTTCCCGACCCAGGGACTGAACCCACGTCTCTTATGTTTCCTGCATTGGTAGGCGGTTTCTGTATCACTAGTGCCACCTGGGAATCCCAATGAGCTACACAGAATCCCCAAATCAAACAGTTAGATGATGGCTCTTTAACATTGCCCAAACATATTTGATAGTTCTGGTGTGTTCTCATAACATATAAAAGTGGTTCAGGGTGTTATTAAAAGCATGAAGCAGACTGCCTGTATCTGTGTCCTGGGACTACTCGATACTGGACCTGAGTGAGACCTTGGGCAAGTTTCCTAATCTTAAAAAATAATAGTACCCACCTCATAGGGTTTTATGAGGCTTAAACAATTAATACTTGTAAAATCCCTTGCCTAGCATATTGTAATAGGTTTGTAAAGATGATCTATTTTATTTTATATATGTCATCATAACATTAACTTTTTTCATTGACAAGTCCTTCAGTCAGTAAGCTGATATCTTACCTAATACCTAACCAACTAGGGTTTGCTATCTATCTACTATCTATCTATCTGCCTACCTATCTACCTACCTAGCTATCTAACCATTGTGGGTACTCTGCTTGCTGAATATCAAATAGAGAGTCCTATATACTATTTTTAAGTTGAAATGTTTTTACCAACTTAATTTAATAACATTACAGGCCCCCAAACTGTTTGTTAGTTAGGAGGAGCCACTCTCCTCCTTTGGAGCCTGGTGATGACTGGAATTTCAGATGGCAAAGGGTGTAAAGAATTTATTTAGTCAGGGCATATTTATTGACACTGACTATGTGTTAGGCATGTGTCCAACTCTACAATCCCATGGACTATAACCCACCAGGTTCCTCTGGCCATGGAATTCTCCAGGAAAGAATACTGGAGTGTGTAGTCATTCCCTTTTCCAGGACCCAGAGATCAGACCTCACTCTCCAGCTTTGCAGGTGGGTTCTTTACCATCTGAGCCACCAAGAAAGCCCAAGAATACTGGAGTGGATAGTCATTCCCTTCTCCAGGGGATCTTCCCAACCCAGGGATCAAACCTGGGTCTCCTGCACTGCAGGCAGATTCTTCACTGTCTGAACCACTAGGGAAGGCCTAAAGATGCTGCTGCTAAAGTGCTACACTCAATATGTCGGCAAGTTTATAAGACTCAGCAGTGACTACAGGACTGGGGAAGGTCAAGTTTCATTCCAACCCCAAAGTAGGTAATGCCAAAAAATGTTCAAGGTACTGTATAGTTGCATTTATTTCATATGCTAGCAAGGTAATGCTCAAAATCCTTCAAGCTAGGCTTCAGCCTTGTGTGAACCAAGAGGTTCCAGATGTATAAGCTGGATTTAGAAAAGGCAGAGGAACCAGAGTTCAAATTGCCAACATTTGTTGGATCATAGAGAAGGCAAGGGAATTCCAGAAAGACTTCTGCTTCATTGACTATGCTAAAGCCTTTAACTGTGTTGGATCACAACAAGCTGTGGACCATTCTTAAAGAGATGGGTGTACCAGATCACCTTACCTGTCTCCTGAGAAACCTGTATGAAGGACAAGAAGCAACAGCTACAATCAGACATGGAACAACAGACTGGTTCCAAGTTGGGAAAGGAATACATCAAGGATGTATATTGTCACCCTGCTTATTTAACTTATATGCAGAGTAGTCATGTGAAATGCTGGGCTAGATGAAGCACAAGCTGGAATCAAGTTTGCCGGGAGAAAAAGAAACAACCTCAGATATGCAGACGATACCACTCCAATGGCAGAAACTGAAGAAGAACTAAAGATCCTCTTGATGAAGGTGAAAGAGGGGAGTAAAGACCTGGCTTAAAACTCAACATTCAAAAAACTAAGATCATGGCATCCAGTCCTATCATTTCAAAGCAAATCAAAGGGGGAAAAGTGAAACAGTGACAGATTTTATTTGGGGGGGGCTTCAAAATCATTGAGGATGGTGACTACAGCCATGAAATTAAAAACTTTCTCCTTGGATGGAAAGCTATGACAAACCTAGTCAGTGTATTAAAAAGCAGAGCCATCACTTTGCCAACAAAGGTCTGTATAGTCAAAGGTATTTTTTTTCTTCCAATAGTCATGTATAGCTGTGAGCTGGGTCGTAAACAAGGGTAAACACCAAAGGATGGGTGCTTTTGAATTGTGGTGCTGGAGAAGACTCTTGAGAGTCCTTTGGACAGTAAGGAGAACAACCAATCAATCCTATAGAAAATTAACCCTGAATATTCATTGGAAGGATTGATGCTAAAGCTGAAGCTCCAATACTTAGGCCACCTGATGTGAAGAGCTGACTCATTGGAAAAGACCCTGAGGCTGGGAAAGGTTGAGGACAGGAGGAGAAGGGAGTGACAGAGGATGAGATGGTTGGATAGCATCACCAACTCGTTGGAGATGAGTTTGAGCCAACTCTGGGAGATGGTGAAGGACAGGGAAGCCTGGCATGCTGCAGTTCATGGGGTCACAAAAAGTTGGATTCGACTTAATAACTGAATAACAACAATGTGTTTGGCACAATTCTAGGTAATTGGGGATATATAGTTAAATAAGACACATGAAGCATCTGTTCTTCTGCAGACTTGGGCTGGGAAGGGGCAGACAACAAATTTAAAAGACAAAAGAGAAAACATGCCATGTGGTGATAATTTTCTGCTATTGAGAAAGAAAAAATGGACCGAGATAGAGTGATTTAGTGGCTATTTATATCAGGTGGTCATAAAGAACCATTCTGAGGAAGTGATACTTGAACTGAACTTTGAATGGCAGTAAAGACTCAGGAAAGTGAAGATGGAGAGAGGGGACATTCCCAGCAGAGAGACTGACTTGTGCCAAAGTTCTGAATAGGATGAGACTTAGACTGTTTAAAGAGTTTCAAAAGGGCTAGGAGCAAAGGAGAGGTTGGGGTTAAAGATGGATGCAGAGGCTTTGTAAATCATCTTAGAAGTTTGGATTCTATTCTAAATGCAGTGGGAAACCACAAGAGAATTCTAATAAAACAGAGATGTTTTAAACATGTCTCCTGGGCTGCTGTGTGGAAAATAGATCATGGAGGTCAAGAATGTTAGACTCTTTTAGTTAAGCCTAAGCTATCTTGGGAAAAAGGAATCTACTGAGTAATGAAAACCCAGGAAGGGTTGGAGAACCAAACTATGGGAAAGTCAGAGATACAGCTCGTTCCAGGTAGGCACAGTGGAAAACCAGATTCTTTGATGCTACCAGGACCCTTTTCTTCTATCTTTATATCCTATATGTCTTATATAAATTTTATTTTCCCTTAATTTAGAGGAAACTATTCCTTTCTTGTTAAGCAACATGGCTACAGCTAGCTCTTAAGTTTTATATCTTCATGGCTTCTACCATCAGAATCAATTAAACCTACCTCCCAATAGCAGATTGAAATATCTCAGGAGAGGACACTAATTGGCTACTCCTGAGGTAAACTGAATTTGGAGATGAACTCATGAGTCTCATCATATAGATTTTGAGGGACACAGGAGGTAGGGTCACCAGTGCAGATCCAAGGGGCAGTAGAAGGGGAGGGATTGGACAGGCAAGTCCATATTGTCGTCACCAAATGAAAGCACATCCTTAAGAGAGTGGGAGAGAGAAAAGGAGTTTACCAAAGTACCAGCTCTTCTTTGGTGCTGGCAATGAAGCCGTAAACAAAACAGATTAAAATTCCTGTCCTCACAGAGGTTCCATTCTAGATCTAGTGGTATTTATGGCACCACTAAACAGTGCTCAGTGGTGCTGTTCTAGCAGCTAGAAGCATAGCAAGGAAGCAAAATAGCCAAAACTTCTCCACCTTGATGGAGCTTAGGGTTGACTGTGAAGTATGAAAGAAGAGGGGACAGGTCTAGGGCTCTCCTGTTGTGCCAGGGATAACAATGAAGAGGAAGGTGATTCTGAAGTTGATTCACCACCCCGCCATTCCTAGGCCTTTGCCACCATTGTAAATAGGGTGAGGAAGGTTTCCTGGGCAGAAATTGCTTTGGTGATAGCACCCTCCCTGTGGCTTGGTAGCATATACCAAGCTGAGGCCTGAACAGAGCACTTCAGCCTTTAGGCTAGTTTTTCTTCTGCAGGCTTTACTTTCCAAGTGTGGTGATGCAGGAAGTTCCTATGCTGCAGTCAAACTGTTGTGAATCTCCCCTTTTAGTCTAAGTTGAATTAGTAAAACCAGACATTCTGGGTTTAATGCACTGGGGTATTCAGTACCACATCTGTCAATCAGTTTCAATCACTTGCCAAACAGGTAATAGAGCCAGAAGCCGAGAATATGCCCAGGGCAGGAAAAGATCTAACGGGTTTGTCTGGCAAATGCATGTTAATCCTCTGTGTTAGTGAAATGTTTTGGGTCAACTAACAAACAGAATGAATTACTCAACTTTTTTATGTTTTGAGGGGAAAAAAGAAAAGGGAAACAGAAATACAGTCTGATAGAATAAATGGCTGGGTATTTAGATTAGATTGACAGAGCTACATAGTCCGTGTACCCTTCTAGACTAATTGAAGGATTAGACAGTTGAGCCTGCAGCTATATTTGTTTTGGTCAAGAGAATTATATATTTGAGCTTCAGTGGTATGCTGACTATGCCTGTGTGGAAATCAGAATGACCAAATAATGTTTTTAAATGTGATTTTTTTACCTCTCAGTGAAAAGTAAATAGAGAAATAAATGTTAATGAGGTCAAATTTGTAGATTTGGGTTCCACTTGGGTCAATAGTACCCTATTCCAGTACTATGGACCTTTGCCACTTGTCGTAGTGATCAATTTGTTGCCTCCAGCTCCAGATCCACCCATCATTGATTGATTTGCAACAACAGGGATGAGCCCTTCAAATATTTTCCTTTTTCTTGCTGTACTATTATAAGCTAGGTTCATAGAAGGCACTGGCAAGACACTACAGGAGGAAAGTTTTTTTCTTTCAGGTACTTTTAAGCTTCTTTGGCCAGACTTCTGTAGCATAGAGGCCTTCTGTAGCCTGCCCAAAGAAACAAAATGTTTTCTACACTGAGAGCCATTTTCATTAATATGCAATCTGTGCAGAAACCCAAGGCTCTGCACATCATTTGTGCTCTGCTGTTGCCATCTTGAAATACTTAATACTTTTGGAACAAGGTGCTCCACATTCATTTTGAACTAGGCCCTGCAAAAGAGTGTAGCCAGTCCTGCCTGCATCTCAGGGTAACTTGCCCAAGCAAGGCTCCTGCAGCACCCGGTTCCTGCATGCCACTGTGGTCAGTTAGTACCCAGTGTCCAACAACTTCCAGCAGTACCCTCAGATGCAGTTTAATAACAGGATCCTTCCTTGTGAAGAACTTCCTCAGCACCCTAGATTTGAAGTGTTTTCTGGTCCCATTTTGCTATGGCCTTCTCATCACGTGAGGATATTGAGTCCTCTCTCAGCACTGGGCTTGACAAACCGGGTGTCAAACTCCTAAGGGGTGGGATTGGAGCAGAGTTAATCTGACACAAGGTCCCTGAGGACTACAGTGGAGATCAGGCAGTCCTGGAAAGGAGGGGCAAAGCAACACATGGAACATCAAAGGAGGGAAGCAGAAAAACACCTTAGGAATCGGGAGCAGGTAAGAATTGGGCTTCCCAGGTGGCACTAGTGGTGAAGAGCCTATCTGCCAATGCAGGAGACATAAGAGACATGGATTTGATTCCTGGGTTGGGAAGATCCCCTGGAGGAGGAAATGGCAGCCTATTCCAGTATTCTTCCCTGGCGAACCCCATAGACAGAGGAGCCTGGCTGGCTACAGTTTATGGTGTCACAAAGAGTTGCACACAACTGAAGCGATTTACAACATAACATAACATGCCATGCCATGCCATGCCATGCCATAAAACATAACATAACATAACATCACATCACATAAGAACTGGTAGCAATTCCTCCAATGGGAGGAACTATCAGAACTTCATGAGAGTATGTTGGAAACCACTTCTGGTGATGTCAGCTGCCGTAGAGGCTTTGATATCCTAACTATAAAGGACAGAACATTCTGATCATCTGTCTTAACAACACGTTCAAATACAGATGCCAGAATAGATCCTTCTAGCTTGTTCTATCTGTCTCCCTGCCCCTCTTTCTCTTCTTTCAACCTGATGCTTTTGTTCCACCTTGATAAATAGGTAACAGTAGCATGAGGTAAAACCCCTGCACTCTCAAATGAACTGAAATAAAATGCTGATTACTGAAGAACAAATTACTTTCTATAATTTATGATACCTTTAATTCAAACATGTCGACTTGTACTTTATATTTGTATTAGCTGAGTTTGATGACCCCAGATTTTCAAAATAGTTACAAATCTCAATCCCTTGTAGCTAGATCCCCTCTATTAAAATGTTGTGAGGAATAGTTTTATACACACTGGAAACTTCTTAGGAGCTTTAGCAAATGAAACGCCATTATTATGTATCAGTACAGTGACCAGTTCCCTATCTTATTGTAATCTGAGGCTGTAAAAAATTGCTTTTTTTGTGTACTTTATTGCCATAAATGACAATGTGATTAAAGAGTTTCTGGGACATAAAGTTTGCAACATGAACAAATTTTATACTAAATACATTTGAAATTGGATAAACATCTAAAGTGTGTTTCTACTTTTAAATTTCCACATTCTTCTCAAAAGGTAGCAAAAGTAAAGATAACAAACAAATTAAAAAATAAGAAAAAATAACAAATAAAATTGAACATACATAAAATATATTAAGCGATAGAGTGAATGAGTGAGTGAACGTAGCTTAATCATATCCGATTTTTTGCGACCCCATGGACTGTATAGCCCACCAGGCTTATCTGTCCATGGAATTCTTCAGACAAGAATACAGGAGTAGGTTGCCATTTCCTTCACCAGGGGATCTTCTCAGCCCAGGGATCAAACCTGGGTCTTCTGCGTTGTAGGCAGATTCTTTACCATCTGATCCACTTGAGAAGCCCTCAATTTATATATAAACATATACATATATATACATATATACATGCATGCTAAATCGCTTCAGTCGTGTGCGACTCTGTGTGACCCCATGGACAGCAGCCCACCAAAGCTCCTCTGTCCATGAGTTCTCCAGGCAAGAACACTGGAGTGGGTTGCCATTTGCTTCTCTGTATATATATATACATATATATATATATATATATATGTATATATATACTGAATTGTAGCCTGATTCAAGACCTTATAGACAATTCTGTGCTGTAATTAGATACACAATTTTGAGTCATCCCAATCATTAAGGCACTAACATTTTTATATATAGGATGTGCTAATTATTTTGCTTTCAAGACTCAGAAGTATCTGGCTGTTTCCAGTGCTCAAAGTAGTAAATTTAAATTTCCATTTTAATATATTTGTGTATTCATCTATCAACAAGTTATTCTGAGTAATGAAGGGGTTAATTGTTTTCCATGTATTTTTAGCCATATTTGAAAACAATTTATAAAGACAAAAAATCTAGAAGTGTTGTCAAAGTGACCTCATATTTAATGTCCATGATTATTTCTAATTTTGGAATATTTTGAAACTTAAAAATAATGTTGCATTTTTAATAAACACTATATTTTAGATAATTCATTTTTTCCAACTCTATGCTTTACATTTTTAGTTGTACTACATATGTCTTTCTTCAATCCTGGGATATGCTTAAGTATTATCTTTTTTAAAATTTCATTTTTATGCCATTCAACCAGTGTCTTATGCTGGAATTTATATTAAATGTATGTTGAAACCTTTGAATTAATTCTATCTCGCTTAACTATTTTTTCATGTGGTTTATTCTGTTTATATTTTGATGCTACATTCTGGAACAGTTTCTTAGTACTTTCTTTTTATTTACTTATTCTTTCTTCACCTATGTTCAATTTAGAGTTTAATTTGTGATATATTAAATTTTAATTATTTTATATATATTTTCATTTTGTTGATTTAATTGGTTCTTTTTTCATATCTACCTGACCTTGTGTAATCTATTTCATAATCTTTTTTTTTTTTAAAGCAGTGGTGAGTTTTCTGTTTGTTTATTATTCTTTGGCACTAACTTCCACATTGTGGTGGTATTATCTTCATTTCATCTGTATTAAATTAATCTCCCCAATAGATTTTACTGACATGGCCTTCCTTCTCCACTTGTTTCCTCTTTCACTTCCTCCCTTCTTTCCTCCTTCTTCCCCTGAACTATTCTCTGATATGCTTGCCTCATGGTGGTCTCCTAAGTTCAGTTCAAATCTAGGTCTTGAACTGATAACTCAGTTCTGATACCCCAGAGTGCTATTAGATGTTTCTATTTCTCAGATTTGGTCACCAAATCATGGTTGGACCAGATCGACCTCAACAATCTTACTCCCTGTGAGATGTAGACCTTGCCTACATTCAGTTGCAGTAGTCTTCACGTCCTTATCTTAAGTGGAATTTGATAATATGGGAGGTAAGAGCAGAGGGTCTTGTTCCCAAGCAGTGAACTTTCTTTTGGCTTCCTGCCTCCTGAGGGTGCATTTTAAGTTCCTGTTTCTCTGCAGAGGTTCAACTGAACTCTGTGTTTGGGCTTCCCTGGTGGCTCAGATGGCAAAGAATTTGCCTGCAATGCAAGAGACCTGGGTTTGATCCCTGATTTGGGAAGATCGCCTGGAATAGGAAATGGCAACCCACTCCAGTATTTTGCCTAGAGAATTCCAGGGCTAGAGAAGCCTGGGACCTGTGTCCCTGGAAGGGGTGCTTAGTCGTTCAGTTGTATCTGATTCTTTGTGACCCCATGGACTGTAGCCCATCAGGCTACTCTGTCCAGAGGATTCTCCTGGAGGGTGAACCCATGGGGTCACAAAGAGTCAGAGACAACTGAGTGACTAACACTTTCACTTTCACTTTAAAGCATGGATTTGAATCACAGTCTTGACAAGCAGTCTCAAGATTTCGAGTATTGTTTTTCTAGTGTGTGTGTGTGTGTGTGTGTGCGCGCACATAGTTTTCATTTAAGGTTGAGGTTAAATGACATAATATGTTAATGGATTTGAATTGGAATGTCATCCACAAGTAGTATAATTCAATCACTCAAGAATCATTTAGTCACCACATACTAAGTACAACACTTGTTTCTGTGGGTACAGAGAAGAATAAGTTAGAGGCCCCTCCTCAATGCTTCCTTAGGTCCATAGGAGAGGCAGAATCGATAACCTCCCTTGTTCTTGACTTTGCTGCACCTTTGACCTATGTGATCTCTACTGAGTGTTGAGATTTTAGGAATTACTATGGTTCAATTCAGTTCAGTTCACTCAGTCATGTCTGACTCTTTATGACCCCATGGACTGCAGCAAGCAAACTTCTGTCCATCACCAACTCCAGGAGCTTGCTCAAATTCATGTCCATTGAGTTGGTGGTTCCATTCAATCATCTCATCCTCTGGCATCCCCTTTTCCTCCTGCCTTCAATCTTTCCAAGAATCAGGGTTTTTTCAAATAAGTCAGTTCTTTGCCTCAGGTGGTCAAAGTATTGGAGTTTCAGCTTCAGCATGAGTCCTTCCAATGAATCTTCAGGACTGATTTCCTTTAGGATTGACTGGTTGGATCTCCTGGCATTCCAAGGGACTCTCAGGAGTCTTCTACAACACCACAATTAAAAAGCATCAATTCTTCAGCACTCAGCTTTCTTTATGGTCCAACTCTCACATCCATACATGACTACTGGAAAAACCATTGCTTTGACTAGACAGAACTTTGTGGGCAAAGTAATGTCTCTGCTTTAATATGCTGCTAGGTTGGTTGTGGAGTTTCTTCCAAGGAGCAAGCATCTTTTAATTTCATGGCTGCAATCATCATCTGCAGTGATTTTGGAGTCCCATAAAATAAAGTCTCTCACTATTTCCCCATCTGTTTGCCATGAAGTGATGGGACCAGATACCAGGATATTCATTTTTTGAAGGTTGAGTTTAAGCAAGCTTTTCACTCTCCTCTTTCACTTTCATCAAGAGGCTCTTCAGTTCCTCTTCACTTTCTGCCATAAGGGTGGCATCATCTGCATAACTGAGATTATTGATATTTCTCCTGGCAATCTTGACTCCAGCTTCTGCTTCATCCAGCCTGGCATTTTACAATGTACTTTGCATATAAGTTAAATAAGCAGGGTAACAATATACATCCTTGATGTACTCCTTTCCCAATTTGGAAACAGTCTGTTCCATGCCTGGTTCTAACTGTTGCTTCTTGACTTGCATACAGGTTTCTCAGGAGGCAGGTATGGTCATCTGTTATTCCCATTTCTTTAAGAATGGTCCACAGCTTGTTGTGATCCACACAGTCAAAGCCTTTGGCATAGTCAATAAAACAGAAGTAGATGTTTTTCAGGAATTCTCTTGCTTTTTCTATGATCCACCAGATGTTGGCAATTTGATCTCTAGTTTTGTCTTTCCCATTCTATTGTTTTCCTCTATTTCTTTGCATTGATCACTGAGGAAGTCTTTCTTATCTCTCCTCGCTATTCTTTGGAACTCTGCATTTAGATGGGTATATGTATCCTTTTCTCCTTTGCTTTAACATCTCTTCTTTTCTCACCTATTGGTAAGGCCTCCTCAGATAACTTTTTTTTCCTTTTTGCATTTCTTTTACTTGTTGATAGTTTTGATCACTGCCTCCTGTATAATGTTATGAACCTCTATCCATAGTTCTTTAGGCACTCTGTCTATAGAATCCTTGAATCTATTTTTTACTTCCGCTGTATAGTCGTAAGGGATTTGATTTATGTCATACCTGAATGGTCTAATGGTTTTTCCCTACTTTCTTCAATTTAAGTCTGAATTTTGGAATAAGGAGTCATGATCTGAGCCACAGTCAGCTCCTTGTCCTGTTTTAGCTGACTGTCTAGAGCTTCTCCATCTTGGCAGCAAAGAATATAATCAATTTGAATGATATTGACCATCTGGAGGTGTCCATGTGTAGAGTCTTCTCTTGTGTTGGAAGAGGGTGTTTGTTAAGACCAGTGTGTTCTCTTGTCAAAGCTCTGTTAGCCTTTGCCCTGCTTCATTTTGCAATCCAAGGCCAAGTTTGCCTGTTACTCCAGGTATCTCCTGACTTCCTACTTTTGCATTCCTGTCTCCTATAATGATAAGGACATATTTTTTGGGTGTTAGTCTGGAAGGTCTTATAGGTTTTCATAGAAGCATTAAACTTCAGCTACTTTGGCATTAATGGTTGGGACATAGACTTGCATTACTGTGATACTGATGGTTTGCCTTTGAAACAAACAGAGATTATTCTGTTTTTTTTTTTTTTTTTTTGAGATTGCCGCCAACTACTGCATTTCAGACCCTTTTGTTGACAATGAAGGCTACTTCATTTCTTCTAAGGGATTCTTGCCCACAGTAGTAATTTATAATGGTCATCTGAATTAAATCTGCCCATTCCAGTCCGTTGTAGTTCATTGATTCCTAAAATGTTGATGTTCACTCTTGCCATCTCCTCTTTGACCACTTCCAATTTACCTTGATTCATGAACCTAACATTCCAGGTGCCTATCCAATATTGTTCTTTACAGCATCAGACCTTCCTTCACCAGTGACATTCACACTGGGTGTTGTTTTTTCTTTGACTTGGCCTCTTCATTCTTTCTGGAGCTATTTCTCCACTCTTCTCCAGTGTCATCTTGGGTTCCTGCCGACCTAGGGAGTTCATCTTTCAGTGGTTCAGGTGGTTCAATAAATAAAAGCATTTCCAATGGATATTTATGAAATGTTCTCATCAGGTTTATGATGGCAGTTACTTAAGAACATGAGAGGGTAAGAGCACATATGCATGTCAAAGGATTGCATGGATTTGATCAGCACAACTGAAAAAGTTCAGCTTTCTCTCATCTGCTCCCAAAAGTCAGCACAGCTTCTGAAATGCTTATGAAAATAACTGAAACTTTAAAACTTTAGTTTTTTTTTTAATTTAAAGAAATAAGACCTAGCCAGGATTAGTAAGAAGTGCCCGATTAACTTTATTAGCAATAAATAGTGAGTCAGAAGAGAGAAGCACCGTCAGGAGGACCAGAAGCTGTGCCCAACATGTGCTGTTTTTACCCATTTTTATCTTTTACTTGTACTGTTTTTGTAAAGTGGTAAGCAAGAGGGAAAAGACAGATGAAGTAGAGAGAAAGACTGAAACACAAAAGTGATTGCAGAGGGAGGAATTATACCATAAAACAAAAGGCAGAGGGCTTATTTAGGAGAAGGAAGAAAATGAGACATGAGGTCTGGAAGAAAATAAAAGCAGACCAGGGACAAATGAATTCTCCTTTCCTTCACACAAACAGAGTATTCTATATACAATACCCTCCTTTTACTTGCTTGTCACCATCATATATAGTCAAGAGAAAACATACCAGAAAACATCCACCTACTTTTCAATGCAAGCAGAAGGATAGCACCCAAATAAACTCATCTTTCATTCTCCCTGTAAGTCTTAAACAGATTCATCCTCCTAAGAATAAAAATTGTGGAATCTAAGAGTAAAACAATAATCTGGAAAAAAAGTAAGGAGGAAAGGGGCAAAATTTTCTTTTGTTTGCAAATCTAGTGTATTAATTGCATTCCTGGGAGACTTTCTGGACAGAGCCTCTGGTAAACAAATTAGATATAAACCGAAGGCGAGGGCACCAGGGTCACTATGGTGAGGGAACATCAAGTGACAGGCGCTGGGACCCCCGATGCATGGCTTGCAGAGCAGATGTTCACAAGGATGCAGTGATTATTGAACTGGTAATAAAAAAGCATCAGCTTACAGGCAGCCACGATGGATGCTGGTAATTATAAAGCATCCCCTGGGAAGAAAATGACACAAGTCAGCCACAACTCCACAATCACCGGGGCATAATTAAAGCTCCAGTAACAGTTGTTAATAGGGTGCAAATAAAACAGGGGGAAAACTTGAACACAACCTTTTATTTCCCCTTTTTAAAAAGAAATGGCAAAGGGCAAAGTAATTACAGGAATAGCAGATTTTATAATGTTGCTTCACATCATAAAACAAAGGGTTGATGGTCATTGATGTCTAAAATATGGGAACCCAAACACACCTATATATATATATATACACACACACACACCAAAGGGAAAAAATTGTGTTTGCTCTTTGAATATGTAGTATGTGGGGGAGAACAGATTTTTAAACAGAATGTTTATATTCTAATTTTCAAAATGGTAGAAATACAAATATGTAAAGAAAACGGAATACATGTAAATATTTGGCCATTTCATCCTTTCCGGAAGATCTGTAGTGGTATAATGTGCCAAGCTATATGATACTGTTGGTTAAAATGGCTTAGATATTGTTAAATAAAGTCAGCAAATCACTTACAGTGTTGAAAGTGTCACTTTTTCACAGAATGCTGCCAGCCACTCCCTAACCTAAAACATCAAGCAAAACAGGGCTCATTTTCCATGGGCTAAATCACTGATGCTATTTGCCAGAAGAGCTCCTAAGAAAAATACATCTATACCCATTGCAATCCAGTTGCCTGGGCGATTGGGCAACTAACTATGCATCTGGATATGCATTACCAATTAGGCCTATGTATAGATCTATTTTAAGAGGCAGATGGATAGTATGATGAGAAGGAAAGGAACTTTTGTAAGTTCCTATCTAGCCAGTTTTCCATTCATGGATATTTATAAGATTAGGTTTAAAGGGATGACAAATGTAAAAACTCACTCTATATTCTTGGGCTAAACTTCATGTGAGAAGTATATGAATACCCATATGTGTCACTTCTCAATAAATTGTAGGAAATGAGGGGAAAGAGAAAAACAATTTTCAGTAGAACTCCCATTTATGGATTTTAACATGGTCACAATTAACTGAAAATCTTTCTTCTGCATTCTTTTGATACTTGGAGAGCTGGCCAATTAAAACATAACTAAATACTAATTTATTTAGTATGGAATGCATAAATAATAAATTATATTTCCAATATGAACATAGATTCCTAGAATTGGAAAGGACCTGACAGCTTATGGCCCTAATTACCCTTAAATGCCTACTGTTTGCAATGCACCTGGTAACCATAAAATGTACAGTATCTGCCCCATAGAAGACTCAAAACAGACACATGAAAAGATAGCAGATGTAAAAAGTGAAGTCCTTGACTTATGGATCCTCAGGTCATGAAAAAATAAAAAGCTTCATGAGTAACTTCTGTTATGACAAGAAAGATTCAGTGGCATGGGACATACCATCCTAGGGCTAAGACATTAAAAAAATGTGAGTATTTTGGCTTTAGGGGGATGAGCCTTCCTTTAATTGAGAATTGGTTCCAAAAGAAGCATAAAATACACAACTGTAGGGCCTATCCTGAGAGGAGTAGAACAAAGAAGAATGGGGGAGAGAGAGAAAAAGGGAAATCCTATCCTCAACTGAGGGGGGAGCAGTGAATAGTGTTCTGAAGGTGGCTCCAAATTCTGTAAAGAAAAAAAAAAAAGAGGGGGGTTGTAATCAAATAAGTGGGAAATGCTGTTTGGAACATCTCCCTTTTGGAGATCCACAATCACATTAGCCTATTAAATCCTCTGATCAAATCCCACAACAGACTATATATCACACTTGCTAAATGTACAGCTTGACTTTGGATCTAAATGGTCTTAGTTTGAACCTCAACCCTACTAAAAACTTGGGAAGTTATCCAACCTATCAAAACAGTAATTAAGCAAGAAATTTCCAGAAAAACATCTACTTTTGCTTTATTGACTACACCAAAGCCTTTGACTGTGTGGATCACAACAAACTGTGGAAAATTCTTAAAGAGATGGGAATACCAGACCACCTGATCTGCCTCCTGAGAAATCTGTATGCAGGTCAAGAAGCAACAGTTAGAACCAGACATGGAACAACAGACTGGTTCCAAATTGGGAAAGGGGTACATCAAGGATGTATATTGCCATCCTGCTTATTTAACTTATATGCAGAGTACATGATGTGAAATGCCAGGTTGGATGAATGAAGCACAAGCTGGAATCAAGATTGCTGGGAGAAATATCAATAACCTCAAATACGCAGATGACACCACCCTTATGGCAGAAAGCAAAGAAGAGCTAAAGAGCCTCTTGATGAAAGTGAAAGAGGAGAGTGACAAAGTTGGCTTAAAACTCAATCGGAAAATGAAGATAATGGCATCCAGTCCCATCACTTCATGGCGAATAGATGGGGGAAACAATGGAAACAGAGACAGACTTTATTTTGGGGGGCTCCAAAATCAGTCCAGAGGGTGACTGCAGCCATGAAATTAAAAGAATTAAAAGATGCTTGCTCCTTGGAAGAAAAGCTATGACCAACCTAGACAGCATATTAAAAAGCAGAGACATTTTTTTACCAACAAATGTCCATCTAGTCACAGCTGTGGTTTTTCCAGTAGTCATGTATGGATGTGAGAGTTGAACTATAAAGAAAGCTGAGTGCCGAAGAATTAATGCTTTTGAACTGTGGTGTTGGAAAAGACACTTGAGAATCCCTTGGACTGGAAGGATATCCAACCAGTCAATCCTAAAAGAAATCAGTCCTTAATATTCATTGGAAGGGCTGATGCTGAAGCTGAAACGCCAATACTTTGACCACCTGATGCAAAGAACTAACTGATTGGAAAAGACCCTGATGCTGGGAAAGATTGAGGGAAGGAGGAGAAGGGGATGACAGAGGATGAGATGGTTGGATGGCATCACCAATGCGATGGACATGAATTTAAGTAGGCACCTGGAGTTGGTGATGGATAGGGAAGCCTCGTGTGCTGCAGTCCGTGGGGTCACAAAGAGTTGGACATGACTGAGCAACTGAACTGAATTGACCCTTGGTTTCCTCAACTACAAAATAGAGAGGACTATAGTATCTACCCTGATGCTGGGAGGGATTGGGGGCAGGAGGAAAAGGGGACGACCAAGGATGAGATGGCTGGATGGCATCACCGACTCGATGGGCATGGGTTTGGGTAGACTCTGGGAGTTGGTGATGGACAGGGAGGCCTGGCGTGCTGCGATTCATGGGGTTGCAAAGTGTTGGACACGACTGAGCGACTGAACTGACTGATAGTATCTACCTCTGGGTTGTTGTGAAGATTAAATAATACATTCCCTGTAAAGTATTTAGCACAGTTCCCGGCGCCTAGGAAATACTCAAAATGTCTTAGATATTTTTAGAATTAACATATGTTACATAATAAATAAGTAAACCTATTTAACTTTGTTTACTTCAGTAGTTTCTCCCTTTGAATATGGAACTATCTTTTAAAGGACATCTACAAAAAACTGAAGATATACTATCTTTGGAAGGGATAAATAAGTTTGAATCACTCACCCTGTCTCTTAAAACTTAATCACGTCATAACCTAAATACATTTCCTTACTTATATTTATATTCTTAATAACTTCCCCAAGGCTTCAAACAATGCATTTGAACCCTTCTTTAGATGGGAAAGGAAGATGATTCTCCCATTTTCCTTCAATCTGTTTCAGGAGCCTTTACTTCTACTCTTATTTATTTATTTTTTTCTGTTTTCTTATTTAAATCTCTCCTCTCTTTTGCCTGGATTCTGGCCTGGTGACTCAGACAGTAAAGCATCTGCCTACAATGTGGGAGAGCCGGGTTCGATCCCTGGGTCCAGAAGATCCTCTGGAGAAGGAAATGGCAACCCATTCCAGAACTCTTGCCTGGAATATCCCATGGATGGAGGAGCGTGGTAGGCTACAGTCCATAGGGTCACAAAGACTCAGACACAACTGACTGACTTCACTTTCTTTTTCTTTCTCTTTTGCCTAAAGTATAGAAATATAGAAAGAAGAAGAAAGTGAACAGGGCAGTTGATTGGGGTGAAGGCAAAAGGGAAATTGAAGTGTTCAAAGATAGGTGACATACAGTCATGTTTTTGTCATTTTTCTTAATTTCAAAACAAATGAAAAGAAAAACAATCTAACATAACTTACTCCAAAACTTCTCAGGATGATGATAGAATTAGAAACGAATTGGAATAAATATGCTAATGGGACAAAGAGAAATTCCTCAAAGAATATTATATAAATACTGACTATTTTTAGTATATTTGCTATAAATTCAGGGATTCTTGTCCATTTTTTAAAAAAATAAGTTTTTCATAGATATTATACAGTGTTTGTTAATAGCAGTTTTTAACTATTATATAAATCAATACTTAATAATCTGATTTAGATTTTAAGTAGCCCTAGGATAAAATATATTAATTTTAGGAAAGACTTTGAATATTTTATAATAGTTATAGTCTTTCTAAATAATGGATAATTCTATAAATTTCTTTTGTTTTGTTTTCACAGTAGTTCAACATAAAGCAGACTATTTTGACATCATAGAAGTAAGAGCTAGACATGAAAAAAGAGAAAAGATAGATCAGATTATTTTCAATTTTTTAAAGTGTTTCAAGAAGTGCTCTTGCAGATTTTTGCTCTCATTGTCTACAATATCAACCACTCAGTGTGCTTAGGATTCTTGCCAAAAATTTTAACCAGATTTGTTTTGAATTTCTGATAGAATTTCTTTGTAGCTGATTTATTTTTAATTCTTCCTCTGGGGATTTTTGCTCTATTATTATTATTTTTTTAATTATATGTACCTCTCTTGAATGTTACTAATTTCCAGGTTCATAGTATGAAAGACCATTTGCTTGCCCTAGAAAGAGCTGGAAGAAAATGGTAATCAATTCCTCCTTACATTAGTGAATCTTTTAATAGTATTGCATTTTTCTAACTGATGGAGTAATACGTATTCATTCCTTTCTTTCGGTCAACAAAGGTAATGACCGTTTTTTATATTTCAGTGACCATTGAAGGTACTGAGGATGTAGTGATAATTAGTATGGTCCCAACCACAAGAAACTTCAAGTCGATGGCATGTTAAGAAAACTCATTGTGCCATTATGTGCTGTTACAATGGCATGCATATGGTGCCATGGGAGCAGACAGTAAGGAAGCCTTGATAGAAATGCTCCTATTTAAGTTGAATCTTAAAGGATTAACTGGAAATGCAGAAGAGGTGAATGGTGCATGGAACTGATAAGGATTACTCCCTACCTCCTTCCTTGGCCTTTCTCTCTTTTCTAGGTATTCTTACTTCCTAAGTCATCTCTAGTTACAAGACTGTCAATTCCATTTATATTCATGTGATTACTACATTTATACTTTAGCTCTGACCTTTCTACTGAATTCTAAATTCTTACCTGTTTATCCAGTATTGCACCTGAATACTTAATACCACATTTTGTGTATTTAATAATCTGAAAGTTAAGTTGTTAGATTGCTCTGTATCTAATTG
Source organism: Odocoileus virginianus (assembly GCF_023699985.2). NCBI lineage: Eukaryota > Metazoa > Chordata > Mammalia > Artiodactyla > Cervidae > Odocoileus > Odocoileus virginianus. Next base: position 21,236,926 of record NC_069679.1, read on the forward strand.
AACCAGTCTCAGAATAGGTCAATTCAGTTAAACAGTTGTGTCTCATTTCAGGAGACAATGATGAAGATGGGTCTCAAAGTTAGGCCTTTATTGTATGAGCAAGCAATCGTGTATTTAATAAGAGGCATTTCTATGGGAAATAAAGAAAACCAAAGGTTATGTTTGGGGCAGAAGATAAACCCAGTCTGGGTCCAGAGGGCAGCCAGAAGAAAGAAGAGATTTTCAGATGTAGGGATGAAAGTACCTTTTGCAGTTTGGATGTCTCTGATGATGTCATTGGGTGTTCATGTAAACTTTCTGAGTGGCCCACACAGCAGTAAGCGCAAAGGTTGTCTAAACATGGCTATTATTGCAGTTTCTCTGGGGTTTATGTCAAGATGTTTATAGTCAATTTGCAGGGCTAAAGGGAAAAAAGCAATTTTTTTCCCCCTTAGAAATTCCAAGTCAAAAGAAATTTTGGGAGAAAATAGGGGGAAAATCAGAAATGTTTGGAATTTATTAGACAGATATTTGCGAAATTAGAAGAATTTGATATCCAACTGAACTTACAGATAGAAAAGAAAACCTGAAAGACAATTAAAAGAAATAGAACCTGATATATCCACAAGTGTATATTATAGTTACTACGGAGACATTTTTTCTCTCTAAAATCACCCTCATTACATCAAAGAAAGCCAAAGACAGACTAATTTGTTTGCAAAACAAATCTAATTTCAATAAGCCTGGCCTGCTTATTTCTGTAAGTGAAGCAAGAATGATGATTTGACCATATAGGCTCTTTTAAATCTGGTTTGCTAGAACTTTTTGTATGCAATCTCTTATTGAACTTTGAAAAGTTTCTAAAGGCCAAGAAAACACGTCAAGGCCTCGACATTAGATTTTGCCTACAATATATACAGCTTTGGGTGAATTATTTTCTTCTTGAAGGCCCTCAAATATCCTGAGTATACAGCTTTGGGTGAATTATTTTCTTCTTGAAGGCCCTCAAATATCCTGAGATTCCTGTACCAGCCAGGGAGTGACCTCCCTTACTTGGTTAGACTGCTTGGAGTCCTGTACACAACGCACCACACTGTGTTTATGAAAGGCTTTACTGGCTTCAGAGTCAACCTTAGTTCCTGAAAGCTGTCTGCCATATCTGATTTTATGCACATCGTTCTCAAATTATGTTTCTGATTGTGTCTGTTACAAGGAGAACACAGTCTTGTTGAACTTATGCAAATAAATATTAATATATTGCTATGAAAAATAAGAATATTCAGAGTTTTTAAGTTCTAGAGGGATTAGGAATTGAAAAAAAAATTATTGCTCTATTTTGCTCACAAATTTACACTTTACAAATTGCTCTAAGTCATAGTTAACTTAAGAGAAATAAAAAATGTCTTCTTAAATCTAGAAAAAAAAAATCAAAGAACAATCAGTTTTGTTCCAAATGTTATAAAAATTATAGTCATCCTCATCAGTTCATTCAGTCTCATGTTATTATTTCTTATTTTGCTTGAATCCAGTTTTTCCATTTGTTCTGGAAACTCTTAACCAGTTTAGTTTTAAAATCTTAAAGTTAATGGAAACCTGCACTCGCTAGAGTCTTTTCCATCTCCTTGAAGATGAAGTGTATTTGCAAAAGCATCAAACAATAACTACCAATTTCAAAAGACTCAAAAATGATCATGATTAATGATCTGATGAGGGTTTGTATTAATGCAATTGACAAGGAAATTTTGTTCTTTCTATGGCACATATAACATTTTAAGATAGCTAGAATTATAAGTGATTATTTATACAAGGGCCTCTCATTTCTAGAAATTTCATGCAATTCTAGAATATATATGTAACTATACAACTACAACATAAGGAAGGCCTAGTATTACTTCTTATTTGACAATGTTTCCCATATAATTTAGCATATCAAATAAGCCTAGTTAGCTTAGCGTTTCTTTCCTTCTTTCTTTTTTAAATAAAGAGAATAAAGAACTCTTTTGAAACGGTCCAAGAGCTTTCTGGAAAAATCCCAAAGTTAGTTTGAAGTTGAAAATACTTCATTTAGAATTTCAGTTTTGGAAGTTTGGAAGTTTGTTACATATATCAAAAGATTTGAACACGTGACTAAATACGGGTTACAGATTATTATAAAACAACACTTAGTTATCTATTTAAAGTGACAGGAGATTTCAAAGGCAACTACAGCTGAAGAAAATTTAGCTCTTTTAATATGGATAAGATTCAGTTTTCTAAACTAGTCAAATATCTAATTAAGACAACATGAAGCACAGGAAATTATTTTGAAAAGACATAAAATCTTTGCTTTCTAGGCAAATTACTTAAAAGGTGAAGAAAAAATCTTTCATAACATCTAAGATCAGATCAATAGTCCAATAGAACTTTGCCCTTTTAGAAGATGAAAGAAAATTAAGTTTTAGTTTCAGAAAAGTAAACTATAGCTACTAAAGATTACTTTTCAAACCCCTATAATAATAATTTTAGCAACTTGACTGCACAAGGTAAAATTCTCTTTTTCTTGCTTTCCTTCCAACTTTCTATGTCATTTTGTTCTTTACATTCCTCTTCCCTATTCTAAAATAACCATTTTTACTTTAGGAACAATTACCTCTTTACCCTAAACAATAATGTATCTTTATACCTGATACCTTTTCTTACCCCCAAACACTTCCACTTTCCTTACATAGAAAGTTGTTTTGCTTATTATTTCTAGTAGTTTTAGTTAGTAAACTCTGGGAGTTGGTGATGGACAGGGAGGCCTGTCGTGCTTCGATTCATGGGGTCGCAAAGAGTCGGACACAACTGAGCGACTGAACTGAATTGAACTGAATTGAAGAAGTAGACAATTATAAAATGTCTGTTACAATGTATTTTTAGATTGGCAAGTTTATGGATACATTTTATTATTTCTAGACACATACATCTTTTTAAAAAATGTCTTACAATCTTATTTTTGTACAGTACAGTACAAAAATATTTTGTATTGTACAGTCTTACAATGTGGCACAAGACATGTTTACTAACAAATCCAAGTATCTTTCATTTCCCTATAATAAGAAGCCTAAAGTATATAAATCGAAATTCAGTAATTAGTGTTTCATTATTTTATCTTATTTGTAATCATCTAGTTACTACATAAATTTCCATCATTTAACTTGTTAGAAAACTTTAAAGGTTTTAAGTTAAGAAAGATTTGGGAAAACTATTTTAAGTACACAATATACAAAATATAATTATTATTGAAAAGTTTACCTAAAAACTCTTATCTCAGATTTATCTATCCCAAATAATTATTTTTAGACTACTCACAAAAGAGAAATTAGATGTCAGCCATAATTCTAAGTTATTGTTTTTTCTTATTGACAAGTTTCATAATAGAGATATCCTGAATTTATTTAACTAATAAACCTAGGCAGAAAAAAAGTATGTCTGTATCATATTTGATGTTGATAACTTTAAAAACATCCATTTTAATTAAACAAACAAACTATCTCTGTTTACCAAAGGTAATATCAGATCACATGAACTTCAAGAGTATTCAGGTTAGTTTCTGTATTTCTAAGTTTTATATTTATATTTATATAAATATAATATATTTATATTTTAGGAATATTTAATTCATAGGTTTAATTTTAATCCAATTACATAGACCTCATCACAATTTAATTTTGCCAATACCATATGGAGGTAGATAAACAACACACATCTACAGCATAGGCAGATACAAACATATAGATAGATCAGTTCAGTTCAGTTCAGTCGCTCAGTCGTGTCCAACTCCCTGTGACCCCATGGATTGCAGCACGCCAGGCTTCTCTGTCCATCACCAACTCCCAGAGCCTGCTCGAACTCATGTCCATCAAGTTGCTGATGCCATCCAATCATCTTCTCCTCTGTTGTCCCCTTTTCCTCCTGCCTTCAATTTTTCCCAGCATCACGGTCTTCTCAAATGAGTCAGTTCTTCTCATCAGGTGGCCAAAGTATTTGAGTTTCAGCTTTAGCACCAGTCCTTCCAATGAATATTCAGGACTGATTTCTTTTAGGATTGACTGGGTGGGGTTGCTTCTAGGATTGACTCCTTGCAGTCCAAGGGACCTTCAAGAGTCTTTTCCAACACCACAGTTCAAATCAATTCTTCGGTGCCCAGCTTTCTTTATAGTCCAACATGACTACTGGAAAAACCATAGCTTTGACTAGATGTTTTAGATAGATAGTTTTAGATAGACTCTGTATCTATCTATCTATATAGATAGATACCGAGATCTTACAGGTTTTGTTCTCAAATGTTACCTATGAGTCAGGTAAAATAATACTAAACTCACTAGGTTATAAAAGGACAGATCCAAATTTTATTTTGGCCATTGAAGTAAATTAAGTTCACCTGCTCAGATGACTAAAGCTTTTTATTAATATTTGTGGAGAAGACATTTAAGATTTTCCATTAGCCCAGGTTCTAAATTGTTTTCTTCTTCTTTTTTCTGAAAATATTTCTCCTTAAGTTTGCATTTTAAAGAATGGCTCTTAGGTCTTAGAGAAGACAGGGGTAGAAAATCTACATCACAAGGACACAGAGAAAGTACTGAAGTTTTGGGGGGAATGCATGTGCATGTGCTAAGTCTCTTCAGTTGTATCAGAATCTTTTTGCCTATTATTAGAGATCCAGTGTAATTACTATTTAACTTTTTTTAGAAAAATAAAAAGTTTTTTTAAAAGTGCAGGACAACTGTATTTCCAATGTCCTGATTTTCTACAGTATCTGTGTATATCTGAAGGTAAATAGGAAAGGGTCTGAGTGAATTTTAAGTTGCTTTCAGAATTATGCTTTTGCACCTTTAGAGGTTCAAGCTGCACATTAATAGTTATGATTCTAACTCATTTTTTTCCCTCTCCTGCATTCTTGCAAGCTATCTTTAAAGGACTGGATCACTGCTTCTATTATAATGCATAGGGATTGACTAGTCCACTGAAACAAATTATTTTGATTTTTTATGTGTGTGTGTGATCAGAAAGAAAATTTGTTACTAAGGTAGAAATTAAAAGATCTCGATCAGGAACTTCAGGGTTTAGTGCAGTATGCCTTTGCAAAGTCTTTATAATGGCTTCAACAATGCCTTTGGGTGCTCTCCTTTCTGAATACACAGTTCAACCTTAAGAATCCACCTTAATAGGGGAAATCCTCTATTATTGCTCCTTTCAGCCCCTGAATAGTAGCCTCCACCTGAGACTTCCCAGGTCTTTTGTAGGAGGATCTGAGAGAAATTCTAGCCATCCGTTTTCTCTTTGATGCCTCCTGAGAAATCTGTATGCAGGTCAAGAAGCAACAGTTAGAACCAGCCATGGAACAACAGACTGGTTCCAAATTGGGAAAGGAGTACGTCAAGGCTGTATATTGTTACCCTGCTTATTTAATTTATATGCAGAGTACATCATGTGAAATGCCAGGCTGGATGAAGCACAAGCTGGAATCAAGATTGCTGGAAGAAATGTCAATAACCTAAGATATGCAGATGATACCACCTTATGGCAGAAAGTGAAGAGGAACTGAAGAGCCTCTTGATGAAAGTCAAAGAGGAGGATAGAAAAGCTGGCTTAAAACTCAACATTCAGAAAGATCATGGCATCTGGTCCCATCACTTCATGGCAAATAGATGAGGAAGCGATGAGAGACTTTATTTTCTTGGGCCCCAAAATCACTGCAGATGGTGACTGCAGCCATGAAATTAAAAGACACTTTCTCCTTGGAAGAAAAGCTATGACAAAAAAAAGCTAGTCAGCATTTTAAAAAGCAGAGACATTACTTTGCCTACAAAGGTCCATCTAGTCAAAGCTATGGTTTTTCCAGTAGTCATGTATGGATGTGAGCGTTGGACTGGAAAGAAAGCTGAGTGCCGAAGAATTGATGCTTTTGAATTGTGATGTTCGAGAAGACTCTTGACTCCCTTGGACTACCAGGAGATCAACCATTCAATTTTAAAGGAAATCATTTCTGAGGATTCATTGGAAGGACTGATTCAGAAGCTGAAGATCCAGTACTTTGGCCACCTGATACAAAGAACTGACTCATTGGAAAAGACCCTGAAGATGGGAAAGATTGAAGGCAGGAGGAGAAGAGGACAACAGAAGATGAGATGGTGGGAAGATGGCATCACTGACTCAATAGACATGAGTTTGAGCAAGCTGCTGGAGCTGGTGATGTACAGGGAAGCCTAGCGTGCTATAGTCCATGGGGTTGCAAAGAGTCAGACACAACTGAGTGAACTGAACTGAAGAAAGCACAGGATATATTTGGAAAAAAACAGCTACCTGGCCAAATCATAATCTGAGTTATTATTTTAATAATTGAAGTTATACTGCATTTGTTCCTCTTATTCACTTTTTTTCTTGCATGTCAAATAAAATAAAATGAGTTAGTTTCATTGTATCTCATAGCATCATGTGGCAAAAAGCTGTGGTTTTATTTAGGCTTTAGTGTCTGAAAATCAGCATTGCAAACCAACAAGCTATATGGCTAGAACAAGTATATCTCTTGGTTTTCTGTTCTTCCCTGATTTCAAAAGTCATTCACTGTTTTCATTGGAGTTAATCCAGTAGTAGTTTATTAGTAATGTTGCCAATCTCAACCATATTCAAGGCAACACCCAAGACAGTGACTTTTGGTAAGTCATTGATTTGGAAAGTTCTCCTTCAGGAAATATCTTTCCCTATTGCTCTTTTTGCAATTCTGGAGGCCAGTGTTTTGAATTATCACTTTTATTTAATAGTGATTCCCTACATTGTTGCTGCAACAACCAACAGGGGAAGTTGTTTAATATGCAGCACTTCTGATTCAATGATGGACTTAGAAATGTGAATATTTGGTATAAGGGAAAAAAATGATTTTCCTCTACTCTTCTAGGTTCTTGGCTGAGACATCCAGGTAATAAAAGACAGATTAATAGGGGAAAAAGAAACAGAAGTTTAATAACATATATGCCTCCTGTATACATGAGAGATACTGAGGGAAATTGAGTTACTCCCCACAAAAGCTCAAGATACCATCTTAAATATCTTCTCCAGCTGAAGATAAAAAATGCTGGAGGAGACAGAGGGTGGGGTGGATCAAGGGAGAAGACGAAGGTTATGGAAGGTCACCAGGAAAGCACAGTAAAAAAAAGGTATGATTATTAAACAGATTAATTTTTTGCTGCCTTCTCCATTCATTGATAAGTTTCTAGAAATGTGGTCATCCTCCTCTTCCTGGTATACTGAGGGGTCACCCTTAACAATGGAGATTTCACTTATAAATATCCCTTGCTGTGTGCTGTTCTTAGTCGCTTAGTCACGTCTGACTCTTTGCGACCCCATGGACTGTAGCCCACCAGGCTCCTCTTCCCATGGGATTCTCCAGGCAAGAATACTGGAGTGGGTAGCCATTCCCTTCTCTAGGGGATCTTCCCGACCCAGGGGTCAAACCCAGGTCTCCCTGATTGCAGGTGCATTCTTTACCATCTGGGCCACCAGGGAAGCCCATAAATGTCCCGTACAAAAGGGTAACTTCTACCTGGCTTTCAGAGTTTTCCCCGTGTCTGTTCTTTCTTAAAATAATCATCCTAAGGTAATCCTTTTCCAAAGAAACACATTTTGGGGTAACAAGAAATGAGACTTTGAGAAATACTGCCTTAAAGAGCAAACAAGTTATGAGGATAGTGATTCATAAATTAGGGTGAATTAATTTACTTGAATTGCTTTCTTTCTAATAGAAATTCAAAAATATGTATACCTATGACTGATTCATGTTGATGTTTGACAGAAAACAACAAAATTCTGTAAAGCAATTATTCTTCAATAAAGAAAATAGATTTTTTAATTAAAAAAGTAAGGAAATTGAGTGAGGAATAGGGTTCATTCTAAGCAGACGTGCAGTGGTGATGTGAAAGTCCAAGTGAGAAAAGTGGCTACCTGTAAAGAAAAGCCTGTATGGCTTATTTGTTAATAAGTGGGAGAGGGATGTGCAGCTGTGAAAGCATTGAAGATGCTCTTATTAATTGTGATTTTTTTTCCTTTGCTAATTTCTTCCAATATTTCTGTTTGAACTATTTCATGTGACTTAATTTTCTTTCCATGGGACTAATCTTACAAATAGTTAAAACCACTTGGAAATGTGCTGAAGAGCATTTAAAAATTGAATGACAGTATTCTGGTTTTAGAAAACTATGCTGTTGGAATTATTTCTGTTCAGTCTAACAAGGGCCAAGTGGATTTGGAAAAGAAACTGTTTCTACACAATATTTATTTCTGGCCAGTTCTATAGAACTGTTGAAAATTTCTTTAAAAACTCATCATACTCTATTTTTTAAATGGTATTTCTATTTCTTTCTGTTTGTGGCATAATAACTACATGAACAGATGCATGCCTGTTAAGACCTAGTTGCTACTCTTTGGCAGCCCTTCTTGTCGAAAAGACTTATTCACTAGTCTCCATCAGTTTAAGCATTAAGAATAATGTCTTTGGCTTGACCAGCAAGCTATTTTATTGTCTAGCTAAATGTTTAATCTCGGCAGAAGCTCTTCATAACTCCTACTTCATAGCTGCGCCAGTGACACTTCTTATTTTAACAGTGTCAAATTATGCCCAATTTATTTTGTTTGATTTCCTTGTTGTGAACTGTTATGTGTTCTCCAAACCTTCTTTCTGGAAGTTAACCCACAGCGGGGAGACACTTGTCACAAGGTGACTTTACTAGCAGTACTTTCTCCTCGGTGATAGAATTGGCTCACCTGCCAGCTCCAAATGGCTTCCCCCAAACACATAATGGCTGCCTCCCACTGAGATCTGAAGCAACCTCCTACATCTTGGAATCTGGCCAAAATGACACTGCTGAGATACACAACCAGGAACTCTGTTATGTTTTCTGATGTGGAAATGGGACAACAGAACAGTGAACAAACCTCCCTAATTTGAGACTCTCCTTCATGGAGGATGCATATTATAATCTTAAATTTTAAATAGGAAAAAAAATTACATATTTAAAGATTAAAAATAGGGATATAATTTTGTAAAAGGAGATTTGAACAAATGAGCAGCCAATAGATCTGAATAAAAGTCCCAAAAATGTATTACACATAATGTTGCCACCTAGTAGCTTACAACTATTTTTGTAGCATTGAAAGTTTTGTTCAGTTATATCACAAAATGTTTAGCTCTTTCTGTATTACAGTTGAAAAAAAATAGTTTATTATATTCAGGAAGATAATGTGCTCTAAAATCTAATATCTATAACTATTGTGGGGGAAGGAAAATAATTTTCTGTCTACCCTTCTAGGTTCTTGGCTGAGACACCCCTGTAATAAAAAGACAGATTGATGGGAGAAAAATAAACAAAATATTGATAACATGTATATTTCCTGTACACTCAGGAAAGATACCCAGGAAAACTGAGTGACTTCCCCAAATGGGCCAAACTACCATCTTAAATATCACCTCCAGATAAAGAAAAAAGATTTGGAGGTGGTGGGGTTAGGGGAAGGCCAGTATGGAAAATTACTAGGAAAAGCAAGAGTGAACAAGGACGGGGTTGTTATGCAGATTTAAGTCCCTGCCTTCTACATTAATAAGAATTTTTAGAGTCATCCTTCTCTTTCCCACTACAGAAATGGAGGCACTCTTGAAAAAATGGAGATTTCCTTAATATATGTAGATATCTCTTTCAAAATGGTAACTTCTACTTGGTTTTTAGAGCTTCTCCAGTGTCTGGTCTTTCTTAAAAATAATCAGCCTAAAATAATCCTTAGGCCAAAGAAGCATATTTTGGGATGCAAATTCCTCTCTCCTTCAGTATTATATTTCGACTTATTGTAGTTTATTGTGTTGAAATCCCTATGGATTAATTCTCCTTGACTGGAACCTCTTGTGGCAAGAGATTCTAGCATCTGAGCTTTAGGGAGTCAGTTGCTCTCCTTATTCGATTTCTTTACTTTCTCATCTCAATAGTGATGATTTTTAGTTTGTTTGAGGCAAATTACAGTGATGTGCATGCATAGTTCCCATTACTGTCAATAGGAATTACACACAGTGACAGAAGAATAGACCCCATATGTTTATGAAGAATGAATGATTTGAAGCATCTGTGAAACATTCTTAAAGGCATCTCTATCACTGCATGCAATCACAGCAAGTTTTATTTTTGAAGAAGTTTAAGAGTTTCCCTTATTATATAGACTTTAAGGAGTTTGCCACTGTAACTAAACTATGTATTAAAAAAAAAAAACTACAGTGAGACACTTCTATGGATGTCAAAGTAACTTAAAAATATGACATCCTGTTTCAAAAAATAATGTTTCTTTTGTGGTACTTCCCATGTGCATGTGTCTTTTAATACTGTATTAGCATTTTTATTATGTGAAACTCTACTCAGAGATTATAGTCATGTTTGGCAGATAGTTTTTTAAAGTTTTATTTTTAAATAATCTTAGTTTAACAGAAAAGGTGCAAAGGTGGTATAGAGAGTTACTCTATACCCTCCATCTAGTTTCTCCTAATGCTAATCCTTTGTATAATCATGGTACATTTATCAAAATTAAAATTTTCATAGGTTCAGTATAATTAATAGACTTCATTCAGAATTTGCCATGTCCTTTTTCTAGTCTAGCATCAAATTCAGGTTACCATGTGCACTTAACACTCATATACCTTCACTTAATTCTCAGGGGAGTTTCTCAAATCTTTCCTTGTTTTTCATGTCATTGACAAGTTTGGAGAATGCTGCTCAAGAATTTGGTAAAGTATCCCTCAATTTAGATTTGTCAGATGTTTTCTTATGACTAGACTGGAATTATGGTTTTTTGGAAGAATACCACAGAGGTGAAGTGCCCTTTTCATCACATCAAGGAGTACCTGTTATCTACATGACTTACCAAAGGTGATATTAACCTTGATCACTTGGTTAACGTCATGTCTGCTAGGTTTCTCCAGTGTAAAAGTAATATTTTTCTTCCTTTTCTATATTCAAATCTTCCAATTTCAAATTACCAATGAGTCACTAAGTCCAACTTACCCTGAAGAGGAAGGAAATTAAACTCCACTTTCTGGCAGGAGGATATTTATGTGTATTATTTAGATTTCTTCTGTAAAGATTTGTCAGTCTTTACTTGTCTATATATCTATTTAACTTCCCAGTTGGTGCAGTGGTAAAGAATCTGTCTGCCAATGCAATAGACACAGGAGACGGGTTCAATCCCTGGGTTGGGGAGATCCCCTGCAGAAGGGAATGGCTACCCACTCCAGTCCTCTTGCCTGGAGAATTCCTTGGACAGAGGAGCCTGGTGGGCTACAGTCCATGGGGTCACAAAGAGCTGGACACGACTGGGCAACTAAGCACACACACACACTCACAGACTCATCTATTTATTCATTCATTTAGTCATGTGTTTATATCAGCATTGACTGAAGGGTATTTATTTTATTCTTTTGATAACAACTCAATATTATGGTTTTTAATTTTGATGATCAAACAAAAACAGATTCGACCCATGGGGGCTCAACAGAGGTTGCCTCCTCTGTTCTTTTGACATGCTTCCATTCTTTCTTATTTCTAAATTTTTGAACACTTATTTAGTGCTACAAGATGCTTCGCATTTAGTTTGGTCCTCTTTCTCTAGTTTCTTTTTTAAAAATAATTTTATATTTATTTTGGCTGAGTTGGGTGTTCCTTCCTGCATGGGCTTTTCTCTAGTTGTGGTGAGCAGGGGCTACTCTCTAGTTGCAAACACAGGCTTCTTACTGTGGAAGCTTCTCTTGTTGTGGAGCACAGGCTTTATAAGCACAGGCTTGAGTAGTAGTGGCTCCTGGGCTCTGGAACACAGGCTCAGTAGTTTGGGCTCATGGGCTTAGTTGCTCCATGCAACAGCATGTGGGATCTTCCCAGATCAGGGATCGAACCTGTGTCTCCTCCATTGGCAGGCAGATTCTTCACCACTGAGCCACCCAGGAAGCCTCTTTCTAGTTTCTTAAGTTGGACGATAGTTATTTATTTTAGATTTTTGTTCTTTCCTAATACAGGCATTTAATGGTAAAAATTTCCTCAAAGCACTGTTCCATATGCACTTGAAAATAATGTACAGTATAGTTTTGTTGGGTGGAACACATGATAAATATATAATAAACTATATTATCTGATTATTTTTGTCAAGTCATCAATACCCTTACTGTTTTCCTCCTACTTATTCTATCAGTTACTGAAAGACAAAAGCCTCTAACTCTAAACATGAGCTTCACTATCTTTTTTCTTTTCTTTCTTTTAAAAACCTATCAGTATTTGATTCATGCATATTGAATTTCTGTTGTTAATACATATTTAAGATATTTATGCCTTTAATATCCTAAATATTTAAGCAAAAACAAGACTTGGAGCTGACTGTGGCTTGGATCATGAGTTCCTTATTGTAAAATTCAGGCTTAATGTGCAGAAAGTATGGAAAAGCACTAGGCCATTCAGGTATGACCTAAATCAAATCCATTATGATTACACTGTGGTGATGAATAGATTCAAAGGATTAGATCTGGTAGACAGAGTTTCTGAAGAACTATGGACAAAGGTTCATAACATTGTACAGAAGTGTTGACAAAAACCATCCCCAAGAAAAAGAAATGCAAGAGGCAAAGTGGCATTCTTTGAGGACTTAATATAGCTGAGAAAAGAAAGGAAGTGAAAGGCAAAGGAGAAAGAGAAAGATATACCTATTGAAGACAGAGTTCCAGAGAATAGAAGAGAGAGATAAGAAAGCGTTGTTAAGTGAACAATGCACAGAAATAAAGGAAAACAATAGAATGGGAAAGACTAAAGACCTCTTCAAGAAAATTGGAGATACCAAGAGAACATTTCATGCAGAGATGGGCACAATAAAGGACAATAACAGCAAGGACCTAATAGAAGCAGGCGATTAAGAAGAGGTGGCAAGAATATGCAAAAGAACTACACAAAAAAGGTCTTAATGACTCAGATAACTACAACAGTGTGGCCACTCACCTAGAGCCAGACATCCTGCAGTGTGAAGTGAAGTGGGCCTTAGGAAGCATTGCTATGAACAAAGCAAGTAGAAATGATAGAATTCCAACTAAACTATTTACAATCCTGAAAGATGACATTGCATTCAATATGCCAGCAAATTTGGAAAACTCAGCATTGGCTACAGGACTGGAAAAGGTCAGGTTTCATTCCATTCCCAAAGAAAGGCAATGCCAAAGAATCTTCAAATTATCTTTCAATTGTGCTTATTTCGCATACTAACAAGATAAAGCTCAAAGTCATTCAAGATAGGCTTCAACAGCATGGGAACCGAGATCTTCCAGATGTACAGACTGGATTTAGAAAAGGCAGAGGAACCAGAGATTAAATTGCTAACATCCGTTGAATCATAGAAAAAGCAAAAGAATACCAAGAAAATATCTACTTCTCCTTCATTGACTATGCTAAAGCCTTTGATTGTGTGGATCACAACAAACTGGAAAATTCTTAAAGAGATGGTAATACCAGACCACCTTACTTGCTCCCTGAGAAACCTGTATACAGGTCAGGAAGCAATAGTTAGAACAGGACAGGGAACAATGGACCAGTTCAAATAGGGAAAGGAGTACATCAAGGCTGTATATTTCACCCTGCTTATTTAACTTACATGCAGAGTACATAATGTGAAATGCTAGGCTGGATGAATCAAAAGCTGGAATCAATATTGCTGGAAGAAATATCAACAACCTCAGATATGCAGATGCTGCTGCTTCTGCTAAGTCACTTCAGTTGTGTCTGACTCTGTGCGGCCCCATAGATGGCAGCCCACCAAGCTCCACCATCCCTGGGATTCTCCAGGCAAGATCACTGGAGTGGATTGCCATTTCCTTCTCCAATGCATGAAAGTGAGAAGTGAAAGTGAAGTCGCTCAGTCGTGTCTGACTCTTAGCGACCTCATGGACTGCAGCCTACCAGGCTCCTCCGTCCATTGGATTTTCCAGGCAAGAGTACTGGAGTGGGGTGTCATTACTTTCTCTGGATATGCAGATGATACCACTCTAATGGCAGAAAGCAAAGAGGAATTATAGAACCTCTTGATGAGAGTGAAAAGAGTATAGTGAAAAAGCTGGCTTAAAACTCAACATTCAAAAAACTAAGATCATGGCATTCAGTCCTATCACTTCATGGCAAATAAATTGAGAAAAAGTGGAAACAATGATAGATTTTATTTTCTTGGGTTTCAAAATCACTGCGAATGGTGACTACAGCCACAAAATTAAAAGACATTTGCTCCACAGAAGAAAAGCTATGAGAAACCTAGACAGCATATTTAAAAAGCAGAGACATCACTTGCCAACAGAGGTCTGTATAGTCAAATCTATGGTTTTTACAGTAGTTATGTATGAATGTAAGAGTTGGACCATGAAGAAGGCTGAATGCTGAAGAATTGATTCTTTTGAACTGTGGTGCTGGAGAAGACTCTTGAGAGTCCCTTGGACTGCAAGGAGATCCAACCAGTCAGACTTAAAGGAAATAAACCCTGAATATACATTGGAAGGACTGATGCTGAAGCTGAAGCTCCAATACTTTGGCCAGCTGATGATAAGAGTCAACTTTTTGGAAAAGACTCTGATGCTGGGAAAGATTGAGGGCATGAGGAGAAGGGGACCACAGAGGATGAGATGGTTGGATGGCATCATCGACTCAATGGACATAAGTTTGAACAAACCCTGGAAGATAGTGAAGGATAGGGAAGACTTACATGTTATAGTCCATGGGATTGCAAAGAGTTCTACATGACTTATCAAATAAACAACAACATGTCATCTTTGTGAATTGACCTATCATTGCATAACATTCCTTATCATCCATAATATCCCTGTTATGAATTCTATTTTATTGGAAATTAATATAGTTATTCCAGTTTTCTTTTGGTTAGTGTGTGCATGCTGTATCTTTCTCTATCCTCTTACTTTAATGAATGTACGTGATATTTAAAGTGGGTTGCTTTGAAATGGCCTCTAGGTGGATCTCATCTTATACAATCTGAGAATCTCTGTTGTTTAATGAGTATGTTTAGATAATTCTTATGTAAAATGATAATTGATTTGGTTGGATTTAAATATAGAAAGATACTAGACTTTTCCTATTTTGTTTTTATTAAATCTTTATTTCCCTTCCCTTATTTCTGTATTCTAGGATTTAATTGAACATTTTTTATAATTCTATTTTATTTTTGTTTATTTATTATTTATATCTCTTTTAAAAACTTTTGGTAGTTTCTATAGGATTTGCAATATAAATTTTTATTTTTCAATTTAAGCATGTTCCTTATAAACTGCATAGAACTGGCTTTTCTTTTGTAGACCCAATTTAGCAGTTTTTAAATTTATAATGGGAGATTTAGGCTATCTAGTGTAATGACCAATTTATTAATTTTATGGATTTCATCTTCCATTTGTGTTTTTCTATTTAATCTGTTTCCCTACTCATTTTTCTTTCCCATATTTTTGTTGGTTTGATTAAGTTGCCACTTATCTATTTTTCCTATGGTTATTCTAAAAATTCTTTTCTGATTTTCATTTAATTTATGGTTATATCCCTTCCTAACTCTCATATTCAGACAAATATTTTTTTCCTACTGCTGTTGGAAAACAAAATACCATATCACTCAGCAGATGCTGTGTTTCTTTTGGTTCCTTACTTCTTCATAAAGAGAAAATTACTGGGATGATTTTGCTTCTCTCATCTTTCCCTTCCCTACCCCAACCTAAATTTTAGAACATTATTTTCTCCTGTCTTACCCCTACTGAGATTTCTAAGTTTCAATTAGACAGCTTAGTGCTTTTAGCTCTGTACTATAATTAGAAATTTCTTTGCTCTATGTTTTCTCAGTTTTAAAAGACATAGAAAGCACTCATATAACATATTCCTATTATCCTACAGTATCTATCTACTGTCTATCCACCATCTATTTATCTATCTATAATCCATACAATTTATCTATCCTTTAAAGTTTATTATTTACCTTGGTTCCTTCTCTTCATCCTTTCTCACTATAAAGTCTGATTTTTGACTCGTTTGTTATTTGGCTTGAGTACTTATTTATTGTTGATATGGATTGAGTGATTACACTCTGATTTATTGTGGTCTAAAATTATCTTCCATCTTGATGTGTGACTGATTTCTCTCCATCAGTGATCTCTAGTTTGGTAGCTTCAAATGTTGCAAATGAGAGGTCGGGTGACCGTATGATTAATTTTTACTTATTGGTAATCTCTTTTCTGTCTTGATGCATTATTTCTTTATTTACACTTAGACTTCCATCTTTTTTTCTGAATGTGTCACATTCCATTTAAAAGGCAAAGAATAAGATTCTTAGCAGCAAATGAAAGAGCAACCATGTAAGATCTATATAAGGGAAACAGCATAATACTAATGGAAATTCTAAAATGATGTAACTGGAAAATAAGTTGTCAGTATTACACAGGAAGACTCATTCTATTATAGGTATCAATTATTTATAAAATAATATATATATAAATACATTTAAGGGGTATATCAGTTTGCTAGGACTGCCATAACTAAGTACCACAGACAGGGTAGCGTAAACAATAGAAACTTATTCTCTCACCGTCCTTGAGGCTAAAAGTTCCAGATCAAGGTGTTGGCAGGTTCTGTTTCTTCTGGGGCCTCTCAGATAGCCACCTTCTTGTGTATTCACACGGTCTTTCCTCTGTGAGTACACATCCCTGGTATTTTTTTGTGTGTCCAAATTTCTTCTTCTTAGGAAGACACTAGCCAGATTGGATTAAGCCCTACCCAGATGACCTCATCGTAGCTTAATCACCTCTTTAAAGGCCCTATCTCCACAGTTAGTCACATTCTGAGGTATTAGGGGTTAAAGTTTTAACATATGAATTTTTAGGGGAGACCACAATTCAACCCACAGAAAGGGTAATTTACTTTTCACAATAGTCTCTTTTGTCTCTTTCAAATTTTGTACAGTTTGATGTTATATCTTGTGAAAGATAAATAACTTCAAAACAACTGCTAGGGACCAAATGTTTACGTTTCCAAAGTTTGTGTGTTGAAACCTCAGTCTCCATGTGATAGTATTTGGAGATTGGGCCATCAGAAGGTAATTAGGTCATGAGTTGTACCCTGATTACAGGATTAGTGTCCTTATATGAAGAGACACGAGAGAGCCTGCTTCCCTTCTCTCTTTTGGCCGAATGAGGACAGAGTGAGACACCACTTAAAACACTGTAAATGAGGAAATAGGCCCTCATCAGACACTGGATCTACACAGGGCTTAATCATGGGCTTTCCAACCTCCAGAATCATGAGAAATCAATGCTTGTTGTTTGTTACCCAGGCTATGGTGTTTTTATTGTAGTAGTGTGAATTAATAAACTGACTGAGATAATGACTTTGTAATAAAAGATATCAAGCTGAAAACTTGATTTCCTATTGGTCCAATAGAAGAGGGATCTATACAATTTGGTCTGACAATTAATTTGAGTATTAAAATAAATGAAAATATATGAGTGTCAGTTTAGGTGAAAATATGTTTGAATTCATAAAAAAGATTACTTTATAAAGTATTTGTTATATGATTACTTTAAATGGAGATCTTTCAATATGATTCACCTTGCAGACATTTTCAGAAGTATTTTATTGTGTAAAGAGAATCACACCTGAAAATTTTTATTAACAGTTTAGTACCACCAAAGTAATATAACATGATTTTCATGTAGAGCAACTTTCATTCTTTGACATTCTATTCTCCTTTGAGTTACGTAGGTTTTGTTTCTGTTTAACAGTGAATTCACACTTACATTTGAATATAGTTTAAAATGGAATGAATAGAAATACTCTTAATGCAGTAGCCATAAAAAGGCAGTTGTATATATTACTCGCAGATATTGCATAGTTACCATGATAATCTAACGACTATGTGCTTCCTTGGAGGCTTTAAAGAACAGTGTGAACAGCCATCTTTCTGGTTTAAATATAGTCATGTATAGAAGCGAGAGGCTGTTTGGGTAGTTCTTAAGATCCCATTATGCCTTGTGATTACCGTAGCAACAGTTATAAAAAGAACACAAAAGCTGCACCTTCTGTAAAACTTGATACACAATTTGGAACTTTTATAAAGGTGGATACCAAATAGATTTCATCTACTAAAATGATTTCTTTTAAAGTAAATGTAGGACTACACTAAATGTTAATGAAAAGAATGTCTCATCAGAACACTATCCATTAATTTCTAATTTTTCATGATAATTCTTTAAAATCTAGACGACACACTACTATCTCAAGAAATTAGAGAGATATTTGTGCCCTTTAGAGCTGGCATTGTATCAAGTCATGAACTAACCAGCATTTTTCACTGACAATGCATTCATTGAGACTACAGTTTGTGAAAGAAGTGGTCTGCAAATGCTCTTCTTGGTTCTGTGATAATTAAGGTAGCTACCTGTAGAAACTTTCAGTTGTAACTAAATCAAAGATAATTTCGCTTAGGAATGGGGTAACTGTCTTCAGAGAGGCTATAGTTTTTTTAATAATGACAGTTTCATAGAGAACCTTTACAAACACATAAATACATGGCCCACCTCTCTGTCAACACCATGGCCCCCATTTTGCACTTGATAAATAGATTTGTATATACCATAGGAGGAAACTGGACTAAGTATTTTGACAGTAGACATATATCTGCACTCAACATGACAAGCTAGAAAAGGCTGCATGAATTCTAGACTTAAGAAGAAAATATTAAGTACAAGTAAGATCATAATTACTGATGCTTTTAGTATATGTTTACTCCAAATTGGAGTGTCTAGTGACAGAGCCCTTCTTAGGAAAATTAGACATCCTTCCCTAAAGAATTGAAATCATACTAAATGTCAAGAACCCAGCTAGAAAAACAAATTCAAGTTTGCCTAAATGACATCACCACCATTATATTGTAGCCATTCTACTAGGTTATTGCCATACTCAGATCATGTATTAACCACTATTTTGGAACATAATTTATCATGTTAGAGTAGATCATATTTCTGGCATTCTACAAGTAAGGATATACGGTCAAACACTTCAAAATGCTGTGTCTGGCCACTGGTGCAGCATATATGAGCCCCAAATTAACATGTTCAGGTACAACAAATTCTCTTGTTGCTGTACTATAATTCTAATATGTCCCCTCAGCCATAAGAAATAGAGGAGCGATATTATTGAGCCAATGTGTCCCATAAATTAGGTGGTGACCATTTGTTCCTGCAAAAGTAATATTTTTCCATCTGCTGGCTAACAGCTTATGAATACAAAGAGCAGATTTCCCAAATGCTTGTTTAAAAGTTTCAGTAAAGTATTTGTGGCATCATTTTGCTTCACCTATAGATATTTCTATCTGAAGCTGCCTGTTGTAGCAAAAAAAGACAAAACTAGAATGACATATCCTATCAGCTGTGTGTGTGTATGATATTTTTCTTCTTTTCAGTCTCCCCTTGTTTTTCTTTTGGTTTGGTTTCTGGGCTCCCTGGAAATCATGACTGTGCCTGTCTCTTACATTCCTGCTTTCAGGTCCAGCCTAGATAACTGGTTTCTAGCCATGAATACATCATCTGCTGGCTATTGGTCTATACTGGGGGTCCCATCTGTATTCTCCTCTTTCCTACCAACATGTCATCTGGATCTCTTTGATTGACCAAGGACTCTCAGTTCTGGCATTGTATATATTTATATGCTAAGTATATATCTACAGAGACTACCATAACTCAGTCCTGCCTACAAAAATGTTATGTAACCCTGTGTAGAATTTGAGGGCTGGAAACAATTCAGAATTGGAAAATGCATCAGTATAATCTCTGCAAAAGTGGAAAAGAGTTAGTTTTCCTAGCAGTTCCTGTGACTGAGGGAATGGTCTTGGGAGGAGACTTAAGACTTGCTTTCTTGTCAGCTTTATGATCTTGAGCAACTTTTTCTTATGAGAACTGGTGTAATGCAAACCTTAAGGAAGTTGACAGACACATAACTGGCGTGAACTGAATGGTCCTATGTACTTTTAGAGGCATTATCTTATCTCACCTATATAAGATGCACATTTGACCTTGTTTTTACAAATAAGAAGACTGAAGTTTATAGAGGTTTATGTGACATATCTAAAGTCACAGCTATTACATGACAACTCAGGAGTTCCAACCTAAGTCTGGGTTTGTATCCACCTAGCCTATTACAATGCTGGACTGAAGAAGCACAAGCTGGAATCAAGATTGCCGGGAGAAATATCAATAACCTCAGATATGTAGATGACACCACCCTTATGGCAGAAAGTGAAGAGGAACTAAAAAGCCTTTTGATGAAAGTGAAAGAGGAGAGTGAAAAAGTTGGCTTAAAGCTTAACATTCAGAAAGCTAAGATCATGGCATCGGTTCCCATCACTTCATGGGAAATAGATGGGGAGACAGTGGAAACAGTGGCTGACTTTATTTTGGGGGGCTCCAAAATCACTGTGGATGGTGATTGCAGCCATGAAATTAAAAGACGCTTACTCCTTGGAAGGAAAGTTATGACCAACCTAGATAGCATATTAAAAAGCAGAGACATTACTTTGCCAATAAAGGTCTGTCTAGTCAAGGCTATGGTTTTTCCAGTGGTCATGTATGGATGTAAGTTGGACTGTGAAGAAAGCTGAGTGCCAAAAAATTGATGCTTTTGAACTGTGGTGTTGGAGAAGACTCTTGAGAGTCCCTTGGACTGCAAGGAGATCCAACCAGTCCATCCTAAAGGAGATAAGTCCTGGGTGTTCATTGGAAGGACTGATGCTGAAGCTGAAACTCCAGTACTTTGGCCACCTCATGCAAAGCGTTGACTCATTGGAAAAGACCCTGATGCTGGGAGGGATTGGGGGCAGGAGGAGAAGGGGATGGCAGAGGATGAGATGGTTGGATGGCATCACCGACTCGATGGAAATGGGTTTGAGTAAACTCCGGGAGTTGGTGATGGACAGGGAGGTCTGGCATGCTGTGATTCATGGGGTCACAAAGAGTCGGACACAACTGAGAGACTGAACTGAACTGAACTGAAGCCTATTACATTACAGCTGTCTCTGAGGATGCAAAATGAAAGCATAATAAAACAAGTAGCAAGAACAACGAAACTTAAAGACACTGAAGAGTAACTGCGTTATGAAAAACTTAACAGAACTATAAAGAAATTTATTTTTTGAGAAAGACTTTGATCAAAAATGCACCTGTCCAAAGGATTACTTGATATTACATTTAATTCACTGTTATGAGACAGTATATTTTGAATTTTTCTTAAAACTTAAAACATTTTAAATAAGATTTTTAAGATAATAGGCTATTCTTCAAATAATTATTTCTTTTGTCAAGTTCTTGAGTAGGAGCTACATGCAACTGCTGCAGTGCAAAGAAGTGCAGTTCCAGTAGAGTTTCTGAACATTCTGACCCTTCACTGTATTGAATCTGGTCTCTCTCCTACACTGGAAGGTTAATCTGGCAAGTATTCTATCAGACACTCTCAGAGCTCAGCATGCAAAGAAACGCTTTGGTGTTGCATTGTCTGATTTGGGTCTACATGAGGCACCATGAAGATGATTTCCATAGTCATAACAAGATTGTATTTTCAGGAAAAAAAAAAATGCTTCAAGCTGGGCTCATTTGATACTCTTATTTATCACATATTTTTTATTAAAGAAGATACTAAAGCTTAGATTTCCTCTCTTTCCTTTGTATCGTCAACTGTGTTTGAAGTAGATTTTAGTGTTGTTTTTACCAAGGTTTCACCTTCAGACAGCAGCTTTCATCACCAAGTTGGAGTCTTCGTTCAGCATTTTTAGAGCAGTCAGGGGTGAGGCCTTCCTGCTCCCACAGCCCCATTAATAAAGGGAGCTCTGACTCTGCAGCCACTGGCCATGGCTCCCAGCACAGCCACCCATCACAGCACAGTAGTAAATCAGCCCTGCGTGTTTTCCTAATTTCAGGTTTGGTCTGACTTAATCCATCTAATAGGAAAAACATCTGGTCTAGTTTTACTTTTAATCTGTTCCTTACATCAGGAACCTTATCGCCCTGGGACCAAGTAGTAACAAGAGGTCAGTTCTTGTACCTGGGTATGGCTATACATGGTCCATGCCTAATAAGGGCCTGCTTTCCATTTATGCTTTTCAGTCCTTTACAGACCTTCATTAACAATAAAGCATTGACAGCACAATCAGTTTGGGGTTGTAAATTCCCTGATTAGTGAAAAGCCTGTGTTGTGACATAACTTGGGTCAAGAGGAGCTGGATACATAATCTAGGGTAAAGGAGGTGGTTAAAGTTATTTTTCAGTGATAAATTTGCAAAGGTCTGAGTGTTTAACAGCCTTTCCATTAAGGATAAATATTCTAAAATATTGTGTCTGAGTTGAATTTTACTTTTACATGGTTGCATTATGACATACAAAATATTATTTTAAAAATATATGGAAATATCTTTGAGGAAGCAATAAAATACTGTCATATGGAGTCAGTTTAGTTTCTGTTTATATTAGGCATACAAGATAGCACAGCCTATTTAACCTTTTTGAAATGACCATAAAATGACTTAATTTTAACATTTTTGACTACAGTTAGAAGCAGTTTGGGGTTTTAGAAATCATTTCAATGAAAAGGGAGCAGGGGTCATTTGGTTTCCCAAACAGCATTTTCCAGTTTCTTTGTTTTCCTCCTGACATTCATTTCTGATTATTTTTCTACTCCTAGCTCTCCTTCTTCCTATCACCATAACTTCCAGAACTCTTTCTTTCTCTCTTTTGATTTTGAGAAAACTTTTGATATAGTGTGAAGATAGCTTTTCTGATTGAGCTGAGATCAATTGTTGCAAAGATGCCTATCTCCCCACTTGGCTTTCTACTCCTCTGAATTGGTTAGAAAATCATGGACAACATGAGGTAACAGGGGACTCTATAGGAATTAACTTTAAATAGCCCCGGGCCTAAAAGCTCTTCCCAAATCTACAGTATGTTAGGGGACTTTCACTCCCCAAAGTAATGTAGCTGTTTATGCACTCCTGCCTCTGAGTTCCTTTTAACTGGGGCCTGAGGAAGAGTGCATAAGCAACAGTACTTCGGCAAGCAGGAATTAATTATTGAAATCAATTATTGCATCCTTCCGATGACTGCAGTCAGTCCTCAGCGAGTTGACATAAAAAATGCTTGTCTCAATGGCTGTCTCTGTGAAAAGAGACTGAAATAAATCAAAACGAAAGGCAACTGACTTCAGACTTGGTTCCAACCATCTCTTAGGATTTCTCAAAAACTTTACTAGTTGGGAGTTAAAAACAGAAAGATCTTAACTCTTTTCTTCCATGGATGGAGAATTATGTTTCCTGCATAGCCAAAGAATTTTTATTTCTCATCATGTAGAGAACTGTTTTGAATTTCTGATGTGTAACTATTAAAACTGATTTGAAAGTGTCCTTAGCCTTGCTAGTATTGGTATTATCTGAAGCCTCAACTGGTATCTCTTGAATTTGCTGACTATATTCCTTGCTTCCTCATCTTTGCCAGGCATGCCCTCTTCCTTTTAATTTGTTTATTTTGGAAACGTTAAGAATTTACTTGGCAGGCACTCTCTAATAGGCGAGGTCATTTACCATTAAACAGACTTTTTAGTATATAGTAATATGGGGGAAACTTCAACAGAAGTATTTCACAGGGTTCTCTGGGAACAGAGGGTTACCTTATGAGTAAGAACAGTTAAATATAAACACACTTCAATTAATTTCAAGTTGGATCATTAACTTTTTTTTAATTGTGAAACTAACTTGTCATCTATGAGAAACTGATTTTTAATAGGTTTTAGAGATAGTATGATTCTTAGGAAATAAATGAAGATAGAGCCCAAGGCTGGAATGTATACTTATTCATTTCCCTGTGCAAATTTACTACTCAATGGCAGGCAAAATCTGAGGACCCAACAAGCTTGAGGCCCTACTGATATCTGAAAATGAGAAAAGTGTGGGGGAGCATGATTTTGAGGCAAATGTAAATAGAAGGGAAGAGGTTTTCCCTTAGAATTGAAAGGATTCCTTTGGATCAGGAGGAGAAAGAGCAGAGATACAGAATAGTAATGAATGTAGAGAGATCAGTAAACTCTTGGGAAATGAGTCCAGTAGAGTGGACAGTTGTTTTGACCCCAAAGAATGGAATGCTGAAATATGCATGTAGATAGCTTCGCAGAGATGTGTAGGCAAGGCCTTGCAGTAAGAACCCCTGCTCATGGAAGCCTTGTGGAAAGGAATCAGGGACAAGTCAACCACAAACCATGTGACTTCCAGTCATTAATTGCTTCCCTACATCCTCACTCACAATATCTTTTTAAAGTACCCAGCCCTATGAAAATCCTGCTGGGAACTAGTGAACCTTGAGGAAGAGGAGTAGGAACCTCCCAAAATAGTGAGGTTAAATTTTCTGCTAATTTAGCAGAATCAAGTAATAGGGCTTGAAAGAGAAAAGAAATTGGCCTAAAGAAAAATGAGATAATGCATCTTTCTTGCAGCTTGAGTTTATGAACTGTGATTTCTACCTAATGTAAATTCCATCCTTCATTCATATCCATTCAAACTGTCCCCAAATCTCTGCAGCTTTGGACTGGCCTATGGCTTATCTCCTTTTCCTTTGCCCTTCTTTTGGAGCTCATTGTTAGCAGATACTGTGGCATCTAAATATTATTGCTATGTAATCTGGATTCTTTTTTTCTTTTTTTAATTTTTTTTCATTTATTTTTATTAGTTGAAGGCGAATTACTTTACAATATTGTAGTGGTTTTTGTCATACATTGACATGAATCAGCTTGGATTTACATGTATTCCCCATCCTGGTCCCCCCTCCCACCTCCCTCTCCACCCGATTCCTCTGGGTCTTCCCGGTGCACCAGGCCTGAGCACTTGTCTCATGCATCCAACCTGGGCTGGTGATCTGTTTCACCCTAGATAATATACATGTTTCGATGCTGTTCTCTCTAAACATCCCACCCTCGCCTTCTCCCACAGAGTCCAAATGTCTGTTCTGTATATCTGTGTCTCTTTTTCTGTTTTGCGTATAGGGTTATCTGGATTCTTAATAGAAATTTCAGGAAGCTCAATTGTCGGCAGCATATGTGAATTGAAGAGAAATAAATATTCTTTTTTTGCGATCAAGAGGAGTCAAGAATAATTTATTGTTGGCATCCTCTCTTGTCTCTGGTCCTCTCTAGAACCAGTGACGATGATTAGGGATGGATCTCTGTCCCTTGTCTTAGAACCCATGTGGGAATGTGTGATTTCCCATTCTTTCTCTCTAACTGTACAGTTGGGCCTTTCAGTAACTTTACCTGCTTTCTCTTAGATCTTAATAATTAATTTGTATAGCCAAATAAATAACCTTAACAGATATCTAGTTCCTACTGTGTAAGGTACTTCTCAAGGTTTTGCCCTAGAAATGATAAATTTAATAATACAAAATATTGAATAGGGTGGCAGAGAGACTGAATGAAGAGAGGAGATGAATGATATGTATGGGCTGGCTTCAGAAATAAACCTCAGCAAAATCACTGCTGAAATATTAGTATTAGGGGGTGGTAAGAGTCTAGGTATCAAGGCAAGAACTCACAGCAAATTAAAACTTCTAGAGCTGGAAATTTGAATTCTGATATATTAAAATATTCAATCACTTGTCATGGTTTTATTTTGTTGCACCAACATTCTCCCAAAACTGCCTGTTGAAAACAAAACAAAACTGTTGCTAAGATTTTATTAAGGAAGGGCCTCAGAATTATGTGTTTTTCTTGTGTTTGATAATCTAGTACTTAATTAATATCTTGCTCATGTTCTCTGGAAGCAGAGCCTGAGACAGGAATTTGGGTATATGTTGTTTATTGAGTGGATGCTCTTGGGAGAAAAGAGAGAAGTTCTGAAGCATAAATTGTACCTTAGATTTGGTCTCTCACAATGAGGTAAAGAGCTGACCTTATGTACCTTTTTGTGAGTCAGTCATTGGCAGGAAGTTGTTCATACCACCTTATCATTGTGTGTGTGTGTGTGTGTGTGTGTGTGTGTGTGTGTGAGAGATTTTCCAGGTGAAGTGGCTCTCCTTAGGTCAAAGGCATTTCTCTAGCACTCATAACATCTCATGCTAACCCAATGAAGGGGATCTGGGAAGCATACCAACAGTATTTACTTTATTTGACATTCTTTTCTAACACTTTTATTATTTTTGAAAAATATATAAATTCAAAGTGTTTAACATTAAATTAATATTATTTTTAGAGATTTCCCTGATTACTCAGTGATAAATAATCTGTCTGCAATGCAGGAGACCCAGGTTTGATCCTTAGGTAGGGAAGATCCCCCGGAGAAGGGAATGGCTATGTATTTTAGTACTCTTGCCTGGAGAATTCACCGGACAGAGGAGTCTGGGGGGCTATGGTCCATGGGATTGCAAAGAGTTGGACACGACTAAGCAACTAAAACTTTCACTTTCTTTTAATATTATTTTTAATGTCTTTAGTAATTTTAGCACCTTTCCTATTTAACATATGAAACATGCATTTCATATTCTGATATTTTGTTAGAGTAAATTTGTTTATTAGCTGCTCAATGAATTATTTTTGATGAGTGATTGAATTTTGAAGTGTTCTTAAGCAATATAGGGCTTCCCTGGTGGTTCAATGGTAAAGACTCTGCCTGCAGTATGGGAGACCTGGGTTTAATAGCTGGATAGGGAAGATCCCCTGGAGAAGGGAATGACAACCCACTCTAATATTCTTGCCTGGAGAATCCTATGGACAGAGGAACCTGGTGGGCTACAATCCATGGGGTCACAAAGAATCAGCCACTCACCCACAACTGAGCTAACACTAAGCAATATAAATGTTAGTAAATCCCAATATTGACTTATTTCACAACAAAGGATGCTAAAAATAAGTTGTGTGTGTGCTCAGTTGCTCGAGTCATGTCCAACTCTTTGTGACCCCCATGGACTATACCCTGCCAGTCTCCTCTGTCCATGGAATTTTCCAGGCAAGAATACTGGAGTGGGTTGCATTTCCTACTCCAGAGGATCTTCCTGACCCAGGGATCAAACCTGCACATCTTGCATCTCCTGCACTGGCAGATGGATTCTTTACCAGTGTGCCACCTGGGAAGCCTTTAGATATAAGTTACATGTCATATTTTAGAAATTCTTTACCCATCCCTATTCACCAAGAAAATGTTAATAGGATATGTACTTTCAACAAAAAAATTGCTTTATTTTACTTTATACAAACTTTTTCATAGAATGAAGCAATAATCTTAATAAAGTGATAGAAAAATAAGTAGGGGAAAGTATTCTCTTATTCTTAAAATAAGAGTGCAATGGCAGTATTATAAGTACACAATTTGGGACTGCCTTTGTGCATTTGGAGATTAGCACTAAGATTTATAAATATCTAGGAAGTTCAAATTTCTTACAAAGGTCATCACTGAGTATTAGCAATAGGTATTAAGATAATGTATCTTGATGAAAATGAATTTTTTAAAAAATTTGTTATAAGACCACACAAAAAATTAACCTTAATCTATCAGTCAGCATTAAGAAAAGAGGGGGAGAAGTCTTGATTATAAGAGTTCAATAACCACCATCAGCTTTTGACTTGGTTCTTCTTTACTTTCACCTTAATGGACCATTTGGATTTATGCAGGAAAACAAAAGCTCTGTGGGTTTGAAATTGATCATTTTTTCTTTTAACAATGGTCATGTAAGTGTCTTTATATATCAGATACTGTTACCAAGGGTTTGAATCATTTGCAAATTTGCAGAAGGATTCATTCCACATTGTGAGGGTTAATGTTTCCTTATTGGCTGACTAGGAACTATTTTTTTAAGAGTCTGAAACTTGTTATTTTCACATTGTTACTGTACATATGTCTCCAGAGTGTGGGTGCTTCATAAACAACACATTTTGATCTGAGCAGATGTACTGCATCTCTAGAGGTTCGGAAGTTCATTATTACAGACAGCCCCCCTAACATCTTCTTGGTTAGACACCATTAGGTATATTAAAATACATTTCAAAATGTCTGAATGAAAAGTTTATTCAGTGATCAACAGAGTGCTTACATCTCCTCCAGATAAGGAAAAGTTTAGTCTCAGTAGCACTGGCGACATTCAAGTGATATATATTTGTAATATTGAATACTAAGTGGGTACCACTGTTGGCTTTTACTGGTTCCTAAAATAAATATCTTCTAGCAGCACTTTAATGACATGATCTTAGCCACTCTCCTCATATTCCAGGGAGGGAATAATGCTATCATCCTTATAGGATAGAAAGGAAATATGAAAGAAGACAAGGGAGATGCATGCTATTCTTATAAGCTTTTGATTCATGTTTCACCTGTGTGGTCCTTCTGCTCTAGCAGGAATTATTCTGTTCTTTCAAGGGAAAAAAGGCCTACTTTAGGATTAGCTGGACTGCAAATGGCATTCCTTAAAGCAAAAGGCTTAAAGAGGAAATTATGAAATATATTAAATTTCTCTCAAATGAAATATGACTCCTAGGAGTGGTAATCAATTTTTAGTTGAGAGGTAGTGAATGAGGTTAAATCATGAATTCACACTTTCCCTTGTGATCATCAAATCATCACTCTTAAATTATCTTCTTTAAAGGCTCAAAGTCGCTTGTTGTTTTATGCTTCTCCCATGTTCCTGGTGCTAGCATATTAATGATCTTTGCCATTTGTAGAGTAGCAAGCTGCCAGATCAATAAGCGTGCTTAGCTGCTTGCCATTAAAATTGATCTGTACCATCCTTCCGATTGACGTCACATCCAGCTGTAAATATCATCAAGTAAGCTGTCAACTCATTTTCATTATGAGTGTTTTTCATTTCAAAAGATGAACTTCTGTAGGACAGCATGTTAGGATTTTTCTTCATTATTTCTGACAGTTCCCCAATAGCATCAAATGCATCCTTAAAGGAAAATCAGGATTGGCCAATAATTTTTTTTAAAAAGGAGGGGGAATTAACAACAGCAGTAACAACAACAAACAAAAAAGATAACAACTAAGAATGTCAGAAATTTCTATAAAAGTTGCAAGAAGCAAGATGTGGATGTTCTCTTTCAAATGTGAACCAGGCTCATGAGGCCTTATGAGTATCTGGGTTTATATAAAGAAAATTATAGTGTTACATTATTGGAAAGATATATTTTTAACAGAGTTCACCATTGGAATTTCAAAGGTATATTTGTTTATGTGATAGTTGACCATAAATTCTTCCTGAGAAAAATTCTGATATTATCTGCAAACCATCAGAATTAAGGTCATATGGTGGTGAGAGTACCTACCTGGATGTCCATCAGTGTGAAAATCATGGGAAGGTCATAATTTTTCTAATGGAATGTCAAGCTTACCATGTTAGCTTTGTTCTTGAAGAATATCCCTCTGTTCTCATATAGCAATATGGAACACAGGTCCCCAGGTCTTTGTCTGCTATCCAGCTCCCATTCAAAGTCTGAAAAGAGAAGCAGTATTTATTATTGCTGACTTAGAGATCATTTATTCCTGTAAAAATTCTAAATTGGTACAAATATAGTAGAATATATATGTGTATATATGTGCACATATGTAATTATAAATAAACAAAACAAGCATATATTATATTAGGGGTGATAAGATGCACACAGGAAATTGGAGAGCATTTTTGCACTTTTAGATTATCATACAGCCTGATTATTACATATTTGGATGATGTTCAACTTTTTGCAGAATTATTACCCAATTATTTTCTACATTAGAACTCAGTTTTTAATCAAAAGATATTGCAAGAGACATCTCTGTAAAATTCATACTAAATATGTTACAAAAATAATTAAGCTTATAATCTGTATCACTCCATATATCCTATATGAAGTTTCTACTAAGATATATCTTTTGAGTTCAATGCTAAGTAAATGTTCTTTATATGAGACTCTAGAATCTTCTTCTCTGTTGATAACTAGAATTGTTTAACTGATATTTCCATTTAGTTTTGACTGCCAGGAAGCTTGGAATTAAATTTGAAAGGCACAATAAAATATTAAATAGTCATGATAACAGATATATTCAGCGTGTCTACATTCTTGATTCTATATTTTTATCACTTTACATAAACTATCTCAAATATTTTGTGAGACAGAATATAAGTAATTATAAACAAATAAAATATTGTTTATCAAGGTGCCAGTTTATGTTATCTTAAAAATGGGAACTTTCAATAAAAGTGAAAACCATGAGTTATTCACATCAAGAGAGTCTATATTCTCTTTGAAAGAAGGTACAGAATTTATAGTACTAATATGACCTATGCAGTGAATGTCTATCCAGTAATAAATGCTAGAATATTTACTGTATCTTTGTTTATCTTTCCAATCACCTTGCAAATAGATAAAATGTATCCCCATTTTTCTGAGGGTCAGAGTGCTTGAGTGACTTATTTATGATAGAGCTACTGCCCAAATTCCACAGATGAAATGAAGAAATAAACTCTGTGGAGTATACACTGCAGAGATTGGTATACTTCAATTATAAGAGTGATAAGTTCCGTGTCTTGTGCATCTTTGTCTCCTTGGGTGCCAATACTTGTCAAAGAGTAAAGTGTTAAAGAATATTTAATGCATAATTGATGTAACAAATGAATAAATTAATTGTGAGTAATATGGCAATAACCAAAGTCATGTAATGACTATAACAATATAACAATTATATAATAAAGTACTTGAGCTTGTTGATAGTTGTATTATTTATATTACATGTTATATTTAAAGTAATAAGAATCTATTACTTCACAAACATTTAATGGGTGATTCAATACAAATTATTTCACTGAATTTTACAGAAAGTCTGGGAGGTAGATATCTAGGAAACCAGCTTCAGAAATCATAGAGCAACCAGCTGAAGATGATGCATTAGAGTAGGGATTTAAATCCTTAACTCTAGAGCTCAGAATCATATAAAATTTTGCTATTAAATGATCTCTTTGAAATTGATCTTTAATGAGTGAGTTCCATATTTTATAAATCTAATCCACCTGCTCACAACTCGATATCAACTTAGTTGATCATTCCTTCTTCCTGAAGACACTTTCTTCACTTGACTTCTAGGACCTCACACTCTTGCAGTTTTCCTCCTACCTCATTTATCAACCCATCTGATCCCTCTTCTTTTCTTCAAGGAGTAGGATTCTGGTATGATCCAGTGCTTAGTCCTTGGCCCTTTCCAATTCTCTGTCAACACTCAATCCTTTTGTTATATCCAGAATCAAGGCATAAAATATGATTTTCACCATTATTTCATATGATATATATTTTTATAGATGCTTATTACATATATATATTTCTTTATAGATATCTACTAACTCAAACTCAGCCTGCCCAAATCATATCTTTTCTCTGAAACTTGCTCTGTCTTAGTTTGTCCTCTCTCCATTGAAGGCAATGGCATCCTCCCAAGTATTCAGGTAAAACCTTGGTGTCATGGTATCATCCCCCTTTTTTTTTTTTTCTCTTTCATATCCCATATTCACTATGTTAGCAAATCCTCTTGGCATTAGCACTTAAATATATTTAGAATAGAATTATTGGATCAATTTTTACGGTCTCTCCTGATAACCACCCTGCTTTAAGCCTTCATCGTTTCGCTTATGGACTATCCCAATCTCCTCTTAACTGATCTCTCTGTCTACACTTGTCCCTTACCATCAGTAGAGCAGCTATGGTGATCCTTTTGAAATGGAACATCCCATCAGCTCTCTTCTCCCAAATCATATAATAATTCTCTGTTTAACTCAAGTGTTCAGTTCAGTTCAGCTGCTCACTTGTGTCAGACTGTTTGCAAGCCCATGGATTGCAGCACGCCAGGCTTCCTTGTCTATCACCAACTCCCGGAGCTTGCTCAGACTCATGTCCATTGAGTTGGTGATGCCATCCAGCCATCTCATCCTCTGTCGTCCCCATCTCCTCTGACCTTCAATCTTTCCTAGTGTTAGGGTCTTTTCCAGTGAGTCAGCTCTTCCCATCAGGGGGCCAAAGTATTGGAGTTCCAGCTTCAGCATCAGTCCTTCCAATGAATATTCAGGACTGATTTCCTTTAGGATGGACTAGTTGGATCTCCTTGCTGTCCAAGGGACTCTCAAGAGTCCTCTCCAACACAACAGTTCAAAAGCATCAGTTCTTCAGCACTCAGCTTTCTTTATAGCCCCATCTCACATCCACTCTTGACTACTGGAAAAACCATAGCTTTGACTAGATGGACCTTTGTTGGCAAAATAATGTCTCTGCATTTTAATATGCTGTCTAGGTTGGTCATAGCTTTTCTTCCAAGGAGCAAGCAACTTTTAATTTCATGGCTGCAGTCACCATCTGCAGTATTTTGGAGCTCCCCAAAAAAGTCTGTTACTGTTTCCATTGTTTCCCCATCTATTTGCCATGAAGTGATGGCACTAGATGTCGTGATCCAAGTTTTCTGAATTTGAGTTTTAAGTCAACTTTTTCACTCTCATTTCTCATTTTCATCAAGAGGCTCTTTGGTTCCTCGCTTTCTACCATAAGGGTGGTGTCATCTGAGTATCTGAGGTTATTGACATTTCTCCCGGCAAACTTGATTCTAGCTTGTGCTTCATCAAGCCTGTCATTTCCCTTGATATATTTTGCATATAAGTTAAATAAGCAAGGTGACAATATGCAAGCTTGAAGTACTCCTTTCCTGATTTGGAACCAGTCTGTTGTTCCATGTCCAGTTCTAACTGTTGCTTCTTGATCTGCATACAGATTTCTCAGCAGGCTGGTAAGGTGGTCAGGTATTCCCATCTCTTTAAGAATGGTCCACAGATTGTTGTGATCCACACAGTCAAAGGCTTTAGCATAGTCAATAAAGCAGAAATAGATGTTTTTCTGGAACTCTCTTGCTTTTTCTATGATCAATGGATGTTGGCAATTTGATCTCTGGTTCCATTGCCTTTTCTAAATCTAGCTTGAACATCAGAAAGTTCATGGTTCATGTACTATTGAAGCCTGGATTGGAGAATATTGAGCATTACTTTACTAGTGTGTGAGATACTCATCTCACATAATTGAACATTCCTTGGCACTGCCTTTCTTAGGGATTGGAATGAAAACTGACCTTTTCCAGTCCTGTGGCCACTGTTGAGTTTTCCAAATTTGCTGGCATATTGAATGTAGCACTTTCTCACACCATCTTTTAGGATTTGAAATAGCTCAACTGGAATTCTATCACCTCCACTAGGTTTGTACATAGTGATGCTTCCCAAGGCCCACTTGACTTTGCATTCCAGGATGTCTGGCTCTAGGTGAGTGATCACACCATTGTGGTTATCTGGGTCATGAAATTTTTTTGTACAGTTCTGTGTATTCTTGCCACCTCATCTTAATATCTTCTGCTTCTGTTAGGTCCATACCTTTTCTGTCCTTTATTGTGATCAGCTTTGCATGAAATGTTCCTTTGGTATCTCTGATTTTCTTGAAGAGATCTCTAGTCTTTCCCATTCTGTTGTTTTCCTCTATTTCTTTGCACTGATCACTGAGGAAGGCTTTCTTATCTCTCCTTCCTATTCTTTGGAATTCTGCATTCAAATTGGTATATCTTTCCTTTTCTCCTTTGCTTTAGCTTCTCTTCTTTACTCACCTATTGGAAAACCCTCTTCAAACAACCATTTTGCCTTTTGCATTTCTTTTTCTTGAGGATGGTCTTGATATCTGCCTTCTCGACAATGCCGTGAACCTTCATCCATATTTCTTCAGGTACCCCATCTATCAAATCTAATCCCTTGAATTTATTTGTCACCTCAACTGTATAATTGTAAGGGATTTGATATGGATCATGCCTGAATGGTCTAGTGGTTTTCCCTCCTTTTTTCAATTTAAGTCTGAATTTGGCAATAAGGAGCTCATGAGCTGAGCCACAGTCAGCTCCCAGTCTTGTTTTTGCTGACTGTATAGAGCTTCTCCATGTTTGGCTACAAAGAATATAATCAATCTGATTTTGGTATTGACCATCTGGTGATGTCCATGTGAAGACATGTGTTGTTGAAAGAGGGTGTTTGTTATGACCAGTGTGTTCTCTTGGCAAAACTCTGTTAGCCTTTGACCTGCTTCATTTTGTACTCAAAAGCTAAACTTGCCCATTACTCCAGGTAGCGCTTCACTTCCTACTTTTGCATCCCATTCCCCTATAATGAAAAGGACATCATTTTTTGGGGTGTTACTTCTAGAAAGTCTTGTAGGTCTTCATAGAACCATTCAACTTCAGCTTCTTCAACATTACTGATTGGGTCATAGACTTGGATTACAGTGATACTGAATGGTTTGCCTTGGAAATGAACAGGGATTCATTCTGATCATTACTTGGGTATAGCTCTACACATTCTGGCCCTCCAAATTCTCTTTGATGTCTTTACTACTCTTATTCACCTTGTTTCCCTGAATATGTCAGACAAGTAATCAGGTAATCATTTCAAAACCTTTTATTCATTTCAGAACTTTTGGGGGCTGTCTCTTCTATGTGGAATAAGAATATTCCAAGTCTGACTTTCTTAATGAGGTAAGAAGTATACCATGATCACCACATTTAAAATTGAATCCTTATCCTAAATTCCCATACTCTGATCTACTTTTTCTTTTTTTTCACCAACTTATTTCTAATATATTAGTAATACATTAGTTGCTTTTTATGCTTTTCATTTGTTGATACTTTAAGTCAATTTGCTAGAATATAAACTTCTTAAGGGCAGAGGTATTTATGAAAAAATTACACATATATCCCAGTTTCTTGGAACAGTGTATGAATCATAATATATGCACAATAAACAGGTATTAAATTAACAAACTAATTCATATTTGAGAAATGACAGTGTGTTTTTGAAGGTACTACAGGGTCACTGTCAACTATTCTAGGACAAATTGCAACTGCCTTTTTGTGATTATAGACAAATTAAGTGATTATGAAAAGTCAAAGTGTTAGTTGCTCAGCTGTGTCCAACTCTTTGTGACCCTGGGGTCTATAGCCCACTAGGCTCCTCTGTCCCTGGAATTCTCCAGGCAAGAATACTGGAATGGGCAGCCATTTTTTTCTCCAGGGCATCTTCCTGACCCAAGAATTGAGCCCAGGTCTCCTGCATTGCAGGCAGATTCTTTACCATCTGAGCCTCCAGGGAAGACCAATAGGCAGTTACTATAGGCAGGTTCATATCATACCCTGCTTTTAAGTTTAAATCAGGATACCTGTTGTGTAATGCAGTGTGTTCCTTTGACCAAAGAAGTCCCAAACCTGTTAAGGGCACTCCGAGGCATGCCCTTTTCTTGCCATTTGACATTTTGCCACTCTGTTTATTGGTTGTCTAACAAAGATCTAATAAAGTTTAGCACTGCTTATTAATGGTTTCTGCTTATGTTTTAGCAGAAGTAACATTATGTTTGCAGGCAGATATAGCAAGGGCAAATAGTTTTTCTCTTCCTGGCATTCATTTCCAATGCCTTATCCCTGGAAAGGCATTGTCTACAAGTATAGACTATCTAGAACATGTGTGTATATATATATATGTGTATATATATATATTAGAAATCCGAGGCTCATACACATCTGACTTTAATTTTCACTTTGGACTATTTTATCTCAATCCTAACTAATAGGTTGTAACTGACGTATGATCTTTCATTGGTCTTTAGGAAACCTCTTGATTATTTTTCTTTGTGTGTATGTGTACAAGTACAGAAATATTAAACACATTTTTAGTAAAAGCATCATTTTTAACACAAAATTTTCATTTTAATATATTATCAGCTTATGTCTATTTAATGTATATTTTTCATAACTGAATTCATAAAATTTGTTTACATCTAATTTTTGTTCTCAAATATAACCTTCAATTGTTAGTCAAACATCTATGTTGCTCAGCCCTGAAGCATTGAGTTTCATAAATATTGGAATCCAGTAACTAGAGGAAAACTCATTTAAAAAAGAGGGCACAACTCTCCCTTTAAAAGACTTTTTCTTCAATTTGATGTATTTATTTCCTTTAAAGCATGTGAGTGAATTTCCTCTGTAACCATAAACAGAAAATGAGGTGATTAAATTTGGGAAGAGTGTTATTAAGTACAATTTATCTTTCTAGGTTTAAAACATAGACTGACAAAATCTTAGTATGTTCCACAATTTCATTTCCTATTTTTAAGGGAAATGTTTAAATTTAACTTATTGCTTTCCTTTGCTTTTGCTTTCCTTTCTCAAAAATGACAGGTACTCTTTTATAATGAGTTGCTTAATTTTCTTCTGTCTTGATTAAAAATTTAGATTGTCTTGGGTTTTCAATCTGCTTTGTGAGTTTAACCCTCCTCCCTGAGTTCTATATTCATTTTGCTAGGTTGATTTAATTCACTCTCAATTAATTAATTTATAATTAATTAATTAATCCCCCCTGACAAATGGCTTAGTGGCATCACAACTCATATTAATGGTGGTGTGCCTATTCTAATTAAAATCAATATGTAGTGCCTAATGACATAGTCTCATCTACTAGAAATACTAAAGGACTAGATGAAACACATTCTGTTTTTCGACCAAGATCCATACAACCAAACACCATTCAACAGTACAATTGCAATAAAAAACTTATTTTGTGTATTAAAGTATATGATTAAGATCATTTATATTCCAATCATTAATACTCTAATGATCGACATGTCTGGAAATTAAAATGAAATTAACTTTTTAAATCAGATGAATCATTACACCTCCATATATGTTATCCACTTTAGATTTCAGGGATATGTAATGCATTCATTCAGATGCCATCTAATTTTTTTAGACTTATCATGAAAGAAACTCCAAATTTATTGCAAATATTGCTAAGCTTATAGAGTAAGGGCTTCATCTTAAGACCCTTTAGTTCCATTTGTGAATCTGATGCTGACATAAAATGACACATTCAGTTCAGTTCAGTTCAGTCGCTCAGTCGTATCTGACACTTTGTGACCCCATGAATCACAGCACGCCAGGCCTCCCTGTCCATCACCAACTCCCGGAGTTTACTCAAACTCATGTCCATCGAGTCGGTGATGCCATCCAAATATCTCATCTTCTGTCATCCCCTTCTCCTCCTGCCCCCAATCCCTCCCAGCATCAGGGTCTTTTCCAATGAGTCAGTTCTTCACATCAGGTGGCCAAAGTATTGGAGTTCCAGCTTCAGCATCAGTCCGTCCAATGAATACCCAGGACTGATCTCCTTTAGGATGGACTGGTTGGATCTCCTTGCAGTCCAAGGGACTCTTAAGAGTCTTCTCCAACACCACAGTTCAAAAGCATCAGTTCTTTTGCACTCAGCTTTCTTCACAGTCCAACTCTCACATCCATACGTGACCACTGGAAAAACCATAGCCTTGACTAGATAGACCTTTGTTGGCAAAGTAATGTCTCTGCTTTTTAATATGCTATCTAGGTTGGTCATAACTTTCCTTCCAAGGAGTAAGAGTCTTTTAATTTCATGGCTATAATCACCATCTGCCATAATTTTGGATCCCCAAAAATAAAGTCTGACACTGCTTCCACTGTTTCCCCATCTATTTGCCATGAAGTGATGGGACCAGTTGCCATGATCTTAGTTTCCTGAAGGTTAAGCTTTAAGTCAACTTTTCCACTCTCCTCTTTCGCTTTCATCAGGAGGCTTTTTAGTTCCTCTTCACTTTCTGCCATAAGGGTGGTGTCATCTGCATATCTGAGGTTATTGATATTTCTCCTGGCAATTTTGATTCCAGCTTGTGCTTCTTCCAGCCCAGGGTTTTTCATGATGTACTCTGCATAAGTTAAATAAGCAGGGTGAGAACATACAGCCTTGACATACTCCTTTTCCTGTTTGGAACCAGTCATCAGACAAACATTACTCCTGTATCCATTCCTAATGGAACAGCATTGATAAAATTTTATAGTGAGATGGTATAAAAATTATAGTCTCCTCTCAGTTAAGGAACTGCCAGTTTATTATATATACTCTGTGTGTCAGAGAACATAGAACTCATTTGATACTAGTTGAAATTTGGCATAGGATTTTATTTAGAGTGCACTTTGTCTGGTTATGGCTATAATTTTAGAAAGAAATTTGTGATCATATACATTAAGCTGAAGAGAAGCTGTGAGTTCCTGAGATGACCAAAAGATCTAAAATATGTTCTCAGCAACCCAGTTTTCTACAAATGTGTTACTCTGTGCTTGTTTCTCGGACCTACTTTCTTTGTTCAGCCTTATGATTGCTCCTTTTTCTCTTTGACTATTTATGTATCATGTAGAAAATTAGCATCTTCAGATACCATCACAGTCTATATAAGGTTGCTGCTGCTAAGTTGCTTCAGTTGTGTCCGACTCTGTGCGACCCCATAGACAGCAGCCCACCAGGCTCCTCTGTCCTTGGGATTCTCCAGGTAAGAATACTGGAGTGGGTTGCCTTTTCCTTCTCCAATATAAGGCTAAACAATCAATATTAAAACAGTGCTTAATCTATGCAAAGGCCTGTGCAGAGAGCTATATAAAACCAAGTAGGTTCCTGCTGTCAGAGGGCAAATACATTCAGTTTCTTCTCAATGTCTATTTCTCCCTTCTCAACCATCAGGAATGATCAATTTTGATATTTCCTAAAAACTATCCCACTTTACTTTCTTTTTCTTTTTAAATTCAGTCTCTTTTCATTATTCTTATTTTGTCTAGACTAACTCTTGCCACAATATTTTGCTCCCCAATTTAGAAGGGTTTCTTTTAGTCTTTTAGTTTACTCCCATTAATGAACCATTGAACAACATAATCCCTATCTCCTATCTAACGTGGAATAGTGAAAGCTTATTTCAGTAGAAGCTCAAAACAAACATGAGCTCTGTAATGCATCTGTGAGGTGCAATTCAGATTATTTATCCCTTGGGAATCACTGGTTCTACAATATAAAATAAAGCACCTTTCAAGGGAATAACCTAACACGAGTGTTTCTCCTTATTAATGCCAATATTAATCTTTGTTGAAACCTATGTGGAGGATAATTCTCCTAGTAAATCTGGTGACCAGGGTATTTTGTACATTCAGTGACATGTACTAAAATAGCAAATCAACATTTTAGGTTTAGAAGACTCTTGGGCTTTCTGTTTTCAATCAGGCTATTGATTCTCTTGCCCAATTGCCTTTACCACCAAACACAGGCATACAACTCTGGCATACACTATTCATTATCAAAACTAGCCACTGACATTGACTTCTAACTTGTATACATTAAGGTGCTCTGGGATCTACCATGAGGTATAGAAAATGATCACTGAAATCACTGATCTATTACTATTCTTCATTATAACACAATATCCATAAAGCATTGTGACCATTCATCTCTGCTCTGTATTGTCTTAACCTACATCCGTACATGATTACATTTTAAATACTTAAAAAAATAGAAGGATAAAGTAAATAAGAAACACAAAACTGAATTATTGTATCCAGTGGTAAATAAGGTATCGTCCCACACTGTTCCGGTTCCTACTCCTAAAGAAAAACATGTCTTTGGTGTATGTGTCCTTACATATTCATTACATTACCTTTCCCTATATCTATTGATCTACCTATCATCCTTTTAAAAGTACATATACTGACAGGTTATAAAGTGAATTGTTAAAAAGTGAATTTTTTACCCTATAAACTATCTGTTGAACAATCCCAACTAATGCATATAGGAACTTCCCCTGAAGGAAGTAGAACATAATTCACCACTGCTCAAGTGTGAGATGCTCATGGGGGGCTTTGTTCTAACGGTACAATGGAAAGGGAGGAAAAGATTAACTTACAGTGGAGAAAACTGGCAAACACTACTTTAGCAGGGTGATCCAGGTTAAGAGCTAAGTTATGTTGATAAGTCATCAGTAACTCAGTGGTCATGTGGATAGCATGTACCTTGATATCATGTGATAGGGGTGATTTGCCTTTGTGGTCTTCCTTCCTATATCCCATAACCCCATCTAGCCATAAGAAACACATCAGACAAACCCAAATTAAAGGACATTGTGCAAAACACCTGACCAGTGTTTCTCATCAAGGTCATCAAAAACAAGAGAAGTCTGAGAAACTTT
This sequence comes from Odocoileus virginianus, assembly GCF_023699985.2. NCBI lineage: Eukaryota > Metazoa > Chordata > Mammalia > Artiodactyla > Cervidae > Odocoileus > Odocoileus virginianus. The sequence goes on from NC_069679.1 coordinate 21,277,080, forward strand.
CCCAGGCTAGAGGAGCCTAAGGATATTTTATAACTAAATATAGGGTGATATCCTGGATGGGCTCCTAGAATAAAAAAAGACACTAGGTAAAAACTATGCTGTTCTCAGCCGCTCAGTCATGTACAACTCTTTTGTGACCGCATGGATTGTAGCCCAACAAGTTCCTCTGTCCATGGGATTTGCCAGGCAAGACTACTGAAGTGGGTTGCCATTTCCTTCTCCAGGGTAGGTAAAAATTAAGGAAACCTAAATAAAGTATGGGCCTTAATTATTACTAATGTACCATTATCGATATTAGTTGTGACAAATGTATTGTAGTACTTGGGTATGGGGTATATGGGAACTCTCTGCAACATTATTGCAATTTTTCTGTAGTTCTAAAATTTTTCTAAAATCAGAAAGTTTCTTGAATGTTTAAAGAAAAGTATCCTTTGTGTATGACTCTTAATGATATTTTTGTTTACTATCATAACCTACCTGATATAAGAATTAACATATTTCAGATATAGTTTAACTTTTGGAAATAAATTCTATAATTTTAAATAGAATGTATGGAATATTCAAGATTACTCTGTAGATCTATTCCCTTTATCCTCTTCAATTTTATATAGTATATAACCAAAGAAATGTGAGTCAGATTGCTTCATTTATAATAAAATTATTAGGAAATAAACTGTGAATGCTTTCCACAACCAAGAGCATTCTACATTTCTATTACTCTTAGAGTATATAGTATTTAACATTTTCATTGGTGATGAGGTAGATTTCATACAATTCTCCTATGGTGAATATAATTTACTTTGGATTCTAAGCCTAGATAATAGGTTAAAGTCATGAAAAGAACAAAATAATATATACACTTGGGTAAGATTGGTTGGATTTAGACAGTAATAAATTTTAACTCTGTATTCTTGGTCATGATAATGATAATATATTACAATGATGTGCAAATTAGGGGTGTGCAATTTTTGTACTAATAACCCTTAACAGATGTGCAAGTTATGGTTAGGCTTCCCAGGTGTGCTAGTGGTGAAGAATCCACTTGCTGATGAAGGACTCCAGGAAGACCCCCTGGAGTAGGAAATGGCAACCCACTCAAGTATTCTTGGCATAGAAAATTCTATGGACAGGGGACCCTGGCGGGCTACAGTCCATGGGGTTGCAGAAGAGTCAGAAGTGATTGAGTGACTTCACACACACACACACACACACACACACACACACACATATGCAAGGTATGGCTAGGAGGGGATTCTGAATAGGAGCCCAGAGCTCATCTGACTGGTAAGACAGAGAGATGAGACAGAGGGAGTGTTGGCCCTGGAAGTCAGTCCTGCTCAGAAAACCAGCTACAGAAATGCGAGAATGTATAATGAGGCAGGTGGAAAATGAGATTCAGGGAGAGGAAAAGGATGAGTTGGGAAGGTTCTGCAAGAAATAACTTTGAAATTCATTAAATGAATAGAAGAGGCCATGAGACCAATGTGAATGTCCACATCTGAACCATTTGCCAGGAGCACCTGTTTTCATATCTTTGTGGCTGCTTCTTTAACTGGCTATACTCTTCCTTTTTCATTAATTCCAATTCCATCTTTGCAATTCAGTTTTGATATTATATTTTGGGTAGTGGGGGAAAGGTCCCTAACTCTCAGGTTGAGTTGAGTGCCCCTTTGTATCTTTTATGGTGTCCTGTACTTTCTATTAGAGACGGTTCTGTTGACCTGAACCATTTCTGTTTATCTATTAGTTTTCTGCTTTCATTTGTGAATTCCTTTTCTTTTTTTGTTGTTTAAATCTCTGCATCATGTTCCATTCTTAGTACAATGTGTAATCACTATAAATACTCTCCTATGTTTGCAGAATAAAAGGATTGGCAAATATAAGGCAGGGTACCCATATTGAGTTCTCTCGAGTATTTGACAGGATATCAACAGAGACAAACCTAGATTCCTATATTTTGTGATTTAGTGCAGATATCATGAGTCATGAGGCAATCCTTAATAAATACCTGTCATTGTTCAGATCCCAACACAACCTATATAAAATCTGCAAACACACAACCAAAAGCAGATTTTTAGGGAATTGAAAGGAACTAGCAACAAAAAGATGACAATTTGTAGGGAAATAAGTCTTCGAAAGAAAGAATAAAGGAAATAGCACTTTTTTTCTTTAGCAGCCTAAAAGAGAAGGCAGTTTAATAAAAATCTTCATGTTTCAATAAGGCATTTCCATTTGAACTGAAGATGGAAGAGAAAATGAACCCAAACTTGAGTATAAGAAAAAAATTACCCATCAGTTACAACTGTTTATCATTAAGATACACTTAGGAAAGTGGTCGTACAACTCTATTCTGGTTAGATTTTTATCTACTGGAGTTAGTTTATGCCTAAGCTGGTATGAAGTCGAGCCAGGGAGCTAAATGATTGCAAAATGCTTTGTCCGGTCCTAAGATTCAATGGTTCCAGTGGTGAAAGTTCATTTCTACTTGTAACATTCATCCTGGAGATATGTGATTCTCAAAGTAAATTTTAAGATAAAGCATCACAGTTTGGATCTTCCCAAATGATCTCCTCTAAGTTTTTCTACATGCTTGAGCTTCCGATGGTCATGAATCATTCCTAATCTCTTAGAAACATATTTCTCCAGATAACATCAGTTTCTCTCAGAATATGGAGTGGAAAGAAGGACTGCTTTTCCTTTATGCCTCCGCTGAGAATAAATGTAGACATTTACTTGAGAACAAAGAAGTTAAGATTACTTGGGTTGGTATCTGGTTTATAAACAGGTGGTTCTTTGTATACAAACCAGCTGATCCAAACCAGCATCTGGCTTGTTCCTTGTGGTAATTGTATGCTCAGACAAAACTCCCCTTATATTCCCCATTAGTCACATTTGCCAGTTACCACTAAACCAAACAAATCTAACCTTTGTCAGCCTGGTAACTTATTTTTCAATGATAGTCTAAAGCAATTTCTGAAAATATAATACCTAATAATGTTAATAGTATCAGTAGTTCAGGTGTTATTTAACTGCTTATGAAAGCAATTGGAGTTTTACAACAGTGGAATAAATTCTGTTACTATGCCACTTCAAGGACTGTGAAGTCTCTTCTAAACAGCTGCAGAAGGGATGGTCCCCTTCCTACTCTTGTTTACTTCTGCATTTAGTTCTCTCTAAGAAAAAGCACTCCAGAAGACCTAAAAACAAAAGGCAAGATGAGCACCTGTAAGATTTCTTTTGACCTTGTAGCTCTGATATGTAAGTAGCAATTTTTCACTTGAAAAACAAATCCTCACAGCCGCCACCCTGCTTTGTAAGGGGGGAGGAAGGCCTGAGGCAAACAATCAACTATTCTAGAAAAAATTTAAAATATGCATGCAGCCATAGGGAATTCCAGTATTTGAGTGGAAATACGCATTTCCAACTGCAAGATACTGTTAGGGTTACAGTGCTCTGGCCACTTAGGCTGAAAGTGAAAGAGGCATTAATTAAGTAATAACGATCAAGGTATGGGGCATTTCCTGGGGATTAATGACCAGCTGGGGGAGTTGATAGCCCACAGTGCAGCCAAGGGCCATTAACCCCAGCTGGTCATCAATTCCTGGGCCCTGTGTTACAGTCATTATTGCTATCATAAGCCAAAAATGAAAAGCAAATGGGTCTATGGATTACTTTTATGGATGATGCAGTTTCAATTGGTATCTACAGGGCATTCCTGGAGAATGAATGCTCTGTCCATAAGCCAATCAGGTGCTATAACATTGTATTTTACTTAGGATGCTGCCTGGGAGGAATGGAGGGCGAATGAGGTAGGCAGCCAACGGTTGAAAAGTTTCAGGTCTTGTTGACACTTGAGAACTATTGGAACCATAAAGACCACATGAGGAAGATTCAGAGAAAGAAAATAAAACGTGCCATATAAGTAGGTGTGAGTGTTTTCTTGTAGGTGTCCCAGTTTAGTGCCTTTATTGTGAAGTGGAATAAAAAATCATTGGATGGTAATGAGACTCCTAGAAGACAGAAAGTGCCAATTTGCAGAGGGAAAGGGAGAGATGAAAGGCCAATGTTCTCTATTGGAAAAAAAATACACATACATTAAAAATAAAGAATATGAGGGACTGTCATCCTACAGTGATCAGATTGGACAGATAGAAATTAATTATATTTGGTTTAAGAAGCTGTTTCTGCAGCCTTGGTCAATTTTAAAAAGCACATTAGAAGATATCTCAAACTGACTTCCCAATTACCATGGATGGCAGCAAAGTGCTTTGAAACAAAACTCATTTTAAGTAGGTAAATGCATTCAATGCTGACTGACAATATTTTAAAAATTCATAAATTTAGTCACTGGTCAAGCTATTTTGAAGGTGATTCTGAGGAGATTTGACTTTTGCCAAAGGAGAACAATATTAATGGGAGGCCTTTGCCATCAAATTAATAATTTCAGATAAGAAGATGCAGTGGGACAGTGCATTGTGAATCTATGCACAAATGTGTGCCTGTTGCAGGATGCCAGGAGTGAAGAAAGGTTGAACTGAAAAATGATTTTTGTACAAATTTTCTTTTTAACTATTTAAAAGAATTTTACAAAAAACAATATTCACCTTTTCGTGGTAACTTATACTGTCTTGAGGGATGAGTTTTCTAATAGAGATATATAAGAAATGAAGAAATTGGGTTTTAGGCAATTATTCTCTATTGTGATTAAACCCTTAAAAATCATAGTTTTTCAGTGGAGATGGATGGCTTACAGAGCAAAATAAAGTACATCGTGTGTCCATATACACACACACTCCCCTCCCACTCTGTTGGAAGCAAGGGTTAAAGCTAGGCTGAAGGAATATTAGCAAAAGCTCAATGATGAAATAATAAACAGAGTTCCTATGGCTGAGCGGTATAATAAAAGCAGACCTTATTAAATACAAATCAAATACAAATGGCATCACTCTGTTTCTATAGCATGCTTTCATCAGCATGATTTTTTTCCTCTATCTGTGATGGCAAAACATTTCAAGAAAGGAGATTCATTTTTTTATAACATGGACATGATTTTAAATGCAGAGCATATATTATAGCCTGGATTCAGTTATGTTTCCTTGATGGCTCAGTATGCAGTGAAGAATCAGCCTATTGATGGTAATCCTTGAGTGTTGAAATTCTCAACTCATCTAATATTCTTCACATATTCCTGGGTCATTAAAGACAAGAGAAATTCACAAACTTGTTTGTGTCATCTACCTACTTGTAGCATAATAGATCTGAGCAAAATAAATCATGTTGCATTATTTATGACTTTTCAAGTTTGCTTTTCTCCAAAACATTGTTTACTCTCAGTTTCAGATAATCATCCAAGTGGATGTATTCCAAATCTCCATTTTTAGCACTGATCTCTCACTCAAACTTCAGTACTCAATCTATAACAAGCTTCCAGACCTTTAGACCTTGCAGACTCCTGATATTCAATAGCTCTCAAACCAAAGTTGGCACATTTTCCATACCTTCTCTATCTTTTCAAAATCTTACACTCTGTTTCCAGAAACTACAGTTTTCCCATTCATCCAGGCTAAAGACCTGGAAATTATCCTTGATTCTGCCTCTCCATCATTCCACATAACCAGATTATTACCAATTTTTTTCTTTCATCTGCAGAGCACTTTATATTTTTTCTAAGACTCTTTCCCTACCTCTATTGGCACTAGATGAATGGACTGATATAAACATGAAGGAAACTTTCTTTTGGTTGGGCTGTCCTTGTCAATATTTTAATCAATTAACTTGGACAAAATACACAAATCAATATTAAATAGACAGATGGCAGGACTCTGAAAGGAATAGGGAGTACTTTTTTTTTTTAAAGAATCAGAATCCACAAGATATAGACTTGTCTCTCCCTTACTTTATGGTTCTTTATTGTTCTCAGGCTGGAGTCCATGATTCTCATCCTGGAACATCAGTCTTTATTTCTCGCCATTGTGTTCCCCACACCTTGTGCTCTAGCTTGCCCAACAATTTCTTCATGTGTCGTGACTTTTCACACTTCAGTAACTTTCCTCAAGGGGTTTCATCATTTGGAAACAATCTCATGCTACAGGTATTCCTTCTCCTTAAAAAATTCCTACTTATGCTTATCATGCAATCTATAAATCACATTCCTTGATATTTATCCAAATAAGTTGAAAACATATATCCACATAAAACCTGCATACTGGTGTTCATGGCAGCTTTATTCATAACTGACAAGGTTTCTTTCAGTAGGTGAATGGATAAAGAAGCTGTGGTACATCCAGACAATGAGTATTATTCAGTTCTAAAAAGAAATGAGACATCAAGCCACGAAAAGACAGGCATTAATTTTAAATGCATTTTAGTAATTGAAAGAAGGGCTTCTCCAGTGGTTCAGTCAGTAAAGAGACTGCCTGCAATGCAGAAGACCTGAGTTTGATCGCTGGATCAGGAAGATCCCTGGAGAAGAAAATGGCAACCCACTCCAGTATTCTTGCCGGGGAAATCCCATGGACAGAGGAGCCTGGCGGGCTCCAGTCTATGGGGTCACAAGAGTCAGACACAACTTAGCAACTAAACCAACACAAAGTGAAATAAGCCAATCTGAAAAGCTACATACTGCATGATTCCAACTGTATAACCTTCTGAAAAGGCAAAACTATGGAAAAAATAAAAAGATCGCCAGGGTTTGGGTTGGGTAGGCAGGGGAGGGATGAATAGACAGAGTACAGAGGATTTTTAGGACAGTGAAAATTACTCTCATGGTACCCAAATGATGGGTAAATGTCACAATAAACTCATGGATTATACAACACCAAAAGTGAATGGTTAGCTGTGGACTTTGGGTGTGTGTCACCCAAAGTGTATGTATGTGTATGATGTGTGTGTATGATGTGTCAGTGTTTCAATTGTAACAAACCTGCCACTATTGTGGTAGGGTGTTGATAATGGGTGAGACTATTCAGGGGATGCTGCTGCTGCTAAGTCGCTTCAGTCGTGTCCGACTCTTTGCGACCCCATAGATGGCAGCCCACCAGGCTCCCTTGTCCCTGGGATTCTCCAGGCAAGAACTCAGGGGATGCTACTTCATGGCAAATAGAAGGGGAAAAAAATGAAGCTTGATAGATTTTCTCTTTTTCAGCTCCAAAATCACTGCAGATGGTGACTGCAGTGATGAACTTAAAAGATGCTTGCTTCTTAGAAAGAAAGCTGTGATGGACCTAGACAGTGTATTGAAAAGCAGAGACATCACATTGCCGACAAAGGTCCTTATAGACAAAGCCATGATTTTTCCAGTAGTTATGTATGGATGCGAGAGTTGGGCCATAAAGGCTGAGGGTGAAAGAATTGATGCTTTTGAATTGTGGTACCGGAGAAGTCTCTTGAGAGTCCCTTGGACAGCAAGGAGAGCAAACCTGTCAATCCTAAATGAAATCAACCCTAAATATTCATTGGAAGGACTGATGCTGAAGCTGAAGCTCCAATACTTTGGCCATTTGATGCAAAGAGCCAACTCATTGGAAAAGACCCTGATGCTGATAAAGATTGAAGGCAAGAGGAGAAAAGAGTAGCAGAGGATGAGATGGTTGAATAGCATCACCAATTCGATGGACTTGGGTAAACTCTGGGATTTTAGGGAGGGACAGGGAGGCCTGCTGCAGCCCATGGGGTTGCAAAGAGCTGGACATGACTTAGCCACTGAACAACAACTATCCGGGGGAATATGGGAAATTTCTGACCTTCCTTTTAATTTTGTTGTGAACCTAAAACTACATTAAAAAATAAAGCCTTAATAAAATGAATAAAAAACTCTTACATATCCTTCAAAGTCCAGCTGGATATCATATTCTCTCTGTTGTTTCCCTCAATTCTCTCAACCCTCCTAAGATTAAATGCTTCTTAGTTTTGTTCTCACAGTGCTTTCCATAACCTTCCATCATAACATTCATCATTTTGTGGTTTTTTTAAATGTACTTCTTAGTGTCCCGACTACCTGTGAGCTATTTGATTACAAATAGTTTTACTTCTATCACAAAATTGTTAGCATCCAAAGAAATGAGAGGCACCTACTGGATACTTGGTTGTTGTATTTTGTCCATTACCATTAGGGACCAGCATTAACTATGTGAAATTAAATGTGAAAAATATTCTAATCAAGTATAAGCTATATAGGGTAGGCTATGTGGCTTATTATCTACATGAATGAAGTTGACCTGGAAATTTAGTCTGCTGTAACCGCATCTGGGAGCAATGTGATTATAGGAAGCATCAATATGGGTAAATAAGGTGTGTAGAGCACTGGAAGTTATAATCCCATATTCTCCTTCAGTGGTGTGAAAATAACTGTAATACCTAAGATTTTTTTCTCTCTGTCTCAAAACTATCCAAAGAAATTTATTTTTTAAAAATTTTAATTAAGGGATAATTGCTTTACAATGTTATGTTGGTTTCTGCCATACAACATTGCGAATCAGTCATATATATATATATATATATATATATAATATCCTCACTTTTGAGCCTTCCCCTCCCACCATATCCTAGTCCATTGTTGTTCAGTCACTCAGTTGTGTCCGACTCTTTGCAACCCCATGGACTGCAGCAAGCCAGGCATCTCTATCTCCTGGAGTTTGAGTCGATGTTGCCATCCAACCATCTCATCCTCTGTTGCCTCCTTCTTGTCCTGCTGTCAATCTTTCCCAACGTCAGGGTCTTTTCTAATGCATCAACTCTCCACATCAGGTGGCCAAGGTATTGGAACTTCAACATCAGTCCTTCCAATAAATATTCAGGGTTAGTTTCCTTTAAGATTGACAGATTTGATCCCTTTGCTGTTCAAGGGAGCCTGAAGAATCTTCTCTAGCATCACAATTCAAAAGCATCAGTTCTTTGGTGCTTAGCTTTCTTAATGGTCCAACTCTCACATCCATACATGACTACTGGAAAAGCCATAGCTTTGACTATACAGACCTTTGTCAGCAAAGTGATGTCTCTATATTTTAATATGCTGTCTAGGTTTGTCATAGCTTTTATTACAAGGAGCAAATGTCTTTTAATTTCATGGCTGAAGTTTCACCATTCACAGTGATTTTGGAGCCCAAGAAAATAAAATCTGTCATTGTTTCCATTTTCCCCCCATCTTTTTGCCATGAAGTGATGGGACTGGACATTATGATCTTAGTTTTTTGACTGTTGAGTTTTAAGCCAGCTTTTTCACTCTCTCTTTCACCTTCATCAAGAAGCTCTTTGTTTTCTGCCATTAGGGTGGTATCTTCTGCATATCTGAGGTTGTTGATATTTCTCAGGACTATCTTGATTCCAGCTTGTGCTTCATCCAGCCTGGCATTTTGCATGATGTACTCTGTATATAAGTTAAATAAGCAGGGTGACAATATACAGCCTTGATGTGCTCCTTTGCCAATTTTGAACTAGTCTCATCTGGTTCTAACTGTTGCTTTTTGACCTGCATGCAGGTTTCTCAGGAGACAGGTATTCCCATCTCTTTAAGAATTTTCCAGTTTGTTGTGATCCACACAGTCAAAGGCTTTAGCATAATCAAAGAAGCAGAGGTGGATGTTTTACTGGAATTCTCTTGCTCTTTCTATGATCCAACAGATGTTAGCAATTTGATCTCTGATTCCTCTGCCTTTTCTAAGTCCAACTTATACATCTGAAAATTCTTCATTCACATACTGTTGAATCCTAGCTTGAAAGATTTTGAGCATTACCTTGTTAGCATGTGAAATGAGCATTATTTTATGGTAGTTTGAACATTCTTTGGCATAGTTTTTCTCAGGTATAAATACATATACATAGATACATATATATATTCTTCCATTTTAGACTTCCCTCCCCTCTCCACCTCCTGCCATCCCAAAGCAGAAGGCTGGCTCATTTGCAGTCTCTTTGTGTTAAATAGCAGCTTCCCACTAGCTATCTATTTTACACAATAATGTATATATGTCAATGCTACTTTACCAATTTGTCCCACCCTCTCCTTCCCCCACTGTGTCTAAAAATCCATTCTCTATGTCTGTGTCTCCATTCCTTCCCTGCAAACAGGTTCAACAGTACCGTTTTCCTAGATTCAATATATATGCTTTAATATACTATATTTGTTTTTCTTTTTCTGACTTACTTTACTCTGTATAACAGGCTCTAGGTTCATCTACTTCACCACAACTGGCTCAAATTCATTCCTTTTTTTGTCTGAATGATATTCTGTTGTTCACAATCTGAGCCACAACCAGCTCCTGGTCTTGTTTTTGCTGACTGTATAGCTTCTTCACTTCCACGGCAAAGAATATAACCAATCTGATTTTGGTATTGGCAATCTGTGATTTCCACGTGTAGAGCCATCTCTTGTGTGTTGGAAGAGAGTGTTTGTTATGACCAGTGTGTTCTCTTGAAACAACTCTGTTAGCTTTTGCCCTGCTTCATTTTGTACTCCAAGGCCAAGTTGCCTGTCACTCCAGGTATCTCTTGACTTCCTTCTTTTGCATTCCAGTCCCTATGATGAAAGGACATCTATTTTGGGTGTCAGTTCTAGAAGATCTTGTAAGTCTTCATAGAACCACTCAGCCTCAGCTTCTTCAGCCTTGGTGATTGGGGTATAGACTTGGATTACTGTGATATGAATGGTTTGCCTTGGAAATGAATAGAGATCATTATGTCATTTTTGTAATTGCATCCAAGTACTGCACTTTGGACTCTTTTGTTGATGATGAGGGCCACTCCATTTCTTCTAAGAGATTCTTGCCCACAGTAGTAGATATAATGGTCATCTGAATTAAATCTGCCCATTCCAGTCCATTTTAGTTCATCAATTCCTAAACTGTCAATGTTCACTCTTGCCATCTCCTGTTTGACTGCTTCCAATTTGCATTCATTCATGGACCTAACATTCCAGGTTCCTATGCAATATTGTTCTTTGCAGCAACAGACTCTACTTTCACCACCAGACACATCTACAACTGGGCATTGTTTCCACTTTGGTGCAGCCTTTTCTGATTCTTTCTGGAGCTATTTCTCCACTGTTCTCCCAGTAGCATATAGGGAACCTACCAACCTGGGGAGTTCATTTTTCAGTGTCATACCTTTTTGCCTGTTCATGCTGTTCATGGGATTCTCAAGGTAAGAATGCTGAAATGGTTTGCCATTCCCTTCTCCAGTGGACCATGTTTTGTCAGAAATCCCCACCATGACCTGTCCTTCTTGGCCTGTCCTTCTTGGCTCCTACATGGCCTGGCTCATTGAGTTAGAGGAGGCTGTGATCCATGTGATCAGTTTGTTTAGTTTTCTGTGATTGGGATTTTCATCCTGTCTGCCCTCTCATGGATGAGGATAAGAGGCTTATGGAAACTTCCTGATGGGAGGGGCTGGCTGTGGGGAAAACTGAGTGTTGCTCTGGTGGGCAGAGCCATGACAATAAATCTTTAATCCAATTTTCTGCTGATGGGTGGAGCTGTGTTCCTTCCCTAGAGATCTCTTCAAGAAAATTAGAGATACCAAGAGAAGATTTCATGCAAAGATGGGCAAAAAAAGGAGAGAAACAGTATGACCTGACAGAAGCAGAAGATATTAAGAAGAGGTAGCAAGAATACACAGAAGATCTATATAAAAAAGATCCTCATGACCCAAATGACCACAATGGTGTGATCAGTCACCTAGAGCCAGACATCCTGGAATGTGAAGTCAAGTGGGCCTAGGAAGCATCACTATGAACAAAGCTAGTGGAGGTGATGGAATTCCAGCTGAGCTATTTCAAATCCTAAAAGATGATGCTGCTACACTCAATATGCCAGCAAATTTGGAAAACTCAGCAGTGGCCACAGGACTAGAAAATGTCAGTTATCATTCCAATCCCAAAGAAAGGCAACACTAGAGAATGCTCAAACTACCACACAATTGCATTCGCCTCACACACTCGCAATGTAAAGCCGAAAATTCTCCAAGCTAGGCTTCAACTGTACATAAATTGAGAACTTTCAGATGTTCAAGCTGAATTTAGAAAAGGCAGAGGAACCAGAGATCAAATTGTCAACATCTACTGGATCATCAAAAAAGCAAGAGAATTTCAGAAAAACATCTACTTTTGCTTCACTATGCTAAAGCCTTTGATTGCATGGATCACAACAAATTGGAAAATTCTTAAAGAGATTGGAATACCAGACCACCTTACCTGCCTCCTGAGAAATCTGTATGCAGGTCAAGAAGTAACAGAACTGGACATGGAACAATGGACTAGTTCCAAATTGGGCAAGGAGTATGTCAAGGCTGTATATTGTCACCCTGCTTATTTAACTTATATACAGAGTACATCTTGCAAAATGCCAGGCTGGATGAAGCACAAGCTGGTATCAAGATTTCTGGGAGAAATATCAACAACCTCAGATATGCAGATGATAACATCCTGATGGCAGAAAGCAAGAAGCCTCTTGATGAAGGTGAAAGAGGAGAATGAAAAAACTGGCTTAACATGAAAGAAAAAAAACAACTAATATCATGGCATGCCATCCTATCACTTCATGGCAAATAGATGGGGAAATGATGAACAGTGACAGAGTTTCTTTTCTTGGGCTACAAAATCACTGCAGATGGTGACTGCAGCCATGAAATTAAAAGACACTTGTTCCTTGGAAGAAAAGTTATAACAAACCCAGACAGCATGTTAAAAAGCAGAAACAGTAGTTTACCTGCAAATGTCTGCATAGTCAAAGCTATGGTTTTTCTGGTAGTCATGTATGAATGTGAGAGATGAAGGCTGAGCACTGAAGCTTTGATGCTTTTGAAATGTGGTGTTGAAGAAGACTCTTGAGAGTCCCTTGGACTGCAAGGAGATCAAACCAGTCAATCCTAAAGGAAATCAGTCCTAAATATTCATTGGAAGGGCTATTGCTGAAGCTGAAGCACCAATACTTTGGTCATCTGATGTGAAGAGCCGATTCATTAGAAAAGACCCTGATGCTGGGAAAGATTGAAGGCAGGAGGAGAAGGGGATGAGAGAGGACCAGGCGGGTGGGTGGCATCATTAACTCATTGAACATGATTTTGAACAAGCTCCATGAGATGTTGAAGGACAGGGAAGCCTGGTGTGCTGCAGTCCATGGGGTCGCAAAGAGTCGGACATAACTGAGCACCTGAAGAACAAAAATATTCCACAACTGACAAAGGAATAATCTTCGAAATATATAAGCAGCTCATGCAGCTCAATGTCAGAAAAGGAAACAACCCAATCATAAAATGGGTAGAAGACCTAAACAGATACTTCTCCAAAGAAGACATACAGATGGACAATAAACACAAGAAAAGATGCTCAACATTGTTCATTATTAGAGAAATGCAGATCAGAAGTACAATGGGGTACCACCTCGTTCCTGTCAGAATGGCCATCATCAAAAAATCTGCAAACAATAAATGCTGGAGAGGATATGGAGAAAAGGGAACACTCTTGCACTGTTGGTTTGAATGTTACCACAATGAAGAACAGTATGGACGTTCCTCAAAACCTAGGAATAAGATTTCTGTAATACTCTATCCTATAAAATGTTGGGAACCATATTTTAAAAGTAACCCAGACAGAATCAAACATTTTTTTTCAAAGGTTGACAGCAAGGATGTGAAGGAATAAAAAAGACATGTCCTAAGAAGACACTCGGAAGAAGACAAGAACACTGATTTCTAATGGTCCACTGAATGCTGAGGTGTGAGTGAAATTAGGTTAATTTTGTATGACCTCAGGACTCAAATTAGCAAGAAAGGGGTTAGAACTTATAGGAGTTAGATTTTGCTTCTGTGAAAGAATGTTTTCTGATTATCAGAGCAATACCTAAGTATCCTGGCTAAACTCTAGAGGTGGTGTCACCTGGTCTATGTTGGGCATCTATTCTTCAGGAGTGATCAGGTTCATCTATTCTTCAGTTAGATATTCTCTTAGATGTTATTTTTTTTTGTTTGATTGACTCATTTAGTATCATGAAGAATTAAAGAAAGAGCTTATATATATTTAGATGGAGCAGAACTCATTAGTTCATTGCTTTCCAGAGTCCACCTTATTTTATTGTCATAATTATTCACTTCATGTATTTGTCTTTAACCTGCCTAGTTCTTGAACATGTTTGAACTTTCAACATCTGATTTGAAAGATTTCTTCAATTGTGAGATTTTAGGCTTCTCTTTCTCCACATAAATTCTACTACTCTGTCTGCACAGTTCAGTGTCTTTATTTATCCGTTGTAGTTTTCTTCACCTGCCTTGGAGGACCTACTGTAGTACGAGACCACTGTAACTGAAGCTCCAAATTGGGCAGACTTATCCACTTTGTTTTGGGCAGTACAGCTTAGACATGGAGGTGTAGAGACAAAGCTGAGGTCTCTTCTGTAAGGACTGTTCACAAGAGGAAGAAGGACAGGGTAGATCTAGGCATGCCCAGTGATCCTTTCCAAATTAAATTGTAAGATAAAGCACTCTGCCTCCCCAAGCACAGGGTGAAACCTAGAATTGCACTTCTTGGGTTCCCTTCATAGGAAGGAAATACAAGGAATGGGAAAAATATATTTTACATTAACATTGGTGTCTTTTGCTAATTATTTTATATATATAGGTTTAACTTCCCCTAAAGATGTTTGAGAGCAAGCACTACCATATTATTTCTTCGTTTAACTCAAAGTGCCCAGGACTGAGTCAAGACTTCATACATACTAAATACTATTATTTTTAGTTCAGTTCAGTCACTCAGTCGTGTCTGACTCTTTGTGGCCCCATGAATCACAGCATGCCAGGCCTCCTGTCCATGACCAACTCCCGGAGTTTACTCAAACTCATGTCCATCGAGTCGGTGATGCCATCCAGCCATCTCATCCTCTGTCATCCCCTTCTCCTCCTGTCCCCAATCCCTCCCAGCATCAGGGTCTTTTCCAATGAGTCAACGCTTCACATTAGGTGGCCAAAGTATTGGAGTTTCAGCTTCAGCATCAGTCCTTCCAATGAACACCCAGGACTGATCTCCTTTAGGATGGACTGGTTGGATCTCCTTGCAGTCCAAGGGACTCTTAAGAGTCTTCTCCAACACCACAGTTCAAAAAGCATCAATTCTTTGGCCCTCAGCTTTCTTCACAGTCCAGCTCCCACATCCATACATGACCACTGGAAAAACCATAGCCTTGACTAGATGGACCTTTGTTGGCAAAGTAATGTCTCTCCTTTTTAATATGCCATCTAGGTTGGTCATAACTTTCCTTCCAAGGAGTGAGCATCTTTCATGGCTGCAATCACCATCTGCAGTGATTTTGGAGCCCAGAAAAATAAAATCTGACACTGCTTCCGCTGTTTCCCCATCTATTTCCCATGAAGTGATGAGACCAGATGCCATGATCTTAGTTTTCTGAATGTCGAGCTTTAAGCCAACTTTTTCACTCTCCTCTTTCACTTTCATCAGGAGGCTTTTTAGTTCCTCTTCACTTTCTGCCATAAGGGTGGTGTCATCTGCATATCTGAGGTTATTGATATTTCTCCCGGCAATCTTGATTCCAGCCTGTGCTTCTTCCAGCCCAGCATTTCTCATGATGTACTCTGCATATAAGTTAAACAAGCAGGGTGACAATATATAGCCTTGACATACTCCTTTTCCTATTTTGAACCAGTCTGTTGGTCCATGTCCAGTTCTAACTGTTGTTTCCTGACCTGAGTATAGGTTTCTCAAGAGGTGGGTACTTTAGATAAATAATAATGACTAAGAAATATAGAGACTCAAGTTATAGTCCTAGCTCTGCCACTATGAGATCTTAATGTCTCCAGGCCTTGGTTCTTATCTGTGAAATGGGAGGACTGAAAAAGAGTATTATCCAGGACGGAATCATAGGACAAAACCCCCAAATACAGCTGAAATAGATGGCATGAATTGGTTGGTTACAAGGATCTATTCAGAAGTTAAAATAGAATAAAATGTAGTTATTCACTGATTTTGCAGAACTGACTTGCCATTATTGAATTTAATGTTAGTGAAAGAGCTTGAATATCTACATAAGCATCTGATAATGATATCAATGTTTTTTCTTCAGAGTTAATTCTCATTTGCAAGTGCCTGGAGCTTCCCTTCTTATACAGAGTCGTACACTCCTTGCTTATCTTTTTCCATCTTATTTTATCTTTAAAATACTGATGTTCTTGAACACTTGGCAAAGTGTTCTGGAGGAGAAGGATCTGGTAACCTAATTTGTACATAGGTGAGAGGTTCATATTGTGTATCTGTTCATGGCAGAATTGTAGGAAAGTGTTACACACTAGGTAGGGAGATATTTTTGGACATGGAGTCTTTTTCCAGCATCTCTCGTACCATATCACATAGGCATCTGTTAAGTCTATGCACACTTGTAAAGCCGACTCAGCCTGTGTTTGAGAGAGATGATTGTGCGTGTGTGTGGGGTGGGGTTGTGTGTCATGCACCATAAAGGCAGACTGACAGGGAGGTCCATGGCTGACTGTTCCACATACAAATGGATTATCCTTTGAAATATCTTGAAGTATATAAATCTGCTTGGGATTCTCAAGGGATGGTCTAGATAACTTAGTAGGCTTTTTTTTTTTTTTTTTTTTGTCTGTCTCTATTTCCTGAGATCTTTTCTGAAAAAATTTTGAGGTCTCACATGTTGGAACAATTATCCAAGAATATTTCATCCCTGAGAAAAATATAACCCCTGAGTTGCTGCCAAAGTCAATGAGATCTATGGCAGCTTGCCTTCTGCACACAGACCTTGCACATTAACACTTTAAGGACACAAGCAGAGTGCAAGCTTCACTGTCTCCTGCAACTCACTTGTTAATGAAGGAGGGAGACTGACTAGGACCTCACGGGCAGTGCCCTATGGCACCAGAGGAAAATTTTATTACAAATTATGTGCTAAATGGGCTCATTCTGTTTTTAGGGTTGTCAGTCATATGCTATAAACATCATTTCTTTTCACATAACTGACAACTTGAATAAAATATTTAAAAGGCATTCCTCAAAGTTAGAGAATATTATGACACAGATCACTAAGCCAGTTCCTTCGTTTCCTTTACTCTCTGGTCACAAAGCTCACTCCTCTTCCCGGTCCTCCTCTGCGGGTAGGTGTGGTCATGAAACTGGGTTTCAATCAATGGAATGTAATCCGAAATGATTTACCCACTTGTGGGCCTGACCATGAAAGCTTCCCCACTTTTTACCCTTCACCTTCTCTTCTTTTCCCAGTTAGCTAGGATAGAGTCAGTCCCTGGGAGACATTCGAAACACTTGTTGAAAATGATGGAGCCTGAGTCTCTGACTTATCTCCTAATGGAGATACCGCCCAGTTAGAGATTCCTACAAAGGACTATTATGCGAGCCAGAAATTACCTTTTAGTGTGTTAAATCACTGATATTTGTAGGTTTATCTCTTACAGTGGTTAGCATTGCCTTGATCAGTACAATTATGATCATATTCATTTTTCCAAAGTTCATTAGTTATATTGAATGTCTTTAAGTAGGGACAATATGCTTTTTTGGTATGTTAAAATTATGTCTGATAGGAAATTACAATCTTTGAGGTTTTTGCCCTGGCATATACTAACTCAACATTTTCTGATTTTGCCTAATGTAACCTAAGCTCATACTGATGCCCATTTGCCTTCTCATTTTATTTTTTCCTCTTTTGTTTCTTCGCCTCCTTTTTCAACTCTACTGATTCCCTTTTCTCATTTGGTATGTTTGTTAATTCATTCAACAAGTATTAGCCACATACCTATTATGTAATAGATGCTTGCTAGGTACTGAGTAGACAGTGTGGTAAAAGAAACAGGCTTGGCTCTTCTCTCATCTCATTGAGGTTTTGGTGGGATGTAGGAGATTGAAAATAAATTAAAAATAAACAGATAAATTGGTAGTAATACATTATGAACATTATGAAGGAAGTAAACATGATCCAGGGATGAACAATAATGATGGAGGGAGGCAGAGAACCCTGATTAGAGAGGAATATCCCACAAGGTTCTGAGGAAGGGACATTTCAGCTGTGAACTGAGGAAAGTAGAATATTAAACCATGGACATGGAGTAGGGGAGGAGCATTCCAATATGTGCAGTGGCACTGAAGCTGGAAAGCATTTTTTTTTTTTTTTTGCAGGTTCAAAAAAATTAAGGAGACCGCTGTCATTGCAGCTCTGTGAATGATCTCCTGAACTGCAGACAATCTCCTGCATTGCAGGTGGATTCTTTACAGACTGAGTCACCAGGGAAGACACTGTGGATGATGGGGAGAACTATATTGAAAAGATAAAATTAGAAGGTATATGGAATTGTACAGAATTTCAAACATTATGGGAAGGAATTTGGCTTTTAATGAAAGTGCAATGACAAATGACTGAAACGTTTGAAGGAGGAAAGTCAAGTCATACAATTAGTGTTTTACAAATACCCTAGCTTTTGCTTGGAGAGTAGATGGTAGGAAGCTCATGAAGAATGATAATCATCAAGGAGAGTTTCATGGTTGTCCAGATGAAACATAATGTAATTTGAACTGGAGGGAAGGCAATGGGGAGAAATCAATGTATTGTGGAACAATTTTAAATGCCTGTGTGACCTCCAAGTTGAGATGTTAAATGGGCATTTAGACACATGAGTCTGGAGATCAGAGGAGGTTTCTATGCTTTAAATGTAAATTTGGAGGTGTATTTGTGTACAGTATTTTAGTCACAGAGACAAGTAAAAGACCCAAGGCCTCCAGTTATGCTTATAGTGTGTTTTGCAGGTCAAAAGTCCCTATAAAGGGAAACAATATTCTAGAGTGTCATTCCAACAGGGCTGTCAGAAGAGCAATTTACTAACCAACCCATAGCAATTAGAAATATATTTCCATGTAGATTTCCTGAAGGGCAAAGGCATTGGACTTGGAAGGAAATATGTAGGAACCAAGAAGTTGCTTGGTGGATAATGATGAACGTGTGCTTGAGCTGAGCTTTGTATATCTTGGTTTATGCTATGCATTGAGTCAACTCTGCCCTGGTGACAGTCAAGAATGGCTTCTGGGGTGAGAACCCTATGTTCTCACGCAGGGTGTGTTCTGTCTTACTGCCAAGTCTCAGGTGTGTAGGTCCACAGATGGTGGCCACCTGTGAGACTCATCATGGCACATGCCCTGAGATAAAAGCCCCCGGGGAAGGAGCATGCTTGGCTAAAATGTGAACCAAACCTTCTCTCCTTTCTCAGGCAATTAAAGAGCTTCGGAACACACTTGGAGACATTGTTCACACAGGCAATTCTTCTGCTATTAGAGAAACAGATTGACTCCATTTTGATCATCCTGCCCTCGTCTGCTTGGCAAGCGCAGTGTGATGTCCATATGCTCTATTGTTCCCGTCAGCAGGGTGCTAACGTTTCTTTTGCTGCTGCTCTCACTTCTGTGGGGGATGTTTTTTTAGCCCCCTTTTCAATGTTGCCAACACATACATATATATTTTTAAAACATAGCACTTATTCTGGAGCCGCAGAAGGTGCGAGCGCTGTGTCCTCTAGCCATGGTACTGCATTTTCATTCAAACTCTTGCTTCCTGCCTTCAAATGCAGAGTAGATTAGTTTTCCAAAGAGGTACAGATCACCAGTAAGTGGCAGTAGCCTGGCTTAAAGACAGGCTGCACTTACACTTCAGAGGCGACTGCCTGGAACCGGGAAAGGGTTGCAGCCAAACGGAATTTATTAGCGAGATCTATAGAATGTGTTTGAAGAGCTACAGTGGTGTGAGCCGGCAGGCACACAGGTTGGCCCACCATCACACAAAGTCAAACAGGCCAACTGCTCGAGGGATTCAGACTGGCATGCCTTGTCAGCATTTCTTTATTTTTTCCTGCAGAAAGACACAAATGGAACAAATTTTCAGTCCCAGTGACATGTCCCAGGCATCTTGTGCAGTTTTCCCTCTTCCTCGGAGCCTCCTTCCATGTTCTCAACCCCCCCCCCCCCCCCCCCCCTCCGCCCCCGCTCTAGCTTCTCCTCCCCAGATGGTGCTAAGGAAGCAATTGTTTCTTTACTGATTCCAGCTGATTCTCTCTCTGCCAGTACCTGGATTTCCTGTTGGGCTGGATTTTTAGCAGGGGTGAATTTTCTCAGTTCCTCAAGTAAGGATTTTAAACTCCATACTCAAAGGGCTGTGGAATTTGGCTTCTTTACAAGAACTAATCAGTATAAAGTGTGGGCTACCCTGCACCTGATTCTGAGAGACCCCCACAGGAGTAGAAAAGATCATTTATTCTTCTTGGGAGTATGGAGCATTCAAAACCTATTTCAGAATGTTGATTTAGTTCTTCCAGATGACTTCTTTGCAGAAAGCCGTCTTTGCTAGGATCATTCTGTCTTCACTGAAGATAGTAAGGTATGGCAGGAAGAAGACGGCCTTTGCAGCCCGACTCAGACGTCAGCTCTGTCTTTACTGATTGGGTGACCTTGGAAAAGCCAGTTCAGTTTCTGCATCAGTCAGATGGGATGAAGATCTAGTGGTGTGTCTTACAGTTTGGGGAGTGTGGCAGGAGAACAGTCTGACAGTGTAGTGAGGGGAATTCCTGTGGAATAATACTCCCAATTTTCCAACATTTAAAATTTTTGTCATGAAGGAAATCTTGTAATTTTGACAATTTCAAAACAAATAGACTGGTCACCTTTTTTTTTTCTCATACAATAGCCAATTTTATGCTAACACATGACCTATTCTGCTTTTGTTTTTGTTTTTGTTTTAACGGAAATCTGAATTCTCTATCCTAGGACATTGGATTGGGATGCTGGGTGGGGCATGTTCTAATCTGTGTGTATTTAGTTAAAGCAGAAGGATTTTTCCTCTAATTCTCCCCTTCCTCCCCACCAGCCCTCAACAGCTTTTGAGGGCTGGTGGGGAGGAAGGGGGAGTGTAATGTTTTTTTGTAATATACCTGGAAATCAATTTGAACTATTTGAGATTTAAGTGACTAAACTAATTTATTATCTCAATTTCCTTCCACATTCCATTTTATTTTTCAATACCAAAATCTCAAAAGCAGCCCAAATCTCATTTCTACAACAGAGATAGTATAATTGTCTATAGTTACTCTGAAACTGCTACTATTGTTGCTGGTAGAGCATCTCTATAGTTGTCTCCATCATTTTTTTCCTCTCTTTCATAATTTGGGTGAAATTTATCTAAGCACGATGAAGCTCACAGCAGTAGTTTAAAAGGGGCCCACAGTGATGTCTGGCTATTCCTACCAGACTCTCTGAGTCATTGCCACAAAGTGGATCTCTGGCATATGAATATTCACAGCTCCCTGAACAGTCCATTAAAAACAAAGTTGAACTCTAACTGTTTATAGATTACTTCTCTTTATAATTACGCTATGTTTCAGCAACTAATGGGAAAGAAACTTCTTAACAAAAACAACTCACTTTCCATAACATGAATTAAAGGAGAAATTAAGGTCAATTCTGTTTCAAATAACTGTCTCAAAAGGAAAAAATAAAATCTCTTCATTAATCAAAAACATCCAGATCTACTTCCCCTTATTAATCCAGGTATATAGAAGCTCCTAACACTTGTAACCAATCTCTGTCTGCTCTAATGGATATTTGGAACCTTTATTGATTTGGGTAAATTTGCTTCTTCTAAGGTCAATAATGATAAATGAGTCATGTTCTGCATGAAGTGACTTGGTACTTTGAATTAAATGATTGTAATTATCTGTAGTTATTCTGTAACTGCTACTGTTACTGCTGTTGACAGAACATCCATGTAATTGTGATGAGAATTTTTTTCTCCACTTTAATAATTTGGGGGAATGTCATCTGTATGTGGAAAAGCTCACAGCAAAGGTTTAAAAGGGAAACAGGATAGCATGGGGCACCGTCCCTGTATTTCTGTCCTCATCTGCCACATTCCCACTCTTCTCCCTCTGGGTTGGTGTTGATCGCAGCCTGCCAGTGAAAAGGATACCTGGGGACTTGAGAAAGGGGCCAAGTCATGTGCTGCCGCCCAATGCCTTTTCAGTGGTGAAGACAGGCTCAGAACCCAGAGATGAAATGTTAATCACCCACTGTGCTTCCTAGGCCATCCTGAGAGGGTATCTGTTTGGAAGTGATCATCCACTCTGTGTTGTTAAACACTCACGGGCAGTGAGAAGACCCTGCCTGCCCATAGCTCTTGCTGTGCTTCCACCTGCAGCTGAGTCTGAGGGAGACAACCATGTAAAAGCCCTGCTTTCTGCTTCCACTGTGCAGGGCAGATTAGAGCAGGTGCTCCTGGGCTGTATGTGCTCAATTGACTTCTGCCTCGAGGGCTTTGCCCAGCAGCCCTTCAACCTCCAGGTGAGGACCGTCTAGAGGCAAATTGCTCAGTACGTGGCCAAGTACAACTCTTTGCAACCCCATGGACTGTAGCCCACCAGGCTCCTCTGTCCATGGGATTTTCCAGCCAAGAATACTGGAGTGGCTTGCCATTTCCTCCTCCAGGAGATCACCCTCATCCAAGAATCGAACCCTTGTCTCCTGCATTGACAGGCAGATTTTTTTTTTACCACTGCACCAACTGTGAAGCCAGAGGTAAGTTAGTTCAGTCACTTAATCATGTCCAACTCTGTGACCTCGTGGACTGCAGCACGCCAGGCTTCCCTGTCCATCACCAACTCCCAGAGCTTGCTCAGACTCATGTCCACCGAGTCGGTGATGCCATCCAACAATCTCATCCTTTGTTGTCCCCTTCTCCTCCTGCCCTCAATCTTTCCTAGCATCAGGGCCTTTTCCAGTGAGTTAGCTCTTCCCATCAAGTAGTCAGAGTATTGGAGTTTCAGCTTTAGCATTAGCCCTTCCAATTAATATTCAGGACTGATTTCCTTTAGGATGGACTGGTTGGATCTCTTTGCAGTCTAAGGGATTCTCAAGAGTCTTCTCTAACACCACAGATGAGAAGCATCAATTCTTTGGCTCTCAGCTTTCTTTATAGTCCAATTCTCACTACTGGAAAAACCATAGCTTTGACTAGATGGACACTTGTCAGCAAAGTAATGTCTCTGCTTTTTAATATGCTGTCTATATAGTTTTTCTTCCAAGGAGCAAGCAGCTTTTAATTTCATGGCTGCAGTCACCATCTGCAGTGATTTTGGAGCCTCAAAAAATAAAGTCTCTCACTGTTTTCCATTGCTTTCTCATCTATTTGCCATGAAGTGATGGGACAAGATGCCATGATCTTAGTTTTTTGAATGTTAAGCTTTAAGCCAAACTGTTCACTCTCCTCTTTCACGTTCATCAAGAGGCTTTTTAGTTCTTCTTTGCTTTCTGCCATAAGGGTGGTGTCATCTGTGTATCTGAGGTTATTGTTATTTCTCCTGGGAATCTTGATTTCAGCTTGTGTTTCATCCAGCCCAGCATTTTGCATAATGTACTCTGCATATAAGTTAAATAAGCAGGGTGACAATATACAGCCTTAAGGTACTCCTTTCCCAATTTGGAACCAGTCTGTTGTTCCATGTCCAATTCTAACTGTTGGTTCTTGACCTATGTACAGTTTTCTCAGGAGGCAGGTAAGGTGGTCTGGTATTCCCATTTCTTGAAGAAAGGTTCACAGTTTGTTGTGATCCACACAGTCAAAGGCTTTGGCATAGTTGATAAAGCATATGTTTTTCTGGAACTTTCTTGCTTTTTCAATGATCTAATGGATGGTGGCAATTTGATCTCTGGTTCCTCTAGCTTTTCTAAATCCGAGTTGAATATCTGGAAGTTCATGGTTCACATACTGTTGAAGCCTGGCTTGGAGATATTTGAGCATTACTTTGCTAGTGTGTGAGATGAATGCTATTGTGTGGTAGTTTGAACATTCTTTGGCATTGCCTTTCTTTAGGATTAAAATGAAAACTGACCTTTTCCAGTCCCGTGGCCACTACTGAGTTTTTCAAATTTGCTGGCATATTGAGTGCAGCACTTAAACAGCATCATCTTTTAGGATTTGAAATAGCTCAACCGGAATTCCATCACCTCTAGTAGCTTTTCATAGTGATGCTTCATAAGACCCACTTGACTTCACATTCCAGGATGTCAGGTTCTAGGTGAGTGATCACACATCATGGTTATTTGGGTCATGAAGATCTTTTTTTTTGTATAGTTCTTTTTTGTATAGCCAGAGGTAAATTAGTATGGCATTAAAAGGAAAGAAGTTTCACTTCATACCCTCTGGCTATATGCTTCTCCTCTTAGCCAAGTGCTTAGAGATTTTTGTTTTAACGTGCATAAAACAAATTTTAATTTTTAAAAAATTAAGACACTAAGTTGCACAAAGTATTTCATCTTTCTGTGCCTCAGCTTCAATTCTAGCAAAATGAAGTTGAAAGAAATGACAGTCTTTTGAAAGTGTCTTGGTTGCTCTAATCTAGGATTCTGGGACAATGGGACTTTTAGAGAAAGAGTGTAGATATTATCTTTGAATGCAAATGTGTTAGAAATGTCTTAATTATGGGTCCTCCCAGACAACACCAAGTAGACTGGTGAGAGTCTCAGTTTTCGTTGTTTGCGTTCTTCAAATCTCAGAAAGGGAAGAGAGATGGAGTCAAATCCTGCTGGGATAAGGAGGCAATTCACTAGGAATGAAATGAAGAGAGAAAGAAGAACTCACTGGGCTAGAGCCCATGGATGCCAGCAGACCTGGAGTAAAAATTGCCTTTATACACAGCGGTTCGGAGCAGAATACTAAAGAGGAGAGCATGATAAACTTGCGCTTTCAGAAAGTAGAAGGGTATAGATGATAAGCGCTTGCCTGAGTTTAAATGGTAGGATGAAAAGAAAGAGGGATGAAAACAGACATAGTTTAGAACCCAGGAAAGAGGCTGTTTAATGTTGGAATTCTTTGTCGGGAGAGCCTTATAACAATTCATGATGTACAGCTAGACAGGAGCAGACCAGGGCAGCAGGTACATTTGTTGGACATGCTCTCCCAGCTTAGCTGATGTTGGGGTTTGCCTCCCCTTTGGAGGAATAGCTGTGAATGAGGCCAGGACATTTTGGACTGGGCATCTCCCTGCCATGAGGTCCTTCATAGGGAAGGGGGGACAGTAAGAATTAGTCTTTGATTTCAGGATCTCTTATTCCCTTCCTCATTCCCCCCACCTCTCCAAACCTCTCAAGACTAACGTTCCCAGCTGAGATCCATTCCCATTTGTTTTTGCTATGTTTTGGGAGTGGTCAGTAAGACATTTTCATCTGGTTCTCATTTTCCACAGAAGTCTGAGACCTCCTCAAAATGTGGGGTGTTTTTTTTTTACCCCAACAGAATCAGGGAGTGGGCCATCTTCCTTACCACCCTAGCCTGCACGTACTGATTAAAAAGGAAAAGCTCTAAATATTAAGAATGAGGTCATCTTTATGAACTTCTGGCTCTCTCAGATGAGGAAGGCATTTGTGGCTGCCTCCATTGGTCTTATTTCTGTGGGTATCTGTAATGACTTGGAAGTCAGAGGGAGGACAGAGTGCTCAGTCACAGTGTGGCTGTGAAGGCAGCAACATGAGAAAAGCCACCAAGAAAAAATGGCACACCATAATAGGGCCACTGCTCCCTTCTCCATCTTTTACTGAACAAACTGCTGAAATGCCCGCCACTGCTGTAAAGTCAGCAAAAACTGATGAACTTGTAGCAGGTGTTATCACTTGTAGCCATCTAATTTCAGCTTAAACTCCCCAGAGAACATAGTTATGGAGACCAGGGGGAAAGTGAGAGCGTTCCTGTTTAGAGTCTGGAATCAGAGGTTTTGGCTAAAGGCCAAAACCTTTAACCCGATGAACTCTTCTCTGAAACAAGAGAACATCAAGAAGATACTGAATCTACTATGCTTTACAGATAAACTCAGTGGAGGGTCTGGTTCAAATAGTGAACCTCTTAGAAAAGAAGAGAATTAGCACTATTGGACTGTTCTTTTTCTTTCTGCATATGAACTGTATCAACTGCAGCCCTAACCAACATCTGTCAGCCAGATAATGTGCACAGTTCTATGTGGGTCATTATTTGTCAAGGAATGGACTATCACATGGTAGATGCTGCCTGCTTCAGTTGAATCGAAAGGAAATCTGTTAGAGGAGCCAGCAAACATAGTTAGCCCTGCACTTCAGTTTGGCTTTTATTTTTCTTTATTTTTTTTCTGCCCATCCCGCATAGAAATTTACCTTAGAAAACAGAACAGTGGAATGGGTATTAGGGCAGCCACCTCAGTCATTTGCCAGGGTGTTTGTTCTTTATCAGGCTTCCCAGGCGGCCCTGCTGGTAAGGAACCTGACTGCCAATGCATGAGATGTAAGAGTCTACCCGGATTCGATCTCTAGGTCAGGAAGATACCCTGGAGTAGGAAATGGAAACATAACTCCAGTATTCTTGCCTGGGAAATCCCAGGACAGAGGAGCCTGGAAGGCTACAGTCCATGAGGTCACAAATAGTCAGACATAACTGAGCAACTGATCAGCTCTTGTTGCAACAAAGTACCATATTCATTGCCTCATCTGTGCCTTGACTATCCTGCAAGTATTTGAGCTTGAGGAATGCAGGCAGAACTGGGTCTGCCATTGCCTTCTTGGACATCAACTTAATGTCAGACAAGGAGGTGATGCTCAACAGAAAACAGTAACTGTTCAATGTCATTGTCTCCCTGACTTCTTATTAAAGAGGCCTTCAGTAAACAACCAGGACTGCTGGCTTATAGGTTATTACTTTAACCTTTTTTTTTTTTCTTCCTACCAACCCCTGGGTGTTTCTTCTGATCCTTCCTTTTCCTTCTTTCTTCTTCTTTCCCTGACCCAGGCCTTATCCTAACTTAGGTCAAGGAAAAGACGATAGCAATTATTAATATTAAAATCCACAGAAAAAGTGAAGGAATGGAAAATATGTTAGATCAGATATTTGCAAATGGTGAGAGAGAAAAATGCATATTGCTGGATACACTCCATGGAAGATGAGACATGTTGTCTAGTATCAGCCCATAATAGCCACACACGTCCCAAGAATAATTTAATTGAGCCCATTAGCCATCCTCACTCAATAGGAGTCTTTTAATGAAATATGTAATGACACTTCTTATAGAAAGACATGCTTCTTGACTTGTGCAGGGATAGGGGCACAGGGAAGATGGAGATAGGTGGGGTGGGTCATGTTGCAGCTGCCTTGCATGCCTGGGCCAAGATGATGCAAGCTGAGAGACAGACTGAAGGAAGAATATTTCACAACCAGTTTAGTGCTCAGACTCTGAGAAGCCCTTTCATTGTTGTTGATAAATGAGAAACGAAAGGGCAAACAAGCTCAGCAAATGGAGAAGCAGCAGTTATAAACACTAGGGCCCCTGAAATATCCCATGGAAATACTTAACTTTTGGACCTTTGTGTTGGCTTGTAACCTTTCATTAGAAACAGAAATGCCATGGGATCAGTGCACAGCTATTTATAGGCTGTGATCCAACAGCCTTTCATATCATCCTAGAGTTATAGACTACTCTATGGAGCAGTCATTTTTGATGAGGTCATCAAAAAGCTCTAGTTACTCCAATCAAGCCAAAAAATAATAATAATAATAAAGTAAACTCTAGTGGATAATCCCTAAAGCAAAAAGAACTAACTTTGAGAAGTATAGGATCCTACATTTCCCATCTTCCATAGACTGGAATTTCCCTTTAAGGAACTGGATCATAAATTATAACTATCATTGGAAAAAGTGGTCAGTGTAAATGAAAGCATTAATTTTCTTCAAAAATCAAACACCTTGGGTTTGTTTGAAAAAAAAAAAAAAGCTAGGAATTGAAGCCTCTATCTTTTTTTTTACTGAGCACTGATGGGAAGAGAACTGTTAAGAAAAGTTATCCTCAGCAAATTATCAGTTGCTGAATTATGAAATTAGAGAAATTGGAAGCAGCTCTAGCTCTGGGTCTATTTCCCTTCTCCCACACCAAAATGGAATCTTAAATGAAAAATTGCAGCCTCTCCACCCTGTAATGAAATGTGCCGAAGAAATGAAAAACGCATTACTTTACCCCATGTGTATGTACTACATCATTACACCACTGAGAATGTTTCACTAATGATACAGAACATACGGGGGTCTTACATAATGAACTACAATGAGGTATATTAAAAGTATATATGAGTTTAATTTAATATATTTATTTAATTGATTACAAAAAGAAAAAAAAAAAAACCCTTTCATCAGGCAGTCTCATAAGACTTCTATAGATGGCTATTATTCCCATTGGTGGAGTCCAGGCTCTGTGTTGTGAGGTTTATACCAGCATGGGTAGAAAGGGATCTAGTTAGCCACAATGAAGGATATCCTAAGGTCCAAAATTACGTTTGTTTTAATGGTTTGGGTGGTGAGTTCATTCTGTTCACGTCATCTTTTGAGTCTTGGTTCTAACTCTGGGAAAAGTTCTCTGGTTCAGTTTATGTTCCCATTTATTATAATCATTTTATTTCTCCCATAGGTTGTTGCCTTTTCCCTTTTTTCTTGCCAACAACAACAAAAAAAATGTGTTGTAAATATTTCAAAAGTTTCCATCCTAGTGCCACAGAGATATGAAAATATAATTTGATAGATATTAATGCTTTTCAATATAGGATATAATTAGATTTTACATCCTTCAGGAAGTGGGAAGTAGTTTAGCTTATAGTTGGTATTGGATGGTCATTGTTTAGATTCATATATCTCAGTATTTCATGAGATCTAAATTGAAACTGTTCAGCTTTATTTGTGCAATATAACTTCAGTCTCTAGTATTTTAAGACAGTGAAACAGGATTTCAAAGAAGAAGAGAAAAAACTTTCTTTTCTTTGGTTCTGATTTTTGTATAAGGGTATTCACATTTATCAACAGGTTGTAATAATTCAGAAACTTCACCTTAGCTTAAAACTCAGACTAAAACTCAATTTTCTGTTATAATAATTTTATATAACCCCTGCTACATCTCAATTTATGGAAATAATTAGAGCAAATTAGATCACAGGAAAGTTTAATTAGCCAGGCATAGTTTGGAATTAAAGTTCATTTTCTGTGAAAATTAGAAAAGCTTGAGTACTTGATTCTTCATTATATAATGATTTAGCATCATACATCAAAGGCATCCTGGGCAAGTGAGGGTGGGGCAGTGGCCTGGTGGGTGATGTCCCCGCTGACTCAGAATTGAATAATGCCATGAAAGCTAAATAGTCAAGAAAGGAGAGCCCTGCAAATTGAGACCCAGTTATTTCCAGTGCATTAAGCCCAGGCTAAAATGTCCTGCAGCGGTTTCCCTGGTGGTGCTAGTTGTAAAGAAACCACCTGCCAATGCAGAAGGCGCAGGAGATGCAGGTTTGATCCCTGTGTCGGGAAGATACCTTGGAGTAGGAAATGGCGACCCAGTCCAGTATTCTTGCCTGGAAAATTCCTTGGACAGAGGAGCATGGTGGACCACAGTCTATTGAGCCTCAAAGAGTCAGACACCACTGAGCAACTAAGCACAAAATTTCCTGCATTCAATTATGCATCTGTGATTTCACATTACAGCTATGGTTTGGTTTTTTATTTTTTTTAAATCATCCTTTTGGGAATTCCCTGGTTGTCCAGTGGTTAGTACTCACCATGGGCCAAGGTGCAGTCCTTGGTCTGGGAACTAAGATCCTGCAAGCTGTGCAACATAGCCAAAAAAAAAAAAAATCAGTCTTTTATTTCTGTATTGTATCTATTGGAAAACATAGGATAGTGTTTTTACCTGAATATTAGTATCTAAATATTTAGGCATGGGAATTATATATTATACATAAAGGAGTAGCTTCTCTGATTTTTACATTCACTATTGTGCTTTAATTTTTCTAACATTCCTATTATAGTGCTTTCTACAAAAGCAATATACATAACACACGGCTTAATATTTACTTTGTATACACATAGAAGATTTGGCAAATCTTTTACTGATGATTAAGGCCTTGAATCAAAATTTATTTAGTCATGGTGACTTAATCTGGATTAGGTAGGCAATTAAAGTCTACCTTTAAAGCCTGATGGCTCAGCTGGTAAAGAATCTGATTGCAAAGCAGGAGTCCCAGGAGACATGGGTTCCATCCCTGGATCAGGAAGAAAATGGCAACCCACTCCAGTATTCTTGCCTGGAGAATTCCATAGACAGAGGATCCTGGAAGGCTACAACCCACGAAGTCGCCAAGAGTTGGACATGGCTGAGTGACTAACACTTTATAAAGCCAATTTCAAATCTCCAGTCTTTCAAGAAGCCTCCCTGAACCCTCAGTCAGTTTGTCTTCTCTTCGCACTTATAATATCCTCTCATAGTATGCCTTGATTTAAGGTTACTTATGCATACTACCCAACCTCTTGTAAGCCAGGGGCCTTCTAGCATTCATCTGTGCATATGCTACCGCTCTTAGTACAGGATTTTGTCTATTGTATGTGTTCCATAAATACTTATTTTACTGACCATTAATGTGAAGAACTATTTATTATTCAGACTACATGGTTCTGAAAAACATCTATGTGCCGTGAACACCTTTGAATTTCTTCTTTCAGTGCAGCAGAATGGAGAGTAGTGACCAGCTTGGGAATTCATACTGGAAGAAGCCGCCAGCTCAGGGTTCAAATGTTTACCACCATGCTTCCCTTGACATATCTATCCAGATCACTCAGACACCAATTCCACTGTGGAAAGCAGGATTCACACTAGTCAAAAATCATGTTAAATCAATATTTTGATCATAAATGGAATTCTGTCAAACATAGAATTTGGCAGATCATACAGATCAGCCATGAAATTAAATTTGATTTTCTCTGAATATGGTGGGTCATCTCAGAAACTTCTTACACAAGCAAGTTTAAATATAGTAAAGATTTACTCACTACAAAAATAACTACATGCTTTGTTTGTAATTTATTCTCAAATTAAGAATATGAATCTTTTACTTTGACCAAGCATTTTTTTTCCTGTGTCTTTTCTATAGTTACTGTAGCATAGTATTCTAACCATGATCACAGGTTCCCATCAAAACAAATAACTTTTTAATTTAGCTTTTTAAACTACTTTTATTCATCCATTTCTCCTACCCACCTCAATCCTGCCCCCAACCTCTAGCAACCATTAACCTTTTCTCTGTATCTCTGAACTTTTCTTTTTTAGATTCTACATGTGAGAGGGATCATATGGTATTTGTCTTTCTTTGTCTGACATATTTCACTTAGCATAATGCCCTTGAGACCCATTCATGCTGTCACAAATGGCAAGTTTTAGTTTTTTCTATGAACGAATAATATTTCATTGTGCATAAATATATACCACAGTTTCTTTATCCATTCATCTAATGATGGACACTTAGTTTGTTTCAATATCTTAGCTATAGTAAATAATGCTGCAGTGAATATGGGGTACGCATATCTTTTTGAGCTGGTTTTCTTCAGATAAAATCCCAGAAGTGGAATTATATAATATGATAGTTCTGCTATTTTTTTGTTTTTTGTTTTTTTTTATCTTTTGAAGAAACTTCATA
This sequence comes from Odocoileus virginianus, assembly GCF_023699985.2. Classification (NCBI taxonomy): domain Eukaryota; kingdom Metazoa; phylum Chordata; class Mammalia; order Artiodactyla; family Cervidae; genus Odocoileus; species Odocoileus virginianus. Next base: position 21,308,590 of record NC_069679.1, read on the forward strand.
TTGTTTTCCATGGGCTTCCCTGGTTTCTCAGAAGGCAAAGAATCTGCCTGCAATGCAGGAGACCAAGGTTCAATCCCTGGGTCAGGATGGGAAGTTCCCATAGAGAAGAGAATGGCTACCCACTCCAGTATTCTTGCCTGAAGAATTACAGGAACAGAGGAGCCTGGTGGACTGCAGTCCATGTGGTCACAAAGAGTTGGGCACAACTGAGTGACTAACACTTTCACTTTCATATTGTTTTCCATAGTAGCTACAGCAACTTACATTCCCACCAGTACTGCACAAGGATTTCCTTTTGGCCATATCCTTGCCAACGCTTGTTATTTCTTGTCTTTTTGATAATAGCCATTCTAACATGTGTGAGATGACTTACTGTGGTTTTAATTTGCATTTCCCTGGTGTTTACTGACTGAGCATGTACCTTTCAAGTTCCCATTGCCCATCTGTATGTCCTCTTTGGAAAATATCTATTCAGATCTTCTACTCATTTTTAAACCAGGTTGCTTGATTTTATTTTTAAATTTACTTTTTTTTCAGAGCTGAATAATACAAAAGTTATTTATCTGTTTTGGATATTAGCCTCTTACTAGATATGTGATATAAAAAATAATAGGTTGTCTTTTCATTTTGTTGTTTCTGAAGCTTTTTATTTTGATGCAATCACACATGTTAACTTTTGCTTTTGTTGTTTTTCTTTTTAGTGTCATATCCAAAAAACATCACTAAGTTCTATGTCAGGGAGATTCTACCCACATTTTCTCCTAGGAGTTTTATGGTTTCAAGTCTATGTTCAAGTATTTAATTCATACTGAGTTAATTTTAGTGTGTTGTATAAGATAGAGGTTCAGTTTTATTTTTTTGCATGTGGCTTTGCAGTTTTTCCAATACCATTTATTGAAGGAATGTCCTTTCCCAGTTGTATATTCTTGGCTTTTTGATCACAAATTAATTTACAAAATATGCATGTGTTTAATTTGGGGCTCTCTCTATTTTGTTCCATTGAGCTGTATGTTTGCCTTTATGCCAATACCATACTGTTTTATTAACTATTAGCTTTGTAGTATAGTTTGAAATCAGGGATGTGATGCCTCCACAGTTTTTCTTTCTCAAGATTGCTTTGGCTCTTCAGAGTCTTTTCATATGCCATGCAAATATCAGGATTATTTGTTCTATTTCTGTGAAAAATGCTTTCAGAATTTTGATAGGGATTGCGTTGAATTAGCAAATTGCTTTTGGTAGTATGGATATCTCAAAATCATCGACTCTTCTAGTCCATAATCATGGTATCTCTTTCCATTCCTTTGGTATTCAATTTATTGCATTAATGTCTTGTAGTTTTTAATATACAGGTCTTTTACTTCTTTGGTTAAATTTATTCCAAGGTATTTTATTCTTTCTGATTCAGTTGTAAATGGCATGTTTTCCTTGAGTTCTCTTTCTGATAGTGCATTATTAGTGTATAGAAATGCAGCAGATTTTTTACTTATTGATTTTGTATCCTGTAACTTTACTGAATTTATTAGTCTTAACAGTTTTTTGAAGTCTTTAGGATTTTCTATATATACTATTATGTCATCTGTAATTAGTGAGAATTTTACTTTTACTTTCTAATTTGTGTTCCTTTCACTTCTTTTTCTTACCTAATTGCTCTGGCCAGGACTTCCAATACCATGTTGAATAAATGTGATGAGGTTGGTTATCCTTGTTTGCTCTTGATCTTAGCAAAAAAGATTTAGCTTTTCACTGTTGAGTATTATTTAGTTGAGGGCTTTTCATATTTGGCCTTTATTGTGTTGAGCTTAGTGACTAAACAACAACAAATGTTCCAAAGTTTCATCCACTTTGGTGAAAGTTTTATCATAAATAGATGTTGAGTTTTACTAAATCCTTTTCCTGCTTTTATTGAGATAATCATATGATTTTCATCCTTCACTTTTTTAATATGGTATGTCACATTGACTGATTGCAGATGCCAAACATTCTTTGCCTCCCTGAAATAAACCCCACTTGATTATGGTGTATGATCCTTTTAATATATTGTTGAGTTTGGTTTTCTAATATTTTGTTGAGGATGTTTTCTTTTCTTTTTTTTTCCATTTATTTTTATTAGTTGGACACTAATTACTTTACAATATTGTAGTGGATTTTGCCATACATTGACATGAATCAGCCATGGATTTAGATGTAATCCCCATCCCGATCCCCCTCCCGCCTCCCTGTCCATCCCATCCCTTTGCGTCTTCCCAGAACACCAGCCCTGAGCACTTGTCTCATGCATCCAACCTGGGCTGGTGATCTATTTCACTCTCGATAGTATACTTGTTTCAATGCTGTTCTCTCTGAACATCCCACCCTCACCTTCTCCCACAGAGTCTAAAAGTCTGTTCTGTACATCTGTGTCTCTTTTTCTGTTTTGCATATAGGGTTATCGTTACCATCTTTTTAAATTCCATATATATGCATTAGTATACTGTATTGGTCTTTATCTTTCTGGCTTACTTCACTCTGTATAATGGGCTCCAGTTTCACCCATCTCATTAGAACTGATTCAAATGAATTATATTTAATGGCTGAATAATATTCCATACTGTATATGTACCATAGCTTCCTTATCCATTCGTCTGCTGATGGGCATCTAGGTTGCTTCCATGTCCTGGCTATTATAAACAGTGCTGCGATGAACATTGGGGTGCACGTGTCTCTTTCAGATCTGGTTTCCTCAGTGTGTATGCCCAGGAGTGGGATTGCTGGGTCATATAGCAGTTCTATTTCCAGTTTTTAAAGGAATCTCCACATTGTTCTCCATAGTGGCTGTACTAGTTTGCATTCCCACCAACAGTGTAAGAGGGTTCCCTTTTCGCCAGACCCTCTCCAGCATTTATTGCTTGTAGACTTTTGGATAGCAGCCATCCTGACTGGCATGTAATGATACCTCATTGAGGTTTTGATTTGCATTTCTCTGAAAATGAGTGATGTTGAGGATATTTTCATGTGTTTGTTAGCCATCTGTATGTCTTCTTTGGAGAAATGTCTGTTTAGATCTTTGGCCCATTTTTTGATTGGGTCATTTATTTTTCTGGAGTTGAGCTGGAGGAGTTGCTTGTATATTTTTGAGATTAAGCCTTTGTCTGTTTCTTCATTTGCTATTACTTTCTCCCAATTTGAGGGCTGTCTTTTCACCTTGCTTATAGTTTCCTTTGTTGTGCAAAAGCTTTTAAGTTTCATTAGGTCCCATTTGTTTATTTTTGCTTTTATTTCCAATATTCTGGGAGGTGGGTCATAGAGGATCTTGCTGTGATGTATGTCGGAGAGTGTTTTGCCTATGTTCTCCTCTAGGAGTTTTATAGTTTCTGGTCTTATATTTAGATCTTTAATCCATTTTTGAGTTTATTTTTGTGTATGGTGTTAGAACGTGTTCTAGTTTCATTCTTTAACAAGTGGTTGATCAGTTTTCCCAGCACCACTTGTTAAAGAGGTTGTCTTTTTTCCATTGTATATTCTTGCCTCCTTTGTCGAAGATAAGGTGTCCATAGGTACGTGGATTTATCTCTGGGCTTTCTATTCTGTTCCATTGATCTATATTTCTGTCTTTGTGCCAGTACCATACTGTCTTGATGACTGTGGCTTTGTGTAGAGCCTGAAGTCAGGCAGGTTGATTCCTCCAGTTCCATTCTTCTTTCTCAAGATTGTTTTGGCTACTCGAGGTTTTTTGTATTTCCATACAAATTGTGAAATTATTTGTTCTAGTTCTGTGAAGAATACCGTTGGTAGCTTGATAGGGATTGCATTGAATCTATAGATTGCTTTGGGTAGTATAGTCATTTTCACAATATTGATTCTTCCAATCCATGAACATGGTATATTTCTCCATCTATTTGTGTCCTCTTTGATTTCTTTCATCATGGTTTTATAGTTTTCTATGTATAGGTCTTTTGTTTCTTTAGGTAGATATACTCATAAGTATTATATTCTTTTTGTTGCAATGGTGAATTGTATTGTTTCCTTAATTTCTCTTTCTGTTTTCTCATTGTTAGTGTATAGGAATGCAAGGGATTTCTTTTTTTTTTCCCCCATTTATTTTTATTAGTTGGAGGCTAATTACTTTACATCATTATAGTAGTTTTTGTCATACATTGAAATGAATTAGCCATGGATTTACATGTATTCCCCATCCTAGTCCCCCCTCCCACCTCCCTCTCCACCCGATCCCTCTGGGTCTTCCCAGTGCACCAGGCCCGAGCACTTGTCTCATGTATCCAACCTGGGCTGGTGATCTGTTTCACCCTTGATAATATACATGTTTCAATGCTGTTCTCTTGAAACATCCCACCCTCGCCTTCTCCCAGAGTCCACAAGTCTGTTCTATACATCTGAATCTCTTTTTCTGTTTTGCATATAGGGTTATCGTTACCATCTTTCTAAAGTCCATATATATGTGTTAGTATACTGTAATGGTCTTTATCTTTCTGGCTTACTTCGCTCTGTATAATGGGCTCCAGTTTCATCCATCTCATTAGAACTGATTCAAATGAATTCTTTTTAATGGCTGAGTAATATTCCATGGTGTATATGTACCACAGCTTCCTCATCCATTCATCTGCTGATGGGCATCTGGGTTGCTTCCATGTCCTGGCTATTATAAACAGTGCTGCAATGAACATTGGGGTGCACGTGTCTCTTTCAGATTTGGTTTCCTTGGTGTGTATGCCCAGAAGTGGGATTGCTGGGTCATATGGCAGTTCTATTTCCAGCTTTTTAAGAAATCTCCACACTGTTTTCCATAGTGGCTGTACTAATTTGCATTCCCACCAACAGTGTAAGAGGGTTCCCTTTTCTCCACACCCTCTCCAGCATTTATTGCTTGTAGACTTTTGGGTAGTAGCCATCCTGACTTGTGTGTAATGGTATCTCATTTGGCTTTGATTTGCATTTCTCTGATAATGAGTGATGTTGAGCATCTTTTCATATGTTTGTTAGCCATCTGTATGTCTTCCTTGGAGAAATGTCTGTTGAGTTCTTTGGCCCATTTTTTGATTGGGTCGTTTATTTTTCTGGAGTTGAGCTGCAGGAGTTGCTTGTATATTTTTGAGATTAATCCTTTGTCTGTTGCTTCGTTTGCTATTATTTTCTCCCAATCTGAGGGCTGTCTTTTCACCTTGCTTATAGTTTCCTTTGTTGTGCAAAAGCTTTTAAGTTTCATTAGGTCCCATTTGTTTATTTTTGCTTTTATTTCTGAAATTCTGGGATGTGGGTCATAGAGGATCCTGCTGTGATTTATGTCAGAGAGTGTTTTGCCTATGTTCTCCTCTAGGAGTTTGATAGTTTCTAGTCTTACATTTAGATCTTTAATCCATTTTGAGTTTATTTTTGTGTATGGTGTTAGAATGCAAGGGATTTCTGTGTGTTAATTTTACATCCTGCAACTTTACTATATATATATATAAAATTGATTAGCTCTAGTAATTTTCTGGTAGAGCCTTTAGGGTTTTCTATGTAGAGGATCAGAGGATGTTTTCATCTGTGTTGATCAGGGTTACTGACCTGTAATTTTCTTTTCTTGTGGTATCTTTGTCTGGTGTTAGTATCAAGGTAATCCTGGTCTCATAAAATTAGTTTTAAAAAGGTTGCTCTTCTTCTATTTTTTGTAAGAATTCGAATAACAGTGGTATTAATTCCTCATTAAATATTTGGTAGAATTCACTAGTGAAGCCATTTGTTTTTGGACTTTTGTTTGTTGGGAGGTTTGTGATGCCTGATTCAATCTCCTTACTAGTAATCAGTCTGTTCAGATTTTCTGTTTCATGATTCAGTCTTGATAGGCTGTGTGCTTCTAGGCTGTCAAATTTCTTGGCATGTAATTGTTCAAAGTAGTCTATTATGAGGGCTTCCCTGGAAGCTCAGATAGTAAAATCTGTCTGCAATGAAGGAGATCTGGGTTTGATTCCTGGGTTGGGAAGATCCCCTGGAGGAGGACATGGCAACCCACACTAGTATTCTTGCCCGGAGACTCCCCATGGACAGAGGAGCCTAGTGGGTTATAGTCCATGGGATCCCAAAGAGTCAGACATGACAGAGTGACTAAGCACAGCATAGCACAGTGTATTATGGTCCTTTATGTTTCTGTGGTATCAGTGTAGTTTCATTTCTAATTTTATTTATATGTTATTTTGCTTTTCTGTTTCTTGGTGAGTTTAGCTAATGGCTTCTCAATTTTATTTCTCTTCTTGAAGAACCAGCTCTGTTTCATTGAACTTCTTTCATTTGGTGTCTTTATAATTCTTCTCTAATCTTTTTTATTTCCTTCTTCCTATTAACTTTGGGCTTTCTTTCTTTCTCTCCAGCTCTTTGAGGTGTAAAGTTAGGCTTTTTGTTTGAGACCTCTTGTTTCTTGAAGTTAACATTTGTGGCTATGAACTTCCCTCTTAGAATAGTTTTTGGTACATTCTAAAAATTTTGATGTACCTTCATTTTCATTTGTCTCAAGATGTTTTAAAATTTCTCTTTGACTTTTCTTTGACTTGCTGATTGGTCAGTAGCATGTTATTTAATCTCTGCATATTTTTTCTTTAATCACTGTTGCATAAAATTCCAATGATGGCCACTGGTTCACATCAAAACATAAATATTTTATGGTTCTGAGGACCAAGTTTTAATTTTGGAGCATAGTTAATATTAATATGTAATTAATAAAAATATCCATCATTGTCAGATTAATCAAGAGAGATTGTAGTATAATTGACTTTTATTAATCACAAGAAAACAAAGGCATAGAAAATTTGCAAGAGTCACAGAGCAGGGATAGTGTAATGTTAGATGCCTGTCTTTTTTATCTATTGTTGAGATGTCGAGACATACCATCTGTCTGTGAGTCTGACTGTTTATTACCTGAAACTGGTTTACCTATCATGTCTTAAGCAGAGTCTTGAGTTTCCCCTAATACATTTCATTTGTCTCTGAAATGTTTGTAGACATATTTGAGTATTATGTCTGATATCATAGGAATTTGAAATGCATCAAATAAAATGAAAGCACATTGAAAAAATAGGAATTTCAGTGACCTTCTCATTTTACCAATAGGTTTAGTGAATTTGTCATACATTTAATAAGAATTTATGATCTAAATAACCCCTCCCACTTTATCCAACTCATGGAATTTTGACTAAAAGTACCATTGAATTGTACAGCTTAAATGGGTGATATGAATTTATGGTATGTAAATTATATTTCCATAAAGGTGTTAAAAAATAAGTACACACCCTGGATTGCTGCAAGTGGATAAACATAAGCAAACATCATAAGCTGTTTAGAAAGTCATCCAGATTTAGCAATTCAAAGTATTCTAGACCAAAGATTTGAATGCTGGAAGAGGGTTTATAACTCCTGGTAACAAAAACTAGAGGCCCCAAAAGTTGTGTAATCTGGCCAATATCACACAGAGAGTTAAAGGCAAAGGCAGATTCTGAAGCCCATTCTCTTACACAGATGACACCAAAACTTGTTACTTTACATTCTTATAAATTCACTGCATTGCCCCTGTTTTCCATGGTCTCTACATTTTCTAATGTTTATGACCTCTCAGTCATATTGTAGTCATATGCTTAAAACATTCAAATCACTTGGTACTGGTCCTAGAACCTAAAAAGTACCTAAATGAAAACAAGACTGACTCTAAATAAATATTTCTGTGAGAAAGAAAGCAAATACTTTCGTCTCCTTTCCTTGAAAAATGAAAGTGAAAGTTGCTCAGTTGTGTCCGACTCTTTGTGACCCCATGGAATGTAGCCTGCCAGGCTTCTCGGTCCCTGGAATTTTCCAGGCAAGAATACTGGAATGGGTAGCTGTTCACTTCTCCAGGGAATCTTCCCAACCCAGGCATTAAACCCAGGTCTCCCACATTGCAAGTGGATTCTTTACCATCTGAGCCAGCAGAGAAGCCTTTCCTTGGTTCTTATTTAATTAACCTTATCGTTCATGTACTTTATTTTAGCTATTCCAAGTCATTTTGGGGACTGGGTATAAGCAAATTTGAAATTTCAAAAATGAAATTTCATAAAATGACATTAACACCAATCATAAACTTGGTGTTACATTGCCTACCCTGTTGATTTTCTCTGACATCAAATGTTGCAGATACTTAATAGTATTAAGTCTGTATTAAAGACTGGTAAAAACTTCCTATATGCTAGAAGCCATTTTTGAATGAAAGCTTTGAAGTTTTGTCTGTAAACTAAAATAGATCACTGCACTTGAATCTATTTCATTACACCATATTGTGAATGAATTTACTATAAGGGAAGCATTTTTAAAAACTTTTATTACTTAGGTGTGCTGTGTGCTAAGTTGCTTCAGTCCTGTCCAACTCTTTGCGACCCCATGGACTGTTGCCCCCCAGGCTTCTCTGTCCATGGAATTCTCCAGGCAAGAATACTGGGGTGGATTGTCATTTCCTCCTCCAGAGGATCTTCCTGACCCAGGGATTGAACCCGCCTCTCTTACATCTGCTGCATTGACAGGCAGGTTCTTTACCATTAGCGCCACACGGGAAGCCCTTTATTTTATTTTTGGCTGTAACTCTTATTTCAGCTTGAGAATTTGTATTTGCAGCCAAATGAATTTCATATCTGCAGTAAGAAAGATGAGCTTCATTATTTGAAACAATAGCCCATTTTTATGGAGAGACATTAAAGAAGACTGAAATTAATAGAGAAATGCTTCCTGTTTCAATGTAGAAAGAGAATTCTTCAGAAAGTAATGTCTAGGTTTAATTGAATTTTATTTTAGCTCCTAAAAAGTATTTTTTCCTTAAATTTGATATTTTTAAGTTGACAGGAAAATATAAGTGATACTAGACAAGAAAATAAAGGGCAGAAGTCAGAGGCAAAAGTATACATAATTAAAAACATTATATAGTTATAATAATAAAAATATGTACTGGCAATGAAAATAAAAATGGAAACCAGGGGAAAAAAGACATATGATTGTATATGTGTGTGTGTGTGTGTGTGTGTGTATATATATACACATATATGTGTGTGTGTATATATATATATATGTGTATATATATATATGAATTCTTTATTATTTTGGCTGCACAGCTTACAGAATCTTAGTTCCCTGACCAGGGATCAAACCTGTGCCTTCTGCAGTGGGAGCATGGAGTCTTAACCACTGAACTGCCAGGTAAGTTTTGATATATACTAGAATTTAAGTGAAATGGAAAGATAAAAAGAGCTGCATCATCTGGAATTTGCCTGAACTAGCAGGAGAATAAAGATTGTCTTTAAAACCCTGCCCAACATCTTCTCCCTTTCTGTTTATAGAGCTGTTGGTCAGAAATTAATTCAACCAAAAAATTAAATATACAAAATTTTAAGCCATTTTAAAGACAAATTCAGATTCCAAAGCTCTGCTTGCTCTTTGTAAAACTCAGGCCATGGGGTCAAGTTTGACTTCCCTTTGGTTATGAATGTGGTCTTAAGAAGAGGACCCTGAGATAAGTATAATATTTGAGTGCAAGTAGTTGATTTGGGAGGTGATCCTAGGAAATACTGGCAGGGGAATGGAGAAATAAGACAGGGAAGGAAGGTAGCCAAGGAAGTTTTTGTTGTCAATTACCTTATAGCTGTGGGCAAATGGAAGCTGATCTTGCTGGAAAAATCTGGGAGCTGGTGTATAACATGTACCTGGACTCATCTGCTCCAACCTATCAAGGGTAAGAGAACTTTGGTGTTTACACACCAGTTTTTTGTTGAGGGCTGCTTGATTGGGAAAGGGGCAGGTATTACTCTCTGGGTAGTTTCAACCTTCTGCTCCCAAGGACCAAACAATTTTGGTGCCCAAATAATGCCTCAGACAATAAATCCAGGTGCTGGCAGTTAAAAGTCAGACCAATAAGCACTGGAGGGCTAAAGGCAAGGAGATATAGATGAAGAACTAGCAATATTCTGCTAGTATTAAGAAACCAGTATTCTGAACATTTATTTTGCATAGCAAAGATATCAGACTTTTTAGTTTTCCTGTGATAACCTGAACTGAGAAAAGGTGGTGAAGGATGGTTGATAATTGCTGAGCTTGGGAAATACATATGACAGGTGAGAGAACTCAGTAGGCAGAAAGCAAACTTGGCATTTGGCCAGTCTAAGGAGATATCATCCTGACAGTGATTGGAGGATGCCACTGTGAAATTTTAGAAACAATGATATTTTATAATGAAGCTTAGGGTGTTTCCCCTTCCATCTTCAATTATCTCCAAACTTTTGGTAAAAATCTGTTATGTGTAATAGCCCTTTATTAGCAGTGCCTTGAGAAATAAAGATGAAGTGGCTGTGTCCCTGCTGAGAATGAAGCTGTGCTGAGTGGTGATGAGATGGTTATAGAAGTGGTTGACAATTGAGCAAGTTTGCTATGAGAGATGAGCACCCAGAAAATGTAACTCTCCACAGGAATCCCTGGAAATACCAGGGAGACTGCTAGTAATGAGACTTTATGTAGATTTTATTTAAAAAAAATAATCCCAGAAAGGTATAGAACTTAATTCTCTCTTTACTTAAAATTTAAATATATTGTTCCTTATAAATTTTTGCATTAGTTTTTATTTTTTTGAAATATTACATCAAAATATTTTTGATCTTGATTGTTGATGTATTTTTAGTGTCCCCTCAAATTTTACCCTACAGATAAATTCCTCACTCATCTCACCCAAGTCCTAAGTCTCAATATGGAGCTATTTAGGTCATCTGTGAAAGATAGTATGTAAATTACTGGAGAAAGAAAATGGTGGTAAGAGAACTGATTTAGCTATTGAAGGAGATATAACCTAAGTTCATTCTTGGTAGCAAATAAATTTTAGAATAAAGTATAAAATAAATAAAATTAAAATGTAAGATGATAATATTAAACATCAGGATATGGAAAGAATTCCTATGCCTGTCAAAGGTGAAAACTACAAAAATATGCATAACTGACCTGAATAATCACAATAAACTGTGGAAAATTCTGAAAGAGATGGGAGTAGCAGACCACCTGACCTGCTTCTTGAGAAACCTGTATGCAGGTCAGGAAGCAACACTTAGAACTGGACATGGAAAAACAGACGGGTTCCAAATAGGAAAAGGAGTATGTCAAGGCTGTATATTGTCACCCTGCTTGTTTAACTTATATGCAGAGTATATCATGAGAAACACTGGGCTGGAGGAAGCACAAGCTGGAATCAAGATTGCCAGGAGAAATATCAATGACCTCACATATGCAGATGACACCACCCTTATGGCAGAAAGTGAAGAAGAACTAAAGAGCCTCTTCATGAAAGTGAAAGAAGAGAGTGAAAAAATTGGCTTAAAGCTTAAACATTGGCTTAAACATTCAGAAAACTAAGATCATGGCATCCGGTCCCATCACTTCATGACAGATAGATGGGGAAACAGTGGAAACAGTGAGAGACTATTTTTGGGGGCTCCAAAATTACTGCAGATGGTGATTGCAGCCATGAAATTAAAAGACGCTTACTCCTTGGAAGGAAAGTTATGACCAACCTAGACAGCATATTAAAAAGCAAAGACATTACTTTGCCAACAGAGGTCCATCTAGTCAAGGCTATGGTTTTTCCAGTGGTCATGTATCAATGTGAGAGTTGGACTGTGAAGAAAGCTGAGCGCAGAAGAATTGATGCTTTTGAATTGTGGTGTTGGAGAAGACTCTTGAGAGTCCCTTGGACTGCAAGGAGATCCAACCAGTCCATCCTAAAGATCAGTCCTGAATATTCATTTGAAGGACTGATATTGAAGCTGAAACTCCAATACTTCGGCCACCTTATGTGAAGAGCTGACTCATTTGAGAAGACCCTGATGCTGGGAAAGATTGAGGGCAGGAGGAGAAGGGAACGACAGAGAATGAGATGGTTGGATGGCATCACTGACTTGGAGGACATGGGTTTGGGTGGACTCTGGGTGTTGGTGATGGACAGGGAGGCCTGGCGTGCTGTGGTTCATGGGGTCACAAAGAGTCAGACATGACTGAGAGACTCAACTGACTGACTGACTGAAGTGAATAATAATTTAAAACTTCACTTTGTTTCAAAAAATGTGAAAGGTAGACAAGGAATAAAATTTACAACAAATATTTTGAAAGGACTAAATCATTAATTTGTTAACTTGATTTTGGAAAAGTAATTTTGAAGTTTGAATAAAGATCCTTAAAACTGTCTGTACTTCTTAATACAGAAGTCTTACCGCTAAGAATCTATCCTTAGGAAATTGAGATGAGGCCAAAGGCTTATGTATAAATGTAATATTATGTAAGATTATCAGCAACAACAAAAATTTTTGAAACAATCCAAATATCAGAGAATACAAAGATGGCTGAAGTAGTTATCACTCTAACCACAGCAGAGTGATAGGATGAAACATACAAATATAAAAAATATGCTTTTAAAAAATATTTAACCTGGTTTTGAGCTGCGGCAGTGTGTCCACATGGCTAGGGATGGCATAGGAGAGGAACATATGTTTGAGTGGAGATCATTGCTATGGGGGATACAAATGTCTCAAGGACACAGGCCCTTCTTCTAAAATTTTCTGTATTTTATATTCTAGGTTCTGTGCAAGATTGTTAAGGAGGGGAAATAAAAAGTGACTTAAGCTGTATTCCTATAAAACCTGGCGAGTGAGTTTCTATGTAAAATGTGACTTGATTTAGAAAAACAAATATATATCACACAAGATATATGATCTGTTAGTGATGGGATTATGAGTGATTTTCATTTTTCTATTTATACCTTTTAATACTATATTTAAGAATGCATTCTTGGAGCAAAGGGGTTTTTTTTTTTATCTCAGCTTATCACTTTGACATATTTCTTAGATGTTTATGAAAAATTTCTTTCAAATAAATGTACAATTTTTTGCTGTAGGGACATAGAGACCTCAAAAATGGAATTATTTTTCCCAGTAATTTTCATATTTTAATAATAGAAAGCCATATATGTACAAAAGGCAATGAGAGGGCAGAAGTATATTCTATGCTATAGCAAATATCATGACAGATACTCTTCAAAATGAACTTAAAGATAATTGATTAGAGATCATTTTCTGTATTTCTAAAATGTTCAGTATATACTCACTTCTGTATGAAGCCACAAATTGTAGCATGAACACTGAACTGAATATCAGGGGACTGAGGATCCAGTATTCCTTCTATCATTCCCATCCAGGAGATCTTGGCCACTGTTTACTACCTTTGATTCTAAAAGGAAGGATTTTCTGTAGCTATTTATTGATTTTTGTTTGTATCTCTTTGAAATATTTGCAAATATGAATCTTGGTAGAATTTATCTTTGGACCTACCTATTTGGAGCTTACAAAATACATACCAGTCAGTGATTGTATTTTATTCAATCCCCAGTGTCTTTGAAGCTGGGGACATACATAGTCACAAGAGAACGAACCTCAATATCTAAAAAAGCAACATATTTTTGGTCTGGGCAAATGGGAAGTAATCTCCCTTTGGAAGATTTTATATATATACACGTACATGTGTATTTATGTATATATAACTAACTTTTCATGTAAAGATGATTGATGATATTTTTCTTTTTTCAGTTGATGGTATTTTAATGAGCATTTTGATTCTAGGCATACCATGGACTCAGAAACTGACAGCAAATGTACTTTATGAATAACAATGAATTTAGTCAGCACAGTACCATCGTGTCATTTGCTCAATGGGAATATCCAGTGCTGTACCACAAATGTTAAATTGTTCTTCCTTAAAGGAGGTGACATCATGTAAGAAATTCAAATCCAGTATTAAATGATTCTTTTTTCTTTTAATTGAAAATGCAGCATCCCTGCCCTGCTTTCTCCGTCAAGAGTTGCTTTTCGTCTTGGCTCCCTGACTCAATGAACTTAGTGAATCTCTGGGTGCTGCTTGCTATTTGACTCAAAAGATATATTGACTAGCAGACTCATATATTTTCCCATATTTACAAACAAAAAAGGAAATATACATAAAGAAGAAGGACATTTTAACATTTAAAAATGTTATTGAAAAATTATCATTTTGTTTGGGCACAAAGATGAATATCCTAGAGCTTTGAGCTAAAGAAAAGAGGAATGGCCTAGGTGGCACACTTCGTATATGATACCACCTTTCAGGAGGATTTCATTTTCATGCCTAGGAGAGAAGCATCTTAAAAAAAAAAAAGCTGGCTATTGCATATAAAGTTTAGAGAATTGAGTATTGTCTACTAAAGCAACAAGATTTACGAGAGACGTCTGGCTCAATTGCATTAGGGAAAAAAATGATTTCAAAAAAATCGCTTCCTTGCCTTTTAAAATGAAAACCATCTGCAATGAAAAATTTAAAATGATAAATCTTCTCCTTTCACACTGCTACTGATAAATGGTTAGTTTTTTTCCCCCTCCTTTTGAGAGGGACAGAATAGAAATATAGGAGTATGTGATCTTTTTGTACACAGGTCTTTTATTAAATATCTGTATACACTTTCTGGAACTTTTAATAAGATTTTAAGTTTATTATTAATGAATGTTATTGTTATCTGATATTATGAGAGCCATTGCATGGAAACTGCAGACTATAACTTCTTGGAGTTGACATTCAATAACATTTGACCTCTCTTACCTATGAAAAATATCTTATTCTGTCCTCATAGTGATTTAAATCCATAGGGCATATTTAAGTCAAGATCTGGTCAATGTAAAATTATAGTCAATTTATACAAGTTTATATTTATATTTTATGTTAAACATTCAATAATAGATACTTTTAACAATACAATATACTTTTCATGGTGATAAAAATCTACAAATCCCAGCATTTATTCAAATTATAAAAGAAAGAAAAAATGCATAATTATTATGTATTCACATACACATGGGTGTGAGCACACACACATAGAAGGAGGGTGGTGACTGAAATAATAAAGCTGCCTGTTAGCCTCTTTTTTGTTTGTTTGGTTGGTTCTCTACTATAAGGGCATTTAGGCAAGTGTGTGCATTGTTTTATTTTACCCAAATCCTGACAAAGGGTGAGAACCTAATAAGGGGCAATGACTAAAGTCACATAAAATCATTCTCTATATTCTGTGACTCTCAGTTTATTAATCCAGAGTACACTACATCTCATCTGGTTACTGTGAAGCAGTAGTGAGTACAACTCTCTCTGATGGTGGTTTCTCTCCCTTTCCTCAAATATAGGAGCACCCAGGCTCCTTTGGAAACATGTGAGTTTAATTGGAAATCCTGGTGCCTACTTTACTAGTCATAAACCAGGTAGTTGTTTCCTAATGCAACCTGGCAGTGCCATTGAGGGCAGATTATACAGAGCTGCCATCCTGAGGTGTTCTAAACAAGTGACAAATCATTAACAGCAAGTCTCTGGATCTCTGTGAGTGAGCTCCGTGGCTGCTACTGGAGGGAAGCAAGACCAGAGAGGAGCGAGGGAGATCTGAGGAGGCAGGAGCTACTGCATTAATGACTGGCATTGCCAGCACTGGGTGCTGGGGGTGACTGCGGCATCTTCACTTTCGCCTTCTCAGAGGTGTTGCTATGGGTACCATCTCAGAGGTGTCACAGGAAAAAAGAGCAGGAGGTAGACTGATGAACAAGATAAGAAAGTAAAGGATATGCAACAGCATAGCACTATGAAGACATCCTTCCCATACAAACGAGTGTATTGCATACTTCGGTGGGGACCCATTAAATATGGAGGATGGCAGACAGGAGAGTGGGTTGAATTGTCAGCAAATGACAAATAAAAGGTGCTTTGGAACTATTTTATGGCCTCAATTATCCACAAGATAATAGTAGTACTGGACCTATATCATTCAGGGTACAATCCTTTGTCACTAAAGTAATTTATGAGAACCTGGGAATTGTATGCATGTGTGGTATATGGGTATTTTTGTGTTATGGAAAGACTCAGGAAAGCTGTTCATTATTTTAAAGGCTATGTTTTTCTGCACTCTTTTCAAACTCCTGCTCCCTCTCATGATCAGGGATTCTGTGAAGGTGCCAACTCCCTAGCATTTTGACTCTGAAATTAAACATCATTGTAAGTTTTCCTCCTGCAATATGTTAATCACCATTAGTCTAATTCATTCTCTTTCTCTCAGTAATCTGTTAGCCTTTGAATAAAAGTCAGGAAAAAATTATTAGGAGCATTTTAACAAATTGCAGCATTTCAATGATTATGTCACAGTTGTCAGATTCCTTCCTAGCAGAGTTGGAAAAGTGACATTTTCTTAGTCTCCCAAGTTTATTTGACTTATTAAAATAGCATAAACAATGTTGAGGTAGAACACATATTTTTCTACAAACCTTTATTGTTGTGTTATAATCAAAGAATTCAACCATGTATATATTTATAGGAGACTTAAAAAAATTCTGGTGGAAATGCAGAGCCACTTCCCCTTATAGTTTGTTTGGAAACTCAAAGTTCATATTTTATGGGTCATGTGGCATTCAGCCTTTCCAAATTGGCTGGAATAGTTTCTGTAAAGATAGAGCTAGAATTTTTGTTATCTTTTTGTTTTCTTCCCTTTCCTTTTATTTATTATTTTACTTTTGCTCTCCCATTTTAAAATCATGGTAGTTGCTCAGAATGTCAACCAAAATAACATTCATAATCTGAAACCATTGCCTATTATTTTCACACATATATCATATAACTGTCATTGGAAACCAAATTCTGGGGTGATTTGACCAAACTCTAGGGAGGCTATTGCAGATACTTTTCTATAAAAATATGTTTTTACTAAAATCATACAAAAGGACCCTTAACCCTGACCCTACTGCATATTTATTTTTTGTTGGCATCAATTTACTCAGGCAAAGAAACAGAAGAAGTTCTCAGAGAAAATCAGGTCCTAATTTTCAGACACTTCTCTCTCTGGCTCTAACTTAAGGTATAGATTGTTGTTAGAACTAGAAACAGATATTTATGGGAAAATGAAATTGAATTTGACTAAGCAGGAAGAGCTAAGACAGATTAGGAAAAACAGAGTAGACCTAGTCTTTATTCATTAATTTGTTCATTTATTCAACATTTAAGAAACAGCTGTCATGAACAAGGTACTATACTTGGCAGAGAGAAACAAAGACAAATAAAACACAGACCTCTCCCAAGGAGCTTGCCTCTCGAGGACACAATCTTGAAATAGCTTATTCTATAAAGCTGTGAGTAGTGTGTCTATATACCAGGATGATCTGAAATGTCTAGAAATGAGTGAAGTAGTGAGGATATAATTCACAGAAGGACTTCCAGTGTTCAGTCACTCAGTTCTCACTGACTCTTTGTGACTCCATGGACTAGAGCCCGCCAGACTCCTCTGTCCATGGAATTTTCCAGGCAAGAGTACTTGCAATGGGTTGCCATTTCCTTCTCCAAGGACTTTCAAAGTATCAAATAAAAGGAATTATTTATTTTCCAAAGGCTTTTATGTATAAAAAGCAATTTGAAGTATTAAACACTAGATAAGCACAGTGAAGGTAGAATACAAATTATTACTATACAGGGTATATGGGAGCCAATGTAAGGAATGTGATTGGGAGAACTTTGGGATAGATCTCAAATTTGGGGACTTTGTTACCTACATACTATTATTTCCACCTTGAAAATGTTCTTTGTTAAAAGTCATTAATTATTTGTATGAATTATGACATTATGGCAAGTAAGCTTCAAGAGGTTCTTATAGTCAGTCATGGGTTTCCTCCGTGGTTCAGTGGTGAAGAATCTGCATGCAATGCAGAAGACACAGGAGATGCGTATTCAATCCCTGGGTCAGGAAGATCCCCTCAAGGAAGTCATGGCAACCCATTCCAGCATTCTTACCTAGAGAATCCCCACAGAGGAACCTGGCGGGCTATGGACCATAGGTTCACGAAAAGCTGGGCACAACTGAAGCAACTAAGCAAATAAGCAAGCATAGTCAGTTGTGGGTTTGTACTATATGATCTGGGCTTCCCAGGTAGAGCTAGTGATAAAGAACCCATCTGCCAATGCAGGTTAGATAATAGAGTTGTGGGTTCAATCCCTAGGTTGGGAAGATCCTCTGGAGGAGGGCACAGGCAATCCACTCCAGTTTCTTGTCTGGAGAATCCCATGGACAGAGGAGCCTGGAAGGCTACAGCCCATAGGGTCACAAAGAATTGGACAGGACTGAAGTAACTTAGCACGCACACACTATATGATCTGAACATTTTCCATAACAGAGTTTTTTAAAATCAATTATTGTTTTTTTATTATCACGTTCAGAATAATTTTCCTTCCAACTATGATGTTAATTTGCATCTAGTCCAGCAAGAATATAATTGAGGAGGAGTTGTTTTGAAAAACTCAATTGTTAATCAGCTATCTTAAATTCTATCACTAAATTTGGCATTTTGGTTTTGAATTTCTCTCACTTCTCAATATTGGAAAATTGTCAGGAGATAGTATTATAGAAACATTTGGAGTAGTAAAAAGTTACTAGCTCAGCACTTGTGCTTACTGAACAATTAATAATGCCACCTGTCATTATTAGTGACAATAAAAGTCGCACATCCTAAATCTTGCAAGATAGCTAGAGGCCATCAAGTTATCCTCCTTATACTACAAATTTTAGTGAATTTTGGAAAATGATCCAACTGGTTTAAAAGTAGAATTTAACATATTTACAACCTCCGAATATATTACAAGGTGATTACAAATTGCTTTGGGATTTTTTTTTATACTCAGAAAAAAAGGTTAGCTTTTACTACAATGTAAAATTTAGAGCCTTCTTTGAAATATGTCTTCAAAAAAAAGCTGCTAAAATTTTTTATGAAACCATTAAATATATAAACACTTGAAAGGACAGTGTATCTCTATACACATACATATGTATATATGTGTGTGTGTATGTGTATTTATACATATTTATATAAAGCATGAATGAATACACACTCTCATATTTATCTGTACATATGTCTGTCCCTGCATCTGGAAGAATATATTTGCGTTTGTAGAGTTGGTCCAGTGTTCATATCCAAATGCAAATTTGACTCTTTGAAGCAAATTTTCAAATTTGCATCTCTTTCTTTCTCAGTGGTTTTGCCAGTTGGTGTATTTCTTCGCTTATTTCCACTTTTTCCTCCTCTGCAGCATCCCCCATGAAGTGGCGCTGAAAGATCACGTTAGCACAGTTCCATGATGTGAAATACCACAAGTCTGCAATTTTTCGGTCTTGAGAGTAGCGCTGGGTTGAGAGGATGGAAATCTTTCAGTAATTATACCAGTTTGTATTCGTCTCACATTTGGGACCAAATACAAATCCGATCCACTCTTTCTCCCTGTGAATATTCATAAAAAACAAAGTGCCAATTCTGGGCTAATCATGTATGGAACCAAACATGTTGGTAAGTCCTAAGTATATACTGTATGTATGTATACATAAGAATATATATATTTATATACAGTAATTTTGCTTGTGTCCTCCTCTGTGAAATTTGTTTGTTTAGTATAGGGGCTGCTGTTATAATGTGTTAATAAGCTGCTGAAAGCTTGGCACCTATTACTTGAAATGACAGCTATGTTAGAAGCCTATTAACACTCATAGCAGCAGCTCTGCAGCTACTAGAAATGAATTTCAAAGAAGGTAAATGAACAAAAGCAATTTATGTCTCTAAGGAAAGCAAATAACATACCCAGAACCATATATGTGTGTGTGTGTGTGTGTGTGTGTGTGTGTGTGTGTGTATGAAATGTACAGTATATAAAATTAAAAGAAAAGAAACCTCCTCCAATTAAAGACATAGCAGAAGAGAACTTTGGAGAAAGGAAAACTGCCTAAAAGATTTCCAAACAACCTTGAAGACATAAATGTTTAATATATCAAGCATAACTTCCTCCATTTGTTTCTATTGTATTTAAACTTGAACCACATCAAACTTAGTTATAGGAACAGAACTGTATAGGTAGAGGAAGTACAATTTTCTCTCCATGAGAAAAATTTAAATCATATAGATTTAGCTTGAACTTTTTCTTAGTCTCTGAACTTAGAAGGATACCATTTGTTATTGTTCTCTGAGGCAGGGCACTTTATGAGTCAGTTCACCCTGTCTTTGAAGTACTTTACTTACTTTTCATTGCCACTGAAATTTTACAAGATGGCTAAAAGTCCTGGTTGAACCTTAGTCATAATAATAAAAATGTGCTAAGTTAGATTGGGAGTAAATTTTTTTTTTTATCATATAGCATGTGTGTGTGTGTGTGTGTGTGTTGGAAAGGTTATATGCTGATGTTGGAGAGAGGCTAATTCCATCATTTTAGGCTATATTGAGATTAAACTATCAATATTTTAGAGCCTTGCTTTGGAAACCAAGTAACAGGAAAACATCAAAAGACTTTTACATTTAAACTTACACACAAAAATTAGATTTTTAGACCACTTTCAGAGTCTGTATAAAACTAACAGCCAACGGTTATAATAGGCAGCTTCATCCCTGGAGTAGTTTATATTATTACTTTTATATCTTTAATATTAGGATTGCAATGTCTTGGGTACATAGTAGTACTATCTTTGAATTCATAGCACCAACTTTGTATTATCTGTGTATTGATCCTCTGCCCACTAAAAATAAATCTTGAAAAGTCTTTTGGAGTTATAGAAAACAGATGTTTACTCTAAAAATCTATGCAAACATAAACTCAAAACCATTCCCTGTATGCACATGCATGTGTTCATACACTAATAAGCCTTAAGATTGGGACAGATTATTGTAATGACAGAGGAAAGAAGTGAGAAGAAAGGCAGTTCTTTCATCACTGAAACTCATGACAAAATATGCTTTGAATATTGTCCAAATAGAGCTTCAGTTTTCCAGGTAGAGAGTCATGATAAATGCGCTTTGAGACACTAACTAGAAAGGCTCTTACTTTAAGTTCCATTAACCAAAACCTATGTTTACCTGGCCCTCCAATAAAGTCAACAGTACAATGACAACTGATGCTCATTATGATTATCCTTGGGGCTTCCTGGTGGCGCTGGTGATAAAGAACCTGCCTGCCAACGCAGGAGGTATAAGAGACTCTGGTTTGATCCCTGGGTCTAGAAGATCCCCTGGAGGAGGGCATGTCAATCCATTCCAGTATTCTTGCCTGGAGAATGTCTTGGACAGAGGAGCCTGACCAGGTACGGTCCATAGGGTCGCAAGGAGTCAGACACGTCTGAAGTGACTTAACACACACATATGATTGTCCTAAAGAGACTTAAGCAAGGTAAATTTTTGCCTTTCAAATTACTAATAGTTTAAGTATGCCCAGTCTTATTAGTATACAATGATTTAACAAATGGATTCTAACAACTTAAAATTATACAATCTGTGTATGCTATGATGTAGATAGGAGAAGGAAATGGCAACCCACTCCAGTATTCTTGCCTAGAGAATCCCATGGACAGAGGAGCCTGGTGGGCTGCTGTCCATAGGGTTGCAAAAAGTTGGACATGACTAAGGTGACTTAGCATGCATGCATGCATTGGAGAAGGAAATGGCAACCCACTCCAGTATTCTTGCCTGGAGAATCCCAGGGACAAAGGAGCCTGGTGGGCTGCTGTCTATGGGGTCGCACAGAGTCGGACACCACTGAAGTGACTTAGCAGCAGCAGCAGCATGATATGGATAGTAACTCTACTATTTAGAATAATTGAATAACCCAAATACCCTACTCCATCTCTAGTAGAGAACAGGCCAAACTTAAATGAATCTGCATTTACTGGAGTTTTCTGAAGACTTGTATTCAGAAATGCCAATTATCAGTCATTTATGAGCTGCCTAATATTATAATCTTTTGAAATTATCTATGAAATAGAATCTGGCCATTCAAACAATAACATCAAAAACAAAGACTATGTAACATTAACATTTCCAATAGTAAAAATTAACTTTATTATTTCATTTTTTAAAATAATTACTTTAAGACTTTTATTAAAAATATAGCATGTATATGGAAAAATTTATAAAGCAAATGTTTATCATTCAATGATTTACCATGAAGGACACACCTGGGTGGCCATCTGTCAAATGAAATATTAGTTAGCACCTTAGGTACTTCTTCCCAATCACTGCCTGCCATCATGGTAATCACCATCCTTACTTTTTTCCCTTTAGTTTTATCACCTAAAGTCAGCATTTAGTTTTATCTGTTTTTAAAACTTACATGGAGAAAATCATACAATGTAGATTCTCTTGTGTCTGGCTTCCTTATGAAGTTTCATGTTGCTGTAAGAACTGTATAGTATTTTATTGAATGGATGGATATTGGGTACTTTCCAGTTTGGGATGATTTCAGACAGTGCTGCCTTAAACCTTTTACCTGTTTCCTCGAACCCGTGTGCATGCACTCTTGTGGAGTAGGTATCTATAAGAAGAATTAATGGCTGAGTAATATTCCATGGTGTATATGTACCACAGCTTCCTTATCCATTTGTCTGCTGATGGGCATCTAGGTTGCTTCCATGTCCTGGCTATTATAAACAGTGCTGTGATGAACATTGGGATCTGGATTCCTCAGTGTGTATGCCCATAAGTGGGGTTGCTGGGTCATATGGCAGTTCTATTTCCAGTTTTTTAAGAAATCTCCACACTGTTCTCCATAGCGGCTGTACTAGTTTGCATTCCCACCAACAGTGTAAAAGGGTTCCCTTTTCTCCACACCCTCTCCAGCATTTATTGCTTGTAGACTTTTGGGTAGCAGCCATCCTGACTGGCGTGTAATGGTATCTCATTGAGGTTTTGATTTGCATTTCTCTGATAATGAGTGATGTTGAGCATCTTTTCATGTGTTTGTTAGCCACCTGTATGTCTTCTTTGGAGAAATGTCTGTTCAGTTCTTTGGCACATTTTTTGATTGGGTCATTTATTTTTCTGGAGTTGAGCTGCAGGAGTTGCTTGTATATTTTTGAGATTAATCCTTTGTCTGTTGCTTTGTTTGCTATTATTTTCTCCCAATCTGAGGGCTGTCTTTTCACCTTGCTTATAGTTTCCTTTGTTGTGCAAAAGCTTTTAAGTTTCATTAGGTCCCATTTGTTTATTTTTGCTTTTATTTCCAATATTCTTGGGGGTGGGTCATAGAGGATCCTGCTGTGATTTATGTCAGAGAGTGTTTTGCCTATGTTCTCCTCTAGGAGTTTTATAGTTTCTGGTCTTATATTTAGATCTTTAATCCATTTTGAGTTTATTTTTGTGTATGGTGTTAGAAAGTGTTCTAGTTTCATTCTTTTACAGGTGGTTGACCAGTTTTCCCAGCACCACTTGTTAAAGAGGTTGTCTTTTTTCCATTGTGTATTCTTGCCTCCTTTGTCGAAGATAAGGTGTCCATAGGTTCGTGGATTTATCTCTGGGCTTTCTATTCTGTTCCATTGATCTATATTTCTGTCTTTGTGCCAGTACCATGCTGTCTTGATGACTGTGGCTTTGTAGTCTAGTCTGAAGTCAGGCAGGTTGATTCCTCCAGTTCCATTCTTCTTTCTCAAGATTACTTTGGCTATTTGAGGTTTTTTGTATTTCCATACAAATTGTGAAATTATTTGTTCTAGTTCTGTGAAAAATACCATTGGTAGCTTGATAGGGATTGCATTGAATCTATAGATTGCTTTGGGTAGAATAGCCATTTTGACAATATTGATTCTTCCAATCCATGAACATGGTATATTTCTCCATCTGCTTGTGTCCTCTTTGATTTCTTTCACCAGTGTTTTATAGTTTTCTATGTATAGGTCTTTTGTTTCTTTAGGTAGATATACTCCTAAGTATTTTATTCTTTTTGTTGCAATGGTGAATGGTATTGTTTCCTTAATTTCTCTTTCTGTTTTCTCATTGTTAATTCATTTGAATCAGTTCTAATGAGATGGATGAAACTGGAGCCCATTATACAGAGTGAAGTAAGCCAGAAAGATAAAGACCATTACAGTATACTAACACATATATATGGAATTTAGAAAGATGGTAATGATAACCCTATATGCAAAACAAAAAGAGACACAGATGTACAGAACAGACTTTTGGACTCTATGGGAGAAGGTGAGGGTGGGATGTTTCAAGAGAACAGCATCGAAACATGTATATTATCTAGGGTGAAACAGATCACCAGCCTAGGTTGGATGCATGAGACAAGTGCTCGGACCTGGTGCACTGGGAAGAGCCAAAGGGATTGGGTCGAGAGGGAGGTGGGAGGGGGGATCGGGATGGGGAATACATGTAAATCCATGGCTAATTCATGTCAGTGTATAACAAAAACCACTACAATATTGTAAAGTAATTAGCCTCCAACTAATAAAAATAAATGGAAAAAAAAAAAAGAAAGAATAGGGGATTAAAAAAAGAGAGAGAGAGAACAGCATCGAAACATGTATATTATCTAGGGTGAAACAGATCACCAGCCCAGGTTGGATGCATGAGACAAGTGCTTGGACCTGGTGCACTGGGAAGACCCAGAGGGATCGGGTAGAGAGGGAGGTGGGAGGGGGGGATCGGGATGGGGAATACATGTAAATAAATGGCTAATTCATGTCAATGTATGACAGAAACCACTACAATATTGTAAAGTAATTAGCCTCCAACTAATAAAAATAAATGAAAAAAAAAAAAAGAATTGCTGAGAGATAAGGTATATGCATGCTCAATTTAAGAAGATAATGTTTACCTGTTTTTCAAAGTGGCTGTACCAATCAATCTACACTTTTATTGGGAGTGTTAGACTTAACTTTTCTACTTCATTGTCATCATTAGTTATTTTTAAATTTTTAAAGTAATAGTCATTCTTGTGATGTGTTATTGTAGTTTTAATTTCCTCTTCCTTATTAGTAGTGGAGTTGAACACTCTGTATGTATTGACTTACTCTTTGTGAATGGTGGCTTTTTCTTTATTGGTTTGTCATGGTTATCATTTTTTAAAGTTTTGTAAAGGAGTCTTTATTAGTTATGTGCTCTAGATATTCCACTGTATGGTTTGTCTTTTTACCCTTGAATTAGTGTATTTTGATAAACAGGTAATCTATTCACATTTTTACAAATTTGGTCACTATTTTTAGAGTTAATTTTTCTAGATACTCTATTTAATCTAAATTTACTGCCATGACATTGTTAATATCTGTAGCATCTATAGAGATGTCAATATTAAATATTGATATTGGTTATTTATGCCTACCATTCTTTTAATCAAGTTTATCAGAGTTTATCAATTTTATTAGTCTTAAAAAACAAATTTGATTTTGTTGATGTTCTCTACTACATATGTTTAATTTGCAGTTTCTCCTCTTTTCCTTACGTACTTCCATCTATTCTCTTTGACTGTGATTTCTGTTCTTTTTGTAATTTAAAAAGATCAAGTTTTACTTTTTCTCCTTTTCTAATATATGGATTTAAAGCTATAAATTCCATTTACAAATAACCAGCAACATTCCATAAGTTTTGAGAGGTCATAGTTTACTATCATTTAGTTTAAAATATTTTCTAATTTCCATTTTTATTTTACTTCATCCATGAGTTATTTAAAGTATATTGCTTAACTTCAAACATAGGGATTTTCCAAATTGTTTCCACCTATTTCTAGTTTATTTGCATTGTTATCAGAGCACATATTCTGTATGTTCTTGTTCTTTTGAAATTTGTTAAAATTGCTTTATGACCCAAGAAATGGTAAGTTTGGGGACAATTTTGTATATGCTTGAAAAGAATGTGTATTCTGAAATGATGGTCATGTTTGAAATATGTTTTTTATCATATTTTTAAATACATCTATATGATTTCTAATTTTGTCTGTGTGTTTTATCAAGTTACTAAGAAAAATCTTTCATTATGATTGTTCATTTGTCTCTTTAGTTTTGTTAGTTTTTACTTTATATACCAAAGGCTATGATAAGGGCATATACATTTAGAATTGCTATAAGTTTCTGCTGAATTATATTTCTAATCATTATAGTGTCCCTCTAGACCCATCCACGTTGCTGCAAATGACAAGATTTCATTCTTTATGGCTGAGTAATATTCCAATATATTTACCACGTCTTCTTAAGCTTGTCATCTGTTGATGGGCACTTGGGTTGTTTACATATCTTGCCTATTGTAAATAATGCAGCTATGAACATTAGGATCCATATATCTTTTCAAATTAGAGTTTTTGTTTTTTTCCAGATATATAACCAGAGGTAGCATTGCTGGATAATATGTCAGTTCTATTTTTAATTTATTAAGGAAACTCCATACTGTTTTTCTTAGTGGCTACACTAATTTACATTCCCACCGAAAGTATACAAAGATATCTTTTTTTCCACATCCTCTCCAGTATTGGTTATTTGTAGGCTTTTTGATGATAGCCATTCTGACTGATGGGAAGTGATACCTTATTGTGGTTTTGATTTGCATTTGTTTAATAATTAGCCATGTCAGGCATCTTTTCATATGCCCATTGGCTGTCTGAAAATCTTTTGTTGCAAAATGTCTTTTTAGGTCTTCTTCACATTTTTTGATTGGGTTGTTTGATTTTCAATATTGAGGTGTGTGAGCTGTTTGTGTATTTTGGATATTAACCCCTTGTCAGTTATATTGTTTGCAAATATTTTCTCCCATTCTGTAGGTTATGTTTTTGTTCTGTTGATGGCTTCTTTTGCATTCTTTTTAATTATCTGACAGTCTTTGTCTTTAATTGAAGCATTTAGTCCACTTATATTTAATGTATTTATTGATATATTTGGCTTAAATACACTATTGTTTCATATGGTTTCTATTTCGGCATATGTGTTCCTTTTTTGTCCTTTCTGTTTTCTTTTCAAGTAATTATTTTTCATAAATTTTCTTTGATTCTGTTGGCATAGAAGTCATAATTCATTTATTATCCTTTTGATGATTATACTAAAAATTACAGCATTCATCTCTGACTTATGTCTGATATTAATTGATGATCTTAGTCTCTTCTTAAATAATTTAATTTCACTTACTATCTCCTTCTTTTATATATAAATGCAAATGAAAAATTTAAATATTTTTGTAGTAAATATTTATTAATATTTGCTTTTGTAAGTTTCCAATTTTTCCTTATTTTCCAGTCTTCCACCTAAGATTATTTTCCTCCATATGAAGAAAGCTATAATGCATTATTTATTGTAGGTCTTCTGGTGACAAATTCTCTGAGTTTGTTTGAGCTTTATTTAGCTTGTCCCTGATAGCTCAGTTGGTAAAGAATCCACCTGCAATGTAGGAGACCCCAGTTCAATTCCCGGGTCAGGAAGATCTGCTGGAGAACGGATAGGCCACCTGCTCCATCTTGGGCTTCTCTTGTCACTCAGCTGGTAAAGAATCCACCTGCAATGCAAGAGACCCCAGTTTGATTCCTGGGTTGGGAAAATCCCCTGGAGAAGGGAAAGGCTACTCCCAGTATTCTGGCCTGGAGAATTCCATGGACTGTGTAGTCCATGGGGTCCCAAAGACCCAGACATGACTGAGTGACTTTCAGTTTCACTAGATGAATAGTTTTTATTCCAGAAGAAAAATTATAGAAAACTAGGACTCTTAAGTTGACAGCAACTTCTTTCCAATATCTTACATATATTTTTGCATTATCTTCTGTCTTTCATTGTTTCTGTTGATAAACAGGCTATAATCTACACCTTTTCAGTGGATTTGCTAATTTATCTTTTGTAATAGCTTTCTTTGTATTTATTTTTTGGGGTTCCTAAGGTTTCTTGAATCTATGGCTTGATATTTTTCTTTAATTTTAAAATATTCTCAACTATTATGTTTCAAATCTTACCCTTGATTCATTCTCTTTATCATACTCTGAACTATATGTTTGAAACTGTAGGTCTTTTAACTGTGTCACCTGTGTCTAATCATATCTGTAGGATTTGTACTGAACCCTTATGAGCCTGTCTAATGTGGTTTTTACTGTCTTTAAGGTTATATTTTTGTGTCTCTGCATCCCTGGTTAGTTTTTTTTTTTTATCATATGTGAAAATTTGTTTACAAAAATAATATGAGAACTGGGATGATGTCTTTTTCTAGATAGCTTTTATTTGTTTCTTCCAGATGCCTGAGGAATATTCTGTAGAAACTCATTCAGGGAAGTTAATCTGGTGTCTGGCATTGGGATTCTTTAAAGCTGCATGACAGTCATTCTAAGGTCTTATCTGACTTTAGTTTGACCTTGCTTTTCCAGGACAGTTTTTCTAGATCTTGACCCAAAGCAGTAGGAGTTCATAGAACCCATTTCCTTGGAGACCCCTGACTTGATATTGGCCCCTTATACTTAAGAGGCTCCCCCTTCTTAAATCAACAGATGCCCTCAGAGGAAAAGGAGCCCTCAAAATGCACTCATCTCCCTAGGTCTCTGTTCTTCCCCAGATCTTCAACTGATAAGTCTTGGCTACTTAATTAGTTCCTTTGTGTCTTTAAACACATGCTTTGGGGTGTGTGTTTTGTTCACCTCTGGACTTCCTCAGGAGGTGATTTAATCTGAATTACCTAGTCTGCTATTACTGAAAGTGGACTCTCCTTAAATTTGTCCTAAATTTTTCTCAGTCTTTTATGAATTTGGATAGTTTATTGGTTAGAGTTTAGATGAAATTTTATTGGGGAAATTATTGATTGTTTATACAGAGTAAGCTGGAGCATGTACGTCTATATTTTATACCTTGTTGATCTAAGTCTTAACCATAATGTGTCTTGCCCCAAGCTCAGAAGGAAAAACTCTGATCAAGACTCTTGTGCATGTATTTTATTGGGAAATATTCCTGGGAAAAACTGATAGGGACCTAGAAAGATCCAAGATCCCAGAATCGTATCTTTGGCTTAATCATGCAGAGGGGCCCTGAAGACCATGTTGATGACAGCTCAGAAGAATTCAAGTTGGGGCAAAAAAAGCTATAATATTTTGACCCCTGTATATCTCAGTCATTGTTGAAGGGATGTCCCCAGGGTAACAAAAATACCTATACTTCCTGCTTTCCAGTTACAGATGCAGAGCCTGTTTGCAATAAAAGCACACTGGAAGCTGGTATGCATGTAATTAGTAAAGGAATCCAAGAAGATACGGGCAGAGTGGACAGTGGCTGCAATAACTTATAAGGCTCTGTCTTAATGTCTGTCCATGGAGTCCATAGACTTCACTGGGAAGAAAATGTGCTTATATTTTTACTAGCTTCTATGAAAATTTAGCATTTTCTTTAATTATGAAAGTGGTAACATCATCAGTACCTATAAAGCAGTACTTGTCCCTATAGCACAAGACCTAGCATGGAGTAAGTAAATTGCTTAATATATTTCATTTTTTTTAATGTATGAGATAAACAATACTGGAATTAGGTTAAAATTAGTCCCTGAATAAACCACATTTATAAAATGAACGTTCTATAATATGATTAGAATACGAACATGTTGCTGTAAACTCTGATCATCCAGTATGGTATTAGGAAAATAATAACAGTCTATTTTACTGGTCAAACATATGATTTTAAAGAGAGAGCATATGTCCAGAGATTTGGTTAGTGTTATATAAAATTATTACTTGTGTGGGGGGTATTTTTGTTATAATAATTATGTACAAAGAGTCCTCACATTATTCTTTTATAGTCCCATTCTGGGGTCACTGTATAAAACTGGATTAGAGGGTGGGATGACAGTGACTTTGTGTATATGTTGATCACTCAGTCATGTTTGACTCTTTGTGACCCCATGAACTGTAGCCTGCCGGGCTCCTCTGTCCATGGAATTCTCCAGGCAAGAATATTGGAGTGGGTAGCCATTCTACTCTCCAGGGGATCTTCCCAAACCAGGAATCGAATCCAGGTCTCCTGCTTTGCAGGCAAATTCTTTACCATCTGAGCCACCAGGGAAGCCCAAGATCCCTTAGATTTTATAGCAAGATCCATAGCTCCAAATATTTAGGAAGAAAAAGAAAGGAGAATCATTTTAAAAACTTACTTTG
The DNA here is from genome assembly GCF_023699985.2 of Odocoileus virginianus. Classification (NCBI taxonomy): domain Eukaryota; kingdom Metazoa; phylum Chordata; class Mammalia; order Artiodactyla; family Cervidae; genus Odocoileus; species Odocoileus virginianus. The sequence continues at coordinate 21,338,542 of NC_069679.1, forward strand.
ACATATAATCAAGCTTAACTTTCATACTGTAGTTTGAAAGAGAAAGCGAAGTTTAGCTAATGAACAGTGGACATTTTTCTAAAATTAATACCTATACAGAGAAAGGATGCCATCTACAGCACTGTAGGACAAAAATGTTGTCCAGAACCAGAAGTTAGAAAAGAAATCTAAAATTCCCTTGTCTCTGGTGAGACAAATATCAACCCTAAAGTCACAGATGATGAATCCTTTTGAGTCTTATTCCAACATTTCTGGTAGAATATAGTTTTATATTAGAAAAGCTACCTTGGATCCCACCTAATGCGATTTCAATACTGACAAGACCACACACAGTGTTGTAGGCCAGACAGGTAGTTGTGATGGTTTGGACCATGAGACAGCACCACAAATAGGCTATTAAGTATATTTGATTTATTATATTTCTGTTCTGATATGAAATATACCTGTCCATTTTATAGAAAGTCAATTTTTTCCTTAAAGTGGTTACTTCTAGTTTGATGATCTTTTGAAACCTATGGAACGATTGTCAGAAACTTGGAAGTTCTGTGAAGACTCACCTCTATCGATTCATCTGTCACCTCAAGTTCATGTTTACTTGGGGTTAATATGTACCTTCTTAGAAAGACTGTTCAGCTGCAATCATTTCCTGAATTTAGTAACTAAATCTCAATTATATTCCAAGCAGACTCTCATTTCTTCATGAGCTTTGTGTATCCTTTTCTGGGCCAAGAGCTTCCTTGTATATCAAAGGCAGTTTTTTGTAGAGAAGGGAGACGTGAACGGGCAGAGGAGCCTGGAACCTGACCTTGTGTTACTGCTTCTGCTTGAGAAAGCTGAGAAGTTAAAAACACTCACTAAATAATTCCCTTTAAATCAGAAGAAAAATGATTTTTTACAGTTAACAGTTAGATGCCTGATGATTAATGTTTTCAACCTTGAGGGCAACTCTGCCTGTTTAGTATGAATTTTTTATTTCTGTGTTTCAAGTGAAAAATATCCTGGGGTCCTTTTGAATTTCAAACAATTAGTCCAAATTCAAAATGTATTAGGTTAATTGTATATTTTTAATCTAATTTTAATATTCTTTGACTGTGAAATTGATATGCTAGCATTTATTTGCTCTTGAAACCTTTCAAAGTTTGTAACAATTTTTATCCTCTTTAAAATTATTTTAATGCTTAATGATGAAAGCCTGGTCTAAGGAGGAGATAATATTTAAGAACTATACCAATGCATGGGGCCAGGGTATAAACTGTCTATCTAGTCTGCTTTCTTTCCATGAGTATGTAATACATGTTATGGAATTTAGTGTGAGGCTTCTTCCTCTGGGGAACAAATGACTCAGATAGAAGTGATAGAGTAGGCAGATGTGAGTGCCATCATTAGTCATAACACTAGATTTCACTGAAAGACAAAGGGACTAATTTAAACAGTGTACAAGAGAATGAGAGGTAATTGCCTGTTCTTCCTGGTAAGAACATAGAAGACAGAACTGAGTTAGTATCCCTGCTCATCTGTATTACTCTGAGCAAGTATACATTTCCTCAGCTGTTAAACATAGAAAGTAAAACCTACCTTAATATGTGTACATTAAAAAAAATCTGGAAGGGTATACAATAAAAGGTTAATAGTAGTTATATTAGGGAGGTGAATTGTCTTTTACCTTAGATAGAATTAAAATTTTTAAACAAGAAAAATATATAACAGTCTTGTAGGACTATTTAAAGGTTTGGTTGGTCTCAAAAAATTTTTTTTTTTATCAATAGAGTCCCTCTTTGAAACGGCATCTTAGATGAAACTTCATTACATAAATATATGTATGTGGAGCTGCTTTGCTGACAAAGCCCCACGCCCTGGCTTTGTCTTCCTTCTTCTGGTAACCCTTCTGGCATCTCTATGAGGCTCTGAGATCCTAGTGGTAGAAGCCCACTTTGATATGGTTTATTGGAGACCATGAAAGTAAAAGATCTTGAATAATGCCAACCATGTAATATTTACTCAGGCAATGCTATTAATGTTATTATTGTCACTGATTGTTTTGGAACTTCATTCTAGGAGAAAGCAGCTTAATTTACAAATGGGAAAATGAGATAATATGTTCTTTTCTAGAAGAGCATTTACCAATTCCCTCGTGAGTACATGTTGCATGTCCAGACTTTCTGTGTTGAGCCTACCTGGGGGTCAGCCAGTGTTGTTGGCTCAGGATTACATAACTGCACCTTTTCCAGTCTAAGCCATGCAGATAAACAGTATAGGGGTGGCTGATGTGTAGCCAGCCCAGGAGTGTGAAGCTTGCCCATATCTCTTCTTTCCACTGGGGCTTCCTGATTGCCTCCTCTTTAAAGCTTGGCCTTGCTTTGTGTCTCAAGAGTATTCTCAACTTTTAGCATAAGAATATAGAAAGTCCCATTCTTGCCTGAAGAATCCCATGGATTGAGGAGCCTGGCGGGCTACAGTCCATAGTGTCTCAAAGAGTCGGACATGACTGGAGCAACTTAGCAGGCAGGCACACATAGAAGGTCTAGTCTATCATTTGGTGATTCAGGATTGATATTCTGATTTATCATTGATATTCTGAAAACCAGACCTCCTACTGTGAGCTGGAGCTGATTTGTATTGGCTCATAGAAATCCACTGTTCATTTTTGAGAAATTATGCAGCTAGAGGATGTTACACAGGTAGCTTGAAAACAGCCATGTTGGGAATATTTATACCACTACAGTTTAGACATTGGCAAACTAAAAAAAAAAAAAGAGACATTTACCCTGAGGAGTCAGTTTAACATCTACCAGAATATGACTTGTTTAGGAACTAGCCACCAACTCATTGCCAGTTCTCAAAATGGAATTTGTATTCTTTCCTACCTGGAGAAGGAAATGGGAACCCACTCCAGTATTCTTGCCTGGAAAATCCCATGGATGGAGGAACATGGTAGGCTAGACAAATTCCTGCCGTCACATCACAAAAAGATTTAGATCCTTTATTCTGTTCAGACTTCACTCCAATGGCAGGAGTTTGATCTTATATCCCAGCCCTAAGCTGGGACCCTACTCCCCATTATCTTCTCACAGATCTCTCCCAAGGCCTGTCTAGCTAAGATTTATGAATATATCACCATTGCAGTCATTTCCCCTCATTTGCAGTTTTACTTTCTGTGGTTTCAATTACCCACAGTCAACCACAGTCCAAAATTCCAGAAATAAACAATTCAGAAGTTTCAAATTACAGGCCATTCTGAGTAGCATGATGAAATCTTGCACTGTCCTACCCTGTCTTGCTGGGAGGTCAATCATCCCTCCTACCCACCATTAATCACCTATCCATCTAAGTTATCAGATCAACTATTGCAGTATCCCAGTGCCTGTGTTCAACTAACCCTTATTTTTACTTAATAATGGCCCCAGAATACAAAAGTAGTGATGCTGGCAATTCCACCATTCTCTTACCATGCCTTGGAGAAGGAAATGGCAAACTCACTCCAGTATTCTTGCCTAGAGAATCCTGTGGAGGGAGGAGCCTGGTGGGCTGTGTCCATAGGGTTGCACAGAGTCGGACACGACTGAAGCGACTTAGCATGCATGCGTGCATTAGAGAAGAAAATGGTAACCCACTCCAGTATTCTTGCCTGGAGAATCCCAGGGACAGAGGAGCCTGATGGGCTGCCGTCTATGGGGTCACACAGAGTCGGACACGACTGAAGCAACTTGGCGATGGCGGCTTACTATGCCTAATTTATAAACTAAACTTTATCATAGGTATGTATGCATAGGATAAAACATAGTATGTAAAGAGGATTTGATACTATCTGCATTTCTGTCAACGATAAGCGGTCTTGGAACATATCCCCATGGATGGGGAGAAGCTACTCTATCTAGATTTTCTTGTCTCATTGGTATGGGTGAGATAAGAATATCTTGAACCACCACCACCATTCTGCATTCCCTAATATGTGGTAATAGATTCCTTAGTGCTTGTCCTTATGTCCATTTATTAACTTCCTCTTCAATTGATGTGTTTTATCCCATAGTCTGAAATTCCTTCCAATCTGTGGTTTTGGGTCTGCTTTATCGTAGTCTGTCTCAATTAACTGAAATAACTCAATAATCTTTCTGTAGGATTTTTTAAAACTTTTGAATATATTCCTCCTAGAAATCTTTTTCCATATTATTAGACTCTAAATTATTTAAATGTAATTTGTTAGCAGTTTTAATTTTAAAACCTAATTTAGCATTTTAATAAATAATAACATTTAATATCCATAATGAGGGTTCACTACATATAGTATTTAATTTCTTAACACAGCACCTATATTTTCTCATAAAATAACTAACATTAATTGTTGCTGTCTGTGTCCCAGACACTGTTCTCAGTGCTTTGCATGTATTAACTCACTTAATCCTACAGAATTTCTGTGAGACATGGTACTAGTATCACCCTTATTTTACAAATGAGGAAATTGAGATAAAGAGAGGCTGTATAGATGATAAATGGCAGATTGATGGTTTGAATCAAAACCATCTATTTCCAGAACCATGCTGTTAACCATTCTACTATCCTGCCTCTTCCTAAAATGAAGCACAAAGCTATTGCTTTTGAGAAATTCCATATTCCTTTATTGCTAATGTTATCAGCTCAACCCACAAAAAGGAGAAATGAGGAAAGTGTAACCCAAAAAAAAGATCATCAAACTGAAAATTCCCTCTTATCTCTCAGGAGAGTTGGGGAAATGACCTAATAGAGGGACATTGAACTATTAATACCTAGACTCACAAGTTAAGAAATCCACTACCTCATTCTCTGTTCCTTCATTTTAGTTTTTTCTCCAGTTATAATATTCAATAATGAGGCCAGCTATAGTAGATGCAGAAACTTGGGGAAGGAGTAATATTCTGACAAAGTTCAATGTAAAATGCATATACATAAATATATTAAAATTATTTTTTATTTGAGCATAAAATTAAATATATAATATAAAAAATCTGTGTTCATTATAATGTTCATTTTCTGGTAAAACTGAGTTTCTGGAGTATCATTAAGGCTGGGATAATTTTGAAAGGTTTTCTGTAATGTTACATTTGCCATTTACCCTCTAAAAAATAACACCAAATTTTATCTATCCAGGCCGTGTCATTTAGCATATTGAGAAAGAAATAATGAAACTGAATTGTAGCAAGACAAGGATGAATAGGCAATAATTTTTAATACTAGAGTATTTTCTGGAAAGTTCACAGCAGAAAGTAAAACCTAGTAGACTGAAAGTCCTCAGGATTTCTTCTCCAGTTAATTCTTATGAGTCTCATAGTTTAAGAACTACTCTGCGGCTGGTCAGGGCTTCCCAGGTGGTGCTAGTGGTAAAAAATCAGCCTGTAATGCAGGAGAGAGTTCAATCCCTAAGTTGGGAAGATCCCCTGGAGTAGGAAATGGCAACCCACTCCACTATTCTTGCCTGGAGAATTCCATGGACAGAGAAGCCTAGCAGGCTACAGTCCATAGGGTCACAAAGAGTTGTACTTGACTAAGCAGCAACAGAAGCTTCAGCAGGCCAAGTCAGTAGTCTAGCAAAGAACTGAGTAGTTCACTGAATATACCTAATTGCAATTCTATTGTTTTTTGTTTATTTGTTTTGTTTTTTGGCAGTGCTGCATGGCATGTGGAATTGTAGTTCCTAGACCAGGGATGGAACCCACACCCCCAACACTGAAAGTGGAGAATCTTAACCACCAAGGAAGCCCCCATAATTGCAATTCTTAGTCTCACTCACAGGGTGAGCCTCTTAGTGTAGAACCTAGAAAAGCAGAAAAGGGCAGATAGTAAAGGAAGGTTTGTAAATGTCAGTCATGTGTAGAGGTTGTATCCTTCTTTGGGTTCTTATCACAACTGCTTGTCAGTAGAGTTCATGGAGAAAAATATGTGAAGACCATAGAAACACATTAAACAGGCAACTGGAGTCCCCAAAATATGATTTCCACCTTGGAGTCTAAGCAAGAGACAGACCCAGCAGTGAGCCTGGGCTCAGTTTACTATGTTAGCCCATTTTCTTATATCTTATTCCCAGAACAATTGTGGGAAAGAATTTGTTGTTTCTTTTCCTGCATATTGTCAGTGGGAGAAATGGTTGATCCTCTTGGGGATATGCTTAGATTTACTCTATTTAGTCCAACAGATACTATTATCATCAATTTCCAGATGAAGAAACTGAGACTCAGATAATGTAAATGTTATGAATATATAGCTAATATAGCTAATATGCTGGCTTCCGTGGTGGCTCAATTGGTAATGAATCTGCCTGCAACATGAGAGACCTGGGTTTGATCCCTGGGTTAGGAAGATTCCCCTGGAGAAGGGCATGTAACCCACTCCAGTATTCTTGCCTGGAGAATCCCCATGGACAGAGGAGCCTGGCAGGCTACAATCCATAGGGCCATAAAAAGTTGAACACAAATGAAAGTGAAAGTGAAGTCACTCAGTAGTGTCCAACTCTTTGTGACCCCATGGACTAAGTAACTAAGCCCAGCACACACAGCAGCATGGCTAATATATGGTGGATTTGAACTACAGACAAGACATGGTTCCTAGTGTTTGAATAGTGCCTTCAGCCCATGTTTGTCAAATTTTACTGAAAATATTTTGTAGAAAATATTTATCTATGATGAAAGCGAAAGCATTAGTTGCTCAATCATGTCCGACTCTTTGAGGCCCCATGAACTGTAGCCTGCCAAGTTTTTCTGTCCATGTAATTCTCCAGGCAAGAATACTGGAATGGGTTGCCATTCCCTTCTCCAGGAGATCTTCCCAACCCAGGGATCCAACCTGGGTCTCCTGCATCCCAGGCAGCTTCTTTACAGTCTGAGGCATAAGGGAAGCCCCATTTGTCTATGATACTCATGCTTAATTAACATCTGTGAGTGAGAATGAGGGAAGGACACTGGCAAGCATTTGTAGCAGAGGCAAATCTTTTGTGCTTTTCCTTCCTTTCTTCAGTTGGCACATCCTCTCTCTTCATTGTTCTCTGATCTGGTACCTGGAACCACCATGTGTCTCCTAGATGCACACTGTCTTCTGCTTTGGTTTTCTACCTGTTCTGTTCAGTACCCACAACACCTTGTCCCCCATTGGTGCTTTGACTTTCTTCTTCACAAGATAATGTACTCTTCCTCTGTCCTGGACCCTCAAGATACACAATTCTACTGGGTAATGGTAAGGTAAACTGATCCTTGCTGCTCTCTATTTATTAGGTATCAAGTAATCTCTAATACTGGAGAAGGCAATGGCACCCCACTCCAGTACTCTTGCCTGGAAAATCCCATGGACGGAGGAGCCTGGTGGGCTGCAGTCCATGGGGTCGCTAAGAGTCGGACACGACTGAGCGACTTCACTTTCATTTTTCACTTTCACTCATTGGAGAAGAAAATGGCAACCCACTCCAGTATTCTTGCCTGGAGAATCCCAGGGACGGGGGAAGCCTGATGGGTTGCCGTCTATGGGGTCGCAGAGAGTCGGACACGACTGAAGTGACTTAGCAGCAGCAGCAGCAGCAGCAGCAATCTCTAATACAAGTTAAATTAAGCATTTCCTTAAGGAAGTACTTCCAGGGCTTGATAGGAAAGACTTGATAGGAATTCCATTTTCAGTCAGGGATGGTTTTGGTATATCTAAACCCAACAGGCAGAGGCTTAATCCACTTATACATAAGGCCAGCCCTGAACATTGGCATTTATTTAAATGCCCTCCAGAGACACTCAAGTCTTCAATGCTGCACACAAAGAGATTCAAACCACTCACACACACTGACATTTTCCCACCCCTGCTTCCCTAGATGCTCGTAATATTTAAGGCTGAGCTGATGTTGGGAACCCTCATGAGAATGGAGCTGCTCCTCTGTGAGTTTGCCTAATGGAGCAACTGGCATTTCTTAGTCTGCCAGAGGAGTGCTGAATGCAACGACTTTGCAAAGTCTCCAGGGATTTCAGTTAGCTTGGAGCCCAATAGAGCAGTTTGTTTGGACCATATCCAAACTACCTAAGAAATCAAGTGTGTGGAAGATTGGACTTTGTTCTTTCTCTCCCCATCTCTCACCTGCAAATTGCCATCTGCTTTGCAAGGGGCATTAAAAAATGAAGAATTACTGCTGCCACTCACATTTTAGTATCAACAAAACATTTCACATTCACATTCTCCTTTGATCCTCGTAAGTGTTCTTTTTTTTTAGGTCTGAGATTACAGCGAGGCGATAGATCTGGGATTATTCTAGAACTTTTTCAAGGCCACCTAGCTGCAGGTGTGAGAGAATTATTTATTAAGATTTTAATTTGTGATTTGTTCTCATTTTTCCCAACCTCATCTTGAAATGGCCTTTTTTTTTAAGCCCTTTTTGATGGGTCAAAATCAAAGTAACCAGCTTTGTTTTCTAACCTGACCTCTTTAAGGGGGTTATTTCAGGGAAAGGGAAAGCAGGGAAACCCTTGGAGGGGAGGAGAATGTTTACTGCAGTGAGAATGAAGGAAAAGGGAAATTTTCCTAAAGGAGAAGCCACTGTAATCTGAGATACCTTGAAATTTGTGCTTTTACTTCTTTATAGAGCCTTGGTACAGAAGCAGGGTATCAAAAGGAAATGACTCTTTGATTCACCTAAGGAAGCTAGACCATAGGTAACAAGGTTCCTAAGCTCCACAAAGATATCCTACCCAAGAAAGTGGACGCATGCCTGCCTCTTAGGGACCAACATGGGCTTGGACAAAGACCATGTCGGGGTGATCAGGGACCAGAGAGGTCACCATGAATATCTGCTTTGCATAATATTCCAAAACATTGATGTCATCCTGGACTGGGGAGAGATACACTATAACAAGTGGGAGATTTGATGGGACAGGATTACTGACCTTTAATCAGGTTTAAAGACCTAAATTTAAAATTTAAACCTATTAAGTTGGAGAGTTCAGAATAGCAAGTTTCATTATCTCTTCAGGGGCGCTTACTTCTCACACTATTTACATTTAGATGGATCTCAATGGGGAACATTCAGGCATGTCCTTATGGCATTATGCTTGTGGCAAAAGAGAAATCCAGCCCCCAGCCCTTATTTGATTTTTCAGTATGTAATTCTGTAGCCATGAGCCACATTTTGTTACTGGATAACTTGATCTGTCAGCTAGTATCAGGGGTCTGGGATCCTTATTTGGGTAAGGCTTATGGAGAGAGAGAAAAGCTTCATCTAAATTATTTCATCTGATTGATGACTATCATTTACAACTCTATTGCTATTTCCATCTTGGGTATTCCTTTGGAAAAGGTGTATAGATTCATTACATATTCTAATGTATTGTTTGTAGATTATAAGATAAAATCAAGCATGTATCTGCTGATACTTTTAAAGTTGACCTGTCTTTATACTTAGAAATATCTCTTATGAGTAGGCTTCCCTGGTGGCTCAGATGGTGAAGACTCTCCTGCAATGCAGGATCCCTGGGTCAGGAGGATCCCCTGGAGAAGGAAATGGCAACCCACTCCAGTAATCTTGCCTGGAGAATTCCATGAACAGAGGAGCCTGGCAGGCTACAGTCCATGGGGTTGCAAAGAGTCAGGCATGACTGAGCAACTATGGCAGAAAGTGAAGAGGAATTAAAAAGCCTCTTGATGAAAGTGAAAGAGAAGAGTGAAAAAGTTGGATTAAAGCTCAACATTTAGAAAACTAAGATCATGGCATGTGGTCCCATCACTTCATGGCAAATACATGGGGAAACAGTGGAAACGGTGTCAGACTTTGTTTTTTTGGGCTCCAAAATCACTGCAGATGGTGACTGCAGCCATGAAATTAAAAGATGCTTACTCCTTGGAAGGCAAGTTATGACTAACCTAGATAGAATATTAAAAAGCAGAGACATTACTTTGCCAACAAAGGTCTGTCTAGTCAAGGTCAAAGGTCTGTCTATGGTTTTTCCAGTGGTCATGTATGGATGTGAGAGTTGGACTGTGAAGAAAGCTGAGCACCAAAGAATTGATGTTTTTGAACTGTGGTGTTGGAGAAGACTCTTGAGAGTCCCTTGGACTGCAAGGAGATCCAACCAGTCCATCCTAAAAGAGATCAGTCCTGGGTGTTCATTGGAAGGACTGATGCTAAAGCTGAAACTCCAATACTTTGGCCACCTGATGCGAAGAGTTGACTCATTGGAAAAGACCCTGATGCTGGGAGGGATTGAGGGCAGGAGGAGAAGGGGACAACAGATCATGAGTTGGCTGGATGGCATCACTGACTCGATGGACATGAGTTTGAGTAAACCCTTGGAGTTGGTGATGGACAGGGAGGCCTGGTGTACTGCGATTCATGGGGTTGCAAAGAGTTGGACACAACTGAGCAACTGAACTGAACTGAACTGAAAGAAACAAATGTGTCTCATGAAATAAGTTGATTGCTTTCTTTAGGGAATAGTGACTAGAGGAGACTAGAGATTGCTTGAAAATCAAATCACCTATTAGATTTTCTAGCTCCTTAAACAACTTCTAATGTTTTGTAGACAGCCATCTACATATACCCTCTGACTTTTAGTGGTAAAATGTAACAATTTTATTGTTATGTTGCTTCATTGCAGAAAAATTCTCATGATTCTCTGTTTCAGTAAAAATCTTTGATCCTCAACTTAAATTAAGCTGAAGCTAAGAACTAGCCTACATATTTCCCCATGGATTTTGGTCAATGGATTTCCATGGTAAAGAATCTTCCTGCAGTGCAGGAGACCCAGGTTCAATCTCTGGGTCAGAAAGATCCCCTGGAGAAGGGAATGGCTACCCACTCTGATATTCTTGCCTGGAGAATTCCATGGACAGAGGTGCTTGGCGAGCTACAGTCCATACAGTCCATTTGGTCATTACAGTAAAAAACAAAGCAAAAACAAAAGGAGGGAGTTTAAACAGAAAATCTCTCGTGCTAGTCTCTCATTTCCTCCTTCTCTTCCTCCTTGTCTTCTCTCTTCAATATACAGACCTCAGAGAAACACTGCAGAACCACAAATTACTGTGGGGTGCAACTCCTACTTAATAATGACATCCTGTAAGTTAACAAAAAATCTGCCAACATCTGCAAGCTCCTCTACAGAGCTGTGAGCCAAAGTTAAAAATCATGTGTGACAGTGCTGTGGAAAATACAATTGATTCCAGTCTGATTGTGTCAGTTCCAAACAGAGACAATATTGATGATGCTGAACAGTAATCTTATTGGGCTTGGACCCAACTGAACATTGGTCTTTGTCAACTCATTATTCCACTATCAGAGGGATCTCCACAGATTGATCTTGCCAGCACTTCTTGATGTGTCTCACAAATCACTGTTCTCCTGTTGGCAGGCAGATTTGAGTATTGCACAGTAATTGCTGGGCTTTCCCCCTCTCTCTCCCCATCTCAATCCCAGCTAGGAGAGAGCAACTACACATTTCAAGTAATTGTCATATGAAAGACCAAAAACTACTAACAAGACAGAGTAGGTAGATGTGCAGTCCTGGTGATGCCAAGACCTAATGACCACACCAGTGATATTTTTTGATTGGCAAAATAAAGTATTAAAACCTCTTTTTTCCCCCCTTTAGACAGTTAATTAGAGAGATGCCTGAACTTTTCAGAAGACTGAAGCGTTGCCTGTAGGAAAGTTCAGCTTTGCAGTCCAAAGGTCTAGTTACGGTGATTAATGCTGTCGATGCATTTTTAGCAAGTTTGAAAAGTGTATTGTGTCATAAGTAGTGGTGAGTGGGAAGAATAAGGCAATGAGCATATTATTTTGAGCAAGTGATACAATTTGACACTCCTCCTTAGACATTAAAAGCATTCAAAAATCAAAGTTATTAATCTAGCTAGTCAATAAAGTATGAATATGAATAGTGTTCCCAGGTGGATTGGTCGGGATAAAGTCAGGCCTTGGTAATGGCTGACAGTTTTCTTTTTGACTTAGAGCTTCCAACAGGCCACATATATCCATATATTTGTTGGATTATCTAGCTAACTGGAAGGGAGCACCAACAAGGATGATGCAGGATCACATGTGCATTTGACATCACATATGTCCTCAATCATAAGGATTTGTCTGGTGTTCTGGGAATTCATAACAGTTTAAATCTGAGTTCCAAACTTGTAAGCATTAAATTGCTCAAAGGGCTCATAACTCCATATCTTTTGTAGTTTAAACAGCAAGGACTGCTTATGTGGTATTTACACAAATGAAAGATTAACCCTGAGGCTGCTGGCTGAGATTGCTTATTTTTTTCTGACTCCTTTTAGCTTTTACACTTTCTCCATTCAGACTTGTATCTTATAAAGAGCTATCAAAAAGAGATCTTCTATGAGCTTACTGCAGGTTTAAACTGGTTGTACTAAAATTTTGTATAAAGTATTTTGGAGGTTCCTGATAATGATGCCTATGGAATTAGCAGAATCCAAGACTTCTTCCTTGTTGTCTGTCATTTCTGGAGTCAGTAGTATCATTTTGGCAGGAAAATTCCTATACAACAAACTGTATCACAAACCCATTTGGTGATGCACTGACTCTAGTTAAAGAAGATGAAGGTTGTGATTGCACCCTACTCCTTACATGGAGTTGTTCTCTGCTTCCTACTTTGTGAAAAACTATAGTCAACTGAGAGTCTGTTTGACAAATCAGCCTGATAAAACTTGAGTTTTCTTTATTGACTTGACTCTATTACTTTTAACACCTTTCCTGTGCTGGAGAAGGTAATTGTTGGGGTTTGAAGTCCTGCTGGGGTGGCAAGCTGCAAAGGATGATAAAAATAAGCAAAAGATAGTTAATTGGGCTTCCCAGGTGGTGCTAGTGGTAAAGAACGTGTCTGCCAATGTAAGAGACTTATGAGATGCTGGTTCTATCCCTGGGTTGGGAAGATCTCCTGGAAAAGGGCATGGCCACCCACTCCAGCATTATTGCCTGGAGAATCCCATGACAGTGAACCCTGGCAGGCCACAGTCCATAGGGTCACAAAGAGTTAGACACGACTGAAGTGACTTAGCACCCATGCATGCATCAAGCTACTTACTCCAGCAGAACATGAAAGCAAGAATTTCACCAAAGGATTGACAGTGCAGATAATGGTGTCAACAGAGTTGACTGTTTAAAATCCATTTGACACTATAGTCAGAGAGTCACCAGAGGTGAGAGTGAAGGCAAAGACACACTCTCCCTCTCCCTCCTTCAAGGACATTTTTATATGAGTGAAAACAGCACAACTTGATCCCTGGTTAGCCTTGAGGATATGCTGAGATGAGGGAAATATCTCAAGATTTCTCTTTCTCTTGGTTTTAAGTGAGTATATTGATGTTCCTGAGAATATCGATGGGCTTCCCTTATAGCTCAGTAGGTAAAGGATCTGCCTGTAATGCAGGAGACCCAGGGTCGATTCCTGGGTCAGGAAGATTCCCCTGGAGAAGGAAATGGCAATCCACTCCAGTATCCTTGCTTGGAAAATCCCATGGACAGAGGAGCCTGGCGGGCTACAGTCCATGGGGTCACAAGAGTTGGACACCACTTAGTTACTAAACCACCACCACCACCATTGATACTCCTGAGCTGATTGGATATATGAAAGGGCTTCTAACTGAGAAATTATATCTTACTTTTTACTACTGATGCATCATAAAAGAACAAAATACCTTTTTCTCTCCATCTTCAAAAATTGGCACACTTCACCACATCAAGAAAGCTCAGTCACTGTAAACAGCAGTCACTTCATTTATTGGAATATACTGATAGTAATGTTTTAGTGGTTTGAACACTGAAGAAATCATCAGGTATCATCACTAAAAGAAAATCATAAGAAGATTTAACCAAATGACAACAACAAGTCTGTACCTAAAATGCTTTTTTCTTTTTGCCTATTTTGTCATTTCATTTACATATTTGAGTGAATACATTTTATTGTTTGCTTCTGGTAATTTCTCATGCCTTCTTTAGGACATCTACCTTAAGTGGATAATAGGAATTTATACAGAATTCTTGACAATGAGAAAATTCAGGATCAGAAGAAATCAGGGGAAGGGTCAGGTCTTGGCATAGTTCTATTAGGCAAGGTACTGATGCTGTTATGACCACGGATGCACTTGAGGCTGTCAGATCACTTAGCAGTTGCCTGTAGCCTTCAAAGTTCTAAGAAATAAAATACATCAAGGCTCCTAATGCTTGGAAAATGCAGTGATGGCTTTCATTTTATTCCAAGATGCCGTTTTAAAGGGAACCTAAAGGACAGCACAAAGATTCTATAGTTCTCAAAAGACCGAATCTAAAATGCCTTGCTAAATTGTTTTCTTTAAGCCCTCAAAGTGAGTGAGTCACTCAATACCCTCCTTCTGGATCAGTGATGTTCTCTTAGCAGTCTGGCCTGAATACCAAAAAGGCATAAAATTCTTGATTTGAGGCCTACACTTGTTTTTTAGTTTGCTATGGACCAGTGTTAATGTCTTTGTTGAATTTGTTACAATATTCTTTGTTTTGTGTTTTTTGGTCATGGTGCATGTGAGATCTTAGCTCCCCAACCAAGGGTGGAACCTGCACTCTGTGCATTGGAAGGTGAAGTCTTAACCACTGACCACCAAGGAAGTCCCCTATATATCTTATGTTAGGAATCAATATTAACTTCATGAGTATGTGGCCTCTGCATTCAGACAGGGCTCCATGATTGCTTCATGCCCTGCTGCAACCATCTTGAGATTCTTACTAGTATTTGAACAAAAAGCCTCAGATTTTCCTTTTGCACTGGTTATGCACTCATTATGTAGTTGGTCTATCAGGAACCTCTGATTTGCTCTCATACTAAGTTGCTTTGTTCTTTCTTCCATCTTGTTTTGAGCAGAAGGAATGCAGAGATCTGTAAGTAGAGATAGGTAAGGGAATTGTTTGGCTTTTAAGCATGTCTCATGTCCGGCTCTCCAGACTTTCACCGTGAGAGACTCAGCACCATGTTCAAGGTCACACACAGAGCCATCACATGACTCATCAAAATCCCTTCCCAATGCTCTTGGCAATACTCTTCCAATGGGACCAGTGGATCAACTTTTTATCCTTTAACATAATAACAAGTGTATTTCATTTTAAATCAATTTTCCATAAACATTAAAGTGAATTACAAAAAAAATAGTACCTCTTCCCATTTGAAAAATATAAATCAAATAAATTGGAATGTTCACAATAATATCCCTTAGTTGTAAAGATGAGAACATTACCAGGGCAAATAGCCACCCTCTGCAAAAAAATGCCCATTCTAATTTCTAAATCTTGTCTTCCAATGTACCATTTGCAGATATTTAAGGAAAAGTATGTTATACTATTTAGCGTCATGACTGTCAAAACTTAATTCTTTAAAGATTATATCTCAGATATTTTTAGCAGCACTGTTAGCCCATGAGATGGGACTTCAGTCCTAGTTTTGTTCAAATGAGTGATTCTTTGGAGTTCCCTCTAGTATTTCTATCTATGATGTTGTGCCCAGCCTGCTGTAGAGGCTCCCAACAATTACTATTCCAACTTTGCAAATATTTGCATGAATAATATTTTCTTATGTGTGTATTTCTAACGATGAGTACAAACAGCTTTTCATTTCAAACAAGTGAGGAGGCACCCTGAGGGGCAAGATCATACATTTTTATGAAGTTGCTGCTGTGGAAATTTATAATTTGTGCAGAAAATTTCTCTTTTTTTTTTTCTTTGGCAAAAATGAAAATTTAATACCTGTGAAAACTGCCTTTTTATTTTAATAAAATAAAGTGACAGTAAGAATAAAACATACATAGATTCTTAAAATTTTAGGGGAGGGTGGAAGTACTGTGTTCTCTTTGCATTTACATAGCACCTATCCCAACAGTAGTAGGTACTTAAAACTTTGAGGATTGTGTGTGCCTCTGTTCTCACAAGAAAGAACTCCTGGGCAGCTTCACAAGTTATAAGCATAATAAACCAAGGAAAGAAAACCTAGGTTATTAAACACTTTGAGAGAAATTCTCTGATGTGAGGAACCAATGCCAAAAATTTCTGTGATTGTGGGGAAATCACAGACATGACAAGACATGACAAGCACTGGGGACAAGAAAATTTTCCTTGTACAAAGTTCTAGCAAAACAAACGTGTCAATTACTTTGGTCTTATACTTTGAGTGATCAAGACAATTTAAGAGTCTGTGACTTTTTAATCCAAGCGCCTTTGACCACTTAATTTATGCTAGGAGTTTTAACCTAGGTGACTAGTCTAAATGTTTGTCTGAAGGCAAGGCGTGTTTCCCAAGGCTGGTTCTCACATAACCACCTTTGGGAGGCATAGGAGACGGTTTTAGGTGCAACAAGGATGAGTGTTTTTTGTTTTAATTATGTAAATATTTTAATGAGTAATTGAATATGCATATATACAGTTCAGTTCAGTTCAGTTCAGTCGCTCAGTCATGTCTGACTCTTTGTGACCCCATGAATCGCATCACTCCAGGCCTCCCTGTCCATCACCAACTCCCGAAGTTTACTCAAACCCATGTCCATTGAGTCGGTGATGCCATCCAACCACCTCATCTTCTGTCGTCCCCTTCTCCTCCTGCCCCCAATCCCTCCCAGCATCAGGGTCTTTTCCAATGAGTCAACTCTTCGCATGAGGTGGCCAAAGTACTGGAGTTTCAGCTTTAGCATCAGTCCTTCCAATGAACACCCAGGACTGATCTCCTTCAGGATGGACTGGTTGGATCTCCTTGCAGTTCAAGGGACTCTCAAGAGTGTGTGTATAAAGTTTTTAGCAGTACCTTAGAAATATCCAGTATGCCATCTCACTGTCTTCACATTATATTCATGACCAAGCCACCATGATGTCTCTGATAGATTAAGAGCATAGTCTACTAACTGACCTCTCTACTTCTACTCTGCCTCCCTGTAATTGATCTCTCTCATGGGAATCAGAGAGAAGCTTTAAAAACATAGGTTAGGAACTGATTTTGTCAGCTCAAAATCTTGCAGTGGTTTTTCCTCTCACTCATGATTAAAGCCAATATCCTTGCCATGGTCCACAAGCCAGGCCACATCTTTCCTTTGGCTACTTGACTGATTTTATCTCCTACCACTCAGCTGCAGCTTCCTTGCTGTTTCTTTGTCATGCTGAATGTAAGTTGGTTTCAGGCCTTTGGTATATTCTTTCCTGTATCTAGAATTCTCTTTTCCAAACTATCCAAATGGCTCTCATCCTCACTTAATTCAAGATTTTGCTTAAATATCACCTGATTTGTTCCCTTCCCTACTGCCTTCACTCTCTAACTCACCCTGCTTTGTGTTTCTCCATAACTGTTATGCCCAGTGGTAGAACGGAAGAAATGGTCCCTATTTGTCATCCCATCACAATATGCCTTCTTTGCCATGTGACTCTAGTCCCTATCACTCTGACACTGGGCTTGGCTATGTAACTTGATTTGGTCAACGGTATGTTAGCAAATATGATGTAGGTTGAAGCTTGAAAGTATGTGCTTGTTTCTGTTTGACTGGTACTCTCGTGCACTTTCTATGAAAACCTTTGGGAAGATAAAGTTACTGGGGTAAGACTGAATAACCCTACTCATCCCAGCCATAGCAGTCTAGACCAGCTCACATCTGGCTGACTTTTGGCTTTGTGAGCAGATTCTTTGGAGACTAGGAGAGCTGAACAGCCAAACGCTAAATAAATGGTTCACAAACTCATGGAAGAAATAAGTGCTTATTATTTTTAAGCCACTTAGTATTGGGGTGCTTTGTTATGCCACGCTATTATGGCAAAATATAGCTAATATATAACCCTAATGACATATTACATTTTAAAAATGTATCTACTCCAAAATATAAATTTGTCAGAATAAATGTTATGCTAGTTATACTTTCAGTAGATGTTTGGCTTAAATAAAATATATATTTAATAAAAGGTTGTTGAACTCAGTACATTTTATGGATAATTGTGCTTAGGTTAAGGCAGGCAGTGCCATGACAATCCACTTATCCCATTTGAATTGAAATTATAAGATACTTTGGAATCTGGGGGTTGAGCAATTGTGATGTTGGTCCACTAATGATTAAAGTTTGGTAAATACCATCTCATGGTACTGGGATATTATATAATACCATGTTTTAAGTCTTTCTAAATAGTCAAGCAGTGGTAAAGATTTGCAGACGCTTTCTGTGGAAACTCTATAAACAATTTCTTCTAATCCAAAAATATATCAGATTAGCAACTAGGACCAGAGAAGGCAATGGCAACCCACTCCAGTACTCTTGCCTGGAAAATCCCGTGGACAGAGGAGCCTGGCAGGCTGCAGTCCATGGGGTTGCTAAGAGTCGGACGCGACTTCACTTTCACTTTCAGTTTTCATTATCATTCATTGGAGAAGGAAATGGCAACCCACTCCTGTGTTCTTGCCTGGAGAATCCCAGGGATGGGGGAGCCTGGTGGGCTGCTGTCTATGGGGTCGCACAGAGTTGGACATGGCTGAAGTGACTTAGCAGCAGCAGCAGCAGCAACTAGGACATGAGGAGCCTAATTAGTCCAGAAAGATGCTATGATGATATTTTCAGAAATGTACAATCATAAAGAACTCCTACCCCTGCTAATATTAAGGGGTGGCTATTTTGAGGTAGCCCTTTGGTTAATTAAAGTTCATTGTTAAATACAACAATTTATCAAACACCTAGTATACACATAACCTTGATCTGTGCCCTGGGGATACAAAATCAAAAGACATAATTTGTTATATTAACACATCAAAAGAATCACAATATTTTAAAATTTGCTCAAAATAACTAAGGACATGTAGTAGGGTTGGCGATGAAAGCTACAAGAATAGAAATATATAAATATCTCTAGTCAGGTGCAAATAGATGGGGAACAAATGGACACAGTGGCAAATCTTATTTTCTTGAGCTCCAAAGAAAATGAATGGTGACTGCAGCCATGAAATTAAAAGACACTTGCTCCTTGAAAGAAAAGCTATGACAAACCTAGACAGCATATTAAAAAGCAGAGACATCACCTTGCTGACAAAGGTCTATCTAGTCAAAGCTTTGGTTTTTCCAGTAGTCATGTATGGATGTGAGAATTACACCATAAAGAAGGCCGAGCACCAAAGAATTGATGCTTTCAAACTGTGGTCCTAGAGAAAGCTCTTGAGAATCCTTTGGACAGTAAGGAGATAAAACCAGTCAATTCTGAAGGTAATCAACCCTGGATATCCACTGGAAGGACTGATGCTATAGCTGAAGCTCCAAAACTTTGGCCTACCTGATGCAAAGAGCCAACTCACTGCAAAAGACCCTGAAGCTAGGAAAGACTGAGGGAAGGACAGGAAGGGAAAGAGAGAGAATGAGATGGTTGGATGGCATCATCAACTCAATGGATATAATTTGAGCAAACTCCAGTAGACAGTAAAGAACAGGGAAACCTGTGTGCTGCAGTCCATGGGGTTGCAAAGAGTTAGATACAATTTAGTGACTGAACAATAGTCTCTACATATAACAATATACTACATACAGCCTAAAGCTGAGTCTCTTTCTGTCTCATTCATTGACATATCAAGCCCCATGACCCACAATCCTTTACCACTGACACTTAGATAATTATTTGTAGTTTGCTTAAATGTTTAACCATAGTTTTCAACCACCATGCATCCAGTTTCCATAATAAAAAAGATAATTGAAAATATTTAAATAGCAAACTCAGTTACAACAGCAGAGTTTAAATGCAAGACTTCCCTTGTGTAATTTATAAAGCAGGAGAAGTGACTTTTTTGATGTTTTATTACTGTGATCAGAACTATTCTGTACCTGTTTTGCAGAAAATCATTATTAAGTTGATATGATTTTGAGTATGGCCCCAAACACACTTGTGCTACCTGGTGAATTTGATATTTTTGTTGCATGCATGCTTAGTCACTCAGTCGTGTCCAACTCTCCGCGATCCCATGGGCTGTAATCCGCCAGGCTCCTCTGGCCATGGGATTCTCCAGGCAAGAATACTGGAGTGGGTTGCCATCTCTCCTTGTTCAAATTAGCCTGTGTGCCAGGATTGATTGACTTTGCATGCTTCAATTCAGTTCAGTCGCTCAGTTATATGTGACTCTTTGTGACTGCATGGGCTGCAGGATGCCAGGCTTTCCTGTCCATCACCAACTCGTGGAGTTTGCTCAAACTCATGTCCATTGAGTCGGTGATGCCATCCAACCATCTCATCCTCTGTCATCCCCTTCTCCTCCTGCCTTCAATCTAGCCCAACATCAGGGTCTTTTCCATTGAATCAGTTCTTCGCATCAGGTGGCCAAAGTACTGGAGTTTCAGCTTCAGCATCAGTGCTTCCAACGAATATTCAGGACTGATTTCCTTTATGATTGACTGGTTTGATCTCCTTGCAGTTCAAGGGACTCTCAGAGTCTTCTCCAAGACCGCAGTTCAAAAGCATCAATTCTTCAGTGCTCAGCTTTCTTTATAGTCCAACTCTCACATCCATACGTGACTACTGAAAAAACCATAGCTTTGATTATATGGACCTTTGTCAGCAAAGTAATGTCTCTGCTTTTTAATATGCTGTCTAGGTTTGTCATCATTTTTCTTCCAAGGAGCAAGCGTTTTTTAATTTCATGTGTGCAGTCACCATCTGCAGTGACTTTGGAGCCCAAGAAAATAAAGATGCCTGTTAGATGTCTGTTGAACACTTGGCCTGTCCCAAATATGTATGTAGTGTACATATATACACATGTCTAGTATATGAGAGCTCTCCTATGATATTTTCTTTACTACATAAATTTTTTAAATTAAATCATACATTTATTTTAAGTATTAGGTAAAATGTTTTGAAGCCAAAAAATAACTGATATAGACCCTGGAGCTCCATGATTTATGTGTTCCTTGAATACTATAGAGTGACCAAATTACCCATAAAATATGTACCAATCAAATAATTGTATGTAAACTAGATTGATGTTTTATGAAACTTTTTACTTCTCTACTTTATTTCTAACAAGGTAGTATGTATATTTTAAATTTAAGGTGTTTTATCTGCATCACACCCTTTTCCACATTTGAACTAGAAAAATCACAATTTAAACTCTTAACATTAACATGCATGGTGGATATCTTGGATGAAGAAAGCATGAATATGTATGTTTCCACAATATATTTCAGTTCAGAATCTGTCTCCCCACCCCTAATAGTACACCTAACTGAATTAATATTTTATAGAATATGCTTTGGGATATTTTATGCAATGTATACATATTTTAATCATAGCTTTATACCTGAGCAATAATAATATTTCACCATTTAGTTAACTAATTAACAAATTCAACATGTATTAAGCATCTACTGTATTCCTAAGTCTTCTGGATTTAGAAGAAGATACAAAGATGGTTCTGATATTCTTTATAATTTATTTTGTTATATCTTTTTAGTATATAGACTAGTTCTTGGTAGTACTGATCAGAAAGAATAATAAAACAACATGCACATTTCAATTTATGAAGCAAATAGTAAAGTTAATAAAACTTGTAATTTGGTTATGAACACCGTAACACACTGAAGGCAGGGATTGTATGTGTTCCTCCATTTCTCTTTTTTCCATGAATTTCTCCTTCTACAATTATTTTCCCCCTTTATTTCTGACTCTTTTCTGCCTCAATTTATTGTCAAAATGCATACATGTATGTCTTTTAGTATCTCTTAAATCAGTATTTTCTTAAATATTGTACTAAGACAACTGATTATATTGATGTGGCATTTTGCCAACTAAGCTCTGAGCTCATTGAAGGTGGGGACTGCAACCTTCAGAGCACTTTATCTTGCACCAACTATTTAATAGTTGCCCAACAATTATTTGGTAATGATTTAATTGAGTCGTCATTTCTGTATACCAGCAGTGCTAATGACATCGAGTATTACTAATTCCTTCAGAGCCCTCAGGGAAAAGGGAGGTAAATGTTGCTATATTAACACCAACAGGAGAGGGTGGTTTACAGTTCCCACTATGGGAGAATATTTTAAATAAATTTTGAAATTGATGACCTGGCTGGAGAGAAGGCATTTTTTGAGCTTAGGCTGAGATAATATATTCGAACATATATGCTCCTCTCTATTTCTCAAGCATTTGTATCAAAGATTTTACCATGATTTAAATCTGATTCAGGTGGTGAAACATCTGGAAATCATGATAGCATTTACTGAACATCATAAAATGTTGACATATAAAGCTAAAATTGTGTAATGTACCATTTTGTGCTAAATCACATACCATCTTATGCTGGCTTCTCCTATAGATGAAGAGTGACAGGTGCCAAGTATATATAGAAAAACTATGAGGGAAATACTTTAAGAAAACCAATTTTTCAAATTAATGAATTGGGAAAAAGTCTGCATTGTTCCATTTAGGTTATGAAACCTCCAAATACAGCTACCAGAACCATTGTTTAAATAGCCTAAATGTGTACCCAACAGAAATGTGACTTTTTAGTTAAGAGCAACTCTACAATATTATATTACATAGGCTGAAAGATGGGAGTACTAGTCTGGATAAAATTATTCCTCATTTTTAAACCAAAAAAAGCAAAAAGAAAAATTGGTTACAGCCCTGTTTGTGCAGTTAGAGAATTAGAAGAATTTGGGTTAGTTTAACTCTTTCGTTTGCACATTTCTAATCCATCTTGGTATTTTGAAGAAGAAAAAAACGTTGTAAGGAGAACATCTGTTGCTATTCATGTCATTTTTCATCTACATCATGTTCCATAGTAGTTGAAAAGAAAGCCTCTCTCCCTTTCTTTTTAGTCCTTAACACCTCTCTGGATCCTATCCTTCGCATGTTAAGTCGCTTCAGTTGTGTCTGACTCTTTGCTATCCCATGGACTGTAGCCTGCCAGGCTTCTCTGTCCTTGGGATTCTCCAGGCAAGAATACTGGAGTGGGTTGCCTTTCCCTTCTCCAGGGAATCTTCCTGACTCAGCATTGAACCCTTATCTCTTGAGTCTCCTGTACTGGCAGGCAGATTCTTTACCACTAGTGCCACCTGGGAACCATACCCTCCATGCCCCAACCCAATTTTAAATTTCCTACTTTTTGTTCCTCTGCTTTCAAACTTGGTAACTTTAGAATTAAATAAATAGTGAGTAGACTTTTCCTATTTTATTCACAAGCATCTACTGAGCACCTATAAATGCAAGGTGATATTCTACCTATTGAGGATAGAGTACGAAAATAAGACTGATGAGGTTTCTTCTTGAATGGAGCATATATTCTAGCATAGGGGGTAGGGGAGGAAAGACAATTTGAAAAATCAGGTAAATTTCAGTGTTATATAGGGTTGTCAGATTTAACAAATAAAAATACCAACTGTTGAGATAAATTTGAATATCAGACAAAATAACAATTTTTAACAAGTATGTCTTATAAAACATTGAGATAAAATTAAAATGTGATAGAGATTGACTGAGACAATTCCAGGCAATTTTGCACCTGTCCTTTTCCCAGTGACATACATATACAATTTTCACCCGTGTGCCCATATTCATATCATTCTCTTGTGTACAATCTCTCCCTCCTGCACTGCAAATTCAGCTGATCTAGATTTTGCTCATTCTCAGGTTCTACCTTATTTAAACATTTTCTTGCAAGGATGCCAACTCTCATCACTCTCTTCTTTTATAAATCACTTTTACAGTTACTATCCTTATTATATTATTAACACAGAAATAGATGGTTCTAGTCAAATGTTTATATCTTAGACTCCATCTGTGCTGCTCTGCTACCATATTCTTGAACTCTCCTATATGTGTATTTCTTGAATCTCCAAGTCGTAAGTGTAAGAATTTAGAGCAAAGACTCTGGAGTCAAATAGATCAGGGTTCAAATCCTGGTTCTGCTACTTACCAGAACCTCACACAGGTTATTAGCTGTGCCTCAGTTTCTTCATCTGTGAAAAGGGGAAAATAATAGTCTCTCTCTCATAGAGTTCTTATAAATATTAAATATAGCTATGTATGTTGCTACTGTTGCTGCCAACCGGTCCATCCCAAAGGAAATCAGTCCTGAATATTGATCGGAAGGACTGATGCTGAAGCTGAAACTCCAATACTTTGGCCACCTGATGTGAAGAACTGACTTATTTGAAAAGACCCTGATGCTGGGAAAGATTGAAGGTGAGAGGAGACAGGGACGACAGAGGATGAGATGGTTGGATGGCATCACTGACTCAATGGACCTGAGTTTGAGTAAGCTCCGGGAGTTGGTGATGGACAGGGAAGCCTGGCGTGCTGCAATCCATGGGATCGCAAAGAGTTGGACACGACTGAGTGATTGAACTGACTGGTGTATGTTGAATACCTGTCCCGTACATATTAGATTTCCTCCTCCTTCTCTTCCTCATCCTCATTGTTATGATTATTACCAGATACATGCAATTTCTCACATAGTGCAGGTTTGGGTAAGATTGTTAACCAATACAGAGCTTCAATATTAAGTGATCATTGAAATTAACAATGCCTCTATAGTTTTGCTAATTTGTTATATGTACCTGGCCCTCTTTTCTGGTCACAATGCAAGTCAGGAATAATCTGCTTTGTATTGTTTTAGCAGAAAAATAATTTGTAGAGTGCTTTAACTGGGGAATGAAGAAAAGGGAACATATTTAAAAGCACTACCATCAAAAAAAAAAAAACCTGAAACTGTAATATGTGAATTAAATGCTATCCATGCCTATTGTCTCTCATCTCTTTGAAAAGTGAATTTCCAGAGGGCAGAATCAATTTCTCTTGTAAGAAGCCATTCTCTTAAATGCAGAAACTTTGGGTCACTGCTAAAAGTATTTAGTGACAATTGTGATGATGGCCCCCTGATGATCTGTCCAAAAAAATTGGCTTCTACAGCAAATTTCTATATTTGCCATTCAGCAGGAAATTACTCATTTTATATTATGCTTTTGTAACGGATGTTTTTGGAATTATTTGTTGTAGTTATGGCTGTAGCCAAGTTTATAAATTGAATTCTATAACATACCTTCTAATGTTATGAGAAATAAAATCTTTTGGGTTGAAATAGTGTATATTTGGTCTAGCCAAAGAAATATGAGGGAAGCCTAGAATAAAATAATATGTCCCATCTGTATGAGAGATTAGTGGGACTGAAAATATCATTATTACTATAAGTTCACAGTATACTTACACTTTTAAAAGTCTATAATACACTTTTAAAATATGAGATATAAAAGAAATACCTCCAAAATAGACCCCTAAACTGAAGTGTAGCTGAAGATGAAAACTCCATTAGAATGAACAGATAAATGATCATAAAAGTATGATTTTTTAACAACAAAAATAGAATAAAATTTGAATTATCATTATTCCCATAATCACTTTAGAGATTTTATTTCTACATGTGATTGAAGCTAAGTTTTGATTTTTATAAACTGAATTATACTTTCTTATTGCCTTTCATATTCAAGATGTCTTATTACTAATTTTAAACCCAAATCATAATGAGATTTAGGGACAAGGTAATTTTGTCAGCAATGTTTTATACAATGTGATATTTGAGCCTATTCCATTTTTAGATAATTTCCCCAATTCTATTTTTGAGTGTTAAGGATGAATGTTGAATGATATGAAGAGAGGGGAAAGGCCTAACCTTCTCCAGATAGTTCTCATTTAGGATGTGGCATCATTTGCACTTCCTTTCCTAGGTGAAATTCTGACAGTCAAATAATTGGAGGGATAAACAAAGTCTTCAGGTCCAATTCCATTCCCTCCAGAAAGCTGATATCCATGACATTCGGGCAGTGTGTGTGTGGCGGGGGTGGGGGGGGGATGGTTAGTGATTGGAGAAGTTTCCTGAAAATCCCCCTTGATCCCCCTAATGACGGGCTACTTTTCTTTGGACCAACTAATAGTTGACCAGTGAAGCAAATCTGATCTAACGGATTTAGGACTTAGGAAACTATAAAACGAGGGGAGCACAGAATGAGTAGCAGAACACTGGATAAGAAAAATAGAACAGGTGCAAATGATGAAGGAGGTAACGGACACGTTCTAGTCTCATACTTCTAATGTGTGAAAAGGAGGAAACAGGCTAAGGGAAGCTAAATAATTTGGCAAAGGTGCTGCAAACTGGGCAGACTGATAATTTGAACCTGGGTTGACTGACACCAGGATAGCATTTAATAATGATATTCCTAGCCAGACCAAAAATAATCTCCATAATATCTGCTACTAGAAAAAAGTGTACATTTAGGAGTTAATTTTCAATTTATTTTAAATTCCTCATCTCAAGCTGCCTTGGGACAGAAAGCTTCATTTTCTTTGCCCCAGAGCCCCCTCAGTGAGTGCTAGCTAGTCTTCTCCCTAAGTCTTAAGCAGCCTGCAGTGACCTGCCCTTGAAGTGCGGGTTTAACAACCTTTGCCCAAGCACTCTCTGGCTCTTTGTACATCTTTAATAGTTTCCTTGACGGACTATGAAGAACTGCCAGATGACAGTTCTATTTCATTTTTGTCACTGCCTGGTGCTCCTTTTTTCTCTGGCTTTTTCTCAAGGGCATGATTCTATAAGTCAATGTGGCAATGTTCACGATGGGTATTGCTCTTTCAACCACTGTATATTGATGCAGTGCGAGCAAGTCACGGACATGTCAAGATTTCAGGCCTTCAAAAAAGTAATCAAGGAGTATTTTATAAACTCTAATGTCCTTTCCATTGAAAGCAAATTGAAACTGGGGATTGGGATCTGATATTAAGGGTTTACTTTAAAACACTGCCGCCAGAGGCATAAAAAAGCCCCTTTGATTAATATACCATAGGATTGTGTTCGCTTGGAAAAAGCACAAGTGATGTGCTTTTATTCGCCAAGTTGTAAATAAAACATTTGTCATTCTTGCACCCTGTTTATTACTAATTGCATAATTATTTTATTATATGGCTCCAGGAAAATACGACTGAAGCTCTTTCTGCATTTTCTATTTTTTAACTAAATAATCACTTTAGTGAAAATTATTTATTAAGTTACATGATATTTTCTAAACACAATGGAGATGTCAAGACTTTTTTTTTATTAGTGTGGCATAATGAAATAATTGAGAAATTAGTAATAAATTTTTCCTCTTGTAATTTAGAATAAAGAAAAAACAATAACTATGGCTTTCTTTAAGAATATGAGATTCTTAAAATTATCTCACATAAAATTATGCTGATGAATGAAATGTTTCTTCAGGAAAAACAAAATGAAAAACAAAAGCATAACGGCTTCTCCTTGTCATTTCTTCTGGATCAGTATAACTGTCACACACTGCATGGATGTGCAGATTTCTTTATATATTATTTCTTTTGATTATCTCAGTATGAAGAGGGCAGATTAGCTTCAAATATTAGTACCTTGATAGTTTCAAAAACACTTTTATAGTGATCATATGTGTTACCAAATTTCAATTTTTATACAAAGAATAGGAAATGTCTTTAAAAGTTGTGATACTTTTTTATGATATTATCATCAATACATGCTTACTGTAACACCTACTGTAAGGTGTCCTCTCAGGCACAGTGAGGGACGTGAAGGCAAGACAGATGAGGACTTGCTTTCAAGGAACTCACCATCTAGCTAGGGGAGTAATGAAAGTACATGGATTGTTAGAATGCCAACTAAAAATTAGACATTGGCAGAGTGATATGGATTTTGGGGAGAAGGAAAGAATCCTTATGGCTTGGGAGAAAAAGAGATGCAAGGCATGAAAGGAAAACTATCAAGAGATTAATATTTGAGCTTAAAGGGTGGGTATTAATAGAAACAGCTAACATTTACTGAATTCTTTGTTACCAGACACCCTTTGACTTTAAAGTCCTTTCCCTTAACCATTAAATCATAGGATGTGGGTATGGAGAGACACATATTCTTAACAAAGGAAGCAGTATGAGCAAACGCATGAAGGGGACAGAGTTCTCTCTTTTGAATCACTTGTAGCTAGTAACCTAGGTCCTGGTGTATAAAGAAGATGGAGCCACAGTTTTTGGTTCCCTCCAGTAAACACCAGTTAGTGCACTTTCAGCCTGTAATGAATGCCAGCAGCAATATGAGCCCCAAAAATAATTAGATGCAGCTATCTTCACTATGTAATGTTTTGACCATGCAGTGGTGTATTTTATTAACCAAATGTCCTCTATTCTTCCAACTGTGAAATTCTAGAATTAAGCACCAAATATACAATTGAATTAGAATCATAAGGAGGACATTCAGGGCCCTTCTGAGCCTGAACTTAATTTACTTCTCCGATCTTGTTTTCCTCTTCATGCACCTTATGCTCTAGTCTGTTAAGTTACTATTTCCCACATGTGCCTAGTCCCATCACACAACTCACTGCTTTTGTGTGTCCTTGGGCATCTAGGACTAGCTCGACCCAGAAAGGCTTCTCTATAGCAACTAGAGCTCTCAGAACCACATTAGATTCAGAGTGTTGAATGCTATGCATCCTGATCTGGAGGATAAATTATCAGGTCTTTTGTGGGTGCTTACATTTCTGCTATATTTACGAGATTGCTTATTGTCCCAGATTTGGAAAGATTGTGGACCTACAAGTTATCTAAGTCAGCTCTTTCTCCCAGTCCCTTTCAAGGGTCATATCCCTGTAATATGAGAGAATAGAACCTTTTATTTTATCTACTTCCAGAGCTGTTCCCTTTCTACGTGCTCTGCTTAGTCGCTCAGTTGTGTCTGACTCTTTGTGAGCCCATGGACTGCTGCCCACCAAGCTCCTCTGTCTATGGGGATTCTCCAGGCAAGAATACTGGAGTGGGTAGCCTATCCCTTCTCCAGGGAATTTTCCCGACCCAGGAATCAAACTGGGGTCTCCTGCATTGCAGGTGGGTTCTTTACCAGCTGAGCTACCAGGGAACTGGAGTGTTCCCTTCCTAGCATTCCTCATCAATTCTTTGATCATTCCTGTTGCTGCAGGTAACACCATTCACTTCCCTACTTCCATTGTTTAGCTCTCCTCTTTTCTAACACTCGAAAATTCGGGGGAAGTATCCTTCTTCTTGACTTCCCTGGTGGCTCAGATGATAAAGCATCTGCTTACAAGGTGGGAGACTTGGGTTCGATCCCTGGGCTGGGAAGATCCTCTGGAGAAGGAAATGGCAACTCACTCCAGTATTCTTGCCTGGGAAATCCCATGGACAGAGGAGCCTAGTAGGCTACAGTCCATGGGGTCACAAAGAGTCAGACACGAATGAGCGACTTCACTTCACTATCCTTCTTCTTAGCACTACCATGTAGCTCATTGCTGCTGCTGTTTAGTTGCTAACTCAAGTCTGATTCTTTGTGATCCCGTAGACTGTAGCCTGCCAGACTCCTGTCCATGCGATTTCCCAGGCAAGAATACTGGAGTGAGTTGCCATTTCCTTCTGTAGCGGGTCTTCCCTACCCAGAGTTTGAACCTGCATCTCCTGTTTGGCTGGTGGATTCTTTACCACTGAGCCCCCTGGGAAGCCCAGTGTAGTTCATTACCCACTAACTTAGA
Source organism: Odocoileus virginianus (assembly GCF_023699985.2). Lineage (NCBI taxonomy): Eukaryota > Metazoa > Chordata > Mammalia > Artiodactyla > Cervidae > Odocoileus > Odocoileus virginianus. Next base: position 21,368,038 of record NC_069679.1, read on the forward strand.
AAGTCCTCTGGGTGTCCCTGGCGGCTCAGAGGTAAATGGTCCTCCGGCCAGTGCAGGAAACAAGGGTTTAGTCTCTGGTCTGGGGAGACCCCACATGCCGCAGAGCATCTAAGCCCCCGTGCCACGACTGTTGAGCATGTGCTCCAGAGTCCCGGAACTGTAACTACTGAGCCCAAGAGCCACACTAGAGAAACGCCTGTGCAGCAACGAAGGCCTAGGACAGCCAGAAATAATGAATAAAAAATATTTATTTATATGATAAATAAATTTAAATAATATATAAATTTTATATAATAAAACTATTGTTTATATCATAAATGAATTTAAATATATAAATATATATTACTTAAAAAAAAAAGAAAGTCCTCTGGATTATTCCATTCCTATGAATTTACCCGAGAGAAACAAAAACATGTATCTATACAAATCTTTGTAGCAAATGTTCATGATGATATTAAGAAACTGCTGTTTTCCGAAGTAGTTAATCATTTTGCATTTCTACCAGCCACGTGTGTGACTTTGTTGCCAAATTTAGCAGTGAGCATTAGTATCTGAAATTTTAGCTTCTCTACTAGGTGTGTGTTGGTATCTGATTATGGCTTTAGTTTGCATTTCCCTAATGACTGATGATATTGAGTATGTTTCCATGTGCTTATTTGGCATCCATACATATATTTGGGTAAATTTTTTTCTTTTTTTGACTATTAATATTTTGAAATTGAATTGTTTATTACTGAATTGGTTACTTTCAGCATTTGGCAATTATAGGCAAAGCTGCTACACACTTCTGTGTGAAAATAATTTTCAATTCACGTGTAAATACCTAGGAGTGTAATTGCTGGGTCATTATAGTAAGTCTATATTTAACTTTATAAGAAACTGCCAAATTGTCTTTTAATGTGGCTGTACCATTTTGCATTTCTACTAGTACTTTATGAGAGTTCTTACTGGAATTTGAATTGAACTACACTGAATATATACTTCAGTTTGGTGAGAATTAACATACTAACTTGTTATATATCTGAGTCTTATAATCTTAAGAATGAGTTATCTTCACACTTACTAATTGTTGACTTTTTTCAGCAATATTTTGTAGTTTTCACCATACAGTTATATAAACCTTTTATAAAATCTATCCCTAAGTATTTTACATTTTCCTAATATTGTAAATATTTTAAATTGATATTTTCAATTGTTTTATTTCTAGCATACATAAATAAAATTTATATTGACTAAAATATTTTATATAGGTGGTTATATTTTATGCAAAGAAAGTTTTATTTCTAAACTACCTTTTCTTTTTTTCTTCTTTTCTTATCAGTAAGAACCTTAATATAGTATGAATAGAATCAGTGAGAGGAAATCCTTTCCTTGTTCTTGATTTTACAAGATCTTTCACAAACAGGTATGATGCTAGATGTGAGTTTTTTCAAGCATGCTTTTTAAAAAAATTGAAGTTCTTTTTTATTTTTAATTTGCTGAGCATTTTTTGTTTTTCAAGAATGGGTATGTGGGAATTCCCTGGTGGTCCAGTGACTAAGACTCTCTGCTCCCAATGCAGGGGACCCGTGTTCAATCCCTGTTAGGGAACTAGATCCCATATGCCCCAACTAAGACCTGGGGCAGCCAAATAAACAATTTTTTTTTTTTAAAAAGAGAATGAGTGTGGTTGTTTGACAAAAGGGTTTAATACATCAATAAAACATTGTACTCCTAACTGTATTTGCCCTAATTTCTACCCTGAAATCTACTTTTCTGAAATTGATACAGCACTCCAACTTTTTAAAATTGAATTTAGCATGATAAAACTTTTCCACTCTTTTACTTTTAACCTCTCTGTAGTTTATATTCAAAGTGTGATTCTTATACACTGTTGAGTCTTGATATTTTATTCATCTGACAATCTGCTCTTTAACTGAAGCATTTAGATTATCTATAATTAATGTTATTATCTTTCCATACTGTTTGAGTTTTTAAAATTTTTTTGGAGTTTAGTTGATTTGCAATGTTGTGTTAGTTTCAGATGTACATCTAAGTGAATCAGCTCTACATATACATATATCCACTCTGTAGTTGAGTTTAAATGTACTATCTATTTGTTTTCTCTTTGTTCCATCTTTTTTGTTCCATTTTCCTTTTATTTGGCTTTATTTAATATTACTTTTATTTTTTCATTTCCTTTCCATTATTGGTTTATTATATGTATTTCTCTTTTGGGTTGGTTGCTCCTCCTTTCACAGATTAAATTGAGCTGTATAGTGATTAAACACTTGTCCAACATCACATAGTAGTTAAGCCAAAGCCCTTATGATAACTTACAAGGCCTCACATTTTTTCACCTTCAATATTTCTTGACATCATTATTTTGTTCCCTGTTTATCACTTACTCTACCTCAGTCACACTGGCCTCTCTACTGTTCTTCAGACATGGCCCTGACATGGAGTCTTTGGCACCAAATGGGGGCCATTGGCCCCAACTAAGGAGTCCTTGGCACCAACTATTTACTCTGTCTGGAAGTTGCCTTCCCTAAGTATCCACATGTCTAACTCACCTCCCACAAGTCTCCTCTAATGTCACTTTTAAAGGATGACTCCCTAGATATATGATTTTAAATTTTATCCTCCTCCTTAATTTTCAACAGTTTCCCTCATAGCTCAGTCGGAAGAATCTGCCTGCAATGCCAAGACCTGGGTTTGATTCCTGGGTTGGGAAGACCCAACCATTCCTCCAGGGGAAGACCCCCTGGAGAAGGAAATGGCAACCCACTCCAGTATTCTTGCCTGGAAAATCCCATGAAGAGAGGAGCCTGGCAGGCTACAGTCCATGGGGTCTCAAGAGTTGGACATGACTTAGCAACTAAACCAACATCATTTTAATTGTCACTGAAAACCCTTCCTACCAGGCTTTATTGTTTTTAAAAAATATATATAAGTTCTTAGGTATTAAGTTTATTGCTTATATTTTTCTCTCCCCCAATAGAATGCAAGCTCCATGCAATTAGGAATTTTGTTTGTTTTATTCACTGATGTATTCCAATAGCTAGAATGATGACTGACCAACAGTAGACATTCAATAAAATTTATTGAATGAGTGAACACATTGGCAAGAGAAAAACACAGAAGTAAATTTACCGATTACCATGTAAAGATACTTGCACAAACTATGCCTAACATGGGATTATATATGAACTTTATTCTGAAATCGTCATTCAATATCATTAAAACTCTGTAAAATAAATATAGTGTAGATAAAGTCAAGTATTTCATGTTTCATGTAGCAGAAGGACATGTAAAGAGAAAAATAATTGGGAGAAGTAGAATAGAAAGCTGCCTGTCTGCTGTGATTCAAAGGGGTTTTTTTTTTTTTTTTTTTTTTCTTTTTTTTTTCAAAGGGTTTTAAACAAAACCCTTTTTAAGCATTTTCCCTTTCTCAACAGAAAATTGGATTAAAGATTTACTGAACATGGCCCCACCCATCAGAACAAGACCCAGTTTCCCCCTCAGTCAGTCTCTCCCATCAGGAAGCTTCCATAAGCCTCTTATCCTTCTCCATCAGAGGGCAGATAGACTGAAAACAACAATCACAGAAAACTAAACAATCTGATCACATGGACCACAGCCTTGTCTAACTCAATGAAACTATGAGCCATGCCGTGTAGGGCCACCCTAGATAATGGGTCATGGTGGAGAGTTCTGACAAAACATGGTCCCCTTGAGAAGAGAATGGCAAACCACTTCAGTATTCTTGCCTTGAGAACCCCTTGAACAGTATGAAAAGGCAAAAAGACAGGACACTGAAGATGAACTCCCCAGGTTGGTAGGTGCCCAATGTGCTACTGGAGATCAGTGGAGAAACAACTCCAGAAAGAATGAAGAGATGGAGCCAAAGCAAAAACAACACCCAGTTGTGGATGTGACTGGTGATGGAAGTAAAGTCCAATGTTGTAAAGAGCAATATTGCATAGGAAACAGGAATGTTAGGTCCATGAATCAAGGCAAGTTGGAAGTGGTCAAACAGGAGATAGCAAGAGTGAACATTGACATTTTAACAACCAACTAACTAAAATGGCCTGGAATGGGTGAATTTAACTTAGATGACCATTATATCTACTACTGTGGGCAAGAATCCCTTAGGAGAAATGGAGTAGCCCTAATAATCAACAACAGTCCAAAATGCAGTACTTGGATGCCATCTCAAAAATGACAGAATGATCTCTGTTCATTTCCAAGGCAAACCATTCAATATCACAGTAAACCAAGTCTATGCCCCAACCAATAATGCTGAAGAAGCTGAATGGTTCTATGTAGACCTACAAGACCTTCTAGAACTAACACCCCAAAAATGATGTCCTTTTCATTATAGGGGACTGGAATGCAAAAGTAGGAAGTCAAGAAATACCTGGAGTAATGGGCAAATTTGGCTTTGGAGTACAGAATGAAACAGGGCAAAGGCTAATAGAGGTTTGCCAAGAAAATGCACTCATCAGAGCAAACACCCCCTTTCAACAACACAAGACTCCACACATGGACATCACCAGATGCTCAATACCGAAATCAGATTGCTTATATTCTTTGCAGCTAAAGATGGAGAAGCTCTATACAGTCAGCAAAAACAAGACCAGGAGCTGACTGTGGCTCAGATCATGAATTCCTCATTGCCAAATTCAGACTTAAACTGAAGAAAGTAGGGAAAACCACTAGCCCATTCAGGTATGACCTAAATCAAATGCCTTACGACTATACAGTGAAGTGACAAATAGACTCAAGGGATTAGTCTGATAGACAGTGAGCCTGAAGAACTATGAGCAGAGGTTCATAATATTGTACAGGAGGCAGCGATCAAGACCACCCCAAAGAAAAAGAAATGCAAAAGGCAAAATGGTTGTCTGAGGCCTTACAGCTATGAAACCACTATGAAAATAAGAGAAGTTAAAGGCAAAGGAGAAAAGGAAAGGTATACACATTTGAATGCAGAGTTCCAAAGAATAGCAAGGAGAGATAAGAAAGCCTTCCTTAGGGGTAAGTGCAAAGAAATAGAGGAAAACAATGCAACTGGAAAGACTAGCGATCTCTTCAAGAAAATTATAGATACCAAGGGAACTTTTCATGCAAAGATGGGCACAACAAAGGACAAACATGGTATGGACCTAACAGAAGCAGAAGATATTAAGAAGAGGTGGCAAGAATACACAGAAAAGCTATATAAAAAAGACCTTCATGACCCAGATAGTCACGATGGTGTGATCACTCACCTAGAGTCAGACATCCTGGAATGAGAAGAAAAGTGGGCCTTAAAAAGCATCACTAAGAACAAAACTAGTGGAGGGGATGGAATTCCCATTGAGCTATTTTGAATCCTAAAAGGTGATGCTGTGAAAGTGCTGCACTTAATATGCCAGCAAATTCGGAAAACAGCAGTGGCCACAGGACTGGAAAAGGGCAGTTTTCCTTCCAATCCCAAAGAAAGGCAATGCCAAAGAATGCTTAAAATACCGCACAATTGCACTCATCTCACATGCTAGTGAAGTAATGCTCAAAATTCTCCAAGCCAGGCTTCAGCAATACATGAACCATGAACTTTTAGATGTTCAAATTGGATTTAGAAAAAGTAGTAGAACCAGAGATCAATTTGCCAACATCTGTTGGGTCATCGAAAAAGCAAGAGAGTTCCAGAAAAATATCTGTTTCTGCTTTATTGACTATGCCAAAGCCTCTGACTGTGTGGATCACAACAAACTGTGGAAAATTCTTCAAGAGATGGGAATACCAGACCTCCTGACCTGCCTCCTGAGAAATCTGTATGCAGGTCAAGAAGCAACAGTTAGAACAGGACATGGAACAACAGACTGGTTCCAAATTGGGAAAGGAGTACATCAAGGCTGTATATGGTCACCCTGCTTATTTAACTTATATGTAGATTACATCATGAGAAATGCTGGGCTGGATGAAGCACAAGCTGGAATCAAGATTACTGGGAGAAATATCAGTAACCTCAGATATGCAGATGACACCATCCTTTTGGCAGAAAGTGAAGAAAAACTAAAGAGCCTCTTAATGAGGTGAAAGAGGAGAGTGAAAAAGTTGGCTTAAAACTCAACATTTGGAAAACTAAGATCATGGCATCTGGTCACATTTCTTCATGGCAAATAGACGGGGAAACAGTGGAAACAGTGACAGACTTTATTTTGGGGGGCTTCAAAATCACTGCCGTTGGTGACTGCAGCCATGAAATTAAAAAATGCTTGCTCCTTGGAAGAAAAGTTATGACCAACCTAGACTGCTTATTAAAAAGCAGAGACATTACTTTGTCAACAAAGGTCCGTCTAGTCAAGCCTATGGTTTTTCCAGTAGTCATGTATGGATGTGAGAGTTGGACTATAAAGAAAGCTGAGCACCAAAGAATTGATGCTTTTGAACTGTGGTGTTGAAGAAGACTCTTCAGAGTTCCTTGGACTGCAAGAAGATGGAACCAGTCCATCCTAAGGGAAATCAGTCCTGAATATTCATTGGAAGGACTGATGTTGAAGCTGAAACTCCAATACTTTGGCCACCTGATGCAAAGAACTGACTCATTTGAGAAGATCCTGATGCTGGGCTAGATTGAAGGCAGGAGGAAGGGGACAACAGAGGCTGAGATGGTTGGATGGCATCACCGACTCAATGCACATAAGTTTGAGTAAGCTCCGGGAGTTGGTGATGGACAGGGAGGCCTGGTGTGCTGCAGTCCCTGGGGTTTCAAAGAGTCTGACACGACTGAGTGACTGAACTGAACTGAACTGTCCCCATTACTTGACATAATCTAAAATTCTACTATTAGAGTGATTAGAGTGGTGTACCTTTCAGTTTTATGAGTTAATTTCTTAATCTTTAGACAGTGCTATCAAAATGCAAATTTTCCTGAAAGGAGTGGTAATATGCCTTAATCTAGTATAAATTTACACTTTGGAGACCATTTGTTGACATCATGTTTAAAATATATGCTTTTAAGAATGGGACCTGTGTGCTGACAAATATAGCCTTCCCATGACTAACTTGACCAGCTTCATAATTCAGGCTGATTTGGGCATTTTATTGGCCAGTGTAGCCACTGTATACACACATACTGTATGTGTGCATCCTGACGAGAGCGAGATTCTGAGGGACTTATTTGTTGACACTTTCCTTTCTGGAGTATTAAAACCAAGTCCTTGTATACTCTAAGCTTCATCTTTGATATGTGAATTTAGTAATTACTTAAAAAAATTAGTTGTTTTGGTTAGTACACAAAATTTTAAAACAAGATGGACCTTGTTAGGCAATGAAACCATTAAATTCAAAGGTCCTTGTGATTTTGTTAGCTTCTTGTTTATCCAAACAGATACCAGGGTTAATGGATTCACATGTCAGCAATTGTAGCGCATATAGAAGGAACATACTTGAAAGTAGGGTGAAGTTTAGTGAATTCAGATATGAAGTTATATCTGTGTGGTTCACTCAGAGTTATGGGAGTTTGAATGATTCTCTTATCATTTGTAAAGTGAACTGGAAATAAAACTTTGGCACTCCTCCTTCCTGTTGTTTGGCCGTGTTATAAATGAATAGTCAACTGAAAGTTTCTTCAACAACCAAGAATTTCTCAAAACTATCTGTTTAAAGATGAGAAAAGAGATGAATGTCATGGCATATGAATAAAATTTGTCAAAGAAGATGATCCAATTACTCTTGCAATGAAATATCCTATCATTTTTATTCACGTTATTCACCCTTATATTTTTCCAGAGCTCCTCTGAACCTCAGTAGTATTGAATGTTTGGTATATCTTAAGAGTCTTTACAGCTTCAGGAGTTCACGATTGTAATATAAATGGCATAGAGGATTTTGCACAAGGCTTCAAAAGTGGTTTGGATGACACCCTGAAAGGCAATGCAGGGGTTTTAATATAGGAGGCAACATTGTTAACTTTTCCTTTGTGTGGTAAAAGGAAAACCATGTATGGTTTGCTTTCTTCTACCTCAGATTTTGACTCTTTATGATTGACTCACATGCAAAATGGAAGACTGGTAATCTGGTTAATCTATAGGTCAGCAATTCCTTTTAGTTTCTGAATTATTCAGGTTAATTACAGTCAGTGTTCTATTCAATATATAGTAATTATCTGACTTCCCTTTGACCACAGAGATTCCTGAAAACTTAGTATTTATCATGTGGGTGATAATGGTTGACCTTTATAAAGCACTTCTTATGAAGAAGGACCCATGCCACATCCTTTTTTAAAAAAATAAACTTCTAGTTTTAGAATAATTTTAGATTTACAGAAAGATTAAGACGATAGTACAGAGTTTCCATATACCCTGTACCCAAATCCATCTGTTAATAATTAATTATGGATACATTGTAATGGTACATTTCATACATGTACATTAATATGGTACATTTATCACATTTAATGAGCCAATATTGATACATTATTAACTAAATTTCATTATATATTCAGATTTCCTTATGTTTTATCTAATATCCTTTTTCTATTCCAGAATCCTATCCCAAATAACACATTATATTTAGTCACCATGTCTCCTTAGGCTCCTCTCGTTCTGACAGTTTCTTAGATTCCTAGTTTTTAATAACCTTGACAGTTTTAAGAGTATGGTCAGGTATAGATTGTAGAATGTACAAGCTCAGTTGTTGTGGCACATGGGCATAGTTGCTCTGTGGCATGTGGGATTTTCCCGAACCAGGGATTGAACCCATTTCTCCTGCATTGGCAGGTGGATTCTTTACCACTGACCCACCTGGGAAGCCCTGTTTATTTATTTTTTTAAAGCAGAAATTTGTTATAACTCTAGGTTATTTTCTTCCTGGAATAAAACTCATATATTTTGAGTTTGGGATATGAGATAAAACTCATTATTGCTTCATTTTCATGCTGTAATTTCTACTCATGCCTCAAGATTGAGTTATTGGAAAGACTATATTGTGATGAGGTTCTTCTAGTAATTCCAAATAATGAAATACTTTGGAATGGATTCAGCAAGTAGAAAAATGCCAAATTATGTAGCTTATTGCATTTTAATAAACTTCAGAATCTTTCTTTAAGTATGACAATAGCAATTTTTCTATATTTGAATATGTATTTTTCACTATTAGAGGAAACACAAAAATACATATATGTAGAATAAAATCAAGAATTTTACATTTCTTCTCATTCTTATCTGTATGTATACAGTGGTTGAAAGATGGATTGAAGAGGTTAAGTGATGTTCCCTGAGATTCACTATGATGTGCAAGATAAAAGAGAACCACTAAATTGTGTATCTTATTCATGGGCAAAAGAGTGGGCCCTGTGGATTGTCAAATATTGTGTGAAATATAACTGAGACTGGTAATGCCTTTTTGCTAATCATTCTATTGTTTGTCTGAACCTCAGCAGTAAGACAGTTTGCTCAGTAGTTGTTCAGTGGTTTGTTTTCATGGCATTTGGGGGACTGTTTTCATAATTAATGTTTAAATTATGCTAACGAGTGGTTTGTGCATTCTTTTTAAAGAAGGGCCCTCGGTCGCATGAGACCCTGGCAGTAGGCCAAGCCTGGGAAAATTCATATAATGTCAGAAGCAATGAAGAACATGGAAAGCAACAGGAAAATACAGCTGTGCTGTTGTGCTCAGGTGATGAAAGTGTTGCTGTTTCATGGACCATTCTCTCAAGTAACCTGTCAGGCCGCAGACAGTTGATCTCTGAATGGGCAGGTACATGGCCTTTGGATTAAAGAGCCTACTTTCACAGTGACCTTGTACTCATTAAGTAGTTTGTCAGATATGAATTCAGGGGAAACTATACCTTGTGAATATAGATACCAAATGTCGTCACCAGGAAGGGGTCTCTGCTGCTAATATCTGCAAGCAGACTGCCTCTCTCTAGAAGCATTTTTTTCCAAAGAAGTAGTAAGAAAGGGTATGTAGCTTCTGTATTTTAGAAACAAGTAACACATTCAGAAATGCAGAGGGACCAGAGCAAATAGTATAGGTTACAATCCTAAAGTAAAGACACGCTTAATATGTTTTATTGCAGGGATTCTTAATCTGAGATTCATGTGGTCATAGGCAGGAAAAGGGAAGTTTTCACAAATTTTTTGAAGTTATTGACAAAATTAGCCATGACATCCATTCGATGGGGAGAGATGCAAGTGCTTTCATCACATTCTCGAAGGTAGGTATTCATTAACCAAAAGTATAAGAAATTTTAATAAGTAGTGAATTAGTTACATCTTTGAGTAGATAATAACAAATGTGTTTATATTGCTTAAACTGAAAGAGCTGAAATATCACTTTAGGGGTACGTAGATTTGAGCTAGAGTTCTATCATCTCAAATGACTTTGGATAAATTAGAGTTCTTATTTGTAAAACGGGCATACAATGATACTTACCTCATTGAGATATTATGTTTCTAGATGAGAAGTATAAATGCAATTTTGAAGCACCTAGCTGACTGCCTGGCATGTAGTGATACTCAGCAAAAGTTATGTCAAAGGCAGGATTCAAGAGTTGTTACAATATCTATAATTTACTATAAAATTCTTCTGAAAAATATAAAACAAAAAACAAGCAACATGTGTGATGCATATCAGTACTGTTTAGTTTCAGTCATATGCTATGCACTCTCCTAATCAGAAATTCAATTTTCAGGGGTGATCAGATGATATCATAAGGTCCACACTCTAGAAAGTTTATAAGGTTCTTTGGTTTTATTTATATTTGATTAGCACCAGATGCTAGAATGAAACATAGAGATGACTTTTCATTGGTTAAATTTGTGGTTCATTAATTAGTATAATAGACTGCAGAAGTAGGTTTCATTGGTGAAATTAGTAGCATCTTGGCATGTGGAAAGGGTGGAATATTTTCGAGATACTCCTGATACTTCCATAAAATAGGAATTAAGAACCTGGCCCTTTGTATCCTGTATGCTCAAGGAGGGTCCTGCAGCTTTATCCTTTATCTAGCTATTGGTACTAATGTAGGTTATCAGGGCCATGAAATCCTGCCCTTAGAATACTGACCCATCTACCTCCGGCACACCTCTCACACGAGGTGTGGCAAACACACTTAAAACACAGAGAATTAGGGTTTCATTGAATTTATGGAATAGACTATTCAAAGTGTTCTGTGCCTGCTTGCTAGTAACTGTTTAACAAATGTCAACACATTTGGGAGACTTGGGTCAGAAACATGCTACTAATGAAGAGGCTATGGCTATAATTACTTATAGTGGCTATAATTATGTTCCAAAAATGTCAAAAGAGATGTGACTAAATTAGCTTAGGCTAGTGTGCAAAAAGAGTTAAAGAGTAAAGCTACCAGGATGAGCAAAGTAGATTCATGCATAAGGAGCCCAAGTCCCAGCACCAATGCAAAGGGAAGGTAAAGCAGACCCACGGGGCACAGCTAACTAAGATCCAAAGAGGTCGAAGGCCTCAGATGAAGGCAAAAGGGTTAGGTGGACTGAGGAATCTGAAAGGGCAGGAGAAAGGAAGCAGGTAGAGAGGCTACAAAACAACTTTCATAATTGAAGGTAGACCTTTGTCTCATCCAGGGAGATGGATATAGCTCCTCCTAGAACATACCTTTTTCTGAGCATCTGCAGGTAGAAGTAACTGAGGTAGACAAGAGAGAACAGTCTTTGGGAGGCATCTTCCAACACAGGGAGCTCTTGACAAGGGTTTTATACTGTACCAATCCCTCTATCTCCTTCTGTTATTCTTTTTATCCTCCTTTAAAAGTCACTGGCCTTGAGGATGTGGAGCAACTAGAACTCTCATACATTGCTGGGAGTAATGTACAATGGTAAAAAAACAAAAAAACAAAAATATACTTGGAAAACAGTTTGGCCATTTCCTATAAGGTTAAAGATGCATTTACCATATGATCCAGCAATCTCACTTCTGGATACTTATCCAAGAGGAATGAAAGTATACTTTCATACAAAGACTTGCATATGGATTGTTCAGAGCAGCTTTATTCATAATAGCGTCAAGTGGAAAAAATTCAAATACTCGTCAACTGGTAAATGAATGAACAAATGGTGGACCATATGTACAATGGAATACTACTCAGTAACAAAAATAATAAACTATTGATAATCTAATATTATTTGCCCCAGTATAATGTATTTTGTTATTCAGTTGCTCAGTCCTGTCTGATTCTTTGCGACCCCATGGAATACAGCATGCCGGGCTTTCCTGTCCTTCCCCATCTCCTGGAGTTTGCTCAAATTCATGTCCATTGAGTCATTGATGCCATCCAACCATCCTCTCTCATCCCTTTCTCCTCTCGCTTTCAATCCTTCCCAGCATTAGGGTCTTTTCTAATGAGTCGGCTCTTTGCATTATGTGGCCAAACTATTGAAGCTTAGCTTCAGCATCAGTCCTTCCAATGAATATTCAGGGTTGATTTTCTTTAGGATTGACTGGTTTTATCTCCTTGCTGTCCAAGGGACTCTCAAGAGTTTTCTCCAGCCACAATTCAAAGGCATCAATTATTTGGCATTCACCCCTACTTTATGGTCCAACTCTCACATCCATACATGACTACTACATTATCAACTTTGTTGCTTTGTAGGCAGCAGGGAGTAGGAGGATTCTTGTAAGGCACAGAGGAAGAAAATAACTGGTAGAGGTTATGTGTACAGAGACATCAGTGAAGAAAATAGTTTTAGCTTGTAGGCTACTCAGAAGATTCTCTAAGCAAGTCACAGAGGGTGTTGAATCCATCTATGTGCTCAGTCTCTCAGTCGTCTCTGACTCTTGCGACCCCAGAGACTGTAACCTTCCAGGCTCTTCTGTCCATGGGATTTTCCAGGCAAGAATACTGGAGTGGGTTGCCATTTCCTTCTCCAGGGGATCTTCCTGACCCAGGAATCGAACCCAGGTTTCCCACATTGCAGGCAGATTCTTTACCAACTGAGCTACAAGGGATATCAAATTTGGACATTCAAAGAACATACATATGAGCCATTTTGAAAGCCACTGGAAACTATGCCCTCAAGAATTGGAACTAAGCAATATTTATTTTTTCACTGTCTTCTTTCCTTTTAAAAAGTAACACCTAGCTTATTTTTCCTTTGAAAATATCTTATGCTAAGTTGTATGTGCTCAGTTGCAAAGTTGTGTCCAACTCTTTGCAACCCCATGGACTGTAGCCCGTCAGGCTCCTTTGTCCATGGGATTTCCCAGGCAAGAATACTGGAGTGGGTTACCATTTCCTTCTCCAGGGGATCTTCTAAACCCAGGGATTGAATCCATGTTTCTTGCATCTCCTGTGTTGGCACGTGAATTCTTTTACCACTGCACCACCTAGAAAGCCCTAATGCTAAGTCATTGAGCAATAAAAAAATTAAAGTTTTGCCATTTCAAATTTTAGCATGGCAATAGAAATTCCTTTGAAAACTCTAGTTACTGTGTCTGAAGTAAGGACAAAATAGAAGGAAAATAAATCCTCTTTGGGAATCTGTAATGGAATCTTCAAACTTGCATGAAGACTTTTTGTACATATAGGAGTCTATTGGAAGAAATACTGTACCCAGTACCAAGAACATAGTCCTATGGCATTTGGAAACTGATATTTATAAGGAAGGTAGTAATCAGTGGAAAGGTTTTTAATTTAGAATTTAATCAGAGAATGGTTGATTGTCAAGACTTTAAAAGAAAGCAATTTGTTTCTGTAGGTATAGGCCTTTATGGCAATAAATGATTATTATGTGTCTCAATAATCCTTAATTGAAATAAGTAAAAGAGTTTTCTTTAATAATATCTATTGAAGTTTCTCCACTAACTTATATTCTCCTAGTGAAAATTAACTGTAAAGTCATTGTCTCCCTGAATTTCCCCCCTTTTTAAAGGGGGAAGGGGTAGCACGGGATCACCAAAGGGAAGTATCTCTAGCAATGGAAACAGAGGTTTTTAATATAGTACAAAAGAGAAAAAATTAGTTAGGAACAATTTTGCTAACTGTAGGAACAAGTCCCTGCCCCATCTCATCTGAAATAGACTACAATGGCTGCATTGCCAGGCTTCAGGAGAAGGGTGGGGGGTGATAGGTGCAGCACAGAGCATATTCACAGGATGGCAAGCAGTGCCACAATGAACATTTCTGTCCATTTGTCACTCTTGCCATGAGAAAGAGCTTCTCTAAGACACACACCCAGATACGGACTTGTTGGATCATAAGCTACTTATGATCAGGTTCAGTTTAATTTGGTGGAACAAAAACTGCTAGTTGCCAACTTTAAAACGTATTCTTCCTTAATTTTCAGTTGGACATATGGATGTCTGGAGGAAACATTTCCTACTCTCCCTTGCTGCTAAGTATGACAATTTAAATTTTGGTCAATGATATGTAAGTAAAAATGTATGGCAGTTTTCAGTATATTACTTAAAGAGATAGCTGCCATATATCCATTCATTTTTCCTTGGTTCTGTTCCCTTCCTTGTTTCTGGTATCAGAATTACAGATATATTGACAAAAGGTCTAGGGGTCATTTTGGACTAAGAGCATAAGGGCCCTGCTGTAGGGAAGTTAGAACCAGGAGGAACCTGCATAACTTCCTGGAGCTGCCTTCCTAGCAAGAGGCTTTATTCCTTGAGACTTGATTGGAGAAATGTGAACTTATTTCTTGTATAAGCCTCTGTTGTTTTAGACTTTCTGTCAGTCAGATATAATGCCAATGAGTGCCATAATACTCCAAGTTATTAGCAGTTTTCAGTGGTTATACCTTTTAATATGAGCTTCCCAGGTGGCTCAGTGGTAAAGAACCTGCCTACCAATGCAGGAGATATAAAAGACATTGGTTCGATCCCTGGGTGGGGAAGATCCCCTGGAGGAGGACAGGACAACCCACTCTAGTATTCTTGCCTGAGGAATACCACAGACAGAGGATTCTGGTGGGTTATAGTCCATGAGGTCACAAAGAGTCAGACACAACTGAGCAACGAACACACACACACACACACACACACACACACACATTTTAATACCCCCACAAGCAATGCATGAGCTTGTAATTATCATGTTTTTTTAAAAAATAATTGTTCAAAGTATTTTATGACTATGTCTCATTTTTATCTGTACATATCATGTGAGAAAGAAGAAAAAGTACACTAAGGTCTCCACTGTAGAGTTCACAGGGATGAAACCCAGGGAAATTCAGTGACTTGACCAGGGTCTCATAATTTAGTATATGGTGATAGGTAAGGTATCAAGGATACATATGGTATCTCACAGAAAAATGCTGTGCTCCCATGGGGCTTTGACAAACCTTACCTGTTCTACTCCCGATAATTCATAGAACACTGTGATAAAACTGTATCATGAGCTGCCCTATTGCTAAGCAGGATCATGTTGAATTGCATGATAGAATGCCTACTTTGGGCCTCAACATGAACTGGGAGAGTCATGTCAATTCATGAAGCTAACTGGGTTACAGAAAAGAAGAAGGAAAATATGCATTCATCAGAGGGCACACATGTGTCATGGGGCATGTGCCTGATCTCTTGGCCCTGCTTGCCAGCCAATTTGCAGACTGATCATTGGCAATGAATCTGAAAAAGTCACAGATCTCCATGCACAACTAGATGGCACTAAGCTAAAGGAGCAGACTTTTTGAAAGGGATGAAGAAAATGAGACCTAATCCTATTTTAAATGTAATTTTCTTTTTCTTTTCTCTCTTTCTTTTTCTTTCCTCTTTGTGTGTGTGTGTGTGTGTGTGTATGTGTGTGTGTGTGTATTAATGTGAGGGTGACTTAGAAATTGGAGTGATGTATGAACTCTGCAGGCTGCTAGGTAGAGTGGGAGAGACTATGCTGAAGGAGTTCTCAAGGACAGAAATACATTTCTTAGGAAATGTCCAGAAATGGCTGTTGACTGGCACTTGAAATGGCCTGACAATGTGCTTCTGGCTAAGGTGGCCCTAAAGGGACTTTGTAAGCACATCAGAGGACACGCATGTGCCAGGGGGGCACTTTGGGGTTTGGTTGACATCTATCTGAAGGCCCATGACTTTCCATCTCCTGCCTAGAAGGTGCTTGCCAACATCACTTTTTTTGTCACCTCTGATGTCAGGGTGAAAAGGGCCTTTGAGTAGAGAAGCATGTTTGGTGTAGATACATGAAAACAAGAGACGGTGGGGAAAGAAGAGAGACTGACATTCTGTACAGTTTGGCTACTTATGAACTAAACCCTAGATCAGGTAGCTTACCTTTGAATATATTCTTTTTAAAACTTTCCCCTCTACCAAATTATTTTCCACTATTATGGAAAGTAAACTGCCCACTTTTAAATCTATTTTCAATGCCAGTAAAAATTATAGAGAAGAATAACTTAAAACTCAAGCTCACTGTGCTATTTAATACAAGATACAACCCAGTTCATATATGCCCAATAAATGCCAGCAAATTTTCCAAACCAGAATTTAACTATCTGTGCTTGATGTGTGAGGGCAACATACATACTTAATAAAAATTTAAAATTCAGGCCTCAGGGCTCAACAAATTTAGTTCCTGCCTACTGAATTTCTCATTGAAAATAACATACTGCATTGAAAATGGAAGGTCTAAGGAAATGGAATTTCTACTAAATAGATAGATGGCTGTAATCCATTTAATCAGCTGACATGAGACAGTTGGCTCTGGTTGAACTGTGAAGGCTGTTTTTTATCTGATTCTACAGCCTCCTACTGATGGGGAGGCCACATAGAATGCTATGTGGGGTGTGTTGTGAGAGGATCATTGTGTAGTGGGAAAAATATGCTGCATAGGGATTCTGGGCGCTTAATCACCAGTTCTGGTATTTCTGCTAAATAGTTCTGAAATCATGAATTATCTTTAAGCCTCAGCCTCCTTTATTAAAAATTAGTGGAATGGAAGATACTCCCTAACATCTAGTTTAGTAGTCTTCTATTATCTCAGAGTTTACTCTACAGATTGAGATTGCTTCTGATAAGAGTATAATACAACAGTGTGGTAGAAATTTTTAGCAATTAACCATATCCGTTTTACTTCTCCTTCCTGGATCCATTACAGTTAGGTAGGGGCATGTTACTCTTTCTGATCAATGAACTCTAGATAGAATGTCTCTCTAGACTAAAGAATAGAGGAGCAATGTGGGTTCTTCATTCTCTACTCCCCTGACATGGCAACCTTGCAGGCTAAATGCTGAGATAGCACAGCCACACGATAGAAATGATCAGATCACTGGTACTTGGAAGAGAGCTGCCCTGGAGAGACATTGAACTTACAAAGAATTTGGGACAGTAAGAAATACATTTGAGTGAGTGAGATTTTGAGGTCTCTGACAGCAGTGTTATCTGGTCTGTAGACAAGAACATATCATTGCCTCAGACTTAGGTGGCTTACCCAGGAGACTCATTTATACTTATACAGCAAATGAATAATTGTTCACTGGCCAAGTCATACAATGCATAATAACTAGAGTACAGATTCTTGTCTATACCTTTTAGTTACCAAATCATCACAGTGAGAAACCTGACTTGGGATAAAACTGGAAACCTTCCCTGACCACCAGAAAGAAGGCACCAAATGAAATACAGAACTAGAGATACTTAACTGAGCATATAACAATCACAAAAAATGCTTGTTTAATAAAAGAATAATATGAAGTTCCCTTCCTGTGCATTTGGTGGGAAAAGGAGATGTAGGGGAGGATGAACTCATTGAGAACATCTCTGTATCCTGGGCAATGTAGCACATGGTAGTGCTCAAGAAGTGTTGTTGAGTTCAGATGAATGGGTGAACACTTAGTATGGTGGAGCATATGGCTGACTTTAAAACTGACAATATGGAAATGGATATTGGTCCCCTTCCTTACTCCTAGCCCACACTTTAAAAATAGAGAATATCTAAAATACATGTATATGGTTGTCATTCACACATTCATCTATTCAGTAAATATTTATCAAATGCCTGAATTACTCAAAGCACTATGTTAAATATTGATGAGTAGGAGTAGAAGGGTCCCCATGGAGTTTATATTCTGGGGCATTGGGCCTCAGTGATATCAGAGACTAAGGAGTGATAGACACTAAATATTATTTGAATAAGTCTTACCATGGAGAATTAGAGGGTCTCTTGAGAGTATATGACTAGGGGACCCAGACTAGGCTGGTGGTCAGAGAAGGTTTCCAGTTTTAACCCAACTTCATGATTCTTACTGTGATAATTCAGTATCTAAAAGACCTGATTGACTTTTTTCAGCCTACATGTGGAATCTTGCAATTGTGGCTTTGCTTATAGCCACAGTGGTTGCCAAGTGAAACCAGGGCAGCTGTTTTTCCAGTATTTGCCTTGCTTTCACTTGGCTAGAATTTCAGTAAAACATTAGTCCAGTGCACTATTGCAGGACTCTGGCCTTGGGAAGTGGAGAAAAGTGAGGAAGGGATTCTATCCTTTATCTGTGCCAAGATTTATGTGTGGTCAGTTCTGCACTCTGTAACCCAGAGTCCCTCCTTGTGAAAGAGAAACTGTTATTTTACAGATGAGGAAGCTGACTGTGCCCACAGTCACACAGTTAATAAATGCTATAGCAAGAATCTGAACTCACTCAATCTGGCTCCAAAATAAAGGCATTTAACCCCTGCTTTACACTATATTGCCTCTGTCAATGCTGGGCTTAATAAGAGCAGGGAATGACAACCCACTCCAGTATTCTTGCCTGGAGAACTCCATGGACAAAGGAGCCTGGGAGGTTACAGTCCATGGGAATGCAAAGTCAGACATAACTGAGCTATTAACACTTTCATCTTACTCGGGGACACTGTTAGCAAAACAATCCTGAATTTTTTTAAAAAATTATTTATTTATTTATTATTTTACTTTACAATATCATATGGTTTTGCCATACATTGACTTGAATACTCCATGGGTGTACATGTGTTCCCCATCCTGAACCTCCCTCCCACCTCCCTCCCCATTTCATCCCTCTGGGTCATCCCAGTGCACCAGCCCTGAGCACCCTGTCTCATGCATCAAACCTGGACTGGTGATCTCTTTCACATATGATAATTTACATGTTTCAATGCCATTCTCCCATATCATCCCGCCCTCGCCCTTTCCCACAGAGTCCAAAAGACTGTTCAATACATCTGTGTCTCTTTTGCTGTCTCGCATACAGGGTTATCGTTACCATCTTTCTAAATTCCATATATATGTGTTAGTATACTGTATTGGTATTTTTCCTTTTGGCTTACTTCACTCTGTATAATAGGCTCCAGTTTCATCCACCTCATTAGAACGGATTCAAATGTATTCTTTTTAATGGCTGAGTAATATTCCATTGTGTATATGTACCACAGCTTTCTTATCCATTCATCTGCTGATGGACATCTAGGTTGCTTCCATGTCCTGGCTTTTATAAACAGTGTTGCAATGAATATTGGGGTACACGTGTCTCTTGCAGTTCTGGTTTCCTCAGTGTGTGTGCCCAGCAGTGGGATTTCTGGGTCATATGGCAGTTCTATTTCCAGTTTTTTAAGGAATCTCCACACTGTTCTCCATAGTGGCTGTACTAGTTTGCATTCTCACCAACAGTGTAAGAGGGTTCCCTTTTCTCCACACCCTCTTCAGCACTTATTGCTTGTAGACTTTTGGATAGCAGCCATTCTGACTGGTGTGAAGTGGTACCTCACTGTGGTTTTGATTTGCATTTCTCTGATAATGAGTGATGTTGAGCATCTTTTCATGTGCTTGTTAGCCATCTGTATGTCTTCTTTGGAGAAATGTCTGTTTAGTCCTTTGGCCCACTTTTTGATTGGGTCTTTTACTTTTCTGGAATTGAGCTGGAGGAGTTGCTTGTATATTTTTGAGATTAATTCTTTGTCCATTGCTTCATTTGCTATTATTTTCTCCCATTCTGAAAGCTGTCTTTTCACCTTGCTTATAGTTTCCTTTGTTGTGCAGGAGCTTTTAATTTTAATTAGGTCCCATTTGTTTAGTTTTGCTTTTATTTCCAATATTCTGGGAGGTGGGTCATAGAGGATCCTGCTGTGGTTTATGTCGGAGAGTGTTTTGCCTATGTTTTCCTCTAGGAGTTTAATAGTTTCTGGTCTTATGTTTAGATCTTTAATCCATTTTGAGTTTATTTTTGTGTATGGTGTTAGAAAGTGTTCTAGTTTCATTCTTTTACAAGTAGTTGACCAGTTTTCCCACTTGTTAAAGAGATTGTTTTTTCTCCATTGTATATTCTTGCCTCCTTTGTCAAAGATAAGGTGTCCATAGGTGCATGAATTTAACTCTGGGCTTTCTATTTTGTTCCATTGATCTATATTTCTGTCTTTGTGCCAGTACCATACTGTCTTGATGACTATAGCTTTATAGTAGAAACTGAAGTCAGGCAGGTTGATTCCTCCAGTTCCACTCTTCTTTCTCAAGATTGCTTTGGCTATTCGAGGTTTTTTGTATTTCCATACAAATTGTGAAATTATTTGTTCTAGTTCTCTGAAAAATACCTTTGGTAGTTTGATGGGAATTGCATTGAATCTATAGATTGCTTTGGGTAGTATAGTCATTTTCACAATATTGATTCTTCCGATCCATGAACATGCTATATTGCTCCATCTATTTGTGTCCTCTTTGATTTCTTTCATCATGGTTTTATAGTTTTCTATGTATAGGTCTTTTGTTTCTTTAGGTAGATATATTCCTACGTATTTTATTCTTTTTGTTGCAATGGTGAATGGAATTGTTTCCTTAATTTCTCTTTCTGTTTTCTCATTGATAGTGTATAGGAATGCAAGGGATTTCTGTGTGCTAATTTTATATCCTGCAACTTTACTATATTCATTGATTAGCTCTAGTAATTTTCTGGTGGAGTCTTTGGGGTTTTCTATGTAGAGGATCATGTCATCTGCAAACAATGAGAGTTTTACTTCTTCTTTTCCAATCTGGATTCCTTTTATTTCCTTTTCTGCTCTGATTGCTGTGGCCAAAACTTCCAAAACTATGTTGAATAGTCATGGTGAGAGTGGGCACCCTTGTCTTGTTCCTGACTTTAGAGGAAATGCTTTCAATTTTTCACCATTGAGGATAGTGTTTGCTGAGGGTTTGTCATATATAGCTTTTATTATGTTGAGGTATGTTCCTTCTATGCCTGCTTTCCGAAGGGTTTTGATCATAAATGGATGTTGAATTTTGTCAAAGGCTTTTTCCGCATCTATTGAGATAATCATATGGTTTTTATTTTTCAATTGGTAATGTGGTGTATTACATGGATTGATTTGTGGATATTGAAGAATCCTTGCATCCCTGGGATAAAGCCCACTTGGTCTTGATGTATGATCTTTTTAATATGTTGTTGGATTTTGTTTGCTAGAATTTTGTTAAGGATTTTTGCATCTATGTTCATCAGTGATATTGGCCTGTAGTTTTCTTTTTTTGTGCCATCTTTGTCTGGCTTTGGTATTAAGGTGATGGTGGCCCCATAAAATGAGTTGGGAAGTGAAAGAAGGTCTCTTGATAAATCCAACGTGGCATTCTTTTCTGAAAGCTTGGGACAGATTGCTGCTTGTTTGGCTGAGTACCTGATAAAATAACTGATGCATGTTTTGGGACCCTATTTTTTTAAATGTCCACATCTATAGACATTAAAATCACTTGCAGTTGGTAAAATGGTCACATTGAGAGGCACAGTGATGCCAAGCCTGGCCAATGACACATGTACTTTTCTAGAGAGGGAAGGCAGAATAGCTTACACTATTTATAGTTTGGCTATCTATTCATTTTGTTACTTTTCCTAAGTCTACAAAATTGAATCCTAGAAGGCTAAGTACACTTTGGATGTAACATATGTTGATTTGCTACATTTCCTAAGTAATTGAATCCTTTCATAGGCGATACTTATTTCTCCTTTCCTCCAAATTTCCCCAATTTCCCAATAGAAATTGTGGATTAGTATTTCTGAGAGGACAACTGGGACACTGCATTTTTTAAAGCAAGTTTCCAAAGTTGCTCTTACACAGCCTCAAGTCTGAAAGTCATCTATGATTCTATCCAATCCCAGTGAGAGGATCACAGCGGGTCATTCTATCCACTGGATTAACAGTGGAATCTGCCTTTCATTTTAGTAGTTCCAGCTGTGTTATGTCCGTGACCCCTAATGCTTGTTTCCTGATTGTCAGATCTAATGGCTCTAGTGCCAGAGAGGATTTCCCTAGGTTGAGTTAATGCTATACTTAGTACAAGGAACTTGAGTTCCCCAATATCACTCCAAGCAAGATTCATGTCTGTTATTTATATCTGTATTAGCCAGGGTTCATATCCATAAGCATCAGAAATGACTGTTTATATTGAGCCCAAAGGGGATTTTCTGATTATCTAGAAAGCTCTAGAGGCTACCATATCAGTAGGGAAGATAGAATCTTGAGTCTGGCGCCTTAGACCACTCGGCCATCCTGACATGACACTACCATATCAGTAGGGACCTGGAGGATCAGGTAGAAAAGCTGAAAAGGAGAGAGGGAGTACTGGAGACTGGGAACTGAGAACTAAGGCAGATTCTGAAGCAGGAATGGGCTGCATTTCTCAATGTATTCCTTTAAATTCACCTCCCAGAAAAGGGTATCAGATCTGCTGAGCCTGAATCAAGGTATGTCTCCTTGACTGTGCTGAGGCAGGAAAGGGATGGTCTGGATGCCTTGGCTTTTGTAGAAAGCAGCGGACATCAACTCCCAGCACAACTGCACACAAGGAAAGGGCTGCTCCCTGAAAGGGAGGCCCAAATGGGGTCGGAGGCAGAGCAGAAATAAATGACAAAATAATGTACCCCCATGCCTACCTGGCAGGCAGCTTCCTCCTTGAAGGTGACACACGTCTTATTCTGATTCTGGCACCACAATCTATGCTCTTCTCCTCTGTGTTTAAGAAATGGGCGGCTGTAGGGAAATATTATGATGAATATATGGCCTCTTAACACAAAGAAAAATATATCCACAAAAGTTCTTGCTTTCTTTTTCTGCATAGTAGCCAGATGCTTTTATATGCTATGGGAAATAATAAAGAAACTAAGGAAGTTGAAACTGTCAGAAGCGTGGAATGGTGTAAGGAAAGCACATTTGTTTGTTTTCTCTACTAACTGACTTCTAGACACCTGGGGGTCACATCATTCATTCATTCACTTGGTATATCTTAGGAGCATGTTGTTGTTGAAGATTGTCCTGCAGACTTGAAGCAACAGTTACTGTATGCAGTTTTTTACTTATCACTCTTTTCCTGGAAGGCTAATCCTGAGCTCTAGATTTTGCTTGAGTTTGACCTGCCTCTATCAGCTTGTAAAAATCTCAGTTAATTATTCATTTGTAACTTTGGAAAAACTATCTTAATCATTCTACTGGGATTCATTCAACCAAATAGTGTCCTTTGGTAAAGAAGGATATTTACATTGCTGTTGTTAGTTTCCTCTAACAGTAGGAATCAACTTGATGTGGCCAATGGGGCTGGTTGACAGACAGGAAGGAAATATGTCCTCATATATAGGTAAATACATCAAGAGAGAAAACAATCAGAAATATGCAAATATTTATGAAGATAACATATTAAAATGTTCCTATAATTCTGACCCAGATCCATTCTGGAAATAATAGGGATGTGCATTATAAATATTTTGGAGTAAAAATTAATAATCAGCTTAAAGTATTTGGAAAGAATGATACTGTTATAGCAAAAGAAACCGAGGCAGCAGAAAAATTTTGGATTTGGAGTTGATGGCATAGTAGGTAGCAGCTCTACTAAACCAGAGATAGCATCAGTAAAAGAAATCCATGCAGAATTCTAATGGTAGACTCTTAAGTGCACACTTGCATAAATCATTGAATATGAGGTACAGCAGGCCACCTTTTGAACTTCATTACCTCTTACTCTCCTAAATTGAAGGCATATTTGAAATGCTAAGCAACTTACCCTGTATATCAAGGACTACTGTCTTGCTCAAACTATAGGTGCCAAAAATATTGACACATGGTTCAATCAATATAAACAACCTGTTACTTTCTGATTGACATGTAACTCTTTTGCTTAGTGAAAAATTTCCCTCCAAATAATTCTAACGATTATTCTCTGACTCCTCATGTATGAGAGGGAGGGTAGTCAAAATCCCATTTTTACTTTTCCAAGTCAAATTCTTAGCAAATTTATGCTAGATTTTTTTAAAAATTGCTATTTTCTTTATATCTCTTCTCAAGGGGGAAAAAAACCTTCAAGGGCTGCCATGCCTTCCTCTCATGGTGTAGCTGGGAAATGTCCAACTCAGCTGTTAATGCATGGAATAAATGGACAGTCTTGCTAATTCCTATTATCATCTTTGTGTCTAGAATCTATGTCAATTTGAATCTAAAATGCCCTCCTTTGCATCGATGGTACTTTAAATATCCCAACAGTATCTGCATTTATATAATGCCCATCTGTACAATATCAAATCATCTTGACAAATGTTCTGTATTTCTATCTTTGTGTGGGTATGGCTAAGAAAACTGCAAGGTTAAACAAGAACTTTTGGGGGTTATATACATGTCTAAAATTTGCAGTCTTCACTGAGAGTAAAAGGGTTGGGTAACTTAGACAAAAAAATGGGCAAAAATGAATTCAACTAGATCAGAAATGATGAGTCAGCTCCATTTTATTTTCTTCCACACTATTTTACATCACTTATTTTAAATCAAGAGACTAGAAAAAATTGACTTCTATTTGGTGAGATTTGATTTGTTCAACCTTGTGTTATTAACTGAAAATAGGATACCTTGTTAGTTGGAAAATATACTTAATGCATTGTTTTGAGTAAATTTCAGTTGACAAATATAGAATTATAATATTGATGTTACTTTACATTTGCACAGAATGTTGGCAGTTTACACAGTACATTCGTATGCATCCCTTTCCTTGATCCTCACAAATCCCCAGGTAATATTGTTCATATTTTATAGATAGGATCTGAAAACTCGGAGAAGTTTAAGTGACAACTAATAAGTGAAAAGCAAGGATTCAGTCTCTGGTTTTCTGCTTCCAAACCTTTATCAGTAGTCACTTTTACCAAAAATAACCAAACAGAAGGATGGACCTTATTATCTCCTGCCTGCACTATTTCAATGGCCTCTTATCCACTATCTCTAGAAGCATCCTCATACTATTCTTGATCTTCCCAGAGCAATTTAAATCAGTGTTCTTTCCTAACAGATTGGAGCTCTTTTGCCTAGAATATAAATTTTGAGCTCTTACATTCTCATCTAGTGTCCTTCACAATCAGACTAAAATTTGGCCTCAACTTAGTTCTTCAGTCCCTTTCCCCAAATTAGTTCTTCAACCACATGGCCTATGTTCCAGTCATAGCAATTTCAAGATTTCTTTAACACAGTGTGCTGTTCCACAGCTTGTGTTTTTGTACCTGTTGTTTCTTTTCCCTAGAATGCCTTTTCTTTATCCTCTGCCTAGTAAATTTTTGCTTTTGACCTGAGAATCAACCCAAAGATCACCTCTTAGATGAAGCCTTTCCTCTCTTCTTAGGACTCATATATCTTTTATTACTGTTAATACAATAGGAGTTGATATCATGTAAATGAGCTTCTGAAGGGTACAGACCATGTCCTGCTGATCTTTGTGTGCCCTCCCCACCAACCAGGACCTAGCACAGTCTCTGGTATTCAATAACTATTTATGGAATTAATTTCTTCCAGGTATATATCCAAAAGAACAGAAAGCTGAGTTTTAAAGAGATATGTGCATACCTATATGTTCTTAGCAGTGTTATTCAGAATAGCCAAAAGTTGGAAGTAACCAAAAGTATATCAAAGATAAACTGGGTAAACAAAATGTGGTATATACCCACACTGGAACATTATTCAGCCTTAAAAATGGAAGCTTTTCACATATGCTACAGCATGAATGAAACTTCAGGATGTTGTACTAAGTGAAATAACCCAGTCACAAAAAGGCAAATACTGTATTATCCCACTTATATGAGGTACCTAGAGTAGTCCAACTCATAGAAAAAGAAAGTAGAATGGTGGCAGCCAGGAACTGGGAGAAGAGAGAAATAAGGAGTTGTTATGGGTATAGAATTTCAGTTTATAAGTCAAAAAAGATCTGAATATTAGTTGTACAACAAGGTGAATGTATTTAATGCTTCTGAACTGTACACTTTAAAATGGTTAAATTTTGTTTCACATATTTACTGCAATTTTTAAAAAATAAGTAAAAGTCATTTTAAGTAATATTTCCTTCATTAAAGAAATGAATGAAATAAAGAAATTATTTTTAATATTGCCATTTATCTATGTGGTATAGAGAAGAAAATAAGATGGAGCAAAACCCATAGATATATAAGAAGAGCTGGCTTTCTAACTGTAGAGCTAGAAATCAGACAGATAATGTGCTGATATCATGTCAAAATAATAAATTCCCCCAAATTCCCCAGTAGTAAAGTCACTACTGGTGTCCTGAGGTAAGGCTGAGTAGAAGAGATTGGAGTTAAATAGATTGATGGCAGAGCTCTTCAAGGAGGAAATGAATGTGTAGCCTGGTTTTGAAGATTTAGTTGAGCAAGTATTGACAAAACAGCAAGCAATGGGCTCTGGAAAGATATAGAAGAGGGACATGGATGAGCTACTTATCTAGGGATATACTTGCTTTACAGGAAGTACTTTACCAAATTCTACAACAGCTGTATCAAGTAATAACTACTTATAGTCTCTTTTATTTGAGTAAACTGAGGCACAGATAGTTTAGGTAACTTATCCAAAGGCAATGTATAATAAACAGTAGAGGAAGGTTTTAAACCCACATCACCTGGTGCAACACCTTTGTACTTACTCTTCCTTGGTGGTTCAGATGGTAAAGAGTCTGCCTGCAGGACATCTGGGCTCAATCCCTGGGTAGGAGGATTCACTGGAGAAGCGAATGGCTACCCACTCCAGCATTCGTGCCTGGAGAATTCCATGGACAGAGGAATGGAAGAGGAGCCTGGCGGGCCACAGTTCATGGGGTCGCAAAGGGTCAGACATGATTGACTGACTAACATTTTTTTTTCACATGCTGTTCTCTCTAGTCCTGTTATGAAGTGATCTTCAATATCTCATGTCTATATCCTCTCCCAAAGGTCCTATGGTTTATTGATGATTTTCAAAAATGAAACACATTTCTATAGGAGAGCTTGGAATCCAGCTGATGGAATGTTTACAGATAGCTTGATGCAATAAAATAATTTAATACCTATAGGAGATATTCAGCTTAGCCAAAAGTAAATTTTGACTATATTTTGTCCATCCATTTGACATAAAGATTGAGGTTAGGGAATCTACTTCTCTGGAAATTAGTCTCTAGCATCATGCTATAGTACTCCACCTCTATAGTTCCATTGCTGTTCTTCATATAGTACTCTTTTGTGGTTTATTATTTCATGAAATTTCCTTTGCCTATTTCAAGTGTATCAGGCTACAGACTGTCATCAACATGTCTGACTTTCCCCAGAATTTACATTTCTTTTTCTTTTTTTCCATGATTCCAGCAGATGTGTTACATTATTTTCAAATGAAAATCAAATATGATTAATAGGGGTTGGGGGTATATGATTGTGATGGTAGGAGTGGTCAGGAAAAGTCAATTCTTCCATATTAAATAATATATATTAATATGAAATATAGGAAAAGAAACACCATGGTTTGAATGCTGCTTACAGAAAATACTGTATTAATCTACATTAAATTATCTAGAATGAAATAGTGAAAAGAACAAAGTGATGATTACTTAATCTTCATTCTGACACAAACTGGCAAGCTGGGAAGTACTTTACCATATTCAGAATTCTTTATTTTTGTTTGTTTTAACACAAAACAGGGAAAAGAAAACATATAACTCAGTAAGGTTTTGTTAGATATTTGAAAACTCTATTTAAAGGTCATAAGAATTTCAATAAAAAGTGAGAGAAAAGTGCACCTTTTACCAGATTTCAAACTTAAAGGAATATTTTACTAAGTAAGCATCACTAGTTAGAAAATTTCTATTGGAATTAGATCAGAGAAGACATGAAAAAAAGAGGAAAACTGGGGGAAAACCTCCAAAATTCTTTTGGACAGCAGACCACTGACAAAATATTTCACTTCATAAATGAATTAGAGATATGTGGGTTGTGTTTTCCCCAGAATGGGCAGGGGCTTAAAATGTAAGGGAAAATAACTTTTGCAAAATCCTATTTAGTATTTTGCTGAACCTGAACCATATTTGCCAAGTTTACTTTTGTGGCTAAGTTTGGAAAAGAATACAAAGGTACAAAAAGAAAGCATTGACTTGCATACATGTATGTGTTTTCAGCTTAAAATATTATAAAAATCAATGGCAATTTTAGATTCTTATACGAATAGACAGATTCATGCCAAAAGTAATGAATAGCTTAATTGTCTTCTGGTTCCATGTCTGGGTATGCCAGAAAATTTCAAATTTTGCCTTAAAAAATGTAAAGCCCTGATGTAAACCTGAGAGGTAATATGTTTCAGGAGACACTCTCTCTAACAAAATCTAAATTTCAGATCTCTGCCTTCAATTCTGATTTGCTTACCAGTTGTGGCACATGTGTGTCAGCTTCACAGGGTCAGCAAAAGCTAGTAGGCTGATGGGTTGTATGTGTATAATTGGTGGGCTGTGAACTGCTCTATTAAGATTATTGTAGTTGCCCTGACTCAGATTCCCATGTACTGTATATTAGGACAATATTGTTATTTTGACAATTTGTTAATTTAATTTATTTTAAACAGCAGTTGAACTTTATCCTTTTTTTTTGGGGGGGGTCTTTATTTAGGCTATTAAATGTGACCTAGAGATAATTGAATTTTAAACAAACAGTGACAAACCAATGGGAAATCTTTGATCATCTTGAGTTATGTCTATAAACACAATGGCAACTGGTTAAGATGGGCTGTGGGAAGTGGACAGGGAGGAACAAGCATACTGGTTATTTGGTATCAGGTATATTTCCTTAATCAGTGGGCCCTCTTCTCATATATCACCTACCTTCTCCCTCTTGCACATACGCATATATACATATATCAGGAAAACAAACTTCAAAACATTTCATCTTTTAATAACATTGTCATCATGGATACCACTTCAGGTAAGATATCTTAGAAGAGTAAATAAAATTTCCTCACATCTACAATAATATATCAGTAAATCATTCTATTCATTGTGCCACCATCAATGTAATTATTATTCCTTAAGAATGGTAAAGAAATTTTCTAATGTTTCCTTGGAATTCCAAGATTGAAAGCTCTAGAGATGTATCTTACAATTTTACCTTTGAAACTTAAGACAGAAAGAGTAATAAAACAAATCACAAAATCAATAACAAAACCAAAGGGAATTTGTCAAAGTTTAAAATTTCATTGTCAACTCATAATTTTCAGTCATACCTCAGGATGAAAGGACATTCTGCAAGAGAATGCTTCAGCTATGGATGAGTGAATTAGGCTACTTATGTTAATAAGCCCAGAAAAGTATAGAAAGATTCTAAAAGTCCTCTCCTTTTCATCTTTCTTCTCATTTCCTTATGTACTTT
This sequence comes from Odocoileus virginianus, assembly GCF_023699985.2. NCBI lineage: Eukaryota > Metazoa > Chordata > Mammalia > Artiodactyla > Cervidae > Odocoileus > Odocoileus virginianus. Next base: position 21,397,614 of record NC_069679.1, read on the forward strand.
ATTTGTGTTAGTCACTCAGTTGTGTCTGACTCTTTGTGACCCCATGGACTGTAGCTTGCCAGGCTCCTCTGTCCATGGAATTCTCTAGGCAAGAATACTGGGACAGGTTGCCATTCTCTTCTCCAATGGATTTTCCCAACCCAGAGATCAAACCCAGGTCTCCTGCATTGCAGGCAGATTCTTTACCCTCTGAGCCACTAGGAAAGCCCTTATGTGCTTTAAGAAGTAACAAAGATATAAATGGGAAAAAAAAAAAAAGAAGTAACAAAGACATGCCTACCATTTTGGCTGTGTAAATAAATAAATAAGAACTTCTGTATCTGCTAAATGCAACCAGTCCCTGCTTCACCTGCATCCAACTCACCTGGCTGACCTTACATGCTTGTCCCGGGCCCCAGTTAATGATTGTTCTAACTTTAGCCACTTGATAACTTATCAAAGTGTCCATGAGGGGTGTGCTCCTCTGCTGGTTACCCTGGTAACTGATGAGGCAGCCTGCCATCAATTCCTTCTTTAACTGGTAACTTCCCTCTGCCCCTGGAGGGAAGCCTCCCACTACATTCTGCCCTGCCATCAGTCGCACACAGTGGGATGTTGCTCCAGGACCTTGCTTCTGACATGTAAGAGTCCCCATCCTTAAACCATTGATGTCTCTGTTGCTGGGAATAAAAGAACTTCTGAGCCTGAAATCTAGCAGTTCTAGCATGTTTTAACAATCCATTTTTACACTATTTCAGGTATCGTTCGGTTGCACAGTTGTGTCTAACTCTTTGCGATCCCATGGACTGCAGCACGCCAGTTTTCCCTATCCTTCACTATTTCCCAGAGTTTGCTCAAATTCATGTCCATTGAGTCGGTGATGCCATCCAACCATCTCATCCTTTGCACCCTCTTCTCCTGTTTTCAGTCTTTCCCAGGATCAGGGTCTTTTCCAATGAGTCAGCTCTTTGCATCAGGTGGTGACAGTATTTATTGGAGCTTCAGCTATAGCATCAGTCCTTCCACTGAATATCCAGGGTTGATTTCCTTTAAGATTGACTGGTTTAATCTCTTTACTGTCCAAGGGACTCTTGAGAATCTTCTCCAGCACATTTCAAAAGCGTCAATTATTGGTTTGTCATATTTATTCATAAGTCAAATGAAACAACTAATTAATCATATACTGATATAAAGCTAGGCTGTGGTTCAACCAGGTGAGCTTGCTTGGGGAAAACATGAAATCAGGTACCTGTAGGTCACTTCTAGAATACCAGTGAGGATGGTATAATAGTCAGTGACTGGAAATGTAGGATAAGTAGAAGTCAAGTTGAATATAGAATGTTACAAAAAATGTCTATAATTTCCATAGTTTAGAGCCAAGGATAGTGTGTCAGTCAGGAAAACAGTAAGCACTCCGGCTAAGAGAGATTGTAATACAGGGAAATGCTGCGAAGCCAAAAACATGACAGTGTGGTAACCCAGATAATTAGCCATAGAAAAAGGCCACTCTAACCACTAGGTTGGAGGGTTAAAGGGAAAAGACAATCTTAGTGCTAGGCTCTAGGGCCACATTCAGAAGCAGAAATCACTTTAGATGTGCCCGATGGTAGCTGAAACCAGTAAGACAAATGTCTGCCCTGATTTGGAACAGAGGTCCAGTTGCTATCATAGATATCACCTAAGAGAAAGAAGAGGATGAGAGAGAGAGACAGAGACAGAGAAATTCACTGAGTTTTTTTTTTTTTTTTTCTTTTATGCACTCTCCAAATTCCTTTTGGTGCCTCCTATCACCTGAACCTAGTTAGAAGTTGGTGAGACAGAAAAGTAATTCCTTGTGATAAAGTAGGAGAGGGAATGGATCTGTGGGCAAACAGACAGATGATTTATAGAGACGTTAAATGAATTAAGGCCACACAGTTAGTTAGTGGTGGCACCAGGATTGTAAACCAAGTGGTCTGGCCTCAGAGTAGTACTTTAAAAATTAATACTAGGCTTCCTCTGTGGAAGGGTGTGTGTGTGAGGGAAGGAGGCATATGGCTGTTAGGTAGACAACCAATAACTTCTGTCATAGTGAACAGAGGCTGGCACTGAATAGGCACTTAAAATATTTTCAAATATGCAAAAAAATCATGACTGAGCACACAACTAAACCCTTTGATAGTCTCTAAATACAACATCGTGTATCTAAAGAGTTACTCAATGAATATTTAGTTGATAGTATACAGTTGTATTTCTGTACAACTTAAGCAGAAAAGTTGGAATATATTGCAAACTTTTCTCCATGTAATACACCAAGGTAGACGAGGGACAGTTTTCAGAGAGGGCGATTTTTCATAACTGGAGTGAAATAGATTGATATCAGGAGTTTTACTTGGGAAGACCCAAAAGTCCAGGAAGTGGCTGTTATTGATAAAAATATAATTTGGTCCTATTATTTAAACTTGTCACTATGCAAAAAAAAAATAGCAGACTTATATCCTCTGCTAAGATACTCTGTGAACTCTATCCAGAAGATGTCTGACAATTTTACATTTGTTTTCCAGCCCTTGGTTGGGTTTCCCAGTGAAGAGAACAGATCTCATTCATCACAGCTTCAAGCTCCCAGAGCACCTGCATTGAGCAAAGAATGTATGTCTATATGCTGCTCACATATTTCTTGAATGCAGACAGACTATGAACTGGCTTGGTCCTCTTTTACATGCTACTAGGCTCAGCTTTCATGTATATTTTGGCAGAGATATACATTATCTCATTTTATGTTAAGTAGGAATTCACATGGGTTTCCCAGATGGCACTAGTGGTAAAGAACCTGTCTGCCAGTGCAGAAGACAGAAGAGATGGAGGTGCAATCCCTGGGTCAGGAAGAGGAGCCTGGGAGGCTACAGTCCATGGGGTCACAAAGGTTGGACATGACAGTACACACAGCAGCAGGAATTCAGATGTAGCCATCCACAGCTATAGACTTGGGTCTATCCTGTTCCTGTGGTTGTTCAGTTGCTAAGTCATGTCTGATTAGCAGGTTCTTCTGTCCGTGAGATTCTCCAGGCAAGAATACTGGAGTGGGTTGCCATTTCCTTCTCCAGGAGATCTTTCCAATCCAGGGATCAATCCCACATTTCCTGCATCAGCAGGCAGATTCTTTACCACTGAGCCACAAGGGAAGCCCACATCCTGTTTCTATTTGAAGATAATCAATGAATGAAAATGTGGATTTATAAACCAATATTAAGAAGTGATTATTCTGATTTAAAACAAATAAACTCCCCATCCCAGTCCCCCCTCCCACCTCCGGCTAATTCATTTCAATGTATAACAAAAACTACTGTAATGATGTAAAGTAATTAGCCTCCAACTAATAAAAATTAAAAAAAAAAAAAAAAAAGAAGAAACGCAAGTTCTACTCACTGGCTGAGCTCCATCCACTGTCAGAAAAAAAAAAAAAAAACAAATAAACTTCCTGGGTCTCCACATTGCAGGCAGATTTTTTACTATCTCAGCCACTAGGGAAGCCCTCTACCTCTGTTAGAAGACCAGAAAATATTTCCTGGAGTTTAGGTTAGAGTTTAGGTTAGAAAAAAAAAAAACAACTTAAAAGTTTATCTGTTATCAAAGATCACTAGGTAATGCCTTCCTAGGACTATAGAGACAAAGGAATAATCTAACAATCAATGCCATCAATAAGTTTAGGTTAGAGTTTAGGTTAGAAAAAAAAAAACAACTTAAAAGTTTATCTGTTATCAAAGATCACTAGGTAATGCCTTCCTAGGACTATAGAGACAAAGGAATAATCTAACAATCAATGCCATCAATAACTTTCTCTTCAGTATTTAATGTCAACTATTTATTCCCAGAAAAGCCAACCCTGCTCCAAATGTGTTCTTTTAATTTATGAGCAGTTCATTCATCACATCATTCCCTCTGACCTACAGCAGGCAAGTGACCATTAAGTTCACTTATTCACTAATTATTAAAAATGAGAAGGCCTCTCATAGATCATGCAATTCTGAATTGTTGTTACTAATACAAAGATATAAGGCCTAGGTACTATGCCAGGGCTACAGAGCTAACAAAGTGCATAGCCAGGAGAAATTTCATCTAGGACATTTTCTTGTCACCCCATTATATAATCAAATCACACCAAAGTCACCACAACTTTGTTCATTGCCTGTGCAACTTTATATAACACCTAAAATACTATACCCCAACCCAGATTATTCCTGTGTTGGTGGTTTTTCTTTAATCTGCCTTGATTCCAGATTTCAGAAGCCTTTTGGAGGATGTGGTAGATTATATTTTCCAAAGATAGTCACATAATATTTTCCATTTTATATGCTCTTCTATATTGTGACCTTTCCATTTTCCCATTAAGAGTTTACATCTCCAGCTTCTCTGAATCTGAATGAACCCTGTGATTTTTCTCTTCAATAGGGCACAGAAGAAGTGGTAATATGCCAGTTTTGAGCATGACTCTTAAGTTGCCTGGAAGCTTATGCTTCTTGCTTTTTGGAGAGTTTGCTGTTGAGACATTTTCTCTCAGAACTAAGTCTCTACACTGTGAGAAGCTGGGGCCACATGACAAAAGAATGTCTAGATGTTCCAGCCCACCAAAACTTCAGGCTGATGGCCAGTATTAATAGCTAGCCAGTGAGTGCGCCATCTTGAACATCCAGCCCAGGTGAGTTTCAAATGACCCTGCACCAAGCTGACAGCTGCTCTTAAGTGCATGAGAGACCCCATGTGAAAATTGCCCAGATGTGCCCCCAGTTCATTCACAGACTTTAAGATACAATACTTTTTATTTTAATTCTACTAAGTTTAAAAGTGGTTTGTTACATAACAAAAGCAGCTGGAATAGTTGGCACAGAAATCACAGCACTGGCTGCCTACAGATTCATAACATCAAACCTCAGATGCACACTCACCTCTTCCAGGCAAGCCCTTCATCAAGCCTCACCAACTGACTCCCGCGCACACCACTCACCTTGACAGATCCAGATCTCCCACTCTATCTGTAAGTAAAGCCTGTCAGGTTTGAAACTGATGGCTGGGTATGTGAATTTTCAATAGAAATTTTAGGAAACTTTGAAATTTCTTAACATAGAAAAAGAATACTCTATTTCACCATATGGGTATATCTCCCTTAGGTAACAAGGGTCAACAGAGGTCATAGAGCCATGAGCAAGTTGGATATAACACTGACCTTCCCAGAAGGCACAGAACTATATTTAATACTCAACATACTAGCTATTTTAACCTGAAGGGACAGTATATTTGTTTTCTCTTTCGGCAAGTTTCTGATATTTATATATTTTTTTATCTTAACATTCTTTTTGCTTACATGTCTTAAGTCACCTTTAAATCCTTCTGAAAACATGCAGGATTTAAATTGCAAACACACAATATTAAGTTTCTTCCCCTAGTCCATGCTGATTGGGTCCTTCAAAATCTGTGACAGACATTTCTCTCTTCATGTTTAGAATAGAGTTCCCAAAGCACAGGACTTGTTCTAAAGGCAAAACATGAGAAATTTTAAGATAGACCAGATTACTAAATTTTTAATTTTAATAGCTATGTTTTAAATTTAATATATATTAGAAAAGACAAAGCTAATATATCACACATATTATTACACAGAGCAAGACAAAGTTTTAAAAATAACTAAGTTGATTTACAAAACGATGCAGGTCAAAGGCTAACAGAGTGTTGCCCAGAGAAAGCACAGGTCATAGCAAACACCGTCTTCCAACAACATAAGAGAAGACTCTACACATGGACATCACCAGATGGTCAATACTGACATCAGATTGATTATATTCTTTGCAGCCAAAGATGGAGATGCTCTATACAGTCAGCAAAAACAAGATGTGGAGCAGACTGTGGCTCAGATCATGAACTCCTTACTGCCAAACTCAGACTTAAATTGAAGATAGTAGGGAAAACCACTAAACCATTCAGGTATGACCTAAATAAAATCCTTTATGAATTATACTGTGGGAGTGACAAATAGATTCAAGGGATTAGATCTGACAGACAGAGTGCCTGAAGAGACTATGGATGGAGGTTCGTGATATTGTACAGGAGACAGGGATCAAGACCATCCTCAAGAAAAGGAAATGCAAAAAGGCAAAACTGTTGTCTGACTAGGCCTTTCAATTAGCTGTGAAAAGAAGAGAAGCTAAAAGCAAAGGAGAAAAGGAAAGATATACCCATTTGAATGCAGAGTTCCAAAGAATAGCAAGGAGAGATACAAAAGCCTTCCTCGGTGATCAGTGCACAGAAATAGAGGAAAACAATAGAATTGAAAAGACTACAAATCTCTTCAGGAAAATTAGAGATACTAACGGAACATTTCATGTAGATGGGCACAATAAAGGACAGAAATGATATGGACCTAACAGAAGCAGAAGATATTAAGAAGAGGTGGCAAGAATACACAGAAAAATACAAAAAGATCTTCATGACCCAGATAATCATGATGGTGTGATCACTCACCTAGAGCCAGACATCCTGGAATGAGAAGTCAAGTGGGCCTTAGGAAGCGTCACTCTGATGCTAGCAGAGGAGGTGGAATTCCAGTTGAGCTATTTCAAATCCTAAAAGATGATGCTGTGAAAGTGCTGCACTCAAAATGCCAGCAAATTTGGAAAACTCAGCAGTGGCCACAGGACTAGAAAAGGTCAGTTTTCATTCCAATCCCAAAGAATGCTCAAACTACCACACAATTGCACTCATCTCACATGCTAGCAAAGCAATGCTCAAAATTCTCCAAGCCAGGCTTCAGCAATACGTGAACCATGAACTTCCAGATGTTCAAGCTGGATTTAGAAAAGGCAGAGGAGCCACAGATCATATTTCCAACATCTGCTGGATCTTGAAAAAGCAAGGAAGTTCCAGAAACCATCCACTTTCACTTTATTGACTAACGAAAGCCTTTAACTGTGTGGATCACAACAAACTGGAAAATTCTTAAAGAGATGGGGATACCAGACCACCTGAACTGCCTCCTGAGAAATCTTATGCAGGTCAAGAAGCAACAGTTAGAAATGGACATGGAACAGCAGACTGGTTCCAAATATGAAAAGGAGTACGTCAAGGCTGTGTATTGTCACCCTGCTTATTTAACTTATACATAGAGTACATCATGTGAAATGCTGGGCTGGATGAAGCCCAAGCTGGAATCAAGATTGCTGGGAGAAATATCAATAACCTCAGGTATGCAGATCTCACTTACGGCAGAAAGTGAGAACTAAAGAACCTCTTGATGAAAGTGAAAGAGGAGTGAAAAAGTTGGCTTAAAGCTCAACATTCAGAAAACTAAGATCATGGCATCCAGTCCCATCACTTCATGACAAACAGATGGGGAAATAAGGGAAACAGTGACAGACTTTATTTTAGGGGGGGGCTCCAAAATCACTGAAGATGGTGACTGCAGCCATGAAATTAAAAGACACTTGCTCCTTGGAAGAAAAGCTATGACCAATCTAGGGAGCATATTAAAAAGCAGAGACATTACTTTGCCAACAAAGGTCCATCTAGTCAAATCTGTGGTTTTTCCAGTAGTCATGTATCGGTGTGAGAGCTGGACTGTAAAGAAAGCTGAGCGCTCGGGCCTGGTGCACTGGGAAGACCCAGAGGGATCGGGTGGAGAGGGAGGTGGGTGGGGGGACTGGGATGGGGAGTACATGTAAATCCATGGCTAATTCATATCAATGTATAACAAAAACTACTGTAATGATGTAAAGTAATTAGCCTCCAACTAATAAAAATTAAAAAAATAAAAAAAAAAGAAAGCTGAGCACTGAAGAATTGATGCTTTTGAACTGTGATGTTGGAGAAGACTTGAGAGTTCCTTGGACAGCAAGGAGATCTAACCAGTCCATCCTAAAGGAAATAAGTTCTGAATATTCATTGGAAGGATGATGCTGAAGCTGAAACTCCAATACTTTGGCCACCTGATGAACCGAATTATTGGAAAAGACTCAATCTTGCTGGGCAAGATTGAAGACGGGAGGAGAAGAGGACAGCAGAGGATGAGATGGTTGGATGGTATCACCGACACAATGGATATGAGTTTGAGAAGTTCCCGGGAGCTGGTGATGAACAGGGAAGACTGGCATGCTGAAGTCCTTGTTGTCACAAAGAGTCAGACGTCACTGAAAGACTGAAGTGAACTGAAGTTGATTCACTAAAAAATATTTATGGATATACCTAAACCATGAAAGATGTATATTAATCATTGAGAAACACTGATTCAGAATTTCTGGAAAATTGTCAGGTTCTAGGTTTCCCTTCTTTACTAATGAGCTGTTGCTTGATAGTAATACCTTTCTGGCTTATTGATTTCCTGCCTTTTTTTTTTTTTTTTTTTTTTTTGAGTCAGCCAGCTATTACATGCCATAGCTGGAACTCACATAACCAGTTCAGTTCAGTTCAGTTCGGTCACTCAGTCATGTTCGACTCTTTGTGACCTCAGAGACTGCAGCATGCCAGGCCTCCCTGTCCATCACCAACTCCCAGAGTTCACCCAAACTCATGTTCATTGAGTCGGTGATGCCATCCAACCATCTCATCCTTTGTCGTCCTGTTCTCTTCCTGCCTTCAATCTTGCCCAGCATCAGGGTCTTTTCAAATGAGTTAGTTCTTTGCATCAGATGGCCAAAGTATTGGAGTTTCAGCTTCAAAACATCAGTCCTTCAGATGAATATTCAGGACTGATTTCCTTTAGGACGTACTTGTTGGATCTCCTTGCTTTCAAGAGTCTTCTCCAACACCACAGTTCAAAAGCATCAATTCTTCAGTGCTCAGCTTTCTTTATAGTCCAACTCTCACATCCATACAGGATTACTGGAGAAACCATAGCCTTGACTAGACAGACCTTTGTTGTCAAAGTAATGTCTCTGCATTTTAATATGCTGTCTAGGTTGGTCATAAGTTTTCTTCCAAGGATCAAGTGTCTTTTAATTTCATGGCTGCAGTCACCATCTGCAGTGATTTTGGAGCCCAAAACAATAAAGTCTGTCACTGTTTTCACTGTTTCCTCATCTATTTGCCATGAAATGATGGCACCAGATGCCATGATCTTAGTTTTCTGAATGTTGAGTTTTAAGCAAATTTTTTCAGTCTCCTCTTTCACTTTTATCAAGAGGCTCTTTAGTTCTTCTTAGCTTTCTGCCATAAGGGTGGTGTCATCTGCATATCTGCAGATCACATAACCAACTTTCTCCCTATATCTCATTTCAGCAGCAAGCCTAATTCACAATTTCTTTCTAGTTAATGTGAGCTTACCAAGCCAGCTCAGCAACATCTCCATGGACTAAAGACCTAATTTCTAGAGATGCTCTTGCTTTTCAGAGTTTCCCAGAGCAGGCAGCATAGGTGTGGTTCTCCATACCATGCTCTGCTCAAGAGAACCCTATACCTGAGACAGGGTCATCACTGTCTCCTGTCCCCTTGCCTCCTCTGCTGAAACCTCACCCTCAGATTCTTCAAATGACTGAGAGGCACGTACACTGATCTCCTGCCTCCACCTCCACATTTAGTAACCACCACCACTTTCTTTGTCTTTGCATCTTCATCTACCCACCACCACCCTCACCTTATGTGTTTTATGTTAGAGTCAGAAATAGTGTATTAATGCTTTCTGTAAAGTTACAATGCAAGTGACTCATATAAATAAATTGCCATTGGGAATGATTCTGGAGACATCTTTTAAGAGATAGTTTATTACATTCTTTCATCAACAGGAAAATGAACTGTTTCCATTTCAGGACTTCAAGTCCTGCTTAGAAACATGTGTCTCTTCAATCTTAAAATCAAATCAACTATCCCCTGTGAGCCAGATCAAGATCCATGGGCACATGTCCTGGTCTTAGATGCCTCACAGACATCCTCATTTAAGACCTTTGAATTTACCGCCTGCTCTGGAGATATGGTTCTCATCAATTCCCATTTATTAGTAGGTGCTTAAAAGGAGGCACTTTCTGACATGCAATAAAAAGCAAACCTAATGAGCAAATGGCAGTGAACTTGAGGGGCACTTTAGGAGAAGGTCTATCAGTATTCATAACTCTGACACACTATAAAAGACACTTTAGTGCAACGAAAATGTGTCAGAAAAGATATTGAGTTAACTGAAGGGAGAATTTTCTGGTAAAACACATAAGAGCACCCATTTCAAGTGATCTGCAGTATTAATATATTTTCACCTTTACTGACAACTCATTTCCCAAGTGTCAGATGAATGGTACTGGAGACAGCCCTGATATTAACTTCCAAATGAGGTTCTGTAACAATGAAAGGTACATAAGTATTCCTCCCTAGCATCTTCTCTATAATTAATGCCCTTGGCCTTGCTTAGGAGCTGATGCCATTCAAAAATTAGAAAAATTATCTTTGGGAAAAATTCTTACCATGCTATCAATGACACATTATAGTTTATTTTTTCACACAACTCAGCTTTCACATGATGCAGACAGAAGTTAGGATGTTTTCAGATTCTTAAGACAACTTTATGTTTCAAAGAACCATAGATAACATCACATTAAAAATTTTTAGTCAATATTGTTTTCCTCAAAATAATTTTTGAGAGCCAACTCAGTAGAAACAAAGCCCCAAACCTAGATAACATCAAAGGACAAACTATGCATCTCACATCATGGAAAGAAAAAAATGTAATATAATCACATTTTCACTTAATATAATGGTAAGCATAGTCAATAAATGTAACAATTCCCTAAATCATACTGATATGCTGTGTATATAAATGGGATTTCTTTTCTCTTTTATATCTTCTTTTTTAATAATGAAATTCTAATTAGCTTTCTGTTTAGATCTTGATCTGTAGCATCTATATTTTCATATTATTCTTTAAGCATATATATATGAATGCTGCACATTATGAAAGTTACTAATATTCACAGAAAATGGAATACAGTGAGTGGAACAATATGAATAGCAAACCTAAGAGGATACTGTGCATTTTACTGCCACAGTGTCAGGCCCAGTTATTGATAGTTTTCTGTAGGATTTCCACAGGTGGCAACATGGATTATGGAAGAGTAGCATATTTCCAGAACTGTTACCTCCTTTGATCTCTGTGTCATTTAAATGAAAATACAGTTCATAATGGTAATTTGATTAAATACTGGACTTTTTTATGTGAAATCTAAATTAAAAAAAAAAAAAAAGACAAAGGGGAAGAAAGCAAATAATTCTGTGGCATTGGCCAGAATTCAAGACCATCTTAAACTCCATTTAAACTTGAAGAATGAAGAATCCAAGTTGGCTTGCATTACATTTCTACATTCACTGTTCATTTGCTGTGAAAGTCATGAGGCCATCTTATTCAGAAAATCACAAAAATAGACATGAGGTTTTCACTGGATAATTTCAGGTCAAACTAACTTAGTCTGTTTGCTTTCTAGCTAGTGATGGTAGTAAGATATGTTTTATGTTACCATGAATCTTTGGCTTTCATCTGGAAGCTGTATTGCTAAATGTTCTGACAAAACATGCAAAGCTCTCAAGGTATACAAGAAAATATTAATCCACTACTTCTAATATCTTTTGTGATCTTATTGTGCTCATTTATTCTTCCATCTATTTTTTCATTTATTTGCCATTCTACCATAATTTATTGAGCATGTAACATGGGTCTGGTTCTCTGCTAAGTTGTGAGACTTCAAAGGTGATTGAGATGTGGTTATTGCCTTTGCACAGTTTATAGTCTCTGGGGAAGTGGAGAAGATACTCGATACAATGTGATAAATATCGTGTTAGTGGTTACCTGGGGTGCTCAGTTATTGTGTGTTTGGATATGAGGGAGTAGGGTGGTAGGGTGAGAGGAATAAGCAGGGGAAAATTTCTCAAGGGGAAATTGGGACAGAATTTTCAAGGACAAGCAGGAAATAAAATCAATTAATGAACATCAGAAGATAAGTACCATCAAGCAGAAGGAGACTGTGAACAGATATTTAAGGAGGCAGGATGGAAAGCATAGTGGAGATTGAAGGAAAGGAATGAACAAATATTGAGCTCTACAGTTCAATCTTTGAACTTAAAAGATATTGAAGAGTCAGTGAGATCTTTTAACTAATAATGGGTGGAACTAAGTTTTCAGTCCATGGGTGAAATGGTGAGTTTAGTTGTGGATTTATATTTGAGGCAGCAGTGACCCATATATTGCCATACCAAATGTCTTGTTGAGAGTATGTGTCCAGAAAGCAAGAGATTTCATTCCATTATTTGTTTATATGTTGGACAAATAAATTATCTCAGAGGTATGGCAGTAGACATAGGACACAGCTCAAAATCCCTGCCCTCATGGAGCTTACATTATAGTAGGAATAAAGTCAGGTAGGGCAGAGATAACACATGAAAATATTAACTGTATAGAATGCGAATAATATTCAGTGTTAATGAGAAAATAAAGACGGTAACAGGGATGATGGCTTTACAATTTTGAATAGGTGACTAGTAAAGACCTCAATGAGATTACTTTTGTAAAGGAGACAGGGAAGTGAGTCATGTAGATACCAAGGGAAGAGTGCATATCAAGGAAAGAGAGAACAAGCACAAAGACCCCAAGCCTGGAATATGCCTGGCAAGTTTGAGAGAAAGGAAGAACAGCGCGGCCAGAGCAGAGTAAATAAGAGATTCGCAAGAGGAAGTGAAGAGCTAGTTGATCATACAGGATCTTGTAGGACACTGGAAAATCTTTAGCTTTTACTCTGACTGAGAAATCTTTGTAGAGCTTTGAGCAGCAACATGATGTTATCTGACTCACATTTTAACAGGGTCACTTTGGCTGTTGTGTTGAGAATAGGCTAACTGGGACAAGGACTGGAAGGAGAAAAATCCATTTTGAAGCCATGGTGATAATCCTAGAGAGAGATGATGGTGGTTAGACAAGGTAGTAGAGGTGGAAACTGAAAGAAGTAGTGAGCTTCTGGATGTATTCTGAGAAAGAACCAACAGTATTTGCTAACAGATTAGATGTGGAGTGTGAGGGCAATAGAAGAGATAACGGTAACGCCAAGTTTTTGGCACGAGCAAATGGAAAGATAGAGTTGTCGTTAAGTGAGATGGTGTGAGGTGTGAAGAAGACAGAAAACTTGGTTTGCAAATGCTAAATTGAAATGAGTGTTGGACACCCAAACGGAGATGTTTAATAGTTAGTATATGAGTCTGGCATTCGGATGAGAGATCCAAACTAGAAATATAAATTGATAGTCACCCATGATATTTATGATGATATTTAAAGCCTTGTTATAGGATGAGATCACCAAGGTTAGTGCAGATGTAAAAGACACAAAGTCCAGAGTGATCCTTGGGACACTTGACAGTTGAGACATCTTGGAGGTGAGAAGGGACCTGACAAGAAGAATGGGAACAAGCAACTAAAGAGGCAGGAAGAAACCCGGTGAGTATAGAAATCCAAAAGCAAAGTGAAAGAAGTATTCCAAGAAAGAGGGGTGATGCCTTTATCGAATGCTACTTCTATGTCAAGTAGGATGAGGAATAATCATTGAAATCATTTGGGACTCATTAAATATAGGTGACGTTAGAAGTCAATTTGAAAATTAACTAGTTTCAAAGATTGATGAGGTCAGAAACTAGGTTACAGAGTCAAGGGTAAAAATGAGGTGAGAAATTAGAGACAGCAAATGATGACTATTCTTTCCAGAAGATTGAATATAAGGAAAAAATAGACAAATTCTTGCAATTAGTAGGATACCAACTTGGCAAGGAGAAAACACATATATTTTTGTAAAGACAGAGAGGCCAGAATTTATGCCTCTAGGTTAAGAAGTGGAAGGAACTAGGGAACAAGAAAGGTTGAAGATTTAGAGGAGAAAGAATGTCACAAATGTTCCTGTGTGATTTCAGAGCTCCTTCATCTCCTGGCCTCTACTTTCATATTTGCCACTGAATTGTCACCCTAGCAAAATTTTCAGTAGTCTGATGAAGGCAGCCGGTTGTCAGGGCATCACAGTCCATGTGATCATCAATAAATGTGAAGAAAGGAATATATGTAGTAGGTATACACACATATGGATAAATAAGTATGCCAACTAGTATGCATGTATATGTATATGTGTATATATATATATATATGTAAAACTATATAGGTTGGTGGTGACTGGTGCTCAGTTGTGTCCAATTTTTTATGATCCCATGGATGGTAGCCCACCAGGCTCATCTGTCCATGGAATTTTCCAGGCAAGAAATAACTATATATGTATATATTATGAATAGCATATGTTCATATAAAAAATATAAAAAAAATTCATTTCCTTCCTTTCTTCATTCTTTTTTTTCTTACCAGTACTATACTGAAGAAAGAGTATAAGAAAATTCACATTAATTACTTTCACTAGGAAAGTGAGCCACTAAACATATCCATAAAAGAATATTTGGCTGAACCTGGGACTCACTAAAATTCTATGGTTCTCAAATGAAAGCTAAACTGAACTGTTTATAATTCAGTTTATACATCTAGTAAAGTAAAATACCAACAAGGATAACAGAAACACTTGCAAGACAGATGTCTTCAAAGACAGCAAACATATCTCTGATAATATTGCCATAAACTCAGAGTTTTATGATAAGAAATAGATTACATTTCCTTTTTTGTATAGAATAAACAATAGCATAAGCTGGGCCTTCTTTATTTAGTGAAAATATTTGAAAGACAGAATGCAGTGTATCTCATCTTTTCCCACATGCAAAGAAAGCCAATCATAAGGGGTTGGTGTGGGTAAAATGGAAGCATTTTGAGTTTGGTTTCTGGATATTTTATCTCTTTCAAACACAATTTGTTTACCAAATCTAAAAGGAATAACACCATTAAAAACAAAACAAAACAAAAACCCTTTCACAACTTAGATGAAAACTTATCTTTCTTTGGATCGTACTTTCCAATGCCCCAAAGTGCTAGCATAAATTGAAATTTAAACAAACTACAGAGTTGTCAGAAATAATCACACACCAGGCCAGCCCTTCCACTTCTGTTTCTGTACTACACAAAGAAACTACAGTGCTGCACAGAACAGCCCTTTAAATCTTTATTGTATTTTGCCTCTGGGGTTTGCTCATCACTGCAAGTCTAAAAGTGTCTGTTATGGTCAGAAATAACTTTAAAAAATATTGCACCACTGAGCCAATGAGGGGTTCAAATGACTCCAAAATTGTAAACTTGTAAAATGTAAGGTAGAGTAAGCACTTCAGCATTTGGAATAAACTCACTGCTTTACTATGTCGTCCTCAGTGTTCTTGTTTTATGGAGACTAGAAATACTAAGTTGAAGTAAGAGAATCTATAAAGCCCCTAGAGGTACTTGAGAATGGTCTTTCCTTTCTTGCCACGAAGATGAATAGCAAAGTCTGGACTCTGCAGCCGAAAGCTGCTCTTGAAATCTGCTGCTCACTTCACAGAAAGCTTTCCATGTGCCTGGGTGGAGAATGACTGGGTGAAAAACCTTCTGAACTGAGAATCAGAAATCTGTACTTCTTAGAAAC
Source organism: Odocoileus virginianus (assembly GCF_023699985.2). Classification (NCBI taxonomy): domain Eukaryota; kingdom Metazoa; phylum Chordata; class Mammalia; order Artiodactyla; family Cervidae; genus Odocoileus; species Odocoileus virginianus. Next base: position 21,413,111 of record NC_069679.1, read on the forward strand.
CTGTATTTTTAGGCCTAACCACGTGCAAGGGACTTTCTGATATCACAACACAGTTCATGGGTTTTGCTTCTCACTTTCTTCCTGGCAACTGTGAGAAGAATTTTCATGATTTTTTTTTCATATTTCTGATGTTGTTGGGTTATTTGCTTGTTCTGTTTTTAGGTTAGTATCTATTAGATGTGTAAGTTCAATTCAGTCCAGTTGCTCAGTCATGTCTGACTCTTTGCGACCCTATGGACTGCAGCACCAGGCTTCCTGTCCATCACAAACTCCTGGAGCTTGCTAAAACTCATATCCATCGAATCAGTGATGCCATCCAACCATCTCATCCTCTGTTGTAAAGTTTGCTTTAAAAATGAGGCTACAGGATATGGCAGCAGATGGCTTTGTCTGCAGGTAAAACTTATTAAAATAATTTATACATGTTTCAAAAGCAATACATACCTTCATTTGGAAGGTTTATATATACTGTTTATATATACTGTTTATATATACTGTTTGGAAGTTGTGATCAATCCTGATAATAAAAATTAATGTGATATTGAGAACTAAGCATAATAAAATATGTGCCACCTTTCTACTTTTTTAAAACTAATTTTTCATTAATTACAAGAAAAGTTTTGCATATGCTTTGATGGTATCATTTTCTTAGCTTACCTTTGGCTTAGCTATCACAAATTCTGCTTATATTTGGACAAGACTGAGAAGTGTATGTGTATATGTGTGTGTATAAATATATATATGTTTATACACAGATTTTTAGTATATATACATAAATAGATATGTGCTTATAGTATATATAGACATACATATACACACATTTTATATATGTATATATGTGTGTGTGCATTTATGTATATATGAATGTATAAATACATTCATACAGAGAGAGCAATAGTGAGCACAGGTCTTGGGCAGCATTTCTTGCAACAGTTGGCATTTAGCCCACAAGAGTAAAACTTATTAGAATGTATAAATTATTTGTCACCAGGGGAAATCTCTGGTACACCTAGAAGCACACCTCACTTTCAGGTTTACATGATTAAACTTAAGCTACCATTTAGTTGGCATTTGTGCAAGAAGATATGATTGCACAACACTGGAGGTTGCATACAGGAGCTGACAGGCAACTATGTTATTATCCAATTCAGAAACCATGAGATTTATGCCTTCAGAGTTTAATGATAAGGCCATGACACCTTGTTTACATTAACAGATCCCAAAGTACAGCTTCATTCTTTCTCCACTGAGCTCCAGTAGCATATTGGGCACCTACCAACCTGGGGAGTTCATCTTCCCGTGTCCTATCTTTTTGCCTTTTCATGCTCTTCATGGGGTTCTCAAGGCAAGAATACTGAAGTTGTTTGCCATTGCCTTCTCCAGTGGACCACATTTTGTCAGAACTCTCCACCATGAGCCGTCTGTCTTGGGTGGCCCTACATAGCATGGCTCATAGTTTCATTAAGTTAGACAAGGCTGTGGTCCATGTTATTAGATTGGTTAGTTTTCTGTGATTGTGGTTTTCAGACTGTCTGCCCCTCTGATGGAGAAGGATAAGAAGCTTATGGAAGCTTCCTGATGGGATAGACTGACTGAGGGGGAAACATCTTGTTTTGATGGGTGGGGCCATGCTCAGTAAAAGCCAAAGCAAAAGCAACACCCAGCTGTGGATGTGACTAGTGATGGAAGCAAGGCTGATGCTGTAAAGAGCAAAATTTCATAGGAACCTGAAATGTTTAGGTCCATGAATCAGGGCAAACTGAAGTGGTCAAACAGGAGATGGCAAGAGTGAACATCACCATTTTAGGAATCAGAGAACTAAAATGGATTGGAATGGGTGAATTTAACTCAGATGACCATTATATTTACTACTGTGGGCAAGAATCCCTTAGAAGAAATGGAGTAGCCATCATAGTCAACAAAAGAGTCCAAAATGCAGTGCTTGGATGCCATCTCAAAAATGACAGAATGATCTCTGTTCATTTCCAAGGCAAACCATTCAATATCATGGCAATCCAAGTCTATGCCTGACCAGTAGTGCTAAAGAAGCTGAAGTTGAATGGTTCTATGAAGACCTACAAGACCTTGAACTAACACCCCCAAAAGATGTCCTTTTCATTATAGGGGACCTGAATGCAAAAGTACAAAGTCAAGAAATACCTGGAGTAATGGGCAAATTTGGCCTTGAAGTACAGAATGAAGCAGGGCAAAGGCTAACAGAGTGTTGCCCAGAGAATGCATGGGTCATGGTAAGCACCCTCTTCCAACAACATAAGAGAAGACTTTACACATGGACATCACCAGATGGTCAATACTGAAATCAGATAGATTATATTCTTTGTGTGTGTGTGTTTATTATTTATTTTAATTGGAGGCTAATTACTTTACAATATTGTGGTGGTTTTTGCCATACATTGAAATGAATCAGCCATGGGTGTACATGTGTTCCCCATCCTGAATCCCCCTTCTACCTCCCTCCCCATCCCATCCCTCAGGTCATCCCAGTGCACCAGCCCTGAGAACCCTGTCTCATGCATTGAACCTGGACTGGCAAGCTATTTCACACATGATAATATACATGTTTCAATGCTATTCTCTCAAATCATCCCACCCTCACCTTTGCCCACAGAGTCCAAAAGTCTATTCTTTACGTCTGTGTCTCTTTTGCTGTCTCACATATAGGGTTATCATTACCATCTTTCTAAATTCTATCATATATATGCATTAATATACTGTATTGGTGTTTTTCTTCTGACTTACTTCACTCTGTATAATAGGCTCCCATTTCATCCACCTCATTAGCACTGATTCAAATGCATTCATTTTAATAGCTGAGTAATATTCCATTGTGTACCACAGCTTTCTTATCCATTCATCTGCCAATGGACATCTAGGTTGCTTCCATGTCCTGGCTATTGTAAACAGTGCTGCAATGAACATTGGGGTACACATGTATCTTTCAACTCTGGTTTCCTCAGTGTGTATGCCCAGCAGTGGGATTGTTGGGTTGTATGGGAGTTCTATTTCCAGGTTTTTAAGGAATCTCCACACTGTTCTCCATAGCGGCTGTACTAGTTTGCGTTCCCACCAACAGTGTAAGAGGGTTCCCTTTTCTCTGTACCCCCTCCAGCATTTATTGTTTGTAGACTTTTTGATAGCAGCCATTCTGATCAGCATGAGATGGTACCTCATTGTGGTTTTGATTTGCATTTCTCTGATAATGAGTGATGTTGAGCATCTTTTCATGTGCTTGTTAGCCATCTGTGTGTCTTCTTTGGAGAAATGTCTGTTTAGTTCTTTGGCCCACTTCTTGATTGGGTCATTTATTTTTCTGGAATTGAGCTGCAGGTATTGCTTATATATTTTTGAAATTAATTCTTTGTTAGTTGCTTCATTTGCTGTTATTTTCTCCCAATCTGAAGGCTGTGTTTTCACCTTGTTTATAGTTTCCATCATTGTGCAAAAGCTTCTAAGTTTAATTAGGTCCCATTTGTTTATTTTTGCTTTTGTTTCCATTACTCTGGGAGGTGGGTCATAGAGGATCCTGCTATGGTTTATGTCAGAGAGTGTTTTGCCTATGTTTTCCCTAGGAATTTTATAGCTTCTGGTCTCATTTAGATCTTTAATCCATTTTGAGTTTATTTTTGTGTGTGGTGTTAGAAAGTGTTCTAACACCATTCTAAAAATGTTCATTCTTTTACCAGTGTTGACCAGTTTTCCCAGCACCACTCATTAAAGAGATTGTCTTTTCTCCATTATATATTCTTGCCTACTTTGTCAAAGATAAGGTGTTTCCACAGGTGTGTGGATTTATCTCTGGGCTTTCTATTTTGTTCCATTGATCTATATTTCTGTCTTGGTGCCAGTATCATACCGTCTTGATGACTGTAGCTTTGTAGTATAGCCTGAAGTCAGGCAGGTTGATTCCTCCAGTTCCATTCTTCTTTCTCAAGTTTGCTTTGGCTATTCAAGGTTTTTTTATTTCTAAATTGTGGCATTATTTTTTCCGGTTCTGTGAAAGGAGAAGGCAATAGCTCTCCACTCCAGTACTCTTGCCTAGAAAATCCCATGGATGGAAGAGCCTGGTGGCCTGCAGTCCATGGGGTCGCTAAGAGTCAGATACGACTGAGTGAATTCACTTTCACTTTTCACTTTCATGCATTGGAGAAGTAAATGGCAGCCCAATCCAGTGTTCTTGCCTGGAGAATCCCAGGGATGGGGGAGCCTGGTGGTCTGCTGTCTATGGGGTTGCAAAGAGTTGGGCACGACTGAAGAGACTTAGCAGCAACAGCAGTAGTTCTGTGAAAAATACCATTGGTAGCTTGATAGGGATTGCATTGAATCTATAGATTGCTTTGGGTAATATACTCATTTTCACTATATCAATTCTTCCAATCCATGAACATGGTACATTTCTCCATCTATTAGTGTCATCTTTGATTTCTTTCATTAGTGTTTTATAGTTTTCTATACATGTGTCTTTTGTTTCTTTAGGTAGATTTATTCCTAAGTATTTTATTCTTTTTGTTGCAGTGGTGAATTGAATTGTTTTCTTAATTTCTCTTTCTGTTTTCTCATTGGTAGTGCATAGGAATGCAAGGGATTTCTTTGTGCTAATTTTATATCCTGCAACTTTACTATATTCATTGATTAGCTCTAGTAATTTTCTGGTAGAATCTTTAGGGTTTTCTATGTAGAAGATAATGTCATCTGCACACAGTGAGAGTTTTACTTCTTCTTTTCCAGTCTGGATTCCTTTTATTTCCTTTTCTGCTCTGATTGCTGTGTCCAAAACTTCCAAAACTATGTTGAATAGTAGTGGTAAGAGTGGGCACCCTTGTCTTGTTCCTGACTTTAAGGGAAATGCTTTCAATTTTTCACCATTGAGGATCATGTTTGCTCTGGGCTTATCATATATGGCTTTTATTATGTTGAGGTATGTTCCTTCTATGCCTGCTTTCTGGAGGGTTTTTTAATCTGAATGGATGTTGAATATCTAAATGAATGTCAAAGGCTTTCTCTGCATCTATTGAGATAATCATATGTTTTTCATCTTTCAATTTGTTAATGTGGTGTATCACATTTATTGATTTGCAAATATTGAAGAATCCTTGCATCCATGGGATAAAGCCCACTTGGTCATGATGTATTAAGTTTTTAATATGTTGTTGGATTCTGTTTGCTAGAATTTTGTTAAGGATTTTTGCATCTATGTTCATCAGTGATATTGGCCTGTAGTTTTCTTTTTTTGTGGTATCTTTGTCTGGTTTTGGTATTAGGGTGATGGTGGCCTCATAGAATGAGTTTGGAAGTTTACCTTCCTCTGCAATTTTCTGGAAGAGTTTGAGTAAGATAGGTGTTAGCTCTTCCCTAAATTTTTGGTAGAATTCAGCTATGAAGTCATCTGGTCCTGGGCTTTTGTTTGTTGGAAGATTTTTGATTACAGTTTTGATTTCCTTGCTTGTGATGGGTTTGTTAAGATCTTCTATTTCTTCCTGGTTCAGTTTTGGAAAGTTATACTTTTCTAAGAATTTGTCCCTTTCTTCCAAGATGTCCATTTTATTGGCATCTAGTTGCTGATAGTAGTCTCTTATGATCCTTTGTATTTCTGTGTTGTCTGTTGCAATTTCTCCATTTTCATTTCTAATTTTGTTGGTTTGATTCTTCTCCCTTTATTTCTTGATGAGTCTGGCTAATGGTTTGTCTATTTTGTTTATCTTGTCAAAGAACTAGCTTTTAGCCTTGTTGATTTTTGCTATGGTCTCCTTTGTTTCTTTTTCATTTATTTCTGCCTAATTTTTATGATTTCTTTCCTTCTGATAACCCTGGGGTTCTTCATTTCTTCTTCTTCTAGTTGCTTTATGTGTAGAGTTAAGTTATTTATTTGATTTTTTCTCTTGTTTCTTGAGGTATGTTTGCATTGCTATGAACCTTCCCCTTAGCACTGCTTTTACTGAATCTCATAGGTTTGAGGTATTTGTGTTTTCATTTTCATTTGTTTCTATGCATATTTTGATTTCTTCTGTGATTTGCTGGTTATTCAGAAGTGTATTGTTTAGCCTCCATATGTTTGTATTTTTCATAGTTTTTTTCCCTGTAGTTGATATCTAATCTTACTGCATTGTGATCAGAAAAGATGCTTGAAATGATTTCAATCTTTTTTAATTTACCAAGGCTAGATTTATTGCCCAAGATGTGATCTATCCTGGAGAACGTTCTGTGTGCACTTCAGAAATAAGTGAAATTCATTGTTTTGTGGTGAAGTGTCCTATAGATATCAATTAGGTCTAACTGGTCCATTGTTATCATTTAGGGTGTGTTTCCTTGCTAATTTTCTGTTTAGTTGACCTATCCATAGGTGTGAGTCGGGTATTAAAGTCTCCCACTGTTCTTGTGTTACTGTTAATTTCCAATTTCATACTTGTTAGCATTTGCCTTACATATTGTGGTGCTCCTATGTTGAGTGTGTATATATTTATAATTGCTATATCTTCTTCTTAGATTGATCCTTTGGTCGTTATGTAGTGTCCTTCTTTGTCTCTTTTCATGGCCTTTATTTCAAAGTCTTTCTTATCTGATATGAGTATTGCTACTCCTGCTTTTTTTTATTTTTTTTGGTCTCCATTTGCGTGAAATATCTCTTACCAGCCCTTCATTTTCAGTCTGTATGCATGCACCAACAATAGATGGGTCTCTTGTAGAAAGCATATATAGGGGTCTTGTTTTTGTATCCATTCAGCCAGTCTTTCTCTTTTGGTTGGGGCTTTCAACCCATTTACATTTAAGATAATTATTGATAAGTATGATCCTGCTGCCATTTACTTTTTTTTTTTAAATTTTTTGCATTCGAGTTTATAAACCTTTTCTGTGTTTCCTGTCCAGAGAAGATCCTTTAGCATTTGTTGAAGAGCTGATTTGGTGGTGCTGAATTCTCCCAGCTTTTGCTTGTCTGTAAAGCTTTTGATTTCTCCTTCATATTTGAATGAGATCCTTGCTGGGTACAGTAATCTGGGTTGTAGGTTTTTCTCTTTCATCACTTTATGTTCTGCCATTCCCTTCTGGCCTGAAGAGTTTCTATTGAAAGATCAGCTGTTAACCTTATAGGTTAAGTTAACCTTATAGGAATCCCTTTGTGTGTTATTTGTTATTTTTCCCTTGCTGCTTTTAATATTTTTTATTTGTGTTTGATCTTTGTTAATTTGATTAATATGTGTCTTGGGGTGTTTTGCCTTGGGTTTATCCTGTTTGGAACTCTCTGGGTTTCTTGGACTTGGGTGGCTATTTCCTTCCCCATTTTAGGGAAGTTTTGACTATTATCTCCTCAAGTATTTTCTCACAGCCTTTCTTTTTTCTTCTTCTGGGACTCCTATGATTCGAATGTTGAGTCCTTTAACATTGTCTCAGAGGTCTCTGAGGTTGTCCTCGTTTCTTTTAATTCTTTTTTCCTTTTTTCCTCTCTGCTTCATTTATTTCCACCATTCTATCTTCCGCCTCACTTATCTCATCTTCTGCCTCAGTTATTCTACTGTTGTTTCCCTCCAGAGTGCTCTTGATCTCAGTTATTGCATTATTCATTATTGATTGACTCTTTTTTATTTCTCCTAGGTCCTTCTTAAACTTTTCCTGCATCTTCTCAATCCTTGTCTACAGATTATTTATCTGTAACTCCATTGTGTTTTCAAGATTTTGGATCATTTTTACTATCATTATTCTGAATTCTTTTTCAGGTAGACCACCTCCTCCTCTTTTGTTTGGTTAGGTGGGTGTTTACCATGTTCCTTTACCTGCTGAATATTTCTCTGCCTTTTCATCTTGTTTAGATTGCTGTGTTTGGGATGACCTTTCTGTATGCTGGAAGTTGGTGGTTCCTCTCTATTGTGGAGGTTCCTTCCTGTGGGTGGGTTTGGATGAGTGTCTTGTCAAGGTTTCCTGGTTAGGGAAGCTTGTGTCGGTGTTCTTGTGGGTGGAACTGGATCTCTTCTCTCTGGAGTGCAATGAAGTGTCCAGTAGTGAGTTTTGAGGTGTCTATGGGTTTGGTGTGACTTTTGGCCACCTGTATTTTAATGCTCAGGTTTATGTTCCTGTGTTGTTGGAGAATTAGCTTGATATGTCCTGATCTGAAACTTGTTGGCTCTTGGGCAGAGCTTGGTTTCAGTGTAGGTATGGAGGTTTTTGGATGAGCTCTTGTCAATTAATGTTCCATGGAGTCAGGAGTTTTTTGGTGTTCTCAAATTTTGGATTTAAGCCTCCTGCTTCTGGCTTTCAGTCTTATTCTTACAGTAGCCTTGAGAATTCTCCATCCATACAGCACTGATGATAAAACATCTAGGTTAATGGTGAAAAGATTCTCCACAGTGAGGGACAACCAGAGAAGTTCACAGAGTTACATGGAGAAGAGAAGAGGGAAGAAGGAGATAGAGGTGACCAGGAGGAGGAGAGAGGGAATCAAAAGGGGAGAGAGCAATCTAGCCAGCAATCAGTTCCCTATGTGTTCTCTACAGTCTGGAACACTTAGAGAGGTTCACGGAGTTACCTAGAAAAGAGAAGAGGGAAGAAGATAGAGGTGATCAGGAGGAGAAGAGGGGGAGTCAAAAGGAGAGAGGCCAATCTAGCCAATAATCAGTTCCTTAAGTGTTCTCCACAGCCCAGAACACCCAAAGAGATTCACAGAGTTAGGTAGAGAAGAGAAAGGGGAGGGAGGAGATAGAGGTGACCTGGGGGAGAAAAAGGAGAGTCAAAAGGGGAGAGAGCCACTAAGCCAGTAATCACACTCCTAAGTAAAAATGGGTACTGAAGATTAGATTCTTAAAGATGCAAAATTGATAACAAATACCAAAATGCAAAGATTAAAAATCTAGAGTAAATGTTCAGCTCAGTTCACTTCAGTGGCTCAGTCATGTCTGACTCTTTGCAACCCCATGAACCGCAGCATGCCAGGCCTCCCTGTCCATCACCAACTCCCGGAGTCCACCCAAACCAATGTCCATTCAGTCGGTGATGTCATCCAACCATCTCATCCTCTGTTGTCTCCTTCTCCTCCTGCCTTCAATCTTTCCTAGCATCAGGGTCCTTTCAAATGAGTCAGCTCTTCATATCAGGTGGCCAAAGTATTGGAGTTTAAGCTTCAACATCAGTCCTACCAGTGAACATCCAGGACTGATGTCCTTTAGGATGGACTGGTTTGATCTCCTTGCAGTCCAAGGGACTCTCAAGAGTCTTCTCCAATACCACAGTTCAAAAGCATCAATTCTTTGGTGCTCAGTTTTCTTTATAGTCCAACTCTCACATCCATACATGACCACTAGAAAAACCATAGCCTTGACTAGAAGGACCTCTGTTGACAAAGTAATGTCTCTGCTTTTCAATATGCTGTCTAGGTAGGTTATAACTTTCCTTCCAAGGGGTAAGTGTCTTTTAATTTCATGGCTGCAAAATCACCATCTGCAGAGATTTTGGAGCCCAGAAAAATAAAGTCAGCCACTGTTTCCACTGTTTCCCCATCTATATCCCATGAAGTGATGAGACCAGAGGCCATGAACTCAGTTTTCTGAATGTTGAGCTTTAAGCCAAATTTTCACTCCCCTCTTTCACTTTATCAAGAGTAAAAGTTAGACTCTCAAAAATACAATATTGAAAAAACAAAATCACAAAAATTACAAAAAATATATGTATGAAATTTGCTTTAAAAATAGGATTTTTTTTGCAAGGTTATATTAGGTTATAAAATGAATATTAAAGGAGTAATAAAGAACTTAAAAATAAAAAATTTTAAAAATTAAAAAATGATAATAGTAAAATATATCTAGGAATTTCTCTGGAGCTGTTGAGGGCAGTGTGGGGTCAGTTCAGTTTCAGATAGTTCCTTGTTCCAGCTTATACTTCTTCTCAAGGTCTATAGGCCCCTTCCAATGTAGTCAATGCTAACCATAGGGTTTTCATCTGCTGCACCTGTCACTTCCAAAGCAGTTCCCTCTTTGTTTATTTTGGCTTCCTCTGTTTGCAAGTCTCTTCAGTGTCTAATTTCCACCCTGACACAAGGGGGTGAAGGTGGTCACTTATTTAGGCTCACTTGTTCAGTTGTGCTGTGGGGATGGAGGAGCACTGCAGACAAATATCACTGGTTGTGTGGGGAGTGCTTGCAGTGTCTGGGCCACACTGGCTTTGGCCCCACTCATGGTGTGTGTGCTTGCCTGGTCTGCACTGCTCAGGCTCAAGGTTGCTCGGCAGGGAGACTGTCTAAAGAGGGCCCTGGGTTGTGTGCACTTCCCAGGTCTAAGCTGCTGGGGTTCAGGTTCTCAGGTACTCCAGAAAGGCACAGACTCTGTTCGGCCTGCATTTTGTGCCCTTTCCAAGTCTGAGCTGCTCAGATGACCATGTGCTTGGGAATGCACTATCCCAGGTGTGCAGTGCATCTTACCACCTCCCTCATCCCAGCCGCTTGGTTTCCTGGGTGCCCCGTGAGAACTGTGCCGTGTGTCTCCTCTGGAGAGCTGATCTCGGACTGCAACCCTCCTGGCAATGCCAACCGCCCAGGATCTCAGGAAGACTTGGTTAGCAACTGGGAGCCTGCTCACAGTTTGGTGGAGGGTGCTGTCTCTGGGGTAGAGATTGCCTCTCGCCTTCCAGCTCTGGCTGTAGCCCGCCTGCCTCTCTGCCTCCCGGTGGGGGGTTACGGCCAGTCCTGCAGCCAGCTAGCTCTGCTCTTGTGATTGCTCAATCCTTTGTTCTGTGAGCAGGCCAGGCAGTGCCTTAGAGCTTTTTGCAAGAAAATTCTCTCTCTCTCTCTCTTTTTTCCCCCCCTTTTTTTCTCTCTATGGCTAACCTACAGTTTGGGCTGCTATCTCATGTTAGCTCCCTCAGACTCTCCTCGGGGCATTCAGGCCCAGTCCTCACCCTAAGCATGCAACCTGCCCCTCCCTGTTCAGCCCCCACTTGCTGCTGGCGCACGCTAGGGTCTGGGCTATTTCTCCGCTGGGAGTTGCACTGAGGGGCGAATCTGTGTTTTCTTTCCTTTCTTTTTTTTTTTCTTCCGGTTCTGTTGTCCTCTGAGATTCCAAAACTCCCCACAGACCTGCTGATGAAAGGGTTTCCTGGTGTTTGGAAACTTCTCCTTCACAACTCCCTCCCTGTGGTGGGTCTTTGTCCCTAATTCTTTGTCTCTCTTTTTATCTTTTGTATTTTGTCTTACCTCCTTTCAAAGAGAATGGGCTGCCTTTCTGCATGTCTGGTGTCGTCCGCCAGTGCTCAGAAGTTGTTTTGTAGAATTTGCTCAGCGTTCAAATGATTTTTTGATGAATTTATGGGGGAGAAAATGGTCTCCCTGTCCAATTCCTCTGCCATTTTAAGACTGCCCAGATTGATTATATTCTCTGCAGCCAAAGATGATGATGCTCTATACAGTCAGCAAAAACAAGACCGGGGGCTGACTGTGGCTCAGATCATGAACTCCTACTCCTTATTGACAAATTTAGACATAAATTGAAGAAAGTAGGGGAAACCACTAGATCATTCAGGTATGACCTAAATAAAATCCCTTACAATGACACAGTGGGGCTGACAAATAGATTCAAGGGATTAGATATGATAGAATGACTGCCTGATGAACTATGGAAAGAGGTTCATGACATTGTACAGGAGGGAGTGATCAAGTCCATCCCCAAGAAAAAGAAATGCAGAAGGAAAAATGGCTGTCTGAGGAAACCTTACAAATAGCTGTGAAAAGAACAGAAGCAAAAAGCAAAGGAGAAAAGGAAAAATATACCCATTTGAATGCAGAGTTCCAAAGAATAGCAAGGAGAGATACAAAAGTCTTCCTCAGTGATCACTGCAAAGAGATAGAGGAAAAGAATAGAATGGGAAAGACTTCAAGAATATTAGAGATACCAAGGGAACATCTCATGCAAAGATGGGCTCAATAAAGGACAGAAACTTTATGGACCTAACAGAAGAAGAAGATATTAAGAAGAGGTGGCAAGAATACACAAAGAACTGTACAAAAAGATCTTCACAACCCAGATAATCATGATGGTGTGATCACTCACACTCACCTAGAGCCAGACATCCTGGAATGTGCAGTGAAGTGGGCCTTAGGAAGCATCATTACAAACAAAGCTAGTGGGGGTTATGGAATTCCAGTTGAGGTATTTCAAATCCTAAAAGATGATGCTGTGAAAGTATTGCACTCAATATGCCAGCAAATCTGGAAAGCTCAGCAGTGGCCACAGGACTGGAAAAGGTCAATTTTAATTACAATCCTCAAGAAAGACAATGCCAAAAATGCTCAAACTACCACACGATTGCACTCATCTCATATGCTAGTAAAGTAATGCTCAAAATTCTCCAAGCCAGGCTTCAACAATACATGAACCATGAACTTCCAGATGTTCAAGCTGGATTTAGAAAAGGCAGGAGGAGTCAGAGATCAAATTGTCAACATCCACTGGATCATGAAAGAAGCAAGAGAGTTCCAGAAAAACATCTATTTCTGCTTTATTGACTATACAAATGTCTTTGACTGTGTAGATCACAATAAACTCTGGAAATTTTTGAAAGAGATGGAAATAACAGACCACCTGACCTGCCTCTAGAGAAATCTGTATGCAGGTCAGGAAGCAATAGAACTGGACTTGGAACAACAGACTGATTCCAAATAGGAAAAGGAGTACATCAAGACTGTATATTGTCACCCTGCTTATTTGACTTATATGCAGAGTATATCATGAGAAATGCTGGACTGGATGAAGCACAAGCCGGAATCAAGATTGCTGGGAGACATATCAATTACATCAGATATGCAGATGACACCACCCTTAAGGCAGAAAGTGAAGAAGAACTAAAGAGCCTCTTGATGAAAGTGAAAGAGAAGAGTGAAAAAGTTGACTTAAAACTCAACATTCAGCAAACAAAGATCATGGTACCCGGTCCCATCACTTCATGGCAAATAGACGTAGAAACAGTGGAAACAGAGGCTGACTTTATTTTTTAAGGCTGCAAAGTCACTGGAGATGGTGACTGCAGCCATGAAATTAAACGAAGTTTACTCTTTGGAAGAAAAGTTATGACCAAGCATATTAAAATGCAGAGACATTACTTTGCCAACAAAGGTCCATCTAGTTAAGGCTATGGCTTTTCCAATAGTCATGTATGGATCTGAGAGTTGGACTACAAAGAAAGTTGAGCACAGAAGAATTGATGCTTTTAAACTATGGTGTTGGAGAGGACTCTTGAGAGTCCCTTGGACTGCAAGGAGATCCAACCAGTCCATCCTAAAGGACATCAGTCCTGAATATTCATTTGAAGGACTGATGTTGAAGCTGAAACTCTAATACTTTGGCCACCTGATATGAAGAACTGACTCATTTGAAAAGACCCTGATGCTGGGCAAGTTTGAAAGAGGGAGGAGAAGGGGACAACAGAGGATGGGATAGTTGGATGGCATCACTGACTCAATGAACATGAGTCTGAATAAACTCCAGGAGTTGGTAATGGAGTGCTGCAGTCCATGGGGTCGCAAATCGTCAGACACAAGTGAGCGACTGAAATGAACTGAACTGAACTGAAGTACAGCTTGTCTACCTTCAGCCATCCTACCACTAGGATTCCTCATGCTCTTCTCCTTACTTTAGGTCTGAAACTATAACCCTTATTCAACAAAAGTTCTATGGAAGATTTTAATTTCATATTTTATAAATACATACCTTTTTAAGTTTAATTTTTAATTTATATTGGAGTATAGTTGATTTACAGTGTTATGTTAGTTTTAGGTATACAGCTAAGTAATTCAACTTGCATATACATATGTCCATTCTTTTTCATATTTTTTTTCCTGCATAGATTATTACAGAATATTGAGTAGAGTTCTCAGTACTATACAGTAGGTCCTTGTTGATTATCTATTTTATATATACCTGATGTGAAGAACTGACTCATTGGAATAACCCTGATGCTGGGAAAGATTGAAGGCAGGAGGAGAAGAGGATGAGATAGTTGGATGGCATCACCATCTCAACGGACATGAGTTTGAGCAGACTCTGGGAACTGGTGATTGACAGGAAAGCCTGGTGCTGCAGTCCACAGGGTTGCAAAGAATTGAACATGACTGAGTGATTTAAATGACTGACCGAGTGTGTGTATGTTAATCCTAAACTCTTAATTTATCCCTTTATCACACATTTGCTTTCTGACTCTATTTTTGTTTTATAATTAAATTTATTTGTGTCATTTTTAAAATTATATTATATACATAAGTGATATCATATAATAATATCTGTCTCTGACTTACTTCACTTAGTATTATAATCTCTAGATCCAACCATGTTGCAGCAAATGGCATTATTTTATTCTATTTTATGGCTGAGTAATATTCCATTATATTTATTTACCACATTTTCTTTACACATTCTTTTATTGATAGACATTTAGGTTGTTTCCATGTTTTGGCTATTGTAAATAGTGCTTCAGTGAACATTTGTGGTACATGTATCTTTTTGAATTATAGTTTTCTCTGCATGTTATACCCAGCAGTGGGGTTGCTAGATCATATGGTAGTTCTATTTTTAGTTTTTTAAAGACCTCCATACTGTTCTCCATAATTGGTTGTGCCAATTCACATTCCTACCATCAGTGTAGGAGGATTCCCCTTTCTCTATACCCTCCCTAGCATTTATTGTTTGTAGACTTTTTGACGATGGCCATTCTGACTGGTATGAGGTATACTTCATTGTAGCACTGATTTGCATTTCTTTAATAATTAGTGATGCTGAGCATCTATCATTTAGGTCTTCTGTATTTTTTTTGATACATGTATATATATAATATTGATATATTATAAATTTATATATATATATATAATATTGATTTTTACAGTCATGTTTATATTTAAGGACTTAGAAGAACCATGCCTGGACATTCAGAATTTTACAACTGTCAAAAAATAGTAACAGTTTTCTTACATTTTCTTCAACATCAATCAAGCTTCATTAACTATTGTTTATTCAATGCATACTGTGTGTCAGACACTGTGTTAGAAATTTGAGAAAGCATTATCTTATTAACTACTAATACTGTAAAATAAAGGCAATTATAATTTTCCTTTCATAAATTGGAAATTTGAAGTCACACAATTAATCTTTGTAAAACCAAGGTTCAAATACAGATTTGCCTACTTCCAAAGCACATGTTCTTCTAAAGAAACACTTTTTAACTTTGTATTTTGATATAACTTTAGACTTAAAAGTTACAAAAGAGTATACAATGTTTTATATATCCTCTTGCTGATTCTTCTGAAGTTATCTCGCATTAAGTATAGATTGACTACTGCAACCAGAAAATTAATGTTCACACAATATTATTTATTAATCTATAGACTTTTTTTCAAATTTTCCCCATTTCCCCACTAATGTCTTTTTTCTTGTTCACAATCCAATACAGAATCCTACCTTACTTTTGGTGTCGTATATCCTTAGTCTTCTCCAGTATGCAACAATCCCCAGTTCTTTGTCTTTAAATACCTCAACACTTTTAAAAAGAATATTGATCATTTTGTGGGTAAAATGTTCTACCATTTGGGTTTGTCGATGTTTTCTCTTAGTTAAGGTTATGCATTTTCAACAAGAATGTACCAGAAGTGATGTGTCCTCAGTGTGTTATATTAGAGGGTACTTGAAATCAATACTATGTATTACTATGTATTACAAAGTAGAAATTTACTTTCCTACATTGTTTTTTAATTGTGTGACAATATTAATGAACTATAATCCAGCATCACAAATCTGACAGGTGAGAAAATCTAAACAGTTCAAAATGTGTCATATTATATCATTTGATAGAAATCTCATTGGCTTCCAAGGGGCCATGATTCATTTGAAGATTCTTTAAATCCTTAACCCAATTAGCACTGAGTCTGTGCATGGAGGAATACTGATAAATGTTCTATAATCAGCTTTCTGAAAGAGAAAAAGCTCTTATTTGAAGCATTTGCTAATTCTGTGCTATAAATGCTCCCACCATAACCCATTTCAAGATACTAGTGTTAAGTCTCTGAACTCAGAGCTGGGAGGAGATACACACAAAATCAATTTTTAGGATCTGGTGCAAGCAGACTCTAGCACACCATTGGAACAATATATATTTATAGATGCATTTTTTTGATTCTATGATGCAGTTAGTAGAAGAAGGGAACACATACATAAAGACAGGGCAAAATTTAAAATATTTAAAGGATAGAATTACCTACCATAAAAGACAAATTTAGTGATTCATAGAGTCATCCTTAAGAATTAGGACAAACTAATAATGATAGCAACAACAATAATAATAACCTGTTGTCTTTGCCTCACATCTTTAAGGAGTAGAGTTATTTGATTCAGAGTCTTAAAGGATGTCATTTTAAGTCGCCCCATTTCTAGGTGTTACTAAAAATAACTTCAAAAACACAGGATGAGATAGTGCTTGAATAAGAGTCAGAAAACATCCTCTGCCTTACCTCAATTAATTTTGGTGACACAATATTTCCTTAACTCCTCATTCACTAGGATACCATTAAATTGGGTATCAGTTCAATAATTTACTCTTGTCTTCCTTACCTCTTATTTTACTAATGAAGTCACAGCTAATCTTGTACAGGCTATTGGCAGGAGACTCACAAATGCCAATTTCATTATTAATTGAAAACTACTTTTAAACATATCCCATAGTACAAATTTGGCTTAAAACACTTCCAAATTAAAATTTTTTGCATGCTACTGTAAAAGAAGAAACACACACTCCCACATTGAAAGACTGCTTTCAGATATTGGATTTACTAATCAAACTTTAAGTGTATTTTAAAACAGCTGACAGGTAACATTAGCATCCCATACTTTTTCTATACAGATTCCAATATTCATTTAAAGAAATCAAGTCCACGTAAAAGTTTCTTTTTCCCAGTATTTCATTATCTCTATGTTGATTTAAAAGTTATAATATTTTATTCACATTGCAAAGGACAGAATGGCCTCCCAAAGATATCCACAGCCTAATCTCCAAAACCTACCTGGAAAAAGGACTTTGTGGATGTGATTAAGTTAAGGACATTGAGAAGGGGAGATTACCCTGAATTATCTGTGTGGGCCTATTATAATCACAAGAATTGCTACAAATCAGAGGCAGGAGGGTTTTGGAGTCAAAGAAGGAGCTCTAACAGTGGAAGCAGAGTTCAGAGTAATGTGGACACAAACCAAGGAATGCAGGCAGTCTTGAGAAGTCAGACAAAGCTAGAAATTAATAAGAGAATTCAGAAAGTCTGTGAAAATATGTTCTTCTGAAATTTGTTAGCCAGTGATGAACATCCTGGGATACACACGCACTTACGCACACACACACACATAAGATTCCAAATGAGAAAAGGAAAGAATCCCTTTTGGGAACAGGCTCCAGAGGAACTCAGCTCTTCTGACACCTTCATTTTTAGCCCCATAAGAACCAGTTTAGACTTTTGACCTCTTGCACTGTAGGATAAAAATGTATGGTATTTGAAGTCACTACATTTGTGGTAGTTAATAAGTATCAGTAGGAAACTATATATGCACATAACACATACTTTTGTGGGATAAACTTTATTCCTCTATTTTATGACCCATTTTAGCCTCCACCTTCCTCAACTTTCTGTTTTCTCATTCAATATGTAAGACCTTTCAGGGGAAATAAATGTATATATTTATAGGCTTGATGTTCAAAGTGAAACTAGTCATTATTGCATATACCTAAAATAAATATTCCATTTGAAAGCATAGTAAAGTGTATCTTCAAAATATTTTCAACCATCATTTTGATGAAAAAGAAGCCCTTTCTTAGAAAAATTATGCTCATATAATTAATAGCTTTTTGTGTCAAAATGTGCAATTACTTTAAATGTTTTTGCTCTGAAAAAAAGAAAACAACTTATTACTTTGTGGTTCATTTGTATTGACAAATGACAGAAAAAAAGTGCTTTGGGGGAATGAACAAGATGGCAGAAGAGTAGGTGGATGTAGAGTACATCTCTCTCCATGGATAATCAGGGATATAACTTCAGACACAGAAGTCCATGCAGAACACCAGCTGAGAGCAGAAAGGAGTACCTGACCAGCGGAAAAGAATATGTAGAACCACGCAAAACTCAGTGGGATGAAGGAGCTAGGGGGGAAAACAGGAGTGTTAGTAGGACTGGACCTGCCTTCAGTGGGTCGGGGAAGGGAAGCAGGGGTCTGATTCCCACATCGGGGCAACTGTCTGAGTCAGAGGAGAAACATTTAAGTCTGAGAGTGAAACAGCTGATCTGTATCAGCCTAAATGGAATGAGATTCAGACAGTCCTTGCCACAGCCATACATACCCCAGGCAGACACTCGGGCCCTCTAGAAGGTGCAGCTGCTGGGAGGTGGAGTTTGGGGACTGTGGAGCAATCCCAGGGCGAGGGCTGCTGTTGACTGTGGAAATATGGATCAAGGGGGTGTGAGGGAGGAGATTTTTGGTGGGAAATGCCTGCTTCCAGGCAGCCATGGAAGCAAGGCAATACTGCTGAGTCATGTGTAGGGGTGGAGCCATCACCATAGCCTCTACTCCCCACATGCCAGCATCAGCAGCTGAGCAAGAGAGAGGCTGGCCCATCAAATGCCTGACGCAGTGAACTGCAGAGTAGGACCCCAGCCAGCAGGGCCCCTCTCTGTGCCTGATGAGCCTAACAACAGAGATGGTCCCCAGGCAAGGGAGCCTTCTAAGAGACTGAACGGGCGGTGCTATGGAGAAAGACTGGCCAAAGATGCCTTCTGATCGCTAGCTACAAGAGGTTCGGAAAAAGACTCTGATAGGACCGTAATTCCTGCGGCAGAGAAAGTCCATGTGCCTGCACACTTGGAGCCACCAGGGTCCCCGCATACCAAGCAGCTGTGCCACTTTCATGCTCAACCCTCACTGGGGCAGAGCTGCCACAGGCAAAAAAAGTCTTGTGTCTGTGCATGCGGGTCGCTTCAGTCGGGTCCAACTATTCACGACCCTGTGGACTGTGGCCTGACAGGCTTCTCCTGTCAGGAGGGTTCTCATGGCAAGAATATTGGAGTGTATTGGCCAATATTGGTTGTCATACCCTTCTAGAGCATGCTATTTCCTGCTGCCCCAGCTGCCAACTCCCCTGAGTACCTGGTGCTGCCAGAACCCCTGCAACAAGCAGCTGACCACCTCCACACCTGGCCCTCACTTGGGCAAACCCAAGCCCTCCAGAGCAGCCACAGGAGCAAACCCCAGTGGACGACCCGCATGCAGGGGTGGAAATAAAACCCCAAGTGAAACTCAGGGGCAGTGTGGCTAAGGAGGAAGACCCAAAGCCTTCCCACCAGCTGTACAAGATGCAGATCCACTAGGCAGACTCTGAGTCTATGGAATATATAAAAGAACATTGAGAGCTCCCACAAAAGAAAATGCGCCTGATAGCTGTGGACATTGGAGGCGAGAACACACAGGAGTAGGACCAGAATAGAATCTGAGCTGCCCCCACAGCAGGTCCAGAGACCAGCACAGTGTTGGAGGGCACCCTTTTTTTCTTTTCTTTTCTCCCTCTCTGTTGTAGTTATTGATTTTATTGGCACTATGAGATCTAATTATGTTGAGCTTTTTTTCCCCTCAGTCATATTTTTTATTGTTGATATAAACCTCTGCCTCTATGTTGGGCTTTTGTAATTCTATGTAATTTTCCTTTTCTTCCTTCTTCCTTTTTTTTTTCTTTTCTCTTTTTCAATTTTAATTTTTTAAAACCTATTGTTATTTTCTCTACATTTATTCCTTTGTTTGCTTTTCCTACTGTTCTTTTCCCCTTGCAGTTAATCTTTAATGTATGTCTTCTTTATTTATGTCTGTTTAACTTTGCATATATATTCTTTCTTTCTTTCCTTTCCTCTCAACATACTTGTTGGGAGAAGGAAATGGCAACCCACTCCAGTATTCTTGCCTAGAGAATCCTGTGGACAGAGGAGCTTAGTGGGCTGCTGTCCATAGGGTCGCACAGAATCGGACATGATAGAAGAGACTTAGCATGCATGCATGCACTGGAGAAGGAAATGGCAACCCACTCCAGTATTCTTGCCTGGAGAATCCTGTGGACAGAGGAGCTTAGTGGGCTGCTGTCCATAGGGTTGCACAGAATCGGACATGATAGAAGAGACTTAGCATGCATGCATGCACTGGAGAAGGAAATGGCAACCCACTCCAGTATTCTTGCCTGGAGAATCCTGTGGACAGAGGAGCTTAGTGGGCTGCTGTCCATAGGGTTGCACAGAATCGGACATGATAGAAGAGACTTAGCATGCATGCATGCACTGGAGAAGGAAATAGCAACCCACTCCAGTGTTCTTGCCTGGAGAATCCAAGGGACAGAGGAGCCTGGTGGGCTGCCGTCTGTGGGATCGCACAGAGTCAGACACGACTGAAGTGACTTAGCAGCAGCAACATACTTGTTAGTTCTGTTTTCATTACTTTATTTCCCACTTGGCACCTCACTTTAGTTTTGTTTTTTAGTTTGTCCTTTAGTTAGTTTTGTTCTTAACTGGTAGATATAATTTTTGGTTTCCTTTGTTCACTGGGTCAATGTATTCTACTTTATTTTAGTTGGACTGTTTTGATTTTGCTTATGGGTGTATAAGTGTATATTCAGTCACACTTTTTATTGTTATAAACCACTTCCTCTACGTTGAGCTTTTGCAGTTCTGTGGAATTTTCCTTTTTCTTTTCTTTTCTTTCTTCTTCCTTTCTTTTTCTTTTCTCTTTTTATAATTTAACTTTTTAAAACCTTTACTTTTTTCTACATTTATTCCTTTGTTTGCTTTTGCTACTGTTCTTTTCCTCTTGCAATTAATCTTTAATGTATATATAAATCTTCTTTATCTACCGATATTTAACTTTACTTATCTATTCTTTCTTTCTTTCCTCTATTTCCTTTCCTCTCAACATATTAGTTACCTTTGTTTTTATTGCTTTATTCCCCACTTGGCACCTTGCTTTAGTTTTGTTTTCCAGTTTGTGCTTTAGTTAGTTTTGTTCTTAACTGGTAGATATAATTTTTGATTTCCTTTGTTTGCTGCATTAATCTACTGTACTTTATTTTTGTTGGACTGATTAAATTTTGCTTATGGGTGTATATGTTTATATTTATATTCCATTATTTTAATTATTGTTTGCCTGATTTTGTAACTTCCATTTGGCTGGGGTTTATCTTTGGTTTCTTGTTTTTGGGTATTGGTTTTAATCTCACTTAATGCCATAACAAAACACTTTGTTTTGGTTTTGGCCCTGACCAGAGATCAAGCCCTGAGCCTTTGGAGTGGAAGCATTGACTCCAAACAAAGCAAAACAAAAACTCAGCACAAATCTCACCCTATACGAAGCTTACACAAACAACTGGACCAACCTTAGGAGGGCAGAAACCAAAAGGAAGAAAGAATTCAACCTTGAAGCCTTGGAAAAGGAGACCTCAAACACAATAAGTTTAAAAAAAAATAATGAAATGGCAGAGAAATACTACACAAATGAAGGAACAAACTAGAAACACAGAAGTCCAAATAAATGAAGAGGAAATAAGCAAACTACCTGAAAAAGAATTCAGAATAATATAGTAAAGATAAAAAAAACCCTTGAAAATAGAATAAAGAAAATGCAAGAATCAATTATAAAGACCTAGAAGACTTAAAGAATAAACATGCAAACAACACAATTACTGAAATTTAAAATATTCTAGAAGGAATCAATAGCAGAATATCTGAAGCAGAAGAATGAATCAGTGAGCTGGAAGATAAAATGGTGGAAATAACTAAGGAAGAGCAAAATAAAGTAAAAAGAATGAAAAGAACTGAGGATAGTTTCAGAGACCTCTGGGATAATATCAAACATACCAACATTCAAATTATAGGGGTCCCAGAAGAAGATAAAAAGAAAGGGTATGAGAAAATTTTTGAAGAGATTATAGTTGAAAATGTCCCCAACATGGAAAAGGAAATAGTCAATCAAGTCCAAGAGGTGCAAAGTGTCCCATACAGGGTAAACCTAAGGTGAACATGCCAAGACACATACTAATCAAACTAACAAAGATTAAACTCAAAGAAAGAATAATAAAAGCAACAAGGGAGAAACAACAAGTAACATACAAGGGAAACCCCATACACTTAACAGCTGGTCTTTCAGCAGAAACTCTGCAGGCCAGAAGGGAATGGCAGGATATATTTAAAGTATTGAAAGGGAAAAATCTACAACCAAGATTACTGTACCCAGTAAGGATCTCAGTCAACACTGATGGAGAAATAAAAAGCTTTTCAGACAAACAAAAGTTAAGAGAATTCAGTACCACCAAACCAGCTTTACAGCAAATGTTAAAGGGACTTATATAATCAAGAAATACAAGGGAAGAAAAATATCTACAAAATCAACCCCAAACAATTAAGAAAATGGCAATAGGAACATATATATCAATAATTACTTTAAATGCAAACAATTAAATGATCCAACCAAAAAGCAAAGGCTGGCTGAATGGATACAAAAACAAGGTCCATATATATGCTGTCTACAAGAAACCCACTTCAGACCTAAAGATACATAGAGACTGGAAGTGAGAGGATGGAAAATTATATTCTATGAAAATGGGAAGCAAAAGAAAGCTGGAGTAGCAATCCTCATATTAGACAAAAAAGATGTTAAAATAAAGATTATGAGAGATAAGGAAGGGCACTACATAATGATCAAGGGATCAGTCCAAGAGGAAGACATAACAATTGTAAATATCTATTCACCCAACACAGGAGCACCTCAATACATAAGAAAAACACTAACAGGTATAAAAGGAGAAATTGACAGTAACACAATAATAGTAGGAGACTTTAACACCCCACTCACACCAATGGACAGATTATCAAAACAGAAAATTAATAAGGAAAACATGGGTCTTAACTGATACATTAGATGAGATGTATCTCATTGATATCTTCAGTACATTCCATCCAAATGCAGAATACAGCTTCTTCTCAAGTGCACATGGAACATTCTTCAGGATAGACCACATCTTGCATCACAAATGGAACCTCAGTAAATTTAAGAAAATTGAAATTGTATCAAGCATCTTCTCTGACCACAATGCTATGAGACTAGATATCAATTACAAGAAAAAGACTGTAAAAAACACAAACACATGGGGATTAAACAATATGTTTCTAAATAACCAACAGGTTACTGAAGAAATCAAAAGGGAAATCAAAAAATTTCTAGAAACAAGTGACAATGAAAACACGACAACTCAAAACCTATGGGATGCAGCAAAAGCAGTTCTAAGACAGAAGTTTATAGCAATACAATCCTACCTCAAGAAACAAGAAAAACATTGAATAGACAACCTAACTTTACACCTAAAACAATTGGAAAAAGAACAACCTCCCCAAATTAGTAGAAGGAAAGAAATCATAAAGACCCAAGAAGAAATAAATGAAAAAGAAATGAAAGAAACAATAGTAAAGATTAATAAAACTAAAATCTGGTTTTTTAAGAAGATAAACAAAATTGAGAAACCTTTAGCCAGACTCATCATGAAAAAAGGAGAGAAGAATCAAATCAAAAAATGGAGAAACAAGTTAGAAACAAACAACAAATCAACAAATTAGAAATGAAAATGGAGAGGTTATAACAGGGAATGCAGAAATACAAAGGATTAATAGACTATTATGAGCAACTATATGGCAATAAAATGGATAACCTGGAATAAATGGACAGATTCTTAGAAAAGGTCAATCGTCCAAGACTGAACCAGGAAGAAATAGAAATTATGAACAACCCAATTACAAGCACTGATATTGAAGCTGTGATAAAAAATCTCTCTAAAAACAAAAGCCCAGGACCAGACAGCTTCACAGGAGAATTCTATCAAACATTTAGAGAAGAGCTAATGCCTATCCTTCTAAAATTCTTTCAAAAAATTGCAGAGGAAGGAACATTTCCAAATTCATTCTACAAGGTCAGCATCACCCTGATACCAAAGCCAGACAAAGACAACACAAAAAAAGAAAACTACAGGCCAATATCACTGATGAACATAGATGCAAAAATCCTCAACAAAATTTTAGC
The DNA here is from genome assembly GCF_023699985.2 of Odocoileus virginianus. NCBI lineage: Eukaryota > Metazoa > Chordata > Mammalia > Artiodactyla > Cervidae > Odocoileus > Odocoileus virginianus. Next base: position 21,437,218 of record NC_069679.1, read on the forward strand.
AAACAGAATTCAGCAACACATCAAAAAGCTCATACACCATGACCAAGTTGGGTTTATTCCAGGGATGCAAATATTCTTCAATATATGCAAATCAATCAATGTGATATACCATATTAACAAATTGAAAGATTAAAAACTAGTTTTTATCACAGATGCAGAAAAAGACTTTGACAAAATTTATCACCCATTTAGAATTAAAACTCTTAAAAAAAATGGGCTTAGAAGGAACCTACCTCAACATAGTAAAAGCCATATATGATAAGCCTACAGCAAGCATTATTCTCAATGGTGAAAAACTGAAAGCATTCCCCCTAAGTTCAGGAACAAGATAAGGGTTCCACTCTCACCACTATTATTCATCAGTTTTGGAAGTCCTAGCTACAGCAATCAGAGAAGAAAAAGAAATAAAAGGAATCCAGATTGGAAAAGAAGAAGTAATGCTCTCGTTGTTTGCAGATGACATGATGCTGTACATAGAAAACCCTAAAGATAGTATCAGAAAATTGCTAGAGCTAATCAGTAAATTTAGTAAAGTTGCAGTATACAAAATGAATGCACAGAAATCACTTTATATATACTAACAATGAAAATCAGAAAGAGAAATTAAGGAATCAATCCCATCCACTGTTGCAACAAAAACAATAAAATATCTCAGAATAAACTTACCTAAGGAGACAAAATAACTGTACACAGAAAGTTATAAGACACTGATGAAAGAAATCAAAGATGACATAAATAGATGGAGAAATATTCCATGTTCCTGGGTAGGAAGAATCAATTATGTGAAAATGACTATACTACCAAATGCAATCTACAGATTCAATGCAATCCCTATCAAATCACCAATGGCATTTTTCACAAAACTGGAACAAAAAATTTCACAGTTCATATGGAAACACAAAAGACCCTGAATAGCCAAAGCAGTCCTGAGAAAGAAAAATGGAGCTGGAGGAATCAACCTTCCTGACTTCAGAATACACTACAAAGTTACAGTCATCAAGACAGTGTGGTACTGGCACATAAACAGAAATATAGTCCAATGGAACAAGATAAAAAGCCCAGAAATAAACCCATGCACCTATGGGTGCCTTATTTTTTACAAAGGAGGCAAGAATATACACTGGGGAAAAGACAGCCTCTTCAATAAGTGGTGCTGGGAAAACTGGACAGCTACATGTAAAAGAATGAAATTAGAATACTTCCTAACACCATACACAAAGATAAACTCAAAATAGATTAAAGACCTAAATGTGAGACCAGAAACTATAAAACTCTTAGAGGAAAACATAGGCAGAAAACTCGATGACATAAATCAAAACAAGATCCTCTATGACCCACCTCCCAGAGCAATGGAAATTTTTTTAAAAAATTTTTCTTAAATTTAAAAGCTTTTGCACAGCAAAGGAAACTATAAGCAAGGTGAAAAGACAACCCTCAGAATAGGAGAAAATAATAACAAATGAAACAACTGACAAAGGATTAATTTCCAAAATATACAAGCAAGTCATACAACTCAACACCAGAAAAGCAACCCAATCAAAAAGTGGGAAAAGACCTATACAGACATCTCTCCAAAGAAGACGTGCAGATGGCTAACAAACACATGAAAAGATGCTCAACATCACTCCTTATTAGAGAAATGCAAATCGAAGCTACAATGAGATATTACCTCACAGCAGTCAGCATGTCCATCATCAAGAAGTCTATAAACAATAAATGCTGGAGAGGGTGTGGAAAAAAGGGAATGCTCTTGTACTGTTGATGGGAATGTAAATTGATACAGCCACTATGGAAGATGGTATGGAGAGTCCTTAAAAAACCTAGGAATGAAACCACCATATAACCCAGCAATTGTACTCCTAGGCATATACCCTGAGAAAACCAAAATTGAAAAAGACACATGTATCACATTGCTCATTGCAGCACTATTTACAATAGCTAGAACATGGAAGCAACCTAGATGTCCATGGTCAGATGAATGGATAAAACAGCTGTGGTACATATACACAATAGATTATTACTCAGCCATAAAAAAGGAATGCATTTCACTCAGTTCTAATGAGGTGGATGACCTAGAGCCTATTATACAGAGTGAAATAAGTCAGAAAGAGAAAGATAAATATTGTATTCTAACACATATATATGGAATCTAGAAAAATGGTACTGAAGAATTTATTTACAGGACAACAATGGAGAAACAGACATAGAAAATAGACTTATGGACATGGGGAGAGGGGAGGAGAGGGTGAAATGTATGGAAAGAGTAACATGGGAACTTATATTACCATATGTAAAATAGATATCCAGTGGGAATTTGCTGTATGTCTCAGGAAACTCAAACACGGGCTCTGTACCAATCTAAAGGTGTGGAATGGTGATGGAGATGGGAGGGAGTTTCAAAGAGAAGGGGCTATACCTATACATATGTCACCCTGCTTATTTAACTTGTATGCAGAGTAACGTTTCATGAGAAATGCTGGGCTGGAAAAAGCACAAGCTGGAATCAAGATTGCCAGGAGAAATATCAATAACCTCAGATATGCAGATGACACCACTTTTATGGCAGAAAGTGAAAAGGAACTAAAAAGCCTCTTGATGAAAGTGAAGGAGGAGAGTGAAAAAGTTGGCTTCAAGCTCAACATTCAGAAAACTAAGATCATGGTATCTGGTCCCATCACTTCATGGGAAATAGATGGGGAAACAGTGGCTGACTTTATTTCTTGGGTTCCAAAATCACTGCAGATGGTGTCTGCAGCCATGAAATTAAAAGACACTTATTCCTTGGAAAGAAAGTTATGACCAACCTAGACAGCATGTTAAAATGCAGAGACATTACTTTGCCAACAAAGGTCCGTCTGGTCAAGGCTATGGTTTTTCCAGTGGTCATGTATGGATGTGAGAGTTGGACTGTGAAGAAAGCTTAGCGCTGAAGAATTGATGCTTTTGAACTGTGGTGTTGGAGAAGACTCTTGAGAATCCCTTGAACTGTGAGATCCAACTGGTCCATCCTAAAGGAGATCAGTCCTGAGTGTTCATTGGAAGGACTGATGCTGAAGCTGAAACTCCAGTACTTTGGCCACCTCATGTGAAGAGTTGACTCATTGGAAAAGACCCTGATGCTGGGAGGGATTGGGGGCAGGAGGAGAAGGGGATGACAGAGGATGAGATGGCTGGATGGCATCACCGACTCAATGGGCATGAGTTTGAGTAAACTCCAGGAGTTGGTGATGGACAGGGAGGCCTGGCGTGCTGTGATTCATGGGGTCGCAAAGAGTCGGACACGACTGAGCAACTGAACTGAACTGATGGCTGATTCACATTGAGGTTGGACAGAAAACAACTAAATTCTGTAAAGCAATTATCCTTCAATTAAAAAATATATTTTTTAAAAAGTGCTTTGGTGTTGGAACTCTCTTAGCTGACACTGTCTCTATGAAAGAGTAAAAATTAATTATAACCTTAAAGTCCTACAGGATTTTGAAGTACTCTCTGAATTAAGGTTTGTTTAAATTTTCTAATGATGTTAAATATATTTTTTCGAGTTTTGAATTCTTAAAATTAGAAACCAAAAAACAAAATTAATCAAAATGCTCTTTTCCTTCATCAAAAATAAAGTATGATGAGTTAAGTTTTAAAACCTTTTTCTGTTTAAAGAATTAAGGCCTAATTTTCATTGTAGGTAGTATATACCTGACCTAAATACAAGTAACTATATAGCATAGAAAGAACCATGATCTAGGAGTTAGATTCAAGTCCCAGATTAGTATATGACTTTGGCAAACCATTAAATAGTCCCTAATACCATTACATTTCTAGTATTACTTGCCCTAGCTATCTTTTAGGAAGTGAGATGCTATAAGTTTAAAGCATACATTATAGGCTAAATTACTATTCAGGAGAAATGTATAACTCAAGAAGGATTCTGAAATATTCCATAGCATTATAATATCTGGAAGTAAAATGTCCCCAAAATTCTTTCGTTTTCTCACTTGGAATCATATAAGTGTGGTATGTGTGTGTGTATGCATGTGTGTATCATAGCTTATTCATCACTGGCTAACAAATTTCAGAAGAACACAGATTTTTGCAATAATTACAGATATTAAACTGTAGGTAAATTATTTAAGACTATTTTTTCAAAGTTAAGAAGTAAAACAGATTTACTTATTTGATTGTAGATAGCTAGAAATAAAAAATAAGCAAAATTATTGTAAGCCTCTAAAGATGTTGTTATGCTTAGAGTTAAGGTTCGGGTTGATCTTTTTAATATTGCAACAAGCGCACACCTCATTAATCACTTAGAAGTGGCCCCAGGTCATGGTAAATGGATGGCCTAATAATCAGACGAGATGTTTGCTATTTACAGATTATTGTCAGTGACTAGAATGAGAAGGTGACAATTCAATAACTAATACTTATTAACTGGACTCTTTATTTTTTTAATGTTAATCAAGAACATAAGAAGTAGGAAGGTAAACTGGAAGCATAATACATATAATTATACAAAGACAGGAGCAATCACAGTAAAAGATGTGTTCATTAAAAATAACACAACTATCATTATGTATGAGTTCTTCTGTAGTTGGGTATATTGTTTCTGCTTGTCTTAACTGTGTGTATGCAACCCCAAAATGGACTCAAAATCTGTTTTTTACTCTGATGGAGGCAGGAAAATAGTGCTGATGTAAGTATATAGGAAGCATGAAGAATGAGCATGAAGGGACTGAGCAAAATGGAATGCTAGAGGAGCATGCACATGTGGAAACAGAACAGAAAATAGAATATTTTTGAAAATGGAGAACAGGAGGAAAATGGCAAGAGGTTGAGAGGAAACATGACAGGGATGTAGTCAATGCAAACAATTCTGGTAATAAAAGAGGGTTTGAGGCCAAGGACATAATCAGACATAGAGCATATCTGGTAGTACTGTGCTTTGTCTGCAGCCAACAAACTATGATACAGAATAACTGGAGAAATCTGCAATGTGGTATTCAGCATGGAGAATGGTCTGCTTTCATAGGAGCCTTGTCTCCTGGTAGAGTGCTATTGGAATAGTTGGGAAAATATTGGAGAACACAATAAATTGAAAAACAAACATTAGCATTGGCCCAGAAATCATCTGATGAACAAACTCAAAGGGAGAGTTTTCAATATATAGCAAGTCCAGGGGTCCTGGGTAGGCCCGAATAAACATGGGGTACAAAAGAGGGAGACAAAGGGAAACGGCAAGACAGGGAAATAGAGACAACAAGCAACCATTTTGCTGTTCTTAACTTCCTCTAGGATAGTGAGGTAAAATGTAACTTGTGCACTTACAAAAAACTAATGATATGGACTCAAATTCCACTTTTGGTCTTGGAGAGATGGGCATGGCCACTTGAGAACAGCGGTGATGTCAGAGTAAAAAAGCTACGTTTAAATCCTAGCCCAATCATGAACTAGCTAGTAAGATCAAGTTATAACACAAGTTGTTGATTTAATTGGTTTCTTGATCTTTAAAATGAAGATATTCACAGTACCAACCCCTAAATTCTGTGAGAATTAAAGAGAAAGCCCATGAAACAGTCATAATATTTATGCTGATGGTTATTGTTGGCTGAACTACTATTAAAACTAACTACTGAATCTTAAGAAAATCCTTGAAACTGTGTCCATCTTGAATGTCTAATATATACAATGAAAATGATGTTAATACATCCATGGTCCGGAGGGAGGCCTAAAAGAGCCCTTGGTGCAAAGTGTCTGACATACTGAAGGCTTAAAGTAAGTAGTAGCTATCATTATTTTTAAATCCACTGCTTTCAAAATAACCCATTCCAATTTGTTCAGATAACAAAACTATATCTAGAATAACTGATTTATTTTTTAGTTTATATGCTTGATGCATTTTATAATAAGAATGGATCCCACACATATTGACAGTGATATTTATATTTTTCTTAGGAAAAGCTCTGAAAATAAATAGCTTCTGAGGGTCATTAGATCACCAAAATTCTGTTTGTCTGTCAAACTAGCTTTAATCCTGCTTTTTCATCTTCAAAATTCTATCCACCTCTTTTTAGACATCATCATGTCTTCTGCTAGTAAAAAGACATATGTAGGTGCCTCTGGGAAATAGTTCTGGACATACCAAGAGTTCTAAGATTTGTTCTCTGAAAGAATAGATGGAAAAGACAAGTTGTTTATTGTAAAAATACTGCCAGATTTCCATTTATCCTTGTTTCCTTCATATTGCCATCATTTTTTCATATGGTATTCAGCTAGCACCATGCTGAGTGCTTAGAAGTCATGAAGTAAGTAGTTATTCATTCGGGTGTTTAAAAACATAAGACTGAGTTTTCCTTACAATATTTTCTATTTAATTGTATTCAAACACCCACATCGCCATGTTTTCACAGAGATTTCGAGTAGGTACTTAACTAGAAGCTACATTATTATAACTGATTTCCAAATGTTAAAAAATGCACACAAAATTTAAATGGTTATAATTAGAGAAAAATATAATCCAGTCTTTTTTATTGGGGATCCATATTGCTGTCATTATAAATGTCACTTTTCAGCACTATGTCTCTTACCAAACAGAACTCAATTTGAAATGCCAGTTTTTGTGAAAAACTTTATCCGTTTGTCCAAATGGTATTTGGACAAGAGAAGAAGTTTTTCTCTTTGGGTTCATTTTCAGGTTGTTAGCCTAACCTAAAATAGAGCTTCTTTAAAAGTCTGCCCGAATGTTTACTTAAAACAGAGAAGGGACAGCTGAGTGTTGAGTGGTAGTGTTACATTGAGTGAAGACACGACTGTAAATAACTCTGCAGTTTAGAAATGAATGATGCTTTTGACAGAGACGATTATGTCGTATTGACAACATTGATGTCAAACGTGGAGTGAAAATATGAGATTGACTATCAGCATTTTCCACCAGTGATCACTTGAAATAGCTTCTCTGAGATAAAGGAACAGTAACAAATGCATTCTTTTTGTTCCTTCTGCTAACACCCTCTTCCTTCCCTCAGAGCTAGCTTAGTCCGGTTCCTTTCAGGGGGGGAAAGGGATGCAGTGTTCACACTTCATCAAAGGAGGATCAAATACTCTTAGCTGTTTCTTTTTAAGTTAATCATTTCCAGGGCATCATTAGTCACTTTCCCCCCTAAACAAGGGAAGCCAAAGTGCGCAAGAAAAGAAGTCAAGCCCTGGACTTCAATAGAAACAATTACAAATTCCAAGTTAGACCTGACATATCTGAAATAGGGTCTTTGTAATGAAAACCTCACATAGGGCTCTTAACAGCCTTCAAAGTCATTGTTCACATAACTGCTAAGGACTGGCTTACATTTCAAGGGTGGAGAATATTCTACGTATGTTTTCCTAGAAATAATGTCACATATTGGACAGTCTTGATGAGGGAATCAGTTCTTCCATATCTATCTCTCCACTCCATTTATTTGTTGTATTATTGAGGCTCTTTGACAGGTATTTTTATTCAATGGAAGTTATACTCTTAATATGCACTAAAAGTGCTTGCATTCTTTAATATTCATACTTAGGCATGCAACATCATTTTAATATTTATTAAATATAGTATACAACATAAGAGTTATCATACAATATTTACATTCTGGAATTAAATAATATACTGTGCATAAGATCTGTGAGTCACTAAATCTGGATTTGGTCAGAAGAATTTAGAGAGGAATTTGTTAGGGCACAGAATGTCTGTTTGGAAAATGTTTGCCCTCTCAGAACACTCTTAGAAGTTACAGTGGGATGTTTATCTTGGCATACACCAGTGTTGCTTACACCCTTGAGTTAATCCTGCATTGTAGCCTTACATGTTGCCATACTGCAGTGATGCGGGCTGTCTATAGAAATCACAGTTCTTAAATATGACCTTTCTATTCAGGGTGGGAAGATGAATCAGTGACTTTTGTTTTGAAAAACAAATGGAGTGAGCTTTCTGTAAAAGATCCATGATTTTTCTTATGGCAAAGAAGTAGCCAGTACATGATCCTAGAGCCAAACTGTTTAAAGCAACTACCCCTCTGTGAAATATGTGTCAGTTTTTAAAGACTCAAAACTGAGTGAGAGATTATGAATTCATTGTTAGAATCTCTTACATAGAGATATTTTCTTCATAAAGCAAAAAATAAAAGCCATCAAAGGGGAGAAATTTAAGAACACATTTTAATTTAAAAAAATAAAGTAATTCATTAACTATATGACAATAGTTGATACATTATTTCATTGAAAAAAAATGCTTTAAGTGTAATTTAATAATTCACATTTCAACTGGCTTCTACAAATCTGAATGTGTATTATTTTCACCATGACATCTTAATTTCTCCCTCATATGAGAGGGAGAAAGCAGAAGAAGATAGTTCTTAGTATACAAATCACCTTCTCATAGACATAGTATATTTATTTTCATTTCTGCAGATGTATGCATTATTAAGATTTTGTATTAGTCACTATAGGATACATATTTTTGTAATACCTGTCTAATTATGCAGTAATTTGGGAGACAATTCATTACTGTGGACTTTATAATTTCATCTCTGGTCTGTGTGTCTCAGCTTCCTTTCTGCAAGATGTGAGAATTGAACTAGCTCATGTCCAGACCTCTATGACTTCATCAATCTATGATCCTTAATCAGAGAGCTAATTTGGTATGTATTCTCATATAAATGTTCTTTTGTTTTAAGCTAAATTTTTCATTAGGTATGTTATACTTTTATTTAATTTGTTTTTAGAGAGCTAATATAGTTCCTCTATTGGTCAAGGCATTTTCAACTATTGCCTATGTAGAACTAGTCTCCACTGAGTTTAAATGCTTTTGTTCATTTTCACAGAGTACTAGAAAATTTTATGTACACCTCATATGTGATTCTTTCAACATCTTCACTGCATCCTAGTAGGTTAGAGTGCAGAAGAGGCTTTGTATTTATTCATATTTAGGAAATGGGTGTGTGTGTGTATATATATATATATATATATATATATATATACATTAGTTTTTTTTAAGTTTTTTTTTAATTGAAGGATAATTGCTTTATAGAATTGTGTTGGTCTCCACCAAACTTCAATACGAATCAGCCATAGGCATGCATGTGTCCCCTCCCTCTAAACCTCTCTCCCACCTTCCTCCCCATCCCACCCTCTAGGTTGTTACAGAGCCCCAGTTTGAGTCTCCTGAGTCACACGGCAAATTTCCATTGGCTATTTATTTTGCATATGGTAATTAAGTTTCCATGTTATTCTCTCCATACATCCCACCCTATTCTTCTACACCAACCCCCCAGCAATGTGTCCATAAGTCTGTTCTCTATGTCTGTGTCTCCACTGATGCATACAATTTCATCAGAACCATCTTACTAGATTCCTTATATATGCGTTAGTATAAAATATTTGTTTTTCTCTTTCTGACTTATTTCACTATGTATAATAGGCTCTAGGTTCATTCATCTCATTAGAACTGACTCAAATACATTCCTTTTTATGGCTGAGTAATATTCCATTGTATATATGTACCACAGCTTCTTTATCCATTCATCTGTTGATGGACATCTAGGTTGCTTCCATGTTCCAGTTATTGTAAATAGTGCTGCACTGAATATTGGGGTATATGTGTCTTTTTCAATTTTGGTTTCCTCAATCCTAGTAGTGGGATTGTTGGGTCATACGGTGGTTTTATTCTTAGTTTTTTAAGGAATCTCCACACTATCTTCCATAGTAGCTGTATAAATTTATATTCCATTGACAGTACAAGAGCGTTCCCTTTGCTCCACACCCTCTCCACCATTTATTGTTTGTAGATTTTTTTGATGATGGCCATTCTGACTCGTATGAGCTGATACCTCATTGTAGTTTTGATTTGTATTTCTCTGATAACAAGCAGTGTTGAACATCTTCTCACGTGTCTATTAGCTATCTCTATGTCTTATTTGGAGAAATGTCTGTTTATGTCTTTTGCCCACTTTTTGATTGGGTTGTTTGTTTTTCTGTTATTGATTTGCATAAACTGCTTGTATATTTTGGAGATTAATCCTTTGTTGGTTGTTTCATTTGCTATTATTTTCTCCCATTCTGAGGGTTGATTTTGCACCTTGTTTATAGTTTCCTTTGCTGTGCAAAAGCTTTTAAGTTTAATTAGGTCCCACTGTTTGTTTTTGTTTTTATTTCCATTACTCCAGGAAGTGGGTCATAGAGGATCTTGCTGTGATTTATATCAAAGAGTGTTCTGCCTATGTTTTCCTTTAAGAGTTTTATAGTTTCTGGTCTTACGTTTAGGTCTTTAATCCATTTGAGTTTATCTTTGTGTATGGTGTTAGGAAGTATTCTAATTTCCTTCTTTTACACATAGCTGTCCAGTTTTCCCAGCACCACTGATTGAAGAGGATTTCATTGCCTCATTGTATATTCTTTCCTCTTTTGTCAAAGATAAGATACCCATAGGTGTATTAAAAGGCCTTGATGGCTATCTCTCTCTCCTCTGTTTTTCATTCTTTTAAGGATATTAGAGAACACCACAGTGGGATCCAGAGCTGTGCCAGAATATATGTTACTAAGTGGAAGATATGTTTTCTTGCCCACATGCTCACTATTTAATGGGGAATGTAGGCACTAACAAATGAATGTACAAATAAATTTGTAATTAAATTAAAAATGAAAGTGGGAGGATACAAAAAACAAGGAAATGTCCTAGTGGAAATGATTTATATGACAGAAGAAGGTGACCTTAAGTGAACTCTGAAAGAGTATAAGTTAGCCAAGTGGAGGATCTAAGAGAGTATACTGTACTCAGAGGGAATAGAATGTGCAAGGACCCTAAAGCAGAAGAGAATGCGTGCTTGCAAGGTGGCTAGTAATAACATGAGATGAGTTTGAAGTAAGTCTAATTACAGGATTTATATTTAAAAGGAGAGTGACCATATGATTTATTGTCAAAAATGGGGCCCTTTGGATAATGAAAGTAAACACTGCTAATAATTAAGCTGGAACAAATCAGGACTTGCTCCAAGAAAACTAGTGCAAATTGTTATCTGCTTAAAGATAAAATGAAGACACATTCTTTACGCAGGGGAATAATAAAATCTGATTTACATTTTTGAAAGATCAATCTGTCTACTCTGTGCAGAGTGGCTTGGAGGAAAGCAAAAATGGAAGAATACCCTTGTGGTAGTCTAATGAGGATGATAAAATTTGGGCAAATTTGAGACATAATTTGGCAGTAGGATTAACAGAACTTGATGATGGATTGAATGTACGTAGGGAGAGGAAACACCTACAATTTTGGTAAAGAATCCACCTGCCAATGCAGAAGACAAAGGAGACATGGGTTCAATACCTGGGTGGAAAAGATCCCCTGGAGTAGGAAATGACAACCCACTCCAGTATTCTTGCCTGGAAAATTCCACGGACAGAGGTGCCTGGTGGGCTTCAATCATGGGGTTGCAAAGAGTTGGACACCACTGAGTGACTGAGCATCCATGCATGAATGCATGCATGCATGCAGGGAGAGGAAGGGGGTTATCAGATGACTTCCAGGTTTGCATTTGTATAACTGAATAACTTTGTTAATTAATAAAGTTAATTAAAGTTAATTAATAACTTTGTTATTCAGTTATATAACTTGTATACAATTTGTGTAACTTAAATTGCATAACTTCCATTTGGAAGTGCCACTTATTAAGGTGTAGAAAATTAAAGAAGCAGCAGATTTGGGCCAGAAGTGGGGAAATAAGAGATTATTTGGGGAATCCTAAATGTGAGATATCTGATGAGACTCCAAATAGAGAAAATATGTTTAAGCTATACTTGGAATAGCAATCTACATTATAGATAAAGGTCTAGGGATTGTAAACATTTTTATGCTATTTATAGCATAAGAATGTCTGAGATTACTAGGAAGGGATATCAAAGTGGAAAGATAAGGTGGCCCAGGACTGAATTATGAGGAACATAAAAATTAAATAATAGGTAAAGAAGGAAGAAACAGCAAAATTTTTTAGACAATTAAGGAGAAGCATTCTATATACTTCTTAGGAGGCCTGAGAGGAATTAATCTTTTTGTCCCTCTTTCCTACTATGTAGATCTTGATAATACATTTCTATCACTTTAGCCTCTTTGTCTATCTTACTCTACAAAGTCTAGGGACACCTGTGTTCTTGGATCACCTCTCAATGGTGTGTGTGTTCAGTCACTCAGTTGTGTCAGACTCTTTGTGACCCCATGGATTGTAGCCCACTAGGCCCCTCTGTCCATGGAATTCTCCAGGCAAGAATACTGGAGCTGGTTTCCATTTCCTTTTCTAGGAGGTCTTCCTGACCCAGGGGTCAAACTCATGACTCCTGCATTGGCAGGTGGGTTTTTTTACTTGCGCTACCTGGGAAGCCTACTTGTACACAAATCCTCATCTCAGGCTCTGCTTTGGATCCAAAAGGGAAGAACCAAAGGAACAAAACAGGCAGGAGATGTACTATTGCAGAAGCAAAGAGGCTTTTTTAGAAAGGGAGAAGTGCAAAAGAATTTTGAATGTAACTGAGAGCTTTAGTAATATAAGAATTGGTTTGGTGATATAAAAGATAGGTGATCCAAGAAAGAGCTGGAATGGTGGGAATATAAGCGAGATTGCCTTGGGAAGTAATAGTGGTGAGCCTGGGTTTAATTTTTAAAAATGTTACTTGAAACACTGAAAAAGACAAAATTTTGAAAGAAAGGTTACTTCCTCCTTTGTAATAAAAAGAAGGGGATGAGTAGATGACTGAAGATGCAGATTTAGTCATAAGAAATTGATGTAGTATTTATTATCTTGTTTCTATTTCCAGTGAACCATGAAGTTGGGTTATCTACTCAGAACAAAAGGGAGTGGGGCAATTGGAGGGGCGTGGAGAAGGTATTGAATGGTCACTGTGGTGATGAGTGGAAGACTTCTTCAGTCTCTGTTGGAGGACCACTCGAGGCTGGTGACCATGAGTGAGCCATGATCACAATCTTCTCTATTGTAACATTTTTGTCCAGCAGTACTTACTTCTGTGGATGCTACTCAGAGAAAATGCCTTGTTGGATTCACCACTGGAGTTTGCAAAGTGGATATGATGGAAGGAGAAAGAGCTCAGAGGACATTTGCAAAAGAGTCATTATAAGGAAGGTTTCTGGAACAAGAGTTATTGAAAGAGGGAAGTGAATTCCTGAGGAGGTTTGCTTCATAGAAGTGAAGCAATGAGGACAAAGGATTGGAGTTCTCGGTGAGGACCGTGTCACAGTGGGCAAGGTCCAGAAGAATACAAAGTGTAGTAAGAGAAGAATATCTTTAAAAGAATGGTTTTGCTTCTGGTATAGCTGTTGATGATGATCTCTGTTAGGAATATATTATGTTTCTCTGAACTGCTACGAATTCTGTTCTGTGCTCTGATAGGGCTCTGCAAGGATAGTATACATTGTATTTTATCTTAGAAAAAGTTTCCTTTACTTTTTACTTCTTTATCAAAGGCACTCCTTTGAACCAGGCTTGAAAGATCACATTACCTGTTCCAGAGAAGCATCATGAATCTGATGTGTTTTTCTAAGATTCTAGGAGCTGTACCTGTGTCCATCTGCACTACCCTGGGACTTCAGGGACAAATTAAGTTGAGGAGATTCTGGTACTGAAAACAAATGGCATTGCTTCCTTCCAGGAATTTAAAATGTTCAAATTCAACAATATGCCAGTTGTCATCTTATGTTCTTTGTATGCCAAACTCGGACAGCTATATAACATTGTCATGGTGTTGTTATTTTCTTCTGGGCCTTTGTATAAATCTTTGCCTGAAACGACTTCCTTCTATTATCTCATATTCTTCCTTCAAAAACTGTTCAAACATTATCTTCTGTGTGATATCCAACTTGACCATCCCAAACCTCCCACTTAGTTGGTTAGTTCACCATCCTCTGTGCCCAAATGGAATTTTATACTTTAATTATTTTTTTTGTAATACTCTGTTATAATAATTTATTTACATGACTGTCTTTTTACTTGACTGTGAGTTTTTGAAGGCAGGGAACATGTTTATTCATCTCTGTATTCCTAATGCCTAGCCCAATTCCTGGCATATTTTAGGTGTTAAGCAAATATTTGTTTTTAAAAAATTAAGAAATGAACTGATGAATTCCATTTACCTTTTTATAAAGCATTCAGTCATCACTAGCAAACATCACAATACTAAATGGCATACACAGCTATAAGCTTGTTTACTGATTCTTTCATTGTTGACTGTCAGAAGAAAAGTGTCACCAAATACATTTTCATAATGAAGCAATCTATAATCTGAAATTTTATTAATATAATTCCTGTGCTGTATGGACTGAGCATGATTTTAGGAGATGGAGAGAAGGACAAGAAACTGCCGTACTTCCCAATTAATGAGAGGACTGAGGAGCAGGGATTAAGATGCAGAATGGCAGTCAGATTAAAAGGGCTGATGAGATCCTAAATACGTCCCTCAAACCACAGGAGAGCCCGGGGGGAGCAGTCTTGGGAGGAATGCAGGCCACTGAGGGGAAGAAAAGAACCAGGCTTTCCACTACTAAAATAACAAGAGATAAAATGAAACCCACTTATCAGATTTTAGAATTTTATCTGGACATAGAAAACCTTCAAATTATTTATTTATCATAGTGATAGCAAACCCTATCTACTTCCACTCCAAAGGGAACTCTTAAATAATCAAATAAAATGTTGCGGTTTCCTTCCCAAGATATTCAAAGACAAAGAAGTGGGAGAAAAAGGCATGCAGGGTTTTGAGATACTCTTTTTCTAATAACAGGTTTCAGTGGAATATCAAGAGTTATTAGTTGTTTTATTTTAATAGAAAAAACACTCACTTTTTACTACTAACTACATTTCTATGTATCAAATCTATATATATTTTAGTTTTACAGCCTAAATACAAATATTTCCTTTTATCTTTATGTTGTAGAAAAATAGACATTTGCTAAATGAGAAAATGCTTCCAATAGATCAGTTTTCACTCAAAATAGGGTTTAAATGTTTATATACTCTAATTTACAATAAAAACTTATTTTAAATTATTCTAACCACTTATAGTAGCAACATCATAGACACTCGAATAACATGCTTTTAAGAATGCCAATTTTTCAGTCACACCAGCTTTATTTTGACTTTAAAAATATAGTTCCTTTTTAATACAGTAGCTTAAATTGTTAAGTCTGTTAACAGTTTCAGGAGAATGATAGGGTAAGTGATGGATATTTTTCCATGTAGGGAAACTGAGAGAATTTATCGGAGACCTTTGCCAAAACTTGCCTAGTAAATAACTAGCTTGGGTTTACAAGGCACAAAGTGTTCTCTAAATTTAAGAGATTCTAGGTTTGCAGATGAGGGAGATGGGCCTGCTGGGTAGCTTCAGAACATCTAAAAATGACTTTAGATTTAAACAAGAAGCTGAGAATTAAAAAAAAAAAAAAAAACAGAAGAAAGACTGCAATGGAAGTACCCTACATGGTTGGAATTCTGTTTCCAATAATTACTCCCAAACTCCAGCAAGCCTCTGCTCAAATGGCCTCATTTTAGACAACAGGCAAATAGAAAGCCTCCAAATGACAATCAAATAAATATATTCATAATCCATTTTGTCTGGATTCCCAAACAATAATGACAGTGTCTACCTACATAGACAGAGGGCAGGCATTAGAAATTACATGACATGGGAATTGGCATGAAAAATAGCCAGATATTCCAGGCTGAGAGGCAGAAAGTAAACCTCAGATTTGGGCCCATGCATTGGGAGAAGGAAAAGTAAGACCAAAAGCAAGTATCTTGAGTCATTCCTCCTGAGTCCCACATTTCTAAGCAAGATAGAAATCAATTTCCTAAATTTCAAGTGGTTTCTTACAGATCATTGATTTCCCTCAAACAAATATTTGGAAATTGCTGACTTTTTAAAATTTCCATGCATTAACTTATACTGTTTTCATCTTTTCTTCATGAAAGTTTTCTATCAATTACCAGGGCAGTGACCTGCATTCATCAAATAATTAAGGCCTCCCATAAATATTTTCTTGAATCAAATCTGTTCAACACCCCAGAGATTTTCACATTTATGTACATGACCCATTCAGCATCCTTTCTTAACTTCTACCTTGATGATCTTGATCATCTTGATCATCTTGATCAACTCTTCAGTCACCCAGTTCAGGGCCAGTACACCCTGTCTGTTGAAATAGTAATATATATGTGTTCAGTTTGGTTCAGTTCAGTCGCTCAGTCATGTCTGACTCTTTGCAACCCCATGGACTGCAGCACGCCAGGTTTGACTGTCCATCACCAACTCCCAGAGTTTATTCAAACTCATGTTCATTGAGTCAGTGATGCTATCCAACCATCTCATCCTCTGTCATCCCCTTCTCCTCGCACGTTCAATCTTTCCCAGCATCAGGGTCTTTTCACATGAATCAGTTCTTCTCATCAGGTGGCCAAAGTATTGGAGTTTCAGCTTCAGCATTAGTCCTTCCTATGGATATTCAGGACTTATTTCCTTTAGGATGGACTGGTTCGAACTTCTGCAGTCCAAGGGACCCTCAAGAGTCTTCTCCAACACCACAATTCAAAAGCATCAATTCTTTGGTGCTCAGTCTCCTTTATAGTCCAACTCTCACGTCCATACATGATTACTGGAAAAACCTTAGCTTTGACTAGACAGACCTTTGTTGGCAAAATAATGTCTCTGCGTTTTAATATGTTGTCTAGGTTGGTCATAGCTTTTCTTCCAAGGAACAAGTATCTTTTAATTTCATAGCTGCAGTCATCATCTGCAGTGATTTTGGAGCCCCCCAAAATAAAGTCTGTCACTGTTTCCAATATTTCCCTATCTATTTACCATGAAGTGATGGGATCGGATGCCATGATCTTAGTTTTCTGAATGTTGAGTTTTAAGCCAACTTTTTCACTCTCCTCTTTCACTTTCATCAAAAGTCTCTTTAATTCTTCTTAGTTTTCTTCCATATGGGTGGTGTCATCTGCATATCTGAGGTTATTGATATTTCTCCCAGCAATCTTGATTCCAGCTTGTGCTTCATCCAGCCCAGCATTTCTCATGATGTACTCTGCATATAAGTTAAATAAGCACAGTGACAATATTGTCAATATAGCCTTGACATACGCCTTTTTGTATTTGAAACCAGTCTGTTGTTCCATGTCCAGTTCTAACTGTTGCTTCCTGACCTGCATACAGATTTCTCAAGTGGCAGGTCAGGTGGTCTGGTATTCTAATCTCTTTAAGAATTTTCCACAATTTTTGTTGTCCACACAGTCAAAGGCTTTGGCACAGTCAATAAAGCAGAAATAGATGTTTTTCTGGAACTCTCTTGCTTTTTTGATGATCTAGCAGATGTTGACAATTTGATATCTGGCTCCTCTGCCTTAACAAAAACATCTTGAACATCTGGAAGTTTGTGGTTCATGTACTGTTGAAGCCTGGCTTGGAGAATTTTGAGCATTACTTTACTAGCATGTGAGATGATTGCAATTGTGCAGTAGTTTGAGCATTCTTTGACATTGCCTTTCTTAGGGATTGGAATGAAAACTGACCTTTTCCAATCCTGTGGCCACTGCTGAGTTTTCCAAATTTGGGGGCATGTTGAGTGTGGCACTTCACAACATCATCTTTCAGAATTTGAAAGAGCTCAACTGGAATTCCATCACCTCCACTAGCTTCATTCATAGTGATGCTTCCTAAGGCCCGCTTGCCTTCTCATTCCAGGATGTCTGGCTCTAGATGAGTGATCACACCATCATGACTATCTGGGTCATGAAGATAATTTTTGGAAAGTTCTTCTGTGTATTCTTGCCACCTCTTCTTAATATCTTCTGCTTCTGTTAGAGCATACAATTTTTGTCCTTTATTGAGCCCATCTTTGCATGAAAAGTTCTCTTGGTATCTCTAATTTTCTTGAAGAGATCTCTAATCTTTCCCATTCTATTTTTGTCCTCTAGTTCTTCATGTTGGTCACTGAGGAAGGCTTTCTTATATCTCCTTGTGTACTAGATGCTAAATACTGTCTTCCCAATGCTCCCTACCCATCTGCCATGCCCCTCTGGTCCTCTGGGACCTCTCCAGAACCCACCACAGCCCAGCTCTAAAGGGAAGATCCTTGATTCAGAGGAACAGCAGGACACAGCTCCCATTTCAGGGGCAGCCTGACCTATCTATACTCATCATGAAATGGTTCAAATGTCAGCCCTGTCCATGGCCACACACACAATTTTATTGATATTTGAGACTACTTTACCTCTGAAATGATCTACCCTTAATTTACACTCTGATCCGTCATTTTTCTTATTTTTTGCTTTTCTTGGCCTGTTCTTCCACCCGAGTGAGCCTGCCACTCCCTGGAGTACACAGTTTGCTCTCAGAGTAACAGCTTCTCTCCACCTCCACTTGCTTCACTTTCAAACTTGGTCTACAGTACTATAACACCGTTGTCTCCAACACCCTTTTCACATGGCCTTGTGCTTCTATCACGTCTGCTCTGTAAAATACAAATTAAGTCCACAGTCCACCTTCTTTGATCTTACAACCGCCCACACTTTTAAGAGAGAGAGAGAAAACCGGATGCTCAGCTCACAGACCAGCGTGTGCCTCATGCGGCCTGGTGGTTCTTATATCCCTTGGCCAACTTCCTTGTTCCTCGTTACTTATTCCAGATTTTTAGCTCTCCCCTCTAGTGCCTACCCCACCTCTTGGGATAGACTCTTCACTTTCACCAGAGATTTTCCTTCAATTTTATAGAAAAACTTCATATTCTTTGGCAGGAATATAATCATCTTTATATACTGTTACCTCAGACTTCTAGAATATTGGCCATTTGTTTAAGTCTTTCTTTTGAGGGACAAGGGAAGATGTTTCCCTTTATTGTTCAAGACTAAGCCTCACTTAGAACTTTTTTTTTTCCTATTTCATCCTTTACTATCACCCCTTAGACTCCCCTCCATTAATGATTGTTTTTTTCCTCTGCACTGAGTCATTTCTCTAAGTTTGAAAATGTGCTCATGTCAATTAAGGAAAGGTGCTGAATGGGTCATCCACATAAATGTGGAAATCTTCCAGGATGATGAACAGATTAAAAAAGAAAACTCAAATTTTTCTAATGATGACTCTCTTGTTTCTCCTTTTGCACAATTTAGTTATTCTCTCAGCTCCTGCTCACTCTTCCACATCCTAAAAAAGAGACTTTTGCCCAAGTCACTGAAGTCATTCTAGTTAAGGTCACTAATGTCTTCCCATTTGTCAAATACAATGGACACTTTTTGACTTTTACTTCACCTAACTTTTCTGAATTATGTGATACTGTTGACAGCTTCCTCTGCCTTAAGTTGCTGTACACCCTTAATCTATAATATCTTCTGCTTTATTTTTGCATAACTATTCCTCAGCTTTATTGTGTTCATCTGTCAACTAAAGTATATGTATTCTCCTGGATCCTATTAGTTCTTACTACTTCAAATGTTTCTCTCTCTGGATAATCTTATCTATTAAAAAAAGTTTTCACAACCATCTGTATGATATTTTTATCTGTTTATGGAATAGCTCCAGCTAGCCAGTGATGATGATGTTAAAATTAATAACACTTATTAACATTATTAACATTTGTTAATCACTTTCAGGTGCTGTAGTAAGGTATTCCTATATTAACTGATTTACTTAACAGAATTCTTAATTTTGCCCCACTCTGACATCAGAATGATAAGACAACTTGTTCATATCACATAGAAATTCAGTGACAAAATAAGATTTCAAACCCAGCTTATCTGACCCCAAAGCCCCACGCTTTTAACCACTTTACTAAACCTGATGTATCCAAAATTTAATGCATATTCTTTAATTACTCATCTCCCTATATAATTCATTTCAATAAACATAGTCATCTAGAGCTGAACCCAAAACAGAAAATCGGAAGTCATGCTAGATTCCTCCCTTCTCCAAGCTGTAAGACACTGGGCCCTACTAAATTTTTATTACCTCTTCCCTGCATTCTTATCTAATGGTATTTAGTTCAGTGGTCTTATTATTTCCCTGCTGCCCCACTGAAAGCTTCCCTTGTGCCTCAGCTGGTAAAGAATCCACCTGCAATGTGGGAGCCCTGGGTTCAATCCCTGGATTGGGAAGATCCCCTGGAGAAGGGAAAGGCTACCCACTCCAGTATTCTGGCCTGGAGAACCCCTGTACAGTCCATGGGGTTGCAAAGAGTCAGACATGACTTGAGCGACTTTCACTTTCACATGCCCCGCTGAAAAAGCTTCATGATTGGATTATGCACATCCTTCTAGTCTTCATGTCCTCCAATTTATCTTCCTCTGGGAGATATTTATCTTCTTATACCATATATCTGATTGCATCACTCTTCTGATAAAATGACTCCTAGTGCATTCACTGCCACAGTTTAAGAGTTTTGCATATCCCCTTGCATCAGAATCACCTGGAGAGTCTATTAGGAAGAAGAGTCTCAGGAATCACCCCAGGATTTCTGAGTTGGACTTGATGGTGGAAGGACCTAGACTCTGTGTTTTTAACAAGCTCATTATGTGATTCTTCTTCACCTAAAATGTGAGCGCGCCTTTCCTCCATATCAGGTGCGAACACTTCAGAATTGCTGCTAAGTACCATCTGACTCCGGCTTTTTGCCTTTTTGGGTCTCAGTTCTTTCCACTCCTCCACTTATTCTCTACACTCCAGGTACGCCAAAACCTTTGCAGGCCCCCTCCTAATATCAAGCTTTCTTCAATGTTGGTAACCTCATATGCACTGTGTCTTCTACCTAAATACTCTTTTCAAGTTGCTTTGTATGTGTTCATGTGAATGTGGGTATGTTTGTGTTGTGTTCCTTGAGTCCTCTTTAGACTGAATGTTTCTCCCAGCACAGTGTGAGCTATTTAGTCGTAGGAACTTTGCGTCTTGAAATCATTAAAAGAAAAAGAAAATTTCATGTTTAGGTTCTGTGCAACACTGCATTGTAGTCTGGGAAAACAGAATTAATGTGAATTTCATATGTGCCCAATAGGTAGATACTTGAATATTTTAGTAATTTCTCTGTGGTCCATGACTGATCATTTGATTGGCAATTCATATAAGCTTTTTAGAGGTAAATTTCATGTTTGTTGGTTTGGGCACAGCAAATAAACATACTAATAGAAATGGAATTCGAAAAAGCAATTATTGGTCCTCTACAGAAAGCTCTAATCAGAGAAAAGTTGGAAGGAGTAATTTCATTGAAATCTCTCTATGATCTGTTTATATAACTATTTCCCACCCTCTGTAACATGAATAATCCAAGAGAGGGAGGGATATGAGTAATTGTGTTTATGTGTGAGATGTTGAACTAAGTATTACTCTTCACAATTTGACTGTAAGTGTATAATTCTCCTTTTATAGATGAGAAGACTGTGCTCAGAGATATCAAGGGACGTGAAAGAATCACCAAGCTAAGAGGAGACAAACTTGGAATTTGCAGGTACTTTTTGTTCCCTTTCTTCTATTATGCCTATGTTGTTACATGTGTATGATTTTGCCTAAGAAAAGTTGGTTCCATTTTTTTATTTTTTTCTGTGAAAAGTGGAAATATTCTACCGAGTTTTTCTAATTAAAAAAGAAAAATACTTTACTCACGTAAGTTAGATTATTTCTCCAAGTCCTAGAAAACAACATTCTTCAATAAGCACAGAGTAGAGTAATACCCTGCCCATTATTTAGTGAGTGAGCCATTTGATGCTGACTGCGATTGGTTACCTGACAGGTGGTGACACAGGTGGAAATGGAATTTGGGGGCTACAGTCAAGGATTTCCCCAACCCCTTCCATCCCCCAGCCTTCCCAGCACGCTTTCTTGTCCTGTGCCCCATCTCCAGGAAACTGGGACAGCTGGCTATGCATCTCACTTCCCTAACAGTTGCAGGCTGACTGTTACCAAGCTGTGCCTTTACTACAACAGTGTATTTTCTTTATAAGACTGCTGAGGAAGATAAAAAAGTACTGGGCATTGTTTCTCTTAAGATTCATCAGTGTGTGTGTGTCTGTGTGTGTTTCCCCCAAATCAGGGAAACTATTAGGGAAGAGCCAGATCTCTTTAATGAGCCTAGAGGTAATGCAAAATTCATGTGCTTTCACCTGTGCCGGGCGAAGCCTGGTGCACAAACAGAAAGAGGAGGGTGGGAAGAGCCGGTTATTTACACTTCTTCTGAAGCAGGTACCCTGGCTGCTACTGGGCATCCTGACCCACTTGTTCATTTTTTAGGAAGAAGTGGATACTTTCAGTGGGGAAAAACTCAAGCATCAGATTTGTTCCTTGGAGCATTAATAAAAGGGCTCAGTTAGCTTCATCTCATTATTTTACTATGAGTATTGACTTTGGCCTAGAGTCATGTATAGATAAAATGGTGCAAGGGCTTGTCCTAAGTGATTACTCAGAATTACAAATCATTTCACGTGTAACTGAATACTGCAGTCTGGCTGGCACCCTGCCCCTTGCTTCTCCCCCCTCCCCTTTCTCTAATAGGAGCGCAAATCCAGCTTTGTCTGAAGAGGCAATTAATCTTATTCACTGAAAGCTGAATTTTAATTCACCAGCATGTGGAGGACATATTTGCCTATCACACAAAATTAGTTTAACAGAATTCAGAAGAAAAAAAATATTGGAAGTCTTGGCATTCTAGGGGGGGCAAAGTATCTTGTAGGTGCATTCCTTTATTAGCCATCTACATACTAAGGATAAGCTCTTTTTGTAAAGATAACTCTATTAGGGTAAACTGGGTTTATTTTGTATTTGAGAGTAGCTGATAACATTTTATTTTGTATAAAGAAATCCACAAGATATGTGTGTTTTGGAATAAAATGGATATAAGGTAAGAAAGATAAATTTTAGTTTTATAGAGATTCTAAAAGGCTATTATTTTTAAGGGCACAGTTTAGAGATGATCAGAAAAAAAAGGGGACACATAAAAATCCTAGACAGCCTACATACATCCAGATCAAATCACAGGGGTAAGTGGTGAGGTACAAAGTAGACTGTGCCTTGGAGACTTGTGCGAAATCTGGTAGGCAAAAGCTGGGTTTCTGTAGTGCTTCTGCTGTGCTATTTTAACAGTTTTCCCCTGAGCAAGACCCCGGTCTTTTGTCTGAGGTTTGTTTCCCATGTAGACAAAGTGTTTGAAAGAAACAAAACAAAAAGACTTCCTGAAGCGGTTTCTTAATTCAAGAGATTTGGAGATTTGGACAAGAATATGATTTAATGCATGTTCATGCTTACTTAGATATCAAATTCCCATAAGGTCAGAGAACACATGGGCTTAGTTTTGTACTTCTATTTAACACAGCACTCCTCAAAGACTACTTGAAGGTACAGGCAGATATCAAAACATGTAGCAGTTTCTCCCCAGTGCAAAGAGGGAATTTAATAATTGTAAAAAGCACAAATGATCTTCTATGCCAAATAATGAATACAGCATAAATCTTCAAGAGTTTAAAAGGTGCTATTGGTTTTTCTTTGGCTCCTTCTCCATTCTCCACTTACGACTGTCTCATACCCCTGGAATTAGCCTCCAAATATGATTGCTTCCATTACCTCTTCCAAGGGTGCACTGTTGAATACTTAATAATGAGACGAGGACTCAAGGAACAATGGAAATCTCCAAAAATTGTCCTAAAGTTCTGAGAGTATTATTATTATTATTATTTTAAAAAACTCTTGGTGGGTGTGAAGTAGGAGTGGCCAAGAACAGGGAAGCTATCAAATTAAGTTTGCCTAATGGTCACCAAATGCCATAACATAACAGTTCAAGCACAAGGCAGTAAAGTCACAAAGCTTTATTGCCTTGTCAAGACATTTGCCGTGCTAAACCAGGCAATTATTCTTAAAGAAAACATTTAAAATTCAAGGTTTTTACATTATTACCAGAAAACGTTGCTTTAAGTAGTGTCAGTGTCATAAAGGTAGACTTTTGGAGTCCACATGTAGACAGTGAATTATCTACATAATGTTTAGAATTTAAATTATGCAAAATTGGAATTTGGAGACATGAAACCCCAGAAACACATATTTGCAAATAAACACACATATTCTAAGATCTGAAGGATGCATTGGAGGTATGGCAATGTTTATCCATTATATGATTTTTTTGTTTTGGTAAGTTCTGCCTCTGTGCTAGGTGCTTAAGCTTATTTTGAGAGGAAAGTCCCCCTTCTGCAATTCTTTTGTCTATATTGTGGTCAGATCTTTAACTATATTACCTGGGGGGAAAAAAATCAAAGATGAGATGAAATCAATGAGAAGGCAGAGCTTTCGATATATCTTGTTGCTTCTCAAAGTAAAAAAAAAAAAGTTCTATTTCCATTTCTCTTCACAGACATAACAAGAAACACACATCCTTTAGGGGAGGTTCTGGGTGATGCTCAACCTGGCTCTCTCACCTCAGCTTGGCAGGGCTCATTAGTAGTGTCTTTTCTAGTACAAAGATGAAGAAGCCCTCCATCAGCACTCCTTTTCAAGAGAGGGCTTTTCTCTCCCATCTCTTTCAAAGGACGCAAGAGTCTGTTCACAATTCTTAATGAAGCTCCAAATAAGTAGGTGTATTTCAATGCAGAATTATTCCTTCAAAGCCTATAATTCTCCGTCTGGACTGTCCAGGGCATTCCCAAAGTCTGTCTATTGGCAGCTTGTCTGTCAAGGTAAATTTAATGGAAGTTTTAATGAATATAGAATAAGTTTACTGCAGTCAAGGCTAGCTATGTTCCAGGTATAACATTGTTAGGCAATTTCTATTACACCCACTGACAGATGGGAAACAGAGGCCTTAATCGTTTTTAATACATGTGTTATATAATTTGCTCAAGGTAGAGAAGATCATAAGATTTGAATGAGGACCTTCGATTTCAGAGCCTATGCTTTAAGTTAGTTAGCTGTTTTGCCTTTTTATAAGCTATAGAGAACAAATAATTTCAGTGGTTTAAGAAATTAAAGTG
Source organism: Odocoileus virginianus (assembly GCF_023699985.2). Classification (NCBI taxonomy): domain Eukaryota; kingdom Metazoa; phylum Chordata; class Mammalia; order Artiodactyla; family Cervidae; genus Odocoileus; species Odocoileus virginianus. The sequence continues at coordinate 21,462,222 of NC_069679.1, forward strand.
ACAAAATGAAAATCAGAAAGCAAACTAAAATGAAGAGAGGAATTTCTTTCTGTCTTAAAATCCTAGATCCCATCTCTGTTACAGCAGTAACTAAAGATTTTCAGATGATTGCTTAAGCCTCTTGCTAAGCAGCCCTAGGAGTTTAAAGGCCTCAGATAAGGATCAGATGCAGTAATGAAACCAGATTCCTAGGTTCAGAGGTGCAGAGTCAGGAGCATTTTTAAAATTCATTTTGAGGAAGTCTCGGACGTTTTAGGTTACGATTCGCCATAAAACTCAAAATATCCCAAACAGGATGGAATTTTTTAAAAATGTTATATGCTAAGTCAGAAGGTATAGAATCTCAGGATTGGATAATACAGCAGTTTATTTGCATTAGCAAGAATCCTGATTCTATTCCTTTTCCCACTCTGCTATCCTCAGTATAGCTGTTATCCTTGTTGGTCTCAAGATGGGCACTTAGTCCCAAGTATCATATCTCCATATACCAGCATTAGAGCAAAAAATGCAACTGTCTGTATCTTGTGTATTTTTGTTGAACCTTTCCTAGAAATGTCTCTAAACTATTTCCCTGCACATATGACATATACCATCATCTACAGCTTGGCTGCATGTCTACTCCAAAACCAACTACTAGTAAAGGGAATGAAATATATACACACACACACAATTTTAATATGAGAAGATGAGGATGGAGTAGAGGAATTATTTTTCCTAGGAAAATAAGTGGCTTTATGCCAAAGTCCAAGTAATGATGAGTTCCTAAGACAGTAGTGGTTAAAAAATAATTTGGAGAGAGGAAAAGATAGAGGGAGTTTCAGTGTTTACTGGATATTTCATTTGAGATGCTTAATATCCTCATGTGTATCCTAAGTCCTGTTCCCCTTGCATCTGTGGAGAGAGGATGAATAGGGAACATGCTAAAGTTTGCCATCTATTCCTCCTGTCTTCTTAGTAAATATTGATTGAATGTCTCCATGTGCTATGTGCTGTTTAGGTGCTGGAATGAAGAACAGTGGGAGTAAGGATAGAAAATAGTAAACAAGTCAGAAAGGTGGATGAGACTCTGTGAACTTCTGGGCCTTTGTTCTGTGGCAAATCAGGCAGGCTTCACTGAGATTGGTGAACTGCAATGCGTTAATCTATGGTATTTTTTGGGAGATCTAACTGGAAGCAGATGGAAGGGGATCATGCTCTCTGTTACAGTTCCATTTTGTTATTTCTATAATTGAGTCCTCTTAGGGAGGAGCTTCCTAGTGGAAAAGATCCTCATAATCTTTATTCTCTACCTTTTCTTAAGGATCTTCAAGCCATAAAAGAGTTACAAAGACAACTCCCTTTTTTAGGTAAATGTGGTTGTGATCAATCGTTTGGTTCCTTAAGACATATAGGAATTCAGTCCTTCCACCAAAGGAAGGCAAGTTCTGCCAGATTATCTAAGAAGAACCATATTTCTATTTGAAACAACTTTAAAATTTAAAATTAAATACACACACACACACACACACACACACACATATATAAACTTCTGACTTATGGTAAAGTCTAAAACCTGCCTTTTATTCAACTTATTCCCTGAACCATTTTCAAATAAAAATGCTCACATTTATCTAAAGAATTATTTAACAGAATGTATTTTAAAAATAAACAAACATGTCATAGTACCTAAATATAACTTCAGAAGAGAAGTATGAATTTTGTTTGTTTGTTTCTTGTGGTATCTTTTTCTGTTTGGATAAGTAAGTATCCTACAAAGGTGATTATTTTGAATACTCCTCTATGAAGTTAAATAACAACAAAAAATGATTGACATACATTGCTCTTTAAGCTAATGCTTCATATAAAGCAGGTTCCTTTTCCCCTCTATATCAGTGCCTGGTTAATGATCCAGCTGACAGTGGTTGGAATAAAACTTGTTGGATGCCCAGCATTTGAGGAAATGAAATATGGAGAAATGGGATCTATCATACTATCAGTAATTTTTTTTCCAACAAGCAAAAGGAGAGTGTAGGGGGGAATGGGAGATGAATAAGAGGAAAGGTAAAGGAGATGAAGAAGATAAAGAAACAGGAATGGAAAAAAATAGGAGAAACATATCTGAAATCTCAATGGATTATTATAAAAAGTTCAAGGATAACTACAGAAGTCTAGATATTTGAATAAAGAGATAATACACAAGGCACCTTTTGAGAATTAGAATTGCTGACAGAAGAATTTATAATGATGTTATACTCATTGTGAAATTGCATTGCTTCTACTTATTTCATAAAATATATGCCTTTAGGGACTCTGGTTAACATAGTTTGGTTGATTATTGTGTTGTTTTAACATCCTGTGGTGAAAGCAGTCTGGCAAACTAACCACATTACAGGACAGATTCTAAGGAAATTTACCAAAAGAAAGAAATCTGTCTGCTTCAACTCTGTTTGTACTTGGTTGCTCTATTGAGAATATGATTTGGAGATACTTTTAAGAGCTTTAACTCTCTGAAATATATTAAACATTCAACTACATGATGCTTGATACTTGTTATTGTCAACTTGTAAATATCATTCATGAAGCTCTGGTTTCTATTTTATACATGCTGGCTGAAAAGGTTAATAAGATATAAATCACTCTTCCAAGGAGCATGCCAAACAAATATTTAGGCTTCTATAAGAGGAAACAAAAATCAAAAGTTATGCTTCTATGATTACTATGGATTCAGTAGGTCTTATAGATTGTTTTTCTATCACCTAAACAATTTGACTATGGCATATTACTTACTAATTAAACCCTGAAGAATTTTTTTAGTTTCTTGACATTGGTCTGAAATATCCTGACCTGAGATTGCCATAATAATAATTTAGGAGTGAACTATGGGTGGGGGAGTACAAAAGAGGTTTTACTTCAGTAATTTAATTTGACAAAAATTTTTTGAGCCTTACACATTATTTATTAACCCTAGATTAGATATCTGCTACCCTAGCCCAGACAGTCATAAAGATGTTGGCAAGAGGTTTCTTGAGGGACTCTTGGATGAAAGGGTATGGCCTAGATGATGTTAGATCATGAAGATAAAGATCTTCACTGACCAAGAGTTTATTGCCTCTTTAGAGCAGGCCCAAGTTCTATTTCATCAGAACTTTGATTCCCAGAAGCAGTGGTGGGGGGGTTGAGGGAACAGCTTTTAAAATTAAGAATTATTAAAGATGATCTGTTTATTGCTCTTCTGGGTAGAGAATGCATATTTATAAGCTGCTTGTAAGTGTGTTTTTAAACATTTTAGAAAAAATTAACATAAACAGCAGATCCCTATTAATGAATCTGCACCTTGTTTTTCTGAACACTGGCATTCTCTTATTTCATTGCTACTTTGGATTTTAAAATAAAAATAATATGCACAAGGGGCATTAATTATGTGCCCAATAGTCATATAATTCTAATAAACATATAAGTTGTTCACTAAATGTAGAGGGAGAAATCCAAATAAACAAATTTCATGTAACACAGGAAAATGAAAATGTTCTCATATTTTTTAAAGATTAGTAAGATGCAAAGCACCCTAAATTCCCATTTTTTTCCTGTATCTTTGCCTTTCTCCTCCAAAGAACAGGATCCAATGTGATTTCAGCCATCAATACATTTCCTCTTGCTTTTGTAAGGTTGAAGACAAAACACAGGTTAATATAGTAGATACATTAGAAAATACAGCTAACTTGGGTTAATTTTGTGGGTCTATTTTTGCAGAAGTAAGAGTGTATTTTGAGGCGCTGTTGTTGGTCTTTAAGAATATTTACTGAGGCTAAGTTCCTGTTAAAGTTTCATTCATAACTATGAAGTTTGAACATAGGACACCTTGGTGATGATACACAGTATCTATTGTGTAAGTGTATATTGGATTAATTGTCTAAGTTATAAGAAACAAAATATAGCTCAATTCAAATGAACAATCATCTGTATGAAAAGACATGGAAGTTTTCATGTGAGTGGCTGTTCCTCAATTATGTAAATGAGCCCAAATTTGTCCTGTGGCACAGCCACTAGACCAAAACATGCTAATTTTTATTTTTATTTAACAATCTAAGTTCTTTAGCTCCACCTGCCTGAGTTATAGCTCAATGAAAGGTAATTTTGAAGATGTTTTTCTTTTAGTTTCATGTTTGAAGTAAATACTATGAACCTTTTATAAATGTAATGACTTTTTCTCTTAAAAACTCACTAATATCTAACTATACTAATAAACACATAATGTATATTATTAGGTCTGAACTCTTGGTCATGGGTATCTGTGCATTTTAGAGATGGTCTGTGCACAAGTGTCATAAATGACCATTTTATAGATAGATAATGTTCTTAATCCATAACTCTTTATTGCTGATGGTTATTGCATTAGATGATGACCCATAGCTATTAAGAGTCAGTTTTTAATATCACAACCATTTAGAAAGGTTAATGGACTCGGTTTTGAGATTTAACCTTTGAATGCTGCAGGTTAAGAGGTTACATTTGTGCACTAAAATGCCAGAAAATATCTACTTATTTTCATTTCACTGTGTACTTTTAGTAGTGTGGTTATGTACAGTTACTGTTATTTACCAAGCAAACAAAGTGTGTGACACATAAGATAACAAGTTTCTAGAGCAGTGAGTTTCTTTCAAAATATAGGTTTCATATTTGGCTTTATTATTTTTCATTTAGACACAAAAATTGGTATGTGAACAGATGTAACCTAAATCAGTTGAGGAATATTTATTAAGGTTGTTCAAGAAAAAAAAAGAAGGCCAAGATTATAATTCATAGTTTTCTTGGTTAGTCTGAAAAGTTCACATGCATATAATGGGGAAACTGATCATTTAGGAAAATCAGGACTCCTTTCTGGATGATACCTAGCTATCGCCCAGAATTTTCAGAGGAATAAAATAGTGTCTATAAGGATTCAGATAATTTCACTTTAAAAATCTGAATAGGGTCCCATGGTGGTCATTTATCATTTATTTTGCTATCCATTACCCATTTTCTTCTTAATATGGCCCTATTCCCTTTTATTCCATTATTTGTTCACTGTGAGTAAGCTTTGTGGGATGAAATTTCAGGTATTTCCCTTCTGTTATGGAAGCCAGAAGCTGAATGTATAAATAGAGTAATGGCTTCCAGTGAATTACACCTTTTTGTACCCATTCCGTTGTGTCTCCACTCCACACTGACTCTAGACATGACCTTAAGGCCTTATGTTTTGGCCAATAGGATATAAGTAAACATGATGCAACCAGAGGCTTGGAAAGCACTCATTCATTAGGTTACTGTCTCTTGTTTGCTCCTTTTAAAACCTATCCACAATGTGAAAAGGCCTATGATGTATGAAAAGAGATCCCTGAACCAATGGATTCTTTGCAAAATTATCATCAGATATGGAAAGGAGGTTGTCTAGAATCAGACAATTCTCAGCTTATCTGCCTGTCCCCATTTTCTGTTACCTATCCTCTCATGGGTTCTGTGAGCTTCTTAACAGTTTACCAAGAAATTACATTCTACTAATTTAGCTAAAATTAATTGCTAATGCAACCAAACCTGAAATAACATAGGGACTTCGAAAATGCAAAGGATTACTTGAGAATAACATACAACCACCATGAACACCCTTACACAGATTCACTTAGACATTATGAGTGAAACACATGTATGTTAGTTTGGGTTATAAATATTCCTTACCAGAGAGTGGTTGATGGAACATTTTATGAGACAGACAGTGATATTAACTCAGCCGCTTCTATACAGGAATCTGAGTTTCCATTTCTCATTTACATTTTATATATGTCGTATGGATCTCAGTCTAGAAGTTACTCAATAATCACAGTATTTGAAAACTTTGTGTCCTAAGCTGTATTCTTTTTCCTGGTTTCATTGATATAGTTGTTATAGAATATTGTATTTAAGATGTACTGTGCATTCCCTCTTTATTTCTGTATTCTCTTGTATTTTTTGTGTGTCTGTTTTTCCCTTTGTCCCATGTTTCTACATCCTCTTCCCCATATCATCAGGGAATTCTTTTCTTGTAAATAGCACCATCAAGTGCCTCCGATGCTGTTCTGACATTTGTGGTGTGCTATTGCTTTCCTTTCATGTTTACTCTCAGCTCATCATCTCCTTTTTGCTATTGGACACTTGGTGTAAAATTCACATACAACATGTGAATTATCCTAAAGACACAATGCATTTTTTCCCATCCATAGCTCTTCTCAAATGCTGAACTGTGTAATTATTGATACGGGTTTCCATCTTTACCATTTTAGGGATAGTAGCTCATTGTCATTTTATTGCATCAGTTCTAACCTGGGGTTAATGGATCGCTAAATTGTGGCATGTGTGGATGTAGGCAATTTACAGTGAGAAGGTCCTGGTTCTTAAAGCTGGTTATCACCACAAAGAGGCAAAGAATCATGGTGCTACTGCCAGGCACACTGCCTCACAGGTTGCTGTTGTCAGTCACTAAGTTGTATCTGACTCTTTGTGATCCCGTGGACTGCAGCATGCCAGGCTTCCTTGTCCTTCACCATCTCCCAGAGTTTTCTCAACTCACGTTCCTTGAGATGGTGATGCCATCCAACCATGTCATCCACTGTCACCCCCTTCTCCTCCTGCCCTCTATTTTTCCCAGCATGAGTGTCTTTTCCAATGAGTCGGCTCTTCACATCAGGTGGCCAAAGTATTGAAGCTGCAGCATCAGTCCTTCCACTGTGTATTCAGGGTTGATTTCCTTTAGGATTGACTGGTTTGATCTCCTTGCTGTCCAAGGGACTCTCGAGAGTCTCCTCCAGCACCACGGTTTGAAAGCATCAATTCTTTGGTGTTCAGCCTTTTTTTTTTTTTTTTAATTGACATGAATCAGCCATGGATTTACATGTGTTCCCTTCTGTATGGTCCAACTCTCAAACTATACACACTACTGGAAAAACAATAGCTTTAAGTAAATGGACCTTTGTCGGCAAAGTGGTGTTTCTGCTTTCTAATACACTGTCTAGGTTTGTCATAGCTTTTCTTTCCAAGGAGAAAGCATCTTTTAATTTCGTGGTGGCAGTCACCATCCACAGTGACTTTGGAGCCCAAGAAAATAAAATCTGTCACTGTTTCCAGTTTTTCTGCATCTATTTGCTATGAAGTGATAGGAACAGATACCATGATCTTAGTTTTCTGAATGTTGAGTTTTAAGCTTTACAGGTAGATGATGTTTAATAAATGTTCATTAACTTAAGTTAAATAATTTTCCAAATTTGGAAAATTGGTCTTCATTCTGGAACAAAACAATCCATTGTTTCTGATATTGTATAACTACTTCCATGGTAAATGGAAAGTTATTCCCTTTTGATACACATTTAAGCATTCAGTCATAAAAGAAAAGAGGCCATGAGAAGACAGAAGAGAAGCATGAAATCTAAAATCCAAGAGAAAAAGAGGCCTTGGAGGTTAACTAACATTTCCCTTTTCTTGCACAGCACCATGCCACCAAAGCTGTCACAACCTATTCAAAGACTGTAAATTTGGAATTTTTGTACATTAGAAGGTACATTCAACTGACAATGCTAGGAAATCCATTTTTACAACTTAACAATTTCTGTCAACGTTTAAAAAATGTTTTCTGCATCCATTTCTTGAGAGACTCATAAAGCTGACTTTTCAGAGTATTTTTGGTTTCTGCTGTTTGTTCATTCTTTAACTATTTTTTGCTTCCATTTCAAGAAAAAAATGTTGGCTATTTTCTCACCTTCTTTGGCTTAGACTGTGATGCTAGATGATTCCAATACAATTAGGTGAGATTTTTATAGGCCCGCAAAGCCTAACATAATAAATGTGGCAGTTCAAATAATAGCAATCATAGCAGGTCAAGCAAAAAAAAAAAAAAAATCATTTGAACTGAAATTGACGAATCTTAACATTACCAGAGTCTGGAAATGCAACACTCTTTCCTTATACTCAGTTTTTGAATTTTTTTTTTTTTTTAGTATTGCATAGGGATATTTTCATTCTGCCTCAACTACTACTGATGCCTTTTAAAATGTTCAATGCATAGATTCTGCTTACCAAGAATGACTCAAATATTACTGAAATATGAATTCTTTTCCTTGATTATTTTTTTCTAGACTCTTTCAAGAATACTTATTTGCCTGATAATTCTTATAAAGTGAGATGTAACAAATTTCTTTGAAATGCTTTTTTATTTGATTTTAAAAAGTAATGTATTGCAGAAAATTAAACTACAAAAAGGCACAGTGGAATTAGTATTTACCTAATGGAAACTAGCATTGTCCTTTTATTTTGTATCTTTCTAGTCTTTTTTTTTTTTCCTGTGACTAGATGTACATGTGTATATGACGTATATGTGACTGGAATAATACTTTTTGAGTAAGGAGTATGAAATACAAATTTCTTGACAATAAACATAAAGGCTTGATAAACCTCAAATAGAATCTTTTCATAATTAAAATAATGACAAAAATCTATCAAATTGCTATTGTTTGGGTGGGAGTACAATTACTTCTTAGGTACAAATAGCTCTCAGTGTTTTAATGGGAGCTTGTCAAAAAAATTAACTATGGCACATGTAAATTAGAGATTTCAGATGGCACTACAAACAATGTCCTGAGATCAATTTTGATATTTATTTTCCAAATAACTTTGCTTGCCTCAGTCCTCACCTGGCATTTTTTTCTCGTGAAATTCAGCAATGACATAACTGATTGAAATAAGAAAAAATAAAGCTCACAGGATTTTACCCTTTTCAGCATAGTTTTATTCGTTTTCTTCATTAACCCTTAAAAATGTGACCTCCGAAAGATAACAAGACGTGGTTTCAGAGCACGCCATAGCCTCTCTCTGTCTCCCACGCTCAGTGCTAACTCTTTTGTTTGTACAATATTCTTTTATTCTGAGCAATATAACATTTTAGTTCTTGTAATAAATGCCTTCATGTGAAGCAGTTCAGCTAAGAGAATGTTATTAGACTGTGCTCCCAGGCAGTGCACCTCCACACGATCAATACAGAGCTGGGCCTCAGCTCATTCCCTCTTTGCTTAAATTCCCTGCAAATGTGCAAGAGAAGCAGCAGAGGGTGTCATCAATCACAGCCCACTGTGACATATGCTGAAACCTGACCAGGGCCGAGATGTTTTAATAAGGCATCCATTAAAACCCTCAAATAAATTGCAATTTGAAAACAGAACATAATACCAGCCAAGTTTTCCTCATCCATCTTGTGGCATGTCATGTAATGTAATTGCGTTGTTAATTTATCCAAGAACTTTCTCAGTACACTGTTTTGTTGCCACCGCTTAATTTCCCTGTAGACCGTGTGTGTGTGTGTGTGTGTGTGTGTGTGTGCGCGTGTGTGTAGATGTGCACACGGGTGCATGAGACAGAGAAAGCAGAATGAGCAACTGGAGGAGAAAAAAAATAATCCGTGTTTATTTCTGTATGTTTGTGTGTCTGTTGGTTCCTTGGAGGAAATAAGTCATGTTTCTGCTTAGCATGGCATTAACCAGAGAGCTAGTCAGAACTTTGAAATCTTTGACGTTTTGTCAATGGCCCCTGAGCATCCTGTTACTGCCTCACCAGCTCTGGCCTACAGCAGGACCACTTCCCTCCCTGCTCAACTTGCCATGGGTTTATGCCCTTCCAGAGTGGGATCACTCAAGAGTGCCTGTGGATCCCATCAATACATATTGACGAAAGTGTTTATGGGCTACTTAGGATCACCGCACAAGACACTCAGAACTGGACTGATTTTGGTTCTCTAGCTCTTGGGTTATAATTGAAAAGTTTTGACATGTGTAAGAAAAGTAAAAAAGTTATCAATCGAAAGGAGAGAATGAAAAAATACATGTCTAGAATAATACCAAAGTGATTGCATTGTGTATTATATGTGTGTGTGTATGAATACATATGCATGTGTTTTTAAGAGCTTAAAGGAAAGATACAGGCAGGCAGGGGCTCAGATAGATTTCTTTGTCTTCTAAGCATAAATCTAAAAATAAGTAATGCAATTCTTCACGTAGGGCTACATCAGCAGATTCTTCACCTTTATTTATTCTTCTTGGTTTTCTTAATCTGTTCTGTTATTTCTGTAAGAGAAGCCAGTAGAAGGCAGAGGGAGAATCTACTTCACACATTCCATCTAGATCTAGGATGTCACAGTAACCATGTCGACCATCAAATATTAGTTTAGAAGTGTCAAATGTCTTTCCTAGGCCTACTGTTTCGAAGTGATAAGTTGCTGAACTAATGACAGAGGAGACAAGATAGTGTGACAAAAGGGGAAAAAAAATACACCATGGATCTACTTGTGTAGCTTTTGTTTTATGAATATTAGTGAGTAAAATAGTTGAGACCCAGTTTTTCTTTTTTAAATGACAACTAAATGTAAAGCATGCTAGTTAAAACATGAACAGCCACCTTCTCTCAATAAATCTTTATGTCTGAAGTTGCGTTTTAAGTTGGCTCTAAGAATGTGGTGGCATTCTAATATGCAGCCTGCACACAGAGCTCCGCCTTATGACCATGCAAAGTATTAGATGATCACGGAGTATGAAAGGTGCCAGGGAAAGCCAAATTAATTTCTGCCTTCTGCTAATGGATGACCTTTGTGATTTGGATCAGGAGCTGAAATTCACTTAGTCAGAAAGGCAGGAGAGTAGGGAAAACACCTAAAATCATTTTCTCTCCCTATAGAGGAGATGCCTGCCTGCCACCTGTCCAATAAATGTCAAGTGGGTTATTTTTTTTAAATAAGCAGCCTGATTCAAAAGCAGGGAATGCTTCATTGAGACATTCAGGGCAATAGGAGTGAGACTGCTTAAAAATATAAAATAAAAAAATTAAGCATTTATATATAACATAGAAGAAAGAAAAACATTAAAAATTAAACATGAGGATGGTTAGTTCTTTCCTAGAGACTTCGTTAACACCTCAGGGTTCTATGTAGATTCTTAAGCTTTACTGAAATTTGAGCTGATTTATTATGCTTAGGAGAAATCATGTTTGGTTTCATATAGTTGAAAATATTTTGAAGTTTAGTTGAAATTTGTTTGGAATTGGGAGTGTAATACCCCAAGCAACATTCAAGGGATCAAAACCAACAGGAACTGGAATATACAAAAACACAGTTTCTTTAGCTCCACGTGAGTCGAGGTTGCCAACTTTCACATGCTTCTAATGTTAGCTCAAGCTTTCTGGCAGTCCCATTGTAAGCTCCATTTCACAGGCATCCTCTGCTATTTTGGCATTTTAATGTTGGCCTTACTGCTTTTTATTTCCTTGTCCAGGAATATAGTCATTTTAAAAACAGCATAATTATTATTGGATGTGTATATTTTTTAAGTTCCAGCTTGAGATAAATTCTTTCTTGCATTTAGCTACTACCCTTGAAGTGAACAGAAGGAATAAAACATTAAAGACACCAAGGACATGGACCTTTAATTTCTCTTGTGTATTGCAAGGGCAAGAATGAAATGTCAGTTCCCAAGGTGATTATATAGTGCATGTTGGCAAGAATGGAATAATTGTGTCCTACCCAGTGTGTGAGAAATGTATACATGGGGAGATAAAATTGTAAGGGGGCAGACAATATAGGGTAAGCACATGTACAGCACAAAAGAATTCAATTGGGTGGATGACACAGGTCTTTGGCCTTTGTGGAAATCAATGAACTGCTGTTTAGGTGTCTTTTTCAAAGCATAGGGATGTTGAAAGGATAAAGCCTTGACTCCCTGATCCATTGAGGCTTGCTCAGTTAACCTTAGGATATTTTTAAGAAAGTTGATTTGTTTCTCTTTTTGATTTCCTTTTTCTCTTGGCTTCCTTGAACTGATTTACAATTCCTGCATCTATTGCTGCCTTTAGCTATGAGCTCCATTATTCAGCTACCCTTTTTGTAATTAAATTCTGCTTAAATTGCTTATAGGCCTAACCCTCCTTAACTTCTATCTGTGACCTCTTGTTTCTAAGTTAGTTAGTGACATTGTATTGGACACACCATGAATAACCTTTCCTGGCTGCTAAAATACCCATGTCTGAATTCAATTTGAGGTTTCTTTGTACAAAATTTCCCTGCAAACTTGCATACAAATTCAAAGCCTGATCCATAAAAATCTTCTAGCAATATCATTCTAATTTCAGAAACCTAGTGAGATGAAGCCATGTGTTATGTTATAAACACCCCAACAAAAGAACTGTGATCTTACCATGTTATTTTTTTTCCCCAACGTAATTTTGTAAATGTTGTTGATTCTGCTTCACCATTTGGAGACTCTTGAATGTGTTACTCTTCCAAATCCCCTGCTTTAAAATTCCCTAGAGCCCTATAAGTGCTGGATTCCTTAAAGAAATAGGTTACCTTCACCCCTACCCCCCACACTCCCCACTCTTCCAAAAACAATCCCCATACAAAAGTGCCAATAAACTAACTCAGCCGCATACAATGATATTGTGAAGAAAACCTCAGGAGAAAACCATTTAAATTTCATGGCATAAATCTGAGCTCTTGGCCAACCTTCCGTTAGCAAGTAGCAAGTACAAGTCTCATGCTAATTCTCCACCAAACCTCGAGTTTTATGAAAGCTACATTTTATCTGTTTGGTTATTTGCAGTCACTGGAGAGCTGGCAGAGGAATATCAGCACCACTCAAGTTTTATGTGGAAGTCACAGGACTTGGTTGACCCCCTTTTCAGGTCCTATTGAATTTCCTATACAAAGGAAATGAAAATGTTTTATATTTAATACACCAGCACATAACGAAAGGCTTAGTTATTACACAGAGAGCTGCAATTTTCTGCCTTTGTTTCAGCTATTACTGTGGAGCTGAAATTTCCAAGCACATTTTTTATGATTTGTTTATTGCTGACTTTAGAGATGACAGTGAGGGGAATGCCACCTTGATGCTACCTACCCTACAGTTAAGGGCTTTCTGTTTGTACTTATTTATCCCACAAAAGAACGGTCCAGCTTTTTATTGATGTCCCAGTTTTTCTTGCAGATGGATCAATTTTAAAAAGTTTAAAAAAAAAGTGATCTTGCAGAAACCGTGGATTGAACAGCGAGCGTATTCCTGATTTTACTCCTATGTGCTCTGAGACTGTGCAGGGGCACGAACTCCAGTTAGACTATTGGCATGGTGCTAAGCGCTTCACCTTTATTGTTCAGTTATTACAATAATGACAGTGCAATAACGGGGGGGCTTCCCTGGTGGCTCAGATGGTAAAAAATCTGCCTCCTATACAGGAGACCTGGGTTTGATCCCTAGATTGTAAAGATCTCCTGGAGAAGGGAATGGCAACCCACTCCTGTATTCTCACCAGAATCCCCATAGAGAGTGGAGCCTGGGGGACTATAGTCCATGGGGGTCACAAAGAGTCAGACACCACTGAGTGACTAAGCACATTCTTATAATTAACTTCTTTCTGTAGATGAGGAAACTGAGGTTTAGGGAGGTTTTCTAACTTGTCTAGTATTGCCAATTAGGAATGGAACTTGATCTGTCTGATTCCAGAGCCTGTTTCTCCCTCTTTCTTTTTTTGATACTGATAGTCATTCTATTTTAAAAATTTACTTTCTTTCCTGATTCTTTAACATTTAAAATTATTTTCTTTTAAAAAGCAGGTGAAACAGATAACCTGCCCAGGTTGGGTACATGAGACAAGTGCTCGGGCCTGGTGCACTGGGAAGACCCAGAGGGATCGGATGGAGAGGGAGGTGGGAGGGGGGACTGGGATGGGGAATACATGTAAATCCATGGCTAATTCATTTCAATGTATAACAAAAACTACTGTAATGATGTAAAGTAATTAGCCTCCAACTAATAAAAATTAAAAAAAAAAAGCAGTATACAACAAACACACACATCCCCCTCAGCTAGATTCATCAAGGCTGATAATCTGTTTTTTCCCTCTTCATACCACACACAGACATATATTTAAATACATACACACATATGAGTATATTCATACACACATTTATGTATTTATTCACATGGCTAAACCATCTGAAAGTAAGTTACAGTCACTATGATGCTTCAGAAAATAAAAACATTCTCCCATTTAATCACAATGCCATTCTACATCATAAAAATAAACATTTATTCAATAACATCATCTAATACTCTACATGCAAATTTTCCAGATTGCCCTCCAAATGATTTTCTTTATTATTTACTTGGCTGCATCAGGTCTTAGTTGTGGCATGCAAGATCTTTGTGGCATCATGTGGGATCTTTCATTGCAGTGCATGTCTTTGCTGGTTATGGCGCTCAAGCTTCAGAGCCCATGGGCTCAGTAGAGTGGTTTTGGTCCATGGGTTAAGTTGCCCAGTGGGATGTGAAATCTTAGTTCTCTGATCAGGGATCAAACTCACATCCCCTGCATTGTAAGGTGGATTCTTAACCACTGGACCACCAGGGAAGCCCCCCAAATGACTTTTTGACCCTATTATTTTTGACCCAGGGTTGCAACAAGGAAGAGCTTGCCCTCTTAACTACTCTGTCTACAGCCTCTCCAGAATACTGTATATGGAGTGAGATATTTACAGGTTAAAAGAATTAGGTACAAAACTTGTGCCAAAGTGCAGCCATTATATTGATCTATATATCATAGTAGGTCTATATGTTCTAAAAGTGCTTTCTACTCTGATATTCACGGATCATGAGATGTTGTGACACCAACTATCCAAAGAGTGGAATATTGGAATAGTTTGGTGATTCCCTAAGCTGTTCTACAGTTATTTATTCTCCGAATTAGTTAGAGCTGCCATGTTCACCCTGCTTCTATCTTGTCATTACTTAAATGATTCTAAATGGGCCTCAGCAAGACTGTTCGTAAATAGGTAACTCCTGACACTCCAAGATTCAAAAACATCATTACTGAGGGATAAGAAGAGGGAAAAAATGAGTAAGAAACCAGAAATGAAGGAGAAATAGGGGGAGAATGTAAAGAGGGGGGAGAAAAAGTAATCAGAATCAGGTTGATTAAATTTAATTACAACAACATAGCACTAAATGGGCAAAACATTGACAGCTTAGCATGCCTGGCAGAATGAGGATTTTCAATGTAGTATTTAATTTAATCCTTAAAAGTAATGTTCCAAAATAGGTTACTATTACCCTTTCACCATTTTATGGAAGAATTATTGCATCTCACAAAGGTTAAGTGTCTTGTCCAAGGTCACCTAGATAATAAAACACAGCTGTGCTCAAACCCAAGCTGAAGAAAGAGGAGGGAGGGGGAGGTAAGGAATGGTGATATTGGCAGGGATGAGTGGGCATCTTCCGCTCCTACTGTGCCCTCTCTCCCCACAAGTTCTTAGTCATCATGTCCTGTCACTGGTCGAGAATCTCATTTTTTCTCTATGTCTTCTACCACTGCTTTAATTCAAGCCAATGCCGCCTCTTCACCAGATGCCTGCAATAACTCTTAATAGACTCCATGCCACCCGTCTTCTTCCTTTAGTGTCTAATACGCTGGTCAGACGGTTCTTTCCAGTGATCCTTCTCAACATGTCACTCCTTTGTTTGAAATTCTTTGACTGTTCATCACTTGGACTAGTGGTTGTTAACCCTGCCTGCACATGAAAATCCTAAGCTTTAGGAAATGCTGGTGGCCAGGCCCCCACCTCAGAGCTTCTGATTTTATTATTCTGAGGGAGTAGGTCTCCCAGGGGAAAAAAAAAATTACAAGACACCCAGGTAACTGAATTTCCAGTAAATATGTACTGGACATACTTTCAGAAACATACTAAAAATTGTGTTTATCTAAAATCCTAATTTAACTGGGTATTTTACATTTTTATTTGCAAAATCTGGCTATATGTTTGCATTTGTTCTGAGGAAACTGAACATGTGTGTGTATGTGTGTGTGTGCTCAGTTTTGTCTGACATAAGTATTTTTAAAATTTCCCTAAGTTAGTCATGTACAGAATGGAACCCACCAGGTTATAGGAAAAAAATATGAATGAAATAGTGTCTAAATGTCTTCTTATGGCATAAAAGATTCTTCAGACTTTGGCCTCTGCCTCTTTTTCAAGTTTCACTGTCTGCTCCCTACTCATACCTTACCTTTACCTTCCTAAAAGGTGTATAGTTTTATCTCCATATCTTTGCACATGCTGTCACCCAAGCCCAGGATTTCCTTTCTGGGCTGTTGGATGAACTCCCAGTCATGCTTTAAGACCAAAATCTGACTTCCTTAGGTGAAGTGAATTGCATAGCCTTCCCTACTCCTGCAGTTTTGTGTGTACATCTACTGTTCTGTCTATTCCTGCTACTAATAATTATATGCACTTTGTCTATTTTTTTTTACTATGCACTGCATTAGTTACTTTACATTAATCTCAAACTTGCATTAATTTTATGCAAATTAACATGCATTATACTTTTGTGTACCCTAAGATAATAGTATATATTAAATACAACATATACTAGAATTGTATACTTTTTGCCAAGATTTCTTTCTTTCCCTCTTACCTACCAGCCAGATGAACAGAACAAAGCAAAACAAAGCGGCTTCGACAAACACTTGTCTCCATGGCTTCGACATTTAAAAAGCTGTTTATATTTCTCATCTCCTCAGCTACCACTTCCTAGTGGCACTAGTTTCCCTCAATAACATTTTAGTAGTAGTGTTAGTCACTCAATCATGTCCAGCTTTTTGTGACCCCATGGACTGTAGCTCACCAGGCTCC
This sequence comes from Odocoileus virginianus, assembly GCF_023699985.2. Classification (NCBI taxonomy): domain Eukaryota; kingdom Metazoa; phylum Chordata; class Mammalia; order Artiodactyla; family Cervidae; genus Odocoileus; species Odocoileus virginianus. The sequence goes on from NC_069679.1 coordinate 21,478,921, forward strand.
TCTGTCCATGGAATTTTCCAGGTAACAATACTGGAGCGGGTTGCCATTCCCTTCTCCAGGAGATCTTCCCAACCCAGGGATTGAACCCATGTCTCCTACACTGCAGGCAGATTCTTTACTGTCTAAGCCACCAGGAAAGCCCAAATATAACGTAAGTGCTGTGTAAATAGTTGAAGATGAGCAGCAAATTCAAGTTTTGCTTTTTGGAATTTCATGAAATTTTTTTTTCAAATATTTCCCATTCTTTGGATGAATACCATGGATATGTGGATATTGAAGGGCCAGCTGTATTTTCTTTTCTCTAAATATCAAATTCCTAGCAAATATATAATACCATATACAATTTCAAATTACAGTACATTCACAGGTTTTTTCTGCTTGTTTGATTTTGCTTTAACCTGTCATGTAACACACTGCCATGAGTCTTTGGATGTGGCATCTAACCAAAAAAAACTACATATGGTCACTTTCTGTATGAGAAGTGTAAACACATAAGGTGACAACATTTTTGTGGACTATTTTTAAAACACTATAAATAGCACTGTCAACATTACTGATGATTTAAATATTATATATACATTAGAGATCATCTACATATCAATGCTTAGGTAAGGGAAACACTAGAAAATAAATAACATTTTGGGGTTGTCATATATTAGCTTATGTAAATCTTTGTTAAATCTAATTAAAATGTTACCATATTTGGTATTACATATTTTGATGTATTTACCCCACAGCTAACAATGTTGACATGTCAATAGTAAAATTCCATTAATTTGGATTCTATTATTAATAATAGATTATGATTTGGGAAAAGACTGTGTTGGGGTTACTTTTCATACTCAATGTTCATTTTACCAGATGCCTTCTAGTGGAGTTGGAAGCAGGAAGAAAGGTAGAAATGTCAGTTGTTTCATAGTCCGTAGGTTAAAACCTAACATAGACCTTCAGTTGAGTAATGGGAAAAGAGTCCATTGAAGGAGGGAAGTCAGGTGGTCACAGTTGCAACAAATATGTCATTTGTTTGCATTTCCCATTTGGAAGGCAGGTTGGAATCTTTAGAGCAAGATGATGGCCTTTCCTAGCTGAGCTCTGGGATTTAGAGAAGCTGTTGACAAAATTGGCTTTTGATAAATTTTTTGTTAACTGCTTTATGACCTCACAATGTTTCTCATCACTTTACATTGCAAACCCAAGTTTACAAAGTGATCCAATTTTTGATTGTATAGGCATCACATATTTCCCTTCCTTGTAGCAGGGGAATAATGTCCTGCTTCTCTGAACTTTCCTCTGTCCTGCTTCCTGTTTTCATCTGGAGGTGGATGATGGCCACTTTCTACCATGCACTCTTGGGTAGGATCAAGCTTCTCCTATTTGGTATTAAGCCTTTCTAACTTCACTTATTGGTTAAATGCCTGCCTCCTCACTAGGTGATGACTTCCTTAAAGACAGAGACTATCGTTTCTTTTCTATCCCAGTGCCAAGAGTTGTACTACCACAAACCACGTTTTCAGTATGCTAGTTTGTTCAAAAGTTGACATGTGCTGTTTGCTGGAATACAAACTGCAGCTAACAATGTTACTTGTCATTAACTTGAAATAACAGATCAACAAATGATTGCGTTTTAATCATGAGAATTTGAGATAGTCAACATAAAGTACTGCACAAAATGCTTAGCAAAAAGCAAATGGACAGTGCATACTATCATTAATAGGAGTAGTCAGAATAGTAGATGTGCATGCAAAACCCTGCAGGAAAAGTAAGGACTGTACATTTACTTTGGCTAGGAAAGTCAGATTTGGGTCTTTAAGGACAAGTGGCAGTTCATCAAACTCAAAGGAAATCCCAGGCTTGGGAGTTAGCGCATGCAAAGACAAGAAAGTGTAGGGCATTTAGGAAGATAGGTATAAGGTGTGGAGCGACAGAGGAGGTAAGACTTCAAGTCAGCAGAAAATGAAGACATGAAAACTGCCAGAAGGTACATGAAGAGATGCTGAACACCACTAATAATTAGCAAAATGCAAATCAGAAGGAGATATCACCTCATACTTGTTAGAGTGTCAGCAAGACCAGAGATAACAAGCATTGGCAAAGAAGTAGAGAAAAGAAACACCTATACACTGTTGGTGGGAATGTAAATTGGTATAACTACTATGGAAAACAGCATGGAGGTTCCTAAAAAGAATTTTTAAAAGAACTACCATATATGATCCAACAATTCTACTTCTGGATATATATCCAGAGGAAATGAAAACATGATCTCAAAGAGATATTTGCACTCCATGTTCATTGCAGCACTATTCACAATAGACAAGACATAGAAACAACATGTGTTCACTGATGGATGAATGGATAAAGAAAATGTAGTGTGTATGTATAATAAAATACTATTTGGTCACAAGAAAGGAAAATCCTGCCGTTAGCAACACTGATCGACCTTGAAGGCATTATGGTAAATGATATGTCAAAGAAAGACAAATGCTGTAAAATATCACTTGTATGTGAATCTGAAAAAGGCAAACTCATAGAAAGCTAGTAACATGGGGTAGTGAGGTGGCAGAAATAGAGATATCAGTCAAAGGATGCCAGTTATAAGATCAGTAAGTTCTAGGGAATCTAATGTACAGCATGGTGATTTTAGTCAGAAATACTGTATTATTATATACTTGGAAATTGCTATGGGAATAGACATAAAGGAAATGGTAATTATGGGATCTGATGGAGATGTTAGCTAATGCTACAATGGTAATTATTTTGTAATGTATAAGTGCATCAAATCTATACATTATATACATTAAACTTAACAGTGTTATGTGTCAGTTATATCTCAATGTAGCTGGAAGAAAAAAGGATTCAGAGCCCAAACTCTGAAGGACCTTTTATGCCATAATAGAAAGTTTAAATACTACTTCATTTGTAATTTTTTTCTATGAGCCAGTGGATTTAAACTTGCATGCCCACTCAACTTACTTGTGTGTGTTCATTCACTGTATGATTAAACACTGATCTCTTTCTAGACCCACAGTGTTTATTTTCACATAACCCATCTGCCTAATACTCTGATGTTTTAAAAAAATCTATTAAAATAATATCATTTCCATTTGCACAGCACTTCATGCCTTCCAGACAGATAGTTTCCAAGGAAAAAATAACTTATTTTGATCCTCACAACTTTGCAAAATTGATAGGAAAGGTTTTCCAATTAAAAATTTTAATTATTTTCTGATTCAATATAACATGCAAGAGTACTAATAATGACCATCTCCTGCCTTATTGTCCTTTCTTGTCTATTTTTTGTTTTTTTTCCTAACTTCATTGAGATATGATTGACATATATAAATTTGAGCGTCTGTTTTTTACAGTTTTATTGACATATAATTGACATGCAGTACTATGTAATTTACTATATATAGCATAATGCTTTTATTTATATACATAATGAAATGATTGCCACCATAAATTTAGTAAACTCTTAATATCTACTGAACATAGAACTTTAATGCAAACAACACAGAGACTATTTTATTTTCTTAGTAGTTTGTCTGAGAATTCTTTGAAGGGGAAAGTCCACATTTATTAGGGCCCTTCCAAGATGAGCCCCTTAAAATGAGCCTAAGACTTTTAAAGAGCATGCTAAAAACACACAAAAATGGCTTCTAATTTATTTACAAAGATCAACAGGTTCTGATAAGTATCAGGTCTTTACTTTAAATAAACAAAAGTATGCCATTTGGGGATATAATTTTTATCTAGATAAATTTCTATGTATAATATAGGGGAGAAGTATTTGAGGTGAAGATTATTATGTCAGGCAAGGAAGAAGCAAGAGCCAAATTGACTAGATGACATGGGAAAAAGAGACTGCCCCATCTTATTCAGAAAGGAGATAAGAACAAGAGGTTGTGAATGGGATTAGAATCCTCTCTTGCACCTCCCTTAGTCACATTCACTTTTATATGTTGCTTGCTCATAAATAATTATGTGTGGAAGCTAAAAATAAGAATGCAAGGACACTTGGTATTTGGGTAACATGGTCTAAAAGATTAAGACAATTTACTTACAATATATAAAGACCACAGATTTTGAAACCAGGAAAACATACCACCTGTATGACCAAGGAGACCTGATTCCTAAATCAGAATAAAGATACTTAAACAGGGGATCATCTCAAGGTTTAAAGAAGTGATAAAATATGTATGGAAGGTATTGGAAGCTAGCCTGAGATTGGTACCTTATAGCATGCAATAAATCACAGCTACAATTACTGATGCAAATAGACTCATCTAAATTGATAGGCAATAGAAACTCACATACTGATGTCAAGGGTCCCCTGGAGCTGGAAGCCAGAGCACATAGTAGTCCTGGGTAGGATGAAACAGTCTAGATTTAGTGAACCATTTTTATATCATTATCGCCCTTTACCTCCATCAATCTTTATGTGTTCTAGACTCTTACATTTTTTTAGACAAGGATTAAAATCTCATTTACACTGAGGTTTTAAGATACAAGAGGCTTACAGGGTTCAATGATATCTTTCTAGGGGTTGAAAGAGCATTTTATGGGTGATGAAAGTAAAATGAATCTTTGATAATGGAATTTCAGGCATCAAAAGCTGAGGCAGAGGGATTGAGAGAGAAACAGTTCAAGCTCTTGAATTCATACTAAGCTGATAGTCCACTTGTGTATGAGGTCTTCACAGTGTCTTTACTAAGATTGCTTTCAGAGGGTCTTGGAGTTCTATCTGTTGTTGTTCTTCAACCTCTGTCGTGTCTGACTCTTTGTGACCCCATGGATTGTGGCACACTAGGCTTCCCTGTCCTTCACCATCTCCCAGGGTTTACTCAAACTCATGTCTACTGAGTCAGGATGCCATCCAACCATCTTGTCCTCTGTCGTTCCTTTCTCCTCTTGCCTTCAGTCTTTCCCAGCATCAGGGTCTTTTCCAATGAATTGGCTCTTCATATCAGGTGGCCAAAGTATTGGAGCTTCAGCATCAGGCCTTCCAATGAACATTTAGGACTGATTTCCTTTAGGATTTCCTGGTTGGATCTCCTTGCTGTCCAAGGGAATCTCAAGAGTCTTCTCCCACACCACAGTTCAAAAGCATCAATTTTTTGCCATTGAGCTTCTTTATGGTCCAACTCTCACATCCTTACATGACTATTGGAAAAACCATAGCTTTGACTATATGGACTTTTGTTGGCAAAGTAATGTCTCTGCTTTTTAATATGCTGTCTAGGTTGGTCAAAGCTTTTCTTCCAAGGAGCAGTCATCTTTTAATTTCATGGCTGCAATCGATAGTTAGAGAGTCCTATAACCTAACAATATTCATGCAAGATACATGTACTTGGGAGGCATGCTTTTCCAAAATTACATGGTAGAAATAGTTTTAAGGAAGTCAATTTCCTCGTCTTCAGCATCCACATGAACTTTTGTCTGATACTGGGTCTGTGGCTGAGGCATCACCCTGGTTCTTTCCTCATATCTCCTCTTTGACAACTGTCCTCTTACTTCATAAAAGAAAGTCATACCACTCACCAGTTTGGCCCCATGTGTAAAATGGTCCAGCATGCCAATAAGGAATATTTTTTTTTTAATTTTAAACTTGTTTTTTAATTGAAGGATAATTGCTTTACAGAATTTTGTTAGTTTCTGCCAAACATCAGCATGAATCAGCTGTAAGGGAGGGATAATTTTTAATATTGTTTGTGAAACTTCCTGTAACCAAAGTGAAAGTCACTCAGTCATGTCCAACTCTTTGTGACCCCATAGTCCATGGAATTCCCCAGGCCAGAATACTGGAGTGGATAGCCTTTCCCTCTCCAGGGGGTCTTCCCTACCCAGGGATCAAACCCAGGTCTCCCACATTGCAGGAGGATTCTTTACCAGTTGAGCCACAAGGGAAGCCCAAGAATACTGGAGTGGGGGTAGCCTATCCCTTCTCCAGCGGATCTTCCTGACAAAGAGCTTTGTAAAAACAAACAGTGACATTAGAAAGGGGTGGCGTCACACAAGATTAACTGTTCCTTTTTAAAATTGAAATGTAGATGATTTTTGCCACCAATACTTTGGCCACCTGATACAAACAGCTGACTTATTGAAAAAGCATCAAAAAACCTTGATGCTGGGAAAAATTGGAGAAAAGGAAACCAGAGGATGAGATGGTTGGATGGCATTGCTGACTCAATGATGTGAACTTGGTCAAAACTCCAGGAAATGGTAAGGGGCAGGGAGGCCTGGTGTGCTGCAGTCCATGGGGTGACAAAGAGTAGGACATGAACTAGCAACTGAACAGCAACAATAATAGTTGATTTACAGTGTTGTGTTAGTGTCAGGTGTATAGCATAGTAAATCAGTTATATATATATATATATATATATAGTTTTAAATTTTCTTTTCCCTTATAGGTTCTTATGAAATATTGAGTGTAGTTCCCTGTGCTATACAGTAGGTCTTTGTTGATTATCTATTTTATATATAATACTGTGTACGTGCTCAGTTGCTTAGCCATGTCCAACTCTTTGCAACCCTTTGGACTATAGCCCACAAGCTCCTCTGTCCATGGATTTTTCAGGCAAGAATACTGGAGTGGGTTGTCATTTCCTCCCCCAGGAAATCTTCCCAACCCTGAGATCAAACTCCTGTCTCTTGCATTGCAGGCAGATTCTTAATACCTGTGAGCCATCAGGGAATCCTAATAGTGTGTATATGTTAATCCTAAATGCCTAATTTATCCCTCCTTTTCCCCTTTGGTAACCATAGGTTTCTCTTCTATGTCCATGGGTCTATTTATATTTTGTAAATAAGTTTATTTTTATCTTTTTTTTCAGTTTCTACATATAAGTGATATAATATTTGCCTTTCTCTGAGATAGCATATTCTAAGTATATATGTAAAATAGGTAGCAGAGGTTATATCTTCTTCCAAGAATCTTGTCTTTTTCCCCTGAGAACTATTGTCAAAGAATGAGTGAAAATCATCAGAGAGACCCTTGGGAGCAAAGCAGAGAGAAACTATGAGAAATAGGAAGGGATATGAGGTAATAGATTTATAGCAAATCTTCATGCCTGATCTGTCTTTAAAACTACTTACTTACCTACTTAATGTATCTTAGAGCTAGGATTCAGGAGTGAGATTTTCTAACAAGGCAACATAATAACATCAGACTTTTTTCTATTAAAAGTAAATTTAATTTGATTGATTGGTTAGACAGAACTGTCTTTGCCAAGTAGGGTATATGGCAAACATTTCCAAAAAATGGTTTGAACTAAATCTTCAGCTCTAAGTTTTGACAAAAATATATTGAAAGCATTGATAACAGCATTTTATTTAAAAATATATTGGCAAAGATGCACTGAAATTAACTATAATTTCCCAGCCTACTTTTGAGTGTATTAGAACTCACACAAAGTGCTTCAAAGTAAACAAGTGGCAGGAATAATTAATAGTTATTTGATAGGTATTGATAAAAACCTTCTTGGTTTACTTCCCAGAAACTGGGGCAATGAATAACTCTAATGACTGGGTGACAAAGCCTTTTGCAAAACAGGATGTTTATAAATCTTTGTTTTCAGTAAACGTGAAGGAGCACCTAGTCAAATTGTTAGCTGATAGAGCACTAGAAATATTTTTTGATGATAGATCACTATATATTTTGGCATATAACTCAGAGGAATACCAAAAACTTGAGTGACAACGCTATAACAAGATTCTTTCCATCTACATATACCTATTTGTGTGCACAAGGTTTTGCAGTGTTTATGTCTATAAATGAGGAAAGGAACAGAATTAATGCTCAACTCTGTTTCCTTCTGGAAGTAATATTTATCCATAAACACATGAATCAATTAAAAATGAAACCAGCCCCATCCATCTCATTATGAAAATCATTTCCAATGAAATTTATTATACATAATTATTATTTATCCAGATTTATGTCTTATTTCTACTCTCTTCATCCTTTGTTTACCAGTACCAATAATATTTGCTATAATAACTAAATTAGAAATATATTTTTGTAGAGTCTTACACGAAAGGGAAATAAATAAGGTTTTAATTTACACACATTTTTTATTACAGAGAAGTAACAGAGCAATCAATAAAAGATCTTCACAATTAAAGATGTGTGTACTGAGAAAAAATATATTTGGAAAATTGGAATAAACGTATAATTTTAGGAGAAAGAGGAAGGCTATAAAATGCTCAATTTTTAAAAGCAATCTCATTTATTTTTTTAAGTAGATTATGATAGACTAAAATTCCAGAAGTATTTATGGATTTTATAATATGTCACTATTCACAGAAAACCAGAAATTTTATACTTTCTGACTTTAACTTATTATGAAAAATTTTAGATAACAACTTTAAAGAGATTTTCATAATTATTTCAAAAATCAAGATAGCGAAAAAAGAAAGAAAAGATAACACCTTAAAGGGGAAGAGACAGTTGTGAAATAGAGCCATCTCCTTTTGCCTGTTAAATGAGGTTCTCTATCTACAGCCAACTGCTTGTAAAAAGCATTTCAAATGTCCCTTCTGCTATGAGAATGTGCAGTAAAAATGCACCTGGGTAGCCATATACCAGCACATTTGTAAAGGTACCAAAGAGGGACGAAAAAAAATTCTGAGGTCGTTATTTCACATTCAGATACAAATATTGGTAACATAGAAGCTTAGACCCCAAGTGTTCATTGTTTAGAAACATAAACATATGAAGACACTTCCTTATCCAGTTCCTTTATCATTCTTTTCAAGTTAATCCAGTGAACATGATTGATATAAAGTTAATGGGGACTTGGCCACAATCCAAATATACACTAACCAAGGGGAACCTGGGATATGACACGATGCTGATTCCACAGAAAATCCCTTTGCTCCTATGAAGAATAGTTGATTTGGGGGCAGAGCAGCTAAATTTTATCCAATGTACTGGAAATGGCATTTTTAAGAATACAGATGCAACTAGAAGTGATCATCTATAAAGATTTTAAAGACTGCATCAAGGTACACAGCCTTGACTAAAGACAGATGAATGAACTAAATGATCATAATAATTAGCATTCTTAAAAATAATAATAGGGTGGGGTAAAGAAGGATTGAGAGTTTGGGATTAGTAGATGCACACTACTATATTCAGGCTGGATAAGCATCAAGATCCAGTGTATAGAACAGGGAACTATATTCAATATTCTGTAATAAACCATACTTGAAAAGAATTTGAAATAATATATATGCATAACTGAGTCACTTTGTACAGCAGAAATTAATGCAACATTGTAAATAAACTAAACCTCGATAAAATTTTAAAAAATAAATAATAGCCAACTATTTAAGGTCTTACACTGTGCTTGTCCTCAGTGCTTATCAATGCTGTTTTGATGACATTACCCACATTACCTGACATAATTCTCATAAAAAATCTAAGTTAGACAACTGTCACCCTGTCAGCCTCATTTTATAAAATGAGAATACAAAGTACAGAAATGTTGAATAATTTTACAAAGGTCACACAGCAAATAAGTAGCAGAACTGGGGTTTGGACTTTGTGTGGTTCCAGAGCCTTGCACTTAACCCCTCTATTACCCATTACTTTAAGAAAATTCTGCTGAATAGACAAAGAAATGTATACTTCTTGAAGGTGGGTTTTTTAAATTATGGCAAGGGCAGATGGAGGAGGGGGTTTGGGATAGTTTGGACCTCTGCCTAGAATTAAACAGTCGCTAATTTTCTTTTGCTCTCTCCTGTTTCTAAGTAAATTGCTATACACGCTTATTTTATTATCATTATTTCTATCTGACATGCTGTGCAAGAACATCATGATTTAAAATATCTTAATAACAACCCAAAGAAAGAGACTAAAAGTAATGTTCAGAGAAAAAACAGATGGCCACCAAGTGCAAATTCTGAGTTCTTATATTTTTGTATGGGGAGTAGATATGGTTGGTAAAAGGTTATGCTAATAAGCAAAATGTTCTTGTATTGTTATGAGCTTATTATTTAAAATCATTTCTGAGATCTGTAAAGTTGTTTAAATAGTAACCAAAGTAGAGTCTGGCAAAATAAACTTCAAATCTTCTTAAGAAGATGATCTGATTTAAGCAGATTGTTGGGACTCAATTAAAACCTCATTAATAGATGAAACAAGGGCCATTCAATTAAAGCCTGGTTATTCACTCATATTTGAAAATAACAAGTGCTTGTATAAATCTGGATTCCACACTGAAGCTATTTTTAAATCCCAATAAACTTCCTGAGGAAAAGCTTAGTAAATAGGGCCAGGAAACTTGAATCCAGGATCCAAACTCTTGAGTCCCCTCTTGGTTGCCTTTGAACCCTGTCTTGCTGTATCCCAGGGCAGCCCCTCCTCCCCTACCCCTTTCAATGGCTGGCTGGAGTCTTGACTTCATGCAGGTTCATGTCCTAGTTCAAGAGTCCCACTGTCCTTTTTTTCACCCTTTTCTGGACGACAACTGTTTCCTTCCGTTTTGGCTTTGGAAATAGTGATTTTGGATTAAAAAAAAAAAAGTCATCTGCAAAACCCTCTATACAATTCTACAAAAAGGATTCATTCTTATTCCTGGTCTGGCCTTGGTGTTATCCTCCTAATCCAGCTGTAGTGATGTATTGTACTGGCTGCCTGCCACATGCAGAATTCTACCTCAGGACATCCTGCCCGAGGCAAAAGGCCAGTCTGCCTGTTTGTCAGCAGCTGGTTTGACCAGCCTATCCCCTAAGGACGACAACAACAGTATGTGTGTAGTTGTGCAGAAACTCACATACACTCCATGTATACTTGTGTGTGTGTACTACATACACATGCATGCATACATAACTGCCATATATGCTGTGTTTGCACATATACATACATATACATGTACTTAAAGTCCAGATGTGCATTTCATCTTCTATTTCTCGTCTAATATGAAGTTCATATGCCTCCAAACCTACCCTTTGTCCCTCTTAGTCTAAAAGATGTTTCTTATCCTTCAGTGTACTCTCGGAGCACAACTCTATCCTATATAGTGTTGACATGCTTTCACTTTGGGAATCTTTAAAGTACTAACACACCTTCTGACTTGCAACTGGCAAGTGTAATGTTAAACATTAAGTTTTGTATTTCTGGGTTACCCATTCACACATCATTTTATTTTTATAGCAAGGAAAGGAAATACCAATCCAAATAGATATCAATATAAAGCTTAAATTTCCAGACCTGAAGGTTTAACATGGATTTCCCTCTACTCTATAAATCACTCTCCTAGATACTACTAAATCTAGCTAAGCAAGCTCTACCAATATTTTGTCTGACAACACAGATGCAGCTTAGAAACAAGTGAAGGAAAAAAGAGGTTACAAGTCCTGGAGATTCTTGAACATTTCTATAAATCTCCTATGCAATTAGAGAACACATATTTGGATGATTTTAACAGACTTAAAAGAGAATTGTAATGAAGCCAGGATTTCTTCTAGAAGGATTTTGTTCAAAAAGGGTCTGGGATAACTGTGAACTAAGATAGCAATATGTTTTTAAAACAGGAAGCAAAAGTTAGGGATAGAAGAAAGAAAAAATACATAATATATATCTTTCTTGGAAAACAAGATTATTTAGATGTATAAATATACACTTATTGTTTTGTTAAAATTTTTACTTTCATTTTAGTTTCCAAGGATTGATAAACAAAAGAAACAGCTTGTTACATGTAAATAAGGGAAAGCTCTATACAGTCAGAAAAATAAGACCAGGAGCTGACTGTGGCTCATATCATGAATTCCTTATTGTCAAATTCAGACATAAATTGAACTAAGTAGGGAAAACCACTAGACCAGTCAGTCAGTCAGTTGAGTCGCTCAGTCATGTCTGACTCTTTGCGATCCCATGAACTGCAGCATGCCAGGCCTCCCTGTCCATCACCAACTCCCGGAGTCCACCTAAACCCATGTCCATTGACTCAGTGATGCCATCCAACAACTCATCCTCTGTCACCTCCTTCTCCTCCTGCCCTCAATCTTTCCTAGCATTGGGGTCTTTTCAAATGAGTCAGCTCTTCGCATCAGGTGGCCAAAGTACTGCAGTTTCAGCTTCAACATCAGTCCTTCCAATGAACACCCAGGACTGATCTCCTTTAGGATGGACAGGTTGGATCTTCTTGCAGTCCAAGGGACTCTCAGGAGGCTTCTCCAACACCACAGTCAAAAGCATCAATTCTTCAGTGCTCAGCTTTCTTTATAGTCCAACTCTCACATCCATACATGACTACTGGAAAAACCATAGCCTTAACTAGACGGACCTTTGCAGACAAAGTAATGTCTTGGCTTTTTAATATGCGATCTAGGTTGGTCATAACTTTCCTTCCAAGGAGTAAGTGTCTTTTAATTTCATGGCAAAAAATAAATAAATAATTTCATGGCTGCAGTCACCATCTGCAGTGATTTTGGAGCCCGAAAAAATAAAGTCAGCCACTGTTTCCACTGTTTCCCCATCTATTTGCCATGAAGTGATAGGACCGGATGCCATGATCTTAGTTTTCTGGCTGTTGAGTTTAAGCCAACTTCTTCACTCTCCTCTTTCACTCTCATCAAGAGGCTCTTTAGTTCCTCTTCACTTTCTGCCATAAGGATGGTGTCATCAGCATATCTGAGGTTATTGATATTTCTCCCGGCAATCTTGATTCCAGTTTGTTCTTCTTCCAGCCCAGTTTTTCTAATGATGTACACTGCATATAAGTTAAATAAGCAGGGTGACATATACAGCCTTGATGGACTCCTTTTCCTATTTGGAAACCAGTCTGTTCTTCGATGTCCAGTTCTAACTGTTGCTTCCTGACCTGCATATAGGTTTCTCAAGAGGCAGGTCAGGTGGTCTGATGTTCCCATCTCTTTCAGAATTTTCCACAGTTTATTGTGATCCACACAGTCAAAGGCTTTAGCATAGTCAATAAAGCAGAAATAGATGTTTTTCTGGAACTCTCTTGCTTTTTTGATGATCAGTGAATGTTGGCAATTTGATCTCTGGTTCCTCTGCTTTTTCTAAAACCAGCTTGACATCTGGAAGTTCACGGTTCACGTATTGCTGAAGCCTGGCTTGGAGAATTTTTAGCATTACTTTACTAGCGTGTGAGATGAGTGCAGTTGTGCCGTGGTTTGAGCATTCTTTGGCATTGTCTTTGGGATTGGAACAAAAACTGACCTTTTCTAGTCCTGTGGCCACTGCTAAGTTTTCCAAATTTGCTGACATATTCAGTGCAGTACTTTCGCAGCATCATCTTTTAGGATTTGAAATACCTCAACTGGAATTCCATCACCTCCACTAGCTTTATTCATAGTGATGCCTCCTAAGGCCCACTTGACTTCACATTCCAGGATGTCTGGCTCTAGGTGAGTGTGAGTGATCACACCATCATGATTATCAGGGTCATGAAGATTTTTTTTATACAGTTCTACTGTGTATTCTTGCCACCTCTTCTTAATTTTTTCTGCTTCTGGTAGGTCCATACCATGTCTGTCCTTTATGGTGCCCATCTTTATGTGAAATATTCCCTTGGTATCTCTAATTTTCTCGAAGAGATCTCTAGTCTTTCCTCTATTTCTTTGCATTGATTGCTGAGGAAGGCTTTCTTATCTCTCCTTGCTATTCTTTGGAACTCTGCATTCAAATGGGTATATCTTTCCTTTACTCTTTTGCTTTTTGCTTCTCTTCTTTTCACAGCTATTTGTAAGGCCTCCTCAGTCACCCATTTTGCTTTTTTGCATTTCTTTTTCTTAGGGATGGTCTTGATTCCTGTCTCCTGTACAATGTCATGAACCTCTGTCCATAGTTCATCAGGCACTCTATCAGATCTAGTCCCTTAAATCTATTTCTCACTTCCACTGTATAGTCATAAGGGATTTGATTTAGGTCATACCTGAATGGTCTAGTGATTTTCCCCACTTTCTTAAATTTAATTCTGAATTTGGCAATAAGGAGTTCATGATCTGAGCCACAGTCAGCTACCAGTCTTGTTTTTGCTGACTGTATAGAGCTTCTCCATCTTTGACCGCAAAGAATATAATCAATCTGATTTTGGTGTTGACCATCTGGTGATGTCCATGTGTAGAGTCTTCTCTTGTGTTGTTGGAAGAGGGTGTTTGCTATGACCAGTGCATTCTCTTGGCAGAACTCTATTAGCCTTTGCCCTGCTTCATTCTGTATGACCTAAACCAAACACATTACGATTTTACAGTGGAAGTAACAAATAAATTCAAGGGTTAAATCTGATAGAGTGCCTGAAGAACTATGGACGGAGGTTGGTGACACTGTACAGGAGGCAGTGATCAAGACCATCCCCAAGAAAAAGAAAAGCAAAATGGCAAAATGATTGTCTGAGGAAGCCTTACAAATAGGTGAGAAAAGAAGAGACACAAAAGGCAAAGGAGAAAAGGAAAGATAAACCCATCTGAATGCAGAGTTCCAAAGAATAGCAAGGAGAGATAAGAAAGCCTTCCTCAGTGATCAGTGCAAAGAAATAGAGGAAAACAACAGAATGGGGAAAACTAGAGATCTCTTCAAGAAAATTAGAGATACCAAGGGAACATTTCACATAAAAATGGGCATAATAAAGGACAGAAATGGCATGGACCTACCAGAAACAGAAGATATTAAGAAGAGGTGGCAAGAATACACAGAAGAACTATACAGAAAAGATCATGTGACCTAGATAAGCAGATGGTGTGATCACTCACCTAGAGCCAGACATCCTGGAATGTGAAGTGAAACGGGCTTTAGGAAGCATCACTACGAACAAAGCTAGTGGAGGTGATGGGATTTGAGTTGAGCTATTTTAAATCCTAAAAGATGATGCTATGAAAGTGCTGCATTCAATAGACCAGCAAATTTGAAAAACAGCAGTGGCCACAGGACTGGAAAATGTCAGTTTTCATTCCAATCCCAAAAAAGGGCAATGCCAAAGAATGCTCAACCTACCACACAATTGCACTCAGCTCACATGCTAGTAAAGTAACAGTATGCTAACCGTGAGCTTCCAGATGTTTAAGCTGGATTTAGAAAAGGCAGAGGAACCAGAAATCAAATTACCAACATCCATTGGATCATCGGAAAATTCAAGAGAGTTCCAGAAAAATACCACTTCTGCTTTATTGATTATGCCAAAGCCTTTCACTGTGTAGATCACAACAAACTTTGGAAAATTCTTCAAGACATGGAAATACCAGAACACCTTATTGCTACCTTAGAAATCTGTATGCAGGTCAAGAAGCAATAGTTAGAACTGGACATGGAACAACAGACTGATTCCAAATTGGGAAAGGAGTATGTCAAGGCTGTATATTGCCACCCTGCTTATTTAACTTATATGCAGAGTACATCATGAGAAACACTGGGATGGAGGAAGCACAAGCTGTAATCAAGATTGCTGGGAGAAATATCAATAACTTCAGATATGCAGATGACACCAGCTTTATTGCAGAAAGTGAAGAACTAAAGAGCCTCTTGATGAAAGTGAAAGAGGAGAATGAAAAGCTGGCTTAAAACTCAACATTCAGAAAACTAAGATCATGGCATCCAGTCCCATCACTTCATGTCAAATAAGCGGAGAAACAATGGAAACAGTGACAGACTTTATTTTTTGGGCTCCAAAATCACTGCAGTTGGTGACTGCAGTCGTGAAATTAAAAGATGCTTGTTCCTTGGAAGAAAAGCTATGACCACCCTAGACAGCATATTAAAAAGCGGAGACATTACTTTGACAACTGAAGTCCATATAGTCAAAGCTGTGGTTTTTCCAGTAGTCATGTATGGATGTAAGAGTTGAACTATAAAGGAAGCTGAGTGCTGAAGAATTGGTGCTTTTGAACTATGGTGTTAGAGAAGACTCTTTTTTTTTATTTTAAAATTTATTTATTTATTTATTTTACTTTACAATATTGTATTGGTGTTGCCATACATTGTCTTGAATCTTCCATGGGTGTACATGTGTTCCCCATCCTGAACCCCCCTCCCACCTCCTTCCCCATCCCATCCCTCTGGTTCATCCCGGTGCACCAGCCCTGAGCACCCTGTCTCATGCATCAGACCTGGACTGGCGATTTGTTTCACCCATGATAATTTACATGTTTCAGTGCCATTGGAGAAGACTCTTGAGAGTCCCCTGGACTGTAAGGAGACCCAACCAGTCCATCCTAAAAGAAACCAGTCCTGAATATTCATTGGAAGGACTGATGCTGAAGCTGAAACTCCAATACTTTGGCCACCTGATGCGAAGAACTAACTCGTTGGAAAAGACCCTGATGCTGGGAAAGATCGAAGTCAGGAGGAGAAGGGGACAACAGAGGATGAAATTGTTGGGTGGCATCAACGACTCAACGGACATGAGTTTGAGCAGGCTCTGGGAGTTGGTGATGGACAGGGAAGCCTAGTGTGCTACAGACCATAGGGTTGCACAGAGTCAGACATGACTGAACAACTGAACTGAACTGAAATAATTTCATTTTTTTATAGAATATTATTTGACTTCATTTCAATATGTAGTCATTAAAAGTAAATAAATAGAAACAATATATAGCAGCAGTAGCATATACATTACCAAATTGGGCTGACAACCTGCATCCAGACTTTTGAACATTGCTGGGAAGTCCCTTATAAACAGCAATGGAGTCCCAGTTGGGAAAGGATCCCAAGCAGTGCATCCACACCCAAGGGTGAGACTTCAAATTGCAGTTCTGAAGTCTCCTGCTTATAACTGCAAGCCACAAACTGATACCATCAGTTTGTACGCACAAACACAGCTGTGGTTTTAACCTTACAGAGCTGTTTGTTTCACCTCATGAGTCACACCGCTGCTGCTCAGCTGTGGCTGACTCTTTGTGACCTCATGGACTATAGCCCTCCTCTGTCTATGGGATTTCCCACTCCAAGAAATCCTGGAGTGGGTTGCCATTTCCTTCTCCAGGGGATCTTCCCAACCCAGGAATTTAACCTGTGTCTCTTGCATCTCTAGCATTGGTAGGTACTCAGGGGGCTGGCCAAGCCTTCAAGGGCTTAAGGGATTGCAAGACTCATTCCCTTTCTTATCGAAAGTGCTGCTTGATTTCCTGGTAACAGGTGGCGTGCTTATGGGCCGGCAAGTAGTCCAGGAAAGGTCCAGCCTAGGTCAGAAGTCAGGCAGAGGCCTGCTCTCCTACTTCTGAAGCCTGAACCAGACTATCTCCATTTTAATTTCCCTACAACTATAAAAACTTTAAACACCAAGTCTTTGAATATTTAAAGTTATTTGAATAACTTTGAATGTATCAGGTAGCTCTAAAAATTTTGCATCTCAACACATAGCCTCTTCTTTTTTTACTGCTCTAAATTTAGCAACTCTATCTGAGACTATAATCTTGTGATGAATCATTTCATTCTGGATTTTTTCATCTAGAAATAATTTATTGCAGGCTTTTGGCTTTACTGAGGTACACTATTTTTTTATGTTTAATTGGAGGATAGTTAATTTACAATATGGTGATGATTTCTGCTGTACATCAACATGAATCAGCCACAGGTATACATACATCCCCTCCCTCTTGAACCTCCCATTTCCCTCCCCATCCGACCCTTCTAGGTTGTCACAAAGCACCATCTTTGTATCCCTGGATCATATAGCAAATTTCCACTGACTATCTACTTTACATCTGATAATATATGTATTTAGTGCTACTCTCTTAAATCATCCCTCTTCTCCTTCCTTCTTTGTGTCCAAAAGTCTGTCCTTTATGTCTGCATATTCTTTGCTGCCCTGCAAATAGAATCTTTCTAGATTATATATATATGCATTATATATGATATTTGTTATTCTTTCTGACTTACTTCACCCTGTATAATAGGTTCTAGGTTCATCCACCTCATCAGAACTGTCTCAAATGAGTTCTTTTTTATAGCTGAGTAATATTCTGTTCCATTGTGTATATGTACCACAACTTCTTTACTGATCTGTTGATGGACATCTAGGTTGCTTCCATGTCCTAACTACTGTAAATAGTGTGGCAATGAACACTGGGGTACAGGTGTCTTTTTCTGTTACGGTTTCCTCAGGGTGTATGCCCAGTAGTGGGATTGTTTGGATCATATGGTAGTTTTATTCTTAGGCTTTTAAGGAATCTCCATACTGTTCTCCATAGTGGCTGTATCTCCATACTGTTCTTTACAGTGGCTGCAACAATTTACATTCCCACCAACAGTGCAAGAGGGTTCCCTTTTCTCCACACCCTCCCCAACATTTACTGTCTGTAGACATTTTGATGATGACCACTTTAACCCATGTGAGATACCTCTGATACCTTGCTGTAATTTTGATTTGTATTTCTCTAATAATGAGGGATGTTGAGCATCTTTTCATGTGCTTGTTAGCCATCTGTATGTCTTCTTTGGAGAAATGTATGTTTATGTCTTTTGCTCATTTTTTGATTGGATTGTTTGTTTTTCTGGTATTGAGCTCATTGTATATTTTGGAGATTAATCCTTCATCAGTTGTTTCATTGACTATCATTTTCTCCCATTCTGAGGGTTGTCTTTGCACCTTGCTTATAGTTTCCTTCACTGTGTAAGAGCTCTTAAGTTTCATCAGGTTCCATTTGTTTATTTTTGTTTTTATTTCCATTACTGTAGGAGGTGGGTCATAGAGGATCTTGCTGTGATTTATATCAAAGAGTGTTCTGCTTATGTTTTCCTCAAAGTTTTATAGTTTCTGGTCTTACATTTAGGTCTTTAATCCATTTTGAGTTTGTTTTTGTGTATGGTGTTAAGAAGCATGCTAATTTCATTTTTTTACACATAACTGACCAGTTTTCCCAGCACCACTTGAGGAGACTGTCTTTTTTCCATTGTATATTTTTGCCTCCTTTTCAAAGATAAGGGCCCTTAGGCACATGGATTTGTCTCTGGGCTTTCTTTTTTTTTTTTTTTTTTTTTGCTTTTCACTTTATTTTATGCATTCTGTGTTATACATTTTTTTTTATTAGTTGGAGGCTAATTACTTCAAAATATTGTAGTGGTTTTTGTCATACATTGACATGAATCAGCCATGGATATACATGTATTCCCCATACCGATCCCCCCTCCCACCTCCCTCTCCGCCCTATCCCTCTGGCTCTTCCCAGTGCACCAAGCCCTAGCACTTGTCTCATGCATCCAACCTGGGCTGGTGATCTGTTTCACCCTAGATAATATACATGTTTCGATGCTGTTCTCTTGAAACATCCCACCCTCGCCTTCTCCCATTCTATTCTGTTCCGTTGGTCTATATTTCCGATTTTGGAGACATAGAGTTTGAATCTCATGCCCCTTTTTTACTCCATTGATAAAATGAAACAGAAGTTATTATGAATGGAGTTTCAAATAGCATTTGAGATGTTGGTTCCCAAAATAGTTCACTTTGGGACAGAGTGAGTAATTTTAGGGAGAAACACATGAAGCACTTTGAAGAACTGAACAATTAAAAATATAGAAATAGTTACCTATGTGTGAGTACAGTAGAAACACAGAATACAGGATGATTAAAAGAGTGAGTCAAGGAAACTTGGAAGATGTGAGGTTTTGATTTGGACATTATATCCTAGTGCTATCCATCCTTATGGCAGTTGTCTGTATAATGCAAAGTATCTCATTTAATCATACAGAGTGAACTAAAATTGATTTTTCCAATGTCAGTCCATAAATTCTCTCTCCTGAAAGGCCTTCTAATAGAAGAAATCACTCCTGTGCTAGTTCTATGCTTTATGTGTACATCCACTGTGCACACATCACCCTCTGTTATAATTTTGCTTTTTGATGGCATTTTCCTGTGCTTGACTCTGAACACCTCGAGGGCAGAAATTATTTGTGAATCTTAGTACTGTGTCTTAATCAAAATAAATGCTTTATGAATTGATGGATAGTTGATGACTAGGTAACGATGTTAAACTAAATACTTGACAGTAAAAGTGAAGACTTTTTAAAAATATCTTATTGGTATTCTTTTTTATTTTTCTTTATTTTTAATTGAAGGATAATTACAATATTGCGTTTGTTTCTGCCATATATCAACATGGGTCAGCCGTAAGTATACATGTGTCCTCTCCCTCTTGAAACTCGCTCCCACCTCCTACCCCATCCGACTTCTCTATATTGTCACGGAGCCTTGCTTTGAGTTCCCTGAGTCATACATCAAATTCCCACTGGCTATCTATTTTACATATGTTAGTGTGTATGTCTCCATGCTACTCTCTCCTTTAGTCCCTGCTTCTCCTCCATATCCTCCACACACATGTCCCCTAAGTCTGTGTCTCTCATTGCTGCAAATAGGTTCATCAGTACCATCTTTCTAAATTCCATATATATGCATTAATATACAATATTTGTTTTTCTCTCTCTCTGACTGACTTCACATTGCATAAAAGGCTCCTAGGTCCATCACATTATTAGCACTGAGTCAAATGAGTTTCTTTTTTTGGCTGAAAAATATTTCACTGTATATATGTACCTGGGCTTCCCTGGTCGCTCAGATAGTAAAGAATCTGCTTAAAATGCAGGAGACCTGGGTTCAATCCCTGGATCAGGAAGATCCCCTGGAGAAGAGAATGACTACCCACTCCAGGATTCTTGCCTGTAGAATCCCATTGAGGAGGGGTCTGGCTGCCTGTAGTCCACGGGGTTGCAAAGAGTAAGCCACAGCTGAGCACAGCTTCTTTTTCCATTCATCTGCTGATGGACATCTAGGCTGCTGCCATGTCCCAGCCATTGTAAATAGTGCTGCAGTGAACATGGTGGTACATGTGTCTTTTTCAGTTTTGGTTTTCTCAAGGTATATGCCCAGCAGTGGGATTGTTGGGTCATATGGTAGTTTTATTCCTAGTGTTTTAAGGAATCTCCACACTGTCTTCCATAGTGGCTATATCAATTTACATTCCACTGACAGCGCAAGAGGGTTCCCTTTACTCCACACCCTCTCCAACATGTATTGCTTATAGATTTTTTTGATGATGGCCATACTGACTGGTGATGTCTCTTTGTAGTTTTGATTTGCATTTCTCTGATAAAGGGAGATGCTGAGCATCTTTTCATGTGTTTATTAGCCATCTGTATGTCTTTAGAGAAATGTCTTTATGTCTTTTGCCCACTCTTTGATTGGGTTGTTTGTTTTTCTGTTATTGAGCCACATAAGCTGTCTGTATATTTTGGAGATGAATCCTTTGTTGGCTGTTTCATTTGCTATTATTTTCTCTCATTCTGAGGTTTGTTGTTTCACCTTGTTTCCTTTGCTATGCAAAAGCTTTTAAGTTTAATTAGGCCCCACTTGTTTGTTTTGTTTTTATTTCTGTTACTCTAAGAGGTGAGTCATAGAGGATCTTGCTGTGATTTATGTCAGAGAACGTTCTGCCTAAGTTTTCCTCTAAAAGTTTTATAGTTTCTGGTTCTATATTTCGATCTTTAGTCCATTTTTAGTTTATCTTTGGGTATACTGTTAGGAAGTGTTCTAACTTTGTTCTTTTACACATAGCTGTCCACTTTTCCCAGAACCATTTAATGAAGTGACTCTCTTTGCTCCATTGTATATCTGTGCCTTCTTTGTCAAAGATGAGGTGCCCATAGGTGTATGGGCTAATCTCTGGACTTTCTATCTTGTTCCATTGGTCTATATTTCTGTTTTTTTGTCAGGACCATACTGTCTTCATAACTATAGCTTTGTAGTATAGTATGAAGTCAGGAAGTCTGATTCCTCCAGTTCCATTCTTTTTTCTCAAAATTGCTTTTGCTATTTGGGATCTTTTGTATTTCCATAGAAACTATGAAATTTTTTGTTCTAGATCTGTGAAAAGTGTCATTAGTAATTTGATAGCGATTGCATTGAATCTACAGATCACATTTGGTAGTATATTCATTTTCATAATATTGATTCTTCCAACCTAGGAACATGGAATATATCTCCAGCTGTTTATATCTTTTTTATTTCTTTCATCAGTCTTATGGTTTTCTGTATACAGCTCTTCTGTTTCATTAGATAGGTTTATTCCTAGGTATTTTATTCTTTTTTTTGAAATGATAAATGTGATTGATTCCTTAATTTCTCTTTCTGATTTATTGTTGCTAGTGTACAGGAATGCAAGTGATTTCTGTGTATTGATTTTGTATCCTGAATAGATCTTAGGTAAATTGTACAGATGCTATGAAATCTGACTCTTATGAGTACTATTTAGAATATATCAAGTCTGTTTTTTTTTTCTATCTCATATTAGTAGTTTATGATATCCATCATAACAAAAAGTCTTTTAACTTCTTTCAAACCAAAACTGAGGGGGAAAAAATTCACTAATCTTGGGAACTGACTTGTGTGTGTGTGTGTGTGTGTGTGTGTGTGTGTCTATGGTCACGCTGAGTGGCTTGCAGGATCTTAGTTCCCTGACCAGGACTTGAGCACACGGTGGTTAAAGTGCCAAGCCCTAACTGCTGGACTGCCAAGGAATTTACAGGGGTTGATTTTTGAAGTGATGTATAGACCACAGTGGGATTCCCTGGGGGCTCACATGGTAAAGCTTATGCCTGCAATGTCGGAGACCTGGGTTCGATCCCTGGGTCGGGAATATCCCCTGGAGAAGGAGATGGCAACCCACTCCAGTACTCTTGTCTAGAAAATTCCATGGATGGAGGAGCCTGGTCGGCTACAGTCCATGAGGTTGCAAGGAGTTGGACACGACTGAGCGACTGCACTTTCACTTTCTATAGACCACACTAGCACTAAAGAACCTGTTTTTGACCTGTTAAGCAATTACGTTTTTAGAGTTTTGTAATATTCATGTTTATAAAATCATGCCTTTGTTTGTAATACTTTTATTTATAAAATATTACTCTTCATTTCTCTTGTATACTTGCTGCAAATTGGGGGGGAAATGGCAATCATTTTACTAGCAGCATCAGACTTTCATTACTATTGTAAATACCACTGCTGAGAACAAATATATCATTACTAATTATTGAAGATGCATGTTTTACACAATGTTACACAGTAGTTAGCTGCAAAAATAATTAAAACCTAAATCTTCCTTCCAGCAAAATACCCTAGTATAAATTATTTGACCTTCAACTGATTGGTAATCTTAAAGTTGTAAAGAAATCTGTAAGAGTTTTATACAATTGTTTCCAAATAGAAACAATAAAAATCAGGAATCAGAACTTTATTAACTGCCAGCTAACTCAGTTTTTTTTATCTGCTATACAGTTATTTCAGGTTTCTCCTACTTCCTTCAAGTTCATACTCCAGCCTCTCAAAGAATATGTTCAACTTATAATTCTGCCAAGGCATCTTCACCTCTCAAATCTTGATCTAAGAAGATTATATCCTCTTACTCAAGGCAGAAAATGGCTACCTACTCCTCAGATTCCATGTCTAACCCCAAGCCAGTCCTTAATTCCCTCAAAGACTTCTGTCAGAGTTCATATTTATCTTCAGCCTCAGCTGTCACCAGCACATTGATGTTTTTATTTCTTTCTTATTTTAAAATTCCTCTACCTTTTGCATCAACACTTCACGTACCTTCACAGATAAAGTATTTCAAAGAACAATGTCTGTTACATCACTTACATTACCATCTCTCTATTCCTGAAACACATTGCAATAGTTTCTGACACCATTAGTCCTAAAAAATTAGCTTCACCACCATAGTAAGGACATTGTATGCTTTTCAATTGTTGCCCTGGCTATACTAGAACTGGAAAAAGTTAGCCACTCAGTTCTTGAAGATCATGCTTGCTTTGGGCTACATGATTAGTGCTGACATTCTTTCCCACTTTTTCTCTTACTTCAATGTCCTATGACCTCCTCTACTCGTCTTTACATGCTCCTCAGTCTCTATTTTTACCTTTCTTCTTACTATATAAGTCACCCTTCAATGAACCCATCCATTTCTGAGATTAATGGACTAATTGACTTCACAGATATATTTACTGAGCACTCTCTGTGTGCCAGTAAGCTACATACCTCCATCACTAGTCCTGACCTCATTTCTGACCTCCAAACCTAATTCATATTGCAGTCATCCTATTTCATAACAACATAAAAAAAGCCAACAGGTACCTCAAGTTAGTAAGCCCTTAATGAATGTAGGCACAGAATAAAGAATCAATGATTGCCTACTGAAGGAATTAGTAAATTTCCCCTGCCTCTGCCAGGAATTTCAGAATGCTCAGAATCACAAGAAACTCAGTGAAAGAGAAAGAGCCAAAGTATATAAACACATGTTTAGTTATGATTAAATAAGCCTCAGATGAACACAAGGTGCATATTTTATGACCTTGCAATTTAAACATATGTCAATTTCTAGTTCCACCTCTTGCCAACTAGGTAACCATAGATAAAGTACTTGATTCATTCATTCAGCAACAAAATAGATAATAATATCCACCTTACAGAGTTTTGTGAAAATAAAACAAGAATACATGGGGTTCACCTAATACATAGTGCCTATATTTAAGCAGGTTCTCAGTAAATGGCATCTATGACTATTACACTTATGTAAAATATTCACCTGTGAAATTCCGACTTTGGCTCTAAACAACAAATCCTGACTATACTAGGTCCTTGAAAGCTTCAGAATGGAGTAAAAATTATTGAACTTTTGGGAGAATTGGACAAACTAAGGTGAAGTGGAAGAAGAAATACCATTGGATTTTGTTGGTTATTTGAGAATTGTAGGCCACCTCTTCATTACATTATTATAATATCTATTGTTTTACTCTGTAAAATTTTAAATAACAATAAAGGTAGTAGCAATACAAATGATGATAATATCCTCTACTTATTATAAATATCCCATGGGTCTTACCTCATGTTTAGATTATCTCTAATGCATGATAGAAACTACAAGAAGGAATTGTTGCTTAGTATTTTATGAAAGAGAGAGGAGGTTCAAAGAGATCAGTGAGTTAATGCCACATTTAATAAATACAGGATAAGATTTTAGTATGGCTGTTTTGACTCAGAGCCTGTGCTTTTCAAACAATACATCACATTGCCTCGGTGACTATTATGCTTCTCTCATACATCTTTACTTCAATTGAAGGGCCTGATTCTGATAACTCTATTTTAAGCTATGTTTGTGCTAGTGGATTGTAGCCAGGAGGCCAAGATTCAGGTGGGTCAAGGTCTAATGGAATCTGTCCTCTAATCTATTTCCAAACCCTTCTAACAACCCAAGCCTGGATTGTTCCGTTGGTTTGAATGTTCTCTTGTGGGCTTCCAAATATTGTGCCTTAGTGGCTCTGATTAACTAGGCCATGGAAATTCAAGGAAAGAGGCCCTTCGTCTTTTTCTCCATGACCAGTGCAAGCCTTTTCAGGGGCAGAAAGCACCATGCCAGAGGGAGTGGTTTAGGATTACAACATTAATCTCTGTTCTGGGCCAGGACTGGTGCAATAGCCTGGCCCCTAGCTCCAAGTGGGGTTTTTATACCTTGCTTCCTTGAAATTCTCTAGGGCATGTTCTTCTAGGTCCCCAGATGACTGAACGCTTAATTTCGCTGGTCTTTGACGTCACTAGGGTATGACCTATCTGAACTATGGTGTCCTGAACTTACTTCCTGGCTGTGGTGTGCCAGGACACATAGCTTAACCCTTTCACTCCTAATCCATCACTCAGAGTACATAGGTCACCAGTCTGACAGTTGAAACATCTCATTCAGAGTCCCAAGTCTTTCATGGTTATGAAAAATTTTCTAATTTCTTTGTGAAAACTAAAAATAATTATAAAACTGTACATAGTGATCCAACTCTATGTATTAAAAAAAATCTAACCAAATTGTAGATAAGTAACACATTTATTTTTATAAGGTAAGTTATACATGTTTGATATTCATTTTCACCATTTATGATAGCTAGAGTATAAAAACTGCTTGCATTTTTCCTACAAGATTCTCATAGACATTTTCCATGCTAAGTACACAAAAATACTTATTTACAAAGTATTACATTATTAGTTCCCCCTGTGTAAATTTAATAGGCAGATTTGAAAAGTTAATTAAAATATACTTTATAAACATATTTCATAATAGCACTTACTGCAATGCATGACTTTAAAACTTGACTTCTTTAGATAATCTTGTTTTAGATAGCAAGACCTATGAATGTGTAGTTAAACTAATTTCTGAGAAATCCCTGCCTTCTGAGAAATCCCTGTGGATATAGAAATTTGATGACAAATGGTTGAAGATATGTTTTCAAATCCCAAGTAACAGCTACTTATGTTAAAGAATATTCATTACTGTTTAGTTTGTAACAGTAAAACAGAAAATAGTCTAAATGTCTAACACATAGGACATTTTATGTTTTCAAAGGAAATTTAGTATCAGTGATTTTTATTTTGTTTTATTCATTTTCCAAGTTTTCTGTGAATAACATAAAAACTCTATGGGTAGATATTAAAACACAGTACCTAGTAATGATTTTTTTTTTTTTTTTGCTTTATGATTTGATTTTTTTTTTAGTTTTGAGGATAAAGGGATATTAAAAGTCTGTATAGCCATGATATTATTTAGGAAGTCAAACCCTAACCAAAACAAAATCAATCAAATCAAGACTAGGGTTTGTTAAAAAATCATCTCCATTTGTAACAAATGTTTCATATAAAATTTCTCTTTATATATATTTCAATTCCACCTAGTTATCTTAAATTTAGTCTGAAGTTAGCCAATTTAGAAGAAAGTTCTGAGATAAGTCTCCATTGAGTGACAGAATAGGCAAATTCTGACATGACTTAAAAGGAGCAGGAGAACAAAAAACATTCCAGAAGTAGTAACGAGGATGCATTATGGAAAGTGTTGAAAAACAACCAGATGGTGTGGAGGTTGGCAGAATTCACTTGTTTTAAGTACAGTGTATAACCTGAACTGTCAATGGCTCTGGGGAGCTTCATATTGGCAGGGCAAGGTTGACTTGAATTTATGAAAAGGTTCCTTTCCTATTGTTTCCAGGAATGAGTATGATTTAAATGCTAATAATATTATAAGCATCAAACTACAGATAAACCATAAATTTTATAAGTAGCATGATTCACTGAAAGAATGCATATCATGAGGAACCTAGATCTTAAAAAAAACTTAAAAAAGTAACCGGAAAGAAAAAAATAAAACAGAACATTTGTTAAAATCATTTACGTATACTTTTATAGAGGTTCTAAATCAGCACCAACCTCCTTGACTTTGAAGTACATATGATGTGGAACAACATTCTATATAGTATCCTGCTTGAATTAAAGTTTAGGATTCAAATCTTAGCAATTATGTGTCTTAAATGCCTAGTACCTATAGCATAATGTGCATACATCTGTTTTGTACACATGTACAGTATTAGCACATTTTGAACACATATTTTCATCTGGAAATTTAATAGGCTTCAAGAAAAACCTGGGTGTATAGGACAAAGAATGAGTGGAGGGGAAAGGAGAGAGAGTTGAGAGCTAAGAAGGAACATATTTTTTTCTGGGAATTTTCACATGGAAGGTATAATATTATTTCCCTGCTGAGATCTTGTCATCCTTTCTTTTTACTCCATAAATTCTTCAGTCCATTCTGGTTGAGTTTCCCTTTGAAGGCCACCCAGAAGCTCTGACCTGACTGGCAATGCGGAGAACAGCTGACTTAGAGGCTCTCTCAGAGAAATCTAAAACAACGTGGTTTATGCTGCAGCACTAGGGACTCGGGTCCTTTAAGTGGTAAAGATTACCAGACACAAGTCTGGAGTGTAAATAAGCTTTCAGACCTTTGTTTGCCTCTTAGCTCACCTTCTCTCTTTGTATTCATGGGATGCTGTTTCTAACCCAGAAAAATGTTTTTAATGGCTTGACATAAGTTGATACATTTCTGAACACAATGATAGAGGCAATATTGAGAAATACTTCAAAGTGCAGCCTCCAGGGCCAGATGACCTGGGTTCAAATCCTGGCCTAGCCAGTGCTTAGTTGTGTTCAGGAAAAAAAAAAAAAAATTGCCTCTCCATCTCTCAGTTTATTTATGGAAGTAAGAATTACAAGGAGAGTACATGTGTCACAGAGGAGTTTTGCAAACAAGCTATTAAATAGAAAAGATTTGGAATACAGAGGGTCCTCAATAAACAGAGGTTTTTCATCATGTTACTCTGTTTTCTATCTCTTCTCTGTTCACTTTCATGAACATATCATTCTGAGGTTAGAAATTCAGTCTGTGGCCATAAGTTTTACCTCTCTAGAAAGCATCTTGCAATAGTCACTTTCTTTTCTTAATTGATTTGCACACCAGGTAACCTGAGAATGTTTCAATAGTAAATATTTTCATGCTGGTTTGCTTTGTCCAGAGACAAATAGATATTTTGGAGGGGTGAGAAAAAAAGGATACTTGATCACAATGTCCCAAGGAAATATAGCATTTGCATTGCCGTGACTTCAGGGAAAGCTGGCAGCCGTTTTGGAGCCAGATCCAACTTTTCCAGAAGGCATTAGGTCTTAGGAAAGCCAATGCTGCTGCCAGCACAGAGCCAGCTCTACTGGGAAGCGTCTTTGATGACTCACCTGTAAGGCTGCAGCTATTACTACTGAGAATCCACAATTTGGGTCAAGAAAAGTGGTTTCTAGAATTTATCTGGATAATTTAATATTACCTTTTCATTTTTTATGACATGCATTATTTTTTTCATTACTTGTCTCAGAATTTATTTTTAAAACTTCTGTTTATCATTGAGAGCAGTTGCAAGATAAAAGGATCTGTGTCATTATCTCAGAATTATTTCTAGTATGTTTGGAACGTAAAGGAAGGATTAAGAGATAGAAGCTAATGTTTTTTGAGAGGTGACTATATTCCATCCAATCCTTTTAATCTTCATAACAAATTGATGAGGGAACTCTGAGGGTCAGAGAGATTAACCGACTTGCCTAAAGTCTTCCAATTCATAACTAGTCAAGTACATTCAGGTCTGCAGGACACTAAATGCTCTTTTCATCTCAACTTCCATGCCACCAGCCTACCCATCAAAGTCCTGAGTCCTAGATCTTCAAAAGCCACAAATCCAACTACATTTCACCACCCCTGTACTATACTCGTCTAAACCTTTATCATCTCTTGCTTGGATTACTGCAAGAGATTCTTGGCTGGTCTCCGCTCTACCTGTGCTCTGTCAGAGTCTATCCAACATAGAGTTCCAGTAGAACCTTATCTTGATCAGAACAAAACCCAAAGCCTTTCTTCTGGCATGGAATAGCCAATATAATTCAGCTCTTGATAAGTCCCTGACTTCATACGCTGCAACTCTCTATCTCAAATAGTTGACCTCTTTATGTCCTTTCTATCATATTCTTTTTTTATATTTAATCAAATATTTTGATTTGCTGCTAAGGGCTAAATTTATTTAAAATGTTACAAACTTACTTTCTGATGTCAGATGAAGACAGAGGATGGGAATAACACATTTGAGTGTGCTGGGGTAGAAAGAGAAACATTTTTCCTAGACCTAAAAGATAGAGGCTATGGAGAATGGTAGGAATGGATTCTGCTAGCCCTGAGACAGAGAAAAACAGAAAGATGAAACATTTTAATCTTTGTATTCTATAGCCATTGAGTCTACTATAAAAATGCATGACATTTTTCTCAATTTTTAAATCAAATGTGATCATTAGAGAGGACTTTTCTCACCATTCTGTCTTAATAACTATGACTTGCTGTTACTCTCAAACCTTCTACGTGCTTCATTCTTTACACCAGTTTTACTTGATATTGCTTTAACTTGTTTATGTGCTCATCTGTCTCAGCCACTGGAATGTCAGCTCCATGAGGACAGGGACTTATCTGTCTTGCTCATAAGGAATCCCAAGTATTTATAAGAGTTCCTAGCACCTGGAAGTGATCAGTGAGTATTTGTTATACGAGTAAATGATCTGAAAGGAACCTGGAGTGAGAAATGGGAAAGACAAATGGGAACCAAATACTTAATTTCATTTAGATGAGTTAAGAGAGTTGCTCAAGCTCAATTTCTTGTTTATGGGCAGAACTAAGACTAAAACCTTCTCAGTTCACAGTGCACTGATCTTTATACTGTAACAAGATACTTTCTTTATAATAATTTAGTATATTAATAGCACACAAGAGAAAAATTTCAAAAGTCTCTTCTGCAGTAAAAATGTCATCCTTATTTTTAATAATATTTAAATTTGGAGTTCATACTTTAATATTTAAGGTACTTAGGATGGCTTCATCACAGAATATGTCACAGAAAAAGGAAATAGAAAAGAGGAAACAGAAAATTCATGGCCCTCCTCAAACATATTTTTTCTTAAGAAACACTAATGCGAATAATGTATAATGTTATGCCCTCTATAATGGCAAGAGAATATGAAAGAGGATATAGGGATAAATGAGTTTTTTATTGGTCTGGATTTTCTCTAGAGAGAGACTATAAACTACTTTGATTATCATCATCATCATCATCATTACTACCATCTATTGAACACTTGTTCAGCACTGAGCATTGCACTAGATATTTGACAAGTATTTGAATCTTTAATTCTCACAATAATTCCACAAGCTCAATTTATAGAAACTAAGGCTCAGAGAGGACACATTACATAGCCAGGAGGTGACAGAACCATATTCAGATTCAGTTATCTGACTGCAAAGCTTTAATGCATCCCACTATTTCATAAGATAAAAAAATAATTTCTTTTTATATGTCCTCCCAAGCACTTCAGTTATAGCTATACCATAGATGCTTAAAATATTAAAAATAAAATTTAGAGTTCAAAAGACCTCTAGAAGATCACCTTTCCTAGGAAGGAATCTGTGACTCACCCTTTGGAGTACAACTTTCAGGAATATCTTAGTTTCTTTAGAGACAAAATTGGCCGGAGGCTCAAGACCTCTTCTTTGTTTGCTGTTTTTCATATACTGTGGCCCTTCTGTGTTGACTGGTATGAATAAGATGCTCATAAACGTGTTAAATTATAAATATAGTTGAAAATATTGGATTGTATCTTGAATGTTTAGGTCATTTTCATTTAGCAGAATTCCAGTTCACATCCTTCTATCTTCCACACAGAGTAACCCAGAAAGCTTAATCTCAATCAGAAAAAAAAAAAAAATTACTATAAAATTGTACCCTCACCTCAAAGACTCACCCTTTGTAATGGGTAAAATAATGCCAAAAAAGTCTACTTATGTGTTATATATCTATTTACCCATATATTATACATAAGCACACACACATAATATGACAATACACCCTATGTGATATAAGGACTATGTAAATCAGAATGGTGAAAATAAATGCACTTAAAATTTTAGGTAAAATGAACATTACAAGAGAATTGTGGTGACATTCATAAGTTCATATTTGCTTTCCAAAAATATTCATCCCGTAAATTGTAAAAAGGACTGGCCCAACCAAAAGATTATATACCAGGTAGGGATGCCAAATGCAGTTCACACAAAGCAATTACAGTAAAAGCTGTGAGTTTTACTACTGCTTGGGGAATACTTTACACATTTACTTTTCCTCTATGAAAGAAACTTGTGCTATGAAACCACTGCCTTCTCTATGCAAATGGAGAATGTAGGATACCTGAGGAAAGGGTAAAAATTCAGTTTAATTTCTATATAAGCCTGGTCAAGTAATTTTAAAAGTCAAGCTGATGTGGGAGAAAAGTAAAATAAAAGGCTTCTCATTTCTGAACAGGCTCTCCTTAGCATTTTCTTCTTAGGGTATAATCTGATTCATAGCGGGAACATACAGTACAGTTAACATTCAACTTTAATTGCAATGAGGTGACAACAGACTGGGTAATGAGTTGTTTATGAGTTGTAGATGTGTTTACAATGAGTTGACAATGTGTTGGATAAAGTGTTCTTCTAAAGTTGTAGATCTATTTACAGTGAGTGGTGGGGGATGTTCATTAGTTGTCGATTTGTTTGTTTACATTGTTTTCGATTTGCAATTGCTATGAAACAAATTGCACGCTGATGAAGGATGATTGTTTGTGCGCCTTAATGATTTACTGTAGTAGCTTGTCTGAAAAAGTACTTAACTCGGCCTCATCTGTCAGTTTCTACTGCAAAAGCTCCGAGTCACAATAGTTTTATTAGCATAGCATGGGCCATTTGTAAGAACATTATGCATCTAAGAAATCTCAGGACTTTGCTATTCAGCCCATTGTATTTGGGCCAGCAGACCTGAACTGAATTCTTTATGCTTGGCACACATTTATATCTTTTGAAGTTATAACATGATTAATAGTTGGTTCTCAAACTCCCAGCTACAGAAAGAGTTTTACAAATCTTTTGTAACTTAAGGTACTGCTAATTTTTAATCTTATCTTTGATTCCACTAACTTCTGTAAAAAACCTGTTTTAAAAAGACCAGACTGATTCGAGGGTTACAATTTAATAAAATATATTTTAACATATTGAGGGACAAAAGAGTAATTATGGCCCCTATATTTAAAAACTCACAAGTTTCCAGTTCAATCTGCATCAATATGTATTATTTTTACCTTTTATGTGTTTAATAGCTTTTATTGATAGAAGGGAAGAAAAAAGAAACTGAACTTTATCCACATCTTTATCATCTCAAAATTCACTCCATGTCCTCTTATATATGACTAGACCCATGTGTATTCATATATGGGAGCTGATGTACCCTGAGCCTCATTTGTATTCCATTCATACATTACAATAAATAAAGTCATCTTTTAATAATTTGAGTGGAAAAAGTTATGAGTCAGATTTCATGGGTCAAGCCCAACTAAACTGTAGTCTTCAAAGCATCAAGAATAAAATATTATGGTTAATTCCTGGAATTGTAAGAAGAAAAAAATAGCTAAAATAGAGACAAGCTACTAAAATCAAGAATAATATGAATTTTAATAAATGGTAAATAATATTAATTTCAAATTTCCAAAATATATAATATATATCTTATTCACTCTATATAAAGGACACAGAAGTAGTAGATTATTTTTATCCCCATTTTACATGTAAGGCAACTGAGATCATAAATCTATGTTTTTATGCAGAAACTGATTTTTAAATTCTGGCTTTAATTTTTAAAAATATATGGAGCAACTTCTTATGGAAAATCCTCATTTTATATGCAAAGTATGTCATATTACAGAAGTCCAGTGCCTTTTTGAAATTGTATATCTAGAAAGTACAGGGCTGGATTGTATATGGAGCAACTTCTTATGGAAAATCCTCATTTTATATGCAAAGTATGTCATATTATAGAAGCCCAGTGCCTTTTTGAAATTGTATATCTAGAAAGTACAGGGCTGGATTGTAAACCCAAATATATTCTGATTCCAATCTGATGTGCTATTGTTACCCCCTGTTCTATTTTGTTTTTATTATTCAAGAAGTAAAATCTCAAAACATGAGCCAATACTTTTTCTTATTTAAGTCATAGATAGGGATCTAGTGTTTTCTTTCTCCTCCTACTAGTATGTTATTATTTGCTATATTTCATTTGCCTCTATTTGAGAGTACTTAAAGAAAAATTAAGAAACTTGATGACATTACACAAAGTTGATGCTCTTCTAAACTCTGGACCCTCACTTTTAAGGCACCCCAAACAGAAGGACATATTAAGTCTAGTTTTTATGCTTCATATGAGGATCAGGTTTTGCTTCCATACCTGAAATCAGGTTCATAGACATGGTTTTCCATGCTTAAAAAGGAAAATGAAGACATTTAAATTGTTAAAAACTTTAGTAGTATACCAATCAATTATTTCAAAAGATATAATCCAAAAGGTCCTACATGCTAAATTAGACTTTGATTTCCATATAGGGGCCCTCTCTCATTTACTAGCATCAGTGCTGCCAAAGAAAACAGGAGACTACATTTTCCTCTCTCAATGTGCCATTTACCACTGTGAGCTTGAAAAAATAAATTCTTACTGCTTTGCAACATGCTGACCCTAAAACAAATCTGTCATTGGAAACTAAAGAAAAGGCACTGGATGAAGTGCTGAGGTGTTGCTTCCAGGGAGTCATGTTAGCATATTCATGTAGGAAAAGATTTCATCTTGGAGGCTTCTGTTCATCTATCTAGATACTTTGCAAGTAAAAATGCATGAAATTTAAACCAGCTTTTCACATGGCCATTTTTTATGGCAGGCCATTTCAGCAGTGTAACAGGGGTAGACACCTATAAATGTATAATGTGATGGATTCAATTGTAATGCAGCCTGGATACATATGGAGGTAGTGTTTGCCCGTCAGTGCAAATCCATTTTTATGTCAAAAGGAATCCATTGAAATTAATAGGGCATTATCCAAGCAATAAGTAACACTGTATATACAATGCAAAACTTTTTAGCAGAAAGACAAATTTTCTCGAAATAATGTGAAAAATAACCATGCAAAGAAATAGTAAGTTAATGCATAAAGAATAATGCATTAAGAAACAGTAAAGCTTTTAATATATTTAGAAGACAATAGGCAGATAGATGACCAATATCTTTAATCTTTATTGGAAAAATATCAACTAGCAAAATGTATTTCCTAAACCCACATTAATTTTGGATACAACATTCAGGTTATTTTTTTAAATATTAGTGAATGCACCAATGTCACTATATATACTTTCACTATATAATGCAGTTTACTTTGCTGACTGAGAAATTATTTCATTCATTCATTTAAGAAATATTTTGGTGTTCCTATCATGTGTCAAAAACTATGTTAAGAAGAGAATAGGGTAATAAACAAGAGAGACATGATCATTACATTTATTGTTTAAAGGGTGAACGTTTCAATTTCTGAATATGATTTCTGAACTTTCCTCTGAAGCGTTATTTTTTAACATTAAATTATTCTTTGTGTCTCTTGACTATTGTCATATTTCACCTTCTTATACACAGTTCTTCTTTAAAATGATATGCTCTTATACTTTGTTCTTAAAGTAATTTTTATCACTTTATCTACTGTTCATTGTGCTCTATTTTCCTTTTTCCATTACCAAGAAGTGTTTTCTTACCATGAGGAAGATAACATGTCCAATCCTCAGCAAGCATTCCATACATATTAATTTCTCCACCCCACCACCAATATGAACTACTTGTGTCTTAATTCCTCTTGCGCTTTATGTAATTCAATGAAAAATCATTCAAGGGATTTGAGAACTGGGTTATATTTATACACAATCAGTAATTTTTACTTTTGCTGTCAGTACCAAGTCATAATAGCCAGTGGCCACATAGATCTGGAATGACTAGATCCAGGAGTCACTCGGTTAGGAGAACTTGGCAAATGTCATCTATAGCAAGCAAGTGCTCAAGAAAAGGAAGGCTACAGACACTCAAGAATGGGAAAAGCCAGTGGCTGTGTCCAAGTACTGAATTTAGCTTTCCAGCACTTAGATAGGGTCAAGTAGGAAGCCCAGTCTTTATCAGGAGATCCAAAGCATGTGAGGAAAAACACAAAATGTTAATTGGCACAAATAAGCCAGTTTGGCACAGGATCCTGAACCTGAAGAATCAAAGAAACGATAAATTCTCCCCATGTAGATTGATAAGATATCCAGTATCTCAGAGCTAATGGAGCATAGAGAAGGAGGGACCCTCGGAGGAAGGGAGTATGTTCTAGGCAGCAGGACAATAGATTATAGCTGAAGCTCGCTAAACATTCTTTTTAAACAAACTATACAGACTGATGGGTGTGATCTGAGTGAGGATAGACAGATATGCCTCACTTTCTTTCTCAGAGCTAAATAAGGACTCTCTCATAAGATGTGTGAGGTGTCCATCACCTGGGCCTCACATGTATTAGGATCTTACCAGCTATTTAAGCATTGGCCTCCAGGGCAGGTACTTTTAGGAATGAGGAGACTCAATGTGAACATGTTCCAGCCTTGTTAACCTCCTGCAATTTGTTGCTGTTGTTGTTTGGTTGCTAAGTCATGTCCAAATCTTTGTGACCCCATGGACTCTAGCCCATCAGGCTCCTCTATCCTTGAGATTTCCTAGGCAAGAATACTGGAGTGGGTTGCTATTTTCTCCTCCAGGGGATCTTCCTGACCCAGGGATCGAACCTGCATCTCCTGAATTGACAGGCGGATTCTTTACCGCTGAGCCACCAGGGAAGCCCTTGATTTGACTAACCTGCAATGTATTTTCAACTATTTTGTTGTTGGGAGATTGCTTTTTGGAACCCTTTAACTACAACATTTGTTGAGCTAAATATCAAATGTTATTTAGAATCAATAAAACTTATTATGTACTGGGTAAAGGATAAAATAGATACAACCTTACTTCTTTGAAAGACCAGTTATGCCACCTGCACTCTTGTGGGCCGCTGACTGAACAATGTGACCACTGGCCGTTTCAACCAATTCATGCTCAGCAAAGTCCTGATAGGGCTCTGCTCATGCACAGACATGTATTTGCTCTAGCTCTCAGATCTTTCTAGCAAAGCTGTAAAAGAAGTTTATGTGACATTTCCTATACTACGTAGAGCAATTGAAAAGAAAAATTATCCACTCCTAATAAAATGGTATTATACACAGCCCCAAAACGTCCATGAGCAGTACGCAATGTGCAAGACAGATCCTTTGCAACAGTTTGGATAAAAAGTCAAAGATGAGTCATTTTATAAAAAGGCAACTTGTTTTTTTCATTTTAAAGCTGTGTTAGATAGAAGTGGTTTCCCTGCTGGATGAGATGTGAGAAGTTTAATATGTATGAAGGAACAGAGAGAATTTAGTTCTAGGCCCCCCATTGGCACAGCACTGTGGTTTTCAAAGTAAGTTTAAGAATTACTTGGAGATCTTATTTAAAGAAAAACATTAGGCATTTTCAGCTCCACCTTCAGTGATTCTGATTCAGTTGTTCTGGACTTTAACTCAAGTATCTGCATTTTTGATAAAGCCCTTTTCAGATGGTGTTTTAAGGTAGATGGTTTGTGGGGTCATATTGTAAGAAACACCAGCCTAGACTCTTGGTGGGGTTGATTCCCACCTGTGAGCAGTACAGTGCACACTCCTCACAGTGGTTTGAAGAGGTTTCCTAAAAGTCTCACTAATGGGTATTGTTCTAGAAATATTTTTAGTTCTATCTTAGGAAGGGAAGCACTTGTAACCACACAAATTTTCCCAAATGAGTCAACGTTAAATTCTTTATTGAAAATACAGAGTGAGTTTTCAAGTGACAGCAAATCGGAATTAGAGAAAAAAAAAAGATATATCATCATCCCCTTCCAATAATGGAGACCTCAATAAGTACAATATTAATAATAAAAAAGCCAAGTAGATTTTCAGGGATTTTACTGCAAGAAGAAAGATCTAGAAGTAGAACAGGCTATTTATTTGAATTTTCCTATACCCTTTAAATATCAGCTATCTTGATGTTACAGAGACTGACCTTTTAAGAAGTGAAAAGGCACCAAAATGCTATACACTATATTGAAGCAGTTTATCAAAATGTCACCCAACAGTTGATGCCAATTGCTAACAAGATATTGTGTTTCCTTATTTAATTGGGCAGCTTACCTAATTATGGCTGTCTTTGTATATCTGTTAATGGGCTCTTTAAGAGAAAAGAGAAAGCATCATTTGAGGCAATTTCATGTAAATACATGAAAAGGGGAGGTAAAGTAAAGGAATACTTCCAGTGAGAATTATTATTAGATAATAAAATTTACCTATTTGCATGGATTCCTAATTTACAGAAACACTTCCATAACATATCTAACACAAACCTGGATAGTTGCCAATTACCCATGGGGCTATACCTTCCAAAAGTTATCTTGGCATACAACTCAACAGAAAAATAGGAAGTACCCTGGAAATTACTCACAAAATGTGAATTCCACATGTCAGAGTCAGTGAGCTTTGGATGAACTATAAAGAGTTTTCATTATTTAGGTCTATGAAAGCAAAGGAAACAGAAATATATCCAATAATGTAATGCAACGGAACCAGGAAATTTATAAGAAGGTTTAATCTGTGGATTTAATTTAAAATATTGGGCCATGTTCAAACTTCAATGTTAAAAACATTATTCCTGGCTATAGTGGTGATCATTCAGAGGTCAGGAAGAATAAGATGTCAAACTTCCTGAGTTTTTTTTAGACAAAGGACTTTTAATGAGTCCTTTCCCTTACGCTTTCCTTGTTCTTCTCTTATGTGGACGTGAAAGACAAAACCTTAACACATTCCATAATCCATGGAGAGACTGCCCTGTGCCACTTATCTTAAATACTGTATTAATTTTATTTATTACCCCAGGCTTAAGCTTTAGTTAGTTAATTGGGGTTAGGTCAACACATGCTCTGTAAAAATGCTAATAAAAAAATTTCAAATCACAGAGAATTAGACATAATGATATCAAAACTCTGCCCTGGATGCTATCACCATCACATTATTCATCTTTGGGAGATAACAGAGAACATCTTAGTACATGTCTTAGAAGCCTCATATTTCAAATCCTCTTTGGATCACAAATTACTTGAGCTTTTATGGAGAAAATACTGGGTAAATACACTGTGTTCTTCTAGCTTGCTGACTCATGCGGACTATACCACTGGTTGGTTCTTTGATTTGTCTGATTTTTTTTAGAGCAGTCAGAAGCTCAGATGGGATAATGGAATTTCATGTTGGGTTTATAAACACATGACCAAAAGTCAGAAGATAAACATGCCAAAGCTACTTGAAAATACTGCAAAACTGACATAGAAGGTATTCATGGGTTGATGTCTCAGATTATTAAGGATAAAGAATCTAATCAAAGTAGCATTTCTTAATCACTAAATAGTACTTTTTCTTGAAAGTCACAATGAGAAAAAAGTCAAGTAACACTTTAAAACCAGTTAACGAAATTCTGATTAGAAGTATAAGTTTGCTCTAAAGTGTCGTGAGTATTAACATCTTGTGATAAAATTATTTAAAATGAAAACACAAAACATAATACAAAGCCCACAGTGTGCTGTGGTCAACTCCAGCAGCTAAGATGCATTTGGGCCACAACCTGAATGAGTTGAGCAACTATAGTAACCCAGTTTATTTCATTTCTGAAATATTTGTAGTAGTAAGCCTCCAGAGAAAGTTAAATGACATAAACAAAACCAGTTAAAATTGTGTAGGGTGCTAAATGAACGATGTAACAAAAACAGCAACTGCCTGAGTACATCCTTAGAGAGTATTGAGGCTTAAAGCTTGGGTCCAGGACCATCATACAGCCTATTAGATCTTCCCTCACCTGGAAGCCATGATAGACTAAGGATTTACACTGAGACTTTTCTCTAAAACTACCTAAGAATGCCAACTGCTACTTTGGAAATCACCATTTTGCTTGAACCTAAAATTCTTTTGTTTCCCCCATAAGTATAACTACATATAGGCTGTATTGTAAAAAAGAAACATTTATTCATTCATATATTAAACTATTCAAGTTTTATAAATTATTTTATAAAGTTAAAATGAGATCATTTACACATTGTGGTTCTAAAAATGGTGAATTTATTCAAACTAGTTCTTTGAACATGGTCTGGGTGCAAAAATGATATTTCTATCTGCCTTTAGTAGTAAGATTCTGTTATGTTGCTGCTGATTTTCTAAAGATGTTAAAAAGGGCTAGTAGCTTACTTAATAGTTTTCAACTATTCAAATAAACTATGAAAGCAACGTCAGGATAAGCTATCAAAATATAATATGATTTAAAAAAAGATAGAGTTAACCTGGTTGACACAGTAGAATTCTAACCTCCTCAAGACCCTGGATGCGGTTGGGGGAGACATATAAATAATATGGTTTTTTATAGAATAAGTGTGGAATGGTGTTATGGACTAAACTGTGATGCCTCCAAATTCTTATGTTGATACCATAACCCCCAGTGTGACTATTTGGAGTTGAGATCTTTGAAGGAAGTAATTGAGGTTCAAATGATGTCATAACAGTGGACCCTATTCTGATACGACTGGTATCCTTATAAGAAGAAAGACATCAAGGATGTGCACACACAGAAAAGACCATGTGAGGACACAGATAAGTTGGCTATCTATAAGCTAAGGAGAGAGGTGTCAGGAGAAATCAAAACTTCCTTAGCATGATCTTGGACTTCCAATCTCCAGAATTGTGAGAAGAATAGTTACATTTAAGCCACCCACTTTGTGGCAGCTACAGCCCACTAGGATGGCTTTCATGGGTGCTTCCCATGTAGGCACAAATGGCCATTTTCCCCCTTTTATCCGGTACATGGTGCCTCTTGCCATGCCTTCCGTGCCATGTCTTTCATGATGGGGTTGGTTGCATTTTTATGGCCATGTGACAGCAGCTGGTGCTTTTGTCTTGTCTCCTGTTGTCTCCACTCTGACTACTTGAATACCAAACTCCTAAGCAGCCACCATGATGGCCTGGGCTGCTTCCATAGCAGTTACCCTGAGGAGATGGAAAAATGTCTTCTCATTTATGGAATACAATTTGACACCAAGTCCATAGTGGGGCTCCCTGGTGCTCTGTTTGTTTGTTTGAGACACTGAAGTGAGACATGATTTTTTATTTCCCTTATTCTAGCTGAACCCTCCCTGGAACTCTGCCCCCAAAATCTGAGTAAAACTGGAATTTTATGTTTCCAACTTAAGATCCATCTCAGCACTGTGTTATAACCAAACCAAATGCTACTCCAAAGCATTAAAAATATTTCAGATCTTTAAAAAAAAAAATCAAGATTGAAATATAACATATGTACAATATAATTTGATATTTTTATGTATTGTAAAATGATCACCGCAATAAGTCTAGTTAATATATCACCAGAGAGTTACAAAATCTATTTTTCTTGTGACAAGTATTTTTAAAAGTCTACTCTTGTAACAAATTTCACACATGCAATAGAGCCTTATTAACTATAGTCACCATGCCGTACATTATAATCCCAAGTCATTTATTTTTTATCTGGAAGTTTGTAACCTTTTACCTATTTGCTCAACCCCACTTTTTTTAGATTCCCCAGGTAAGTGAAATTATGTACTATTTGTCTTTATCTGACTTACTCCATGTGGCATGATGTCCTCAAGGTCCATCTGTGTTGTCCAAACGGGAAGATTTCATTTTTTATTGCTGAGTAATGCTTCTTTGTGTGTATGTGGGCTTCATTTTCTGTATCCATTTATCCACTGATGGACACTGAGGTTGTTTTCATATCTTGGCTATGGTAAGAAATGCTGCAGTAAATATGGGGGTGCATTTTTTTTTTCAAATTAGTGTTTTTTGTTTTCTTTGGATTAAATACCCAGAAGAATTGCTGGATATAGTACTTTAATTTCTGAGGAACTTCTGTGCTGTTTTCCATGGAGGCTGCAGCAATTTATAGTCTGACCAACAGTGCATCTGGGTTCCTTTTTATCTCTATCTTCTCAGAGCTTGTTATTTCTTTACTTTTTGATAATAGCCATTCTGACAGGTGTGAGCTGATCTCTCACCTTGCTTTTGATTTACATTTCCCTGGTGATTAGTGATGCTGAGCATCTTTTCACGTACCTGTTGGCCATCTGTATGGCTTCTTTGGAAAATGTGTATTTGTATTCTCTGTCCTATTTTTTAGTTGGGTAGTTTGGATTTTGTCTATTGAGCTGTATAAGTTCCCTATATAGTTTGGCTATATACCTCTTATCAGATACAATTTTCAAATAATCTTTCCTATGTGGTAAATTGCCTTTTCATTTTGTTGATGGTTTTATTTGTTGTGCAGAAGTCTTCTAGTTTGATATAGTCCTACATGCTTATTTTTGCTTTTATTGCCTTTGCTTTGGTGTCAAATCCAAAAAAAATTCATTTCCATAGACCAATATGGTTTCAGGTCTTACCTTCTAATATTTAATTCTTTTTTTTTTTTTCATTTATTTTTATTAGTTGGAGGCGAATTACTTCACACTATACATGAAATTAATTCAAATGAACTAAATAAATAAATCCATGGCTTATTTTATTCATTAGAATTAATTTCATGTATAGTGTGAGAGATTGGTTCAGTTTTATTCTTTTGTATGTGGCTGTTCAATTTTCCCAATACCATTTATTGAAAAGACTGTCTTTTCCCTGTTGTAAATTCTTGGCTTGCTTGTAATAAAGTAATTAACTGTGTATGTGTAAGTTTATTTCTTCTGGGCTCTCTGTTTCACTGATCTGTGTGCTTGTTTTTATGCTAATACCATACTGTTTTGATGATCATAGCTTGCAATATACTTTGAAATATGAGCCTATAATGACTCTAACTTTGCTTTGGCTATTGGAGTCTTCTGTGAATTCATACAAACTTTCGAATTGTACTATTTCTGTAAAAGATGACAATGGAATTTTGATAAGGATTGCATTAAATCTGTAGATGGCTTTGGGTAGTTTAGACATTTTAACAATATTATTACAACCCATGAACACATAATATCTTTTCATTTATTTGTGGGGTTTTTTTCCATTTATTTTTATTAGTTGGAGGCTAATTACTTTACAATATTGTAGTGGTTTTTGCCATACATTGACATGAATCAGCCATGGATTTACATGTGTTCCCCATCCTGAACCCCCCTCCCACCTCCCTCCCCATCCAATCCCTCTGGGTCATCCCAGTGCACCAGCCCCGAGCACTTGTCACATGCATTCAAGACCTGGACTGGCGATCTGTTTCACACTTGATAATATACATGTTTCGATGATGTTCTCTCAGATCATCCCACCCTCGCCTTCTCTCATAGAGTCCAAAAGTCTGTTCTATACATCTGTCTCTTTTTCTGTCTTGCATATAGGGTTATCGTTACCATCTTTCTAAATTCCATATATATGCGTTAGTATACTGTATTGGTGTTTATCTTTCTGGCTTACTTCACTCTGTATAATGGGCTCCAGTTTCATCCATCTGATTAGAACTGATTCAAATAAATTCTTTTTAATGGCTGAGTAATATTCCATGGTGTATATGTACCACAGCTTCCTTATCCATTCATCTGCTGATGGGCATCTAGGTTGCGTCCATGTCCTGGCTATTATAAACAGTGCTGTGATGAGCATTGGGGTGCACGTGTCTCTTTCAGATCTGGTTTCCTCAGTGTGTATGCCCAGAAGTGGGATTGCTGGGTCATATGGCAGTTCTATTTCCAGTTTTTAAAGGAATCTCCACACTGTTCTCCATAGCGGCTGTACTAGTTTGCATTCCCACCAACAGTGTAAAAGGGTATCCCTTTTCTCCACACCCTCTCCAGCATTTATTTCTTGTAGACTTTTGGATAGCAGCCATTCTGACTGGTGTGTAATGGTACCTCATTGAGGTTTTGATTTGCATTTCTCTGATAATGAGTGATGTTGAGCATCTTTTCATGTGTTTGTTAGCCATTTGTATGTCTTCTTTGGAGAAATGTCTGTTTAGATCTTTGGCCCATTTTTTGATTGGGTCATTTATTTTTCTGGAATTGAGCTGCAGGAGTTGCTTGTATATTTTTGAGATTAATTCTTTGTCTTTTGCTTCATTTGCTATTATTTTCTCCCATTCTGAAGGCTGTCTTTTCACCTTGCTTATAGTTTCCTTTGTTGTGCAAAAGCTTTTAAGTTTCATTAGGTCCTATTTGTTTATTTTTGCTTTTATTTCCAGTATTCTGGGAGGTGAGTCATAGAGGATCCTGCTGTGATTTATGTCAGAGAGTGTTTTGCCTCTAGGAGTTTTATAGTTTCTGGTCTTACACTTAGATCTTTAATCCATTTTGAGTTTATTTTTGTGTATGGTGTTAGAAAGTGTTCTAGTTTCATTTATTTGTGACTTCAGTTTTTTTAATCCATATTTTATAGTTTTCAGAGTACAGGTGTTTCACCTTCTTAATTAAATTTATTCCTAGGTTTTTATTCTTTTTGATGGAATTCTCAATTGGATAATATTTTGAATTTCTCATTCTGAGAGTTTATTAGCATATAGAAATGCAATAGAGTTTATATATTGATTTTGTATTTTACAATTTCACTGAACCTGTTGATTTGTTCTAACAGTTTTTGGTGGGATCTTTCTGTGTTAGTTGCTCAGTCATGTTTGACTCTTTGCGACCCCATGGACTGTAGCCCACCAGGCTCCTCTGTGGACGGAGTTCTTCAGGCAAGAATACTGCAGTGGGTTGTCATTTCCTTCTCCAGGGTTTTTAATATTTAATATGAAATCATTTACAAATAGTGGCAGTTTCACTTCTTCCTTTCCAATTTGGATGCCTTTTATTTATTTTAATTTTCTGTCTAATTGTTCAGCTAGGACTTCCAATATTATGTTGAATAAAAATTTCAAAACTGAGCATCCTTCTTTGTTCCTGACCTTAAAGGAAAAGCTTTTAGCTTTTCACTTTGGAGTATGATAGTAACTGTATGATTGTCATGTACGGCCTTTATGTTGAGGTATGTTCTCTCTATACCAACTTTGGTGAGAGTTTTTAATAAATGGTTTTGAATACTTTCAAATGCTTTTCTGCATCCACTGAGATGATCATATTACTTTTATCCTCAATTTTGTTAATATGGTGCACCACACTGTTTTTGCAGATGTTAACCCATTCTTGTATCCCAGGAATAAATCCCACTTGATCATGGCATGTGATTCTTTTAATGTATTGTTCAATTTTGTTTGCAATGTTTTTGTTAGGGTTTTTGCATCTATGTTTTCTATGTTGATAAAGGATCAGTTCAGTTCAGTCGCTCAGTCGTGTCTGACTCTTTGCGACCCCATTAACTGCAGC
Source organism: Odocoileus virginianus (assembly GCF_023699985.2). Lineage (NCBI taxonomy): Eukaryota > Metazoa > Chordata > Mammalia > Artiodactyla > Cervidae > Odocoileus > Odocoileus virginianus. Next base: position 21,523,626 of record NC_069679.1, read on the forward strand.
ATGCCAGGCCTCCCTGTCCATTACCAACTCCTGGAGCTTACTCAAGCCCATGTCCATCTAATTGGTGATGATATCCAGCCATCTCATCTGTTGTCCTCTTCTCCTCCTGCCCCCAATCCCTCCCAGCATCAGGGTCTTTTCATATTGGCTTGTAATTTTGTTTTCCTGTCTAGTTTCGATCACAAGGTAATGCTGTCCTCATAAAAAGAGTTTGAAAGTGTTCTTTCCTTTTCTATGTTTTGGAAGATTTTTAAAAGATTGGGTTAATTCTTCCTTTAAATGTGTGCTAGAATTCACCAGTGAAGTTGTCTGGTTCTGAGTTTTTGTTATGGTTTGTTTTTGATTGATAATTCAGTTTCCTTACTAATAGTATGTTCATATTTTCTATTCATGATTTATTCATAGTAGGTTGCATGATTCTAGGAATGTATCCATATCTTACAGGGTATCCAGTTTGTTGCTATATATGAGTAGTAGTCTCATGATCCTTTGTATTCCCTCAGTATCAATGATAAATCTCTTAACTCATTTCTGATTTTACTTGTCCTCTCTCTTTCTCTTATTGAGTCTTACTTGTCAATTTTATCTTTTCAAAAACCCAACCCTTAGTTTATCGTATGTATTTCTACTCATATTTATTTCCTTCCTTTTTCTCGCTTTCTCACTTTGAGCTTCATTTATTTTTCTTTTTCTAGTTCTTTACAATGTTAGGTTGTTTACTTGAGATTTTTCTTGTGTCTTTGAGGTTACCATTTATTGCAATGAACTTCCCTTTTAGAACTATTTTTTACTACATCCCATAAGATTTTGTATGTGTATTTCCATTTTAATTTAAGATTTTTTAAATTCTTTTTTAAATTATTTGACCCATTGATCAGAAACATGATTAATTTCCACATGTTTATGAAATTTCCAAATTTTCTCTTTTAACTGATTGCTAGTTTTCATGCCATTGTGGTTGAAAAAGATATTTGATGTGATTTTAATCTTAAATTTATTAAGATTTGTTTGTGGCCTAACCTAACTTCTATGCTGAAGAATGTTATGTGCATTTGAGAAGAATGTGTATTTTGTTACTTTTGGATGGAATGTTCTATATTCATCTGTTAAAATAATCTGACCTAATGTGTTGTGTAAGGCTGATGTTTTCTTGTTGATTTTCTATACAGATGATATATCCATTGATGAAAATAGGGTATTAAAATTTCCTGCTATTATTGTATTGTAGTTTTTTTTCTCTCCCTATTTAGACCTATTGATTTGCTTTACATATTAGGAGCTCCTATGTTGCACGTCCTCATATCAACTTGACCCCTTTATCATTATGTATGTGCTTCATTGTCTCTTATACAAGTCTTTATTTGAAAGTCCATTTTATCTGATATAAGTATAGCTACCTCAACTTTCTTTTTGTTTTCATTTTCATGAAATAACTTTTTCATCCCTTCACTTTGCGTGTGTCCTGACATCTGAACTAAATCTCTTGTAGGCAGCATATAGTTGTTTTCCTTTTTTAACCATTCAGCCACACTGTCTTTTGATTAGAAAACTTAGTTCATTAACATTTAAAGTAATTATTGGTAGATATTTACTTATTACCCTTTTTTTAACTGTCTTCTGTTTTGTAGTTTCTTTGTTCCATTCTTCATTTGCTCTCTTTCTTTGTGATATGATGATTTTCTGAGGTGGTATGCTTAGAATTCTTTCCCTTTTCATGTATCTAATATAGGTTTTTGCTTGTGGTTACTATGAGGTTGAAAGTCTTTCTTGGCATCTGCAAAAAAAAAAAAAAAAGACTAAATGGGAAAAGTGCATGACAAAATACACTATACAACTTACTAAGAATCTTTTTCACTCACTTATGTACCAGAGTTTAATACCATGTGGCAATTTCCCTGTGTAATAAAGAGTTTACATAGTAGCCTGAGACTACTGTCTTAGAAAGACCAGCTTCAAGGTTGGCTGATATCTATGACCTTGGATTTCAGAAAGGTTCCCACTACTCTTACTGATAAGAATGGCTCACTATGTTTAAACTATTTCTATAGACAATGTTGTTTATACCAAACACCTGGGTTCTTTTGGGGCGTCTGTAAATTTTTTTATGAGTTAGGCAGAGAGTGCCTACACGACTATCCCCCAGTAAAAACTCTAGGCACTGACTTTCTAATGGTTTTGTCACTATTGATGTTGCAATTTGTTGCTGTAGGAATTAAGTGCACTCTGCTTGACTCCAGTCAAAGAGGACTCATTAGAGCTTGTGGATGGTTTCCTCTGGACTTTGCCTCATGTGTGTTTTCTTTTTCCTTGTTTTGCTTTGTGTATTTTCACTGTAAAAGATCACTGTCATGCGTACAACTATATGCCCAATTCTTCTAATAATCATCAATCCTGTGAGTAGCCTTGGGGCACCAAACACATGTTCTAGTCTCTTTTCTTCTTTACCTGTTGAAACTTTAGCTGTGTTCTTCCAATTCTACAGTCCTTTTAAAACAAATCAATTGACTAAATGACATCAGTAAAAATGGAGTAGAAAACTCAAAACTCTTCTTCTACAAAAGCAATGATTGGGTTTATGGAATCTAATCAAAATATTACTAAACTAAAGGAATGCCGAGTGAAGAAAGAATAGCTATGTTTCAGTAAGAGAGTTTTGTAGTTGTTGCCATCATCTACTCTCCATCAGAATGGATTAAAAAAAAATGATCCAACTACATGTGTGTTAGTCACTCAGTCATGTCTGACTTTTTTCGACCTCATGGACTTTAGCCCAGCAGGCTCCTCTGACCATGGAATTCTCCAGGCAAGTATACTGGAGTGGGTTGCCATTTTCTTCTCCAGGGAATCTTTCCCACTCAGGGATGAAACCCAGTCTCCCATGTTGCAGGCAGATTCTTTATCATATAAGCCACCAGGAAAGTGAAAGAAATATGTGATTCCATTGTGTATCTGTGCATGCACATGTGCATAAAGCCATTACAATTATCTAGCTCCAGAACATTTTCATTACTGTAAATGAAACTCATACCTATTAAGCAGTCAGTCCCCGTTCTTCTTCTAACCCTAAGCTCATAGCAACCACTGATATACTTTTTTTCTCTACAGATATATCTAATTCTGTATATTTCATTTAGCTGGAATATGTACATACATATACATATAATATGTAGCCTTTTTGTTCTGGCTTCTTTCACTTAGCATAATGTTTTTAAGATTTGTTTCTGTTGTATGTATTCTCTTTTAATGGCTTCATTCTTATTTATGGCTGAATAATATTCCATTGTATAGAAACACATGATGTTTTGTTTACCCATTAATCAGTTGATGGACATTTGGTTGTTTCATAGATATACAAAAAGTCATTAAATTGAATATTTAAAGCTGGTTAAAATAATAAAATTTATTTTTTATGTATTTTATCCCCACATAAATAAGTCAATTTAGCTTCTCTTAGCTTCTTTCAGTTATTTTCTTCTTCTAATCAGGATTCAATAATCACCATAGATTTTTGGAAACCTAATAATAATGGTAATAACTAACATTTTGGATACAAATTCCGAGATATGCATTCTTCTTATTTAATCCAAACCTCATAAACCTCATAAAGTAGTAATGTCATCCACACTGAGGCAAGACCACATGGTAAATAAGCAGCAGAACTGGGATGCAAACTAAGGAAAAAACTGCATTCTGAGTCATTTTCTTTATAATTCTTTCTTCCTGGGCAAGGAAATAGGGGTGAAACTTCGTATATGTTTAATACTTTTTCACACTGTCATGCTACAAATGCCTAAGATTTGGGTCAGAGAATAATCTGAAGGATAACCTCAGAGATTTGGTAAAGTTTATCATTCTTTTTTGATACCAAAACATCTTTGGAGCAAGTTTGTGTACAAAATGTCTATTGCCCCTTAGAGTGAACTCCTTCACTTGGTATAAACCTTGGAGGTGAGAGTCATTTGACCAATGGATTTGGGGTCTAAATTATCTTAGTTTAGGAGGCTGTGGTCAGAAATACTACACCGAACAGCTGTCAGGGATCCTATTGTTTTACCTCTGAAGTTCCCAGAATCACTAGGCAGGAATTTCAGAATTTTTTTAAAAGTATATACAGAAACTACCACCACATGCCCAACAGACATGTGTATCAAAGAGAGAGTGATTGTGTGTTGGGGGTAAGGATTTAGGGAAAAAGTTGAGACTTGGGCTAAGCAGAGGGAGAATTTAGCCTTCTGTACTTAAAAGGTAAACTTAGACACACATTCTGTATGAAGAAATTATTCTGTTTTTTAAAGCTCAATGATCAAATAAGAAAAATGTAGGGAAAATATCAGGGCACAGTAAAAGCAAGTAAGATATAAAGGCTGGTGCGACTGGGACGCTTCCCTGGTGGCTCAGGTGGGGCCTGAGATAGAGTGCAGGCAGAGACATTTATACAATGCACGACCTTAAGTAACTTCTATGAATTCTAAGGTTCCTGATTTATAAACAATGAAGATATGAGAAATATGTGTGCACATAGGAAATAACAAACTTACATTCAAACACAATGCCTGGCATAAAGAAGATACTGCCCCTAGAAATGCACAGTATAAAAATCAAACTTGAGAAGAGGAGGCATCACTACCCTACGCCCAAGTTAGACACTTTCTCAGACCATGAGGGCCTAAGTAGGATGCTCTGTAATGAATACTTATCATGGGACACACAAGGATACACATAGTGTGAGGGACACTTTATACAAAATACACAATACTAACTCATGTTAAGAAAAGTGGAGATGTATGCTACAAAACCTGTATATCCAATAAGTGCTTTAGAGGAGAAAGATATTATGTCCAACTAGGGAACTGGGAAAGGCTTTCTGGAAAAAGTGGAGAATATAGATAGGCCCCAAGTATCAGGGAGTTGAGAAAAATGGTAAAATGGACAAAGACTCAGCCCATGGGGTACCCTTTCATAAATTCAATATTCTATACATCTGACCTTGCTCAATTAGGATGCCATGAATCAAATTTCTGCAGTCACAAGAATTATTTTTAAACCTGCAATGCTTGACTAAGAGTATACTTGGGTTACAATTGAATGTGTAATTAGGATGCTGAATTAGACAGCACTGGACATGGAAATAATATCTTCCATTTCTGAGATTTTTTTTTTCCTATCAAGCAAATATTTATAATTGATCTTTTCTTATTTTTATTCATGAGCTCCATTTGGCACCCATGTGAAATTCTGGCGATGTCTCTGTCACTTTTAATGATGCAGCTGAAGTGAAACATTTACTTAGTAAAATCTGTAGTTAACCTCTCCTCACTGTTCTGCCTCCTGAAAGTGTGTCCACAGGGCAAGAATGTGGTTCTAGAAGGCTGAAGTAAGCTATGTAATAAAGCTTAGAATTAAAATCCTCCTCTTAACTAATTAAAATGGTTGTGTTTTCTGTTTTTCTGTCTGTGCATCTCTCTTCACTTATGCTGGCTGTCATTATTACTAATTTCAGTTTCTGTAATCTTTCTTCTCTCTTATACACAGTTTATAAACCAGCGCTCCTGTTTCCATGTCAATGGGAGAAAATACAAGTACAAATAATACAACGGTCATTTGCTTTTAGTTTGGGAATATTATGTTTTGTTAAAAGAAGACTAACTGTTTAATTTTATTTTGCTTAGAAACATATAAATATTTATTAGCATTGTCCAAAAAATATCACCTGAATAGTGGGACAGTGTAACAAGTACATAGATTAGGTACTCTGCTGTGAGGCAAGGTGGACTGCTGCTGCTAAGTCGCTTCAGTCGTGTCCGACTCTGTGCAACTCCATAGACAGCAGCCCACCAGGCTCCCCCGTCCCTGGGATTCTCCAGGCAAGAATACTGGAGTGGGTCACCATTTCCTTCTCAAATGCATGAGAGTGAAAAGTGAAAGTGAAGTCACTCAGTTGTGCCCGACTTTGCGACCCTATGGACTGTAGCCCACCAGGCTCCTCCATCCGTGGGATTTTCCAGGCAAGAGTACTGGAGTGGGTTGCCATTGCCTCTCCACAAGGTGGACTAGCCATAGATTAATAATCACTATAGAAAAGTCACTAAGTAGGTAGATATTTAAGAGATAATCAGAAACTTATGTGCCAAGACATAATATTACTTTATTTGGATGACTATTTTTTTCAAACATGTAGTTACAATATATTTGACATATGCCTCTCTATATAGAATATGATAGACCTCCAGTTCTGAACCATCACATATGGGAAAGTACTGAGAGTAGACATCCACATGCATCTTTCAAACTACCTAAGAGACACTTTGATGTGAATATTATCCTATTATCTCAAAATCATCTTGTCTGAAACTGAGCAAAGCATTGTCTTCCTAAAAGCTACTGGCAGTTTCCATCTCCTGGGTATCCAAACTTCAGATTACTTTGCACTATTTTCCCTTTTCATCAATCTATGCTGAAGAGACACTCCTTTTGCATCTAAACTTGAATTCAGAATCAACAAATGTTGTACTATGAAGTATAGATGAGGACAGGGTTTCCAGTGCCACATGTAGGGAGTTTAGAGATTGCTGTTCCATCCTAACAAGTAAAAAGCTAAACAGACTGAAAAATCAACAACTCTTCTAGCATCCACAAAAGGAGAGGACAAAGGGAAAACAGCTGTCCCCAAAATTGGAGATACCAACAGGTGAATACATAGACTGACAACTTAATCAAAGCAGACACTCATAAGTAGAAACCACTGTGGTAATGAGAGCCAGGTAGGAAAAGCTGAACAGTAATTTATAAATTCTGAAAGAGATGGAAATACCAGACCACCTGACCTGCCTCTTGAGAAATCTGTATGCAGGTCAAGAAGCAACAGTTAGAACTGGACATGGAACAACAGACTGATTCCAAATAGGAAAAGGAGTACGTCAAGGCTATATATTGTCACCTTGCTTATTTAACATGTGCAGAGTACATCATGAGAAGTGCTAGGCTGGATGAAGCACAAGCTGGAATCAAGATTGCTGGGAGAAATATCAATAACCCCAGATATGCAGATGACACCACCCTTATGGTAGAAAGTGAAGAAGAAGAGTCTCTTGATGAAAGTAAGAAAGAAGAGTGAAAAAGTTGGCTTAAAGCTCAACATTCAGAAAATTAAGATCATGGCGTCCGGTCCCATCACTTCATGGCAAATAGATGGAGAAGCAGTGGAAACAGTGGCAGACCTTATTTTGGGGGACTTCAAAATCACTGCAGGTGGTAACTGCAGCCATGAAATTAAAAGAAGCTTACTCCTTGGAAGGAAAGTTATATAACCAACCTAGATAGCATATTAAAAAGCAGAGACATTACTTTGCCAACAAAGGTCTGTCTAGTCAAGGCTATAGTTTTTCCAGTAGTCATGTGTGGATGTGAGAGATGGACCATAAAGAAGGCTGAATGCCAAAGAACTGATGCTTTTGAATTGTGGTGCTGGAGAAGACTCTTGAGAGTCCCTTGGACAGCAAGGAGGTCCAACCAGAGGCCTAGTGTGCTGCAGTCCATGGGGTCACAAAGAGTCGGACATGACTGAGTGACTGAACTTACTGAATTTACAAATTACTAGAAATTCAGCATAATAACTGAGTTTAAAACTCCAGGGGAGACTCCCACAATTTTGTGAGATTTACCTCCAGGAGCTTGACCAGGTTCCCACAGTGAATACTAGAGAAAAATCTTCTCATGCTTCTGTAGAAGAAAGGGAAAGGGAACCATTTGGAAATGTCTATTATAAATATAAATATATGAGATTATCAGGGAAATATAGATGGTCAACCAAATGAGAAAACATAAATTATATTATTTCTTATGTAAGTGATACAAAGTAACCTATAATCTTGGATATGTGATGTTCTATGTATATGGAGCCTAAGAAATGAAGGTCCAAGTATAAGAATTAGATGTTACTTTTCCATCACACACATATAATCTCCACAAGCACCTTTATTTTGTTGAGTGCTGTATCCCCAGTCCTTGGTGCAATGTCTAATGCAGAATAAACACTCCTGAATTGTTTTCTGACTAACTTTAGTGAATAAATCACTGTCTAGTAGGAGCACAGACCACTCTTGATGTTTCAGTCATCATGGTTGACAACAAAATCCATTAAAACTGAGATGGAAAAGCTAGAGACCGAGAGTAACACAGTGAGAGAGAGACTGGTGAATTCTGTAGTCCACTGTAGAAAATTCTTGGGATATAATTTACTTGACCCAAGATAAATGTTACTTCTTATGTTACAGACACAGTGTTACTAGATATTTTGAATCTTCAGTAAAAGTTGACCATAAGTATTGCTGTTTAAAATATCCTCATTTTGGTTTTGATTTGCATTTCTCTGATAACGATGGATGTTGAGCATCTTTTCATGTTTGTTAGCCATCTGTATGTCTTCTTTGGAGAAATGTCTGTTTAGTTCTTTGGCCCATTTTTTGATTGGATCATTTATTTTTCTGGAATTGAGCTGCAGGAGTTGCTTGTATATTTTTGAGATTAATTTTTTGTCTTTTGCTTCATTTGCTATTATTTTCTCCCATTCTGAAGGCTATCTTTTCACCTTGCTTATAGTTTCCTTTGTTGTGCAAAAGAGTTTCATTAGGTCCTATTTGTTTATTTTTGCTTTTATTTCCAATATTGTGGGAGGTGGGTCATAGAGGATCTTGCTGTGATTTATGTTGGAGAGTGTTTTGCCTATGTTCTCCTCTAGGAGTTTTATAGTTTCTGGTCTTACATTTAGATCTTTAATCCATTTTGAGTTTATTTTTGTGTGTGGTGTTAGAAAGTGTTCTAGTTTCATTCTTTTACAAGTGGTTGACCAGTTTTCCCAGCACCACTTGTTAAAGAGGTTGTCTTTTTTCCATTGTATATCTTTGCCTCCTTTGTCGAAGACAAGGTGTCTCTGTAGGTATGTGGATTTATCTCTGGGCTTTCTATTTTGTTCCATTGATCTATATTTCTGTCTTTGTGCCAGTACCATACTGTCTTGATGACTGTGGCTTTGTAGTAGAGCGTGAAGCCAGTCAGGTTGATTCCTCCAGTTCCATTCATGAGACAAGTGCTCAGGGCTGGTGCACTGGGAAGACCCAGAGGGATGGGATAGGGAGGGAGGATTGGGATGGGGAACACATGTAAATCCATGGCTGATTCATGTCAATGTATGGCAAAAACCACTACAATATTGTAAAGTAATTAGCCTCCAACTAATAAAAGTAAATGAAAAAGAATAAAAGAAAATAAATAAAATACCCTAAAGCTTTAAGTGCTGACAACTAATTTTTAAAATATTTAAACATTCTGCATGCCCATAGTATTTCTAAAAGTATGAATTTTGTTGACTGCTTCCCATGGTGCCATTTAGTTTACCTCTCTTACTTCTCTGCCCTCTGTATTTCCTGATTAGTGGTAGTTAGGTTTGGAGGTTTGATTGAATTCAGGTTTGACTTTTTTTTTTTCCTGGTAAGAATACTTTTGGTAATGTGCATTTCTGTCAGAAACCACATCATATCTGTTTGCATTAAGAGTTGAAAATGGCGATATTCTAAATCTATCATTCCTTCTTCATTTATTGGTTGAAACATCTCAGGATGTTTCAGGAAAACTTTCCTTGTCAACTCAAATAACTTTGCACAGGACATACAAGATAAATGCTTCCTTTCTATTTTTTATCTGTTTCTAAAATAAAAATTATTTCCCTGGAATGTTTCAAATATGACAAATTAGCTGTTTTAATATCATCATGGTCTCATGAATTTAAGTATAGATTTATGCATTGGTTGTCTTTGCATGGTGCCCGTTATTGATGATCAAAATGTTCTATGTAGGAAAACGGGAGCCTTTTTCAGTTGGTTTTTGAAGTTTTTGTTTTGTTTTAACATGACACTAATAGTGATGAGGAATTTTACTTTCTAGTGATGAAATATTTCAGACTCAGATTGTCAATTTGCTCACTCATCACTATGACCTCTTTTATGAGTAAATGTGAGCATCTTTTCCTATTGTTAAACACTGTTTGCATGTCATTTATGTTTATTGTCTCTTTATATATAAAGCTTTCCTTTCTCTATGGTTGTTGATCTTTTGCTAATCTCTTTTTAGAAAATTAAAGAATTGTTTTCATCATGTTTAGGCAGGCCATCAAAATGCAACATCGTGGCCCCAAGCTGAAAGATAATATTTCCATCACATATCTAAAAAAATGATTCAGTAGTTGAAAAGTACATAAAGATCATATAACATATTCCAGCATAAGACTGCCTCACTAATTCTTCTCCATAGAAGAAACCAAATTTGGCCCAACTCCATCACAAAACTACTACTATATAATTAAAATCTGAACTAGCTTCTGTCTTCCATGGCTTCAACTCTAATTTTTCCTAAAAAGTCTCAAAATAGGTAAGATCCCTGTGCCTCTCACTCAGTCTGAAGTTCTATAAGGCCCAGTGGCCCCACATTTCAAGCTTGTCAGTGTATCCAAAGTAGCACATGTTCTCAAAGATTGATTCAGGCAAGCCAAACCCTTTAGAGATTTTTAAGCTAGAATGAAAGCTCATTCTTTTACAATGAAGGGGGGCATGTACACACACATGCACACACATTACATATACACACATACATATGTGTTTAAAATCATTGACCAGAATATGCTTCTTTCTATCACCTATTTCAGTAACAGAGTTCTAAAGAAGTTAGAAAGCAGTCAGTAAGTGACTATGTGTAAAAGTCAGGGTCCCAGGAGGAAGCAAAGGACACACACAGAGTGGGTACTTGAAGAACATAAGTTGGAGGTCTCTTCATATAGATGTGATCATGACTTAGGGATGTCTGAGCTGAAGAAGAATCCAAGAAGTTTCTCAGCATAATGGTCAGTATTCCTGTATTGGCTGGGAAGGTCAAAGGGAGCTAGCTGTAGCCAAAACCTGGCAAGATCTGTAGCCTTTGAAGAGAGGCCGCCTGGCAGAAACTACAGCTCTAGGTCAAGGACTGCACGTTGACTTCTCCTCCTGACCCCCTTCTCCACTTGGAACACTTCCACCTCCATCCCACTGGGACCAGGTAGAAGTCTGAATTACCCAGAAGTCCTCATAGACAGGCTGAGGAAGGTGACATGCTGGGACACAGAGCAAGGCAGAGAAGAATGGAACCTGGATCTGGAGGGGCAAATAAAGTTTGTTCAGTTCATTGAGGCTGAGCCTATGGAAATCCTGAGTGAATATTTATTGATGACATGGAAAGGCATAGAGAATGCTTCCTTTCTCAGAAGACTCCTGTCCTTCCACATTCAATATCCCTTTCTCTGACATTGTTCATAAATGTTTGTAGTCTCCAGCTCATCTGTTTTCCAGACTTCTTTCAGACCAACCCATCTCTGCTCACAACTTTCTTTAGGTCTCAATATGACTGATTCTTTTCTGATTTCTAAGTTCATTATATTCGAATGAACTTAGTTAAACCTCTGCAGCTAAAGTTGAGGTTGCATTCTCATTACGTAAATTGGGTGTAGGCATTCTCAAGACTTTTCAGCCATATATCACAAACAGTGTCTTGGGTGATTTTCTGCAAATAGCTATGTTAAATATTTGAACATTTCTCTTAATCTCAGATTTCTATGTTCTTGTAGGGGGGGAGATGCCCCCTTATACATTCTAATATTCTTCTGATACTGTCACATACTTAAAGACCACCCTCTCCCCATTAAAAATAGATGTTTATATCTGTATATTTATCCCATGGCATAGTTTAGTCAACAAAAATATTGAACGAATAAAGAGTAGCTACTGAGCCTGGCAAGCTCTGCTCTAACTTTGTATGAAAGAAACAGAAGAGTTAGTAGTCTAATTACAGTGGCAGAATGCTGAATGCACCTGAAAATTATACAAACCACAAATGGAAAGGATTTATTTGAAAATAGGTTTGGGAATAAGGAAGAAAACTATATTTTCAAAAGAATCACACAAATTATATGTATTGAACAAAACTTACATGAAAGACAGTAAAAACAGCTTGGCAAAACAGACAGTTATTTAATGTTACAAGCACAAATAACTCCTAGGAACAAGGAAGTTCAAGGAAGCTTTTCTAAAGTTAAAATCTGTGTGATTATCCATGTTTCAGTAATGGTTAGGGCCTAATTTGTAGTGGGTAATATGGAAATGGGAAGAAGATATGGGTCTCTTTGTTGTATCTCATGCAAAGGTGCTGATAAGAAAGAGGTAACAAGAAATGACTGCAGGTGCAAAGGAAAACAAAAACGATGGTAAGAATGTAGAAAATAATGAAAAATTAAGGAGTGGCAGATTTTCTGACATTACCACCTTTAGGTTTTGGTATTTAATCTAATTGATGCTTTTCAGGACAGAACTAAAGCTTCATAACTGCAAAAGGATACATTATCAAACCGAAAGCAGACACAATAAAGTTGGTAAAGTGTTTCTTTTGAGTATATGAATTCCCTAAAGCGAAAAAGAGAAACAAGTCTGTAAATATGCTTAGGAGTTACCAACCCTCATGGCAAAGAGTAATCAGAGAATAGCAGTCAGAGAACTAAGGTCAAGAGAGTAATTTATCATGGAAGTCAGGCATGGGAATGCAATGTCAAATGCCCAGAAGAAAAAATCATTGGTTTCCAAACAACAGACCATAAATATAATGTAGGCTTCCATTTCTGAAGCTTTGTTTCCTGTACTAAATGCAACATTAAGATTTATTAAATATGTTGCCTGCACATAAAATAATTAAGTCCATCCAATAATTACTTGGATGATAAATCAATCATCACAACATTCAATATGGATTTTGCATTGCAAAGTCTATGAAGTATTACATGTAAGCAATCAAATTCTCCTGAATACAGATCAGTTAATATATTTGTTTTTTGCTGAAAAAATTTAAGGAATTTATGTTACATTTTGAGAACATTTAATGTAATTAACAGTCAACAAATGAGAGCTACACCTGCATAATTTGTTTTGCTGTGGTGATTATAAGGTATGCTTCACATATTTTAGCTTTTGAAAAGGCAATTTTGGCTATAATTTGTGTGTGTGTGAAAGTGTGATGTGAGTGTGTGTTAGATCATAAAATGGAATATGTTAAATTTCTCTTGTTGGTAAAAAGATCTTGGAGATAAACAGTTGAGATTTTGTTCCTAGTCATTATTCAAAGAATGTGTTTAGAACTCAACTCTTGACATATGTGTTTCTGTGTGTGTGTTTAAAGAAAGAGTGTTCAATAGGTTTTCCAGAACTATGTTGCCATAAATAGCAATATAGATGTAAGTGGGATCAAGCTTCATTTGAGAACATCAAAGACTGTCTCAGGAAGCCAAGTGCTGTCAGATTATTATTCAGCATACTAAATAAACATCCATTGTAAAGTACATACATTGACTAGAATTGCTGCTTCAATGAAAACAGTATGGAAAAGTTAATGAATATCACAGTCTTCAATATGGAAAATATTCCAAAGCAAGATTGGAATAAAACTTATTTCCAGTCAAGTTGAATTAAGGATAGATGTATGTACTCAAATATAAGTTATATAATTAAGCACAGTTACATGCTTCTGAGCTTATTAGTCTATGAATGTCAATCTCCTATTAGTTTTAAAAAACTAGATTTGAGGAAGTTAGATCATAAGCTATAAAGGAAGGAGAGAATCACATACAGTATTATTGTCTCTCTCTCCTTTTTTTGTTTTACAAATAAAACTATGCTTTTAGAAGCATGGTTCCAGTTCTTCACCTAAAGGTATTCTACTTAACACATATTTGTATTCTTTATTATACACTAAAAATGATTTTTTTTCTTTTTATTTTATAAATTAAAAAATATAAAACACATTTAAAAGGAAGCAAATTTGGCATCTAAAAGACTGAGGAAAAATGTTTTTTATCTTGAAAGGAATATGTGAAATTAAAAGTCAGTTTCTAATTAAAAGTCTGTGTTAAGATTTTATTGCCATCTACCATTTTTATTTGTGTTATCTACAACGAAAGTAGCAAGTTTTATTTATAAAGTCAGATTGATAGCTTGCTGCTGGTAGCATACATTGATACAGACAGTTTGTAAAGCAATTTGGTAATATATACAAACAACCTTAAAAATGTTCTTGACCCAGTAATTTTAATTCTGATAAACAGTTCTAAGGAAATAGTCCCAAACACGCAAAATGCTTTATATGCAGATGTTTATTGCGTTACAGTTGTGGAAACCTCTAGAAATAACAAAGAGAGCAAACAATAGAATGATTAAGAAAATGTTTAAATATAGTTGGTAGAATTGTATTGGTCATTAATTACTATAGGTTTAAATACCAGCAGTAGCTTCAAAATTCTTATGATTTAATAAATTTAAATGATAAAAGCACTATAAACCAGCATCAAAAATAGTGACTTAATAAATATGTGTTGATGAATGAAGGAATGAATGATTAAATGAAATGATTGCAGATATATCAGGCACACTATTGTTTCTAGGCACAATAGAGGTAGAAAAATTAAGCACTAACTTATCACATAGTAAATTCACTGCAAGTTGGGGACAAACACCAAAATGAACTTTGCATAAATAGAGAAAAGAATAATTAAATATATTTTTCAGTCTTCAATAAAGTTTTGGTACTATTTTTTTACTGCTAACATAAAATTCTAAAACAGTTTAAAAGTTTTATATATATGTCATTGTCAACAAAAAGTCATTGATGGCCTTATACTAAAGTGAAAAATTCTTTTTCATATGTATTTTTCTTTTATTATTGTGGCATAATTGACATATAACACCACATTAGTTTCAGATATACGTTTGTGTATATTGCAAAATATATACAAATCATAGTAAGTCTAGTTATATTGATCATCACTGTTGTTTAGTTACTAAGTTATGTCCAACTCTTTGTGATCTCATGGACTGCGCCATGCCAGGCTTCGCTGTCCTTCACTATCTCCCAGAGTTTCCGCAAACTTATGTCCATTGAGTTGGTGATGCTACCCAACTATCTCATTCTCTGTTGCTCCCTTCTCTTCCTGCCCTCAATCCTTCCCAGCATCAGGACCTTTGCCAATGAGTTGGCTCTTCTCATCAGCTGGCCAAAGTATCAGAGCTCTTCAGCTTTAGTATCAGTAATTCCAATGAATATTGTGTTGATTTCCTTTAGGATTGACTGGTTTAATCTCCTTGCTGTCCAAGGGACTCTCAAGAGTCTTTCCCAGCAACACAGTTTTAAAGCATAAATTTTTCAGTGCTTAGCCTTCTTTATGGTCCAGCTTTCACATCCATACACGACTACTGGAAAAACCATAGCTTTGACTATATAAACCTTTGTTGGCAAAGTGATGTCTCTGCTTTTTAATATACTGTCTAGGTTTGTTATAGCTTTTCATCCAAGGAGCAAGTGTCTTAATTTCATTGCTGCAGTCACTGTCCACAGTGATATTGGAACCCAAGAAAATAAAATCTGTCACTGTTTCCACATTTTCCCCATCTATTTGCCATGAAGTGATGGGGCTGGATGGCATGATCTAGTTTTTTGAACATTAAACTTCCAGCCAGCTTTTTCACTCTCCTCTTTCACCCTCATCAAGAGGCTCTTTAGTTCCTCTTTGCTTTCTGCCTTTAAATAGTATCATCTGCAAATCTCTGTGTGTGTGTGTGTGTTAGTCACTCAGTCATATCTGACTCTTTGCAACCCCATGTACTGTAGCCTGCCAGGCTCCTCTGTCCATGGAATTTTCCAGCCAAGAATAATAGAGTGGGTTGCCATTTCCTTCTCCAGGGGATCTTCCCAACCCAGGGATTAAACCCTGGTCTCCCAGGCAGGCTTCTTACCATTTGAGCCACCAGGGAAACTCTTTCTGATATTTATCCCAGCAATCCTGATTTCAGCTTGTGATTCATCCAGCCTGGCATTTCACACAATGTATTCCGCCTGTAAGTTAAACAAGCAGGGTGAAAATATACACCTTTGATGTGCTTTTTTTCCAATTTTGAACCAGTCCATTGTTTCACATCCAGTTTATACATACTAAAATTGTTTTTCTTGTGATGAGAAGTTTTAAGATTTACTCTCTTAGCTCTTTCAAATATACAGGTTTTATTAACTACAGTCACTGTGCTGTACATTATATCCTTATAACTGGAAGTTTGTACCTTTTGACTGTCTTCACAATATCTCCCACTCCCTAACTCCCCAGCCCTCACTTCTGGCAACCTCCTATCTGTTCTCTGTATCCAAGAGCTTGCTTTTTTGTATGTATTTGGGTTTGTTTGTAGACACCACATATAATTAAGATCATACAGTAACGTCTTTTTCCATCTCACCAGCACAATACTCTCACATCCAGTGGACACATAGGTTATTTCTATATATTGGCTATTGTAAACAATGTTGCAATAAACATGGTAGTGCATAAATCTTTTTCACTTAGCATTTTGTGTTATTCAGACGAATACCCAGAAGTTGAATTTCTGAATAATATGGTAGTTTATTTTCATTTTTGAGAGAACTTCATATATTCTTTTTCGTAATGGACACAATTTATATTTCCACTAGCAATGCTCAAGTGTTTACTATTTAGCATATCCTTTGCAACACTTCTCATTTCTTGGCCTTTTGATAATAGCCATTCTAAGTGATGTGAGATGATATCTCATTGGGTTTTGCCTTGTATTTCTCTGATGAAAGTGAAAGTGAAGTCGCTCAGTCATGTCTGACTCTTTGCGACTCTATGGACTCCTCCATCCACAGGATTTTCCAGGCAAGAATACTGGAGTGGGTTGCCATTTTCTTCTCCAGGGGATCTTCCTGACCCCAGGGATCAAACTAGGGTCTACCACATTGCAGGCAGACTCTTTATCCTCTGAGCCACCAGGGAATCCCTGATGATGATGATGTTAAACATCTATTCATGCACCTGTGGCCATCTGCGTGTCTACATTGGAAAAATGTCTACTCAGATCCTTTGCCCATTTTTTATTCATATTGTGTGTTTTGTTAGCAACTGAGTTGCTTTTATATTTTGGATATTAACCCCTTATAAGATAACATGATTTGCAAATATTTTTAGTGGGTTGTCTTTTTTATTTTATTGATGGCTCTCTTTACTATGTAGAAGCTCTCTAGTTTGTAGTCCCATTTGCTTATTTTTGCGTTTCTTGCCTTTGTCAAGTCAACATAATCATCAGAAAGATCAATGTCAGAGAGCTTACTGTCTATACTTTTTTTCTAAGAATTTTATGCTTTCAGGTCTTACATTCAAGTATTTAAACCATTTTGAGTTATTTTTGTGTATATTGTAAGATAGTGGTCTAGATTTATTCTTTTTCATATGACTGTCCAGTTTTCCCAACACCATTTATTGAAAAGACTGCTGTTTTCCCATTTTATAGTAGTGGCTGGTTTGTCATAAATTAATTGTCCCATATATGTATGGGTTTATTTCTTGACTATCTATTCTCCTCCATTGATCTGTGTCTCTGTTTTTATGCCAGAACTATACTGTTTTGATGACTACAGCTTAGTAATAGAACTGTAAATCATGGAGGTTGCTTTGACCATCCAGAGTCTTTTTTGATTCCTACAGACTTTGGATTGTTTGTTCTATTTCTATGAAAATGTCACTGGAATTTTAATAGGGGTTGCATTGAATCTGCAGATTGCTTTGGGTAGTATGGACATTTTAATAATATAAAGTTCTTTCCCACCCATAACCAATGAATAGCTTTCAATTTATTGATATTTTTTTCAAATTTTTTCATGAATGTCTTCTAGTTTTCAGTGTACAGGTCTTTCGCCTCCTTGGTTAAAATTATTCTTGGATATTTTTTGGATGAAATTATAAATTAGATTTTTTTTTAATTTTTCTTTCTGAAAGTTCATCATTAGTGTATAAAAAGCCAAGAGATTTTTGTATGTTGATTTGCTATCATTCAACTTCACAGAATTTGCTGAATCTAATAGTTTTTTTGTTAATTCTTAAGAGTTTTCTATATATGTATTATCACGTCATCCACAAATAGTGACAGTTTTACTTTTTCCTTTTCAATTTAGATATCTTTTGTTTTCCTTGTTTAATTGCAGAGGTTAGAACTTTGAATATTATGTTGATTAAAAGTAGTGCAAGTGGGCATCCTTGTCTTGATCATGATATTACTGGAAAAGTTTGCAGCTTTACATCATTGAGAATGATATTTAAAGACTTGTCATACATGTCCTTTATTGAGGTTATTCTCTGTATTCCTACTTTGTTGATTGCTTTTATCATAAATGAACGTTGAATTTTGTAGAATCCTTTTTCTGCCTCTATTGAGATGATCATTTGCTTTAGATCTTTCATTTTAACATGGTATATTATCTTGATTGATTTTTTGCATATTGAAGCATTCTCACTTTCCTAGAGTAAATTCCTCTTGATTATGGTGTGGGTTCCTCTTAATGTATTGCTGAATTCAGTTTGCTAATATTTTATTGAGGATTTTTGCCTCTATTTATCAGGGACATTGACTTTTTTTTTTTCCCTTGTAGTATCCTTATCTGGTTCTGGTATCAGGGTAATGCTGACCTCATAAAATGAGTTTAAAAATGTTCTTTCCTCTTCTATTTTTGAGGCTGAATTGGGAAATAATAGCATTAATTCTTATTTAAATGTTTGGTTGAATTTATTGGTTGGTCCTGGGCTTTTGTTTGTGAGAAGTATTTGAGTACTGATTTAATCTCCTTGCTAGTAATCCATCTGTTGAAATTTTCTATTTATTCATGATTTAATCTTGGTAGTTCATATGTTTCTAGGAATTTATCCATATCTTCAAGTTTGTCCAATTGATTAGTGTATAGCTGTTTAGAGGAGTCTCCCCTGTTCCTTTGTATTTTGTGGTAACATCTTCTCTTCCATTTCTGATACTGAGTCCTCTCTTTTTTCTTGGTGAATCTAGATAATAGCTTGTCCTTTTTGTTTATCTGTTTACAGAACCAGCTCTTAGTTTCATTGATATTTTCTGATTTTTTTTAGTTTCTTTTTTTAGGTCTACTCTTATCATTTTTTACTTCTTATACTAATGCAGGGCATTGTTTTTTCTTCTTTTCCTAGTTCCTTATTGTTCTAGGTTGTTCACTTGAGATTTTTTATTTCCGGAGGTAGGGGTTTACCTTTAGAAACTTCCCTCTTAGAACTATTTTGATGCACCATGTCAGTTTTGGTATGGTGTATTTCCATTTTTATTTGTCCAAGGTATTTTTTTAAATTTCTCTTTTGATTTCTTGACCATCTGGTAGTTTAGTGACATGTCATTTGTAATCTCCACTTATTTATGAACTTCTGAAATTTTCCTCTTTTAATGATTTCTAGTTTTGAAAAGATGCCTGATTCCTTGATATAATCTTAATTTTAAAATTTCTAAGCCTTGTTTTGTGGCCTAACATGATCTATCCTAGGAAGGTACCATGATTACTTGAGAAGAATGTATATTCTGTTCCTTTTAGATGGAATGTTCTCTGTCTGTTAAGTTGCTTTGGTCTAATTTGTTTAAGGACAAAGTTCCTTGGTATGTTTCTATCTGGATGATCTATCCTTTTATGAGTTGGGGTATTAAAAGTTCCCTACTTATTATATTGCTGTCTACCTCTCCTTTGTTAATATTTGCTTTACGTATTTAAGCACATAAATATTTACAAATATTATATCATTTTGTTGAATTGACCCCTATATCATTATGTAATGTCTTTTTTGGTTCTTATTTCAATATTTATTTTAACTCTATTTTGTTTGATATAAGTATAGCTACCCCAACCTTCTTTTGGTTTCCATTTGCACAAAATACTCTCTTCATTCCTTCACTTTGTCTTTATGTGTCTTTACATCTGAATGAGTCTATTGTAGGCATCATAAAGAAGGGTATTGTTTTCTTACCCATTCAGTCACTCTGTCTTTGGACACTTTACATTTACATTTAAAGTAATCATTGATAGGTAAGAGAGTGTGTTTGTATGTGTGAGTGAGTGTGTGAGCATGCAGTCATGTCTGACACTTTGCTTACCATATGTTAATTGTTTCATGGTTGTTTTGTAGTCTCTTGTGTTCCTTTCTTCATGTTCTCTTCCTTTGTAGTTCGATGATTTTATTTTGTGTATTTGCTATAGGTTTTTGATCTGCGGTTATAGAGAGTCTTACATATAAAAACTTAAGTGAAAACATGCTGAACTATACATTTCAGTCCCCTCCTGTGATTTATGTTTTTGAAGTCACATTTTACATCTTTAAAATTTGTGTATCTCTTCACTAATTATTGTAGTTAGTTATTTTTTAGCTACTTTTAAAGTGTCTTAACTTTTATACTAGCTTTCTAAGGGATTAATTTCCTGAATTTACTATGTATTTAATTTTATTGTGAGATTTACACTTTTATATGTTTTTTGTTAGTAGTTAGCATCCTTTCTTTTCATCTTAAGAAGTCTCTAAAAAAAAAAAAAAAGTCTCTAACATTTCTTGTAAAGCTAGTTTAGTAGTGATGAACTGCTTTAGCTTTTGTTTATCTTGAAGCTCTCTCTCTCTCTCCTTCAATTCTGAATGTCAGGTATTCCTGGTAGAGTATTTTTTTTTTAAATAAAATTTATTTGGAGTGTAGTTGCTTTACAATTTGTTGTTGCTTTACAAATTGTTAATTTCTATTGTACAGCAAAGTGAATTGGCTATACATATATCCCCTCTTTGTTGAATATCCTTCATATTTAGGTCACCACAGAGCATTGAGTAGAGTTCTGTGTGCTATACATAGACTCTCATTAGTTATCTATTTTAAACACAGTATCAATAGTGTATGTATCCTAGTTGGAAGTTTTTTCTTTTAGCACTTTGAGTATATTGTGTAACTCCTTTTTGGCCTGCAAAGTTTCTGCTGAAAATCTGCTTATTATCTTATGGGGATTCCCTTGTACATAACAAGATTTCTTCTCTTGCTGCTTTTAGGATTCTCTGTCTTTAAATGTTTACATTTTAATTGTAATATGCCTTGATGTGGATGCCTTTTGTATTCTTTAGCTCTGTGACTTCTATTTAGTACTTTCTTATATTTTGTGGCTCTTTATTGAACTTCTCCCTTGTGCTTATCTATTCTTCTCCCAAGTTTAGTGGACACTTTTATCACCAGTATTTTTAACTCTGTATCAATAAATTATTTACAGTTCATTAGGAAGTTTTTTTAAAATATATTTTGATATTTTCTTTCATTCTGTGTTGATTTCTATACACTAAATAAAACAGCCACCTCTCCCACTCTTGAAGGACTCCTAATCCTCAAGTAGGAGATGAACCTTGTTCTTTAACCTGACCCTACAAAATATGTGTGTGTGTTAGTCACTTAGTCATGTCTGACTCTTTGCGACCCCATGGACTCTTTGGGAGCCCACCAGGCTTCTCTGTCCATGGAATTATCCAGGCAAGAATACTGGAGTGGGTCACCATGATCTTCTCCAGGGGATCTTCCCAACCCAGGGAACAAGCCTGGGCCTCCTGAGCTGCAGGCAGATTCATTACTGCCTGAGCAACTAGGGAAGTCGCCCTACATCTTGGTTGTCTCAAAACATTGAGATTGTCCAAGAAGTTTATTTTATTTTAAATGGCTCCCAGTATTTGAGGGTATGCCAAGACCTGCATGTGTCCCAAAGGGGAGGACCTCAGTCAGCACCTAGATTCAGACT
Source organism: Odocoileus virginianus (assembly GCF_023699985.2). Classification (NCBI taxonomy): domain Eukaryota; kingdom Metazoa; phylum Chordata; class Mammalia; order Artiodactyla; family Cervidae; genus Odocoileus; species Odocoileus virginianus. The sequence goes on from NC_069679.1 coordinate 21,545,340, forward strand.
GATTGGAAGTCACACTCTCAGGCAGTAACTTTTAAAGAATTCATTAATATATCTGTCTGTGTGGGTGGTGGTGTTCAGTTGATCAGTCTTGTCTAGCTTTTCATGACTCCATGGACTGCAGCATGCCAGGCTTCCCTGTCCTTCACTATCTCCCAGAGTTTCCTCAAACTCATGTCTATTGAGTTGGTGATGCCATTCAACCATCTCATCCTCTGTCACCCCTTTCTCTCCTGCCCTCAATCTTCCCCAGCATCAGCATCTTGTCCAGTGACTTGGCTCTTTGCATCAGGTAGCCAAACAATCAGAGCTTTTCAGATTCAGCATCAGTCTTTCCAATGAAAGTTTAGGGTTGATTTCCTTTGGGATTGACTGGCTTGATCTCCCTTCTATCCAAGAAACTCTCAAGCGTCTTCTCTAGCACTGCAGTTTGAAAGCATCAGTTCTTCAGTGCTCAGACTTCTTTATGCCCCAGCTTTCACATCTGTACATGAATACTGGAAAAAACATAGCTTTGACTATATGGACTTTTGTCAGTAAAGTGATGTCTCTGCTTTTTAATATGGTGTTCAGGTTTGTCATAGCCTTTCTTCCAAGAAACAGGCGTATTTTAATTTTATGGCTGCAGTCACCATCCAGTGATTTTGGAGTCCCAGAAAATAAAGTCTGTCACTGTTTCCATTGATTCTCCACATATTTGCCATGAAGTGATGGGACTAGATGCCATAATCTTAGTTTCTTGAATGTTTTTATGCCAGCTTTTTTACTCTCCTCTTTCACCTTCATCAAGAGGTTCTTTAGTTCTTCACATTCTGCAAAGAGGGTAGTATCATCTGTATATCTGAGGTTATTGATTCTTCTCCTGGAAACCTTGATTCCAGCTAGAGTTTCATCCAGTCGGGCATTTCACATGATGTACTCTGCTTATAAGTTAAATAAGCAGTGTGACAGTATATAGCCTTGACATACTCCTTTCCCAATATTGAACCAGTCCATTATTCCATGTCTGGTTCTAACTGTTGCTTCTTGACCTGCATGCAGGTTTCTCAGGAGGTAGGTAAGATGGTCTGGGACTTCCATTTCTTTAAGGATTTTCCACATTTTGTTGTGATCCACACAGTCAAAGGCTTTAGTGTAGTCAATGAAGCAGAAGTAGACGTTTTTCTGGAACTCCCTTGATTTTTCTATGATCAAAATGATGTTGGCAATTTGATGTCTGGTTCCTCTGCCTTTTCTAAGTCCAGCTTGTACATCTGGAAGTTCTTGGTTGACCTGCTACTGAAGCCTAGCTTGAAGGATTTTGAACATTACCTTGCTAGCATGTGAAATGAGTGCCATTGTGTGGCAGTTTGAATGTTCTTTGGCATTGCCCTTATTTGGGATTAGAATGAGAACTGACCTTTTCCAGTCCTGTGGCCATTGCTGAGTTTTCCAAATTTGCAGGTATATTGAGTGAAGCACTTTCACAGCAACATCTTTTAAGACTTGAAATAGCTTAGCTGGAATTTCATCACCTCCACTAGCATAGTAACTCCCTAAGGCCCATTTGATTAAAATCCAGGATGTCTGGTTCTAGGTGAGTGATTATACCATGGTTGTTATCCAGGTCATTAAGTCCTTTTTTGTACAGTTCTTCTGTGTGTTCTTGCCACCTCTTCTTAATATCTTCTGCTTCTGTTAGGTCCATACCATTTCTGTCCTTTATTGTGCCCCTCTTTGCATGAAATGTTCCCTTGGTATCTCCAATTTTCTCCAAGAGATCTCTAGTCTTTCCCATTCTATTGTTTTCCTCTATTTCTTTCCATTGTTCACTGAAGAAGGCTTTCTTAGCTCTCCTTACTATTCTTTAGATCTCTGCATTCAGATGTATATATCTTTCCTTTTTTCCTTTTCCTTTTGCTTCTCTTCTTTTCTCAGCTATTTGCAAGACCTCCCTAGATAACTATTTTGCCTTGCTACATTTCTTTTTCTTGGTGATGGTTTTGGTCACTGCCTCCTATATAATGTTATGAACTTCTGTTCACATTTCTTCAGGCACTCTGTCTACCCAATCTAATCCCTTGAGAATCTATTTGTCACTTCTACTGTATAATCATAAAGGATTTGATTTAGGTCATACCTAAATGGTCTAGTGATTTTCCCTACTTTCTTCAATTTAAGTCTGAATTTTATCATAAGAAGTTCATGATCTGAACCACAATCAGCGCCCAGTTTTATTGTTGCTGACTGTATCAAACTTCGCCATCTTCAGCTGCAAAGAATATGATCAATATGATTTTGGTATGACCATCTGGTGATGTCCATGTGTAGAGTCGTCTCTTGTTTTGTTGCAAGAGGGTATTTGCTATGACCAGTGCATTCTCTTGGCAAAACTCTGTTAACCTTTGCCCTGCTTCATTTTGTACCCCAAGGCCAAGGTCTTGTATGTCTTAACAGAACCATTCAACTTCATATGCAACCATTCAACTTGTGTGTATATATGTATATACACACACACACAATTCTGTGGCACCATAAGTATAAGCTCACTAACCACCAGAGTTGGCATTCTATAGGTGTTTACTGGCTGTGAACAGAAAAATCAAGGCACCAGCAAGGGCATAACTTGCTTTCTTGGAGATATTGGTGAGCTGGAATAAGGCAGAGGGAGAGCACAAAGATTGCATCACTGGTCTTTGTTCCCTGAGACTATCTCCTCTGGTTTCCAGATGTAGACCAAAGTAGAAACCTTCCCTTTAAGTTAAAGCACTTGGACAAATAAAAAGGCCTCTCACTGAGAGGTGGGTTGTGTTTCAGTCTGCTACACGTGAAGTGTCCTGGGGGCGTTACTCAGTCAAGGACTATCTCTCTGATTGTCCCAGTCCTTTGGGACCTGGGAATGGCCAACAGACCCATGTGATCAGCTCTGTGTAGCACCTACTAAATCTGGGTCACCAGATCTAAAAACTGGGGCTGCAAATGCATGTAAAAGTTTTTCTCCAGGAGATACTTGCACTCTGGAGCATGACAGGAAGACTGTAAAGATGGTACCCATCTTCTGAGGTCTGAGGAGACCCTTTGTGTTACAGCTATGAATATACGCTAATAGGTCTCTTTCCCAGAAAGACTAGGCTTCTCAGACTATTTCCTCTTGCTGTGTCCTGGAGATGGTAGTCATTAATATTTAAAACTCTTCCTCAGTTGACTAGAGTCCTGTGGGACCCTCATGTGTAATCCCTACCATTCACAAGAGTCAGAAGATCTAGATGTGTCCTGAGGGTGTCAGCTACAAAAATTGGGTCCCCATAAGAGAGTACAAGTTCCTTTCTTGGAGTGTCAGCAATATAGACAAAGGCAGAGGGAGAGTTTAATGATGGCGCCTGCCAGCTTGTATCCCCAGAGATTACTGCAATTGGCCCTTAGATGTGTGTTAAATTAGATGCCTGCCCCTCAGGCCAACACTTTAAGATAATCATATCAACCCCTTTCACATAAACTCTGGGTGCCTCAATTGGCTGCTTCTGCACTGGGCCCTGGGGCAGTGAGTCTGAGCTTGTGAGCCCTTTAAAAGCCATTTCTCAGTTCACTATAGCCTTTTGTGTCTTGGGGACTTGAGCCTCACTGCTTTTCAAAGCTAGAAAAGTTTTGAATGCTCCTCTTTCAGATGCAGTCCTTAACTCTGGGAGTGCTGACATGGAGTTCAAATCAAGCTCTTGACTTTGAGTTTCCTCCCAACTGTGGGTGGCTGTGCTGGGAGTAGGTTTTATAGTGAGATTATGTGTCAACCTCTCCTTCCCACTTTGATATGGATTTTTTTCTCATTTGCCTGATGTGTAGAGAAGACATTCAGCTAGTTTTTAGGTTTTTTTCCCCAGAGAAACCTGCTCCACATGTAGCTGTAGATTCAGTGTGCTAATGGGAGAAGATGAGTTCATGATCTTCCTAAGGCATGTCATAAACCGAAATCCTACAAATTGAAGATAATTTTTTTTTAATTTCCAGAGTATTTTCAAAATATTTCTCTCGCACATATTTTGCCTATAAGAGAGGCAACTAGTAAAATATTTTTTGTATATAAATCTAGTGATAAACTGAAATATCTTCATTAAAGTCATTTGTAACCTCATAACTAAACTATGAAATATCTATTTAGTTAGATAAATCTGTAGAGGTCATTAGTATGAGGTACAAGTCCCCTTATAGTTCTCCATCACTGACTTTTGCGCTACAGATGATATCTTGTCTTTATGTTATTTATGTTTGTTAAAAGCCCTGATAGTCACTGGATGATGTTTTATTGGCTTATTGTAAATAACATCTTGTCCAAGTGATTCTCACTCTTCTGTGAGAAACATGAACATATTTAGGAAACCACTGTGTATCTAAGGACCATTGCCTGAATATTCTAGATGTTACCAATATTATGTCTGAAGTTAATATATAGCTTCTATCAATAATCATTTTTGTTTTTTGGCACACTCAATATTCTAATTAGAATTAAACAATCATAAAAGAAGTTATTCATGTAATCAACCTTGAGCTTCTCTTTCATTTTTAATTTTAACTAGAATGACTATATAACTTTTTAGGCAAAATGAAATACTTTTAGAGTAAATGGAGAAACTGGTCATAATTATTTGGGGCCAGTAAATATAAACTGGGAATGTCCCAGGTAAGTACATATGATCACCTTAATTGTAACGGTTAATATAAATAAACTTACAAAAACTTGTTAGCTTAGTAATTTTAAAAGTCTTTGGTTATATTAACTAAACTACAATGAAAATGGAACCCTAAAGACCAATAATTTTCTAAGCACATCTATGATTTAGTTACATATTATTTTTATTGTTATTATTATGATGATGATTCTATAGGATGGTCTATGGCAATATATCAAATTCTACTTATAATCCAATAAAAGTGTTCAAATATGAGAATACAAGCTCATAGAATCAAAGAGAGTACTGCAGAACTTATCTAATGTCTTTAATTTTCAGATAGGAAAACAAAGCTGTAGGAAATCAAAATAAATTGCCCAATGATATATATAGCTTATTAATTGCAGAGCCAGAGATCTATCCCATGTGCCCTAATTCTCAGTTAACAAATCAAATTTTTGACCACACTACGGTTGAACTTTGAACAGTTTGGGGGTTAATCCACATACATCTTATAGATGGTCCTCCATATCAACAGTTCCTCTGCATTCATGGATTCAACCAACCATAGACCATGTAGTACTATAGTATTCACTACTGAAAAATATCCAAATATAACTGGACCCATGCAGTTCAAACCTGTGTTGTCCAAGTATTTCAATTACTTATACCTACTTCTTTTCTTTTTAAATGATATTTAGGATGACTCTGGAGACCAGCAGTCCCACTGAGAATCACTTGAAAAGTCATCCATACCACGCACGCACACACACACACAAATCTGTTAAAGACATCAGAGAACTATTGAAGCAACTATGACATGAAAGGAAAATATTTACAGAGAGAGAGCTTCAACTATGAGCTTACATGTAGTCATTTTCCTTTGAAAGCATTTATTGATTCTATCAAATGAAGAAAACTTGAGAATCCAGATTTAATGTGAACAGAGAGCCACTGATGAGCCACAGAGAAACAAGCAGTCTTATGAGGCTGGAGAGATAAAATTGGAAACTTGAGGGCTTAAGATCACAATGAGAAGGAAGGGATAAAGAACTGGGCCTGATACACAGCTAGTTTCCCCTTCAGGGTATTTGCTGAGTTCTGAAGCTGCAAAGAACAGGAGAACATGAAACTAAGCAGAACATCTATAAAGCAGAGGAGAAATATTTGCTGTCTTGCTCTACTAAAAAAAGGAGTGTTGTGAGTATAGAAGGAACCCCCACCATCTAAGAGGAGCGAGTGGGGATCCTGGTGAACATCAGTTCAGTTCAGTCACTCAGTCATGTCCAACTCTTTGCGACACCATGGACTGTAGCACATCAGGCCTCCCTGTCCATCACCAACTCCCAGAGTCCACACAAATTCAAGTCCATTGAGTCGGTGATGCCATCCAACAATCTCATCCTCTGTCGTCCCCTTCTCCTCCTGCCCTCAATCTTTCCCAGCATCAGGGTCTTTTCAAATGAGTCAACTCTTCGCATGAGGTGGCCAAAGTATTGGAGTTTCAGCTTCAGCATCAGTCCTTCCAATGAAATCCCAGGACTGATCTCCTTTAGGATGGGCTGGTTGGATCTCCTTGCAGTCCAAGGGACTCTCAAGAGTCTTCTCCAACACCACAGTTCAAAAGTATCAATTCTTTGGTGCTCAACTTTCTTTATAGTCTACCTCTCACATCCATACATGACTACTGGAAAAACCATAGCCTTAACTAGGCGAACATTTGTTGGCAAAGTAATGGTGAACATACCAGTTCCTAAAATGAAAAACTAAGGAGAGCTACACCCTAAAAACAAGAGCTAAGCACTAAGAACTTAACTAAGCTTGCACTCTTGTCTTAGCAAAGTAATTGATTTGCCCAAGATGATAAGCCTATACTCTATCTGCCTAGTAGGGGAGAGGGTGATGTTCTCTAAAAGAGAATAATATCAGCTGTGATATTCATATATACTATATCTGACATTCAGCCAAAAATAGCCATGCTAAGAGAAAGAACTATACAATTGCCCCCAACAAATTAAACAAGTTTTTTTTTTTAAAGGCAAAAAAAGGAGGTAATCTAAGTATTTATATTAGCAAAGACTGAAATAAGCTAATAAACTGAAAGCTAAATACTCAATAGATAGATCTAATAGAATATTAAACACAGAAGAAATTGAGATTAGTGACTTTGTACAAGGATATAGAATATATATTGGTTTAGTTCAATTCAGTCACTCAGTTGTGCCTGACTCTTTGAAACCCCATGGACTACAGCACACCAGGCCTCCCTGTCCATCACCAACTCCCGGAGTTTATTCAAACTCATATCCATTGAGTCGGTGATGCCATCCAAACATCTCATCCTCTGTAGTCCCCTTCTCCTCCTGCCTTCAATCTTTTCCAGTGCCAGGGTCTTTTCAAATGAGTCAGTTCTTTGCATCAGGTGGCCAAAGTATTGGAATTTCAGCTTCAGCATCAGCCCTTCCAATGAGCACTCAGGACTGATCTTTAGAATGGACTGGTTGGATGTCCTTTCAGTCAAGGGACTCTCAAGAGTCTTCTCTAACACCACAGTTCAAACACATCAATTCTTCGGCAGTCAGCTTTCTTTATAGTCCAACTCTCACATGCATATGTGACTACTGGAAAAGCCATAGCTTTGACTGGATGGATCTTTGTTGGCAAAATAACGTCTCTGCTTTTTAATATGCTGTCTAAGTTGGTCATAACTTTTCTTCCAAGGAGCAAGCATCTTTTAATTTCATGGCTGCAGTCACCATCTGCAGTGATTTTGAAGCCCAAGAAAATAAATTCCGTCACTGTTTCCATTGTTTCCCCATCTATTTGCCATGAAGTGATGGGTCCAGATGCCATGATCTTAGTTTTGTGAATGTTGAGTTTTAGGCCAACTTATTATAATTATATAATTGTAACCAATATAATTATATTGGTTAGAATATAACTAAACTAAAGAACAAAGAAAAACAATAATGGAAAGATTAAAGAACATATGAAACACATAGGACATACTGAAAAATAAAGAACATATTATAATTGGAGCCCAAGTAGGATAAATGAGAAAGAACATATACAATATTTGATGAAACAGTACATGGGACATTTTAAAGTAATTTTCTAATAGCTAGTAACAGCCTGTATGTATGCGAGGAAAAGCAACAGGTCACCTGAAAGTCATTCAGTTGTGTCCGACTCTGCAACACAGTGGACTGACTATACAGTCCTTAGAATTCTCCAGGCCAGAATACTGGAGTGGGTAGCCTTTCCCTTCTCCAGGGGATCATCCCAACAAAGGGATCGAACCCAGGTCTCCTGCATTGCAGGCAGATTTTTTACCAGCTGAACCACAAGGGAAGATCACCTAGGGGAAGATTAATTCTAACCATCCTAGGGGCTTTCTGGGGTGGTGCTAGTAGTGAAGAATCCATCTGCCAATGCCGGGGATGCAAGACACATGGGTTTGATCACTGGGTTGGGAAGATACCCTGGGGGACAAGATGGCAACCAACTTCATAATTCTGGCCTGGAAAATGCCATGGACAGAAGAGCCTGGCAGACTACATTATGTGGGGTCACAAAGAGACATGACTGAGCACACATAAACACACACACACACACACACACACACACACACACAAAACCATCCTAGAAACCTAAACAACATTTAACTTTGTAAGCCAAAGCCTCTTTCCTGAAGTCTCTTGTTTCTCATATGAGAACTTTTTCAACAGGCTGCCTCTTCTTAACTGATAATCTATGGCAACCCATTTTTTACATTACCTATTTCTATACCCACATGTGTAAAGGATATATTTAGTGGTAAGATTTTAGAGTCCAAATTGACTTATGAGAGTTAAAACAAGGTTTCAGAAGGTTCATGTTAAAAAAAAAAAAAAGCAACAAAGACAAATTAGTATTTTCATATTCAAAACTATCTAGTTTGCCAGGAATATACCTTTTTAAATTTAATTTTTATTGGACTATTGTGGTGGTTCAGTCACTAAGTGATGTAAGACTCTGCAACTGCATGGACTGCAACACATGAGGCTTCCCAGTCTTTCACTATCTCCCGGAGTTTGCTCAAACTCATGTCCATTGAGTCTGTGATGCCATCCAACCATCTCATCCTCTGTTGCCCTTTTCTTCCTGCCCTCAATCTTTCCCAGCATCAGGGACTTTTCCAATGAGTCACCTCTTCTTATGAGGTGGCCTAAGTATTAGAGCTTCAGCACAAGTCAGTGACTATTCAGGGTTGATTTCTTTTAGGATTGAATGGTTAATGGTTTGATCTTGCTGTCTAAGGCACTCTCAAGTCTTCTCCAGTACCAGTTTGAAAGAATCAATTCTTCAGCACTCAGCCTTCTTTATGGTCCATTTCTCACATCAGTATATGATTATTGGAAAAACCAGAGCTTTGACTATACAAATCTTTGTCGGCAAAGTGATGTCTCTGCTTTTTAATACGCTGTCTAGGTTGGTCATAGCTTTTATCCCAAGGAGCAAGTGTCTTTTAATTTTTTGATTACAGTCACTATCCACAGTGATTTTGGAGCCAAAGGAAATATAATCTGTCACTCTTTCCACTTTTTCCCCATCTATTTTCTATGAAGTGATGAGACCAAATGCCATGATCTTGATTTTTTGAATGTTGAGTTTTAAGCCAGCTTTTTCACTCTCCTCTTTCACATTCATCAAGAGGCTCTTCAGTTTCTCTTTGCTTTCTGCCATTAGAACGGTATTATCTGCATATCTGAGGTTGTTGATATTTCTCTGGCAATCTTGATTCCAGCTCATGACTCATTCAGCCTGGCATTTTCCATGATGTACTTTGCATATAAGTTAAATAATCAGGGTGACAATATACAGCCCTGATATACTCCTTTCCCAATTTTGAACCAGTCCCTTGTTCCAAGTAAGGTTCTAACTGTAGTTTTTGACCTGCATACAGGGTTCTCAGGATGCAGGTAAGGTGGTCTGGTATTTGATCTCTTGTTCCTCTGCCTTTTCTAACTGTCTTTTCTCTGCAGTTTGTATATCTGGAAGTTCTCGGTTCACATACTAGTTGGAAGGATTTTGAGCATTACCTTGCTAGCATGTGAAATGAGCACAATTATATGGTAGTCTGTACATTCTTTTGCATTGCCTTTCTTTGGGATTGGAGTCAAAACTGACTTTTTCCAGTCCTGTGACCACTGCTGGGCTTTCCAAATTTGCTGGCATATTGAGTGCAGCACTTTCACAGCATCATCTTTTAGGATTTGAAATAACTTGGCTGGAATTTCATTTCCCTTACTAGCTTTGTTCTTAGTAATGCTTGCTAAAGCCCACTTGATTTCAAATTCCTAGATGTCTGGTTGCAGGCAAATGACTACAACATTTGATTATCTGAGTCATTAAGACCTTGTTTGTTTGTTTGTTTTACAGTTCTTCTATGTATTCTTGCCATCTTTTCTCAGTCTCTTCTGCTTCTATTAGGTCCTTGCCATTTCTGTCCTTTATTGCACCTGTCTTTGCATGAAATATTCCCTTGGTATCTCCAATTTTCTTTTCTTTTTTTTTTTTTACCTGTTTAAAATTTTTTATTTTTTTTCATTTATTTTTATTAGTTGGAAGCTAATTACTTTATTGTAGTGGTTTTTGCCATACATTGACATGAATCAGCCATGGATTTACATGTGTTCCCCATCCTGATCCCCCCTCCCACCTCCCTCCCCATCCCATCCCTCTGGGTCTTCCCAGTGCACCAGCCCTGAGCACTTGTCTCATGCATCCAACCTGGGCTGGAGATCTGTTTCACACTTGATAATATACATGTTTCAATGCTATTCTCTCAGATCATCCCACCCTTGCCTTCTCCCACAGAGTCCAAAAGTCTGTTCTATATACCTGTGTCTCTTTTTCTGCCGTGCATATAGGGTTATCGTTATCATCTTTTTAAATTCCATATATATGTGTTAGTATACTGTATTGGTGTTTATCTTTCTGACTTACTTCACTCTGTACAATGTGCTCCAGTTTCATCCATCTGATTAGAACTGATTCAAATGTATTCTTTTTAATGGCTGAGTAATATTCCATTGTGTATATGTACCATAGCTTTCTTGTCCATTCATCTGCTGATGGGATAGTTCTTGAAGAGATCTTTAGTCTTTCTCATTCTATTTTTTTCCTCCATTTCTTTGTATTGTTCGCTTAAGAAGACTTTCATATCTCTCCTTGCTAGTCTCTGGGACTCTGCATTCAGTTGGGTATATATTTCCCTTTCTCCTTTGTCTTTCACTTCACTCCTTTTCTCAGCTATTTATAAGCCCTCCTCAGTCAACTACTTTGCTTTCTTGCATTTCTTTTTCTTGGGAATTATTTTGGTCATCACATCATATACAGTGTTATGAACCTCTATCATAGTTCTTCAGATACTGCAACACAGTTCTTCAAACACTGTCTACCATATCTAATCCTTTGAATCTATTTGTCACTTCTACTATATAATCATAAGGGATTTGATTTAGGTTAAACCTGAATGGTCTAGTGATTTTCCCTACTTTCTTCAATTTAAGACTGAATTTTGCAAAGAGGAAGTCATGATCTGAACCACAGTCAACTCCAGTTCTTGTTTTTGCTGTTATAGATCTTCTCTGTCTTCAGCTGCAAAGAATATAATCAATATGATTTTGGTGTTGGTCATCTGGTTATGTCCATGTGTAAGGTCTTCTCTTGTGTTGTTGGAAAAGGGTGTTTTCTTTGACCAGTGCATCCTTTTGGCAAATCCTATTAGCCTTTGACCTATTTCATTTTGTAGTCTGAGGTCAAACTTGCCTATTACTCCAGGTATCTCTTGACTTCCTATTTTTGCATTCCAATATCCTATGTTGAAAAGGACATCTTTTTTTTGTTATTAGTTCTAGAAGGTATTAGAGGTCTTCATAGAACCATTCAGTTTCAGCTTCAGCATCAGTGGTTGGGGCATAGACTTGGGTTACTGTGATGTTGAATGGTTTGCCTTGAAAATGGACAGAGATCATTCTGTTTTTCTTTTTTTTAATTGAGGGAAAATCGCTTTACAGAATTTTGTTGTTTCTGTCAAACCTCAACATGAATCAACCACAGGTATATATATGTCCTAAGATTGTACTCAAGTGCTGTATTTCAGGCTCTTTTCGTAACAATGAGGGCTACTCCATTTCTTCTAAGGGATTCTTGCCCACAGTAGTAGGTACAATGGTCATCTAAATTACACTCACCCTTTCCCATCCATTTTAGCTCATTGATTCAAAAAATGCCAATGTTCCCTCTTGCTGTCTCCTCTTCAACCATGTCCAGTTTACCTTGATTCATGAACCTAGCATTCCAGGTTCCTATGCGATATTATTCTTTATGGCACTGGGCTTTACTTTCACACTAGACACATCCACAACTGAGCATCATTTCTGCTTTGGCCCTGCTTCTTCATTCTCTCTGGAGCTATTTCTCTACTCTTTTTGCATTAGTTTCAGGTATACAGAAAAGTCATTCAGTTGTACATACATATTCCAGTCTTTTCCAGGTTCTTTTCCCATATGGGTTATTACAAAATATTGAGTAGAGTTCATTTTATACTTTATATATAGTAGTGTCTAATTATCAATCCCAATTCATCCCACACCCCTTCCCCACTTGGTAACCATAAGTTTGTTTTCTACATCTGTGACTCTGTTTCTTCTTTTCAAATAAGTTCATCTGTACCATTTTTTTAGATTGTACATATAAGCAATGTTACATGATATTTGTCTTTTTCTCTATTACTTACTTCATTCTGATAATCTCTAGGCCTATCCATGTTGCTACAAATGGCATGGCATTACTTCTTTCTGTTTTATGGATGAGTAATATTCCTCCATATTTTATATATATATGTATATATGTATATGTATATACACACACATATATGTATACACACACATATGTATATATATATACACAAACATACACCACATACTCTTTACCCATTCCTCTGTCAATGGACATTTGGGTTGCTTCCATATCTTGGATATTGTAAATAGAGCTGCAATGTACATTGGGCTGCATGTATCTTTTCAAATTATGCTTTGTCTGCATATATGCCCAGGAGTGTGATTGCCAGATCATATGGTAGCTCTGTTTTTAGTTTAAGGAGTGCCCATATTGCTCTCAATAGTGGTTGTGTCCATTTATTTTCTCACCAATGATATAGGAGTGTTCTCTTTTCTCCACACCCTCTCCAGCATTTATTTTTTTTTTATAGATTTTTGATGTTGGCTATTCTGACCAGTGTGAGGTGATACCTCATTGTAGTTTTGATTTGTATTTCTCTAATAATAAGTGATGTTGAACATCTTTGTGTGTGCTTTTGGCCATCTGTACATCTTCGGAGAAATGTCCATCTAGATTTTCTTCCCATTTTTTGATTTTTTTTTTTTCTGTTGAGCTGCATGAGCTGTTTGCATATTTTGGAGATTAGTCCCTTGTCAATTGCATCATTTGCACATATTTTCTCCCAATTTCTGGGATGTCTTTTCGTTTTGCTTATGGTTTCTTTGGCTGTGCAAAAGGTTTTAGTTTAATTAGGTGCTATTTGTTCATTTTTGTTTTTATTTTCATTTTTCTAGGAGGTAGATGCAAAAAGATATTGTTATAATTTATGTCAAAGTGTGATCTGCCTATGTTTTCTTCTAAGAGTTTTTATAGTATCTAGTGTTACATGTAGATCTTTTACCATTTTGAGTTTGTTTTTGTGTGTGATGTTAGAGAATGTTCTATTTCATTCTTTTACATGTAGCTCTCCAGTTTTCCCAGCATAGTGTATTGAAAAGACCTCTTTTGTTGTAGATTAATTGACCATAGGTGTGTGGGATTCTTTCCAGGCTTTCCATCCTGTTCCATTCATGTGCGTGTTAATTTCTGTGCCAGTTTCACACTGTTTGGATTACCGTAGCTTGGTAGTGTAATTTGAAGTCAGGAAGTCTGATTTCTTCAGACCTTTGTCCTTTCTTCAGATTACATTGACTACTCAAGGTCTTTCTTGTTTCCATACAAATTTTAAAATTTTTTGTTTTATTTCTGTGAAAAACGCCATTGACAGTCTGATAAAGATTGCATTGACTCTGTAGATTGCTTTGAGGAGTACAGTCATTTTGATAATATTGATTCTTCCTATATATTGGCCTGTAATTTTATTTTTTTTGTGGTATCTTTGTCTGATTTTTTATATCAGGGTAATGGTGGCCTCATAGAATGAGTATGGAAGTGTTCATTCCTCTGCAATTCTTTGGAATAGTTTCAGAAGGATAGGTGTTAACTTCTCTAAATGTTTGATAGAATTTACCTGTGAAGCCATCTGGCCTGCACTTCTGTTTGACAGATGTTAAAATCATAGTTTCAATTTCAGTACTTGTGATGGTCTATTAATATTTTGTAATTCTTCCTGGTTCAGGTTGGAAGTTTGTACCTTTCTGAGATTCTGTCCTTTTTCTCTAGATCATTCATTTTATTGGCATACAATTGTTGGTCATAATCTCTTATGATCCTTTGTATTACTATGGTGTCAGTAGTAACTTCCCCTTTTTCATTTCTAATTTTACTGATTTGACACACTCTTTTTTTCTTAATGAGTCTAATTAAAGCTTTTAGTTTCATTGATCTTTTATATTCTTTTTTTCATGTCCATTTCATTTATTTCTGCTTTGATCTTTTTGGTATCTTTCCTTCTAAATTTGGGTGCTATTTGTACTTCTCTCTCTAGTTGCTTTAAGTGTAAGGTTAGATTGGTTAGGTTCTTTGAGATTTTTCTTGTTTCCTGAGGTAAGATGGTTTTGTTACAAACTTCCCTCTTAGAACTAGTTGTTGCATCCCATAGGTTTGGAATTTTCATGCTTTTGTTTTCATTTGTCTGTAGGCATTCTTTGATTTCTTTAGTGATCTATTGGTTGCTTCAGTTCAGTTCCATTCAGTCACTCAGTCATGTTTGACTCTGTGTGACCCCATGGACTGCAGCATGCCAGGCTTCCCTGTCCCTCACTATCTCCTGGAGCTTGCTCAAACTCAGGTCCATTGAGTCTGTGATGCCATCCAACCACCTCATCCTCTGCCATCCCCTTCTCCTTCTGCTTTCAATCTTTCCCAGCATCAGGGTCTTTTCAAAGGAGTCAGTTCTTCACATCAGGTGGCCAAAGTATTGGAGCTTCAGCTTCAGTTTGAGTCCTTTCAATGAATATTAAGGACTGATTTCCTTTAGAATTGACTGGTTTCATCTCCTTTCAGTCCAAGGACTCTCAAGAGTCTTCTCCAATTAGTTGCTTGGTAGTGTATTATTTCACCTCTATGTGTTTGTGATTTTTATAGTTTTTTTGTAGGTGGTTCCTAATCTCATAGAGTTGTTTGGTTCTTAATTTGACTTCAATTTTCTTAAATCTACCTAGGCTTACTTTATGGGCCAGCATGTGATCAATCTTGGAGAACATGCAACATGTACATTTGAGGAAAATATGTATTCTATGCTTTTGGATGGTATGCTCTATAAATACCAAGTTCATCTTGCCCAATTTGTCATTTAAGGCCTATGTTTCCTTTTGATTTTGTCTGGATCATCTGTCCATTGGTGAAAGGGGGGTGTTAAAGTCCATTACTATTATTGTGTTACTGTTGATTGCACCTTCTATGGCTGTTAGTATTTACATTATACATACTGAGGTGCTCCTATGTTGGGTGCATATATATATATATATATGGTCGCTATCGCTTCTTCTTAGATTGATCCCTTGATTATTGTATAGTGTCCTTCTTTGTCTCTTGTAACAGTCTTTAAATTATATTTTGTTTTATATGAGTATTGTTACTCTAGCTTACTCTAGCTTTCTTTTGATTTCCATTTTCATATAATAACATTTTCTATCTTCTTACTTTCAGTTAGTATATCCCTAGATCTGAAATGGGTCTCTTGTAGACAGCATAAGTAGAAAGTATGTTTTTCTATCCATTCAGCCTGTCTATGTCTTTTGGTTTGAGCATTTAATCTGTTTATGTTTATGGTGTTACCAATAAATATGTTCATATTGACATTTTTGTTCATTGTTTTGGATTTGTAGGTCTTTTTTCTTCCCTTATTTTGTTCTCTTGTGATTTGATTACTATCTTTAGTGTTGTATTTGGATTGCTTTCTTTTGTGTATGTGTGTGTATCTATTGTAGATTTTTGGTTTGTGATTAACAGGAGGTTTTGATAGCGTGTATATATATATATAAACACACACAAGATTGTTTAAATTTGCTGGTGTCTTAATTTCAAATGCATTTCCAGTATCCTGCATTTGTACTCCCCTCACCTGTCTATGGGGTCACACAGAGTCTGGCACAACTGAAGTGACGCAGCAGCAGCAGCAGCAGGATTGCTGATTTTGATATCACATTTGTGTATGAATGTTACCTTTACTCTATGTTTGCCTTTACGAGTGAGCATTCACATTCGTAATTTTCTTGTTTTTGGTTGTGGCTTTTTCTCTTCTGTCTAGAGAAGTTACTTTAGCATTGTTGTAAGCTGGTTTTGTTGTGCTGAATTCTCTTAGGTTTTGCTTGTCTGTAAAGCTTTTGATTTCTCCATCAAATCTGAATAAGAGTCTTGCTGGGCAGCTGATAACTCAGCTGATAACCTTATGGAGATTCCCTTATTTGCTATGTGTTGCTTTTCTCTTGTTGCTTTTAATATTTTCTCTTTGTCTTTAATTCTTATCAGTTTGATTAATCTGTGTCTCACCATGTTCCTCCTTGAATTGATCATGTATGGGACATTTTATGCTTCCTGGACTTGAGTATTTCCTTTCCCATGTTATGGAATTTTTTGCCTGTTACCTCTTCAAACTTTTTCTCAGGCCTATCTCTCTCTGTCTTCCCCTTCTAACACCACTGTAATATGAATGTTGGTATGTTTAATTTTGTCCCAGATGTTTCTTAGACTGTCCTTATTCCCTCCCATTCTTTTTTCATTTCATTACATAGCGGTGATTTCTAACAATCTTATCTTCCAGCTCACTTATTCATTTTTCTGTCTTATTTATTCTATCGAGTCCTTCTAGTTTATTTTTGTTATTTTATTTGTCACCTTGTTTATCCTTTAAATCTTCCAGTTTTTGGTAAACATTTCATGTGTTTTGTCAATCTGTGCCTCAATTCTTTCTTGAGATCTTGGGTTAGCTTTACTATCATTACTCTGAATTCTTTTTCAGTAAGATTGCCTATCTCCACATCACTTAGTTTTTATTCTGAACTTTTATCTTGTTCCTCTTTCTGTAACATATTTCTCTGCCTTCTCATTTTGTTTCACTTTGTCTGACTTTCTGTGTTTGTGGCCTCTATTCCTCAGGCTGTAGGATTATTTTTCCTGTTACTTCTAGTGTATGCCCCATAGTGGATGAAGTTTAGTTCAGTCACTCAGTCATGTCCCAACTCTTTGCAACCCCATGAACTGCAGCATGCCAAGCCTCCCTGTCCATCACCAACTCCCAGAGTCCACCCAAATTCATGTCCACTGAGTCGGTGATGCCATCCAACTATCTCATCCTCTGTTGTCCCCTTCTCTGCCTGCCCTCAATCCCTCCCAGCATCAGGGTCTTTTCAAATGAGTCAACTCTTCGCATCAGGTGGCCAAAGTACTGCAGTTTCAGCTTCAACATCAGTCCTTCCAATGAACACCCAGGACTGACCTCCTTTAGGATGGACTGGTTGGATCTGCTTGTAGTCCAAGGGACTCTCAAGAGTCTTCTCCAGCACCACAGTTCAAAAAATCAATTCTTTGGTGCTCAGTTTTCTTTATAGTCCAATTCTCACATCCATACATGACTACTGGAAAAACCATAGCCTTGACTAGACAGACCTTTGTGGACAAAGTAATGTCTCTGCTTTTTAATATGCTGTCTATGTTGGTCATAACTTTCCTTCCAAGGAGTAAGCATCTTTTAATTTCATGGATGCAATCACCATCCGCAGTGATTTTGGAGCCCCCAAAAATAAAGTCAGCCACTGTTTCCACTGTTTCCCCATCTATTTGCCATGAAGTGATGGGACTGGATGCCATAGCTTTGACTAGACAAACCTTTGCTGGCAAAGTAATGTCTCTGCTTTTTAATATGCTATCTAGGTTGGTCATAACTTTCCTTCCAAGGAGTAAGCGTCTTTTAATTTCATGGCTGCGGTCACCATCTGCAGTGATTTTGGAGCTCAAAAAAATAGTCTCTCACTGTTTCCATTGTTTCCCCATCTATTTGCCATGAAGTGATGGGACCAGATACCATGATCTTAGTTTTCTGAGTGTTGAGTTTTAAGCCAACTTTTTCACTCTCCTCTTTTACTTTTATCAAGAGTCTCTTTAGTTCTTCCTCACTTTTTGCCATAAGGGTGGTGTCATCTGTGTACCTGAGGTTATTGATATTTCTCCTGGCAATCTTGATTCTAGCTTGTGCTTCCTCCAGCCCACTGTTTCTTATGATGTATTCTGCATATAAGTTAAATAAGCAGGGTGACAATATACAGCCTTGATATACTCCTTTTCCTATTTGGAACCAGACTGTTGTTCCATGTCCAGTTCTAACTGTTGCTTCCTGACCTGCATACAGGTTTCTCAAGAGGCAGGTCAGGTGGTCTGCTACCCCCATCTCTTTCTGAATTTTCCACAGTTATTGTGACCCACACAGTCAAAGGCTTTTGCATAGTCAATAAAGCAGAGGTAGATGTTTTTCTGGAACTCTCTTGCTTTTTTGATGATCCAGTGAATGTTGGCAATTTGATCTCTGGTTCCTCTGCCTTTTCTAAAACCAGCTTGAACATCTGGGAGTTCACAGTTCATGTATAGCTGAAGCCTGGCTTGGAGAATTTTTAGCATTACTTTACTAGCGTGTGAGATAAGTGCAATTGTGCGGTAGTTTGAGTATTCTTTGGCATTGCCTTTCTTTGGGATTGGAATGAAAACTGACCTTTTCCAGTCCTGTGGCCACTGCTGAGTTTTCCAAATTTGCTGACATATTGAGTGCAACACTTTCACAGCATTATCTTTTAGGATTGGAAATAGCTCAACTGGATGAAGTTGACTTAGGGGTTTATGCAGGCTTCCTGGTGAGAGAGACTGGTGCCTGTCCACTGGTGGGAAGACCTGGATCTTGTCCCTCTTGTTGGCAATGGCGTGTCAAGGAGTGTGCTTAGAGCTAGCTGTGGGGTCAGGAGGACTTGGGCAGCCTCTCTGCTAATGGGTGGGGCTGTGTTTCCACCCTGTTGGTTGTTTTGCCTGAGGCATCTCAGCACTGGAGCCTGCAGGCTATTAGGTGGGGCTAGGTCTCAGTGCCAAAATGGTGGCCTCCAGAAGAACTCACACTGATGAATGTTCACTGGGTCCTCTGTCAGCAGTGTCCTTGCCCCCATGGTGAGCCATGGCTGGCCTCTGCCTCCCCCAGAGACTCTTTAAGATCCATAGGTGGTCTAGCTCATGATCCTAGAGTCAGTGCTTTGCTCTGGGTTCCAGTGCACATAAAACCTGCGTGAGCCCTCTAAGAATGGGGTCGCTCTTTCCCTGTACTGTGCTTAGTCACTCAGTGTGTCTGACTCTTTGTGACTCCATGGCCTGTGGGCCACCAGGCTCCTCTGTCCATTGGGATTCTCCAGGCAAGAATCCTGGAGTGGGTTGCCATGCCCTCCTCCAGGGAATCTTCCCAACCCAGGAATCAAGCCCAGGTCTCCCTCATTGCAGGAGGATTCTTTATTGTCTGAGCCACTGGACAAGCCCATCCTTACCTGACTTTAGTACAAGTCTGGTCTCCAGTTTCATGTTAAAAAACCTATCACCTAAAGACATTTTACATTTGAGGGAAGACACACCCTTGCATGCAATTCCTAGATGAGATCCCCATAATTTTGCTTTCTAGGAAGGAAGCTGCTTTAGTTAAGACAACATATCCAACAACATTTGGCTGTTAAATCTCAAGTTTTTTGAGCATGGGTCACCATGTTCTGTGTGAAGTGTCATGAAAGTGAATTCTTTCTAGAACCATTTTAAAATAGAGATCCCATACAGCACTATTATTACAGCAGGTGTCTTTTAAATAAACAAAAAATTTCCAAAGTGCTGCAGTTTGAACACCACTTATAGTTTTTTATTCTCTGGAGACTCCATTCTGCAGGAGCCCCCAGCAGGGCTGTCCCCATGTAGGTGTGAAATTGGGATGGGCTGCCCCATGGGCTTCACAACTCTGACCTCCCACACACCATCAGCATTTTTCCAACTCAGTGAACACATGTGACCCTGAAAAGCCTGAGGTGCCCCGAAGCTGCGCCACACCCTGGTCCACATGAAATGCCCAGGGGGTAATAACCGGAGACCCCGTGATGCCCTCCATGAATACAGCCCAAGGGGTCTTTGAAGGCCTTAGGAAAGGTCTCTTTCCTCTAATCTTATAAAATTCCTGCACAAAAGCTCTGCTAGCCTTCAAAGCCAAGTTCTCTGGGGGCTCTTCCTGATGTCAGACTGCCATGCTGGAGAGAATGACATGGAGCTCAGAACCCTCACTCCTGTGGGAGAACCTCTGTGATAGAATTATTTTCCAGATTGTGGGTCACCCTCCCCATGGGTATGGGAGTCGATTATATCACAAAAATGCCTCTCCTAGCTTCTCATTGCTGCTGCTTCTTTAGATATAGGATATAGTTTTTGGTAGGTTCAAAATTTTTTGTCAATTATTCAGAGCTGTGAGTTTGGTGTTTTCATGAGAGGAGGTTAGTTCAAGTCCCCCTATTCTGCCATGCTGTCTCCACCCTCCATCGGTTATATTCCTTTATGTGGCTAGATTCATTCTCCCTTCTTCACTGATCTGCTCTGTCCTAGGGTCCACAAATTGCAGTCATAGGCTCCTGCAACAAAGGTCCTCCACAACATGGCATCAACCATAGCAGCCTTATTTCCCACAATGCTTCAAACATGGTCTGTACCACAATAGGCCCGTGCCTTTATGCCTTTTATTCTCTGTGTGTATAAGGCCTGCCTTAGCTGTATCTACCTGCTAAAATTAACTGCATTTCAAAATTTATCTCAGTCACTACCTTTTTCATGAAGTCTCTTATCTCATTACCCCAGTGCAATTTTTCCTTCCTACATTCTCTTTGAGAATTAGTATGGTAAGTCCTAAAAATATGACTTCTAGAATTACAGAGAACTTAACTGAAACATGGCTCTATCATTTATATGCTGTATGACTATGTTAAATGTTATGCTGGCCAAAGCACAGGGTACCCAGGAGGAGTACATATCCTTGGGAGCAAAGGTCAAGGATGGCTTCCTTGAGAAAATGACATTTAAGCTGATAATTATAGATCAAATGGAACTGTCAAGCAAAGAAGGGAGAGGTGGAGGGAATATTCATCTGTAAGCTGACATCTAATAAATGTTTAAGGTGTGATTACTATGTAAAAAGAAAGCAAGTGAATCCAGTGACCTAGTATGGGATATAGACATATCCAAGAAACCATCCCAGCTTTTAAGAAGATTTGGTATGATATAGGAGGAAAGCATGTACATAATTTTCTGAGGTACTGGGAGGCATGTGATAAATACCATGCAAGTGATTAAGTAAGTATACTTAAGAACTCAAAAACAGGAGGCCTCATCTGTATCTGGGGCAACTAAGAAAATCATCGTAAAAGTGGTAGCATTTGAGCTGGCTTTTAGAATAACTGAGTTGTGTAGTATTTTAAGAAGACTAATTAGATTATTGAGAAGGTGACTAGAATAGGAAAAAAATAGGAAATTTTTGTGATACTAAAGAGAGTTTGAAACTGAGCTTATCTGAATCCCTACAACCAGAAGATAGAATGACACAAAGACCATGTAGAATGTGGGGTGTTAGGAACGTCCTCGTGGAGCTATAAGAAAAGCAGATTAATGTGCTGATTCTTCTTCTTCCTACTCATGCACCAGTCCACATGGCATCCTCTGCTCTGCTTGGTGCCCTAGTTGGCGGACCTTTACAGAAGTGTCAGTCACTTGGGCTCCCTTGCGCCCTGACTTCCGGCTGAGCTCAACCAGTGGGAAGTCTCAGCAGGAGGATAACATGTTTGGGATCTATCTTCCTGCCCTCTGCCTGCTTTGGCATCACTACTCTAGAAACAGTTATCCCTCTATGACTCCAGCTCTATGAGCTCAGGAAAGCTGTTTTCTCACTTGCTCCTTAAGCAGTAGGAATGTTCATTGTTTCTTCTGTTGCTGGTTTCTGGGTTCCTCACCATTCTTCATTTTTTCTTTTGGCCATGCCTACGCCTCTAAAAGGTTACCTTTCATAAGAGTGTCTTCATTTGAATGATCTGGGGAAAATTCTGTTTTGTATCAATAACCAGACTTACCCAATGAAACACTAATGGGTAAATAAGATGTTTTATAGAAAATAAACCAAATTAAAGAAAGCTGAGAGCCAAAGAATTGATGCTTTTGAACTTGGAGAAGACTCTTGAGAGTCCCTTGGACTGCAAGGAGATCCAACCAGTCCATCCTAAAGGAGATCAGTCCTGGGTGTTCATTGGACAGACAGATGCTGAAGCTGAAACTCCAATACTTTGGCCACCTGATGCAAGGAGCTGACTCATTTGAAAAGACCCTGATACCGGGAAAGATTGAGGGCAGGAGGAGAAGGGGATGACAGAGGATGAGATGGTTGGATGGCATCACCAACTCAATGGACATGGGTTTGGGTGGACTCCAGGAGTTGGCCTGGCGTGCTACGGTTCATGGGGTCACAAAGAGTCAGACACGACTGAGCGACTGTACTGTACTGTATTATCTAATACATGTTTATTTACTTTTAAACATACTGATATTTTTTTGAGGACAAAAACCTTTAGTGTCATCTTTACTCTTATTTTTAAGTGTAAGGATCACACCTGGGATTGGAGGTGACTTGGTATAGAGACGTGAACAAGGATGGGAAAATAAGAGAGGACAGGCATCAAAGCAAACTTGGGCCTACTTTATATTGTTCTTCAGTGCCATATTTTACCTTGAGTTTGAGTTGTTGATTTTAGAAGAGACTGAGGGAGAAAATCAGGAAAACCTGGCTGGAGCACAGGGCTAGTGACTGCCTGATACTCCAAGGATTCTGTACTATGTAATGCACTAAGCAGATGATTCTATTTGACGGAGCAACACACACTTCCTTACTTGTTTGCTTTGGGTAATTTTTAGGACTCAAATCTTCTGTGAAAAAAATAAGTCACTTATCATTAAATAAGAACTCAGAAGTCCCATTAGTTTTTCAAGAGACCTATTTTAGCTTGTTATATAACCCTGTCAGACTTTTCTGCTTATGGCAGTTTGAGGACCTGGTGGCATTCTTTTTTTTTTTTTTTTTTTTGGTCTCTTTTTACATTTTATCTACATCTTATATTCTGTGGCAACTTTCTGAACTTGGGAAACCTCTTTAATAATTCAGACTGATTAGCAAAGGCCTAGGGTCCTGGTTCCTGTCCTGTTACTGAGAGAGGTCGCTTCAGACACCTGGGAAGCCTAGAAATTCATGATGGAAGTAATGAGGCCCCCAAGAAACACTGGAATGAGACTATAGCCTCTGGCATTTTGGAGTATGGGGTAAAGGCTTCTTCGATACACACTTGCAGCTCTGAGGGCATCTCAGGCTCCCAGAAACCTCTTGAGTTCTCTCTGGTCTCAGACTGCAGCCCTGGGACCAAGAATTGTCCTTAAGTGACTGAATAAAAGTGTGCTCCGTTTCATCTCTCCTCTGCTACAAACCAGGAATGGGCAAGCCATCCTTCCTTCAGTCTCTCTAGTTGCTCTAGTCTGTGTGTTTCTTTCTCTATAATCAGTCTGGATTTGATCACATCTGAAAACCCTACGTAATGTATGCCAAGCACATTTGTATTCATTTGCATGTAAATCATCACAGATGATGCTTTATAAAGATTTCTAAGATGCCTCTTAATAAGCGTTTTCAAACCTTCTTTATTTTTCTGTAAGCACTCTCTTTAATCTCAAGCTCTGGAAGGTTTGAATTTGGTTTGAAATGGCAAGCCCAGGAATTTTGAGTAGGTTCTGACAGTCCTGAGTTCTCCAAGTCCCACTTTTCATCTGTCAGAAGTTGACTCAGAATCCCTCGGCCAGACGGATGCGGAGTCCCAGCTGTCAACTCATGTCTCCCACTGGTACTTTATACTCATTGGCTTTAAAAACAAAAGTGTTTTCTTGTTTTAAATGTTCATTTACAAACCATTTCTCCTCTCTCGAGTCTCTGCAATGTTCCCACTGAGGCCTTTATGCTCCCAGGGGAATTTTCTGTGGTTTCGGGATAAATAAAAAGGGGGGTAGAAGAACAACCCTCCTCTGATAAGCTGTCTCAGCTGACAAGCCCTTCCCCTCAGACCCATACACTTAGATCAATGAACATTTCACAGGCTTAACCAGTTATCTTCAACAGAAGACAAGGCCATTATGTAACCACACATACAAAGAGGTATGCAATATGAAAAAATGCTTCCCACAAATTTTAAGTAGGAAAAAATGTGAGTTTCCTACCTTATGCAATTCCATAGAAATACCCTTCTCATTCAATTCTTCTTTAAACCAGTCATTCACTTTGTTATTGTTTCTGTACAATTAAAAAATTCCACTAGCCAACTCTTTTAAACCTTGTCCTCATTTGTCCTATATAGTTTTCTATATGCATATATTCTATATTCATAAACACAACTCAAATATGCAATTGGAAATTTTCTCATTAGAAACATTTTAGAATATTGTATGAGTATTTAGCTGAATTCAAACATATATGAAACTTGAGTTTTTGTAGGGTCACTGTTACATTGACCTTTTATGATATATATTGTCAGGCTTTCCTGCATGTGGTCCACAAATATATGCTGAATGAATGAATACGATGATTGAAACATACCGTTTTATAAATTTTTAAAGTATAGTTTAAATATTAGTAGAAATATGTTCTGTTTAGGTATCTGAACTGGCTAGAACACAAGTAATAATGATTATATCAGTAAAAATAATTTAAATTATTAATAATTAATAATTATGTAGCTAATACTTTATGGCTCACAAAATTCTTACATATACAGTTTTGTACAGTTTCACTTTTCATCTCGAGATAGTGATTCAATTTTTTGCAAGCTATATTTGTCTTCATGTTAAAGGTATCCAGTTATCTTTACTTCCAAGATGTAATTGTGGAATTATTGTTCCCGAAACCTACTTCAAAAATATCAAAGAAAGCTTGATTGAGTTCACTAATTTACTGCACTTTCTGATATATGATAAAATAGATGTAGAATATCCCCTTTCTCTTTCAACCCTAGTATATTGGTTCAAATACAGATCAGAATGCTATAAAAAAGAGACTCCGCAATTGACTGGAACAAATGAGTTAGAAATCTATTTCCCTTTTGCGTTACAACTCAGAGCTAAACAGTCCAGAGCTGGAAGCTTCCCTTTCTCCATAGGAAATGTAGTGCTCAGGCTACTGGATTCACTCTGTCATCCTCAGCTGACCCAAGGCAGCTGTCCCTGTTGTTGCTATCTCCTAGTCAGGAGAAGGAAAGAATGCATGTAGGGCAGTGTTTAAGGTCAAAACCTCAAAAGACCACTTCTTGACAAACCTACTACAAGCACTTAGTCATTAAGTCATAAGGCAGACTGGGAAATGTGGTGTCTTGCTGACTTGCTACATGCCATGCTGAGACCCAGGTATGACGAGGAGGTTCTATAACTAAAATGAAGAAGGGGCAAATGGACACTGGAAGGAAATTAGTAGTGTCTGTCACAGTTTGGCCAAATGATCAGTGTATTTGGGGTATGTTTTCTTGTTTGGGAGTCAGGATGAGCAGGGGAGGAATCTAGAAAAAAACAAAAATTCCTAAGAGGAAACCAAAGGTAAGAGCTTTGTCCCATAG
Source organism: Odocoileus virginianus (assembly GCF_023699985.2). NCBI lineage: Eukaryota > Metazoa > Chordata > Mammalia > Artiodactyla > Cervidae > Odocoileus > Odocoileus virginianus. The sequence goes on from NC_069679.1 coordinate 21,570,922, forward strand.
TGCTCCTTCCATTGTTGAAGGAAAGGAGAAGGGCTGAGGATTACATGGGGTAGGCCACTTGCACATCTTTTTGAGTGGCCTCATCCACATATATCTGAGTCCTCAGGAAAGAGACAGCTAAGAAGTTTTTAACAAGAAATAACACTTTTCACCCAAAGTCAGTTCAGAAAGAGCAATGCAGAATTAGTTGGATGCAACCTTCCAGGATCTCGAGATAAGGCAATATTGAGAGGTAGTTCCAATGGTAACACCTGCCTCAGTGGTGCTGGGGCAGCATAGATGGCTGCAGGACTAGATTGTTGGACAGGAGTTGGCATTAGCAGTCATGGGGCAGGGGCCACCTGGAGGTCCTACCTCAGTAGAGGAAAGTAGTAGAGGAAACGACTCCATGAGGCACATGAGGCCGTGACTAGGCACTATAAACATTAGTCGCGCAGTCATTCCAACTCTTTGCGACCTCATGGACTGTAGCCTGCCAGGCTCATCTGTCCATGGAATTCTCCAGGCAAGAATACTGGAGTGGGTTGCCATTCCCTTCTTCAGGGGATCTTCCTGACCCAGGAATTGATCTGGTCTCAGCTCCAATTCCCAGAACCACCATGTTGGAAGATGGTTGATTAGAAGGAATCCCTGGGAGAGAAAGTCGACTCTCAGCTATGAATAACAGTAAAAAGTTACTGTGATGTCATTGGAAAAGTCCCGTGTTTTTTTTTTTTTTACTATAAAAACAGTAAAACAAATTTACACCCCTGTCTACCTCCCTGCAGGAATGTTGACATATGATATAGTTTCTGCTTATCTTATGCCTAGGTGTTTAGTTTCACAAATTCAACAGTCTATAGTAATTGGGTACAGAAAAGTTAAATAATAGCATTTACTCATGACTACTTTCATTATTTAATGGAAAATATACAAAATAACCCAAAGGGTAAATGCATTCCTCAAATACATTTCAGTTCAGTTCAGTCGCTCAGTCGTGTCTGACTCTTTGTGATCCCATGAATCGCAGCAAGCCAGGCCTCCCTGTCCATCATCACTCCTTGTTCATCCAACTCCTGGAGTTTACTCAAACTCATGTCCATCGAGTCAGTGATGCCATCCAGCCATCTCATCCTCTGTTGTCCCCTTCTCCTCCTGCCCCCAATCCCTCTCAGCATCAGGGTCTTTTCCAATGAGTCAACTCTTGGTATGAGGTGGCCAAAGTATTGAGCTTCAGCATCAGTCCTTCTATTTTTCTCTAAATTACAAATATAGAACTCAGAACTGTCCCCATTCTAAAATTGTTAAAAAAGCTAAACAAGAGCTACTTCCCCTCTTCATATATTTATAAAATGTCAATTTCTGTCTCTCAGTCCACAGTAAACCTATCTTCAAAGTGACAAGAGAGGCGTCTTTATGTAAATGCTTTGAACTATATGTAGTAGACTTCCACGTAAGAATCAAGTTAAAATTCATTCCACGTGTTCTCAAAGTACAGTACTCTAACAGATGAGTTTGAGTGGAAACAAAATGGTTCAGCACATTTGATTTTCCACTGACTTGATATTTATGTTGTGTATTCAGTTGTTTTAAAGCATGACTAAAGAGTGTGAAAACGCTATAGGAATCCATGGGTCCAGAAGAATTCTCTGCTTGGCTGAATTCCCTGAGCTACATCTATATGTATTTTCTAGACCTATTATTTTGTTTTCTCCGAGCCTTTTGAGTGTTTTGGGATTGCAGTGATTGAGGAAAGTGGTCATTGCAAATGACAATTTTCTATTTAAAAACCTTTCAGCAAAAAAAGCTGCTTTCTTTTATACAGGTACAGGCTTCCCCAAAAATTTCAAGAGAAAGAAATGAAAAGGAAAATGATTTTTCCATAGGGCAGTAAGATGGCTCAAGGATATATTAGTTGCCTTTTATATTCTTATTTCTCTCCTTAAAGCCAAGGAAGATTTCTAAATCTTTTTTTTTTTTTTAAGATTTCTAAATCTTGACAGTACACAGGGAGGGGGCCAGAGGGGAGAAAGTAAGCTTGGGCAGTGTGTAGTAGATTGTTAGAACTAATTGGCTTTACTTAGGATCAAACTCTGAGGGAAAATGCAGCAGGAGGCTCAAGTTTTATTGCCACTATTTTTACTTAGTATTGGCTTTATCAACTTCCCTGGTGGCCCAGAAGGTCAAGAGTCTACCTGCAATGTGGGAGACCCAGGTTTGATCCCTGGGTCAGGAAGATCCCCTAGAGAAGGAAATGGCAACTCACTCCAGTGTTCTTTCCTGGAAAACCCCATGGACCGAGGAGCCTGGCCCTTAGAATATTTAGCATCTTTCACTTGCTGTGATCCTCCCTAGCAAACACTGAACACTGCTGATCATGTGGTCACCTTGGATAAGAATAAGTATTAGATTTTCACTCTCCTCTCCCCTTCACCTCCCGCTAACACTCTTGACGTTCTCACATTCTAATTTCAAGATTTCTCCCTTTTCCCTTTTTTTATGCTGGCAAAACCTGCTTTTCACTTGTATTAAAACTGTCAAAACTGCCCAAAGGGAAAAAGTATATGTTTTCCCACTGGTACTGAAAAGAGTGAAGAAGCATATTTTGGCAGTTTCAGTGTAGGTGTGAAATTTTCACACAGCTCTACTAGGGGGGTACACAAGTCTGGCCCTGTTGGAGCATCTGATATTTCGTGGATGGCAGTTTCTTTGAAAGGTATGGCCTAGGGCTAAATTAAAAGATGAGGATTTAGACAAGAAATGATAGCATTCCGTGGAAACAATTGTCATTTATGTGAAAGATGCTGTTGCATATTTAGAAAACAAATGGTGCCCCTTTAAATTTTCCCTATGGCAAGTTTTATTGTAAAATAAAGATTTGGAGTTATGCATCAAAAATGCAGTTTAACCTATAGTACCCACATCATGACAATGCAAAATATATTAGATTGTGAGGTATTGATTTTATATGAAGGCATATCAGTTAGTGAAATGCAGAAACCAATAAAGCATCACCATGGCTGGGTAGGAGATCTCTAAATACAACTTATTTTTACACTTAAACCAATTATTGGCTTTGCTTCATTTTTTTTTAAATGTGACATATATTCTTAGGTTTCTAAAAAAATTCAATCCAATCAGTTACATCAACTTTATATCCCATATTAAGCAAGAGTTTTACATTAAAGTTGACACATTTTGATAAGTACTGTGAAAGTACCCAAACTGGGCTAAATTCTCTGAATTTTCCCCAAGGATTTGGTTGCCTATACAAGAATATAAATATTGATCTTTATTTTACACACAATTTACAGATTGGTCCATTGCTGATTTTACCTCACAATTTAACAATAGAAATTTATTGAAATGTTTACTTCCAATCCTGATTTCAACACAGTTTTAGAATATTAGGTTAACAACCAAATTCATAGAAAAGTGAGCTGTAACTTTTAAACCAAATAGGATATATGTAGCCAATCCTCTATACTTATACACAAGAGTATCTCAATACAATTGAATCCTATTTTAATATATTTAGTATACCTAAAAATTCATGATACATATAAGAACTAGTTATTTCTATTCCTAAGAAATACTTAGATTTAGTCTCTCTTCAGTACTTACATATTAGGTGATGTTGAATCTTCTCAGACTGACATATATATATCCATAACTTTTTTTATCATAGAATCAATTTTTGAGATATGGGAAATTGCTAATGGAGCAATCTCTCAATATAACAGCCTTTGCTGAATTTATTTTAAGGAAAAACAGGTATATTTTATAACCACTCAAATTTTAGAAGTGGGTTCTTATGGGAAAATGAAATTCCCCTATGATTTTTTTAACTTAATTCTGTCTCTGGAGCCATAGAGAATGAATCCAGTCTGTATGATTATAACTCAGGCATTTATGGATGTATATCATTCTTTCCCTTGACTTTCTTTAGGCTTAAAGCCCTAGGTTTCTTTAGTCTATTGACCTCAAGTTTGTAATGTCTTATGGGACATTCATTAACTCTTTTCTCACAATTTTGAGTTCTGAATTCAGTCTTCATGTTTCCACCCTAGTGATTTCTCTCCCTTACCAATGTTTCTGTTATCAGATGCTGTTTCCTCAAGAAATTTAAGCCATTTATTCAGATCAAGAAACCAGAAAAAACTGTGGTCCAGAATTTTGACAGTTCCCTGAATCACAATTTGGGTTCTCAGAACACTGTGTAGATTCTCTTGTCAATGTGCATCTCAGCATTCACCTAATGCAACCATCAAACCAACAACTTAAGAACCAGGCAGGGAATTTCTCAAATGCTCCAAATAGCTGCACATCACTACAGATTATGACTGCTTGGATTTAGGGAACATTTTTTTGGCTGGGGAAACATTCCAATGGGATAGATTAATCTATGTAAACCACATAGCTCAGCTGAAACTGCTGTTCTGCATTCTAAATTGCCAGCTCCATCTCCTTTCTGCACAAAAATGCACATTTCTTCCTATAATAAAGATATTTTATAATAGCAATAAGGCAACTCCAGGGTGTGTGGTTATCACGAGATAATCATACCCTAGAGGGATTACAGACACTTGGCTGTGCCTCATAACACCCCATGTGTGTGTTTATCTCATGATAACCACACTCGCTTTTGTATCTTATTGCCTAATTATCCACTTCTAATGCAAAATACTAATTTTTTGCCTGAAACAATGTGTGCAAGGATGTATTGCTAACAATCACATGAAGATATTGACAAACAATGCTGCTGTTACTCTATATTCACTTCTCATAAGAAAACTGATACACAAGAAGGAAATTCTGAGAGTGAGAGGAGAACATTCCAATCCATTTTTGAATGAGCTACTTCTTAAAAGGACTATGTAGAGGCTTCTGTTTTATCCATTAATACTATAAAATGAATTACACATTATTTTTCATCTTTTAGACTTGAAAACTAGAGAATAAGCAGGAATTTCAACCCTAAAAAATTAACAAGACACTAAGTTAATTTACTTCCAAAAAATTAATGGCAGAGATTGATTTTGACTTATTGAGTTATCTAATTTAATTCTTTATGCTGCTTAGTCATTCCTTCACATATATTTCAACTGTCAACCTTTCAAGTTGAAAAATATGTTAAATTTTATACTTTACAGTAGTATAATTCATACAAGTCTATCAATCTTGAATCCTTTTACTATTATAAAGTGAAATTATTGCCTATGTGATTATCTCCATTCTGCATAGTAATATTTATTATTTTTACATTATATTATGTAACAATTAAAGCCAATAGTGGTTACATGTACAGATTTCCTATGAATCTGATCTCAGGAATGAACATTTCCAAATTTTATTTTCTAAAGTTTTATTTATAGATCTTTATTTGAGACCCCCCCCCCAAAGATCATTAACGACCCTTGTATTTCAGTACTTGAGTTAAATTCAAATTATTCTGAGTAAAATAAAGTCTCATTTTTGAGGACTTTTATAGAGAAAGTAATGATATATTCTTAAAAGTTTATTTGTGTGTGTGTGTGAATTCATGTGGGCTTCCTTGGTAGCTCAGACAGTAAAAGAATCTGCCTGCAATGCAGGAGAACTTCATTCGATCTCTGGGTCAGGAAGATCCTGTGGAGAAGAGAATGACTACCCACTCCAGTATTCTTGCCTGGAGAATCCCATGGACAAAGGAGTCTGGTGGGCTACAGTCCATTGAGTTACAAAAAGTCGGACATGACTGAGTGACTAACACTTTCATTTGCACAAATACATACTACCTGTACTTTTAATAAATATTCTTTTAGTACTTGTTTTCACAGAACATGACCATTGTTCTCAAAGACACTCCTTATATTTTCTTACAAACTCGGTTTTTCTTCCTGGTTTCTTACTTCATAAATATTACTGGGTCAAATCTGCCTAAGTTTAATAAGCCTTTTTTTTTTTTGAACTATCTGGTTCTGGACTGTGAGACAAGCTGTTGCTCTGTCCCTGGAGTCCTGTTCCAAGGGAACATACTTGAACTTTGATTACTTTGATTTTAGGGATGGATTTCCCATCTCCATTTACTAATAAAGACTGCTCTAGATCTCAGTTCACAAAGAACAGGTAAATACAGCAATAATTATTAGTTACTTGAAGGCAACATTAGATTGAATGTAAGGACTACAGGGTGAAAAGGTACTTTAGAAGTTACTACTCTGTTAACAGGGAAAATACAATGTTTACTTAACTCTCAATTATTCACTGGTATGTAATTAACAGGAAACTATTTTATTGTTTTTTAGACACAGGCATATCTTTTTAGAATGAGGGCCATCTTAGAGCACATCTATTCCAATCACCTTTTTATATAGTCAAGAAAATTTGACAATACCATCTATTCTATTTACTTGCTTTTCACTAAGAGCCAGAGAGGGAGATCTTTTAATTTAATATACGTAATTACGTACATCAGAAATGGTGTGAGCCTGCAATTAAGCAAACTTATCTAAAGCAAACCTTTTTTTTAGACTTACTAGTTTTGTTTCTATCTTTCCTTGGCATGCAACTGGGGAAACAAAGAGTTGAGTATTCTGAATATTCTGAATAGGTGAAAATATAGGACACCGTTCCAGGTTTTTGAATGCTCCATATATTCATTTCATTTTGTGAGTAAAACTTGCCAACATGTAGTTAGAGAAGATTCTTCGAGTTTCCTAGGTATTAACCAGGGCTTCGCTATTAGACACTAACTGCATTCTGGATACACTAGCACAATTATGCTTTAATGAATTGCCAAAATCATCTGTAAGAAACCAAAACTTTCCTAGAAACCAATAAATACATAAGAAAAAGGACAGTGATCTGAAAGTGAAATAAGACTGGCAAGATAAAAGCAAGAAGAAAGTAAATTCTACCTGTGGGGTAAATGCTAATATTAGTACTGTAATAAGAAAAGGAAACTATGCCTTAGGCCCATGAAATAACACAAATAAAATTTTAAAAAAATTAAGTGCAAAAGACTATCTACAAAGAAATGCTTCTTTGAAGAAAACCTAATGTAAAGTTTATTTTAAAAATAGAAAAATGGATATGATGCATAAATAGTAATAAAATGGAAAATATTAAATTTAACACAGATTAAATTTAAATGTAACTAAGAACTGTGAATCTCTTAATGACAATACATTTGAAAATTAGAAAAGTGACACATTTCTAGAAAAGTCTTATTACAAATGACTTGAAAAGACATTGAAAAACTACATATTCTATATTCATTAAAGGATTTGAAAACCAGAACCAAATGATTTTCCTGGGAAATTCTACCATTCAAGGAACACACCATTTCAATCTTATATAAATTTTTTCAGAGGACATAAAAATAAAGGGCACTATAAATCACAATATAAGACTAGTATAATTCTGAAATAAAAAAGGGTGTTCAAAGTAGGAAAATCACAAGCCCATTTCATTCATGGATTTATATGAAAACTTCCACAAAAACATAACAAAAAAAGGTGTGATTACATTTATTACAGGAATTTTAGTGTGATTTAATGCTATTAAATTTACAACTATAATTTACCATATAGACAGATTAGAGGAAAAAGGTTTATTTATTTTATATTGGAGTGTATTTGATTTACAATGTTGTGAGTTTTAGGTGTACAGAAAAGTGACTTAGTTATACATATTGTTGCTGCTGTTTAGTTGCTAAGTCTTGTTTGACTCTTTGGGATGCCATTTCCTTCTCCAAATTATACACATACATAAATCTATTCTTTATCAGATTCTTAAATAGAGCTCCCTGTGCTATACAGTAGGTGCACATTGATTATCTATTTTACATATCTAGAAGTGTGTATATATTAATCTCAACCTCTTAATTTATCCCCCCTCCCACTACCCTTTGGTAACCATAAGTTAACTGTAAGTTTGTTTTCCGAGAGTGTGAATCTGTTTCTGTTTTGTAAATAAGTCCATTTGTATTTTTTTTAAGATTCCACATATAAATGATATCATATAATTGTCTAACTTACTATGATAATCTCTTGATCCATCCATTTTGATGCAAATGGTAGATATGTATCCCATCTTTATCCATTCATTCATCCATAGATATTTAGGTGGCTCAGGATAACTGAGGCAGCCAGGCGTACAGAAAAGTGATTTAGTTGTACATATTGTAAATATGCTTCAGTGAAAATTGGGGTGCATGCATCTTTTCAAATAATGTTTGTCTCCAGATATATTGCAAGGAGTAGGACTGCTAGATCATATTTTCAATTTTTTAAGGAATCTCCATAGTGGATGTGCCAATTTACATTCCCACCAACAGTGTAGGAGGGTTCCATTTGATCCACATTCTCTCTAGCATTTACAGTTTGCAGCTGTTTTGATGGCCATTCTGACCAGTGAGGTGATACCTCACTCTAGTTTTCATTTGCACTTCTCTAATAATTAGCAATGTTGAGCATATTTTTATGTGCTTTTTGGCCATCTGAATCCTATAGATAGAGGAGCCTGGCAGGCTACAGTCCATGGGGTCACAAACAGTCAAACACAACTGAAGCGACTTAGCAAGCATCAGTTCAGTTCAGTTCAGTCACTTAGTTGTGTCCAACTGTTTGTGATCCCATGAATCGCAGCACGCCAGGCCTCTCTGTCCATCACCAACTCCCAGAGTTTACTCAAACTCATGTCCATTGAGTCGTTGATTCCATCCAGCCATCTCATCCTCTGTCATCCCTTTCTCCTCCTGCCCCCCAATGCCTCCCAGCATCAGGGTCTTTTCCAATGAGTCAACTCTTCACATGAGGTGGCCAAAGTATTGGAGTTTCAGCTTCAGCGTCAGTCCTTCCAGTGAACACCGAAGATTGATCTCCTTTAGGATGGACTGGTTGGAGCATAGTATGCCTTATTTGGGGAAATGTCTATTTAGATCTTCCACCCACTTTTTAATTGGGCTGCCTGAGCTGTTTATATAGTTTGGAGATTAATCCTTTGTCAGTTGCTTTGTTTGCATTTTCTTCCATTCTGTAGGATGTCTTTTCATTTTATTTCCTTTGCTGTGCAAAGCTTTTAAGTTTAGTTAGGTCCCATCTGTTTATTTTTGTTTTTACTTTCATTGTTCTAGGAGGTGGAACCAAAAGGATATGGCCAACATTTATTTCAGAGAGTTCTGCCTATGTTTTCCTCCATCTTATAATAGCCAGTCTTACATTTTGGACTTTAATACATTTTGAGTTAATTTTTGTGTATGGTATTAGAGAATGTTCTAATTTCATTCTTTTACATGTTGCTGTCCAGTTTTCCCAGCACCATTTATTGAAGAGATTGTCTTTTCTCCATCATATATTCTTGCCTCCTTTATCATAAATTGACCATAGGTGTATGGGTTTATTTCTAGGCTTTCTATACAGTTCCACTGATCTATATTTCTGTTTTGTGCCAGTACTATGATGCTTTGATTACTGTTGTCTTTTTTCTTTATTCTGTTCTGTGGCAATGATGTCCACCATTCTGTTTTCAGGCTACTTATTTGTTCTTCTGCCTCAGTTACTCTGCTATTGATTCCTTCTAGTTTATTTTTCATTTCAGTTATTGTAGAGTTCATCTCAGTTCTTTAAATTTTCTCTTCGTTAAATATTTCTTATATCTTCTTGGTCTTTGTCTTCATTCTTTTTCTGAGATCTTAGCTCATCCCTAGTATCATTTGTGTAAATTATTTTTCAGGTAGATTGCCTATCTCCATCCACTTCACTCAATTGTTCTTCTGGGGTTTCATGCTGTTCCTTCGTCTGGAACACACCTCACTGCCATCTCATTTTTTCTAACTTTCTGTGTTTGTGGTCCTGAACAGGCTCAAGATTATAGTTCTTGCTTCTGGTGCCTCCGCCCTGGTGGATGAGGCTGTTCTAAGAGGCTTACGCAGGTTTCAACAATGGGAGGGACTGGTGCCTGCCCACTGGTGGTCAGGACTGTGTTTAGAGGTGGCTGTGGGCTCAGAAATACTTGAAGCAGTCTGTCTGCTTGCTGGTGGGGGGCAGGTGTTCCCACCCTATTGGTTGTTTAGCCTGAGGTGTCCCAGCACTAGAACATTTGGGCTGTTGGGTGATGTCAAAATGGCAGTTTCTAGGACAGCTCACACTAATGAGAGTACTTCCCAGAACCTCTACCACCAGTATACTTGTCCCTGCAGTGAGCCACGGCCACCCTCACCTTCCCAGGACAACCTCCAAGACGAGAAGGTAGGTTTTTCCCAGGTTCATATGAAGTAACTGCATAAGATCTTATATTCACCATCCAAGAGTGGCATTTGTTTCCCCCAGTCCTGTGGAGTTACTGAGATCAAGCTCCAATGGCCTTCAAAGTCAAATACTCTGGGTGCCCCCTCTCCTTAATGCCAAACTCCCAGACTAGGGGAATCCTGACACAGCGCTCAGAGCTCTCATTTCTGTGGGAGAACCTCTGTGATATAATTACTTATCAGTTTGTGAGTCACCCACCTGGTATGTCTGGAATTTGATTGTATTGTGAATGTGTCCTTCCTGCTGTCTTGTGGCTTCTTTGTCTTTGGAAGTATTGTCCTCCAGCAGGTTTTCTGCCAATAGTTGTTCAGTTAATTGTGATTTTGCATGAAAGGATTAACTCAGGTCCTTATACTTTGCCATCTTGTCTGGGGATTGATTCTGAGAAAATGATTTTATTAGTTAGTAAAATGAAGCTTATGAAATTCAATATTAATGTTTTAATAAAATCTTTTAGCAAATTAGGCAAATAATATCTTAATGATGAAACATAATCATAACTTACTATGAGGATGGATAAGCACTAACATTGATTTTTACCAACATTGTCCTAGAGTTCCTGGCCCACATAATAAGAGGAGGAAAAAAATTACAAGGTTTGGAAAAGAAGAAACAGAATAATCAATAAACAACTGATTAAAAAGTTTTTCAATATAGACAACTACAGAGGATATGCAAAACAAAACAATTTTTGGAAGATTAGATGGATTAGTAAGGTTTCTAGATATAAGATTATATAAAAACTCAGTAAGTTTGTACACAATAGCAAGAAGTAGAATAGTTACAAAAAACGGATGGTAACTAGAAGTCTTAAAATGGATGACTTTTATGAAAAATACATACAGATAGAAAATCTCAATAATAAGGAATACCGTTGGTGGGAATGTAAATAAGATACAACCACTATGGAGAACAGTATGGGAATACCTTAAAAAACTAGGAATAGAACTAGTATTATATGACCCAACAATCCACTACTGGGCATAAACCCTGAGAAAATCATAATTGAAAGAGATATATGTACCCCAATGTTCATTGCAGCACTTTTTACAATAGCTAGGGCAAGGAAGCAACCTAGATGTTCATTGACAAATGAAGGGATACAGAAATTGTGATATATATGTGCAATGGAATATTACTCAACTATAAAGAATGCATTTGAGTCTCCTAATGAGGTGGATGAACCTAGAGCCTATTACACAAAGTGGAGTAAGTCAGAAAGAGACACATATTGTATATTAATGCATGTGTATGGAATCTAGAAAGATGGCACTGATGAACCTATTTGCAGGGCAGCAATGGAGATGCAGACAATAAGGAAGAGACTAATGGACACAGTAGGGGAAGAAGAGGGTGGGACAAATTGAGATAATAACATGGAAACATACATTACCATATGCAAAATAGATAGAAAGTGGGAATTTGCTGTGTGACACAGGGAGCTCAGCCCAGAGTTCTGTGAGAAGCCAGTGGAGGGGACATATATGTATCTGTGGCTGGTTCATGTTTATGTATGGCAGAGGCCAGGACAATATGGTAAAGCAATTATCCTCCAAGGGGAAAAAAAAAATAAAAGAAGCAGATGAATCAGTGATCAAATTACCAACATTCACCAGATCATAGAGAAAGCAAGAGAATTCCAGAAAAAAATCTACTTCTGGTTCATTGATTAAACAAAAGTCTAAAAAAGTAATAAGGATAGTACCATATTCATGGCTTATAAAAACTCAAAATTACTAAAAAGTTACTAAAATATATAGGAAAGGAGTAAGACTGAAGAAAGGGGGACTCCTCCTGAAGAAATGATGAGCGCTTCCTCTGCCATACACCAAAATTCATCATAAAGCTGTGTAATTAGGGCAGTATGGTACTAGCGCAGGAATAGATAAATGTGAGAGAGGAACAACCATAAACAGATATATGCATGTGTGGAAACATGATGGTACCACAAAGGTGGTTTTACAGATCATGGGGAAATGAGCAACTCTATTAAATGGTGCTGTGACAGTTGTTAATCCATATAGAAATAGAAACATACAGGCTCACACAGTAAAATATAAGAAAATAAGCTCCAAGTAGATTTGAAATTAGGATTAAATGTGCAATTCAAAACTTTATAGTTTTAGAATAAACTTTAGAAGAATATCTTTAAAGTTTCAGAATTACAAAGGTTTTCTCTTCAGAAAAATACACACAGATGCTAACTAAAAAATAAATCTTAATATACTTTTATTTTAAATTTGCTTATTAAAATACAAACATGAAAAGAGAAACCACAAACTGGGAGAATACATAATCAAGGATGCCTATCAGTATATCACAAAATCTACTACAAATTAATAAAATATCCCAATAGAATAATGATAGTAAACTTCACCAAAATGTTAAATTTCAGAAGGGAAATTAGTTTTAAGAGGAAAATGAAGTTTGGGGTCCTGCTGAGTTTCAAGGTTATAAGTAGACATTATGAATCAGTCTGACCAATAGACCACAAATTGTGGGATGAAGGTTGCTAATTCACTAAGCTTTCTAACCTGGGTCGGGGGAGAATGCCAGGTAGCTGAACAGTGATTAAATCAGTCGCCTTGTTTCGGCCTTGTCTTGCATCTTGCTTCACAGATCTGTTGCCTCCACCTACTCCCGAACTCCTCCACACCCAACCCCATTTTGCAGCATGAGCTGACTTGCTTCTCACTGACCTTGCTCTCCTTCATCCCTAGTGGATAATAAGAGTTCAACTTTGTAATGGTTTGCTTTGTTATGTACTGTGCATCATTCTCATGTGCTATTTTTTTTTCTCTCCCATTAGCCGGCAATATTTTTTATCCTTTGTTGTTGATTTGGTACAGGGTTAAGGTGAATTCATGTCTCTAATAGGCCATAATTTCCTTGAAACCCTCTACTTGAAAGTTATATCTGAATTATCACTAGCCCTATCAGCTGAGGTCTGTAGGGTCTCTGGGCCCCAATTTTCTGCTATTACTGCAAACAGTGATCTCTGCGTGTGAATTTCGGCTCTAGCACTTACTAGTTATTTTAGGCTAGATAAGCTATTTAATTTCTTAGCTGACATGCTCTTATCTACTAAATGCGGCTCTTACTGTATAACCCACAAAAATATTTTAAGAACAAATAATGTAAGTAAAATTGCTGAGCTCCATAGCATGTGTGTGTTATCTTCCCATTTCCACCAGGTAGAGTAGTAGTATCACCTATAGTAGGATGACACCTTGACATTAAACAGCTATATGTTTTTCCTGAGTTTTCTGTGCTGCTTTCAATTAGAGATTGAATGTCCTTCTCTAAGGGACACAATATAGAGAATTTGGAACACTGAGATACTTTCTTCTTGAAATTATGATCCCACCTTTCTTTTTTCTTTGAGGATTATCAACAGCAGCATTTAACATAACTGAGAAAAGCTTAAATCAAATAAACTGATCAGTCATCTATTTTTTTGGACCCCTCTTCAGGATTGCCATAGAGTATCTACTGAATTTGGCATTGTGGCCTGGATGACCAACAGTTTGGTGATCCAATCTCTGTCTCATTTCCAATATGCTAAATGTGATATTCTCAATCCCAGTGTACTGCTTTAGTTTCTTTATAGGGAAAAAGAAGGGGAGAGATTGGCCAAGAAGGTTTGGTCCAAGCCATGAATAAATATGAAATCTTGGGAGGCTGGACTCATAGTGAGAAAATAATGCTGGCATTAATCCACTTAGAATTGCACAGTGCTCCACCCACCCCAATGTGGATTGGTTTAACACCCTTTGTTGGTGTTATTTGGCCAGTCCCTTCAAATGCTAATGACCAGCTAGTTTAACATCCTTTATTGGTGTTATTCGGACAGTCCCTTCAAATGTGGATGAATAGCTTGCTTTGTTTCCATAGACAGGGAAGCCAAATAACTTCAGGGCCTAGAAGCAAATTATTTTTCTGGTATAGACTGACCTTGAATGATGAATTGGGCTCTATGGTGGCTGTTTCACTGAAGACTGGGATTTCCCTACCCATCGCAAACCAGGCCAAAAGGAGCTAAACCATTTTCTCCTCATTATCACCTCATTAAGCTCCCCAAGCCAGCGCAGGGCTGGGGCAGAGGCCTGCTACAGGTAGCTTAATGAGTTTCTTATTTATAGGCCCCTGTGCCGTTATGCAAAAGCTTGTTATTCCCAGGCCTAGAGTATGGCACTTTCTAAAGGGAGTTAAGAAATGCAATTATCAAGCTGTTAGTATGGGCCTCACACCACTTCTTGGCCACTTGATCAACAACAAATAAATATATTTGTTAGATTTGTACAATTTGATATTGTGCTGTGGTGTTTACCCCAATTTTCTTGTCTTTTTTTCTTCTATCAACACAAAACAGATGCTGCCCCAGATGTGGAAGATGCAGATGTTTGCCAGTTCAAGAATAACTTCAAATTCATAAATGTATATGGCATTCTACAGATTCCTCAGTTTGAGGAGAAATGTTGTCTCCCTCCCAAAAACGTTTAAATCTTTTTCTCCTGCCTTATATGTGACTTGGAAGTGAAAAGCAGTTACATTTTTAGTTACCACAGAAAGACAAAAAAAATCTCCTGTAATTAATATGCAAATATACAAATCAATGCTCTGTATTTTGAGTCTTCAAAAAAACAATCAATTTACTAAACATTCAGGCATTGGACAGTTACTTAGCACTATGTATCTGGTATTGAGCAAGATACAGACAGGATGTAAAATGTTAAACACAAGTCACTGTCATAGGTTAAAGAAATGTATCATCTGAAGAAGTCCTAGCAGCTGTAAGTTAAATGTATATAGAGACATGTTTATTCAGGTATATTCATATAAATGTGGATGTACTACATATATTTCTCCACAAAATGTTAAAGGAAGCAGAAATTAATTTTAAAGGAAAATAAAACTTGACCAATAGAAAATAGGTCAAACAACAGGTACGACATCTGTTGTCATATAAAAATATAGACCTCTGATGTCAGAGCAAATGCTACATAAATGGACCCAATTAAAAGGAGGGGGGGAATCTGGCTGTATTCAAACTATTATAAACAGTTAAGCAGACACAAATAGCTCAAATATTTGGATGCCTGTTATGGATAATATGGAGTATACAGAAATGCATACTATAAACCTTCTCCTCATCTTGTCTTGACTAAGCAGGGGTAAGGTAGGTACATAAAAGCAAATAACACTGTACAGAAAATAGCTCACTAGGGAAGTTAAACAAAATGCTAAAATAAGTGCCAGGAGAAATTCTTCCAACTTAACACATCAAAGAAAAAAGGAATGGATATGTTAAAATTTGAGTTTAGATTTAATAGGATGGGAGAGTTTCAACAGAGTGGTTGTTTTAATATTTCTACACAGGACAGACTTAGCAGCAACATGTGGTTGGCAGGAGATTCAATGACAGAGCCTTGTCTTGAAATTATCTTTTCAGCACCAGTTCTGTATTTTCACTTGGGTTAGAAAATGTGGGTTACACTTGAGGTGGCTAACTGGCCAGAGGACATGGTTAAGGAAGTGGTTAAAACTCACTGAACTCTCTACTACTTCTACATACAAAATTATCAAAGGTGTAAGATTTCAGGTCACATTCAGAAAATATGGATTACATTTTCCTAGTCAGAACTTGAAGTATATGTATAATAGCACAAGATATACATTAAAAAATAGATTAAGAAAGAATGAGAAAATGAGGACTAAAGAAAAGATTGATCAATAAAGCAGGTGAGAAATTTCAGGCTTTGGTCTCTAGGCAGTATAAAGCATTTTTTCTTCCTCTAATTGTTTGTTTTCCCCTAAGCAGTAGGACAGAATGATTAGATGGTTAGTATAGAAGTGACTTGATGGACAGCTGGGAAAGGAAAAAACTGAAAGCAGGAAGATCATTTAGGGGCCTATTCAATAGTCCAAGTTTAGGTGAAAAAATGAATTTATAGGTAAGGTAAAAAGACAATGATTCAAGACAAATTCATCAGAGTTTAGAGTTAGAACATTAAATTAATAATTTCGTTAGAACACTGTCAGGCTGAAAGTTTGTGCAATCAAAGAATAACTAAAATTTCAAACTTGGATAATTATGAGAATGTTGTCCTTGGTTAACAGTGACAGAACTGTGAAAAACTACAGGTGTTTTGCTTTAGAATTTAGTAGTGAGAATGATGATAATTCTTTGGACAGTTAAGGTTGGAAGTTCAGATATCTTTTACAATAGAATATCCAACAGGCAACAGAAAATTGTAAATGTAGTTTTACAAATAATTGCTGCAATTAGAATAAATGAGATTACTAAGAATATAGAAAGAAAATGAAAAGTGGGAAAATCAATTAGGTACATCGTATGTGGGGAGAAAAGATAAATTTGAGAAGAATATAAAGAATCAGCATTGTGAGAACACAAGTAGATTAGTTCATTTCTGCAGTGGTTTATGTAAGAGGAATATTCAAGAAATAGATGGTAGGCAGTGTCAAACATTCTAAAAAAGTCAGGCTTAAGAATTGAGAAAAATAGTCATTGGATTTATTGAATAAATGGTAAGAAACAAATGGTAAGGATTGAACAACTTAATATTAAGCTTTTAACTTTTCTCTATATATGTAAATATATATTTATTTATTTACATATATAGAATATTTCATCCCAAAGCAATAGAATGCATTCTTTTCAAGTGCACATGGAACAGTCCTTAAGGTAGATCATATTTAAGACCATAAAACATGCCTTAATAAATTTAAGAAGACTGAAATTATATCAGGCCTCTTTCCCAACCATAATAGTATGAAACTAGAAATAAATTATGAGGTGAAAACTGGAAAATATACAAATATGTGGAGATTAAAATTCACTGATAACCACTGGGTCAAAGAATTAAAAGACAAACCAAGAAATACCTTAAGACAAAAATGAAAGTACAACATACCAAAATATATGAGATTCAAAAAAAAGCAATTCTAAGAGGGAAGTTCATAGTGATAAATGCCTTCTTTAAGAAATAAGAAACATCTCAAGTAACATAATGCCTCAAGAACTAGTGAAACAAGAACAAATTAAATACAGGGTTAATGGAAGGAAATAAGAAAGATCAGAATGGAAGTAAATAGAGACTGAAAAGACATTAGAAAGATCAATGAAACTAAGAGCTGTTTCTTTGAAATGAGCATCAAAATTGACACCATTAACTAGACTCACCAAACAAAACAAAGGACTCAGAAATGAAAGGAGATACTACACCAAAACCACAGAAATACAAAGGATGAGAGAGAATAAATAATTATACATCAACATGTTGGACAATCTATAAGAAATAGCTAAATTTCTAGATGCATACAACCTGGCAAGACTGAATCATCAAGAAAGAAAAAATATGAACAGACTGATTACTAGCAAGAAGATTTAATCAAATTAAAAAAAAAAACTTCCCAGCAAATGAAAGCTCAGGACCAGATGACTTCACTGGTTAACTGTTTGGTAGAATTCAAACAGAATTAACACAGAGTCTCTTCAAACTCTTCCAAAATATGTAAGGAAAAGAACACGTTCAACCTCATTTTACAAGACCAGATTTCCCTGATACCAAAACCAGACAAAGATGAAACACAAATTATAGGCTAATATCCCTGTGAAGATTAGGGGGGGAAAATCCTCAGCAAGTATTAGCAAATCAATTCAATAATACATTTAAAAGATCATACACCATAATCAAGTGGGATTTATCCTAGGGATAACAGAATGGTTCAACATCCACAAATTAATCAATGTTTTTTACCCCATTAACAAAATGAAGGATAAAAATTACATGGTCATCTCAATAGATGCAGAAAAAGCATTTGACAAAGTTCAACATCCATTTATGATAAAACCTCTCAACGAAGTGTGTATGGAGGGAATGTAACTCAACATAACAAAGCCCACATATGATAAGCCCCCAGCTAACATCATACTCAACTATGAAAAGCTAAAAGGTTGTCCTCTAAAATTAGAATCGAGACAAGGATGCCAACTCTGACCACTTCCATTCAACTTAACATTGGAAGTACTAGCTGGAGCAATTAGGCTAGGGGAAGAAAAAAGCATCCAGGTTGGAAGTGAAGAAGTGAAACTGGTGATTTTGCAGATGACATATTATATATTCAAAACCCTGAAGACTTCACCGAAATAACTGTTATAACTAATCAACACATTAAATTCATAGGATATAAAAGCAATATATGGAAATCTGTGATATGTCTATATACTAAAAATGAATTGTCAAAGAAGTTAAAGCTAATTGCATCAAAAATAATGAGTATATAAGAATAATTTAGCTAAGGAGGTGTAATATCTGCACACCAAAATTTGTAAGAAGAAATTATAGAAAAAAATGGGAAGATATTCTGAGTTCATGGATTGAAGTTTTAATATTGTTAAGATGAGCCAGGAATATAAAGTGGGGAAAAGGAGAGTCTCTTAAATTAATGGTATTTGGAAAATTGGACAACCATGTACAAAGGAATAAAACTAGACCATTATCTTATATCATTACACAAAAATCAATACAAAATGCATCAAAGATTTGAATTTAATACCTGAAACCATAAAATTCCTAGAAGAAAAATAGGTGGTAAGCTTCTTGACATTGATCTTGAGAATGATTTTATGAATTTGACACCAAAAGGCAAAATATGCAAAATAAACAAGTATGACTATATCAAGTTAAACCTTGCACAGCAAAAGGAACTATCAACAAAATGAAAAGGGAAACTCCTGAATGGGTGAAAATATTTGCAAATCATATATCTGATAAAGGGTTAATATGAAAAATATGTAACAAACTGATAGACTGAATACTAAGAAAAAAACTTTTTTAAGTGGGTAGAACACCTAACACTGGTCAGAATGGGCATCATTAAAAGTGTACAAATAACAAATGTTGGAGAGGGTATGGGGAAAAGAGAACCCAAGCACTGTTGTGGGAATGAAAATTGGTGCAGCCAGTAGAGAAAAGAGTATGGAGTTTCCTTAAAAAAATACAAATATAGTTGTCATATGACTGCAATCTCAATTCTAGCCATATCCAGAGGAAACTCGAATTTGAAAAGATATATGCACTTTCTTGGTAGCTCAGATAGTAAAGAACCTGCCTGCAATGCAGGAGACCTGGGTTTGATCCCTGGGTCGGCAAGGTCCCCTGGATGAGAGAATGGCTACCAATTCCAGTATTCTTGCCTGGAAAATCCCATGGACAGAGGAATGTGGTGGGCTATAATCCATGGAGTTGCAAAGAGTCGAACACAATTTAGCGACTAACACTTTCACTTTTTACATTCATGGCAGCACTGTTTACAATAACCAAGACAGAGACACAACCTAAATGTTTATCAACTGAGGAATGGATAAAAATAGATGTGGTTATACAAACACATGCACAATGACACAGTATTACTACTCGGCCATTAAAAAAAAAAGAAAAAGTCATTTGCAGCAACATGGATGGACCTAGAGATGATCATACTAAGTGAAATAAATCAGAAAAAGACAAACACCATATGATACCACTTATATTTGGAATCTAAAATATGACACAAATGAACTTATCTACAATATAGAAACAGATTCATAGAGAATCAACTGGTAGTTGCCAAGGGGAAGAGGGGTGGAGGAGGGACGGTTTGGGAGTTTGGAATTAGCAGATGCAAACTATTATGTACAGAATGGATAAAGAAGAAGCTCCTCCTGTATAGCATGTGGAGCAATGTTTAACATCCTGTGATAAACCACAATGGAAAAGAATATGAAAAAGAATGTATGGAATGTGATGTCAAGGGGGCCTTAGGAAGCATCCCTACGAACAAAGCTATTGTAGGTGATGGAATTCCAGTTAAGCTATTTCAAATCTTAAAAGATGATGCTGTTAAAGTGCTGCACTCAATATGCCAGCAAATTTGGAAAACTCAGCAGGGGCCACAGGACTGGAAAAGGTCAGTTTTCATTCCAATCCCAAAGAATGGCAATGCCAAAGAATGCTCAAACTACTGCACCATTGTACTCATCTCACACGCTAGTAAAGTAATGCTAAAAATTCTCCAAGCCAGGCTTCAGCAATTAGTGAACTGTGAACTTCCAGATGTTCAAGCTGGTTTTAAAAAAGGCAGAAGAACCAGAGATCAAATTGCCAACATTCACTGATCATCAGAAAAGCAAGAGAGTTCCAGAAAAACATCTATTTTGCTTTATTGACTATGCCAAAGCCTTTGACTGTGTGGATCACAATAAACTGTGGAAAATTCTGAAAGAAATGGGAATACCAGACCACCTGACCTGCCCCTTGAGAAATCTGTATGCAGGTCAGGAAGCAACAGTTAGAACTGGACATGGAACAACACACTGGTTCCAAACAGGAAAAGGAGTACGTCAAGGCTGTATATTGTCACTCTACTTATTTAACTTATATGCAGAGTACATCATGAGAAATGCTGGGCTGGAGGTAGCACAAGCTGGAATCAAGATTGCCAGGAGAAATATCAATAACCTCAGATATGCAGATGATACCACCCTTATGGCAGAAAGTGAAGAAGAACTAAAGAGCCTCTTGATGAAAGTGAAAGAGGAGAGTGAAAAAGTTGGCTTAAAGCTCAACATTCAGAAAACTAAGATCATGGCATCTGGTCCCATCACTTCATGGCAAATAGATGGGGAAACAGTGACAGATGTTATTGTTTTGGGCTCCAAAATCACTGCAGATGATGACTGCAGCCATGAAATTAAAAGACGCTGACTCCTTGGAAGGGAAGTTATGACCAACCTAGACAGCATATTAAGAAGCAGAGACATTATTTTGACAACAAAGGTCCATCTAGTCAAGGCTATGGTTTTTCCAGTAGTCATGTATGGATGTGAGAGTTGGACTGTGAAGAAAGCTGAGAGCTGAAAAATTGATGCTTTTGAACTGTGGTGTTGGAGAAGACTCTTGAGAGTCCCTTGGACTGCAAGGAGATCCAACCAGTCCATCCTAAAGGAATTCAGTCCTGAATGTTCATTGGAAGGAATGATGCTGAAGCTGAAACTCCAATATTTTGGCCACCTGATGCGAAGAGTTGACTCATTTGAAAAGACCCTGATGTTGGGAAAGATTGAAGGCAGGAGAAGGGGACGACAGAGGATGAGATGGTTAGACGGCATCCCTGACTCAATGGACATGAGTTTGGGTAGACTCCAGGAGTTGGTGATGGACAGGGAGGCCTGACGTGCTGTGATTCATGGGGTCACAAGGAGTCAGACATGACCGAGCAACTGAACTGAACCAAGTGTTGGCAAGAAAAGGAAAGCCTGATGCACTGTTTGTGGGATTGTAAGTTGGTGCAGACACAGTGGAAAACAGTTGGAGGTTCCTCAAAAAATTAAAAATAGAACTATCATATAATCCAACAGAAGTATACAAAAAAGGTCTTAATGATCAAGGTATTCACAATGGTGTGGTGACTCACCTAGAGCCAGACATCCTGAAGTGTGAAGTCAAGTGGGCCTTAGGAAGCATTACTACAAACAAAACTAGTAGAGGTGATAGAATTCTAGCTGAGATATTTCAAATCCTAAAAGATGATGCTGTCAAAGTGTTCCATTCAATATGTCAGCAAATTTGGAAGACTCACCAATGGCTATAGGACTGGAGATGGTCAGGTTTCATTCCAGTCCCAAAGAAGGGTAGTGTCAAAAATATTCAAACTACCATACAATTTCACTCCTTTCACATACCAGCAAAGTTATGCTCAAAATCCTTCAAGCTAGGCTTTAGCTGTATGTGAACCAATAACTTTCAGATGTACAAGCTCGGTTTTAGAAAAGGCAGAGGAACCAGAGATCAAGTTGGCAACATCTATTGGATCATAAGAAAGCAAGGGAATTCCTGCTTCACTGATTATGTGAAAGCATTTGACTGTGTGGGTCACAACAACTGTGGAAAACTATTAAGAGATGGGAATGCCAGACCACCTTATATATCTCCTGAGAAACCTGCATGCAGGTCAAGAAGCAACAGTTAGAACCTTCCATGGAAAAACCAACTGGTTAAAGATGAGAAAGGAGTACAGGCTGTACATTTTCACCCTGTTTATTTAACTTATATGCAGAATACATCATGCAAAATGCTGGGATGGATGAATCACAAGCTGGAATCAAGATTACCAGAAGAAATATCAACAACCTCAGACATGCAGACAATATCACTCTTATGGCAGAAAGTGAAGAGAAACTAAAGAGCCTCTTGATGAGAGTGAAAGAGTAGAGTGGAAAAGCTGGCTGAAATTCAATAAAAAGGAAAAAAAAAACAAAAACTAAGATCATGGTAAATAGAAGAAGAGAAAGTAGAAGCAGTGATAGATTTTCTTTTCCTGGGCTCCAAAATCACTGTGGATGGTGATTGCAGCCATGAAATTAAAAGATGCTTGCTCCTTGAAAGGAAATCTATGACAAACTTAGACAGCATATTAAAAGGCAGAGATACCACTTTGCCAATAAAGGTCTGTATAGTAACAGCTATGACTTTTTCAGTAGTAATGTATGGATGTGAGAGTTGGACTATAAAAAGGCTGAGGGCTGTAGAATTGATGCTTTTGAACTGTGATCCTGGAGAAGATTTAAGATTCCCTTGCACTGCAAGAGATCAAACCAGTCAATCCTAAAGGAAATCAGCCCTGAATGTTCATTGGAAGGACTGACGCTGAAGCTGAAGCTCCAATGCTTTGGCCACCCAACTCATTGCAAAAGACTCTGATGCTGGGAAATATTGAAGGCAAAAGTAGAAGACAGTGGCAGAGGATAAGATGGTTAGATAGCATCACCAACTCAACAGACATGAATTTGAGCAAACTCTAGGAGATAGTGAAGGGTAGGGAAGGTTGGAATGTTGCAGTTCATGGAGTTGCCAAGATTTGGACATGACTTAGTAACCAAACAACAACAACATAATCTAGCAACTCCACTCCTGGATGCTTATTCAAAGAAAATGAAAAACACTTACTCAAAAAGCCTTATGCTTGCCTATGTTCGTTGTAGAATTATTTACAACAGCCAATGTATGGAAATAACCTAAAGCCTGTCAATAAATAAATAGATAAAGCAAGTGTGGCATATGCATGTGGTGGAATATTATTTGGCCATAAAAAGGAGGGAAAGTTGACAACTGTGACAGCATGGATGAACTTGAGAGTATGGTAAGTAAAATTAAGTCAGAGAAGGACATATGCCATATGATCTGAATTTTATGTCAGTTTTGAAAAGAAAACTCATAGAAACAGAACAGATTGGAGGTTTGGGGGGGCAGAGTGTAGATTTGGTGAAATGAGCAAAGGAGATAAAAGGTATAAACTTCCTGTTGTAAAACAGGTCACGGGGATATAGTGTACAGTATGGTGATTCAAGTTAACAATGTATTACCTATTTACAAGTTGCTACGAGATTTAATTAGGACAGGAAGAAAAAAATGAAAAATATAGTTAGATAATCAAATTCAATTTACAAATATTACTAATTGCCTTTCATGTAAATATTGAACATCACACTCGAAAACCAAATTCTGTCAGACTACAAGTTAAAAATATGCTAATCACAAGAAACATACCTTAAATTTTAACATAAAGAAAAGTTAAAAGAATAAAAAAATTACCAAACATTTTCTTTTGGAAAGTTGGTATAACTACACAATTTAGTGTCACTCTAAGTAGAATTTAAGGTAAGATATAGTACAAGAGGAGCATTTAATAATGATGAGGGGTCCTAGATAATCTAGGATGAAATAATAATTCTATATTTACACACAAATAATATAGACCTAAAAAGCAAAAACTGATAGAACTAAAGAAGAAAAAAACAATCCACAATCTTAATAGGAAATTTTAACACATCTCTCTCAATAAGTGATAGAACATGAAAGGAGAAAATAAATGCAAATTTTGAATACTAAGATTTGTTCTAATTGATAGATACAGAATCCTATATCCAATAGCTTACAAGATACACATTATTTTCAGGAGTAAACAAAAGATATACCAAAACAAAATATTCAAATTATATAGAGCATATTCTTTGACCATAATTATATTCAGTAGCAAAATATCAATGACAAAATAACCAAAATATTTTGTTTAAAAAAAAGCATGCCTTAATGAAGAAATTTTTAAAAACATTTTTTGGAAAGATGAATAAAAGTAATAATCATCTGAAATACAGATTTTATTGCAAAGGGGAAAAAGTACAAATAGCTTTAATAAGAAAGAAAAATAGTGTATTCCTCTAGATGTACAGACATTACAAAGATTATTCAAGGATATGATGAACAACTTGTCAATACATTTGAAAAATTAGGTGAATAATTCTCTTGAAAAACATATTGCCCAAATGGACAAAAGATCAAATGAGAAAACTTCATAATTTGATATCTTTTAAAGAAATTTAATATTGAATTTACAACCTTTCCACAAGGAAAATTGGCCCAAATATCTTCACAGATAAATAATTTCAAATATCTAATACAACTCTTCCCAAGGATAGAAAAAGAATGCTTTCCAACTCACGAGAATAGTACAACAGGGTCAGAAAAACCTGACAGAACATTAAAAAAACTGGTATATAACCCTGTTAGCATATTACAGGAAAAGAATCCTACAATTTCAATAGATCCAGAAAAGTTTGTGATAAAATCCAAGACCTCTTCATGATTTAAACACACACACATCAACCAACTCAGCAAACTGAGAAATCATAAGGAACTTCTTTCACAATTAAAACAAAAAAAAAACCTAGAAGCATAATGCTTCTATTCAATGCTATACTAGAGGTCCTAGTCAAGAAATAGAAACTAAAGGTACAAGGAGGGCAAAACTTTCATTTAAAAGTTTGAGTTGTAATATAACAGTAATGTATTGCTAAGAAAGATCTTAAATGTTCTCACTACAGAAAAACTAGTAATTACATAAGGTGATATAGGTGTTACTAACCCTACTGCCGTGATCATTTCACAACATCTAAAGATATCAAATCACGCTGTACACCTTAAACTTATACAGTGTTATATGTCAATTACATCTCAGTAAAGCTGGAAAAAAATAAAGGGATATGGAATGGACATGTGGAAGTAAAACAGTAATTATCCACAAAAAAAGGTTTGTTTTCCTGAAAATCAAAACAAAACAAAACATGAAAACCAACAGGATTAATATCAAGTGAATTTACCAAGATCCCTGGCCACAATGTACATTTCTCTTATGTGCCAGTTGCAGACATTTAGAAAATGGAATTTAAAAGCAACACTGCTTATGAGACCATAAAATAAAATACTAGGAATAAATCCACATGAAAAACATGAAAGTAAAAAAACATGAAAGTTTTCTGCACAGAAAATGATCAAAAATTTCTTAGAAAAATTAAAGAGGACTAAAAAAGTAGGAAATATGATGCATTTATAGATGGAGATTATATTTTGGGAAAACTGACACCCAATTATAATCTTAGAAAATTTTATTTTGTGGATATTGACATTCTAAAATTTTTATGGCGGCACAAAGGACCAAAAATAACTAAAATAAACTCAAGAACATATTCAAAAGATTTGCATTACAATTTATACTACCACATATAAGACTTCTAAATCTACACAAATTAGAAGGTTCACTAGATGGTCAATACCAAAATCAGATTAATATATGCTTTGTAGCCGAAGCTGGAAAAGTCATGTATATACAGGCAGCAAAAATTAGACCAGGAGCTGACTGTGGCTTGGATCATGAATTCAAACTTAAATTGAAGAAAGTAGGGAAAATCACTAGGCCATTAGGTATGACCTAAATCAAATCTGCTATGATTATGTAGTGGAATTGACAATAGATTCAAGGGATTACATCTGATAGATTGCCTGAAGAACTATGGATGACGTTCATAACATTGTACAGGAGGTGGTGATCAAAACCATCCCTAAGACAAAGAAATGCAAAAAAGGCAAAGGTCTGAGGAGGCCTTACAAATAGCTGAGAAAAGAAGAGAAGTAAAAGGCAAAGGAGAAAAGGAAAGATATATTCATCTGAATGCAAAGTTCCAAATAGTAACAATGGATAAGACAGCCTTCCTAAGTGAACAAGGTAAAGAAAGCTGGGGAAAAAGTAGAATGGGAAAGACTAGAGATCTCATCAAGAAAATTAGAGATACCAAGGGAACATTTCTTGCAAAGATGGACACAATAAAGGACAGAAACGGTACAGACCTAACAGAAGGTGAAAAGTGAAAGTGAAAATCGCTCAGTCATGCCCTATTCTTTGAGACCCCATGGACTATACAGTACATGAAATTCTCTAGGCCAGAATACTGGAGTGGGTAACCTTTCCCTTCTCCAGGGGATCTTCCCAACCCAGGGATCAAACCCAGGTCTCCCGCGTTGCAGGTGGATTCTTTACAGCTGAGCCACAAGGGAAGCCCAAGAATACTGGAGTGGGTAGCTTATCCCTTCTTCAGTGGATCTTCCTGACCAGGAATCGAACTGGGGGTCTCCTGCATTGCAGGCAGATTCTTTACCAACTGAGCTATCAGGAAGACCTGACAGAAGCAGAAGATGTTAAGAAGTGGTGACGAGAATACACAGAAGAACTATACAAAAAAGATCTTCATGAACTGGATAAGCACAATGATGTGATCACATACCTAGAGCCAGATATCCTGGTGTGTGGAGTCAAGTGAGCCTTTGGAAGTTACTACACACAAATCTAGTGGAGGTGATGGAATGCCAGCTGAGTTATTTCAAATCCTAAAAGATGGTGCAATTAAAGGACTGCACTCAATATGCCAGTAAATTTGGAAAACTCAGCAATGGTCATAGGACTAGAAAACGTCAGTTTTCATTCCAAAACCAAAGAAAGGCGATGACAAAGAATGTTCAAACTATCATACAATTGCACTAATTTCACATGCTAGCAAAGCAAAGTTCAAAATTCTCCAAGCTAGGCTTCAACAGTATGTAATCAAGAACTTCCAGATATAGAAAAGGATTTAGAAAGGGCAGAAGAACCAGAGATCAAATTGCCTGTTGGATCATAGAAAAATCAAGAGAATTCCAGAAAAACATCTACTTCTACTTCATTGTCTATGCTAAAGCCTTTGACTGTGTGGATCACAACAAACTGTGGAAAATTCTTAAGGAGATGGGACTATCAGACCACCTTACCTGCCTCATGAGAAACCTGTATGCAGGTCAAGAAGCAACAGTTAGAACCAGACATGGAACAAAGGACTGGTTCAAAACTGGGAAAGGAGTAAGTCAAGACTGTACATTGTCACTGTGCTTATTTAATTTATATACAGAGTACATCATGCTAAATGCCAGGCTGGATGAAGCATAAGCTGGAATCAAGATTTCTGGGAGAAATATCAATAACTTTGGATATGCAGATGATACCACCCTTATGGCAGAAAGCATAGGAGAACTAAAGAGTCTCTCAATGAAGGTTAAAGAGCTGGCTTAAAGCTGGCTTAAAACTCAACATTCAAAAAACTAAGATCATGGCATCCAGCCCCATCACTTCATGGCAAATAGATGGGGAAGCAATAAGAACAGTGACAGGTTTTATTTTCTTGGGCTCCAAAATGACTGTGGACAGTGACTGCAGCCAGAAAATTAAAAGATACTTGCTCCTTAGAAGAAAAACTCTGACAAACATAGATAGCATATTAAAAGGCAGAGACATTACTTTGCCAACAAAGGTCTGTCTAGTCAAAGCTGTGATTTTTCCAGGAGTCATGTATGAATGTGAGAACTGGACAATAAAAAATGCTGAGCACCAGAGAACTGATGCCTTTGAATTGTGGTTCTAGAGAAGACTCGTGAGAGTCCCTTGTACAGGAAGGAGATCAAACCAATCAATCATAAAGGAAATCAACCCTGAATATTCTTTGGAAGGACTGAAGCTGAAGCGCCAATACTTTGGCATGTGATGTGAAGAACTGACTCATCTGAAAAGACCCTGATGCTGGGAAAGATTGAAGGCAGGAGGAGAAGGGGTGACAGAGGACAAGATGATTGGATGGCATCTGCAACTCAATGGATGTGAGTTTGAGCAAACTCTGGGAAGTAGCGAAGGACAGGGAAGCCTGGCATTCTGCGGTCCATGGTGTCACAAAGAGCTGGACACAGATGAGTGACTGAACAACAACAACAATTGGTACAAGGATAAACAGACCAATGGAACAGAATAGAATCCAGATAGACTTGCAAATATGTAAGCACTTCATTTATAAAGTTACTGCTGAAAAAAGTTTCTAAATCAATGTCTGTAAAATTGCCATTGTCTTAAAGGCTTCCCTCATAATTCTGCTGGTAAAGAATCTGCCTGCAATGAGGGAGACCTGGTTTCTGTCCTTTGGTTGGGATAATCCCCTGTAGAAAGGAATGGCAACCCACTCCAGCATTCTGGCCTGGAGAGTTCCATGGACCATATAGTCCATGGGGTCGCAAAGAGTTGGACATGACTGAGTGACTTTCACTTTAAATGCTAATATATCTAATACTCATATTAGTTTGAAAGTTATTGTCACACCATTTTACAAACAAGAAAAATACAAATTTTATCTCATTTTAAAGTAAATTCTCTATTTTTCTAAACATTGAGAGGACTTCACAATCTTCTCAGAACAAATCAATTTTAACATTTTTTTGTTTTCATTCAATAAATTGACATTTTGATTATCACATTAGTCCCTAAATATGTGTTAAGTGAGATTTACTGGCAAATTATAATAACTTTAAAGAGATTATATGGACATAACTGAAATGATATTTAATTTCTAAGACACTGAAAAATCTCATTATATTTCTATATTCACATAAGAACATCAAAATGTTAAACTTATTTACCTCCAGGGAAAGTCTAAGAGGTTGGATCTTCCTAAATATACAGTTTTTATACATAATACCATCTCGAAAACATTCGAACTTCCCAGAAACCACAGGGAAAGGAATAGCCCTTCAACACCTAAACCAACCAGATTCCTTTTAGAGTAAAATAATTTTCTAAGAAAATGTTTCTTTCTGTAACTACAATTAAAATATAAACATATCAGCCTTGTTCTTAGTGTAGCTATCTGATCTTTTTATACTTTTGTGGGAGTTGAGGCAGACATTCTCTGAAGAGTCAAAATTGCTTCAGCCTAGAGAGAGAATCTCAGCAAGAATGTAATAGGCTGACAAGAGAGACAATCTTTTGATAGCATATAGGTATAGATGAATATCAATGAAAATTCAGAAAATAGAACAGGTTTCTTTTCAGTTGAGAGTTACAAATAGCATCCTCTTGTATCTTCCTGGTGTCTCACAGTAAAAGGGAGATAATTTGAAATTTCCTCAGCCAATAAAACATAGAAAGTATACAGGAGTATGACAGGAACAAATGAAAAGCTTGTATGATTTTTAAAAAAAAAAATCAAAGAATTACTAAAACAAAAAAAATCACTACAATTATATATAATATTTGATTATTATTATCAGAAATAATATTCTGAAACATTTTTGTAAGTAAATCTCAAAAAATTTTGAAATCAGATTTTGTGGAGGCATTTTTCTATAAGCAACTTGTCATCTTCTGTTGTTTTGCCTACCCTGTAGTGTCTGGCTCATATCCTAAGGGAACATGTATGCTACATCTTCAGCTTGATATGAGCTCTAGTACTTCACCATGGGGCTTCCTTGGTGGCTCAGCTGGTAAAGAATCCTCCTGCAATGCCGAAGATCTGCATTCAATCCCTGGGTTGGGAAGATCCCCTGGAGAAAGGAACAGCTATATTCCAGTATTCTGGCCTGGAGAATTCCATGGACTGTAATAGTCCATGGGGTCACAAAGAGTCAGACACAACTGAGTGACTTTTACCTCCCCGTAGAGATGGGTATTCTCTGCCTGCCAAAGGAATCTAGGGAGAGATGTCAGAGCAAAGGACTGATTCAGCACATGTGTAGAAACTGAGGCTAGAGTTTTCCATTCAAATTGAATCAGAACTTCATGAAAAGAAATTTACAAAGCTACAGTTTGAAGAGAACTGCCCTTGAAACAGATGCTGGGCAACAGATGTCACAGGGGTACTTCTAATCCCAGGACTTGCTGCCACCAGGCTGTGGACACACATTATCCCTGCCAACTCAGTAGGATTCAGGGATTCAGGCGGGAATCTTGACTTGAGCTCTCACTCCACCATTTATTATAGGATCTCGGGTGAGCCACTTTCCATCCCTCTAAACCTCAGTTTCCTTAAATCCATAATCAGGATTAAAATAGCTGTCATAATTATCTTGGGGGATTGTTCTGAAACAAAAATATAATGACAAGGGAACATTCCTCAGGACTTCTCTATAAACATGATCTTTATCTTTGTACATATTTAACAGTATCAGCTACTGCTGGAACAGGTCTTGAGGTGGGGAAGAAATTGAGTCAAAACACCTGGGTTTAAGTTTTGAATCAATTAATAATACTCTGGGTCAGATGGAATGATAGGCATTTAGGATAAAGAGGTGAGAAATTACTGGGGCTTCTTCAAGGTGAAAAGTATAGACCACATAATACTCATGAATTTCCAGAGTCACTCCATGCAAAAGTATGTATACACTTCTACCTTGTTGAATCAGGGCTGAACCCATGTGGTTTGCTTTGGACAATAAAATATGAATGGACAGCATATTTCTTCCTTGCAGAAATGTTAAGTTTCAGCATGTAGGTTGCCTCTCACTCTTACTTTTTCCATGCTTCTCACATTATGGAAAAATGTAGAGATCCCTCAAAAAAAGACCCAGTGTACACATGGCTTGATCAAGGAATGCGTTTTAAGGGCTCTAAGGTTTTAAGATTTTTTTCCACAGAATAATCAAACTTAACTGATACAACAATGAAATGATATTTTCATAAAGCTAAATTTGTTCAATTTAAAGAACTGGACTTTATTCTGAGTTTATATTCTTCCTACATTTTTTTTTCTGTGATAAAATATAATTTCCTGTATGAAATGATTATCACTGTTAGGGGTAGAATTCCAAAATGTTGGAATTATGCAAATATTAATACAAAAAGTTAAATAAATACAATAAAAATATACCATATGACTGCCAGTTTAGGAGAGATTAATCCTGGTTACTGCCAAAGTATGCCTTCAAAAGATTTGCTCATTAAGCCTATGTCATAGCACTTCACAGTTTTTATATGAGAAGACAACTCAATTGGGTTTTGCATTGGGAATCATGATAGCTTTAGAAACAGTCTCTGAATATCTCACTGGGAGGATCTTCTATGGATGGAGGAGGTTATCAGAGGATGTGTACTAGGTGGCTGCCTTATTATGTAAAAGGATTTCAAGGCCATATTACAACTCACTGCCTTCAAACATGTGCCCAAGGATTTTAAGTGGTATAAAAACTGGTCTATAATTTCTATATAATTAAAAGGCTTCTGATCAAATACCAAATAGTCCAAGACTGTTTGAAAGAGGTTTTGGACCAGAAGACTCAATTTTGAGAAAACTAAGATAAGATTCTAGATGTACATCACAGACTGTTATGACATCAAGAGTTTCCCATAATGGGTGGATTAGACTGAAGGTGAGGAATGAAGAGAGGGAATAAGAAGGTTGAAAATTGTCAGAGTGGGTGCACCTTGTCATTTGCCAATTCAGAATTATGAAGGCCTCCCTACAGCCCTGCTGAGTCTTTGCACTGCTAATTCCTTGAGTTTTATTTTTATTTTAGCCTTTCTTAGGTAGCTAATCAAAAACAAAACAAAATAAAATGCTCTCCAACATGCTAAACAACTGTTTCTGACATCGGAAAGCATCAGAAAAGACCCTAAACAGTTGTCTAATCCCAGAGGAAGATCTTGTTTAAGTGGAGAAGTGCTTATAGTAGAAACCTTGGAAATTTCAGGAAGTGGAGTTTTATTGTCAGAACTTTCGATAAAAGCACAGCCAAGATCCTGGGAGCATTAAATAAAAATTACCAACAAGCTGTCTTCAGTGCACTCCACTGAAAGGAAGGGCAAACGTGAGCAAGTAGTGTTTGCACATCAGTCAAAACTCTGACAGCTACTCTGTGAAGTCTGACGGGCTGCCATGTGCTCAACTACCTAAGATACTCTTAACTGAACCATAAAAAGACAAATAAATTAGTAATTGTATCCCTCCTGTCATTGTCCTTTTCTGTGAGCTTCTCAAGCTGTTGGTTAACATTGTCTGGAATGATTTATCAATAACTTCTTCACTTTTTTATATAAGACAGAGACACTTGATTTTTTTTTTTCCAATTTCTTTTTTGAATTGATTTAAGAAAATGATACAGATACTCCCAGTTTCTGGACCTCTCCTTTGGCTTCCTGCTCCGCCTCCTCCCATTAGGAAATCAAACCGGTAAGATTAACATAATCTTTCTTGGAATTGACTGATCTTTTTAAATAGATCCCATGATAGACATGTGTAAAAATCAATAACAGACTCCTCATTTGTCAAAGCTAATGACTAAACTCATTTTGAAGTTCAATAGTGGTTACTGAAGAGTGGCCACACATTATATATCTAATCCTGTAGGCCCCCCCACTCATTCTGCCGAATGGAAAAAAAAGAAGCTTTGTTACTTGAGGCACAATATAAAAAGCTCGTGTTTCCATTTTATTTGAATATGTTCATTTTTCCGCCAAAGCATGACTATCTCTTGATTGTTCAAGCTAATATGTTAGAGAAAGAAAATGAAGAATCAATCTTAACCATTTGTAATGCCTCCTCCATTTTAAAACCAATTTGATAGTAAGTTCCTTCAATTATAATCTTAACTCCTTGAGGTTATGGGCCATGTCTTACATATTTTTAATATCCTCAGAGAGACGAACATAGCAATTGGGTCACAGGTTAGCACAAAATAAAGATTTGGTTGAATTAAACAGAATGAAATTATCCAATATCTTGGTCCATGGCATAGCAGTTATCTCAGACCAGACAGTCATAACTACTATGAGAGCAAAAGCGGCAGATTTCTAGCAGACCCTTCTTTTGATAGATGCCCTGCATCAGGGTCGTTTGACAGTGTTTGCTTCTGAGGTGTTGTTACCTCCCACAAAACTTTCCCTAAATTTGCAGAAGGGTGAAAACTGAAAAGTTTTAATATAATTCCCTCCTCCTTTTTAAACATCATCTGATTACAGGTGTATGCCAGCAACAAAACATCCTAAAATCCAGAAGAGAGATGTGGATGAAACACATGTAGCCCCTAATGAACCAAGATTAGATTTTCTAGTTATTAACAAAGGCAACATCTTATATCTGCATAATGCTTTCCATAGATTCTTTACATATACCATTTCATTTCCCAACCCCACCTCAGGATACTTAATAAACATTTCTTTCATTTCCCTAGAAATTCCAAATTGTGGTTTACTGTTCTGTATTCCTTATTTCATCAGTGAGTTGCCTTTTCCTGGGCTCCAAGCTGTATATTGCATTGCATGCCCATTGGACACAGCCATCTCATGGAATCAATAGGTCAGATACAATTTGAAACTCCCCAGGTAATGGATTTTAAAAACTGCTTGAGGGTGGGGGAGAGAGACAGGAGGAAAAGGAATCCACAGAAACAATAACTGAAGTGGAGTGATACATTCATGATGGGAGCTGGAGAACTCCTGTTCTTTATAATAGCCTCTCAGGGGAGAAGCAGCCCTTTTCCAGAAGGAGGTGTCCTGGGAATAGCAGAGCCACTGCCATTCCATTCTTTTGATGAACAGAAACCTTATCAGTGCAATTCCCCTTGAGAGTTGAAGGGAGAAGGAAGGAGTTTAAAGACTTTTGAAAAATGTGGGTTGCAAGCGGAGGAAAGCCCAGCATTTGGCTGGTTCATTTGGAATATCTCTTGCAAAGGGGAGGGTATCCTGCCAAATTTAGGGCCCTCTCAGAGCTCACAGATACTGACAGCTGATCTGAGCTCTGTGCATGAGTTTGTTCTTGCCAAGGGAGACAGGGAACAATGAAGTGAAAAGGATGTTGAATGAATTAAATACAAAGTATAAAAACAAAAATGCCTGCCTTCAACAACATAAATATCACAATGTGATATTTTTCATTTGCAGCCGTGAAATGAGGATGTCAAAGCATCAGTCATTAAACAATAAGTAGCCTAAATCATTTTGACTTTAGAGTGAGACACAGACACCTTGTAGCTTCTAATTATTTTTTGAAGCTCAAAGTATTGCATGGCTCGCTCTCATCGCCATGAGACTTGGAGATTGGAAAAATCAAGGAAGTAGGTGAAACTTATGTCTCATATCCTGGGTTTGTGGCATTTATGGGGCAAAATAGGCTTTTCCCCCCTATTCGTAGAATCCTCAAAGCCTTAATTAACTGGTGGCATAGTAGGAGCTGTCTAAAGCCATTCCATGTATGGTACCAAAAAACCAGTTTTTAATGAAAAGCATTGTCATGTTATTAATACCTCTCATTTTTATTGTGTATTTTTAATGTATACATATGTGTGTGTATATATATATATATGTGTATATATATACCACAGTGGCTTTATCAAACAAGGGTCTGTTTCCTGCTCACAGCCATGTCCATGGGGTGATGGGGGCTCTGCTCTTTGTCACCACACAGACAGCAGGGAAGGGCTGATGGAAGCTCTACTGAAACATTTACCCCCATGATCACTGCATCAGAGGAAAGAGATGGTAAGACTCATGTGCAGGCTGTCGATGTTTCACCTTAAAGTGGTATGTTCAATTTACTCATGTTTTGGTGACCAAAGCACAAATCATACCTACTTTTTTTTTTTTTTTAAAGAGGCTTATTATGGTACAATTGGTATACCTGTAAAACTTACCCATTTTAAGCACTCAATGATTTTTAGTAAGTTTACAGAGCTGCATGCCCTTTACCTCATCCCATTTTAGAACATATTTCTCATCCCCAAAAGATTCTGCACATTCATTTGCCAATTCCCTATTCCCACTCTAGGCCCAGGCAACCAACGGTCTCCTTTCAGTCTCTATAGATTTTCTTTCTCTAGGCATTAAAGATAAATAGAATAAAATATATGGCCTTTTTCATCTGGCTTTTTTTCACTTAGTATGTTTTTAAAGTGCATTCACAACACGATATGTATTAGTAACTGTTCCTTTTTATTGCCGAGTAGTATTCTACTGTACTAATATTTTACATTTTGTGTATCCTTTCACCCACAGATTGACATTTGGAATGTTTCCACTTTTTAGCTATCAAGAATAATACTGCTATCTTTGTATACAAATTATTGTGTGGAAATATTTCCCTTTTATTAATATAAAGAAGCATTTAATAATGTAACAAAATGGGGAAATTTTTATTCTCCATTAATTCCTTTTAAGGAGACTGTAGTTTTTGAGAGACATGTGAATAAGAGTCAGGGTAGAGGTCTGCTCAAACTTCCTACTTTAAATCCTGCTGCCTGGTATCGAGACTTCCCAAAAAGAAAAGAAGTCAGAGAATCTGGACACTTTCTCTGGGAAGAGTGTGAGGGACAGGTAAGGGACAGTTGAAACACCAGATAAGGGATAGTTAAGAAGACAATTGGGAGAGGAAGGCAACCATAGCTAAGATGGAAATTTTTAAATAAGTTATGCACTGTGATATGCATAGTACACAACTAACTTCATCACTCAGAAACTCTTTGGTAACACCTACATAGTTCAGTAAGATTTGTGTGTAGGTAGTTCCTTTGGAAGGAACTCCAATGGGAACTTTTATGTCAGTGGATATAGCAGACATTTTTGCTTATGTACCAAAAATCAGTAATCTCTTGTTCTCCTTTCTTAACAATATCCAGATTTCATTCTGGCATCCATCCTTGTGGAAGGATAACTCTACTCACACAGTACATTCTGTTTTCTTGCCCACAGTTGTGGCTTCAATAGTGGGCATGTAATCTTGGTGGCAGTAGTGATAAAGAATCCACCTGCTAAGGCAGAAGATACAAGAGATGTGGTTTCAATCCCTGGTTCTGGAAGATCCCCTGGAGTAGAAAATGGCAACCCATTCCAGTATTCTTGCTTGGAAAATTCCATGGACAGTGGAGCCTGGTGGGCTAGTTCCTGGGGTTGCTAAGAGTCAGACACAACTGAGCATGCGCTCCTCCTCCTCCTAACCTCATCTGGTACAGTCAGAAGGAGGTTTAGGAACTTTGCTGGAATTCTAAGAGGAAAACCCTCTCACATGGGCTTGAACAAATGATAACGCAGCTCTGGTGTGTCCTATGACCATGAGGGAGTCAGGTTTAGAGGAAGCTTATACTTGACGAGCAGAGCCCAGAAGTAACGATGTGGGGATGTTGGGTTAACAAACCTTCACTTCTCAGTTTAGTTTTCCAGAGAGGTAATTCAGGAAAACACCTTTAATATTTAAGCCTCTTATAGTTTGAGTTGGAATTCTTATTATTTGCAACATAAAGATCCCAAACTGACATATGTTTGGAGTAAAACTATACACAGAACAAGGTTGTAGTAGGCAGAAGCCATGGGACCTTGAGATTATAAATTTTCAAAACTAGCAGATAATGTAAGCTGTGGAAATTTTCTGGATCCCAGGCCAATTTATACCCTGAAATCCAAAGGGCAGGAAGGCCCCAGCTGATATATAGCTTACTTTCATTTCTTTTCCACAGTGTTTTTGAAACCAATCTGGAGTGGACAATGAAGAGCTAAAAATACTTTGACCCATTTCTGTGTTACCTGGGGAGCTGTACTCTTTGATCCCTTATAGCAGTAGGGACCTTTTTTCTTTTATTTTTGTCCATTTATTTTTATTAGTTGGAGGCTAATTACTTTACAATATTGTAGTGGTTTTTGTCATACATTGACATGAATCAGCCATGGATTTACAAGCATTCCCCATCCCGATCCCCCCTCCCACCTCCGTCTCCACCCGAATCCTCTGGGTCTTCCCAGTGCACCAGGCCCGAGCACTTGTCTCATGCATCCAGCCTGGGCTGGTGATCTGTTTCACCCTAGATAATATACACGTTTCGATGCTGTTCTCTCGAAACATCCCACCCTCGCCTTCTCCCACAGAGTCAAAAAGTCTGTTCTGTACATCTGTGTCTCTTTTTCTGTTTTGCATATAGGGTTATCATTACCATCTTTCTAAATTCCATATGTATGTGTTAGTATACTGTAATGGTCTTTATCTTTCTGGCTTACTTCACTTTGTATACTGGGCTCCATTTTCATCCATCTCATTAGAACTGATTCAAATGAATTCTTTTTAATGGCTGAGTAATATTCCATGGTGTATATATACCACAGCTTCCTTATCCATTCGTCTGCTGATGGGCATCTAGGTTGCTTCCATGTCCTGGCTATTATAAACAGTGCTGCGATGAACATTGGGGTGCACGTGTCTCTTTCAGATCTGGTTTCCTCGGTGTGTATGACCAGAAGTGGGATTGCTGGATCATAAGGCAGTTCTATTTCCAGTTTTTTAAGAAATCTCCATACTGTTCTCCATAGCAGCTGTACTAGTTTGCATTCCCACCAACAGTGTAAGAGGGTTCCCTTTTCTCCACACCCTCTCCAGCATTTATTGCTTGTAGACTTGGATAGCAGCCATCCTGACCAGCGTGAGATGGTACCTCTTTGTGGTTTTGATTTGCATTTCTCTGATAATGAGTGACGTTGAGCATCTTTTCATGTGTTTGTTAGCCATTTGTATGTCTTCTTTGGAGAAATGTCTGTTTAGTTCTTTGGCCCCTTTTAAATGGGGAAAATCAGAATGTGCCAAGGTGACAAGATTTGTTTCCCTCCCCAGCTGTCTGGCTAAATGAGTCCCCTTGTCCTGTTTATTGGAGAATCCTGTGCACCTATCTTAAGACCGCACTTAACAACTGTACTCATGTGTGTACCTTTTTATCACCCAACCAAACTGGGAATCCTAGAGGATGAAGAGTGTGCTACTGCTCTATTTTTAGCAACTAGCAAAGCATCAGAACAGTAATGACACTCAGTAAATACGCATAACTAAATGAGTTTACACACCTATATTATTCCTTCAAAACCACAGTCTTTCTTATAAGAGACAGCCTCATTTGAGAGTGGAAAGAGAAACAATGCAAAAAATTGTGATTGGTAAAGTTAATCTATTTCTACTTCAGCTAGTAACTAGAAAATCTGAATAAAATCTGGGGAAGAAAATTGTTTGAAGTCAGCAGGGAGCTTCCAGGGAGTTCATAACTTGAGGGACCAAAATTCTAGAGTTCACTGAGGTGATCCCAACAGTCTGCTTACTACTTTTCTCCTTGAGACATATGACGGTTTTTCAGCAGTACAGAAAGTTAAGAAGCCAGTAAAAAAGTAACTGCTAACAGAAGTATAAGCAAAGTTGTGATGACCTCATGGCATTAAGGAGACAAAAATTAGAATTAAAATAACCAGGATTTGAGAGACTAGCATCTTGGAGAAAGATAGGTATAGGGAAGCAAGCTTGACACTCCACACTACTTTCCCTTTTGAATAATTTGATAATTCTTAGTTGTGTAGTTCAAAAGGCAACCAAAAAACTCAATAAAACTTGTGATTGTTCTCAGTGCTTCAAAGAGAAAAATGTGAGTTCAGGACCCAGCAAATGTGAAAGGCCCTAATAAACACTCTAGAATCTCATTTGGGGTCCCTGGGGGCCTTCGCCCTAGGGAGTTGAGGTAAAATAGAGTTAGGATTGATATTAGGAGCTCTGAGACTCAGTCTGAAATCAAATCATTTTCTCACTGTGTTTAGATGTCTACTCTAGTTGCTTACCAGAAAAAAAGGGGAATCTTCTGTAGTGAGAGATAACACCCATTGTCTGTAATTTCTCAAATAAAGAGTCTGTCATTCAACAAAGATTACCTAACATACCAGTAAAGAGGACCCAAAGAAAACATTGACAACAGAAACAGACCTACAACTAACTAAGACACTAGTTGAAAATGACTGTGGTTAATTCATTCAATAATGGGTAAAATGATGAAGAATTTCACTATATAAATTTGTATATATATAATCTATAAAAATATTTCAGTGAAAATTCTGAAACTGAAAAATGTAGTCACTGAAACTACAAATTTAACATTTGGCTTTAATATCAGATTGGACAAAGAAAGAGAGATGAGTATAAATTATTCAAGCTCACACATGGAGAGTAAAAAAGAAGAAAGGTACAGAAAGCTTCAATAGAGATAGATGGAACATGTAAGAAAAGGTCTAACTTATCAATATGTGCAGTTATAGTCCCAAAAATGTACGAGACAGAAAATGGACAATCAATTTTAAAAGAGAATGGGCAAGAATTTTTCAGACCTAACAGAAGTCATTATGTGAAAGATTCAGAAGTCCATATATATATATGGACTTCACTATATATATATATATATATATATATATATATAGTGAAAGTGAAAGTCACTCAGTCATGTCCGACTCTTTGCAATGGAATTCTCCAGGATAGAATACTGGAGTGGGTAGCCTTTCCCTTCTCCAGGGGATTTTCCCAACCCAGGGATTGAACCCAGGTCTCCCGCACTGCAGGCGGATTCTTTACCAACTGAGCCACAAGAGAAGCCATATATATATATATATATATATATATATATATATATATATGGTTAAAATCAAAGATTTAACTACAGTTAGAGGGAAAAATTCACAATGCCTTCAGAGGAGCAACATTAAGACTTATAGCCGGTTTCCCAACAGGAATGATGTGATCCAGAAGACAACAGAGTACTATCTTCAAAGTACTGGAACAAATTAAAACTTCAAGTTTAGGATTTTATATCTGATGATGATAATCTTCAACAGGAAGACAAAAATAAATTTCTAGGCATACATGTACAAAGAGAGCTTATCTCCAATATATCCCAGTTGAATACCAAAGGGAATTCTTGAAGTAAAAAGAAAAACGTTCCTATATTAAAACTCCAAGATGCAGGAAGGGATGACAATAAACATATATGATTAAAATGTGATATAATGACTGTGCAAAATAATTATAATGATGTCTTGTGAGATTTGAGATGTATTTATAAATAATAGAATTGAAGTGCATGACACAAAAAAGGGATGAGAGGAGTACCCTAAAGGTTTAACATTACCTGAAAAGTGGCTAAAAATTACTAATATATAAATCAGGTGAGACAAGCAGAAAACTAAAATGATAGATTAAAAATTAATAACTATATCAAATGAACTGGACAATAAATAGTAAAGTAGATTTAATTAAAAAATATATATAGTCCATGTGAGAGGTGCATCTTAAATACAAGGATGAAAATAGGGTGTTGAAAACAAGAATATCATGAAAACAATATCCAAAAGAAAGCTGAATCAGACAAAATCCTAGGTAAGATTCAATATCAAAATTAAAGGGGAATATTTCATAATGATTAAGTTAAACCTTTTTTTTAAAAAAACAGCCAAACCTATAAGAAAAATATAACAATTCTAAATTTCTATGTACCTAATAATGTAGCTCCCAAATATTTAGGCAAGATTCACTGTAAAATAAAAACAGGAATATTTTATAATGATTATGAGTTTGATTTACAAGGAGAAGATAAATATTCTGTTTTTATGTATCTTAATAATACAATTTCAAAATATATAGGGCAAAAAAACAGAAGAAGAAATAGAAAAATCTACAATCCTATTAGAAGACTATCAGTAACTGAAAACATGCCACAACAAGTAAACAATTCATGTGAAAATAGAAAATAGCAAATGACAAAATTAACCTTACTGACGCCCATAAGGCATTCCTGAACAAATGGCAGAGTATTCATTCTTTTCAAGTGCACATGGAATTTTTTTTACCAAAATGGATCATACTCTGGGCTATGAAACAAGTCTTCAAAAAATTCTGAGATTTAAAATTATAAAGAGCATGTTCTCCAACCACAGAACAATATAATTGATTCATGGGGACTGTGACTGGAGCCTCCTCACTGTTGGTCACCACAGGAGTGGCTGAAACTATAGTTGAAACACAGAGTCTGAACTGGTGCCTAAGGAAGTGTCCAATAGGCTTGGGTTTTCCTGTGCATGAGTATTTTTAGGTGTCGGATGTTTATTCATCATCTATTAACAGTATCAGTTAATGGAAAAGGTTAGAATAGCTGGACTAATGAAGGAGAACATGAGATTCATGCATAACACACACACCTGCTCTTAGAATAGTGGGACAGCAGGAAGTTTGGAATGGCTTACCAAAGCATATGTAATTCTATAACTCAGGTTAACCCTTTATTACCCTACCTCGTCTACTTGAGTGACTGTAAATGAGACGCCAGCACCTAAGCTCTGCTGGATATAAATAGAACTGGACTGGTTCCTTTTACTCCCTCTTGCCTTTTTTAAAGGGGTTCCCTGGTAGCTCAGATGGTAAAGAATCTACCTGCAATGCAGGAGATCTGGGTTTAATCCCTGGGTAGGGAAGATTGCTTGGAGAAGGGAATGGATAATGACTTCAGTATTCTTCCCTGGAGAATTCCATGGATAGAGGACCCTGGTGGGCTACAGTCCATGAAGTCACAATTAAGCTTGCCCTTTCACCCTTGGAGGCTTAGAAGGTATTTTTTGAAAGGTGAGAAAGAAGTCTAAATGTTACTAATTCAGTGGGCTATGCAAGATTTCATTCTATTAATCAAATAATTTAGGGTTAATTTATGGGGACCTGACTCTTCCCACAAAGCCCATTTAATCTGCTTCCCAACTACCAGTTATTAATAAAAAAATGAATAATTAAAATGTAATTTGAAAGGGCTGAAATAAAGGAATGTTTAACATGATGGGAAGCAGAGAGAAGCTGGTGAGAAATTCCTTGAGGTTGTGGGAGCTGTCAGGGAAACTTTCATTTGAACTGATTCCCAGAAATTGATTAGGACTTTATAGATGGGTCTGAGCTTGTAAAGGGAAAGACGTCGGCCACAAACAAGGGCACAAGCATTTGGACATCATGAAACATTCAAGGAATGGTGAGTCAGGGACTTGTCTACTGTGGGTATAGCATACAGTGAATGATGGGAAGGAAATGAGCAGAAAGAGATGCTGAGAGTCTCACATAACTCGTTAGCATATTTGCATGTTACTCTGCCTGTAAATATAGAGTCAATAGAGGTTTCTAGGTGGGGAAGAATCATGATTGAAGCAAAATTTTCCAATAATAATTCTAGTCACAGTAAGGAGGATAAAGTGAGGAAAAATTAGAATCATGATTTATAGGCAAATTTCAGAAAAGCGATAAGAATTTAAATCTTAGCAGTAACAGTGGAAATGAGCAGAATGAAGGCTATTTGGGATCATTTTGAAGGCAGGATTAAAGAACTTGGTAACTAAACAGACTGAGTGAGTGAAGAAAGTCAAGAAAATTGTAGCATGGCCTCCAGAGTGGATGGAGATACTATTTGTCCACATAGAGAATCCAAGAAAAGGGTGAACTTGCAAAGGAGGTACAAGAAAGGAGTCTTGTGTCACAAAAGCTACACGGATTACAACAGAAGTGTTTTTTAGAAAGTGATGGAATAATCTCTCCTAGGTAATTTATCTCCCAAGCTTAAGCATCATTATAATGACTTTAATATGAAGTTTATATTGGGATATATATAGAGATTTTAGAAGATCAGAATGGTAGAATTGAAAAGACAGACTGTAAATCAGAACTCATAGTCTTCATCAGTCACTTGGTTAACCTTGGAAAAATAACGTGATCTCCACAAGCAGCTATTTTGTAATTTATGGAAAGAGTAACAATGCTATCTCTTTCCTCTTCCACTGTGTGTGAGGATTAAGTGAGATGGTGAACTTTTAGTGAAAACTACAAGTTGTAGAAAAGAGTCAGACACATCTGAGTATGTACTGAGAGAGAGAGAAGGTGTAGAACAAGTGATTTAGATAATATTTTGTCATTTGTTAGTTTGATAATTAAAAATAAAGACTTGAAACACATAGAACTCTGCTCCACATTATGTGGCAGACCAGATGGGAGGAGAGTTTGGGCGAGAATGGATACATGTATAAGTGTGGCTGAATCCCTTCGCTCTTCACCTGAATATTTCACAATATTTGTAAATATGCTATACCCCAATGCTTTGCCAACAAAGGTTTATATAGTCAAAATGATGGATT
Source organism: Odocoileus virginianus (assembly GCF_023699985.2). Lineage (NCBI taxonomy): Eukaryota > Metazoa > Chordata > Mammalia > Artiodactyla > Cervidae > Odocoileus > Odocoileus virginianus. Next base: position 21,614,361 of record NC_069679.1, read on the forward strand.
TTCCTGTAATCATGTACACATATGAGAGTTGGACCATCAAGAAAGCTGAGCACCAAAAACTGATGCTTTTGAACTGTGGTGCTGGAGAAGAATCCCAAGGGTCCTTTGGACAGCATGGAGATCAAACCAGTCAATCCGAAAGGAAAACAACTCTGAATATTCATTGGAAGGACTGATGTTGAAGTTGCCCACCTGATGTGAAGAGCTGACTCATTGGAAAAGACCCTGATGCTGGGAAAGATTGAGGGCAAGAGGAGAAAGGGGTGACAGAGGACAAGATGGTTGGATGGCATCATCGACTCAATGGACATGAGTTTGAGCAAACTCGGGGAGATGGTGAAGCACAGGGAACATGGTGTGCTATAGCCCACAGCGTCACAGAGTCAGACACCACTTAGCAACTGAACAACAACAATACCCCAATACAAAACAAAAAGCTTTAAAAATGAAAAAAAAAAAAAAAAGACTTGATTGAAAATTTCTCAAAATATTTGCAGGGAAAGGGATTTAAATTCTATCGAAGCTTTAGTCACAGTGGGGATTTTCTCTCTGTAATTTCTAAATACAGCAAATCTTTCCTTTGCTCAAATATTAAATCTATGAGGCTACAAAAGTAACATTACACATGGTATACATTATAAAAACAAACCCTGAAACATTTGTCTGGGGCAAAATAAAAGAAACTGAAAAATTGAAGATGTCAAGCATTTTTACTTAATGCGAGATATCCCCATTATTTCTTTTCCTTTTAATAAAGTTCACACTTAGTTGCTCTCTTGAAAACCAATTCCTCCTAAAGCTTCTCCCTTCATCTTTAATATGACTCTTCTCTAAAGCTCTCATTTCTATCCAGGCAGCATTATTACATATCTTACAAAATCGAACATTAGAGATTAATTACATATGAAGTATATCTGATGGCTCTGGGGTTTCTCTGGGTACCAGTGAAGGCTACTCACTGGTGTCATAAAAGCTGTGTAAATTTAATTAAAATGTAGCTATTTCATTGGGTTTACTATGCAAGTAGGGCCTCTGGTCTATAAAGAAAAAAAAAAAAGTTAAAGGAACAAAATACTCTGTGGTGAGGGATAGACAGCTAAGAGCAGCTGAGCGCAGGATGGAGAAGACTGACAAAGAGGGAGAAGGTTCCCTGCGGAATAGTCACTCCTTCCAAAGTCACGAAGCCTCTTTCCAAGCACTTCAAGTCAGAGAAAATCGCAAGTGCATTTTTCAGCCCTTCTTGGTTGTTTATTCAGAAAGCCCCAGGGAAGCCTAAGCAGATACTTGTCTATTCCGTAGGGATTCATTTGGCATTTCGTTCTCCCGAATAGCTAAATGATCCTTTCTACCCTTACTTCTCAATCTCATGGACTGTAGCCCGCCAGGCTCCTCTGTGCATGGGATTCTCCAGGCAAGAATACTGGAGTCGGTGGCCATTCCCTTCTCCAAGGGATCTCCACCATCCATGGATTGAACCCTGTCCTCCTATATTGCAGGTAGATTCTTTACCGTCTGAGCCATCAGAGGAGCACTTTTCCCTGGCACTTCTCTAATACTGAGTAAACTTGAAGAGCTGACAGTGTCAAATTCAACATTGAGAGTCTAACCAGGAGACCCAGCCACAGCTTCTAAGCTTCACTGTATACAGCTGTGAGGAGTGGGTCAGGGGTTTTGAGTCTGGAGGAATAACTTTCTCTGAACACCCCAGCAAATTAGACTGTATCTATTTTGCATATGCAAAATACTTTGCCCGACAGAAGTCCATATAGTCAAATCTATGGTTCTTCCAGTAGTCATGTATGGATCTGAGAGTTGGACATAAAATTTGAGCATTGAAGAATTGATGCTTTTGTATTGTGTTGGAGAAAACTTTTGCGAGTCCTTTGGACTGCAAGAAGATCAAACCAGTCAATCCTAGCTATTTCATTGAGTTTACTACACAAGTAGGTCCTCTTGGTCTTTTGTTTAAAAAAAGTTAAAGGAATAAAATACTCTGTGGCAAGGGGTAGGGAGCTAAGAGTAGCTGAAAAGAGGAAAAGGCTGACAAAGAGGGAAAAAGCTCCCCTGTGGAATAGTCTCTCCTTCCAATTTTGCCAAGCCTCTTTCCAACCACTTCAAGTCATAGAAAATTCTAAGTGAAATTCCTGAATATTCATTGGAAGGACTGATGCTGAAGCTGAAGCTCCAATACTTTGGCCAGCTGATGCAAAGAGCCAACTCAATTGAAAAGACCCTGATGCTGGGAAAGATCAAAGGCAGGAGAAGAGGACAACAGAGGATGAGATAGTTGGATGGCATCATGGACTCAAAGTACATGAGTTTGAGCAAGCTCTGGGAGATGGTGAAGGACAGGGAAGCCTGGAATGTTGCAGTCCATGAGGTCTCAGAGTCAGACATGACTGAGCGACTGAACGACTATTTTGCATTTAAGTACTTAGTGGCCACATGTGTTCTAAAAGTGGGAAGCAAACATTCTGTAAAATACCTCTGTAGAAGTAGCACAGGACCTGTGCTAATCCATTTGGAGGAAGTCTGTAATAACAGTAACAATGGCGAACATTTATTTCACGTTGCTATGTGCTAAATACGTGAATAGTATGTCCAGCCCTCACACTGTACCACCACACTGCAGCACAGTGTGTGTAAGTTTTTAAATGAGATGGAAATGATTTGAATGCTGGCTCAGCTCCTTTCTCACTCTCTGAATCTGCTTCTTTCTAAACTAATATTTGGCTGGCAAGTTCTAAGTAATGCTTAAAGACTGAGCACACGCACACACACAACATATATTCTCACACACACAGACCCCTCTGTAACACATTATCTGGCACAAAGTAGCAATGGGAGTTCCACAATATTAGCTTCCATCTTAGTCTTCAGGAAGACTATTTGGGTCTTAATATTATTTTGAAAAAAATTCTCTAAGGATGGGAATTTTGGGATTGGGGGATTTCTCCACTAGTAGTAGTTCCTACCAGTGTTTAATCAATTTTATATTATAGTTTTTTGTTCTATCCAATATAAAAATATGCATCACGTGAAAGAAATCATTGTATTATGTTAAGTAAGTCAGCATTTCTCTCATTTGGAATGCTACCAGGGTACCCTGAATTAGAACACCTCTTAATAAGGAATGGGTATACTTTGGACACCTGATGCGAAGAGCTGACTCATTTGAAAAGACCCTGATGCTGGGAAAGATTGAGGGCAGAAGGAGAAGGGGACGACAGAAGATGAGATGGTTGGATGGCATCACTGACTCAATGGACATGGGTTTAGGTGGATTCCGGGAGTTGGTGATGGACAGGGAGGCCTAGCATGCTGCGGTTCATGGGGTCACAAAGAGTCGGACACCACTGAGCGACTGAACTGAACTGAAAAGAAGTGTATTTCAACATTAACTCGATGTAGGGGTTCCAGGTCAGGCTGTGATGTAGAAAGATCCTGAACCTACCTCCCCCTATAGACACCTAAATCCAGAGCTACATGTGGAAAATGTTCCTCTGAAAAAAAAAATTTTTAAAAACAGTTAAGAATCTCCCACCCAGAGCTTCTCTCTGAGGAGTGAAGGATTTGAAACCCACACTGGGCACCCCAACTTTTAAGACCTGAACCTGAGAGATGAGATCCCCAAACATCTAACCTTGAAAACCAACGGAGCTCATAGTCACCAGACCCAAGGCTATAGGAAACTGCAGAAATGGCTATTAAAGGGGCCGTGTGCTCAGGCTCTCTCCTCCAGAGCCCAGCACAGGAGCAGCCTATTGAGAGGTACCCAGACTTGTGTCAGAGGCTTATTTGCTTATCACAAAGCATTGGCCTGGTGGGCAGGCATCTAATCTAGCACACACCTAGGGGCCTACTGGGGTACCCTCTGGGAACGGAGGCTGTGAGGGACCAGTTTTGTCCTCTTTGCTCACCAGTACCACCAGAAAGGAGCTTGGCCCTCCTCTGGTGCCCCAACTTTTGTGTTTTCCACTGATGATACCTCTGGACCACCTGGTTCTGATGGCCAGTGGAGCCTACGCTCGTGGGTCCCACAGAAGAATAACCAACAGAGAAAGATTCTTAAGTGATGACTACCCCCCAGGACACCCCAAGAAGAAACAGACTCAGGACCCTAGTCTCTCTGTAAAAGGACTTATAATAGCTTATCTCCATAGTGTCAGGCTTCTGATTAAACACAGGTGGGACTTCCCTGGTGGCTCAGATGGTAAAGAATCTGCCTGCAATACAGAAGACCTGGGTTCAATTTCTGGGTTGGTAAGATCCCCTGGAGAAGGAAATAGCAACTCACTCAAATATTCTTGCCTGGAGAAGTCCATGGTCAGAGGAGCCTTGCAGGCTGCAGTCTATGGAGTCACAAAGAGTTCGACATGTCTGAGCGATTTCCACTTTACTTTGGCTGACTTAATCCTTTGCAGAAATCTCCAAGTGCAGGTGATTTGTTTTGTTTTATTTTTTTGCATCTCCCTCTGCTGGGATCCAGAGAACGTATGTCTGATATCTCTGGAGGGGGTTTTACATGCCTTTAGGTAAGCTTGCCTTCCTGTGTCCCGTGGGGCTGTAACAGTTAGACAGCGAGTCTCAGCCAGCTATCAGTCGTGGGGCCCTGCACAGACAGCACACTGAAACACATCCTCAGTATTTTTGCAAAAGAGGCCTTTTGCTTGTCCAAGAGCTTTGGCTTGAGAGGAAGGCTTCTGGTTTGGCGCACAGCTTGGGGCCTGCACAGGTGCACGCTGGGGCCAGGCAAGCCCAGCTCTGCATGCTGTCTCAGCTCCCCGCAGTTCTTTGCCCCTCCCTGAAAGAACTCAACACACATATACCAATACACACAAATGTCTAATCATCGTGTTCTACATCTGGAACTAATATAATATTATAGGTCAATTAGACGTCAATAAAAAAATAAATGGGTTTCCCAGGTCATGCTAGTGGTAAAGAGCCCATCTGCCAATTCAGGAGACATAAGAGACTCAGGTTCGATCCCTGGGTTGGGAAGATCCCCTGGAAAAGGGAATGGCAACCCACCCCAGTATTCTTGCTTGGAGAATTCCACAGAGAGAGAAGCCTGGTGGGCTACAGTCCATAGGGTCACAGAGTCGGACACAACTGAAGCAACTTAGCATACAAGCATGCACACACAAAAAATAAATAAAATTTTAAAAAATTTAATTAGGTCTTACTATGAAATTCTTTTTCTGATCATAGTTACTTTTGTCCAGGATATTTTTTTCTCTTGTTCTTATAGCTATCATCCCTAATCCTGGTTAAGTCTGTGTAGTCCCCTCTGGTCTTTTTTCATACATGTAATACACAGCAGTCATGAGGAACTCTGGTCTGTGTGAGGTCAGGAACTGTCCCAACTCTGAGGACTCTGGAGTAAGTACTGAGGGGTGTGGGTGTGGGCAAGACTGGAGAGAAGAACTGAGGTAGCATCTTTCTGCTCACACTACAGATGTTGATGTAGTTGTGGAAAGTGATAAAGTCCTTCTGAATTATCCTCTGCAATTCTTAATCCTCCATTCTTGGATATTTCATTTCTCAAAATTTTACTAGTCTCATTTACTCTATTGGGACCATTTCTAAGTTATCTATACCTTAAATATTGGGGAAGTTATTATTTTTAGCACATCTAAGTCAACAGTGACTCTCAGAAGCTTTGATTTATTTTTAAGATGACATATTTAGGACACAGAAAAGATTATAGTTATAACTTTTTCTAAATGAATTTGAAAACTCCAAACTGAGACTCTCTCAGTGCAATTTAGTGTTTGTAAGTAAGTAAGTAAGTGTTAGTCACTCAGTCGTGCCCAACTCTTTGCGACCCCAAGGACTGCAGCCCACCAGGCTCCTGTGTCCATGAGATTTTCCAGGCAAGGATACTGGAATGGGTTGCCATTCCCTTCTTCAGGGGATCTTCCCGACCCAGGGATCAAACCTGGGTCTCCTGCACGGCAGGCAGATACTTTACCAACTGAACTACAAGAGGATACAAGAGAGAAGATCTTACCTTCTTCCCCCTAAAAAACTCACATATAGAAAAAATTAATTGAAAACACACAAAGTAAAGTGTCAGAGGAAAATGGTTTCCACAAGCTTTGTGTAACTACAATTTTCCACTAGGCACTATCCCTTTAATTTAGTTAAGAATTCAAGAACACATCATCTAAATTTTAAAAATTATATTATTTTATCTAAAATAAAAAGCAGTAAGCATCCAGCCACAGTAAGATTACATTTTGTAGTATTTCTCTGACCAAATACATATATAAATGATAGAAAAAATATAAACACAGAAAAAATATAAACACACCAAAATACACAGCCAGATTAAAAAGGAAAATAACTTTGCAAAGTAAAAGCTTAAAAAATGCAAATCAATGAGAGTCTGAACTCCCAGTCTTGCTCTGCTCCAAGGTAAGAAGCAGGTGATGATAAGCATTCTAACATTCTGCATTGTAAACAAGACTGCTTAGAGACAAGGTTTTCTGGATAAAATAGGACTGAAAAAATGTTGCTGGACATTTGCTAGAGCTATGGCTTATTAACTTATATGCAGAGTACATCATGAGAAATGCTGGGATGGAAGAAGCACAAGCTGGAATCAAGATTGCCGGGAGAAATATCAATAACCTCAGATATGCAGATGACACCACCTTTATGGCAGAAAGTGAAGAGGAACTAAAAAGCCTCTTGATGAAAGTGAAAGAGGAGAGTGAAAAAGTTGGCTTAAAGCTCAACATTCAGAAAACTAAGATCATGGCATCTGTTCCCATCACCTCATGGGAAATAGATGGGGAGACAGTGGAAACAGTGTCAGACTTTACTTTTGGGGGCTCCAAAATCACTGCAGATGGTGACTGCAGCCATGAAATTAAAAGAAGCTTACTCCTTGGAAGGAAAGTTATGACCAACCTGACAGCATATTAAAAAGTAGAGACATTACTTTGCCAACAAAGGTCCATCTAGTCAAGGCTATGGTTTTTCCAGTGGTCATGTATGGATGTGAGAGTTGGACTGTGAAGAAAGCTTAGCGCCGAAAAATTGATGCTTTTGAACTGTGGTGTTGAAGACTCTTGAGAGTCCCTTGAATGGCAAGCAGATCCAACCAGTCCATCCTAAAGGAGATCAGTCCTGGGTGTTCATTGGAAGGACTGATGCTGAAGCTGAAACTCCAGTACTTTGGCCACCTCATGAGAAGAGTTGACTCATTGGAAAAGACCCTGATGCTGGGAGGGATTGGGGGCAGGAGGAGAAGGGGATGACAGAGGATGAGATGGCTGGATGGCATCACCAACTCAATGGACATGAGTTTGAGTAAACTCCGGGAGTTGGTGATGGACAGGGAGGCCTGATGTGCTGTGATTCATGGGGTCACAAAGAGTCGGACGTGACTGAGTGACTGAACTGAACTGAACTGAAGGCTTATAAACAAGGCAGGTTGGGAATGAGAAGGTAGATACATTCTTTCAACAAGGCAGTGGTCAGAGAAGCCTAGATAGCAGCCTCCTGACTGAAACTATATTATCCTCCGTGAGCGACATAGAAGCCCCCTGAGGTCATCACAAACTCTTAGACGCATATGGGCTGAGGATGGAAGGCTGGATAAATGCTATGCTAAAACATTTGCGACATAGATAAAGGGACAGAACAACATACAAGTGAAATTTCTCTCACAAACCAAATCCCAAAACAGGAAAAGACCTAATCCTGCAATAGATGCCATTGGTACTTTGCCTCTATCTCCTTCCTCTCACTGCTTGAGTGTCCATTGGTATGACTTTTCAACACTTGCATTTTTTTTTCCTTTTCCCTGCCAGCTTGCAGGATCTTAGTTCCCTGACGAGGGATCAAACAGACACCCTCAGCAGTGAAAGCATGGAGTCCTAACCACTGGACCACTAGCGAACCCCTTGCATTTTATTATTTTAGTTTCCCTGTTGTATCTGAAGCCTGCTTTGCCCATTGGTCTGATAAACTAAAAGTGGTGTAAAGCCAATGCCTTCTAGGCATATCTTTACACTGACTAAAGGAAATTTGTGCATAAATGTCCTCCCAATGTGAGTAAGAGAACTCTGAGAGGTCTACTGTACACTCAATCCCAAAGTTCCCTTATAGAAGTGACCTCTAGTTACACACAGGGTTACGGACTTGGTGATGCCTCGTTTTATTGCCTGTTTCCTTCCCTGTCTCCCTTCTCCATTATTCTCTTGTCTACTGGTGTGACTTCACTTTCCAAATAAACTAGTTACATTCAGTTTTTCTTTTTTTCCCTCTCAAGTTCTTCTCTATGGAGAATACAAACTAAGGTGGATGCTGAGAAGATTAAGCTACAAATATCAGCTGAAAAAGCCTATACTGTCTCAAGAAGAAGTTAATATAATGAAACAGTCTGAAAAATCTTTAAAATAAATCTTTAGTGCCCACATATAAGTGAAGTATAATTTCTATTTTAAAAAGCAACAACATGAAACAAACAAAAAGGCAGACGTGAAGTAATCAACAAAATATGAAACAAATTCTACGAAAAATGCTGGAAAGGAGTTATGCAGCCTTCATCATCAAACACTAAATGATGTAGTAACTTGGCACTGGGAAAAATTAGTGAATTAAAAGAGAAATTCACCCATAATGCAGCAAGCAACAACAAAAAGGAAGGCAGGTGGGGGTAGAAGGTGGGAAAGTAATGGAGGACAGACTGTGAATGTGCAGTCCTCATTTCTATCATATTATAGTTTCAGAAGACGACAACAGAGGAAATGGCACAGAGGAGAGTTTTGAAGAAATGAGAATTTACCAACTGTCCTAAGATCAAAAGTGGATTCAAAGTAATAAGCAGGGTAAATATAAGTATATAATTAAAAGTAAAAAAAACTCTGGAACAGCAAAATTACATTGCAGAACATACAAAATTATTTTAGAAGCTACCAGATTGAGAGCAAGAGGAGAAGGCGGTGACAGAGGATGGGATGAATGGATGGCATCACTGACTCAACGGACATGAGTTTGAGCAAGCTCCAGGAGATGGTGAAGGACAGGGAAGCCTGGTGTGCTTCTGTTCATTGGGTTGCAAAGAGTCAGATATGACTTAGTGAACAACAACATGAAGACAGAAAGCGTTGATACCCTACAAAGGAAAGGTATTTGAACTGACAGAAAACTTTTCATCAAGCATAATAAAAACAAATATCACATGACATTGCTTGTATGTGAAATCTAAAGAAAATTATACCAATGAGCTTATTTATGAAATAGAAAAAGACTCATAGACATAGAAAAAAAAATTTATGGTCACCAAAGATGAATGAAAAGTGGGAAGGGATGAATTAGAGGAGTTTGGAAGTAAATATATATACACTATTATTTATAAAATAGATAACTCACAAGGTCCTATTGTACAGCATAGAGAACTATATTCAATACCTTTTAATAACCTATAATGGAAAAGAATTTAAAAAGAATCTGTATGCATTAATGCATATACATACATGTATAGCAAAGTAACTCATATATATAACTCATAGTTATATAGCTAGTTATATAGTTATATATATACAACTGCTGCAGCTGCGGCTAAGTTGCTTCAGTCGTGTCCGACTCCGTGCAACCCCATAGACGGCAACCCACAGGCTTCTCCATCCCTGGGATTCTCCAGGCAAGAACACTGGAGTGGGTTGCCATTTCCTCTCCAATGCATGAAAGTGAAAAGTGAAAGTGAAGTTGCTCAGTTGTGTCTGACTCTTCGTGACCCTGTGGACTGCAGCCCACCAGGTTTCTCTGTCCATGGGATTTTCCAGGCAAGAGTACTGGAGTGGGCTGCCATTGCCTTCTCTGAACTCATGTTAGTTTTATATAAAACATTGTAAATCAACTATATAAAAAGTAAAATGTAATAGAGATCAGATGATAATGAAAGGATATCAAAATTCTGAGGGTACTAATTATTTAATATTATAGAGGGAAAATATTGCATGCAAAGGCCATGAGTGCATAGCACTAGCAAGATATGATACAGAGGCATAGGCTTATAGAAAAAAATTGCAAGCTTAGTAACATCAATAAACGTGTTCTCCTCAAAGCCCATTATTCCATAGGGAGACTTGAGTCAGACACTTCTTGAAGCACCATGGAGAGCGTTCCAGCACAGGAGTACTGACTCTGCATTCTCTTAGATCATTTCTTAAGAAGTTGAAGTAGGGGGCAGGGTGGCAGAGAATCCCTAGTCAACATCATACAAATGGGCACTTCCTGGCTCAGATGTGGCTTTGTCAGATGTTTCTCTCCTCTCTCTCTCTCTTTCTCTCTCTATATATATACAACATATATTTATATATATACACATACACATATATACATACATACATGTACATTCATGCTAAGTTGCTTCAGTCGTGTCTGACTCTTTGTGACTCTACAGATTGTAGCCTGTTAGGCTTCTCTGTCCATGGGATTCTCCAGGCAAGAATACTGGACTGGGTTGCCATGCCCTCTCCTCCAGGGGATCTTCCCAACCCAGGGATTGAATCTGTGTCTCCTGCATCTCCTGCATTTCAGGCTGACTCTTTACCGCTGAGCCACCGGGGAAGCCCACATACATATGTACATACACACACACATATATTTCAGCCACACAAAGACCAAAATATTTACCGTTCACAGATTCCCCACTACCACCTGACAAGTCAAATACTCTGAAACTACTGTTCTACTGATTTTCACCTAAACAGATGGATAGTTTTGCTATTTTAATGTATTGATCAGCTGGCAAGAATTCTCAAAGGTGAAAATGGAAATATGAACCCAGAGAGGCAGGCAGAGAACAGAAGCCAACTTTTACTCTGGGTCTTACTAAATCTGGGTCATCTTGAGCTTTAGTTTTCAGGCCTTCAAAGGACCGGAAGGATGGTAACCAAAGCTTGTTTCAGATGAGTATATTGATCTAAGACCATGCAAGGTATATGCTCAATGTAAGGGATAATGGGAAATAAACTGCCTTCTTTTACTATCAAGTGAATACAAGTTATTAGAAAGTTGGAAAAGGATAGTTAAGTGCCAAGCCCTTCAGGTATGCTGATTCTACACTCAAACTGTTTTTAAATACCTTTCATATAATAGTGAAAGCAACATGTTCTTATTTTATATAATACAGCTAGCCCTTGCATCATAAACAATCATGCTAATCCTCTCCTTAAAATAAAAAGAGGTCCTGTTGGTCCTTTAATGGACCGGAACCTGGTGGTCCGGAGTCAACGATAAGAAAGTAAGAGAGAGAAAGAGGCTGATATCCCCTGGTTTACACAGAAAGCCAATAGAGTCCTGTTCTTAGGGCTCACGCTGCTGCAGGTAGGCACCAGGCGCCTACGTGGGTGAAGGCACAGTGCGCCTTCTCGAGAGGGTCTTAGAAGCCCGGGCAAGAAAGTGAGCTCAGTGGGCCTCCGCGCTCCAAGGAATTAGCCAGAAATAGAGAGAGAAAGAAAGATGAAAGAAAGAAGGAAGAAAGAGAGAAAGAGAGAGAGAAAGAGAAAGAAAGAAAGACATGGGGACAAAAGCTCTGATGGAGCAAAAGTGTTTTAATCAACAGGGCGTGGGCATATATACTGTAGTTATTCTCAGCAAAGATGGGGATTAAAATTCCAGACTTACAAAACACAAGATGATTCCTAAAGAGAGAGTTGCAAACAATCACCTTTTACCATATGGCTCATAAAAAGGAAGAGGGTACTTATCACCATAATGAGAAATGCCTGGATTCCTCAGCCCCGGGAAAGGCTTGCCTCTCCTCTTAATTCTTGAATATTCAGGAATTAATAAGGGCCAGAGGGTTCCTGACAGATCCAAGACAGCACACAGGAAGCCTCTTGTTAAATGCTTCCTGACAAGGTCCAAAGTCCAAATTTGCTAGATTCATGCTGGAGAGTGTTTTTGCTTTCCTAATCAGTAACAATTCTACCTTGGTATTGTTTAACTTAAAATTAAATGATAACTCTAACCATAAAAACATGTTTCATAAAAAATATTAGGGAAATGAATGGTTTCCCTCCAAAAACAACCTAAAACTATGTAAGTGATTCCTACACATCAGGAAAATGGGGGGGGGGGGGGGGGTGGGGCGGAATCCACATCAAAGTGCATAGGAGAGGCAAAGATAAAATCTTGCTATAATTCTACCCCCAGTGCCGTGACCACTATAAGAAGGAATTCAAATCACAGAGCTTCTCCCTGAGGAGTGAAAGGGTTGAGCCCCACTTTGGGCACTTCATATTTTAAGAACTGCACTTGAGAGATGAACCCCTAAAACATCTAGCTTGGAAAGCCAATGGACTTGAATCTACAAGATTTACAAGGTCATGGTGAATTGAGAAGGCATTCTTAAAGGGCTCACAACATGGATTCATCTATCCCAGGGCCCACTGTTGACTGTTTAAAAAGCATCAAGACTGTATGTGAATGAAGGGTATTTGCTTGTCTTAAAGCACCATCCTGAGAGCCAGGCATCTAATTGAACAAACCTCTAGACTGCATCTAATTTAACAAAACAAACCGTGGTCCTCTCTAGGGATGAAGGCTGGTAGGTGCCATCTTTGTACTCTCCCTCAGACGTACCGCAACTCTCTGGTACCTCCAAGAAAGGAGCTTGGATCTCATCTGGCACCCTGATATTTGTAGCTGCTACCACGGATACATCTAAGTCATCTATATGTTGCCCACAAAAGGTTCACTTCAAATGGAAAAACACAGGGACTGAAAGTAAAAGGATGGGAAATGATAATCCATGCAAACGGACACCAAAGAAAGCTGAAGTAGCTATACTGATATCAAACAAAAGAGATTTTGAAACAAAGAGAGTTATAAGAGACAAAGAAGTTACAACATTATGCTAAAGGAAGCAAACAAGAAGACATTAAGATCTTAAAATATTTATGTATCCAACAAAAGAGCACCTAACTATATACAGCAAATACAGACCTAAAGGGAGAAATAGACAGCAGTACAATTATAGTAGGATAATACTCCCATTTTGATCAATAAATAGCTCAATCACATAGATATTAGTTGAGAAAAGTGAAGTCGCTCAGCTGTGTCCAACTCTTTGGGACCGGATGGACTGTAGCCTACCTCAGTCCATGGAATTTTCCAGGCAGGAATACTGGAGTGGGTTGCCATTTCCTTCTCCAAGGGATATTCCTGACCCAGGGATCGAATCCAGGTCTCCCGCATTGCAGGCAGATGCTTTACCGTCTGAGCCACCAGGGAAGCCACTAGTTGAGAAAACATTGGCCTCAAACAACATACCTCAGACTAGAAGAACTTAACAGATATATAAAGAACATTTCATCCCAAAACAACAGCATACACATTCTTCTCAGGCAATCATGGAGCATTGTCTAAGATAGATTATATATTAGGTCACACAAAAGTCTTAATACATTAAAGATGATTCCAATCATATCAAGTATCTTTTCCAACCGCAATAGTATGAAACTAAATATCAATTACAAGAAGAAAACTGGAATTTTCACCAATTTGTAGAGCTCAAAAAACATACTATTGAACAATCAACAGGTCAAAGAAGAAATCAAAAGAGAAATTTAAAAATTTGGAAACATGGAAATAGAATTTACCAAAACATGTGGGATGCAGTTAAAGTAATCATAAGACAAACATAATAATGAATGCCTATTTAATACCTCCAGAAATAAGACAAATCTCAAATAAAAAACCTAAACTGACATCTCAAAGAACTAGTGAAAAAAAAAAAAAAAGAAAAACCAAAGTTAATGGAAGGAAATAACAAAGATCAGAGCAGAAATAAATATAATAAAGATTAAAAAGACAAAAGGTCAAAGACTAAGAGGTGGTCCTTTGAAAAGGTAAGTAAAGTTGACAAATCTTTAGTTAGATTCACCAAGAAAAAAGTGAAGAATCATATAAATTTAAAATTTAAAAATGAACATTACACCTGAAACCACAGAATACAAAGAATGTAAGAGGCTACTATGAACAATTATATACTAACAAAATGGACAACTTTGAATTAATAGACAAATTACTAGAAAAATACAATATACCCAGACCAAATGATGAATAGAAAACCTAAACACATTACTTGTAAGGAGATTGAATTGGTAATCAGAAACCTCCCAATAACAACAAAAAGTCAAGGACATGATTCACTGGTAAATTCTACCAAATATTTAAAGAGGAATCAACACCATTCTCAAACTCTTCCAAAATATAAAAGAAGGAACAGTTCAAAATCATTTCACTAGGCCAGCATTTTCTTGATACCAAAACCAGACAAGGATCACACACACACACACACACACACACACACACACACACACACACGATTACAGGTCAATATCTCCAATGGAAATAGAGACAAAAATCCTCAAAATATTACTAAACTGAATATGATAAAGTATTAGAAAATCATACAATATGATCAAGTGGGATTCATTTCAGGGATTCAAGGAAAGCTCAATATTTGCAAATCAATTTTATATACCCCATTAACAAAATGAAGGGTAGAAATCATACAATCTCAATAGGCACAGAAAAAGTATTGACAAAATTTGATATTCACCTAAAAAATTCACCTAAAAAAATTCACAAAAAAAATTCTTAACAAAGTGGGTACAGAGGGAATGTAACTCAACATAGTAAAAGCCATATATCACATGGCCACAGCTAACATCATACCCAATGATGTAAAACTGGAAGCTTTTCCCCTAAGATCAGAAACAAGATGAGGATGCCCTCTCTTGCCACTTCTATTCAACATAGTATTATAAGTCCTAGGAGGAGTAACAGGGAAGAAAAAGAAATAAAAGCCATCCAAACTGGAAAGGGAGAAGTGAAACAATCAATATTTACAAATGATATGATGTTATATATTCAAAACCCTAAAGGCTTCACTCAACATTGTAAGAACTAATCAACAAATTCCAAAAAATTACAGGATACAAAATCAATATATAAAATCTGTGGTATTTTTATATAGTAACAAACTATCAGAAAGAGAATTTTAGAAAGCAATCCCATTTACAGTTGCATCAAAAATAATAAAGTACATGGGAATAAATTTATCCAAGGAGATGAAAGACATGCACACTGAAAGCCATAAGATATTTATGAAAAAAACTGAAGAAATAAATAAATGGAAACATAGTCTGTGTTCATGGATTGGAAGAATATTCTTAAAATGTCCATACTTCCCAAAGCAAATGATTGACTCAATGCAATCCCTATCAACATTTCAATAACACTCAACAAAAATAGAATAATCCTACAGTTTTCATGGAACCATAAAAGAACCTGAATAATCAAGGCAATGTTGGGGTAGAATAACAAAGTTGGAAGCATCACAGTCCTGGATTTCAAACTCTATTGCAAAGCTATAGAAATCAAAACAGTATAATACTGACATAAAAACAGACACTTAAATCAATGGGATAGAATATAGAGCTCCAAAATAAACTTCACACATATATGATCAATTAATTCATGACAAAGGAGTTAAGAATATATAATAGGTAAAGGACTGTTTATTCAATAATATTTGTTATAAGAGTTTGTTGTTATCGATCAGCAATATTTGGAAAACAGGACAGCTACAAGAAAAAGACTGAAACTGAAACACTATCTTTCACCATACAGAAAAATTAATTTAAAATGGATTTAAAACCTAAATATAAGATCTGAAACCATAAAACTCCTCGAATAAAACATGGTAGTAAACTCTTGACATTGGTCTTGGTGATGATTTTTTTTTGATATCTGACACCAAAGGAAAGGCAACAAAAGCAAAAATAAACAAGTGGGATTACATTTAACCTAAAAGCTTCTGCACAACAAAGGAAACCATCAAAGAAAATGATAAGACAGTCTACTGAATGGCAGAAAACATTTGCAAATTATATATCTGATAAGGGGTTAATTTCAAATCTATGTAAATAACTCATACAACTCATTAGCAAAAAATAAACCATCTAATTTTAAAATGTGCAGATTTGAATAGATATTTTCAAAAGAAGACATACAGATGGCTAAGGGGTACATGAAAAGGTGCTTAGCATCACAAATCAGGGAAATGTAAATCAAAACCACAGTAAGGTATCACCTCCCATCTGTTAGAATGGCCATCATCAAAAATATAAGAAATGACAAGTGTTTGTAAGAATCTACAGAAACCCTCTGCACTGTTGGTAGTGTCGACTAAAAGAAAAGATGTAAAACTTGAGAGTTGCGAGTTAAGTTTTATTTGGGGCAAGATGAGGACTGCAGCCCCGAAGGCAGCATCTCAGATAGCTCTGAGAGATGCTCCTAAGCGGCAGTGGGGGAAGGTCAATATAAGTGCTTCTCTAGATAAGAGGAGATGCAAGGATTGAGATCATAAAATCTGTTTCTAAAAGCATCCAACTACCTAAAGATTCCCTGGAGCGCAGAGTGCCTCACTCCACCCTGAACTCCCTCAGGGATTGTTGAAGGTCAACAGCTACAGCAGCATGGGGTTCAATCTCCATAGAGGCAGATGGCAAATGCCTTTGTTGTTCAGTTGTTGGCAATGCTCTTGGTAAGTGCCAATGTGTAGCTGACAGTAGGAATGTAGATTGGTGTAGCTTTCATGAAAATTGTAGGGAGGGTCCTAAAAAAATTAAAAATGGAACCTCCATATGATTCTGAAATTCTACTTTTGGGTATATATCTGAAGAAAATGAATATTCTAACTCAAAAATATATATATATATATCCCCATATTCACTGCAGAATTATTTAAAATAGCAAAGATATGGAAGCAACCTAAGTGTCCATCAATGGATGAATGGATAAATAAATTATGGTTTATACGTACCATGGATTATTTTTCAGCCATAAGAAGTAAATGTTGCTTATTGCAACAGTATGGATGGAACTTCAGGGCATTATGCTAAATGAAATAAATCAGACAGAAAAAGACAAATACTATATGATTTCATTTTTATCTAGAATAAAAATTAAATGAACTCTTGGAGACAGAGAATCAGATAGGTGGTTGCCAGAGGCAGGGGTTTGCGGTTTCTGAAAAGTGTAAAGGGGGTTAAAAACTGCTATCTTTCAATTATAAAATAAGGCATGGGGATTTAATGCACAACATAGTGACTAGAGCTAACAATACTTTATTGTATATTTGAATGTTGCAGGAGATTAGAACTTAAAAGTTCTTATAACAAGAATAAACAAATTTTATAATTTTGTATGGATTGTTATTAGATGGATGGATGTTAACTAGACCTATTGTGGTGGCCATTTTACAATAGATAAAAATACTAAATTATTATGTTGTATATCTAAAACTAACAATATATTAATTATAGCTCAATAAAAAATACATATGAGAGAAATTAAAATACTGTTAAACAGGCCATCTTAAATAGAGAAAAGATGTTTTAAGGTCCTTGTATTGTACAGGAAATAAGTAAACTTTGACTTAATGCCTTCTAAAACATAGAAATTTGATGGTATAAATCAGTTTATTAAAATTAGAGGATTTTAAAAATGGAATGACATAATAGATTTGACCTACTCATAAAAGAGCAAGAAGGAGAAAATAAAAACAGTGAATCAAATAGAATGCACAAAATAAAAATATCAGTCATATAAAATATGTGATTACATTTACATTTAAATATTCAAAGAGCTTTATTTATTATAGTAGTATAATATTTATTATAAGAATTAGTTTAATATTTAAAGTCTAACAGAAATGAAAATATTTTTAAAAAATGATATTTATAGAGGTAAATCTAAAATATAAGGATACAAAATGCCTGAATATACAAAGTCTAACAGGACTGAAAAAATAAAAAGCTATATGATATTTACAGAAGGGCAATCTATACAAAAATGCTTTAATATATAAGTGTTAAAAACTAACAAACAGAAGAAGTCACAAATGTAGAAAAGAAACTTAAGCATACCGAGGGGGAGAAAGGGGGAGGGATAAATTCAGAGATTGGGACTGACATGTTCACGTACTAAATATGAGATAACTAACTAATAAGAATCTACTCTCTAGCACAGGGAACTCTACTCAATACTCTGTAATAACCTACAGGCGAAAAGAATTTATAAAAAAGTGGATACATCTGTATATAAAACTGATTCACTTTGCTGTACAACAGAAAAACATTAATAAATCAACTATTCTCCAATAAAGATTAATTTAAATAATGAACGTGTTAAAGATCATAGAAAACACATAATTATCCAAATAAATTCCTCATAGATATGTTGTATTAGACAAAAGAAACTTTACAGGCAGAGACAAATGATAAAAATTCACTTTATTAAAAATGTGTATGAATTCTAAGCTTTATGAAGCAAATCATATAATGTAAAAACTGACAGAACTACAGAGAGAATCTGATTAGTTCACTATCATAGTTGGATATTTTAACATATATTTCTTAGTAATATATGGATGTTGTTGTTGTATGTTAGTCGCTAAGTCGTGCCCGACTCTTTGAGACCCCATGGACTGCAGTCCACCAGGCTCCTCTGTCCATGAGATTTTCCAAGCAAGGATACTGGAGTGGGTTGCCATTTCCTTCTCCAGGGGATCTTCCCAACCCAGGGATCGATCCTGGGTCTCCTGCACTGCAGGCAGATTCTTTACCAACTGAGCTATAAGGGAAGCCCTAATTTTTGGATAAAATAGGCCAAAAAAAATCAGAAATATAGAGAATCTGAAGAAACAAGCAACCTTGATTTTTACAGACACATAAAAAATTATATAGTAAAAATAGAAAAAGAAAACTAGAAGAAAATTATACACTATACCAGTAACAGATACTCCTTCTAAGCACATGAAACATTTATGAAAACTGATTATAAACATAGCCTTAAAGAAATCTTAACAAATTTATTTGACCATAGTACAAGGAAATTAGAACTAATAAGAAAATGATAGTAATAAAACAAAACCCACACTGTACTTTTGAAAATTAATGAGTGCCTTCCTAAATAACTCATGAGTTAGATCACTGGATTTAAAAAAAATTCAGAATGGAATACTGAAAATACTTAAAATTATAATTAATGAAATACAGCTGAATTAGTACTTTTTCATAAAAGAAAAGAAGAAAGTCTCAATCAGTGAGCTAATTACTTACATTTTAAATCTTAGGAAAAGAAGTGGGGGTGGGGATTAAAAGAAGGAATAATACATAGCAATAAAAAAGAGAACAAACTACTTACTATTACTTCACAACAATCTGGATGTCTCTCATAGATACAATGGTGATTACAAGCAGCCAGGTGCAAAAGGTTATATACTGTATGATTTTATTCCATGAAGTTCAAGAGCAGACAAAATGAATGAGTAGTGATAAAAATGACAGAAATTTTCTCTGAGAAGGTTAACTAGAAAAGGTTAACTGCACAAGGGAACTGAACTCTGAAATGTTTTGTCTCTTGACCTGGATGGTGGTGTCACAGATACATTCATTTGTAAAATTCATTTGACTGCACATTTTAGAGTTGTGCACTTTACAGTATACATGCTATACCTCAACAGAAAGGCTTAAGAAAACAATGACAAGTAATTTTGGATTGAGACATACACACTACTGAGACTATGGATAAACAGATAACTAATGAGAACACGTGGCAGAGCACAGGGAACTCAGTCCACACTGGGGAATGGAAAGAAGTCCAAAGGGCGGGGTCTATGCACATGGACGGCTGATTCATTTGCTCTACAGTGGAAACTAAAACAACACTGCAAAGCAACTATACTCCAATAAAAATTAATTTTAAAATGAATCTAGAATGGAGAAAGTAAAGCCACAAGTTACGTTTTTCCAAACAGACTAATGAAATATACAAGCATTAAAGTAGATTGACCAAGAAAAATGAGAGAACAAATAAAGCAATTTTAAGATTAAAAAAAAAAGTATACAACTTAGATGATATAAGTATTTAAAAGAGAAAATGTGAACATTAAATATAACTTTTTAGCAATATACTTGAGAACACAGATGAAAGTAATTTTTAGAAAAACTAATGAGGAAATAGAAAATCTGAAGAATTACATAATTAGAGTTGTACTACAAGTTCACTTTGGTCATATGCTATTGCCAAATATTAAACATTCAACCAAAGCCAAGGCCAAATTCAAATAAAATTATCACAGAATAAATTTCTGGAATACAGTAGTAAATCTAAAGTTTATTTGAAATATTTGTTTCTGATAGCAATTACAGTGTCAAACTTTCATAATTGGCTAGAGAACAGTAATTTCTTTTTAAAGTCAGTGGCCATGTAGCCAAGCTATTGTACAGCAGTGATACCAAAATGCTTTTTATTCAACTGGCATATTTAAAAACATAACAATCTTCTTTATAGCTCACTGAATACAATAGAGGAAAAAGTTTTTCATAAAATATTTTCTAGTAGTAAATTCACATGTAGAATTTAAAAATTGGATAAATCTTTTTGTTTTTTTTAAAGAAGTTCTTATACTTTTAGCTGCTAAAATTTGTTATGAACCCATGGCTGTCATTTTTACAGGTATTTTCTTTCACATTTTTAGACTCCATTAAAACCTTAAGAATCACCTTAAATTACATCCAAGCCAAGTTTTATTAGCAAGAATAAAATTTCTCTAGCATATTATTTTCTTCATATTGTTTATTTATGTGTACATTTAATGACTCATGGATTAAATTTTGTGTTATATTGAAGTTTTCTTTTTCATAGTATTTAGCTTATAAATTTTATTTTCTATTTATAATCCATTTGTTTATGGGAATTATGACAAAATAAATAACTTTCCAAGTTTAGGATTAAAATGTAATCCAATATCCACTATTCCCCCTTATATTAATACTTAACTTTTTAGAAGCATAATTTGGCTCAAAATGATCTTATTAAATTCATATAGTGGCTTTTTTTATATGTTAATATGTGTTTATATCTTAATATATGTTAGTTTTTAACTATTTGAATGTTTATATTGATGGTGAATGCTAGGATGGGTCTAAAAGTTGTTTTAGCATTCATCATTAATATAAATATAAAATATATATAAACATATTAAGAGAAAAAATAGCTAATATACAAGGAAGAAATATATACTACTTCTAGAATGTTTATCTACATGACGATTTGTACTTTAATAGTAAATATCAACTTGTTTGTATTGAGACAGTTTTTTCTAACTAGATGCATGGAAATGGTGCATGACCACATGATCTTTGATCATGCATAAATTCTACTTTGCACATTTCTTTTCAAAGTAGTATTTGTCTTCTCAGGTTTCCAGAGGTTGAGGAAGAAGCTAAATAGTGACTTTTAACCAAATATTAAGACTGAGGTCAAATTTAGCATATATGTAAATACTAGTAAAGCAAAAATAAACAAACAAAAAAACCCTCCCAAGAAAGAAAACACTAGGCTCAGACTTTTCTAAATCTATCTAGTAATGAAGAAACAAATAATTCTAAAGTTACATACACAATTAAGGAATACAGAAAAAGAAAACTTCCACCATATTTTATGAAACTAGAACAAACTTGATGCAGAAAATAAAGAAGCATAAAAGGTAAGTATTGGAAAAGAAGAAAATGTATATTATCGACAAATAATTTGATTGTCAACAGTGACTGTCCCAAAGGAATCAACAGATAATTTGTAAAAATTAAAATTTATATATAACAAATTTCTTAGATATCAAATCAATTTCATTTGTTTACAAAATGCAAAGAATTAATTCACAAAATAGCAAGTATTTATAAAAGATAAAAAATAAACAAAAGGATAAATATTTTTAAAATGTGCAAACCCATTATGGAAAAATATAAATTTTACTGTAAGAAGTTCTAAAAATAGAGATATATTCTGAAATTGCATCACTTAATATTGGAAAAATGTTAATTTTCCCCAAATTGATCTATGGATTCAAGTTGATCCAGTTAAAATGCCAATAGGGTGTGTGTGTATGGGAGAGGAGAGAGAGAATGAGTCTGGGAAATATTTGAAAACTGGTCTAAAATTTATGAGAAAGAGTAAAGGGACAAAAATAACACACTGTTCCTGAAGATGATGACTTTTAGGGGAATTGTCTTAGCAGACATACAACCTTAAAATAATACTGTACTATTTCAGATAATGTGGTACTTTTGCAGGGGTATACCAATTAAACAGAACAAAAAATCTTGAAATAGGGTAGAGCTATGAATATATGATTTATGGCAGAGTTGGTACTGCAGATAAATATGAGATACATACATTTTTCAATAAATAACTTGAGAGACACTTGGCTATACAAAAATGAAAAGAAACTAGATTCCTATGTCATTCCATAACTAAAAATCAACTAGCTTAAATTATGAATGCAAAATTGATGAAAATTTTAGGAAACAATAAGAGAATGTTTTTCTGTCCTCAAGGTAGGGACGTATATTTTGAGCAAGATACAAGAAGTGTTCAAGGCAAGGAAAAAGTGATATTTTCAACAACATGAAAATTAAAAACTTCTAGTTCATCAAATTATACTAAAAAGTGAGTAGACTTGGAGGAAATACTTGTATTAATTGCACAAAACAGTCAAATGATTCAGATCTAGAAAGCTAGTGAATCATTAAGAAAAAAGGCAATCCAAAAAAGGCAAAAGACTTTGACAGGCACTTCCCTATAAAGGAAAGGCAAAAAAGCCAACATGCTTTAAAAAGATAAACAAATTCATAAATAACTAGAAAATAGTGTTTCTGATGTGATTGAGGAGAAATTTCTATACACTGCTGGTGGGAGTATAAATGGGTACTAGCAATTTTATAATAAAAAGCACTTTGGCATATATACTGGAATTGAAAACCACTCTCACCTCTGACTTAGAAATTCCATTCCTAGATAAATAGAATATAGATATAGGAATACAGAGAAACTTCTGTATGTGTAAGAAACATTCATATAATTCATATTCCTTTATAGTAGGAAAATAAAGTCTAGAAATTACTCAAATGCTCTAAAATATTTATGCAATAGAATACTATACAGCAGCAAAGCTATGGGAAACAAGATAAATAATTCAGCAGGATAGTATTGAATGACAGTAAATCACAAAATATGATTGATAAAGATATACATGGTACAGTGTGTGTTTACAGTTATCCTAAGCTCAAAAATACACAACAATAAATAATACCTTGTTTAGGTTAGTAATATGTGTGGTAAAAATCACAGAAAATGATTACATTAACCCCCCCAAAAGGAATAGTAATTATTTCATGGTTGAGAGGACTTGGAACAGAGGAGGAACACCAAAGGGACAAAGGACACACAAAACGCTTGAAAGGACATTTCATATCTAACTGCTCAAAACACAGATACAAGAAACAATGATAAAGTTGAATTCATAATTTTAAAAGCTGTGTTCATGCCAAAATTACCATAAACAGACATTAAAAATAAAAATATTTGTAATATATCTTATAGGTAAAGGATTGATCTTTAACATTTTAAGAAATCTTTAAAATAGAAGAAAATAGAACTAGAAACCTTAATAGACCAATCTGCCAAAGATATAAACAAGACAATATTTTAAAAGCTACTAAAATAGCTCTTCAAATATGAAAATATACAAACACCCTCACAAGAGAAAGTAAATTAAAATCACAAGGAAACAATCAGATTAGCAAAAATTTCAAAGTATGAAAATACACTCCGAGAGAAAGGCTGTGGAGAAACAGGCATTCATAATTTGCTAGTGAAAAGATCAAGTTTTCTTATAGAAGATTTGGCAATATCTACCAAAACTATATGGGCTTCCCTCATAGCTCAGTTGGTAAAGAATCTGCCTGCAATGCAGGAGTGAAAGTGAAAGTGAAGTCAAGTCGCTCAGTCATGTCCGACAGTAGCGACCCCATGGACTGCAGCCTACCAGGCTCCTCCGATCATGGGATTTTCCAGGCAAGCATACTGGCGTGGGTTGCCATTTCCAGGTTCAATTCCTGCGTTGGGAAGATCCCCTGGAGAAGAAACTGGCAACCCACGCCAGTATGCTTGCCTGGAGAATCCCATGGAAAGGGATTCTGGCAGGCTACAGTCCGTGGGTTCGCAAGAACTGGACACGACTTAGCACTAAACCAGGGCTTCCCTGGTAGCTCAGACGGTAAAGCGTCTGACTACAATGCGGGAGACCTGGATTCGATCCCTGGGTCGGGAAGATCCCCTGGAGAAGGAAATGGCAGCCCACTCCAGTACTCTTGCCTGGAAAATCCCACGGACTGAGGAGCCTGGTAGGCTATGGTCGCAAAGAGTCAGACACGACTGAGCGACTTCACTTCACTTTAGCAAGTAAAGCACCACCACCACCACCATCAAAACTATTTAACTTTAATCTACTAGTGCCAATTCTGAGATTCAGTCTAAAGATACATTGCTACACACACACACACACACACACACACACTTGCATGTACAAAGCTCTTTATTGAGCATTATTTGTAATTTCAAAGGATTATAAACAATGTGATTGCCTATATGTAGTATAGTTGTTGAATAAACATGATTGTATTTTGTTTCTCAAGAGAGCATTATGCAACTGTGTAAAAGAAAGAAACAGCTGTATTACTTTATAATGCTACGATAAGAAAAAACATAATAAAGGAAAGAAGATATTTAAGAAAAAAAGGTGGAATAAGAAAATACGCCTATGTCTGCTCATATATGCAAAATTGAGGGGTGAATTAAAAACTAAAGATACAGATGACCTACATGAGATGGATGGAATGGGCAGTATTGGCATGAAGAAATGAAGAGGGGATGATAGACATTTCTCTGAGTATACATTTTTGCATAGTTCTAATTTTTGGAATCATGTTACAAATATAACTAACAAAAATATATATAACCTGAAAGGATGAGGGCGAAATCTCCAAAATGAAAAATAAACAGAACCAAATGGACCAAACGCAATCTCAGGTTAATAGTATAACTACAGTGAAGGAGGGGAGGGGGGACACAAGTATTTCTGCAATAGTATTTGCTAACAAAAGAATTATAAACAAATGTTAAACCCTCTTGGTAATCTTCTTTTCTCCTACAGAGTTATGAATAAGCGATTTTGAAATTACTTTCTATGTAATCTAGGATTTAGTAAAATAAGTAAATATACTGTGGACAATGAAAGACAGATAGCTCATTGTCCAAAGGAAAATATATGTATGGAAGGGGAGAAGCTGGGATAAACCCAGCAGAATTGGGTTGAGATTAGAGTTATCTGAATGAACTCATGATTATATGTGTGTGTATACACATAATACATAATGTACTACATATCTGTGCTTATACAGAGTTAATATATATGTCCGTATATATCCTTGGGGCTTCCCTGGTGGCTCAGATGGTAAAAACTCTGCCTGCAATGCAGGAGACTCAGGTTCAATTCCTGGGTTGGGAAGATCCCCTGGAGAAGGGAATGGCGATCCACTCCAGTATCCTTGCCTAGAGAATTCCATGGACAGAGGAGCCTGGCGGGCTATATAGTCCATGGGGTCACAAAGAGTCAGACTCAATTGTGCAACTACATTTTCACATGTCTATCCGTACATATCTATTTATCAATCTACCTCTGTGCCTATCCACTATATATATATAGATTGATAGAGAAATAGATGTGTGTATATGGATTTGCACACACATAAGGAGAGAAAGGGCTGTGTAGGTGGATATGTGATATACATATGTATATGTGTGTATACACACATATATTTCCTAGATCTGTTCACCAAGAGTCCTAATAGTAACTGGTAGCAAAAAGCATGCCTTGTGCTCAGAGCCTTGTTTCCAAGTATCACTCTCTTCACTAAAGAAAAGAGGCTGTGTTTGAGGATGGGTTGATTTCAGGGCTGAGGAAGTACAAAATGAACTTAAAGTGTCTCATTGTGGCAGAGAAAAAGAAGTTTTCAAAAATGATGGAGACATATCAGAAAAGCCTATATGATTACAGTTAGGTGCATTGAGTCTCCAGCATTTTTGAAGTGGTTTAGCTATGTCAGATTTTGAAGTATTATAAATCCAGAATATTCCTCTTGTATCTCCTTCCTCTTCTTACCAATGGGGCCTTGCCATGGATTTAAGACTGACAGGAGCCAGAGAACTGAACTGATGCAATGAATCTGGTACAAAGAATTTTGTTACAAAAAATGAAAACTAGAATTATGATTTAACATTGAGCTGATCTAGGAAATTATCCTTCTTAACTGTTATATAAAACCACTGGTGCCTCAGCATCATCTGGGGACTTGGCCGGTTTTGGTAGAGAATCATCCTCCCAATTCTAGCACTCTCCTCTGATTACACTAAAGCCCACTGTCCATCCTATTACCACCTCTACAATTTTATAGGACATGAAATAAAGTTACTACATTTGTCTAACTTCACATCACTAGTTCACATCAGAGCCATAATCATAAGAAAAACCTATTAAAACTGAAATAGAATTGCCTTCCTCACTTGGGGCCATTACTATAAGGCTTCCTTGATCATCACTTTACCAGCACTGCTTATTCTGTTTTGTCATTTATGTCCCAATAAAAGCCAACAAGAGTGAACAGAGCTGATAGAGAAAGGAATTTGGAGATGATGTGTCTTGGACACATAAGTAATCTATCCTTACACATAAAGGTGTAACATAACAAGTGGAATCATGAATTCTCAAACCAGGAAACCCTGGGTTTCACATCACTTTCACATTTACATTTGTGTGAGCTCAAGGGAGTTACCTGACTTGAAAGAAACTTGAAAGCCTGAAAAGATCTTTAATGACACTCCACTCCTCACCCACCCAAGTCATAAAGTGGCTACTCTATCAGGTGCTTAGAAAAAGCTGATTTTTTTCTCTAAACCCTCCCTTTATGCTCACTCATTCAGTTGTGTCTGACTCTTTGAGGTCCCAAGGACTGTAGCCTGCCAGGCTACTCTATCCATGGAATTTTCCAGGCAAGAACACTAAAGTGGGTTGCCATTTCCTTCTCCAGGGACCAAACTCAGGTCTCCTACATCTCCTGCATGGTCAGGCAGATTCCTCACCACTGAGTCACCTAGGAAGCCTCTGGGAACCTCCCTTTACCTCTGAGCAACAGTCTTGTATAAATAAATCTTAGCTTTGGATGCAGGTTTTTGAAGGCAGTTTAAAACTAAAGCATCAAAAACAAAGCAAAAGATTTAAAACAGTGAACCTCTTCCCCAACATTTCAAGAGTTACTGTTTTGTCTTCATGTCTCTTCCCATTTCCCTAAACTAGAATCTTTTTGCCATTTGGGATTCAATAAATTTGTGAATATATCCAAAATATTTTCCTTAGACATTGTAATATATACTATGTTCCTTAAATATCAACTAGAAAGGGAGCTATTACATTGTACAGGCACCACTATTTGTGTTTCTCTAAGAATTAAGAAATTCTAATTTATCTCATATTTCTTTATTCATATAGCTGGTTACTATGTGGCAGGGAGCACCAGTTAAAAAAACAAATAAAACAATCACTTAGGGTCAGAACCCCAAATTGTTTATTATAGAAATTTCAGGAAAGAAACATTTACACAAAGACAATGCTACCTTAGTTCTCCTTACGGTAATAAGATTATTCTACTCAGCCAAGCTAATAAGTTAATACCATCAATATTTCCCCAGCTCAACATTAGATTAAGTATCTTTATCTTCCAATTAACCTGCAATTATGTGTCTTAATATCTGACATTCTCTTGGATTTTGGTTAATCCATACAATGCCAATATTTAAAGATAGGGTCCCCAGGTCAATCAGCTAGAAACCATTCCCAGAAGTTGATGCTAATCGAATTTGTTCATGCAATTCAGTGACTATATTGCCATGATAAGTTTTAGAACAGATGTTTGACACTAAAGAAAGCTCTTTAGAGTAGAATTTAAATCCCTTTTGTGTGATAATGACAAAGGTTATTAAAATACACTTTTTTTGGTGACCTAATTAAGGCACTCCATCAAAAACAATCAAAATAGCAGCCTCCTTATAGCCTTCCCAAGAATGAGGTTTCTCAGCCTCTCAGTGTAACCCTGATGAAAGCACAGCATGAGAAATGGATAAAATTATGATCTAGGCTGAGAAATTAGCCTTAAGCACTTGTTAATAAAGGCAAATAGAATTTTACAAACCAACATATA
This sequence comes from Odocoileus virginianus, assembly GCF_023699985.2. NCBI lineage: Eukaryota > Metazoa > Chordata > Mammalia > Artiodactyla > Cervidae > Odocoileus > Odocoileus virginianus. The sequence continues at coordinate 21,642,557 of NC_069679.1, forward strand.
AACTTTGTGAGGTTATTTTATTGCTTTCTGCACCAAGGTAGATTGATATAATTATCTCCCTTATAGTCTTATTTAATTCATTTTTTAAAATCTTGGTTGATGATAGGAGGTCTAAAAATTAGAACAGATTGAATCTGGCTATTCTTTTAGCTCTACACTGTTTGATCTTCGATTTAGCGGTTTTTCTCCTGAATGAAATACAAATATTCTACACCCCCTACTCTCATGATTTTTCTGAAATAAGAAATTATTATGCTGATTTTCCTATAGTATTCCTGTTTTAAGGTGAATAGTGGAGAAGACACACACACACACACACTCAATCTTTTTTCCTCATTGTCCAAAATTTCGCATTCTATTAAACTAGCAATTTCATATTTAAAGTAGGCATTGAAATATTAAGTGCAAAAGACTTAAATTTGATTGCTTCTCTTACTTAATTAAAAACTGGAAAACTAAGGAACATTGAATAAATAGTCTAAAAGACTATCTTTCTGAAAAGTTAGTCTTTCCCCTAAAATGAGTATGAGGCATTGATTAGATTTTTTCCTTACAATTTTTTTCAATCCATCCTCATATAGAAATTACAGGTGTCAGTAAATTTATCTTACATGCCATTATGATGAATTTCAAATGTATTCTCATTTGTTCTCTGTAGTTGACATTTTGAATACAGCTATAAAATAATCTCAAGTTCGAATACTGTATTGGTTAATCAGAATGTTTTCCAATACTGGTAGCATTTTTTGTTGTTGTTTTAATATGATACTGGGTTGGTCAAAAGGTTTGTCTGGGTTTTTTTCTGAAGGATGGTATGGAAAAACCCAAACAAACTGTTTGATCAACCCAGTATAATCATAGAAAGCTAGATTCAAGAGTATATCACCATAAAATTATTATCAGGCTAATAAAGCTCCTTATAGCATTTACTAATAGAAACGAAGATGTTGTGCCTTATAGACTAACCCTTCAGACCACATGTGAACTAAAGTTTCCCTGTGTGATTCATAATCTTTTCAACCAGGTCTGAAATGCTATAATAAAAAAATTTGAAAATTAGTCACAGTCTTCACTGTGACGTCCCATGGTGAAAATGAAATTCAACTTTTCACTAAACAAGTCTCTTTACCCTTCCACTATCTCCTCTACAGATTCTAAACCAGAACTATTTGACCAAAGCTGTCAGAACGTATATTAAAGAGCTGCGCCAATAGCACATCTGTGAAAAGTTAAAATAGGCTGTATCAATTAAAGGCACATGACCACAGGTCATAGTATTCTACTTCCAGGCAGAGTTAAAGCCAATCTTTCCTTTTAAGGATATTAATGATGCAAGTGTTCATCTGCACACCAAGCAAATTCACTGCTGGCTAATATGTTTAATGAAAATCTCAGAATGAGGGTGAAATCTATATCATTAGTAAAAACAAATTCTGTAAAACACAATCTTGTAAATGAGCTATAGCTTTAAAAACATATACCACTGCCTATTCCAAAAAAGGACCTTCCCAAGATCAGATGACTATTAAAAACCAGAAATGTTAGACATCTGTTGCTGTGTTGCCTGAATGCAAAGACAGAGATATATTAATACCATATGTGTAGGAATAGGATTCCAAAATCCAGCTTTGCTGGTATTTCCCAAAATAAGTTGCCTGGTTTATAGAATAAATAAAAATAAAAGATAAATGTCTTAGAAAGAAAGAAAGAAACCTCCTCTTAAAAATTAAGCAATACTTCTATCCAATAAAATGTGTCTTTATATAGGCAACATATTGTAACAGGTTTTTACAAGTGGCTTCTTGAAGCAGACCACAATTATAAGTACAATGTATATTCAAAGGGAAATGTGTGAGAGAATCCTATTAGTAAAAAGTGACTCCTGGGTCAGATGCTTGGGGTGGGGGGTGATGAAGACCAAAGCTGAAAATTTTGTTTGTTATTATTCTAGCAGTTTCTGACCCTTCTTAAGTTCAAGGGTGATCAAAATTTGCTTCACAGAGCAGAGTTTACTCTGTGGTAAACCCTCATAGGTCAATAGATGGAGTATCATTAACAAGCTGTAGTATTGACTCTGCCTGAGACCTATCAGCTTGAATTGTGACTGAAAGTTTAGTGACCGGCAAACCGAAACAAAAAGTCTTCCAATGACCAAAAGAAAGCTCCTCCACGTTTTGAGGAATGGCATTCATTCTTCTGACAGAATAACTGCATCACCAATTCTTTCAGGACATAACAGGGAAAATATCTCCCTTCTCATTCACAAGTTGCACTGGTGGCAGGGGGCAGGGGTAGGGAGGGTGTCACATTTAGTAATGAGAATTGAATCCTCTTAGGAGGAGAAAAAAAAGCAAAACATTTGAATTATCTTGGCAGTGGTCGAAATGAGGAAGTGGCTAAGGCACTATCCAATTTAGGAGAGCTCACTAACCTTGTAAAGCATTGATTAATCTAACTAATCTTGTGTAATCACATTGCTTCTGAAGTAATAACTAAGCCTATCTTTAAGAAAGGAGAGGGTGGCTTCCTTAATCAGTTTATAGCAATAATTTCCAAACAGGAAAATAGTCTTAAGGGGTAAATATCTCAGGGAGTAGATGCAGTAACTAGATCTAGAGTCAGTAGAAGCAAGAAGTCTATACTCATGAAATTAAGGCCAATATATTACTAAGGGACTATTCTGGAAATGAGACAAAAGGAGGAATCACTGCCTTCTTGGGGTGTGTGTGCAATAAGATCTCTGAAGGAAACAAGAAGGTCTCATGAGAAAGCTTATGTCCTAAGGACTTTGAGACAATTCCATCTATTCCTAGGGACATGGAATATTTTCTACCATCATTGTGGAACTTACAGAACATATTTGCAAAGAATCAGCAAAAAGTTCATTCCAGGCAAGAATCATAAACTCTAATTATGGCCCAATGTGACCAAGTATACATGGCAAGTATCAAAGAGAGAAATCAACCTGCTCTCCTTGATTAATTTCATGTAGCTTTTCTTGACATGTTACATGATGTACAATTCAGCTTTTCTAGGTTACACTGAAGTAACAAACCTCTCAAATATCAGAGATTTATACCAACAAAACAGTGATTGCTTAGGTTAGATGTTGGCTGGAGATAGCTGACTATCTCTGCTCAGCAACTCTATTCAGAGAAGTATCTTCCTTCTGGGTCTGTGCTGAAAGAGCAGTTTCTGTTGGAGGTAAGCCTTCTTGTTGCAGTGGACTAGCAAAAGCATGTGGTGGCTCTTTAGGTTTCTTGTTTCATTTCATTGTCCAAGTAAGTCATATATGTCAACTACAAATTGGCGCTTGTCAAGAGAATCGCCAGCAACTGAACAACAGGGCATTTGCCATCTGCCTGGCTAGAGACTGAACCTTGTGCTGCTGCAGCTGTTGGCCTTCAACACCTCCTGAGGGAGTTCAGGATGGAGTGAGGCACTCTGGGCTCCAGGGAATCTGGTGTGACCCGACTTCAGATAGCTATTCTCGGGAACTGATGTCATAATCCCAATCCTTGCTGCTCTTCTTATCTAGACAAGCACTAAATCCCTTCATGATGACACAGCTTCTCATGGCTAGCAGAAAATCTTTTGTAAAATGAGCACTTAATTGTATTGAACTCCCCCTTCACCAAAATCTTATATATATTGACCTTCCCCTACTGCCTCTTTGGAACAGTCTCTCAGAACCAACTGAGGCGCTGTCTCCCGGACCGCAGTCCTCACTTTGCCCCAAATAAAACTTAACTCACAACTGTCATGGTGTGCATCTTATTTAGTCAACATATAGCTGCATCTTCACAGCAGGTACTAAGGATCACACGGCAATGGACAGGGATGAGTAAAGCTTTCACAAGGAGGAGAGAGAGTGTTGGGGAATAGCAACATAATCGTCCACAATGGAAACTTTGATGTGAACAAGAATCATCTTGACTGTAACAACTGGACACACAAATTTCACAACAGGCTATGGGGATAGAGATGGGCAAATAAACAACCAAGATATTAGGAACAACTTTTTAAAAAATACTTTAAAACAAAGAAAATATCTAATGAATCTACAAGAAACTTTTGCTTGCTGTTAGAAATTATGTCATTTAAAGGGTACTTCTGAGAGTAAGGAAATTCAGGTAAGCTCAGTTGAGTTCCAGTCACCAAGTCAGACTACTGACTTAACCTAGTCAAGTTCAATGATATAGACTCCACAGTCTAGGCTATGCTAATATTAAAAGAACAAAATATAAAAATAAAAATTTTAAAAAAAGAAAATATATAATAAAGACTTAATTAGCTATAACCTAATGAATTGAAATACTGAATAAACATATATTTTACTCTGCCTAAATTTCAGGTTAAAAAAAGCAAATAAAGTATGTTGAAGGAATTGGCATGTTGCCTTAGTTTATTAGAAATTTACCTAAATTCCCTCCATCTACACTATACTAGATAGTGGTGACCTAGCTGTGGGGGAAAAATAAAAATAGAAAGAAATGAAAATTCCCCAGGAACCATATGCATAATCTATATTACTTTAAAAGAGGAATTTAGATGCAGATCTGCTTCAGAACATTTGAAGCCACTTTTTAGGAATTATTTTTAAGCATGAGTTTTCACAGTTAATCAGAAAATTCAATAAGCTACTCTTCCCTCTGGGCTTCCCTGGTGTCTCAGTGGTAAAGAACCTGCCTGCCAATACAGGAGTCACAGGAAAAGTGGGTTCAATCTCTGAGTCAGGATGATCCCCTGGGAAAGGAAATGGCAACCCACTCCAGTATTCTTGCCTGGGAAATCTCATGGAGAGAGGGAACCTGGTGGGCTACAGTCCATGGGGTTACAAGAGTCAGACATAACATAGTGACTAAACAACATCTCTGTTCCCTGAATTTCTAGTTAATCTAATTTTGTGTTCCTAAATCCTAACAGAAATAGGTTAGCATATATTCATACAAGTGTGAGAGAATTTATTTACATCAGACATTTGGTCATTCATTATTAGAAAGCTCTTTAAGACCTACCAAATGTGATAGTCTCAGTTTCCTAATTTATAAAAGGAAATTAGGTCTTGTAAGCACCAAATGAGATGATTATGCAAAGGTTTAGAACAGTACCTGACACCAAGAAAATACTTGATAAATATTGGTTATTTTAAAAATAATTTATCCATCCATTTAACAAACATTACAACTGGTTCTTAGAGTCAACTGGACCAGCTGTTGGCAGAGGCATGAATATAAGTAAATGAGCAGAAAACGAACTGAATGTAAGAGAACTTTCTGTTCTCCTTGAAATTATCTTTTCTAAAAGCTCCTTTCTCAATGTCATAACATTTCTTAATCTGGACAACTGATTACTTCTCAACCTTAAGCAGAATGTTTTAAGAAAAGGATTATTAGAAAATCCTGCTAAATAGATACAAGTAAAAACTAAACCTTTCATATAAACACCACTGCAATCCCCTAGTGTCCCCTCTGGCAGATAACTGCTTCTAAACCCAAACTTTAAGAGCTGTTTATTTTCATTGAGAGAGAAAGTAATCATAAGCAGTAAAAGGCAAATACATTTAACTAAAATTTAAGAAGCACATTTTTGTCTGAAGTGATTCATTCTTCTCTAAGCTAGAATAAATCAACAGACTAAGTTGACTACCTACCTACTTTTATCAGAGGCACAATAAGAGGATTTTAAGATGAATAAGGAAACATTCCTCCCTTCTGGAAGCTTAGAATCTAATCCAAGGGTTATTTTTTCCATTTGCAAATTCCCAACTAGAGTAAAATTTAAATTACATGCAATTCTCTGAACCTTGCATGTTCTCTTACAACCAGGCATCCTGGTTAACTTTCTTACTGAAAATAAATTAAAAACCTCTGGTTTGTAATGTTTGTGAATATCCATGATATATATACTCCCAGCATGGCTTTCAAACAATCAACAGTTGAACAAGTAGCTCTTAAAGTTCCTGAATATTTCACAGTAACTCTTGTGAGGCTGCACAGCCCAGCTCAGCATCCTACTTCTCCCACCTCTATGCCTTCTGCACTAACATAGCTTAAAACTCCCTTTTCCTTCCAGCCTGGATAATTTCTATACAAATGTTAAGCTCCTCCCTGCACACCTCCCTCCCCCCAAGCCCCATGCTTCCCTGGTGTCTCAGATGGTAAAGAATCCACCTGCCATGTGGGACACCTTGGTTCCATATCTGGGTTGGAAGATCCCCAGGAGAAGGGAACAGCTACCCACACCAGTATTCTGGCCGGAGAATCCCACCGCAGAGGAGCCTGGAAGGCTACAGTCCATGGGGTCACAAAGAATCAGACACAACTGAGCGACTTTCACTCTCACTGTCATACCATTTGCTTCAGTATGTCTTTACCAAATCATTCAGTCTGAGGGTTTTGTTTTCTTCCTTTATTCTTTATTTCTCCTCCAGGCCTCTGGACTCACCACGATACTTATCAACACTGTACTGAGAGCACTTATGTGTGTTCCCAGCCTTTTCCAGGGAACCATGTCAGAATCTTGGACTTAACCCTAATTTCTCACTGCCTGGGACACTTCTTTCTAGTTAGATTACATCAACAAGTGTATGGAAATAAACACCATGGGAGATGTACCATATACCACTGGATTGAACTCCTTATTTGAAATAAGAGTGATACGAACAACGATCAAGAAAACTCTCATGTGACAGATGACACTTGAGGATAGCTTTCAAAATGGGTAGAATTTCCATTAGCGGAGATTGGAAAGTGGGGAGAATGTTCTATGCAGAGAAAAGAGAATGAACACAAAGTCCCAGGATAAGGCTATGGGGCTTCAGTGGAAAAATGAATCATCCAATAAGAGAGGATTGTCAGCTATATGAGGGAAACTTTAGTAGGAATTCAGTCTGCTTGGATTCAAAGGGTTGGGTAAGCAAACTACATTTAATTTGGTAAGCAATGGGGAATTATATAATTAGATATAAGCTTTAGAAAGACTATCTGACAGGAGATTGAAGAAGAGACTGTTATAAGGAAAGAAGAGGTAGAGGAACATATGAAAAATAAGGAAAATTTAAATAAGGGATTTTTAACAAAGATGTAGATTAGAAATGTTGAGTTTGAGAGATGTAATGTGGCTAGAAATCACAGAGCAGAGGTATATCAGCTTCAACTTTTTTCCTTTCAAAAACAAATAAATAGTAGGCAGACAGATCAAACAACAGAAAGAGTGAGATTATATATTTCCTTGGCCTTCAAATCATCTCTCTCCCTCTCTCTTTCAATTTTAAAAAACCTTTAGCTCTGTATCATAAATGAAAAATTCTTTGTCTACCACAGGGGTGGTAGTAATAACCAATATCACTCTCTTTACTTTCAATATTTCGGCCAAAGAAAATGTATATATACTTATTAATATGAGAGTGATCTTTACATTTAAAAAATGACATACAGTCATGCTTTGCACGTCCCAAATACTATGGAATAAATTTTTTCCATCAGTTCTTTAAAAGCATTATGTGAAATGAGATATCATTATATATTGGTGAATCTAAAAATAAGTTTATAAACAAAAATCAGAATCATGAATCCAACTCTAGGTTATAAAAGCCAGATGACATAAGTAGTAATTCTCCTGTAGCATACCATGTAATTACTAACAAACTCTTTTCCTTGACTTGATCATAAAGTTGTTCTTCAAGGCAAATCTATGTGCTTTGTTTTAATCTCTAATAAGTAGGCCACTTCTGAATTACAAAAACCCGAAACAAGGGGTGCTCTATCTCAATTCTTACTACATCTTTAGAGACAATCAACGTAGGAAGACTGCCTTTCACAGTGCTTTCTCTTGTCAATTATTTTAATTTTTCAAGTTTTGGATTATGACTAGCTCACAGACAATAATGGATGAGTTTATGATGTCATAAAACTAAGATATATACCACGTGGATTTCTTTGGTAGAGGTATATATTAAATAAAAGGACTCTAATAAATCATTAAGGCCTAATGCCTTTACACAAATCATAAAACCCTGGATAAACAAAACTAAAACCTGCTGGTACTTGGTGGTAGTATAATTTCTACCAGCTTCTCTATTTCCAGAGTAGAAAGAAAATAAGGATTATCATGGGTCCCTCCTGGCCTAAAGTTTTTTCAGCTATCACCTCCTTTTTGACCCTACTTTGGTTCTATATCATATATATAAAAATACTCATTATTCAATATGTCATATGGCACTGAAATGATTTTATATGTCTGTTTTCCCTAAAAAAAAAAAAATGGGAGATTGTCTTTTGTTTTTGTAAATCTCAATGCTCTGAACAATGCAGAGCCTAGCATACAGTAGGCCCTCTATAGATGCTTGTCAAAATGAACTAGTGTGTGTTCACATCGAATTTTTGCTGCTTCACACTTATGCATGTATAAAACACAGCCACTTTTGTAGACCATTTACCCAAAGTCCTAGGGAAAAATATGGACCATTTCTTTATGAAACCATAAATGCTCATTAGTCAACTGGAGGATACTTAAAAGGCAACAACACAATGTGAAGTGTGGCTTGTATAGCCTAGGTGTAGAAATTTTGAGGTGAATGCTCGATTTTAATATATGTATAAAATATCAACAGTAAAGAATGCACCCCATATCTTTAAAATGCAATTAAAGATGTAATTGTGTCAAACTGCTGCAGTAAGCTCAAGTTAGATAATAGTGAAAATTCAGTTTGTATCATCTTACCAAAATGTCCTAGTGTGAGGGCAATCCTGAAAGCTATGCTTTTAATCACAAGAGATTGTGGTAGAGAAATGTTTTTCTATTAGGAAGACAAAAGCATAATAACTCTTTCCAACAAGGATATTGAATATCAGGCCCAAGAAGAAACTCAAGGAATAAATTGGACAGTTACTTCAGTAAATGCACACCTGCTGAAGAGATGAGCAGCCATAGAATCAAGTATGTAAAGATACTGCCTCCTAAGTAGGTTTTGAGGTTTCCAGTAGGCAATACAGTAGATAATATTTCCCTTACAATTAGGCCAACAGGGTAACTGCTTATCCTATTCAGAAGACAACCATGCTATCCAATGGTTTTTATTCAGGGGGAGATGGAGGAGAGGAAAGGAGCCTCCTTCTGGGTAGCACTTCTACAGGACAATTCATTTGTGTGAGATCCAGTTACTCATTCAGAGCTAGTATTCAAATCACCATTCTTAATTATAACTGTTGGCTGTAGTGAATAATCTGTGGATATTTTTGAGTTGCTGCCAAAGATATATTTCCAGGAGACAGGGGAATGGGGAAGCAAAAAATAAGCTTTATGGGAAGAGAAGCTCCTTTCCCATAAATGATAAATCAATCCATTATATTTGTGATAATCAATGCCCTAGATGCTCTTCATGTCATGGTGGGGATAAGGAAAAACCTTAGTGGCTAATCATTATTAATTCATTCATTGCACTAATATTAATCATGAAGAGCTAATGTGCTATTAATGTGACTGTAATGCAGCCTTCAACAAGAATTTCACTCTAGAATAGAAACACAGTATAGATTTTGTTTTCTAACTTAGTTACCTAACAAGTGCTTTTTAAAGATTTTAAGGGAAGAAGGAAACATCTGACATGCTCTCGACCTGAGTATGGAACCAGGGGGAATTATACTGAGGGCTCACTCATAAATTTCCTGGTTGGCACAAGGGTTGTCTGAGTCAGTCAGCACTTCTGACGTTGAAATGTTCTTCCAGGAAATACGTACTGCTGACTGCTGGGGCAGCAGTGGCAGCATAGTCAGGTTTCTCGGAATAGAATCTAATCCCTAATGGTGCCTGTCATTTCTTGAAAGGAGTTCGAGAGGGATGAACAAGTAGGGCAATAAAGCCTGACTTCCAATTTTGAATTTGAGAACCTTTTCTGGAATGACTTTAGTCCAATCTCTTCAAATGTGTAACAGGATTCACTTCTGAAAAGGCAAAAACAATCTCAATTCAATAGAGTCAGTGCTTCAGAAATCAAGGAAAACGTGATCCATGTCCATTCCTGCTGTCTTAGCCCTAGGGCAGGCCACCATCTTATTGAAAAACTCAACAGCTGGGTGATCTGGCAAACACTTGGGGCTGTAGAAACGAAAAAGGTCCAGCACAATCTGACTCACCTCACTTATCTCTTATTGCTTGCATTAAAGGAGCAGCTCAGAATTCCTCACATGAATCACATTGTTTCTCTCCTCTTTGCTTTGTTCATGTCAATTTCTCTGCCTAGAACCCCCTTCTTTCCAATCCACAGACTAGCTTCCTCCTCCTATTTTAAAATTCCAGTCCAGCATCCCTTCCTCCAGGAAGTCTTCTCTGCTACTTCCTCCCCCTGACTCATTTCTATGCTCTCTGAAATTTCTGGGTGCACGTTTATTGGAATGTCTCACTACATAGTTCAAATAACCATTTTTCCATTCTTCCCCTAAACATGAATTACTCAACACTTAGGTGTATTTCTTATTTATTCTTTCTAACCTCAGCACTTAACTGAACACCTGCCACATAGTAGAGAACTCAAAAATGTTAAATGAGCAAATTACTTGAATACATGAACAAGTATGTTAACAATATGCTTGAATATAAATCTTTCATTTTAAGATTTATGTCATACTAGGCACAACAGTAAGTGCTCACATAATATTTTCCAGCATACGTCTTCAATCTGTTGACTGCTTTACAATTTCATCATCTTTTTTTCTTAGTAATCCCTAATGTCACCCTTTTTCTAATTCAGACAAGTCTCTGCAGCCCAGTGTAAGGTTACACTACTATTAATTTCATCTTTTCCAAAAAAAGTATTTCTTCTGATGGTTATGATTAGGAAAAAAATCTTATGCATGTTTCTTCCTGATATAATCTATGATTTCTCCATCTATAAAACTGAAAAACTAATAATAATTAGAACTAAGGCTTGTGACATGATGTGACAGACCAGAGGTGTTGCTATAAAGTCATGCTACTAAACATCAGGCCTCTTCCTTTTCATACCTCTGATAGATTTTGATATATTAAGGAACAAAATAGAAGGAGGGATAAAAGAGAGGGATAAAATGTATTTCTTCTTTGGGTCAGTGTTCTCCTAATTTTCAATTATATACGTGTATAACTTCCCACAAGTTTATAATTTCATGGATCCTCTTTAGGCTCCTCAAATTTGACACCTCTAGAAAACTGGAGATCCTCAAACACTTTCCTCCGTTCCCTATGGAAGTCCTTCATGGTGGCACTGCCCCAGTGATGCAAGGCTAGAGGTCTTAGTCCGTCATGACTACCTTTCAGTTCCTAAGTGTGCGCATCTGGAGTGCTATCACTTCCACTTGCAAAATCCCTTTTGAATATTTCCTTTCTTTCCCACCTCCAGGGCCTCTGTCTTCTCATTTTTTTATTCATCTTATCCAGTAGCTCCTGAATTAGCCCTGCCTTCCAGGCTCCCCTCCCTCTTTCATGTCCTCCCCAACCAAAAACAGTTATTTAATTACATCATGCCTCGGCTTAGGAACTTTAAGTTGCTCAGTATAGGATTAACTCTGAAGTCCTTAGGGTAATACTCATGGTCTTTTCCAATCCATCCCCCAAACACACTTCCAAGTTCATATCATGGCGTTGAGACTCATTCTCTTTCCTCCGGTCACATTTGGAGCTTCAGTAGTTTATACTGGCTCAGTGGTAAAGAATCTGCCTGCCAGTGCAGGAGACAGTTTGATCTCTGGGCAGGAAAGAACCCATTGAGAAGGAAATGGCAACCCATTCCAGTATTCTTGCCTGGAAAATCCCATGGGCAGAGGAGCCTGGAAGGCTACAGTCCACGGGGTCACCAAAGAGTCAGGCATGACTGAGTGACTAAACAACAACAAATAACAAAAGTTTACACTGAGAACGGTCTGGGAAGGCAGGAATTAAATATTTGTAAAGGGCCAAGGGTTATGCGGGGTCTTGTGTGTCTTGTCTCCTCCTATTCTACAAGAACTCCATGAAGAGGCTATTAATTTCTATTTTAACAATGAAACAGCAACAACAAACCATGGCTCAGAAGAGTTCCATTCCATATTTCCTAAATGATTGAGGAGGCATTCAACCTGAGATCTACCTGCCTCTATGGTCTTTCCATGATACCATGCTCATTGGTGTTCCTCAAAGTGCTTTTTGTCAGCACTGGTATGCTCTTTTCAAGGGGATTTTCTTCTTTCTATAATATCTGTGTCAGTTTTTCCTATTCTACCTGTTAATCTGTTTATATTTAGCTTTTAGCACCTATATTTCATACAATTCTTTTTATGAAATTTGCTTCATTTTCTTTTCTCTCTTAATGCTTCACATATAAATCTATTTATATGTCCTATTGCTTATTCCATTCAATTGCAATTGTAATTACCAAACTGTGCCATTTTCAATGTCAAGGAGAATATCTTATAAACATTTATTTGGAATCCCACACCTTATATAAACATCTGGCACATAAGAGCTTTAAATATACTTTAAGGTAAGTGTGAATGAATGAATGTGTTTCTAAAATGAGGGTATGAGCTTAATATCTTTCTCTGAAAATTCAGATGTAAAAGACATATAAATTTCATTTATTATATTTCTAAAGCAATTTTGATCATATCAAATCTTCCTCCAAGTCTCCATCCTATTGGACTGGTGATAAATTTAATCTTGTCATTTTGGAAGTCCTCAAATCTACAAATTTTATGAGGTGCACAAAAGTTGGCAGACAGAATAAAAACTCCCTTTTTAAACTCTGTTACGGCTGCCTGAGGTTTTTCCACTGTCCAACCTACATGTCCATGTGGACAGGTCATCCTGCTAACTGTGTCAAGCCTCAACAGGGCAGCTTCCCTGAGGTTGAGAAATCTAGTACCCAGAGTTATGCACTATATGCAGGACTTGGTCATCCCCCTCTGAGTTTCTGCCCCTGTAGAACACTTGTTCTTGGGGAATATACACACTCTCGACCCTACTTTCAGAGCCCATCTCCTCCCTAGTCAAGCTAGAAGTTGCCTCTAGCACTCCCCTCAACATAACCCTTTCATAGAGTTAATGAGCTGACACTTTCAGAAAAAGAAAAAACAAGCAAGAGTCAAGTTTTGTTCAGCTGACTTCTGCTTTAGACCCCAGAACACAATCACTGCATGAAGAAAGCAAACACACAGGCCTTAGCTACTTTCTTTAAATGAGAGAATAGGGAAAAGGGAATAGATGTCTGAGAGCACTTATTCTTTCTTATTCCTCTCAACTGTGAAAGCACAAGGTCATATCTCAAAAACATATCTTGCCATAATGTCTATATACTTGTTTTAGATATTATGTTGTATATCATTTGAGGGAGAATGGCTGTCCAGTGTAATAGTTTAAACATGAACTCTGGAGCCAGCGCTTTAGATTCAAATTCCTGTTCTATTACTTAACTAGCTTATCTGTGTCTTTATTCACCTACTTATAAAATACAAATAATAATAGCACCTTCTTCATGAGGCTGTGTGACTGCTAAATTAGTTCATGTATGCAAAGTCCTTACAATAATGCCTGGCACATAGTTAGTTCCATATATGGCTAAGTCAACACTTCTGTCACTGTATTCTTTAGGTACCTAATCCAGTATCTTGTCTCAAGACATTTTATCTCTGATGGTTCTTCTAAATACTAATTCAAATTTCCAAATGGATGCTGAAACTATTTCTAAGTGTTTTCTGACATTGAAACTCACATATTAAAACCAAAAGTATCATTCCACCCAAACAAACTCTATTCTCATTAACTTCTTTTTTTTTTTTTTAGTTTTCCAAGGCCTTCAAAGCAAGTCAGTGAATCCTACTAAATCTGTAATCACTTTCATTTTCACCATCACCACTAGTTGAGACCTAATTACAGTAAGCCCTCAGTATTGCTGGGTTCCACGTCCAAGGACTCAACCACAGATATAAAACATTCAGATAAAAGTCCAGAGAGTTCCAAAAAGCAAAATTTGAATTTGCCAGTCTGGCAATGATTTACATAGTATTTACAGTGTATTTACAACTATTTACATAGCATTTACATCGTATTAGGTATAAGTAATCTAGAGATGATTTAAAGTATACAGGAGGATGTGTGTAGGTCATATGTAAATACTATGCTATTTTATTTAAGGGACTTAAGCATCCACACATTTTGGTATTTGAGGGGTCTTGGAGCCAATCTTATATGGATGCAGAGGGATGACTGCATACATATCAGATGAAACAGTATATGAATTTCTTCTAATTAGAAAGTATTTTAAACTGAATGAAAATAAAAACACAATATTATCAATTTGTAGGATGCTATTTAAACAGTACTGAGGGGAAAACATATAACACTAAATACTTATATTCTAAAAGAAGAACACTCTCCAATTAATGACTGCATTTTTAATAAACCATAAAAAGAGAAACTCAAAAGCCCTAGAAAAGTCAAAACAATCTTGATAAAGAACAGAACTGGAGGAATCTAAAAAAATACAACAAACGAGTGAATAAAACAAAGAGAAAGCCAGCTCACAGATGTAAGGGACAGACATGATTACCAGTGGGGAGAAGAAATGAGGGGCAGTATAGGATTAGGGGAAAAAAAGAGTTATTATGAGATTACATGAAATCATGTGTGTGCAACTTTTGAAAACTGTAAAGCATTACAGAATTTAAAGAATCTTTCAATTAAAAAACCATCAAAATAAAAACAAATTTAAACCAAAGAGAAGATAAGTGATAAGAGATCAGAACATAAATCAATTAAATAGAAAACAAAAACATCAATGAAACCAAATTCTCTTTCTGTGGGATCAACAAAAGTGATAAACTTTGAGTCAAAATGAACAGGAGTAAAAGAGATAAGCACAAATGACCAGTATTAAGAATGACAGAGTGGTCTTCACTACAAATTTGACATATTAAAGTGATACAAAGGAAAGGTTGTGAATAATTCTATGCCAGTAAATTCAATAATTCAGAGGAAATGAACAAATTCTTTGAAAAGCATAAACTACCAAAGCTCATACAAGAAGAGATAGATAACCTGAACACCCGTATATCCATTAAGAAATCGGTTTTTCTGTTTAAAATATTTTTTTCTCAAGAAAATTTCAGGCCCAGATGGCTTCACTGATGAATTCTATCAAATATTTAAGTGAGATAAAAATACCATTTCCACACAAATTCTTCCAGAAAATTGAAGGAATGCTTCCCAGCTTATTTTATGAGTCTATTCACTGCCCTTATACCAAAACCAGAAAGAAACAGTATGAGAAAAGAAAATTATACTAATAACTTCATTTACATAAAGATATGTTTAAAATTACATAGATCTAAAATTACAAAGATACAAAAATATTCTCAGCACAAATTTAGCAATTGAAATCCCCCCCCAAAAAAATATATAAAGCAGATAAATGAATCATGAAAGGTAGGGTTTATTTCAGGAATGCAAGTGTGGTTTAATACTCAAAAAAAATCAACATAATCTACTGTATTAACAGGCTAAACATGAAAAACTACTATGATCTTCTTCTTAGGCATAGAAAAAGCACTGAAAAAATTTTCCCTTGTGGCTCAGCTGGTAAAGAATCTGCCTGCAGTGTGGGAAACCTAGGTTCAATCCCTGGGTTGGGAAGATCTGCTGGAGAAGGGAAAGGCTACCCACTCCAATATTCTGTCCTGGAGAATTCCATGGACTGTACAGTCCATAGGGTCACAAGAGTCAGACATGACGGAGCGATTTTCATTTCACTTCACTGCTACCACCAACATACCACTTAGTGGTGGGAACCTGTGCTTGACCACTTAACTTAGGAACAAGACAAGGATGTCTTTTTCAACTTTATTCAACATTGTCTTAGAGGTTCTAGCTAGTATAACAAGGAAAGAAAAGGCATCTTGGAAAGGGAGCAGTAACACTGGCTTTATTCACAGATGACATGACTTTCTATGTAAAAAAATCCACTGGAATCTATAAAAAGGCTACTAGAACCATCAAGTGAGTATAGCAAAGTGATAGTTTACAAGATCAATATTCAAATATCAATTTTATTTTTATGTATTAAGAACAATTGGAAATTAAATTTAAAAATCACCATTTACAATAGCATCAAAAATATAAAATATGTAAGAAAAATTCAACCAAAAATGTGCATAATCTGTAGCCTGAAAATTACAAAATGTCACTGACAGAAAGTAAAGGTGATCTAATTAATTAGAGAAATTTACCTTGCTTATGGATAGGAAAATGCAATCTCACTAAGATGTCAAATCTCCCCAAACTGATCCACAGATTATCTAGACAGTGGTGACTCTTTTTAACTTCTGTTTGACAAGGATACTCATGTCATGAACATGCATTTGTCAAAATGTACCAAATTTTACACTTTAAATATGTGAAACTTCTTTACAAGGGCTTCCCTGGTAGCTCAGCTGGTAAAGAATCTGCCTGCAATGCAGGAGACTCCAGTTCAATTCCTGGGTGAGGAAGATCCCCTGGAGAAGGGATAGGCTACCCACTCCAGTATTCTGGCCTGAAGAATTCCATGGACTGTGTAGTCCACGGGGTCGCAAAGAATTGGACACAACTGAGTGACTTTCACTTCACTTCTTTACAAGTCACTAATAACCTGAATAAAGCTGTTTAAAAAAAATTACAAAAACCTCTCCAATGGCTCTCCATAGTTCTCATGTGATAAAATGCAAGGATTTTAGTGGGGAAAAAATGGGCTTTAAGGTTTTCCTACCAGCTAAATCACTTTCACTTCTTTGAGTATGGGTTCTCCCATCTGTAGAGCAGACATAATGTCTGGCTGAAATGACTGTTTTCACAAGAAGTTATAATATCCTATTTAAAGTGTCTAGGATAGTAAATGATATCTAGTTTTTAAAATACGTTAAACGTGAGGTAACAAGTGTAAACAATCATCAGCAATTGCCTTAGAGACCTGTCACTGTTTAAAAAGAAGAGACTAGGGCATAAAAGAACTACTGTACATTCCTTAGTTCACATTCTGCCTAGGGCTCATTCTGAGTTTATGTCACTCAATAATTTATAGAACCTTATGTTACATACAATTTTAAAACTTGTGAATGATCACAATGAAGTCCATGATTTGCTAACAATACCTGAACTTTCATACACTTTCCTAGGCAAGTATTTGTTCACAAAATTATAACCTTATCTATTGAGAGGTAACTCTTGCCATTGACTTTTTAAAAAATGTATGAATCTCAACTTAAAACAAATTCAATAGACCATAAACGCCATTTGAAATGCACAGTTTTTCTTTAAAACTTAACATGTATCTCTGAACTTCAGCAGTTGAGTGTAACTAGGTTTATGATTATGGGCAAGTCCATAACATTTCTAGATCTCTGTTTCTTCATTTTTATAGAGCAAGGCTTGGATTATATGACTTCCAAGATCTTTTTCTGCTTCCAAAATGAATTGCTGGGATAATATATGATGAATTATTTGAATTCTTGAGGATTATGAATTAATCTTGGATATTTTGAAGCATATTGTTGAATATTTAATTTTATAACTATCATTAAAATACATCTGTGTTTTATCACAGAGCATTATTACAAGCTTATGGAGATATTTTCTTTTTTGGATAATTTGGATCAGCAGAAAATTCAGAGCTCTCAAAATTGGAGAATGACTGGATCCACTGATACCACCTTCATAAAGTCTGAAGAATACCATTGTTTAAAAATAAATGTCAGTGAAAAGGGCCAAAGAGTGGTATGGATTGGATTATATTAGTTACATTAATTGCTTATTTTTTTTCTATTTCAAGTATACACATTGAAAAATAGGAAATATTTTTCTAGTTTGTTGTACTTGGAATATTTACTTCAGAATACTCAGTTTTACTCTATCTCAGAAGATGACAGGATAAAGTGTACTCATATTAAAGCTGGATTTCTCAATAGCCTGCATTTTATTTTGGGTTACAAAATTTGGAAAAGAAAAAGAACACTGGTAAGTAGGATTGATTTGTGTGTGTGTGCACATTTGGGTGTTATTGCCAAGATTTTAAAAGAAAATAATAGCCAATAAAATAGGCAATTTTGTCGTCTATTTGTCTCATACCTAAGGTTTTATCTTTAAAAAGCTATTGTTCTTTGTCTACTTGCCTAATACGTGTATGTGTGTATGTTCTGGTAAAACCTGTAAATATACTTTGCTGAATATAATGCTATAGGAATTCACAACATAAAATTTAAACATAATGGTGTCTTTAATACTTTAAAAACAATATCAGGGATAATGAACTTGCATATTAGTAAACAAAAACACTCCTGTTATTTTACACATCCACATTTGTATATGGTGTGTGTGTGTATATATATATATGTACAGAGAGAGAGAGAGAGAGGCATACAGACAAATACATACACTGAGAATATTTTAAAAGAAACTTGTCAAAATCACAATAGAAGTTGAAGAGAGCACTCGCAAAATTTCCAAATCTCTGGATAATACCCAGAATAATTTTTTTTAGAAATGGAAAAATAATTATAAAACATATTGTGTTAATAAATCAGAAAAGGCACTTGAAATAATCTCATAAAATGTTATAGCTTAAATAATGCCCTTCATCAGTATTCTTTGTTTAACATTTTATGTTTATTGATAAATGAAGATGCATTTAAATAATTCAAAGAAAACATTAGCTGCAAGCAAGGAATTAATAATTGATAGGACTGGAAGGACTCTTTTCACTTGGGAAATAGATAATATTAGCTTAATGTGGGGCTGTAGGAACAGAGGAAATGTAATGGATCTGCCTGCTTTAAACTGATGATGGTTATTGTGGTCTAAAAGTTGCTACAAAGGCAAAAGCGGGACAGCTCAGCAAGTGCAATAGATTTCACTCATAGGAGCTGACAGTGCAAATTGCGGTCTGATGTGTCAGATTTATACATGGGAGGAGACCTAATGATCATGACATAGACTAAGGAGATAAGAAAAAAAATAAAATGCGAGTTAACCATAATTGGAAAATGGAAAGAAAAAACCCTTTGAACATATCATGATGTTAAAAATAAGAAAAGATTTTACTTTTCTCCATCACTATGTTTGAGGATGGAGGCCAGTTAGAATGAAGCTACCTTGCTTTTGATCAGAAACACCCATCATAAGGTTTGAGTTAGATTCTCATGGCAGTTCAGGCAGGGGCTCCAGCTGCACATGTGCAATGCCAGCATCTTTGGAGGGTCGTGAGAGATGAACACCCCCAGAGAGAAGAGACACATATGTTGGCTATTTTCATCTCACCTGTATTTGTCCTTCTCCAAATATTAAAGAAAACTGAGTCATACACATCTGGGAGCTCCAGAGGCCATTAATTTTGCTCAGCCTTCTCCCTCTCCTCCTTTACTCCCACTATCTGGGAGACAAAGCTATTTTTGAGTGTGCCCAGGTAAAGTTCAGATTACTCCCTGGTAAATTCATCTTTTCCACTGGGAAGGATGCCTCAATTTTCTAATCTGGCATAATTTAAATGTATGTCTTTAATAGTTATATTTAACCCATCTTGGCCCCAAAGGACCTCTAAATATAATCAGTCATTTCAGAGATCATCCCTCAAATTTGTCACTTTTGCTTTAGAATATTAATATCCAAAACAGGTGAATTTGGAAGTAGTTTCAAAAATTATGTCTTTGCTAAAATTTCAGCCACTTACAAAGTCTACGATGTGGAATTTCAAGTTTTTGTACATACTCAATTTTAAGGAAACAACTATACATATTTTGACTAAATCTTAAAGATCAACATCCTTCTCGTCTCATGCCCACTCTTCACACAAAATTCAGAAAAGAAACCATATAAAGAAAAGGCAAAATGAATCTATATTTCCCCCCAAATTTCAGTTTCTTCATTTGAAAAGGAAAAAGAAGTAGAATAAAGTCATATCCTCAGACACCTCCCCAGGCCCAGGCAGGCTAAATAAAAGGGTGAAGTGAGCTAGATGAAGAGGGGAAACCAAAATGAAGAAAGAGGGAGCAACTAGTGTTACTTAAGAGCTCTAGATTATTGCCATGCACAGATATGGATTAAGTATTGCCATGTATTTGATTTTCAAGAGAAACAAGAAATGTAATTTTTATTCTCTGTGTGGCATCTCCCAAGCTTGAAATGTGAGACCAAATTCAAATAACTTGCTTGAATTGGTCCAGGTTATACAGAGCAAATAGACATGCCAGCATGACCATAAGTCAAGGGAGTGAACCCAGCCAGAAACTCTGGTGCATACTGAATGGCCCTCTTGCCTTCTCATTAAGGCATGAACTCACCTCCACTAGAAGTCTCTCATTTGTGCAGACTAAAATCTATCATTTTCATCATTGCTTTCTTTTGGAAGCCAGTTTTCCTGTGGTCAGCAGATACCGACTAACTAGAACCTTATGTGACATTGCATTTTCAAAATTTTTCTTAAAGTTAAGTTTTAAACTGATTATGAAGAATATGTACTTAGTGTTGAAAGCACAGAAATTATCCATAATTCCACCATCTCAGAGCAACTACTGTTAGTAATTCAGTGTATTGCTTTTCCTTTTCCTTTCCTATACATGTGCATAAAGTTTTTGTATATACTCAATTCTGTCAATTCCTGGGTCAGGAAGATCCTCTGGAAAAGATATAGGCTACCTGCGACAGTATTCCTGGACATCCCTGGTGGTTCAGATGGTAAAGAATCCGCCTGCTATGCAGGAGACCTGGATTTGATCCACGGGTTTGGAAGATTCCCTGGAGGAGGGCATGGCAACCCAGTCTAGTATTCTTTCCTGGAAAATCCCCAGGGACAGAGAAGCCTGGCAGGCTACAATTCATGGGGTCACAAAGACTTGGACATGACTGAGTGATTAAGCACAGCACATAGCAAGGGAACAACTATACATTACATTATTTCTTGTGGTTAAATCTTACAGATTTAATTTATAGTATATAGTAACTAACATCATAATGTATATTTAGTTCTGTTGCAACACTATTTTCAATGTTATGAGTTCTGGTATACATACTAAAAGCACTTTTAGAAAAGGATATTACTGATTGCATAGCTTTTTAACATTTTTCTAAGACCTAGATCTGATTCCTTAATAATTGGAATTGAAATACTAATAATTGAAATACTACTCAGACATAAAAAAGAATAAAATTGATAGTTACAAAGACATTAATTGACTCAGAAGGTATTATGCTTAGTGAAATGAGTCAGACAGAGAAAACCAATACTGCATGATATCACATGTGAAACTAAAAAAATTAAACTAGCAAACTTCACAAAAAGAAACAGACTCACAGATATAGAGAACAAGAGACAGGCAAGATAAGGGCAAGAGATTAAAGTACAAAATCATTGCAGACAGTGACTGCAGCCAGGAAATTAAAAGATGCTTGCTCCTTGGAAGAAAAGTTATGACCAACCTAGATTGCTTATTAAAAAGCAGAGACATTACTTTGCCAACAAAGGTCCATCTAGTCAAGGCTATGGTTTTTCCAGTAGTCATGTATGGATGTGAGAGTTGGACTATAAAGAAAGCTGATCGCCGAAGAATTGATGTTTTTGAACTGTGGTGTTGGAGAAGACTCTTGAGAGTCCCTTGGACTGCAAGGAGATCCAACCAGTCCATCCTAAAGGAGATCAGTCCTGAGTGTTCATTGGAAGGACTGATGTTGAAGCTGAAATACTAATACTTTGGCCACCTGATGCAAAGAACTGACTCATTTGAAAAGACCCTGAATCTGGGAAAGATTGAAGGCAGGAGGAGAAGGGGATGATGGAGGATGAGATGGTTGGATGGCATCACCGACTCAATAGACACAAGTTTGAGTAAACTCCGGGAGTTGGCGATAGACAGGGAAACATGGCGTGCTGCATTCCATGGGGTCACAAAGAGTCGGACATGACAGCGACTGAACTGAACTGTACTACACATAAAATAAATAAACTGTGTGGATATATTTTAAGGTATAAGGAACATACCCAATATTTTATAACTATAAATGGAGTATAACCTTTAAACATTGGGAATCACTATGTTGTACACTTCAAATTTATATAACATTGTAACTCAACTCTACCTGCATTAAAAAATATTCTCCTAAAACCTAGATCTGATATCTAAATAATTATCTTTGTTGAGGCCGGTAAGTTTTATGCTAACCAATGAGGAAGCAAGTTAGAATTGGTGTAGGTCATTATGGCATGTTATGGGCAACCAGCTTACAGATGTACAGGACAAATTTAAGATCAATTAGGGAGTAATGCCAAAGAAAGTTCAAACTACCACACAATTGCATTCATTTCTCATGCCGGCAAGGTTATGCTCAAAACCCAAGTTAGGCTTAAGTACATGAAATGGGAACTTCCAAACGTACCAGCTGGATTTAAAAAAGGCAGAGGAACCAGAGATCAAATTGCCAACATCCACTGGATCATAAAAAAGCAAGATAATTCCAGAAAAACATCTGCTTCATTGACTACTTTAAAGCCTTTGACTGTGTGGATCACAACAAACTGTGAAAATTCTTAAAAGAGATGGGAATACCAGACCACCTGACCTGTCTCCTGAGAAACCTGCATGCAGGTCAAGAAGCAACAGTTAGAACCAGACATGGAACAACGGACTGGTTCCAAATTGGGAAAGGAGTATGTCAAGGTTGTATACTGTCATCCTGTTTATTTAACTTATGTACAGATTACATCATGAAAAATCTGGAAAGGATGAAGCACAAGTTGAAATCAAGATTGCCAGGAGAAATATCAACCTCAGATATGCAGATAATACCACCCTTATGGCAGAAAGTGAAGAGGAACTAAAGAGCCTCTTGATAAAAGTGATAGAGGAGAGTGAAAAGTCTGGTTTAAAACTCAAGATTCAAAAATCTAAGATCATGGCATCCCCTCCCATCACTTCATGGCAAATGGAAGAGGAAAAAGTGGAAACAGTGACAGACTTTATTTTCTTAGGCTCCAAAATCACTGTGGATGGTGACTGCAGCCATGAAAAAAGATGCTTGCTCCTTGGAAGAAAAGCTATGACAAACCTAGACAGTGTATTAAAAAGCAGAGACATTACTTTGCCAACAAAGGTCCATACAGTCAAAGCTATGGTTTTTCCAGTAGTCATGTATGGATGTGAGAGTTGGACCATATAGAAGGCTGAGCACCCAAGAATTGATGCTTTCTGTGGTATTGGAGAAGACTCTTGAGAGTCCCTTCGACTTCAAAGAGATCAAACCAGTCAGTTCTAAAGGAAATCAGTCCTGAATATTCATCGGAAGGGCTGTTGATGAAGCTGAAAGTCCAATATTTCGGCCAACCCCGATGCGAAGAGCCAACTCATTGGAAAAGACCCTGATGCTGGGAAAGATCAATAGCAGGAAGAGTAGGGAATGACAGAGGATGAGATGGTTAGATGGCATCACCAATTCAATGGACATTAGTTTTGAGCAAGCTCCAGGTGATGGTGAGGGACAGAGAAGCCTGGCATGTTGCAGTCCATGGGGCCACAAAGGATTGGACATGACTGAGTGAGTGAACACAAAAGGAGATCGCTATTAGTCAGTTACTCATCTCCATTCTGAGCTTTCCTATTTCTTAATAATATGTTTATTGATTCACCTATTCTTTAATCCATACATACTTTCATTTATCTGGCTTTATTTTTAATCTTCCTTTTGGTGTTCTAGTTGCTACACTATCTTCTAGCAATTCAAATATGACACAAACCCAAATTCTCATTAACTTTTTTAATAGGGGATACAGTTAAGGAAATGTATAACTAAAATCCCATATAAGTACTAGAAGTGAAGACCACAGAGATTTAAAGACTTCACTCTTTTTCCTTTGATATATATTTTTAAGTTGTAAATGCAAATCTTTAAATTTTACTGTCTAGTTACTAGTTTTGAAATTTACTACTTAGCTCTTGATCATATATTCATTATCATAAGCATTAAAAAACACTTATAAGTTCCAGTTAATTTATATTTCTATACATACCTTGCAGAATATCCATAGTCTCTGTGCTCAAAGAAGTTGCATTTTAGGTAACAGAGATGTTAAATGGTATTGATTCTAAATTCAACTCCTTCAGATTTTTACAATTTCCAAACTTTTAGAATTTTAAATGTATTATAAAAGAATGAAATGACCAGTTAGTGTTGTTTTATACAAGATTTACTTTGCTGCCTACTTAAGTGTCTTAGCTTGTACTGATAGGAGAGGAATGCATTTGTTCCAACTGAGAACAGATACAGGTTAACACTTGTAAAGCCTGTGCCCAACAGCCCAGTAATTGAGCGTCAAGATTGGCAGCTATCTAAACTGAGGATAACTAGAAATGTGAGCCTTCTTTATTCTGTTCATGCTGCTACACCCAAATGCTACAGTCTGGGTGGTTTATAAACAAGAGAAATTTATTTCCCATAGTTCTGGGGGCTGGAAGTCTACATCGGATTTCCAGCATAGTCATATTCTGGTGAAGGCCCTTTTCCAGGTTGCACACTACCAATTTCTCAACTTCTCTGTGACCTCATGTGGTAAAAATAGGGATGGGAGTGACATGGGGTCTCTTATAAAAGCAATAACCCCACTCAGGAGGGATCCACTCTCATGACTTAAGAGCCTCTCAAAGGTCCCATCTTTTAATATCATCCTATTGGACATCAGGATTTCAACTTATGACTTTGGGGGAGACAAAAACATTTAGGCCATAGTAGAGCCAGAGTGCACAGCAAGACGATCGGGACTAAAAGAGGAAATCAGATAGCCAGACCTCACCAGATAGTGTGGCGGACTCTGTAGGGGGAACAAAGGCATATACACTCCAGGACCCAGATACAATTCTGCCTGATTACTGAGTACCAGCCTCCACCAATTTTTTATTCAGCTTGCAGCGCTTTCTGTACTTTGTCAAAAGAACAAAAAGCACAACATGGTTACTGGTTTTAGAACTTCCTACTGTTGATTATGTAATAAAAATTGATATTAAATATGGTCTGCAGATAAAAAGTTTCAGAAGCCCAGACATTTGCTGTGCCTACTTATTTGTAAAGCAGGCATACCACTTCCTAAGAACCATACTTACAAGCTGTTATAAGAACTATCCGTACTTAAGGAGTTGAAATTTAAAAGCTTAACTTAAATGTTAAATAAAAATTTAACTTTTTATTAAGAATATATTCAGAAATAAACCCACACACATAATCAGTTTATAACAAAGGAATCAAGAATACAAAATGCAGAAAGGACAGTATCTCCAATTAAGGTGTTGGGAATATTGGACAACTACATACAAGAAATGAATCTTTACTACTACCTCACACCAAATGTATACAAAAAAAAATGGATTAAAGACTTGAGTGTAAAACCTGAAATCATGAAATTCCTAGGAAAAAACAAAGGTGGTAAGCTCCTTGACACTGGTCTCTGCAAGGATATTTAAGGTTTGACATCAAAAGCAAAGATAGCAAAAGCAAAAATAGATAAGGGGGACAACTTCAAAGTTCTTCACAGAAAACAAAACCATCAACTAAATGAAAAGGTAAATATGGAGTGGGAGAGAATATTTGCAAATCTTATATCTGATGAGAATTTAATATCCAAAATATATAAAAATGCATACAACTCAATAGCAGAAACAATCCAGTTAAAAAATGGGCACAGGATCTGAATCGGCATTGTATCCCAAGAAATACAGATGGCCAAAAAGTACATGAAAAGATGCTCAACATCACCAGGGAAATGCAAATCAAAACCACGGTGAGATATCACCTTACAACCTAGAATGGTTATTATCAAAGAGTCAAGTAATAACACATGTTGGCAAGGATGTGCCAGGAAGGGAACCCTCAACCACTGGTAGAAATGTAAACTGATGCAGCCACTATGGAAAACAGTATGGAAATTCCTCAGAAAAATAAAAATAGAACTACTGTATGATCAACTTCTGGATATTTATCCAAAGAAAATGAAAATACTAGCTCAAAAAGATATGCACCCCTATATTCACTACAGCATTATTTACAATAGACAAGATATGGAAGCCACATGTGTCTATCAATGCAGGAATGGATACAGAAAATGTGGGATACACACATTTATTATTCAGCCATAATAAGGCAAGAAATCTTGCCATTTACAACAACATGGATAAAACTGGAGGGAATTATGCTAAATGAAATGTCAGAGAAAGACAAATATTGTATGAACTCACTTATGGGTGGAATCTAAAACACAAATTCACAATCATCACCACCACTCCCACAACAACAATAGAGCTCATTGATAATGGAGACTTATTCTCAGGTAGATTAATAAGTCAGGCGGTACACTCACAGCATGGTGACTATACTTAATACAACTGTATTGTGTATTTCAAAGTTGTGATGACAATAGATCTTAAAAATTCTCACCTCCAGAAAGAAATTTTCTAACTATGCATGGTGTTGGATGTTAACTAGATTTATCATGGATGTTAACTAGATTTATTACGGTATTATTTCATAATATATGCAAATAATGAATCAATACATGTATATACACCTAATGTAATATACACCTAAAATTAATGTATACTATTTCAATTATACCTCAATTCAGAAAAGTTTATTAAGCCGTCTCAAAGTCCCATGTATGGTAGATAGTAAATAAACAGCCCCTACCTTCCTCTTACCTCCAAACTTACTGATGAGAAAAGACATGTGAAACCAATGGAAAATAACACAAGACAAGAAGAAACTGTATCATTAAGGTCTAATACCTCATTCTACTCACTGGAAACTTCTTTTTACAGGGAAAGTTGGCGCATAAAGAAATTTGTTCTGGTTAAGCCATGGTAAACATCTGAATGTGGTAAAGTTGTGAAAATACTCTTACCTCAGTTCTGTATTCTTGGATGATTTCAAACTGATTGAAAGTGGTCTGTTCTACAAGCAAATCCTCATTTCTGAGATTCTCTGCCTTAGAGCTCTCACTTTGCCTGGTGGGTTAAGTCAGGACATGTTAGGTTAACTACTGCTAGCAAAGAGGAAAGAAAGGTAAAGGATAATACACTAAAACTGAAGAGCAGACTTCAAAGTGATATCAGAAATAACCAATCAGGGGGAATGCACTGAACTAACCCTTGAGTCAAATCCCCTCCAGACATAAGGATTCCTCACACTGCACACAGTAAGGATGGGCTAAGATCACAGGGATCTTCTGAGTTTGAAATCCCAAGTAACTCAGATTCTCACTCATAGCTGCTCACCAGTCCTTTTGTCTACATTCAATGGTGTGTATGTGTGAGTGAAAAAAATCTCAGTCGTGTTCAACTCTTTGCAACCCCATGGACTGTGCCTGCCAGGCTCCTCTGTCCATGGGTTCTCCAGGCAAGAATACTGGAGTGGGTTGCCATGCCCTCCTCCAGGGGATCTTCCCCAACCAGGGATCAAACCCAGGTCTCCCACATTGCAGGAGGATTCTTTACTGTCTGGGACACCTGGGGTAGTAGACATGTATATAATGATGGGCTGTAGAAACTGCAGCAGCAGAAAGCAACTTTTCTCCCCAGCCAATATAGCTTCTCTCAACACAGCATTGAGCTGGATGAGCCAGCAATGACGGTAGACACATACATCTAGGATTTTGTTTTTTAAACTATATATACTGCTTTTAATAGCATGATTACAGCTGTTAAGTAAGTGATCTCTCTAGACTGAAGAGGACTGCAGTGAGAAGCAGCCCAGCCAAGAGGCAGGGGAAGCAGCATGCTCTTCTCATTATTGCCAGTTAGTAAGGACAGAACATATGGTCACTTCACAAAGGTGAGTTATCAACCAACCAACAGGAATCCCAGCCAAGTTTCCCAGCCAGATTCCTTCTTTTAAATTCATTTATACTCTCTATTTCTTCTTCTCTCTTATTTTGAATTACTGTTTTGTTTTTTTTTTTTTCCTAATGGGGGCAGGATATATCTTAGTAAACTCAGTTCCAACCAGGAAAATAACTTAGGAAATAAGTGCTCAGAGTGACACCCTGCCCGTAACCTATGGACAGTGAACAGCTAGCAGCTATAACTAAACAATGTTGTCCCTGGCAATAGAACGGGCAGGCCTGGTATCAATTTGGCTCTAATGTTTAGTAGTTGGGTGGTCTTAGGGAAGTCATAGAACCTTATTTCATCCAAGAATCTTCAGCTATAAAATGAGTAAGCCCCATCTCAAAGTCTGCTGTAAGGATTAAGTAAAACAGCGGCTCTGGCAAGACCAGCACTATGCCTGCCACTGGCATGTAGTCAAGAAGGACTGTTATTGATATAAATCTTAAAATGGCTTTTAAAAAATTTTTTTCTGGTGACAATACAGAGCTTCAGAGAATTATGACAGTAACTAAGGGGCCTTAAAGTGAAAGCAATTCCTTTTTTTTTTTTTTCTCTAAAATGGAGAGAGCTCCTAGAGATGCCCAGCCCAGCAACCCCTACTCCTTCATGAGAATGGTCCCACTCCCTTCCCTAGCTGACGAGTTAGACCACACTCACTTTGGTGGCAGCCCAGTAGATCCAATCTTTGCCATTGGGGTTGATATTCATCCACACCAGCCCCTCCTCCAAGTAGCTGAGAGGGTCAGAGGAGAAGGAAATCCTTTATTTGGTTTCCAGAGGCCACTGATGACCCAAATGACTACAGCTGGGAACATTCCTGGGGTCCACTTTTAGCTGTTCCTGGTTATCTGCCTCCTTACCTGGAACTTTTCAAATGCTTCCATTTCTTTAGAATCTATGCCTATATCGCTATTTTCCACCCTCCCAATATGTCTTTGAAGATGTTGCTGTTTTAAGACTGAAGACAAAGCACCTTAAATTTAAAAAAAAGTTGCACTTTTGTTTGTGTGACATAGAGAGACACATTGTTTGTTCACTGTAAAAAGCTTAAAAAAGGTAAAAAATGTCCTTAGAAGGCATGGACCCACTCCTGTTCTGCAGGTTCCTGGGGTCAGATATTTATATCCTCCATGCCCATCCTCCCCTGGTTAACAAAAAGGAACAATTTGAAGAGAAAGTATATATAATAATTATCCTAAACGATACATTTAACAATATTAAAACCCCAAACAAGAAAAATTTCGCAGAACTGTCAGCACCATTTACCCTATTTTCTGACCCCTCTCCCACCCCAACATCCCTCTCCTGGCATCCTCCCACACCTCTCGACAGTCCCCCACTCTCCCAAAGCTCTGGTAACATGACTCACCTTTGGTGGCTGACGGAGACCTCAAATGGGTGGCCTGGTGAGGACAGGGGTGCAGGACACCGGTAGGATGGGCTGAGGAGGGGGAAGCATCAGGGAATGAGATGCTAAGAAACACCCAGGCACCAAAGACTACCAAGGATTACACAAGAATTACACAAAATAATCAACCGTCTGAGCTACCAGGGAAGACCCTAAGCAAAAATACCTAGTACAACTCCTGTTTCATAGTAGCACTTAGCAGACCAGTAAAACTATCGCAGCAAGGTTTCTACAAGGTAATGTAACCAAACCAAGCTTGGGTCCACTCACTAGCACAAAGTGAATCCAATCTACCGAAGGTCGTGGTGAAGGAAAGTGCAGAGTTTAGTGCAAGGCCAGGCAAGCAGTAAGCGCAGCTCGTGCTCAGAAGACTCGAAATCCACAATGGCTTTCAGGTTTTTAAAGACAGGGTGAGGGAGAAGGTTTCAGGGTATGCAATCAGCTAATAAACATTCTTCTGATTGGCTGGAGATGAGGTAATTGGGAGTCAACATCATCAACCTCATATGTTTAACTTCTCCCACCTGGTGAGGCTTCCAGTATCTGCAAAACAGCTCAAGGGCATGGCTCAGGATATTATCTATAGACTTTGAGGAAGAACTAAAGGTGCTCGACTTTGTTGAATGGCTAAACTATTACTAGTTTGTCTTGATTGACTCTTTTCCTTTGTGTCTGCATTTCCTCACTTCTCTGATTAAATTTGCTCTTTGGGATTGCAAAAGGTCTAGCAGGGTACAGTTTTTCTACAAACAAGAGGCATGCAGAGGACATGGGGGGATCTGTCCCAGGAAGGCCTCACGGGTCCTGCTTGGTTACAACCCCCCATGTTCTGATACTCCTCAATCTTGAGGGAGAACAGGTATGGGACGAGAAAGGGAATATATTTTGAATAGAGTGGTTAATCATAAACTTTGCAGAGCAACTCAGTTTTAGGGAGACTCAGTTTCAGTAAATTCTGTTAAGTCACTAAGCTGTGTCTGACTCTTTGAGAGCCCCTGGGCTATAGCCTGCCAGCCTCCTCTGTCCATGGAATTTCCCAGGCAAGAACACTGGAGTGGTTTGCCATGCCCTCCTCCAGGGGATCTTCCCAACCCAGGGATCGAACACTAATCTCCTGTATTGGCAGACAGATTCTTTACCACTGAGCCACCATGAAAGCCCTTCAGTAATTTCTATTCATGTGTGAATGTGTAATGTAGACATGGAAAAAAGAAGGCTAAAACATAAGAACTCGGTCATATTTTAGGGCTTCCCTATAGCTCAGACTGGAGAAGGAAATGGCAGCCCACTCCAGTACTCTTGCCTGGAAAGTCCCATGGATGGAGGAGCCTGGTGGGCTACAGTCCATGGGGTCGCAAAGAGTTGGACATGACTGAGCAACTCCACCACCACCATAGATCAGATGGTAAAGAATCTGCCTATAATGCAGGAGACCTGGGTTCTATCCCAGGGTCAGGAAGATCCCCTGGAGAAGGAAAAGGCAACCCACCCCAATGTTCTTGCCTAGAGAATCCCATGGACAGAGGAGCCTGGTGGGCTACAGTCCACAGGGTCGCAAAGAGTTGGACATGACAGAGATCGACACACACACACATGACATGGAAAAGCTTGCTATAAATAATTTCACAGTACCATTGTTCCTCATCTTCTCCAATCATGTTATAGTCTGTACAAGCAAAAGATTGGAAAAAAAGAGAGAAAAGACAAATACAATATTTACTTATATAATCATCCTTCAGGTACCTGTAGGGTGTCTGTTTTAGGACCCCTGGGATATGCAAATTTGAAAATATTCATTTCCCTTACATAAAATGGCATAGTATTTGCATATAACCTATATACATCCTATGTATACTTTAAATCATCTCTAGATTACTTATAATACCTAAACAATGTAAATGTTATGTAAATAGTTGTAAATACAATGTAAATGCTATGTAAATAGTTGCCAGGCTGGCAAATTCAAGTTTTGCTTTTTGGAACTTGCAGGAATTTTTTTTTTTTTCTGAATATTTCCAATCCACATTTGGTTGAATCTGCAGATGTGGAAGTCACAAACACAGAGGGCTATGCTATTCAAGGTTGTGACCAAGTACACGCATGTGCACATACACGTGCACACACACACCAAAGTAAAATATTTTAAATGATGATGAAATTAGGGTAAAGAAAAAATTAGAGTTAAAAAAGCATAAACAAAAAGTGAAATTAATTTATGGAATGCTCTTTGTAAAGTTTTCTTTCTACACGGACTAGAGGAGGACCATAGATTTTATTTTGAGCTTGCATTATAATGGAATAAGGCAGCTAGATTTTAGCTACTCAGAGTTATTCTTGCCTCTCACATGTTCAGTATCACTAGAGTTTGTTTTTATATTGGAAGCTCCAAAGCAAATATCACTACCTTCCAACACAGAATATAGCCTACAGAATTTCCATTTGGTTAAAATTTTATAATGCACAATTAAAAATATTCTGCACCCTTTAGAAAAATGAGACTGCATTTAGAACAGTTGCAGTCTGAGATGACCAGAAGCAGGGAGAGGAGAATGGAGCTTGGCTAGCTGGAAAGCGTACACCCCATCTTCTGCTCAGCTTTGCCCCATGGAAAGGTGGGCCAGTATGGCCAGCATTTATTTGTCAGTTCTTTCATTTCCAAGGATTACTTAGTTTGGCTTCTCAGATCTATTTGTTCACTGGGCAATGAGCCTAATTTTTAAAAAGTAAGTAGATATAGAAGATGATGATAAAGTCAACATTCCAAACAGAATAAAAAAGTGTCACTTCTGTGTAAAAGAGAGTAGAAGTTAGATGAAAATAATTTTTGAGTCTACAAAGAAGTATTGGGGAGGATGTGGAGCAAAGGGAACCCTTGTACATGTTGCTGGGACTGTAAACTAGTACAGTTGCTATGGAAAATAGCCACTCTAAAAAATAAAAACTAATTCAAAAAGATAAATGCACCCAATGTTCATAGCAACATTATTTGCAATAGTCAAGATATGGAAGCAACCTAAGCATCTATCAACAGATAACTGGATAAAGAATATGGGATGCCACACACACACACACACACACAAACATAATATTGCGTATGCTTGTATGCTAAGTCACTTCAGTCATGTCTGACTCTTTGCAACCCTGTAGACTGTAGCCTGCCAGGCTCTTCTGCCCATGGGATTCTCCAGGCAAGAATACTGGAATGGGTTGCCATTCTCTTCTCCAGGGGATCTTCCTGACCCAGGAATCAAACCCGCATCTCTCAGGTCTCCTGCATTGGAAAGCAGGTTCTTTACTACTAGTGCCAACTGGGAAGCCTACAGTATAATATTGTGTATGAATGTGTGCTAAATTGCTTCAGTTCATGTCCGACTCTTCATTATTCAACCATAAAAGAATGACATTTTTGCTATTTGCAATGATGTAAATGGACTTAGAAGGTATTATGCTTAGTGAAATATGTCAGACAGGGAAAGACACTGTATATTATCATTTATATGTGGAATCTAAAAAACAAATCAAAGGTGTTTAATAAAACAGGAAAACACACATAGAAACAGAGAACAAACTAATGGTTACCAGTGGAGAGAGGAAGGGTGGAGGACAAGATAGTCTTAGGGATTAACAGATACAAATTACTATGTATAAAATAAATAAGTGACTAGGAAATACTGTTCAGTGCAGAGAAATAGAGCCATTATTCTATAATAACTTTAAATGGAGATAATCTGTAAGAATATTGAATTACTCTGTTGTACATACACCTGAAACTAATATATAATATTGTAAATCAACTATTCTTCAATGAAAAATGTTAAATAAAAACAAAGATATTTTATATTAAAAAGCAAAAAAATTTTTTTGATAATGCTCCCTTCCTTGGCATGATTACTAAGGAGACAACAACCAAGAGCATGCATTAATAGAGAGCTTTTAAGTTTTGAAAGATGCTTTCCTTCACTGGGACTATCAAACTTTTTTAGTAAAGAAGCACAAACAGCAGACAAAAATTAATGGTTAACACTGAAGATCCAGGAGTACAGACCAAAGTAGTTCCTCAAAAGTAAGAAAATTCTTCGAAATCTTACATTTCATCTCAAAAAAATTCATGACATAACTGTGTTTATTTTAATTAAAGATCCAAATTCAAAACAATTTCAAGTATTCTACAAAATCTTATAATAAAACTGATGCCCTGGGAAGATGCAGAGTTTTTATCCTGTGGTTTCAAGGACCTGTCACCACTGCTATATGCTTCCCAGAAGGATGGGGAGCCCATTTGAGGGTCAGGCAGCTGCATAAATTCCTCCAAACTTCATAACAGCCTTTATGTGGATGAGTAAGTGATATTCTTGTTCTTTTTCGCAGATACAGAAAATTAGACTTAAGGAAATGAAACGCTTACCTCTTGCTTCTAGTTAGTGATGACTGTGGACCTAAAACCCAGGTCTTTTAATTCCATGACTTCTTCCCATTTGGAACCTCCAAATTCAGTTTCTACCAACCATCAGTCCACACTTTGTGTGACTGCTCTTACAACTTGAGGTGGTCTTCCAAAGCTTGGAGATGCAACATTTATCTAAAGAATTCCAGGCAATAAGGCAGTTTTGTTAATTCTGTTTTATTTTCAAAATGTCTTTGTGTCGGATAGAGGATAGTCAACATGTATGTTAGGAATTTGATATGCGTTGAAGTTCTGCTTTGCCATGTATTTGCTGTCTGCTGGTCTTGTTCACAAATGTGAAGCAAGGGAATAACCTCTTGTGTTGCGGTAGTGGCTGTATCATAGACTGCTGACAACAGGTAATGAAAATTGGACCTCTTCTTTTAGATGACTGGTATTAAATGGAATGGCTCTTTGAGAGGTACCAGTTCTTTCTAACTGGTGGTCTTTTGAAAGAGGCTTTTCCAAATGTGTTTGTCTTCTGAAAGAGTATTGGATGGAGGCAGTCTATCACCCTTTCCAATAGAGAAGATGGATTAGCTTCGACTGACTCTGTGTAAGAAGCTTGGTTCTGGTCCAGCTGGCAAGAGCATAAAGCAAAGTAATTACTTGAAAGTAAAAAGGAAAGAAAAGGAAAAGAAAGATACTGTATCCAGTATCCTCCCTGTTTACTTAGGATTCCAAATTTCTTTTGAATTAAAAAAAAAATACATCTTTTTAGGGCCAAAAAATAAAATTCCATAGTATCCCAGTGACCCATCCAATAGTGGTTTGGGTGTTAATAGTGGTGCTCATTATTTTTCCTTGGAAAATCTTTATTGAAATCATAGTAATTAATTTTATACCAGACTCTCAGAATCTACATGAACTCTTGAGACAAGTGAAAGCATTAACTATAATGGAAAATGTGAATACCATTCATTTCTTGAGACAACTGCTATTTAATATATAAGCTATATTAACTCCATAACCCCTTCTGTAGTGGTGAAATTCTAGATAAACAGTTGTCAAGTAAATATGTGTCATAAATATATAAAATGTTAAAATGAAATTATAAAATATGATGGTTTTAGAGTTTTCAAGGAAGCAGAAGAGCAAAGGAGTAGCTTAAAATCTCAAAACGTTTTAGTTGGATGATCTAATTTATATAAATACCCTTGAAAAATAATTAAGAACAGGGAATACAGTTCCTAATTTATAATTATCAGAAGTGAGGCAGAGGTTTCATGACGTTTTCAAATCACCCATCACAGGCTTATTCAGAAATAATGTTATAGTTGGCTTATTCACATGCTACTTAGAATTTTAGAATTTGGTGAAATAAAAAAAGAAAGAAAGAACTATGTAAGGGCATTGAAGGAAGGGAAAAAAAATGCTTTGAGTGGATTAGTTTTCTTAATGATTATTCCTTTTCCCAGTTCTTCAGGACTAAAAATTTTAAAAACATTTTAATATTCAAGTAACTATCCAAACTATTTAACAACATTAAAAAAATGCTTCTTAGAAAGCAGGTCTCAAGAAAATGTACTTTTCCATTTTTTAATTGTTCTTCATGATTCACTGCAGCTTAGGCTCTTTCCAGTGGCAAGCTCTACTGAATAGGAGAGGGATTCCAACCTATCCACAGATAATAGGCAAAGAGACTGATTGTTGGGTGACAGCTATGTGAAGGACTTTAGACAGCATACACCTGTGTCTGAACATACAACATGGCAATTAGGTATGCTTCTGCACAGGACTTAGAATCTGTGAGGAAACAGACAATTTCTATACAGTCCCATAACCTCAATACTCCGTTTTAAAGGCATGTGATTTTCCAGAAATCACAGTTTTGTTTTTGGTGTTGTTTAGTTGCCTTTGGGACCCCATGGACTTTAGCCCTTCAGGCTCCTCTGTCGACGGGATTTCCCAGGCAAGAATACTGGAGTGGGTTCCCATTCCCTTCTCTGGGGCATCTTCCCAACCCAGGGATCAAACTCGAGCCTCCTGTATTGTCAGGCAGATTTTTTACCACTGAACCACCTAGGAAGCCCAGAAATCACAGTACCATGTTTATAGAAGTACTCTAGCAAGAGCATGCTGAAGATGGCAGGGAAATTATTAAGCATCTACTACAGCTTGCACACTGACTGATTGTAAAAAAATTTGCCAACTGCAGGAGGGTCCAGGAGCCCCCTTGCTGATCCAGGCTTCAACTCTTAGGTCTGGATTGAGAAAGGTCAGAGTCTTAAGGGGCTGTGGTTGTGAAGGGATAGAGTAAAGCAGTAGCTATTTAGCAAGTATATAAGAATATTGCAAGGTTGTAGATATTAGGACAGCTATGTCACTTCATACCACTGAATACAGCCCTGGTATTATGCTGTAATATTATTGAGTGATTTGTTTTCTACTTTGGTTAATTTGTAATCTAATGTTAAGTTTTCAGTGGGAAAATGCATTCTGAGTTCTGTTTGCCACTTATACATTCTACTTTACTATATATATACATGAACTATGGAAACACAAACTCATTTTATATTGGACATCATCTGCAACATTGATATTATATCATATTACCATTGGTGGTCTTCTCAAGAGATATATTTTCAATAATAATATATCTCAAGCTCTTCCCCTAGCCAAATGATAACTGAGTGTCTACCTAGCCTTTTAAATATAACTTATGCTTCTTAAGATTTAAAAATGAGGTCTCAGGACTTCCCTGGTGGTTCGGTGGCCAAGATTCCATGATCCCAATGCAGCTGGCCTGAGTTCGATCCCTGATCAGGGAACTAGATCCCACAGACCACAACTAAGGCCAGGAGCAGCCAAATAAATAAATATTTTTAAAAAATGAGGCCTCTATTCAGCTATTTCAGATTTTCAAATTCAGAATTTATTCTAACTTTTGGAATCCTCGTTAGATAAATGAGACAAAGTTGTGCTGTGGTAGAGGGGGCCCAACTTGATGTAAAGAGACCAGCAAAGGGCCTTGTGAGATGGGTGACACTCTCCTCCTTCACTGAGGTCCACACGTCTGATGTTTAACAACCCCCTTTCTCTGGACCCACCCTGCCCAATCTAGGAGCCACTACCCGCATGTGAGTATTTAGGTAAAATTAAATAGACTTAAAATTTTAGTTCCTTAGTCACATCAGCCCTATTTCAAATATCCATTAGCAACATATGGCTACTGGCTAACATACTGGACAGCACAGACGCAGTTCTATTTCATTGAAGAAAGTTTTATTGGACAGTTCTGGTCCAGTAGTTTATTAGATCTTAGTTTAATTACTCTCACTTAGAGTAAAAGCATTTCATCTTTTTTCTCTCTCCAGAGGAGAGAGAAATAGTTTAGCTCATCAGTCAAAATTTATTTTCAGGTTTCTAGAAATTATTATTATCATGTTTTTCACTTGTGTGCTTTTAACCAAACTATCCTACAAAAGGACCACCATAGGTCCTTTTATTCCAACACATGGTGAGATTCTCAAAATCCAAAGGTTTCCATGCCTTTATTTTGCAATTATAAATCTGAGACCTGCATTTAATTCTCTAACACAAATCTAACATTAAGTGTTATATTGTGGCTCTAGGAATCTCCCTTAGAAAATTTTCTGTTAAAAATATAATGACACTGGCTTTATAACCATTCCTCCCAGTTTAAAAAAAAAAAATCAAAATGAATATTCAGGTAATTTTCTTGTGTTGCCCAGATGCAGATCCACCAAGAACAAGGAAATCACTTTAACTTTAGACTAAATTCAAGTTTCCATGGGTAGACACTGTTTTCATGGGTAGACATCTCCAGCATTCTCCTAGACATCACTCTGACTGCTGAATATAATTTGGTCATGCCTTAATGATGCTTTGACTAGACTATAGTACACTATACAAACCAGATAAAATCTAGGGAGAAAAGTCCACCCACTATTTAATCTACATGATGCCAAGCTCAGGTAAGATCAGTTGTTTCATTGGGTTGACCAATTCTTTAGGCAGCATCTATTTATCTGTGAAGAGATGTTATTTAGAAACTAGCAGCCTCTTATTTTCCCATTTGTATCACCAGACAACACAAGTGACAACAGATTTCTCCTTTGCAGTGATTTTATATATACCTTTTGGTTTTATCACCTGAAATAGGAAACTTTTCAGAGTGTTAATTCAATTCTTGTTTCCTTCGACCCTGACAGACAGAATTGCAGATAAGGGTGTGTTTTTATACTTTCGACCTTGGCTCCAACAGGGGTTGAGATGGCAGTGGGCTTGAGAACATTACTGAAAGGATTTTTTTTGCCAAGCTGGCTGGCATTTTGTATGCTTGTATTATATTGATGCAGTATTTGCATTGGCATCATGAGTGCTGTCCTTCTCATTTTTTAAATGTAGCTATTAAGAATGCAACATTTGTTTATTTTTATACTGTTAGAAGAAAAAATAAAAATGCCTTGATACTGACAATCAACGGATGTGATATGCCAGGGTAAATCCCTTAAGCTAATTTTCCCTTTACAGTATTTCAGTTTTAGTTTTAAAAAGTCGTAGCTCTTTATTGTTTATTATTAAGTCCTGTTTAAAGTAAAGAAAGGGATGTTGAAGATAAATTATATCAATACTATCAACTCAATTTCTGGAATGTAGCTAGTCTAGATAAACCAGGCTTTTGAATTTCTTTTTCTTTTTGGTCTTAATTTTGTTTCTGACCTTTAAAAAGTCTGTCATCTCCAAAAATTTTTTGAATTTTGAGGAAATTTTTAATTCTTGAGATCTCTTCTGAAGCAAAAGATAAAACTAGCCAAACTGCTCTCAAAATATTAATACATTCATTGAAGTTCTCATCAACTATTTTTTAATTGTGTATATACACAGTAATGAAAACTATCTAATCAGATTTTCCCATGTTTAGAAGAGCAAATAAACTTAGTTTGTGACACTGCAAGGGATAAATCATTGCCAATACATGCATTTCAACAAATCAATTGCTAAATTTTGATCACCTTTCTTGCTATAATTCTCATTTATAAGTCTGTTTTCCATTCTTGCATTATCTTATTCCTGGAGCATATAATAATCTCGTAAACCCGACTAGGTTCCTATATTCATCTGCCTATGAGATCTGTGTAAATAGTATTTCTTTTTACATATTGCAGATGGGTCCATATATAAAATGTTAAAAGGCTGTGTATTGTACAAATCTGTCTCTAATGTCAGATTCAAAGCTCCCCAAGTTATGTACTCAAGTGGCTTCTTCCAATCCGTAGAGCAGACCTGGGCTTTATCCAGCTTGCCTGGAATACAAGTACTGTTAGGGAAAATTTGTTGAAATTTCTCATACTACCTATAACTGTTGATGGAACAAGACCCCAGAACCCACCCCCCACCCTCAAGTCTTTATGTGATATGGTATGAGTGCATCATAATATTTCCTCTATGTAAAATCCCTTCTTTTCTTTCATCTCCTTTTTATATCTTCCAAACCATTCCTTTAAGAAGCACCTCAAACGTTTCCTTTTCCAGAAATCTCTGAAGTTCATTTTAGAATATTTACAGCATGTATTACCTTCTGCATTATGTTATACCTCTTTGTAAGTTTGTCTTAATTACCCTGCTAGATTTTAAGTTCCTTTGTGACTGGGAATTGTGTTATAATAATTTTTGGTTTACCCACGGTGCCTAATATAATATTATTAATTAGACAATAAGCAACCTCTGTCCTCTTTTGAGACTGTGTGAGAGCTTATTATGTAACAGATAACCTAAAAGAATCAATCAAAAGGAACCTATCTTGTACATTTAGATAGTACCTTTCAAATGCTTATATTCTCTTACATTATAATTGTACAATACCTTAAATAAGACCATAGATTTTAATTAAATAGAAAGTTAGCTTAGATGAACCAATATAACAAACAATTTTTCCCATTAAAATTTATTAAACTAAAGAAAATGTATATACCCAATTAATTCTTTCTAATATAGGTAGAGAGCTCATTTTATCATAAATTTTTCCTCTCTAGAAAGATTTTCCTCTTCTAGTCACTATTAGATTCTCAGTGTTAGGTCTAATCTACTTTCTTTTCCTCCTTTTTATTTTTTGCCTTCTTCTGGAGTTATATTCTTGACCTAACTGACTAGTGGTGGGTATCTAAGGTGCCCTCTTGGTGCACTTACTAGCCAATTGCTGTCATGCATCGGTTTTATAATCTTAGTTGCTCAGCATGCAAATTTCCAGCTACTCTTTCATCAAAGTCTATTGTTTCTCTTTACAACTGAAGAACCCATAGATTGTCAGATTTACTCTTGAAAAGAGTAAACTTCCAGAGATCCTACTTGGAAGACAGGTCATTTCAGGAAAGAAACTCTTCTTATTCTGTGTTTACCCATCTTTCACTTAACATCAAATATGTAAACACATAAGTGACTGTGTAACACCATGCACTTAGAACTTGGATGTGGCAGCCAGATGGAATGAGATTCAAATACTTATCCTACCATATCCTAGTTGTGTGAAGTTGGACACAGTAGTTAACTTCTCAGAGCTTGACAAGTAGGGCTAAGAGTACCTGATGTACCTGATGTTTACCTGATAGGTAAACACTTAGCCCTGTACCTGTCTGGCTTTAGGTTTTCAATAAATAGTAATTATCATTATTCCAGTATAAAGTTGGGTTAGCAACAAGGAGGAAAGAACACACTGGATTAGGAACCATAAACTACAGAGATTGGGGTGATTAGAATGTGAATAAGGATTCAGAGGATCTAGTCAGACCTGAAAAAAAACAAAACAAACAAAAACTGTTGCAATGGAAAAATGAAATAAACAGAGGAACAACTCAGAACAGCATGCTAAGAAATTTTTGTTTCAAAAAGCTAGAGTTACATGATACAGTTCCCTGAAGCAGGTGGCAGATGGTATTAAAAGTCTGAGAACACATGCGAGAGAGTCTGAGAAAGGGAGACATTGAAGCTAGGAGCTCTTGGAAGCGTGGCAATGACTCAGCCAGGTGACTATGAGGATGCGGATCCTCAGAAACAAGAGAGGTAGTGTTCAGTTGAAATGACACCAAAGAGGAAAATCCAGTAGGACTTGGAAGCTTCTGGAATATGGGGAAGGATATGGACAGGTTAGATAAGACTTTTAGAGAATGCTGACGCCATAAATAGAAATAGGCTGATTGGGAAGCTGACTTATTATTGCAACAGGATTTGTCTTAGTCTGTTCAGGATGCTATAACAGAATATCATAAATGAGGTGGCCTAGAAACAACAGAAATCTAATACTCACAGTTTTGGAAATTGGGAAGTCCAAGATCAAGTTGTTGGCAGATTTAGTGTCTGGTGAGAGCCCATTTTCTTGTTCATAAATGGCCATCTTCTTCTTGTGACCTGCAAATTTGGGAGGGAAATCAACCTTCAGCATACAGCAGGATATTAAATTCACTTTTAGACAATCTCAGTTTGTGTTACAATGAGATGATGAGTAATGAATATTGCTTAGGTCTGAAATAGAGGAATCTCTAGTCAGAAGTAGGTTTTAGGTCACTCCAATAAAGAGTACTGTGGGATGAGTACCAGCAACCAGCTTCTCTTACTCCATAATTCTGATTCAGATCTGCTTTAATTCCTGAGCTTCCCTAAACCACAATATAGCAAACAGGTTTGGTGAAACCTCTCTCTTGAAAGTGTTTATCACCATGTTTGTTGTTGTTTAGTTGCTAAGCTGTGCCTGACTCTTTTGTGACCCCATGGCCTGTGGCCTGCCAGGCTCCTCTGTGCAGAGGATTTCCCAGGCAAGAATATTGGAGTGGGTTGCCATTTCCTTCTCCAGGGGATCTTCCCAACCCAGGAATTGAACCCACATCTCTGCTTGGCAGGTGGATTCTTTAGTGAGCCACCAGGGAAGCCTATCACCACATATACTAATTAATTAACATTCACAGCACCAAGAAGCATAATAACGGGGAATAAAAGAGGCAACATTTCCAATATTCCCAGAGTCATAACATGGTTTTGCAGTAGTAGATCCAAACAGACTGGAATTTTGCAATAATCATATTCACATGGTAGGTCTGGTTAGAGCAGAGTTTCACAACTGAGGGTGATGTTATCCTCCAGAAGACCACTAGCAAGGTCTGGAGACTTTTTTTTTTTTTCAGTTTTCATAATTGGAGAAGGGTGCTACTAGCCTCTAGCTGGTAGATTTTGCTAAACTATCTACGATGCACAGGATAGCCACCCATGACAAAGTGCCATCTGGCCCAAAATGTCAATAGAGCTGATGCTGAGAAAGCCTGAATTTATGGTGACTTTCAAGCAATTTACTCTATTGGGATAGGTCTTACACTTCTTTATATACTCAGATACTTTGTGGAGTAAATATTTGTTCATTTCTTGTTGATGGGTTGATTGATACACTGAAATAAGATCCCACGTAGATGTATTTACCCTCAAGGTTTTCCTACAGCATAGATGCTAAGGCAGCACTCTGCTTTTGGCTCTGGAAATTGGCAATGTTATATAAAAGACCAAGGCAATATTCCTTTTCTGATTTTATGTGCAAAACTAATATTCCTGCTCCTAGTTTCTTTATTCAACAGGTTTACATTCTGTTTAAAAAAGAAAATAAAAAGTTTAATAATGTTAAGGATCTTATGAAGAATGCTGTATTCAGAATTCCATTGAGAAAAAAAAAAAGAAAGAAATAGATTCAGAATGTCAGTTTGCCCTTAAGTGATGTATTAGCTACAAGAAATCTCATTACAATTTGATGCCTGAATCCCTTGAAGGAAAGATCTTATATTGTGAAGGTAGCATATGTGTCATGTGATGTAAGTACTTACTTTTATTGAATAGGTAAGTATATAATAGCTAAAAGCCCCATAAATCAGCTAAATGTCCTCTCAATTTATAGAGGATATTTGATCTGAGAACATTACTGTCTGGTGAACGACGGGGAGGAAAAGGAGACACGAAATGCAATAGAGATGGATATGGTGGGTAATTCCTTTGGATTCAGAGTATCAGATTTCAAGTCACAAACGGACGACCTGCACTGTTTCTGTACTGTCCATAGACCGC
The DNA here is from genome assembly GCF_023699985.2 of Odocoileus virginianus. Classification (NCBI taxonomy): domain Eukaryota; kingdom Metazoa; phylum Chordata; class Mammalia; order Artiodactyla; family Cervidae; genus Odocoileus; species Odocoileus virginianus. The sequence goes on from NC_069679.1 coordinate 21,685,362, forward strand.
CCAGGCAATTTTAAAAATTTAAGACTTGCATATTAGACTTGGTGAATGGGGAGTTACATGCATATAACCAAATCACTCCAGAGAGACATCCAAAAATAACGGGAGAGGATGGATGCAGTATAGATATATTCGAGGAAGTCATTTTTCATTGGACTTTTTATTTAAGCAAATTGAATGGTGATGAAAGAAAAAAGCAGCTATATTTGGTCAATATCTGTCAGACAGCCTTTTAGGCAGGGAAAGGAACTGCTCTGTCTGGCAGTTAGGAATGAAGGACAGATCTCAATAGCCCAGAGGGTTAGCTGGCCCTTGCAAGGGTCAGAGGAGGGAACTGGATTATCTTCTCTTTTCCCCTAGAAGGGGTGGGGGACAATTTCATGTCAGTCATGGAAATTCTTCCACCCTTTCTCTCTAAGTTTTTGCTTTCTAGTAGGTATAGGTTCTTTTATGTTAAAAATCTCATTCTTTGACCTTTCATAATTAGAATTTCACTTGCTTTCTATTTTCTGTCAAATAGTTGAATGAGAGATCTAAAGCTACTTTCTTCACTTCCTCATTAACCTCCTAAACTGTCTGAAATCTGGCTCTCAACCCCAAGACTAATACCACTTTCTAGGCACCAAGTGTCTCTTTTCAGGTAGTAGAAGCACTGAGTGTCAAGAATAGAAACTTTGCCCCCCAACTATATCTAAACAGTTGTCTTTTTGGTTGTTTGTCATCTTTATAAACCACTCTGAAGATCTAAATAGTACTGACAATTCTGGTTCTCCACATTCTCTGACCACTTGTTTCTCCTACTCCAGTTTCTTTTGAACTTCCTGACACAAAGTCTGCAGGTTCTGAGTTCATTTAAAAGAAGCTTCAGATATGCTTGCCCTCAAGCAGTTTCTGATCTCATTAGGGAGACAAGCCTATTATGTGAAGCACAAGTCAATATATAAATGAATGCAGGATCAGCAGAGAATCCCACACTTTTCACACAACAATATTTAATAAAGGTGAATGGATGGCTGGATGGACAGTGGATGGATGAATGAATTAATGGATAATTGCATAAAGGAAGCCACATTAGTCCAGAAAACTTTGGGAAGATTGCAGGAAAGTGCATGAATGAAACTTTAAATTGGCCTTGCAGAGAAAATAGAATAGAGAATTGAGAGAGAGGAAACCTTCTGGGCAAAGGCAATAGAATTAGCAAAGCTTTGGAGATAAAAATAAGAATAGATTGTTTCTGGTGCTTTCTCAGCTATAGTTTTTTCATCTGTACAATGGGATTGATAATAGAAATCACTTTATAAGATTGTTAAATGAGTTAATGTTTTAAAATGTTTTTGCAGTGCCAGGCACAGAACAAACATTCAATAAGTGTACATCTGGAGAAAATGAGACTTAAAATATCTATTTACAATAAAATATTCTAAGCAGTTATCTGCTAATAATAAAATGTACATAGTTGTATAATTTATTACTCTGAGGAATACTGGAAAAGCACTGAAGCATTTTAGGAAACAAGAGGATACTTAAAAAGACCATGTTCTTACCTGTTGCTGCTTACCTTCAATAATTTAAGGTATATATTATTTAAAAATGCTGCTCATGTAGTAACCTTTACTATGATAAATTTAGGTATTAGCTGCTTCTGAACTTTTGAACCTGTTGTGGGATTGAATCCACAACCAATACAGAAATGTTTCTTGTCATTTTATAATTCATGAAGTTAAATACCTTCTGCTTGCTATGGTTATTGAGGGAAAGGTATTGAACTGGTAGGCCTAAACTCCAAATGGATCTTTCATATACCTAGAAAATGTTGATTTGTGAAAGCTCGGTTGTACATCTTCTTGGGTTTAAAACCAAGTAAGATTTATATTGTGGCAAAAACTGCAGTGTAGCCCAGGCCTGCCCTCTGATTCTGAGGCTTCAGCTGTTTGCTTGGGCCTATTTTTTTCCTCTCCTTTTTTCCCAAATTACTTTTCCCCACAATTAATGTAACACATCACATCCAAACATCAAAGCATTATCAATAGATGTATTCAATTAGATATTTTTTTTTCATTCCAAGTTCCTAAGGGCTTCCCTGGTGGCTCAGTGGTAAAAAACTTGCCTACCAATACAGGAGACACAGGTTCAATCCCTGATCTGAGAAGACTCTACATGCCATGGAACAGCTAAGCCCATGTGCCAAACATGGAACCTCCAGACTCTGGAGCCTGGGAGCCTCAGCTACTGAGCAGTGTGCTGCAAGTACCGAAGCCCATACGCCCTAGAGCTCATGCTCTGCAGTAAGAGAAGCTACCGCAATGAGAAGCCCATGCACCACTAGAGAAAAGCCTGGGCAGCTATAAAGACCCAGCTTGGCCAAAGAGAAAAATAAATAAATACATTATAAGAGTTCCTAAAATCTCATTCAGCATTGATTTATTCATCAGATACACACTCTATAACAAGCTTCCCAGGTGGGTGGGCTCCTGCCAATGCAGGAGACATGGGTTTGAGCCCTGGTCAGAAAGATCCCCTGGAGGAGGAAATGGTGACCCACTCCAGTATTCTTGCCCGGGAAATCCCATGGATAGAGAAACGTGGTGGTCGACAGCTCATGGGGTCGCAAAAGACTCAGACATGACTTAACGACTAAACAATGTCAAGGACACTCTATAACAGGCAGGGTGCTAGGTGGTAAAAATATAGATACAAATATAACATGGCCCTTAATTTTCAGGACACACCCTCTGGCGTGGTGGAGATACAGGAATACGTTAAGTGATATAGTTAACTGCTAAAGCACGGATACTGGAATTGCCCAAACTGCGGAGTCGGGGAAGACTCCAAAGAAGAGCTGGAATTTGAGCAGATTCTAAAGGATGGAATGGAGGAAGACATGTATGTAAAAGACTAGAATTGAATGGTGACACTTTCACTGAGGTCTGAAAGAAACTGGAAAGAAATGAGATTGTAGAGATAGGTAGGATTGAGGTTGGAATAGGCACATTGAAAAGGACTTTGCATTCCTAACCAACAAATGTGAAATTTCAGAAAAAAATTTTTTTCCAAACTGCTTCATTCCATATATGAAGCTTTGACAATTCCATCACTATGTTCAACACACTAATTCTTCTGACACTACAAGTACTTTATAAGTTGCATATGATATAAATGTGTACTTTAAAAAGGTTTTTTTTTATTTTTAGAGGTATAATTGACATACAACATCATATTAGTTTCAGGTGTACAACATATGATTCATTTATGCTTTTATTTACTTCACTGCTATTTTCTAAGACAGTTTAATCAGCAAAGTGTGGTCAAACTTGGAAGTTACTTAATTACCACTCTGAATAACATTCCACTTCCTTCATGATCTATTAGAATAATTCAGTAATTACCTTGACCTTTATTTGAGCACTGAATGTTACTATAACCAGAAAAATGTGTTTATAAATAAAAACAGAAAGTCTATTAACTTATCTTCACAAGTATTCTAATCTCTATCTCCATTTAAACCCCACTTAGATTTATGGCTCTTTTTATCCAGTCAAGTAATTTCCTTGTCAGTTTCGATATTCCATGTTATCCCCATTTGCCAATTCCTTCTCAGACTTTACTCCACATTCAGCCATTTGAAATATTCTCATCTATTTATTAATGTAACCTTTACTGAACTGTGTTCATCAATTTATTAGTATATCCTGTATTGAATAAATATTAATACATATTTATCAATATTTATATTTTATTGAATGCCCACTATGTGCAAGGTACAGTTAGGTCCTGAAGTGCAAACTCAATAAGGCTTAGTCCTGACTTCAGGTTGATTGTGGTCTAGTGAGGAGGCAGACATGAAAGAAGCAGTCCCATGAATGTGAGACAGATCTACACACGAGGAGAGGCCTCTGGGTTACAAACCTGGGACGCTTTTGAGCAGAATTTAAAAGAATGGCTTAAAGATTGCTGAGGGTACAGCTGATGGTTGTACACAGTTTCATGGACCTATGAGAAGGATGAGGCTCTTCTGCATCAGCCTCTACTTGATTATACCCAGAGGAAATACAACTGGAACAGAGATCACACAAAATTCCAAATCAGCCAACTTTTAGATCATATCCCAACTTTTAAATCCTTGCAGCCAACAAAAATCCTTCAATTTCCCAAATGAACAAAGCAGAGGATAAAACCAAGATAGTATTAATGGCCGTAGTGTGTTTTCATCTGTTATTATAGTGTCCGGAATGACTTGTTGTTCAGTGAACAAGTCAAGGGACAGGTAGGTTAGACTAAATTGCATCTGGCCTCCTGAAGTCAATTGATCTTACCCAGTATCTCACTGCATTGCGGTCAGAGGATGCGCGTTGGATATCATGTAATATGGATAGGCATAGAGAAGCCAAGAGGGCCCTGGGGATTTTAGCCCACTGTCTTCCAGATTTCTCTCTTGCCAGCATTAATCACTCCTAAACTTCTGTTAAAAGGGAAAAACAGAGATAGTAATATTCTCTAAAATGCCTTTAAAATAATTTTAAAAGCATTAAAAATAAAAAGACAAAGTTGTGAGGAATAAGAGCAACCCGTTTGTAAACTTATAGCAGAAACAAATCTGAATTTTAGTTCTTACATGTTTTACATAGACTGAAAGGAAGAAACAAGAGGAATTTCATCACATTTAATTTAAAAAACTATATTTACATGGGCCTGGGATTTTTCTCACCCTCGAGCATTTTCTGAGTATTTACTGTATCCCTGGTACTAGATTAAATTCTTTGCATAGACAATCTCATTCCAACTTCACAATAATTTTATGAAGTAAATACTAGCAGTATTTATGGCCACCTGATGCAAAGAGTTGACTCATTAGAAAAGACCCTGATGCTGGGAAAGATTGAAGGCAGGAGGAGAAGGGGACAACAGAGGATGAGATGGTTGGATGGCATCACCGACTCAATGGACATGAGTTTGAGCAAACTCTGGGAGATGGTGAAGGACAGGGAAGCCTGAGGTGCTGCGGTCCATGGGGTCACAAAGAGTCAGATATAGGTAAGCGACTGAACAACAACAACAAAAATACTAACAGTATTCCTAATAAGGAAACTGAGTCCCAGTTAGGTCAAGAATCTTGTAAGAGCTTATGGCCAGTTAGTGCCAGAATTAGGGTTTCTACTTAAGCATACTATTTTCAAAAATCTTTTTTTTTTTTCAATCCTAACCATCTACCCTCATGATTCACTTGTAACATTTGCCATATTCTCTGTGCATTTCAAGTTTTAACCTATCATTTTGCCCCCATATCTGCAAATTTTCACTTCCAAAGAATATAAATTTACCAGATCAGAATTTGATATTTTTATTATCTTGAGGAACCTTTAACTATTTACAAGGCAAATTTATTTTATCTAACTAAATAAATAAAATGGATTAAGTATATATAAAATATCATGCAAACATATAGGAGAGGAGTGGCAGGGCATTCATTTCAGAACAAATGAAGCACTTTTCGAAACACTCAGAGCCTGAGGAAGGAGAATATGATGAACGTTGAGAATGCCTTTCAGCTAACACCATGGGACATCCAGGTGATGAGCCCTGTCTGCACCTTGGCTGGATGCCACCCCATTGGCCGAAAACCACGCTTTGTAAGTTACTGAAAATCCTAAAGGACCAGATTTTGTTGGAAAGCCCAAGCTTTGTAAATCTTAGCTCATGCTTCAGCTACTGAGGGCTGAAAATACATTTGAATCTTACTGAGAATAAGTTTGGGGTAACACTGTGCTTTTATTTCTACGACCAAACTAAGAGCTATGTGCTAATAAGAATGTATGCCTTGTATGAGAAGAGTCTGCAGGAAACAGCAAAGGAACAAAAGGCAGCTCCATGGAGTTAGGGTTCTGTACTTGTCCCTAAGATAGTAGCTTTTGTGAGGGTCTAACAAAGCATTGTATCAGAACAAATAAATTAACATAAGACATTCATGAAGAGTGGTTATTTGCAGTACAAAGTGGATCTACAGCTGAGGCTGTTTGGATGCTTGCTTTCTGTTTCAGTTACTCTATTTTCAGCCCCAACTCTCTCCTCTGCTATTTGCGGCTGTGACTGGGACTCTACAACGTTTCTTGTTAATTTTGTTAATAAGAGGCACTAAAGATGAGTTTCCCGGGTGGTGCAGTGGTAAAGAATCCATCTGCCAATGCCGGAGAAGCAGGAGATGCAGTTTTGATCCATGGGTCAGGAAAATCCCTGGAGTAGGAAATGGCTACCCACTCCGGTATTCGTGCTTAGAGGAGAGGAGCCTGGCAGGCTACAGTCCATAGGTCACAAAGAGTCAAACACAACTGAGCATACACACACAGATGCACAAAGAAGGGTTTTAAGACAGGAGGATGAAGGAAGGAACTCTGACGTTTCTGATTTACTTGTGAGAGCTACCTGAGTTGCCTGAGCAATAACCCCTCATTTTGGCAACAGGCTACACACTCCCATATATATACACATATACATATGCATATTTACATACAGAGAGAGAGCTCTAATGTACTTATATTAACCAAGTCATCTTTGCCTGGTGCTTTGCATCTATCTATCTGATAGATGGTATCTTTTTAGTATTTGTTGTATATTGAGATATTATAATAAAATCCTTCTATAGTTGTAATCTGTTATAATTATTATTTTTTAATTTGGAATAAAAATTAATCTCCCTAAGGACAAATTAATTTATTTGTGACAAAGGGGGATTTCTTCTATATTTAGAAATGAAGAATCCAACAAGTTTCTGGATATTAACTTATATTTACAAAATAGTATATAGATGAATTAAGTGTAAATAAAAACAGAAATGTATGGACTGTGTTCTCTTTACATTTCAGACAGTTTGAGAAATGAAGGGAAAATGTGGCTACTATCGACTTATTCTTCCCTGGTCGCTCAGACAGAAAAGCGTCTGCCTACAATGCGGGAGGCCCGGGTTCAATCCCTAGGTCAGGAAGATCTCCTGGAGAAGGAAATGGTAACCCACTCCAGTATTCTTGCCTGGAAAATCCCATGTTCGGAGAAGCCTGGTAGGCTATAGGCCATGGGGTCGCAAAGAGTCGGACACGACTGAACGACTTCACTCACTTCACTATAGACTTATTCTTCCCATCATCCTTGAAAAGAATAAACAAAGTAATAAGCAGTGTAGATCATCTATCAGATATAGTCTATAGGCAAGGATTCCATAGCAGAGGTATGGATTCTACCTCACTAGCAGGACTGTATTACTACTGGCAGCATTAAGCATTGGCTCTGTCCTTGGTGTGTCTATGTATTGTGATATGAATTAACATGTCCCAATAGTGTTTGGCAAGGTAGTTTAAGAAATGCATATTGCCTCATCACTTAGTGAAAAGGTATTTTATATTTTATTTTTAATAAGTATAGTTATTTTTCATATAGAAAGATGTTTACCAAGTTCCTAAGAACAACAGAAAATGTTTTTATTCCAGTACTACAATTTTTACAAGGAAGTTTTGTTAGTATATCCATAGAAAATGATATAAGATTTACATTTTTCAAAATGAACAATGTATTTCTTTAACCTTTTAAAAAATCATTAGTTGTCTTCTTTTTGATACATTGCTTTTTCAAATGACAACAAAATTTTTTGATTAAGATATGATAGCAATAATATCAATAAAAATTTAATGAATACTGAAAAATCTTACTATGGGGATGAGCTTGGTAATGAGGTCAGAAAAATAAGCAATAAAAAAATGGTTACACACCAAAATTAAATTGCAAATATATTAAAGGAAAATGATCAACAAAAGGAAAAAATGATAAAGCAGTAAATATTCCATGTTGATGTCAACTTTATGTGTCATATTTAATTTTTCTAGAGGAGTTTCTTAAAGCAAATTCTGAAATTAAATGGTCTAACAGGAATTATTAGATAAATATTGACAAGAGATTTCCTAGACTTTGATTTTGAGCTTGTATCCCCAAATGGTCCTGGTGACCCTATAACCAGCCCTACCAGGACTCTGGTTCAAGCAGCAAATCTGTGGTAATATGAGAAATGGGAAAAGAAATATTGTCCTGGAAAATATGCTTTTCTAGACAACTCTAGTTTTCTCATCACTGATTATTGGTAAAGAAGATGAAGAATGAAAAAGGGGATGATGGAATTTCCCAAGATTGTGGTGATAATTAAATTATTACTCAAATATTATCCTTAGTCATTTCACTCCTCAAACGTGATAAGAGAACCCCATAAGGGTTTATAGTAAGAGAAAAATGCATTGACATAGTTAGTACCAAATTTCCTTAACTCTTTTCACATTTACCTAAGGTGGTGAAAAAGCTACCTAGGTTTAAACAAGGGTAGGAAAATAAAATTGAATAAACAGCACTCATTTATGCACTCTATTCATCTAATCATTCTGCAAAACATTAGTGAATATCTACTGTGAAGGTGAATGTCTCTTTTTCTGAAAGCATTATTTACTAAGTATTTCCAATATGTCAGGAATCTTGCCCACAAAATGGTACAGGATGAAAGAGCTAATGTGCCCTCATATAAGTTCATAGTCTGATGAACATTTTCTTCTACTGGTACCAACATTTTGGCCTTTCTCAAACCTCCTGCCAAGAGGCACCATTATACTAAAGCAAGCCAGGCATTCCATGATTTCATAAAACGCAGTGCTCTGAGAGGAAGGAAGTGAGGTTCTAACAACCATGAATAGAACCTCACAACTGGGAAGCACTGAGAGTCTACTCAGTAAATATTCATACATTGTTTAAAAATAGAAAGAAATACAGCATTTACAGGGAAATATTCCTTGGTCCAAGAGGAAGAGACTAAAAAAGAAAAAGAAGCATGAAAGCAAAACACGGAAAACCCTTTTAAAAGAAGAGAAAGATGAAAAGAAAGCAAAAAGAAAAAGTGAAAAAGTTAAGTGAAAGAGTCTGCAGATGAATGCTATATACTCAGATTGGGAATGACAGTCAAGTCCCCATGAAAGAACTGGAAGGCCATTCTACTTCACTCCATCATATCTGTAGTTCGACTTACACACAAGTCTTATTTCATTTCCATTATGAAAAACCTAGGGTAGCTGCTGCATTATACGATCCTCATCTGTCACTGACATGGCCCTCGAGTAAATAATGATCTCTTGTGCAGCATGATGCTGCTGCCAGTAATGAGCATATAATAGTGATATATTAGCATGTTAAATAATGACATGCAAAGTTACAGTGTATATGTTGATGTCACGTCACTGCTAACCTGCTACTTGCACTAAATTTGTCATTCTCAACATAATGTGTTGTTCCAGATGGAAAATCTAATTTTATCTGATTTCCCCCATTCACTTCCAGCTCTGGATAATCACAAACCACTTTGGGCTCTCTCCTGTCTCTCTACTTTTGTCACCTCCTTTAATCACTATATCGCTAAGAAAACCAGACACGTAGTTGGCAATGGGCACACAGATGGACAAAGGAAAAGTCTTCTCCTGGAGACCTCACACTTACTTTGAAGTCTGCTCATCTGGGAGAAATCTAGGTCCAGAACCATATTTATATTTGTTATGCAGGCAAAGCAGCAAAAGAACTTGGAGGGCAGGGATGGAGAAACATATGGTAAGGCTGGCTATTCTGGGTCCCTGGTGAGGTGGTGAGGCATCTCTGATGGAATGAGCTTTCAAAGTCATCAGGAACTACAACACAAATAGTGTGCCACATGACACCATCTGGAAAAAGGCCTTCAAAGTTCAAAAGAAAGGAAAACAACTTAGCATTCAATCCACAACTAAAGTTTAGACGATTATGAAAAGTTACATGCTTAAGATTAACCCCTCTGTGATCAAAACTGCTATGTGAAGTCTTTCATTGAAAGAAAGCTTGATAAGCCTGTAAACCTATGAGTACAACACAAGTTGCCTAAGTAGAAGAATTTTGCTTCTTATTAGTAAATAATAATATTATCATTCAGCTTATCACTTCATTTCATTCTTACAACAAATACATGAATTGGGTTAAGACTTCAGTGATGAGAAAAATGAAGGCAAGTGATATGCCCAATGTTATAGAGACAGCTTTTGAAAGGAGACTCAATTGTCCTATGTTTTGGCTTAGTTTTCTTTCTTTTGTGCTATTTCATCTTGCTGCTTAAAAATTAATGGAAATGAGGATAATTGTAAACAAAGAAAGAGCACTTGCAGATGGTGTGTACTGGAAATTAGATTTTATGTAAATCCCTATGCAGTGTACAAAGACTTTCCTTCTACGGGCAAAACAACCTATGTCAAAGAGTTAATAAAATGAATTAGAGCAATTTTCTTTCTTATGCAAGCACCCTGTTTTCAATAAAACAGCTGTAATAGATCACCAAATGCAAAAATTATCTTCTGGATATTTCAGACTCAGAAAGCTAAGTATATAAAGAATCTATATACTGACTGTATAGATGAGTGTTTTTTCAATATACATATACAGAATGTATAGGTGAGTGTTTTTTCAATACATGAGAGGCATACAAACATGGTAAAAATAAGAATGGGTATGATTGTTTTAGATAGCATTCAAACGGTATCAAATACTGATGGTGATCATAGTAATAAGTTTAATTTGTGCTTATTTTTCAATTCTTAAAAATCATATCAAGTGAAAAAATTCAATATGCTGATAATTTTAAACCTCTCTTCAAGTTCAAAAAAAATTTTTAAATGAAATGAGAGCAGGCTTTAGCCTCAAAACCTTTAGCAGGAAAAATCATCCAGCTAGAATTTATTACATTGCATTTTCTTTTATATTTAGCTCTTATTTTGAGTCACTAAATATTAATGCCTATTTACAGAAATGATATAAAGTTTCTTTGTAAAATATTCATTTAATTTGAAATGGAACTGGTTAACAACACTGAGTAATAATTATATAATATGGTGCTGAATGAAGTTAGGGAAACCTTGGTGTTGGTTCATTTTTGTCAGAACTTAAACTCAAAAAAAAATAGTTAGGGATGCCTTCTTGACCTGTAAATGTTACCCTTTGAAAATAGGAAACTTAGAAAGGAAATGAAAGCTGGGAACTGGCCTGGCACTCTTAGGCAGGCAGTGGTGTAAACAGAAATTGAACATAAACAATTTCACAAAATATCAGCATGAGAAAAAACCACTCTGTGACCACAATGGATCAAAACTAAAGATTAAACCCACAAAAATGACCAAGAATATCCCCATTCTGGCTGATGTGAGTGACTGTTCCTTTAGCCTCACTTTATTCTGCCCATCATCTAGCTAAAATTTATGAAAATACTCCAGTATAGATTTATCCCTGCTTCCTAAGAGCATTCAACCCCATGCAAAGCTTCACTTCCTTTAGCCTGCCCCAGGTCTATCACAAGCTTAAATCCCAGAAAGTGAAAGTAAAGTTGCTTGGTTCTGTCCCACTCTTTATGACCCCGTGGACTATAGTCTACCAGGCTTCTCCATCAGTGGGATTCTCTAGGTAAGAATACCGAAGTGGGTTGCCATTTCCTTTTCCAGGAAAATCCCAGAAGTCCTGCCTAACACCCTTCATTCTTAGAGGTCTATAGTGTGTTCTCCCTCATTGTAATAAGCCATAAACTGAACTATGTTTAATTAGAGGTGTGCTTCTAGTAGTCTTTAGCTTGAGGGCATTGACATATTGCAGTAACTGGGTTTAATGGTCCTGCTCAAAAATGAATCAAAACTTGAAATTCTCCCTAACCAGAAAAATAATATTTATTTAAAACATTTGTAATTATTTACAATTGTAATCTCATTTTAGTCCATCCAGTAAACCAATCAAAACTTTGAAACAGACCACAATTTCAGAGTTGACCTCACGCTCTAACCCATGTTGGTCTCTTGTCCCTCTCAAAGCATTTCAGTTGAGAATATGAACAATGTGACAGTAGCTAACAAAATAATAAAATAATTATAATGCTACCATTTTTGCTTGTCAACACATCAAACTCTGTGATAGATGCCTTTCCCCATATCTTATCTCATCAAACCCTTATTACAACCTTCCAAAATAGATATTATTATCTCATTTAACAGATAGGGAAATTTAGACTGGAGAAATTAGGCAGTTTGTCTCAAATTACTCACCCAATATAATGGCAGAGCAAGATTTGATCCAAGATCTGGATAATCTCAAGGTTTATGATAGTTCTAGTCTCCTTTTCTGTTTCATAACTGGGAAAGTCAAATTCAAACTTCAAAACTGACTAAGAGTAAAAAACATTATTATGGTTTAACCTAAAATTTTATTAATATTTACATTTGAACATTCTACTATAATATTTGAATATTAATGATTAATATTCAAAATTATATTCTTCTTTTGAATTGTTTAATAAAAGGAAGTGAAAAATACTCAAGCTGTAATACTAGATCCATGTAAATAAGATTATATAAACTGTTTTTTCAGAGAAAACTCATTGGTTATATATAGCAGAAACATTAGTAGGGAAATTACTCAAGATAAAGATATTAACTGATGGCAGAGCACCAGATCCCCTGACTAAAGACTTTGCTTCTTTGATCCCCTCAAAATTTATTTTGTGATCCTTGTCCAGTGGGTCTTACTAGGTTCAAGAAGTTGTCAATTAACCTGAATTGTTGACTATTTCCACCATATAGTACTACTTCTCCTAAGAAGAGTCTTATCTCAATAGAAAAATCATGAACAACAACATGTTACTTTATGACTCAAAATAATCAGTCTTAAAACATAAAATGTTATTTTGTTTTCACACACATGTAATACATAATTCATATGTTCCAGGTTTACACTGGTTCATCTACATGATTTATTTTATTTTCTCCCAACCTCTGTGATATAGACAATTTTATTCCCATTACAGAGCCTTCAAACACTAAGTAATCTACTCAAGTTCACACAGATTGCAGACAACAAAACCAGGATTTGAAACTGAAATTTCAGATCTCACAAGAAAAGCTGGATAGTGGAAAAGTAGGGAGGTCTCCAAAGGCAAGCCTCTACCGACCTATATAGTAGGGTTTCCTGATCAAATGATCCAAACAGAACACAAAAGAAGGCCCGAAGCCGGGGATGCATCTTTTCTGCCACATGACCTCATTGTACTTTAGCTGGCATGGCTGATGTGCGGCAGAGTAAAATTTAGGGGAGGATGCCATGGAGTACACAGTGCAAAGCCCGGTGAAAAGACTCAACAAGTTCTAGTTCCCTTAACCCTGGCATATGGGAACTATATGTCTTAGTGCTGACTCGCCTGTCTGTCTCAATGCCAGGAAACCTGAATGCGCATTCCAGAATGTATTTGGATACATTGCAAACAAATGTCAGAGCAGGCATTATACCCCCCACTAATGTACATTTGCAGGTCAAGAGGGTGATGCTGGAAAAGATTAATCCCTTGCTGAGTATTATCCATCAGAATGCTTTTAAATGCTGGCATATGGGCAGCTAATAGATTATATATCATAAACACAGCTGTTGGAAGAAAAATGGCATTTCACAAGTCATACAGTTAAAATCTCTAATCTCCAAAAGTATCAGAACAAGAGCAGGGGGAGGGGCAAGGAAGGATGAAAATAGAGCTTTTCTCGGAAAGGGCTGTCTGTCTCCTGGATGGTACACTCTTTGATTCCAGTTGTGTACAGAGCCCTCGGTAAAGGAGCATCAGAAATGGGTAAAAGGAGCTTCAAGATGAGCAACATGTGGCAAAAGGAAGATGGGTTTGACAAGGGAAGAAAAAGAAAATTTTATCTCAAATTTGTGTCTTTCCATAATATATATAGATTATATGTGTTACTGTTTGAATATACATACATATATATATATATATATATATATATATAGCACTGGAAACAATAGCAAAAGTCAGCCCATACTATATATTTTTAATTGTATTATATAAAAATTATAAAGAATTATAAAGAAATATCAGTAATGTGACTCTATATTTCAGAAATAAAAACATAACATTCTGTTATTTGCTTGTAATTTTTCTAAGTATTTGTACATGTATATATGTTTTCCCACAAACTGCAATCATTCAGTATATACTATTTTCTACATTTTTGGCTGCATAGTATTTTACCACTTGGATATAGCATATTTTAATGCAATAAATGTTGTTACTTATTCTGGTGATTCCTAATTTTCAAAATTAGAAACAAATATCCTTGTATATAAATCCATGTGTGCACCTCTGCAATATGACCTCACCTTAACTAATTATATATGCAATGACCCTATTTCCAAATAAAGTCACATTCTGAGGTACTGGAGGGTAGTAAATATTTCAACATATGAATTTGCTGGGGGCACAAAATTCATCCCATGACATCAAACAATTTACAATAAACAAGTCTTGTTCCTTTGACTAGCATGCCTATCTCCCTAGCAAGAGTATACTCTTTCAATGACTATAGTTTTTTATTCTAACATTTGATGGGGTAAGTCATTTTGCTAATTTATTCTTCTGAAGAATTTTTCTACACAGTCTGTACTTATTTTACCATATGAGTATCAGGACAATTTAGTCAAGTTTCCAAAACATTATGCCACTGGGATTTTTATTTTAACATTGTAGAATTTATTGGTTAATTTAGGGTACAGTTGCATTCTGATAATGTTTTCTTCTTATACAAGAAAATGGTCTTTCTCTTTATTCAAGTTATTATTCATGCTCCTCAGTTGCATTACAGTTTTCCTCATATAATCTCTGCACATGTTTTAAGTTTATTTCTATGTGTTTGCTGTTATCATTGTGAAAAGGGTATTCTTCATTTTGTTTTCTAAATGGTTATTGCTGATATATAAGAAAGGCATTGGGTTTGTTGGATATTGACATTATTATCAGACTTATATTGAATGCTCTTATGGACTTTCTTTGATTTTCCAGATATACAACCAACCACCTACACTGACAAGTATTTCTGGGTTTTACTTTCCTCCTTACACTTCCTAGGAAGCCTTTCTAGGTCTTGGCTTTTTGTGTGCTTTTTGTTGTTGTTATTAATGTGTTTGCTTTTGTGCAGCAGATTATCCTGAGTAATCCTTTTAGAATTAGTTTGTGGATGGTAAAATTTACAAATCTTTGGCCATCTCAGAGTACTGTTATTCTTCATACACACTTGAATGTTAGTTTGTCCAGGAATAGAATTCTAGCTTTGCCACTATCAAGCATTGTCAATATGATGTCTGATGTCAATCTGATTTTCTTTGGGAACTTTTAGAATTGTCTCCTTGCCCTTATAATTTTGAACTGTGGTCACACACATGGATGTATAGGCTGATTTAGCCCGTGCTATTTACATTTGGTGTTTTTTTTGTTTTTATTTTTTTCAAAATAAAGACAAGTGACTTTTTTTCAGCTATAGAGTTTTATTCTGTTTATTCATTGACTATATCTTGTGTGGATGTGAATACATATATTTTACAGAAATTTAATGTTGAAATGTATAATTTGGAATGTACATATGTGCACATATAATTATGAATGCCTATATACGAATGTTGAATATATAGTTTTGTCATGCTGAATTTTATTATTGGTTAAGCACATATATATTAAGTATATGCTTCCCTCGTGGCTCAGATGGTAAAACAAAGCATCTGCCTACAATGCAGGAGACCCAGGTTCAGTCCCTGGGTTGGGAAGATCCTCTGGAGGAGGAAATGGCAACCCACTCCAGTACTCTTGCCTGAAAAATCCCATGGATGGAGATTGTAGGCTACAGTCCATGGGGTCGCAGAGTCCGAACACAACTGAATGACTTCACTTTCTTTCTTTGATGAATTTGAAAAAGTATAATCGAGCCAGATATATATTTCTGCCATGAACTAAACTGTGTTCCCTGAAAATTCACATGAAAGTGAAAGTTGCTCAGTCGTGTCCGACTCTTTGCGACTCCATGGATTATACAGTCCATGGAATTCTCCAGGCCAGAATACTGGAGTGAGTAGCCATTCCCTTCCCCAGATCTCCCCAACCCAGGGGTCAGACCCAGGTCTCACGCATTGCAGGCAGATTCTTTACCAGCTGAGCCACCAGGGAAGCCCTGGTATACTGAAGCTCTAAACCCGAATGTAACGGCATTTGGAGATGGGTAAGAAGGTAATTAGATTTAGATGAAGCCAAGGGGGTGGGGCCCTCATGGGATTAGTGCCCCTTTAAGAAGAGGTATCAGAGAGCTTGCTTCCCCTCTCTCTCTCCACCCAAACACATCAAGCAAATATCATGTGAGAACACAGTGAAAAGAAAGCCTTCTGCCCAGGAGTATAGCTGCCTTAAAATTATTCCATATTATTCACCTGCACACTACACCTAGGTTACCTGCTCAGCCCTAATTCAAACTGTACACTTTTCTCAACAAACTCATTCTTACTGTGTTCTCAACTATTCAACAACCAATGAGAACTTACTTTATTAAGCCTATAATGCACTTGATTAAATGTTAAAGTGACAAGGAAATAAAAACAGAAAATCTTAAGCAACCAAACTTCTGATAGAAAAAGAAAGAAATACACAGGGGAATATTAGCCAAAATTATCTGATCATTAGAATCACCTGGGATGATCATTTATAACACAATTGTCCAGGCTCTATTCCTAGAGAGTCTAATTCAGTACTTTGGTTGAGGTTGTAGGATGGGAGGCAGGGGCTAAAAATCTTAGTGGTTTTTATTAACAGCTATATATATATAGAATCACTAGGAGAACTTTTAAAATATATCAGTGCTGGGACCCTATCCCAATCCAATAAAATCAGGATGTCAGAGGTACAACCTAAGCCATTGAAGTCACACACATTTTGGCTTGAATCCTGGTTCCACCACTTAAAATCATGTCATTGAACAAGTTACTCAACTTCTGTAAATAACAGTTTTGCTTTGTTTTAATCTTCAAATGGGAATAGTGATGGTTATAACATTGGATTATGAGGTTAAATGGGATAAGGAATGCAATGCTTGATATATAATAAATATCTGATAACAGTATCTAACATTTATTAAACATTCACTCTGTGCTTGACACTGTGTTAAACACTTTACGTGAACTGAAACAACTGTTATATTTTTATCTGCAATTTGTCAATGAAGGAACCAATGCGTGGACTAGTAAAGATACAGTTAAACAATTAGTTAACAGCAGAGCTCAGGTCCAGTACTTGTGAATATCACATACACATCAATAAATAGTAGATATTTTTATTTACTAATATTATTGAAGAATAACTAATTATCAGGCAATCTGTAATAAATGTCAGATGAACAAGTTGATATTGTGATGTAAGTTTTGAGTTTTATGAGCTGAGTTGGATCCTTTTCTTCTAGGCTTGTCATGTGAAATCTTTCAAAATTAAAACCCTGATAAAGAATGTCTATTCCACCTCCCCCCGCCACGCCCCAACACTTTTCCAGAAAAGAAACTGAGGCTTAACAAGATAAGGAAATTGCCCAGTTACACAGCTGGGAAGGGCGAGAAGGTAGAATTTGAACTCAAATTTTTCTGACTGACATCTCTCTTCAGAGGAAAAGCAGTTACCCCAGGATGGTGATGTAAGCCCAGCCCATGTGTTTGTTGTTTTCCAGAAGATGGTGGAGATCATCTGGATCTGATAGTGTCAGTGGATTTCATTTTCGCTCACAAGCAAAACCCAGAATTAACCTTCAGTTAGTAAATTCTTCCTCTCAGTGTTACATTTCCTTATCTCACAAACAATCTAGACTCCTGCAGTTTGCCTCAACAGATAAGATCATTTGCAGGAAAGCTCCATGTCAAGATTCATTTTAATCAGGGACTGCATCTGATCATCCATCCATTCATTCCACAAACATAAATAAAGGTGCTATAGCACATTTCAGGTTCAGTGACTGATGCAGAGATGTGGCTTTGCCCTCAGAAGCTCATATTCTAGAGTAACTTAAGTATTGGCACTGTTTAAAGGTACAAATAGGCCAAAGTTCCTCTCTGCCACAGAACCTAGTCTTTGCATTTCCTTTCACATTTTTTTTCAACATTTATTGTATTCTTAAAAACAGAAACACATGCCTCTGCCAGTCCCTACATGGGATCCCAAATGAAAAACCTCTCAAAGAGAAAAACAAAATGCAATTTGAATCAAAGTCTGTGAAGCTTCCCAGACACACCAAGCCAGGGCCATTAGGAAGCAGCGAGTAAGATGCTGCCAGCCCACCAGCAATGAGACCACAGGATCCGCAGCTAGGACTTCTGCAGTCATCCTCCACTTACCAGACTTCTCCCTCCTCTTCCCCATGCTTACATTTGCCCTAATTGAAAAGAGCCCTTGGAGACGGCTTCAGCTGAGCAGAATCACTGTTCCTTACTCAAAACTTAACCCTATCTTTCCCCATGGCTTTGGCTCTGGATTCTCATTCTACTCTGGGCAGTGAAAGTGTTAGTCGCTCAGCTGTGTCCGACGTGGCGACCTTGTGGACTGTAGCCCACTAGGCTCCTCTGTTCATGGAATTTTCCAGGCAAGAATACTGGAGTGGACTGCCATTCCCTTATCCAGGGGATCTTCCAGGGATTGAACCCATGTCTCCTGCATTGCAGGCAGATTCTTTACCATCTGAGCCCCCAGGGAACGAGTGAAACCCACATGACTGGAAGTAAAGATACAATGAAAAATTATGAAGCTTTCTCTCTTCTTTGATGCTAGGTTTCCTCTCTGTACCTCTACGTTCCCTGTTTCTTAAAAGCTGCTCTCAGGGGAGAAACTAATACTCTCTATTACATTTACTGTTTGCCTCTTTCAGAGCTCAGAGTTTATCAGCCAGGCAGAGGGTGCAGCTTACAAGGTGGTATTTCAAACATCAGTAAAATGGTGAAGGTTATTTTACAGCACTCCTGATTTCATACTTTGTGAACTTTCCTGACGGAAAGTTGATGCAAACTGGGTTTTCATAGCAACTCACCTTGACTCTATTCAGATTTAGCAAGAGGTTCTGCTGATGGAGGTTGGTCATTAGTTGTGATATTGTTTATTGCTATGTGTTAACATAAACTAAAATCCTACTCACTCAATGACATTTAAGCCCTCAATAACCTAATCCTGTGCTATTTTTCCACTACTCCTTGTGAGTCAGTCAACCTCTCAATTGTTTATTTTCCATGCTTGTTTCAGGTTTGCAATCTTCATGCCCTCACTCAAAATTAGAGTCAGCCCAGCATAATGGCAAGAGCACTCAACTCAGATGGGGCTGAGTGGGGAACATGGCTTAAACAAATTAAGTGATTTATGCAATATGATAGTTATATGACTTTGAGCCTTTAGCTTAATCATCTGTAAAATGACACTTCCAACTGTGCAATGTTCTTAAAAGGGTAATGTAGGATGTAGAGTGACTATACACAGACAAGGCACTCAATGAAGTTATCGTTCCTGAGTATGAAAATTTTATTCATCCTTCAAGATGCAGCTCAGGTAACATCAAAGGTGTTCACTGATCACCTCCACTGGGATGCAAATTTTTCCCTCTTTTCAACTCCTATCTTACTTTGCCCTTATCTATCTATTATATGTGAAAACATCTTTCTGTCTGTACAATATGGGCCATTGCATTGGCATTCATACTGTGGCATGTGCAAAGATAAAGGGCAGAGAACTCCCCTGGGGATCTGTGTGATGTTTGTCCTATGTGGGGGCTTCCCTTTGGAACAGAAAGAAGAGTAACCTCAGGCTCTTGCCACTTCCCTGTACCTAATTATGTATTCTTATGTTTTTTTCCACTGAAGACTGTCCAAGATTGTACAGATGTCAGTGCCCACAAAGCCTGATTAGCACCTGGGGAGAGAGAGGGAGGTGAGCCCTGTGGAGGGGCCCAGAGCCGAAGGAGTTATGTTGATGAAAAACATTATGAGATTGGGAACAAGTATGCTATTTGGGATCTGGATAATGAAGTGTGGCAAAAGTTCTAGTGTGTCCATAATCTATAATTATCCTGAAAAAATGAGGATTAGCAGAGATCAAGAAGGTGCCCACAGAACCCTCGGCAGGGTGACTGGCATTCTCTTGGTAGAAAGTGATCTCAATAGCCACTTTTCATCAAGTCAAACACTCCTCTTTAGAGAGGCAACCTCTGACCATCTTTTCTATCACCCTCCATCAGCTTCAATCTCACCTACTGTTATTTGAGCTACTTGTCACTATGTGACATCTTCTCTGCCTTTCCTTACCACCCTCCACCTCCCATCCTAAGAGTCAGGGGTTTTTATCTGTTGTACTCATCACTTATCCATAGAAGAAAGTGGGTCATTGGCTTACAGGAAACATTCATTAATTATCTAAGGAATGAATGAATGTGATGACTTCCCAAGGAGCTTCATAAAAGGAAGACAATGAAAAGGGCAAGCTAATGTGGAAAAAGAAAGGCAGGGTAGATGCCTCACAGTAACTGAAGCTGTCAACTCACTTTGTGAAGACATGGGAAGTGTTCATTCAGTTTTCCTAGAAGTGCTGGAGGGGACGCTGTCTGGAGTTCCCATGGCAGCGAGTTGGTGATTTCAGCCCTCATTGGCTAGAGAGGACTAGGAGCAGTTAGGTTTCGGGTATTCTTGAGTTGTTTCTGTGGATCTTATTTTCTCTCTTAGGCTCTTAGGAAAAGCTGAGAAACATCCTGAAATTCCCCAAAGGACCTAATACAGGGTCTCACAAACTTAAAGAACTGACTTTAAAGAAATAATAAATGATTATCTGATTTTGTTCCACCTAAACAGAGTATGTAGAAATAAACAACATAATAAACCAGAATTATAAGTATTGAAATTTTTCAGTAAACTCCTAAAGAGGTATCCATTAGAAAGTAAGAGTTCTTTGCTGTGACAGCTAAAACATCCCCTCTTGGGGCTTCCTTGGTAGTCAAAGTGTTTAAGATTCTGCTCCCTGTGCAGAGGTCATAAGTTTGATCCCTGGTCAGGGAATGAAGATCCTGCATGCCACCTGGATTGGCCAAAAAACAAAAACAATAATTAAAAATAAAACCTCTCTTCTTGCCAAAAAATGGAAGGGTACACAAATGCAAATAAGTATAGCTGGTAACTTAGCAACCACAAATATTTACAAATAGTCAAGTTAGGCCCCATCAAAATATCAGGGTAATTATTGGCAAATTGTATATCACACAAATGCTTTGAAATCAGGCAAGAGGAACCCTGTTGTGGGTGATTGCCACAGCTGCTTTTGACTGCTCCTGGAAGGGTCTCAGTCTCTTGGGTTTTGTTGAGTTGAATTGATGTAACATAAAGTTACAGTGGAGGCCAAGCCAGTCTGTAGTTTAATCTACCATGCTCTATCACTAAGCTCTTCCATTTGGATGTCATGCCATGGTAGCCTCATTAACAGGCTGCAGAAACTAGAATTATTTTCTAGAAGATCACCCTCGAAAGAGAGTCAATAACTTTTTTAAAAGGTGAGGAATCTGGAAAACTGTGGTAGTCTAAATCTTTTTTTAATACACTCTTTCATGAACTATATATGAAGAAGTTTTATATTAGATACTTTTAATATTTCTCAGTATTAGTTTCAAAGATTCTCTAGTAATCTAACTGAAAGTGAATGTGCCTGCTCTTTTAAAGAAAAGAAAAGAGGGATGGAGAGAGGGAGAAAGAGAGAGAACCAGAAGAAAGATTGAACATATATGCAGAATGAATAAGAGTTGGTGGAAAAATTAGTACTAAGTGACTTGTCCTTTATTTTGTGAATCTGAGTGATGCCGAAATAGGCAGGCAAAATAACTGCATGATGTGCCAATTAATACTTAAACTAGAGACAAAGGGATCAACCAGCTTCCTACTGACCTGACTGGGAGAAGAAAAAAAAATCAAATTGCATTACAATTAAATTTGAATTCAATTTTATACACCTTATCCCTTACAAACTTTTTTTAAAATTTTAATATCTAGAAGATCTTAAAATCAAAATGTATTCTAATTCTCCATCTGCTATGTTACAACTCCTGTACAATAGAGCTTACGGTTGGAGCCAATTTATTCTGCAGTTCACAGTATTTCAAATTCTTGGAGAGAAGAGGTTTTTTCTGCCAAGATTCACACCAAAGCAACTTGATAGTCTTGCCCAAGAAGGATCAAATGTGAAACTAGACGACAGTGGAAATTGCGCAATGCGCCCTTCTCGGTAGCCAGTCAAGTGTAAAGAAATTTGCGTTGTTGCACGTGTGAGGCTTTTCAAATGTGCAGAGAAAACAGTTGAGCACAGGGCTTCTGGCCTGCAGCGTTGCCTCACTAACGGTTTGCTTTCTCATCTGAAACTCTAGAGGGAAGAAAGAAAAGGCAAGCATATCCATCCCACCCCTCCTTTTTAAACGGGGTGGCCATGCCAGATATTCTGAGTAACTTATTCAGCCCAAGGCTAATAAGCTGAACAACTTGTTTTGGCTACACATTCCTCATCTCCATATGGAATTGCTTGTGCGAGTTTTTGGACTATTATGTGGTCAAAGGGAGGATGTTAGATAAAAAAAATCCTCAGCACTTTCCTTTTCTCTCATATAAATCCACTTTCAAGGCTGAAGTAAAATAAACTGCATGAATTGCCCAAATCCTCAGGCGGAAGACATCACAGAATATCACATAAGCACCATCTTTAATAGGTTTGAAGGCATGCCTCTTAAATTGGGCTAAATTTGCTGATAAATCCACCATAGCTAACCTTGCCTACTCTGAACCTAGCCTGGGGCCTTCTTTATAAAGAAGGCATATTTTCACTGAACCAAAGTAAATCTTAATTACATATTTGCTTACCATGGAGAGCCATTTTGCTTCTGAATGGGAGGCTGTAACTGATAGAAGGTGGAAAGTGGGTTGATGTGATGTATTTTACAGAAATCTGTTAGAAAATATACATAAAGAGGAAAAAAACATTCCCAAATTTTCAGATAGAGTAAGGTAGCTTAGAATTTAGCAGACTTGGTTATTCAATGTTTTTTATGCCACATATCTTCCCAGAGAAATGTATCAAAATATACTCTAATGATTATTTAATACCAAATAGGGTCCTTCCTTAACAGACTGATTCAGGAGTTCCTATGTAGTACTCAGTTTTCTCCTGTTTCTTAAAAGTCCATATATGATTCTGAAAGTTACTTCAAAATCCAGAGTGGGAGATTCTTAAATTCTTTAATATTTATTTATAGTTTTCTTGAAAGAAATTAATCTACAATGAGGCTCTGCAATGAGTCAACAGGCTTCAGGAAGAGGCACTATTCATTCATTCACTCAGTCATCCATTCAGAAAACATGAATTAAGGAGTTTCAAAAAGCCAGTCACTGGGACATCCCTGGTGGCTCACTGGATGAGAATCTGCCTGCCAATTGAGTGGACACAGTTTCGATCCCTGGGCCGGGAAGATTTCACATGCCTCGGAGCAACTGAACTGACGCACCACAACTCCTGAGCCCGCGTGCTGCAACTGCTGAAGCCGGCGTGCCTAGAGCCTCTGCTCCCTAAGAAGAGCAGCCAGCACAGTGCGAAGCCCACTCACCAAAATGGAAGAGCAGCCCCTGATCATTACGATTAGGGAAAGACCCAGCACGGCCCCCCGAAAAAGACAATTACTGACCTAGGTGCTGAGGATTTAAATACGCATAATTACAATAATAATGCTATCAGAAAGTCCATTCCCAGTGTGTGGCTGCTTTGAAAATTCAGGCTGAGTAACCATCCATGATGCCAACTTCCCAGAGAGATTATATAGTCAAAGGCCATTGATATACTTTTCATCTTCCAGTTCAAAGCTAACAAAAAGTACAGGTAAACATATAGGTCATGACGGAAGTACTCAAATATTTGTTTTGTGTGCTTTGCTTTTGAAGATGTTCATGTGAAAGATAACTCTTATAGGGAAAAACAAAAACAAAACATTGTAGAAGTTAAGAAATAATATTAAAATTTCTCTAAGGATGAGATTAAACATTACAGACTCCATAGTGTTTCTTCAGAATGAAAACCCTGTTCTTTCTCCAGAGGTGCCACAACCCTGATTTTTTTAACTTTATGTGAATGGTATCATACTATATGTTTTCTTTTGTATTTGTTACTTCTGTTTTATGTTATATTTTTAAAATTAATCCAGGATTTTGCATTCGTTCTAGTTTGTTCATTTTCATTGCTGCATAGTACTCCATTGTATGAATTGAACACTATTTAGAATTCTGCTGATAGGCATTTAGGGTGCTTCCAGTTGTCTATTACAAATACTGATACTAATGCTGGAACTGTTGAGTTATAGGGTATGCTTACAGTCAACTTTAATATATATTATCAAACTGAATTCCAATTAAAGAAATCAAATTTACACTCTAACAAGCAGCTTGTGGGTTTTGGCTGCTCTATATTCTCACCAACATTGGTTATTGTTGTTTAGTCATCAAGTCATGTCCAACTCTCTGTGACCCCATGGACTGAAGCATGCCAGGCTCCTCTGTCCTCCACCATCTCCCGGAGTTTGCTCAAATTCATATCTATTGAGTAGGTGATGCTATCTAGCTGTCTCATCTTCTGCCTCCCCCAACATTGGTATTGTTAGAATTTAAATTTTTTAATTAATCTGAAGGGTGCAATCCATTCTCTTACAGCACATTTCAAAGGTTGTGAGGTGTTCTCACTCATATTTAGCTCTCTGAGCCATTGATAATTTTTATGTATAAGATGAGAAAAGGTTCAATTTTATTTTTATATGAATACTCAATTCCAAATGTTTCATTTATGAAAAGTCTTTTATTTTTTCACTCATCTACTATGTCAAATCTGTTATGCATCATATTTGCAAGAATCCCTTCATCTGGCCTCTCTTATTCCTCCTCTAGACCAATTCACACTGTCTTAGTAGAGTTTTAAGTTTTCATATCTGGAGTACCGACTTCCCCTACTTGTTTTCCTTCTTCAACATCTTAGCTACTCCTGGCCCTTTATATCGATACATATATACTTTAGAACCAGCCACCAAGTGCTAAAAAGAAATCCTCCAGGCATTTAACTGAGATTACATATGATACACTTGAGATGCATTTGATGGGGCTACACAAAAGCCTCAGTCTCTATGTTCCAGTTCAAGACTAACCTGAGCTCAGGACCCCACTGGAGGGACTGGCAGACAGCTTTGTCTTTGCTGCCTCACAGTTCACCTCCTCCCTTCCAGTTCTCATTCCTTCACTCACCCACGGGTGATGATCACAAGCACTCTTCAATAAACATCCTGTCTTCAAGTCTGTCTCAGAATCTGCTTCCTGAAGAATCCAATCTGTGACATAGATTAAATATTTAATTTGGATTTGAATTTTTTTCTCTGCCTGCTGTACTGTCTCTAACTCTAAAATCTGTGGAGTTTCTGAGCACTTTATACTTCAACAGGAAATCCTACACAATATTGCTCCTGAACAAAGTAAAACATGATGCACAATGGGCTACATTCCATGACTTCACTAACTTTATCATACATCTCATTGCACAGAAGCTGCTTACATAGAATGGAAATGGATGCTGCAAATCAGAAACAATATATGATGTTGTTTCTTTTATAGCTGTATATCAAGCAACTGGAAACCAAACAATGAATATAGAAGTAGTGGCTTCTACTTGTCCAAATAATGATTCATTAACACTTTTAACCCTATCCGTCTTGATTCTATTGATTTAGAACTTTAGTATCTCTGAGATGTATGCTTCCACCACAGAGCACTAACAATTTAAGGATGAGCTGATATTGAAATCCAGCAATTTTGGAGTCTTTTGTGCCAAAAGGCAAATGGAAAATTAAAGGATTGTAATACTGGCTAGGGGGAAAAGCCTAACTATCAAGGGAAATATTTTGTAACTGCCATACAATGGGAAGTGTTTACACAGAACCACCAGATTTCTGAAATGCCTCTTTATATGATGACATCTAGCAATAAAAAGTTACCAAAAGGTACTTTCAGTCTAAACAAGCCAGATGATCATACTGCAATATCCTTTAAATAAATACTTTCAATGCTCAAATAGTCCAGGATCACTTTTTCTTAGAACAAGAATCCTGACCAGTTCAGAAATATGTATTCCAGCTGGATAAGGCATTGATTTACTGGGTTTAAAATATGAAAATAAGATAAATTTTTCCCACTTAATTCACAGCATAAAAATCTTCAGCTTAAATATATTAGATGTGCCAGAAGTGTTGCGGTTAAGACCACCATTGTGAGCCTGTTTCATATAACTTTCTCACTATGAAGCTACAGACCCTAGAGCTTCTGTTGCAAGGGCATTTCTATTCTCACACTGCCTAACATTTTTAAGTGAATTCCCAGATAATATCTTCTCTTTTTAAAAAAAAATTATTTTTATAAATTGACCATCACTTGAACTTTCTAACTTATTCTCATACACCTTTATCTAGTAATTAGAGTGAACATTGGTACATTAGACTGTATTTAAATAGAAACATTGTCAGCAGCAAAACGTAAGCAAACAAAATCTTTCTTTTCTTTTTTCCTAGTGGTAAAGGTTTGTTCAGTCTTTACTAAAACAAGTAGCTATCAGATAACTGTATCATGCCCCATAACCATCAGTAACAGAGCAGATTATCCCTGTACTAATCATGTGTTCCCAGCCAAATGGTTTGTTCATTGACCTGATTGCTAGCATTATGATTATGATCTCTTGACATATGCTTAACTTCAGTGAAACTCCAGTCACTGTTATATTAGATAATTAATTTATCAAGCACACTTTTATAAAATATCCTACTCTAAAACTCTGTTTTCTACTTGTAGGTCATAGGTTTAAGGTCTGATATTGGTAGTAGATGTTCTAAATTTAAACCAAATTGACAAACTAGATGTTGATAAATCACCAGGACCAAGTGACCTCCACTAACAACTTAGGGGAAAAACTCACGGTGAAAGTATTGAACTCATACCTAAATCTATAACCTGTCATTCTAAAGTGTCTGGGCCAGAGGTCAGTCAGATTGCTAATGTAACTCACATCTCTCGGTGCATTCTGGAATGTTAGAGCTAATGAGTGTTTTCATTAATAAGATGGTAAAATACATAAAAATCAATCAGTCTCTTGTTATATTATCAATAATCAGTTATCCTATTTACAAAATCAACAGTGGCAACCACAAACAAAAATAAAACAAACAATAATTCTATTAGCCCAAGGAATTAATTGGAAAACTTGTGAATTTGTAGGAATAAAGTTATAAATATTTCCTGGGAAATATCATAGTTTAAGAAAGAAATTTAATGTTATCAGATATCAATTCTGAAACTAATATGTAGACATAGTCCAATTCCAAACAAAACACAGTGTTAATTTTTGGTTAACATTCCAGAATAATTCTTTGCTAAAAACAACTTGACTTAAGTATATTTCCTATATCAGAAATTTCACTCATCTCAAGTAACAATCTAATGATTTTTAGTAATCATTGCTTACTACAGAGGGAAGCCATTAACTTAAGTTTTAAAACACTCCATCACCCTAAAAAGATCCCCCATACCTATGTACAGGTCATTCTTACCTGTAGCCCCCATTAACCACTAATCTACTTTCTTCATCTATGTATTTGCCTTATGGGAATACCAGACCACCTGATCTGCCTATTGAGAAACCTGTATGCAGGTCAGGAAGCAACAGTTAGAACTGGACATGGAACAACAGACTGGTTCCAAATCAGGAAAAGAGTACATCAAGGCTATATATTGTCACCCTGCTTATTTAACTTATATGCAGAGTACATCATGAGAAACACGGGGCTGGATGAAGCACAAGCTGAATCAAGATTGCCAGGAGAAATATCAATAACCTCAGATATGCAGATAACACCACCCTAATGGCAGAAAACAAAGAGGAACTAAAGAGCCTCTTGATGAAAGTGAAAGAGGAGAGTGAAAAATTTGTTGGCCTAAAGCTCAACATTAGCAAAACTAAGATCATGGCATCCGGTCCCATCACTTCATGGCAAATAGATAGGGAAGCAATGGAAACAGTGACAGACTTTATTTGGGGGGGCTCCAAAATCACTGCAGATGGTAACTGTAGCCATGAAATTAAAAGACGCTTACTCCTTGGAAGAAAAGTTATGACCAACCTAGACAGCTTATTAAAAATCTGAGACATTACTTTGCCAACAAAGGCCCATCTAGTCAAGGTTACGGTTTTTCCGGTAGTCAAGTATGGATGTGAGAGTTGGACTATAAAGAAAGCTGAGGGCCAAAGAATTGACACTTTTGAACTGTGGTGTTAGAGAAGACTCTTGAGAGTCCCTTGGACTGCAAGGAGATTCAACCAGTCCATCCTAAAGGAAATCAGTCCTGAATATTCATTGGAAGGACTGATGCTGAAGCTGAAACTCCAATACTTTGGCCACCTGATATGAAGAGCTGATTCATTTGAAAAGACCCTGATGCTGGGAAAGATTGGAGGCAGGAGGAGAAGGGAATGACAGAGGATGAGATGGTTGGATATCATAACTCATTGGACATGAGTTTGAGTAAGCTCTGGGATGTGGTGATGGACAGGGGCTCCCCATGCTGGAGTTCATGGGGGTCACAAAGAGTTGGACACAAGTGAAGGACTGAAATGAACTGAACTGAACTGAGACATTTCATTTAAGAGAAAGGTTACATTATGAGATCTCTTGTACCTAGCTCTTTGACTTAGCATAATACTTACATAATACATATGACTTAAAATAATACTGGTTCATCCTTTGTGCATCGTGTGCTAGTAGTGTTTTTAGTGCTGAATAGTATTCTACTGCATGAATCAGTCAGTTCAGTTCAGACGCTCAGTCGTGTCCGACTCTTTGCAACCCCGTGAATCGCAGCACGCCAGGCCTCCCTGTCCATCACCAACTCCTGGAGTTTACTCAAACTCATGCCCATCAAGTCGGTGATGCCATCCAGCCATATCATCCTCTGTCGTCCCCTTCTCCTCCTGCCCTCAATCCCTCCCAGCATCAGGGTGTTTTCCAATGAGTCAGCTCTTCGCATGAGGTGGCCAAAGTACTGGAGTTTCAGCTTCAGCATCAGTCCTTCCAATGAACACTCAGGACTGATCTCCTTTAGGATGGACTGGTTGGATGTCCTTTCAGTCCAAGGGACTCTCAAGAGACTCTCCAACACCAGAGTTCAAGAGCATCAATTTTTCGGCACTCAGCTTTCTTCACAGTCCAACTCTCACATCCATACATAACCACTGGAAAAACCATAGCCTTGACCAGGTGGACCTTTGTTGGCAAAGTAATGTCTCTGCTTTTTAATATGCTATCTAGGTTGGTCATAACTTTCCTTCCAAGGAGTAAGCATCATAGCTGCAGTCACCATCCACAGTGATTATTGCTCCCAAAATAACTGTGAGATTATTAATAAAATGAATGTTAAATGAACCAAATCATTTTGAAGTTGTAGAACATATGGGAATCTTATCCATATGACATTATAAATCTACAATAATATAAACAGTGTATATTATTGCAGGAAATGACAGACATGGTAATAGAGAAAATTAAATAAAGTTATTTAGACATAAGATGCGGTATTTATAAGAATTCAATATATAGTAAGAATTTGCCTCAAATCAATTATTAAGATAACTGATTATTCAAGAAGTGATGTTTAGATGACTAGTAAACATAAAAATAATGAGACAAGTGCTCAGGGCTGGCGCACTGGGAAGATCTAGAGGGATCGGGTGGAGAGGGAGGTGGGAGGGGGGATTGGGATGGGGAATTCATGTAAATCCATGGCTGATTCATGTCAATGTATGGCAAAAACCACTACAATATTGTAAAGTAATTAGCCTCCAACTAATAAAAATAAATGGAAAAAAATTTTTTAAATAATAATCTTAGATTCTAATTGCATATCTGATACCATAATGAAATTAATCACAATTTAAAGATTCAAATGTAAAAGTGAAATTATAAGCATACTAGGTGAATATACAGTCTTTAGGCTCATAGGAAAGGCAGAAACTATTAAAAAGGGAATTAATATATTATGATTTTTAAATTTATGCATGCCCTAAATTGTATCAATTGCAAATGACAAAAAGGAGAAAAATTTAAGGAATATAAATGCCTAATAAATGGTTCATATTTCTATATATAATACAAAAAATATTTGCAACACACTTATAAAAAAATTCAGCCCTAATGTAAAATATATCAAATAACATTGCCAAAGAAAGTTCAAACTACCGTAAAATTGTGCTCATTTTATATGTCAGCAAAGAAATGCTCAAAATCCTTCAAGCTAGGCTTCAACATTATGTGAACCAAAAACTTCCAGATGTAAAACCTGAATTTAGAAAAGGCAGAGGACCAGGGGCCAGACTGTTAATGTCCGTTGAATCATAGAAAAAGCAAGGGAGTCTACTTCTTACAGCAAGAAAACATCTACTTTCATTTCATTGACTATACTAAAGCCTTTGACTGTGTGGATTATATCAAACTGTGGAAAATTCTTCAAGAGATTGGAATACCAGACCACCTTACCTGCCTCCTGAGAAACTTGTATGCAGGTCAAGATGCAACAGTTATAACTGGACATGAAACAAAGAACTGGTTCCACATTGGGAAAGGAGTATATCAGGGTTGTATATTGTCACCCTGCTTATTTAACTTATATGCAGAGTACACCATGAGAAATGCTAGGCTGGATGAATCACAAGCTGGAATCAAGATTGCTGGAAGAAATATCAACAACCTCAGTTATGCAGATGATGCTACTCTAATGACAGAAAGCTAAGAGGAACTAAAAACCCTCTTGATGAGGGTAAAAGAGGAGACTAAAATGGCTGGCTTAAAACTCAACATTCAACCGGGAAGGGGAATACATGTAAATCCATGGCTAATTCATTTCAATGTATGACAAAAACCACTACAATGTTGTAAAGTAATTAGCCTCCAACTAATAAAAATAAATGAAAAAAAAAAAACCTCAACATTCAAAAAAATAAGATTATGGCATAAGGTCCCATCACTTCAAGGCAAATAGATGTGGAAATAATGGGAACAGTGAGAGACTTTATTTTGGGGGGGGCTCCAAAATCACTGCAGATGGTGACTACAGCCATGAAATTAAAAGACACTTGCTCCTTGAAAGAAAAGCTATGATAAATCTAGACAGTCTGTTAAAAAGCTGAGATATCATTTTGCCAAAAAGTTCATACAGTCAAAGCTATGGTTTCTCCAGTAGCTTTTCTCCCATCATGTACAGATGTGAAAGCCATAAAGAAGGCTCAGGGCAGAAGAATTAATGCTTTTGAATTGTAGTGCTGGAGAAGACTCTTCAGAGTTTCTCAGACAGCAAGGAGATCAAACCAGTCAATCCTAAAGGAAATCAACCCTGAATACTCATTGGAAGGACCGATGCTGAAGCTAAAGCTTCAATACTATAGCCAACTGATGTGAAGATCTGACTTATTGGAAAATAACTTGATGCAGGGAAAGATCGAGAGCAGGAGGAGAAGGGGGTTACACAGGATGAGATGGTTCCATGTTATCTCTGACTCAATGAACATGAGTGAAGCAAACTCCAGGAGACAGTGAAGGACAGGGAAGTCTGGTGTGCTGCAGTTCATAGGGTCGCAAAGAGTCAGACACTACTTAGTAACTCAACAACAATAAAAGAAAATGAGCAAGGAATGACAAAGAACCAATAGAAATAAGTTCAACCTTATTACAGTGAAAGTGGAAAGGAAAATTATAATGAAGCACCTGCATCAAACAATGTTTGATATTTGATAGGATTTTTTAATGCTAATCCCTGGAATTCACTAGGATGTGAATTCATATCACTAGGATATGAGCTATTCTCATATTCTCTTAGTAAGAGTGTAAATTGTTATAAACTCTATGGAGGTTATGATAATCTTAAATTCTAACTGCATATCTGACAACATAATGATATTACTCTCAAGTTAATCCCAAATCACCCTCTATGGAGGACAAGCAGGAAAAATTTAGTAAAAACCCATACAATGATACATACTATGACTCAGCAAGTCATTGCTAGTATTTTGAGGATAGTCATGAGTAGTTTCTTATAATATAAAAATATAAAAGTACTATAATATAAAAAAATAATAAGACATTACTCAATAAATTATAATAAATTCATACAACTTAATTCTCTCTAGTCAATAAAATGATGAGAAAGAATTATGTGGCATGACATGAAAGCTGCTAAAAATTATTATTTCACAAAAGCAGATTTTAGAACAGTTTTTGCTATATGATCCCATTTTTGCTTCAAAAAAAGGAATAAAATTTATCAAAACATGGATAAGTGGTAGAGGAAGACTTATTTAGTAGTGATTATAATCATCATAATTTCTGTTGATGCTAGGCCAATGTTTATGTTTAAAATGAATTTAAAATATGTTATTTGGCTTATCTGTATTTTCTAACTTTTCTCTAAGAGACCTTCATTACTTTTATCATCAATTATTATTTTTTAATAAAATTCTGTTCAAAAGTATGTTCATTTTCTTGGACTAGTATTTTGAATCATAATAAACAATAAGTTTAATGAAAATTAGATAAGTCTAAGGAAAGCCTTCATGGAATATTTCATAGGATGTAAATAGGCATATTTTAAAAGGAAATTAATTTCAATTTTCAAAAAATTAGAATTATATATCAGTGATCTTATTATATTCTTTTTTCTTTTCCCTATAACTGGCTTCTACCCTCATTGTGTTTTTCACTATATTCCTTACTACTATTATCTGCCCTTGATTACCAATAATGGATTCAATTTCCTGACTGAGAAAAATGGTAAGAAGACAATGGCCTTTTAAACTTGACTCCCTCCAGATTAGTTCCCTCACTCTTGTTCTTTTCGTTAAACTTCTTGGAAGAACATGCCATACATTCGACTGACTTCTACAGTATGTATGCCTTCTCAGTTCCGTGCAATCTGGCTTTAGTCTTGAATATTCTAATGCAACTTTTGTCACCAAGTTTACAAATGCTCTTCTAAATACCAAATATGTTAAAAAAAAAAAAACTCCAAGCCTCAAGGGAAAAGGTTTTCCCTTAAACATTTCAATTCCCCTCAAGCCCCAAGCACAGTCTTATCATTTGTGGTAAATCCACCTTTGGCACCAGGCAGGCATCATTTTAATTACTAGAGATATAAATCAGTAACAGAGTAAGAAACAGAATGCATTCTGGCTCTCATATAGTTTGTATTCAGCTATCATAACATCTCTTTGCTGTACCATAACTTTGTCAACAAAGGTCCGTCTAGTCAAGGCTATTGTTTTTTCATTGGTCATGTATGGATGTGAGAGCTGGACTGTGAAGAAAGCTGAATGCCGAAGAATTGATGCTTTTGAACTGTGGTGTTGGAGAAGACTCTTGAGAGTCCCTTGGACTGCAAGGAGATCCAACCAGTCCATCCTAAAGGAGATGAGTCCTGGGTGTTCATTGGAAGGACTGATGTTGAAACTGAAGCTCCAATACTTTGGCCAACTCATGCAAAGAGCTGACTCATTTGAAAAGACCCTGATGCTGGGAGGAATTGAGGGCAGGAGGAGAAGGGGACGACAGAGGATGAGATGGTTGGATGGCATCACCGACTCAATGGACATGGGTTTGGATGAACTCTGGGAGTTGGTAATGGACAGGGAGGCCTGGCATGCTGTGGTTCATGGGGTTGCAAAGATTCAGACACGACTGAGTGATTGAACTGAACAGAACTGAACTGCTTTTACCTATTTTTTCTATTATTGAGAGGATTAAATGAGATAACGTATACAAAGTTCTTGGTACACAGTCTGTAATTCAAACTAAGAGCTTAATCAACAGTAGCAAACATCCAAACGCTGTAGATACTATGACCCAGGGTGAATTTGCTTCTCAGAAAGTGAAAGTGTGTTTGTATTTCAAAAATAGGTTTTACATTTTAAATCACAATTTATTGCCACCTTCATGATTGACTCTTCCATGTTTCAGTTTTAGATCTTGTCTATTCAAGGCTTTCCTATGTTTCAGCACAGAATTAGGTGCTGGAGTCATAGAAATGAATAACAGACAATGCTTGTCCTCAATGGGCTCACTGTAAAGTTGTTGGTAAAGGTAGTTATAATGCAACTTAAGAAGCATAATTATAGTTATTCATTTACAGATATGAGCTTATGCTTAACCTTTTAAAATCAAATGAATTCCCAAACTCAGAAAAGCCATTGTATCAAAGCAAATAGGCATTGACACAATATGAGCTAAAGATTGTATGTTGCCCAGTATCTTCAAGTAATATTTGGAAGAATTCAAGGTATAAACAAAAATGCATTTGTCAACATGCCAGCAAAAATGAATTTATCTCCCAAAAGAGCAAAAGAAGTTTTTATCAAGGATACTGGTTCACCAGCACTGAGAATTGATAGGCTCTTCACTAAAAATTGGAATTTAGAAGATATATACATGAAAAGACTATGAAAAAATCACAAAGACCAATGTGAATATTTGTGGGATTTGAGATATGTAATTGATGCCTTTAGCTCTCTAAGGTTTTATAGAAGCAGAATTGGGAGAGATTCTGTCTGCAATGTCTGTATTCAGAGGAGACATTGCAACCCATTTAACATCTATAATAGGTGTGTATTTTGAGACCTGAATAGGTCTAAGAAACAAATTTCTTTCCAACTCAGTAGGTAGAATACTATTTATTCTAAAGAGAAGAGGGAATTCTTTTTGAATCCTCATGACTATTTTCTATCTGGTCAGAAAAGTATCAGTTACTTTCTGGGCTTAAGGCTGAAAATAAGTTTTTCCTCACACTCAAACCACCAGATTACAAGTGGACAAGCAAAACCATCATTTGGCAGATAAAACACTCTGGCAATACCCATGTGTATTCAAATGTGTGCGTGTGGTGGGGGGGGGGGGGGGGTATAGATATATGTGAGTACATGCAAACATGCCCCAAATGACAAAGTCCCTGGGTCTTTTTTCTTTATATCCTCAGTGCTTTTCTCATAGTCAAGAAAAAAAAGTGAATCAATGGGTCAGCAAATGAATAAATGAAAGGAGAATATACAAGTGATGTGTATGGCCAGTGAGATACAGCACTTCATCACTTTGTTACTGAAATAAACATGAAGTGATTAAGCCACATGTGGGTTTCTTCGTAAAAGCTAGAGGCCAAAGAGAGAGAGAGAGAACTAGGCTTTCCTGGTGGCTTAGATGGTAAAGAATCTGCCTACAATGCAGGAAACCTGGGTTCAGTTCTTGGGTCAGGAACATTCCCTGGAGAAGGAAATGGCTACCCCCTCCAGTATTCTTGTCTGGAAAATACCATGGATAGAGGAGACTGGTAGGCTACTGAGTCAGACGTGACTGTGTCAGTCGAAGAGACTAACACACACACACAAAACGAGAAGTAGAGAGAGAGAGGCTGAAGTTTGAAACATTAGTGTTGTTTCCAGGAGTTTAACTTTGCAACACCGATTAAATCAGTGAACAGCCAGTGTTGAACAGCCAGTTTAATTCTGGATTAGTTTAAATATAGGTACTATCATTGGTTTCTACAAGTACCTTTGGAAAACAAGTATTTTTGTTGAAAAAATTTTCTCATTTTTCCACATTTTTGAAACTTTCTCTCTTTTTCATACTTTTAACTTTGCAGATAGGTAGGAAAATTTTAAATTCATTTGTAAATCATAAACATTTTTTTTTTTGCTATCACCTGTATAAATAAAATAAAAAAAAAAAGAAACACTAATTTACTGGCTATTAACAATGTCTACTGAAGTTAGTTTCAACTTATCATCATCAACTTAGAAGAGAATTTTCCAGAAAGACTAGCTAAAAGTGAGGGTGAGGGTAGACAAAAAGATACGAAGCACTATGAACAAGAAAAGAGTGGAAAATGCTTTGGAGCTTCACTGAGTGCCCCTCTTTATAGCATGGCTCAATTTTATGCATCAGAACACGTTTGGCCCATGGCCTCATCAAGGAGAAAGCAGTGGATCTTTAGATTCCAGTCGTAAACACTATGGAAGAGTGTCTCTGCTTATCTTCCAAGGATCACTATCACAAAAGATGATGCTTCTTCAAAACTCAGATACCACTGGGGATTTTTAAGATTTACTTGTAAGACATAAGCAGTGGGATAGTCAGTTTGCAATTACTCCCAAACCCAGTGAATTTAAATTCATTGAGTTCTGCATTTCAAGTGTATGAAGGTTGCTGGCCGCACTGTTTCTGTCCCTGTGAAGGCTCCAGCTGTCACAAAGCTCCCCTGACATGCCATTGTCTTCCGCTATCATCCTTGCTCTATAGCCTGTATTCCTGCATCACAAACCACCTCCTTGACTTGCCAACCTGGTCATCAGAAGAGGTATTGCTGCTTTAGTGTCACTTTTGAACCAAAAGGAAAGAGCAAAAGGAGCTGTTCCACATGGATGTTTTGGCTTAGATACAGGACACTAGCTCAAATAAAATGTCACTGCAAATAGCACAAATCACTGTAAACAAATACTGCCTCCCCGCCTGGTGTAAAACATCCACAGATAAGGCTAAGACTATCAAATGCTGCTTTGGGACATGCTTTTGTCTCCTTCATCTTTAAGCTCAGAGCTCAATCCAATTATCCACAAATTTAGGTTCTGTTCCTGATTTATGTATACTAGGGTTGGAGGGTTGTTGTTTTAAAAATATTTTCGGTATGACAAGTTGAAAATTTTAGCTCGTAAGCTAAGATTACCTCAAAATAAATATGTTAAGTAAATCCACAAGATACAAATGCAAGGATTCTTGGCATACACGAAAGTTAAAATATAATTTTTTCACAAGGAATTGACATTATTCATAAGATTCTTTACATTCTCACCATTTATTTTGAGAACGTCCAATTTGTGCATTTTTCATCAACTTATACCGTTAAGTATAAAGTGTTTCCCCCAAAAAAGGATTCCTGAAAGATTCTTGAAATTGCCTTCTGCAGTTTCCTTCCTCACTGGAGCTAACTATAAAACCCTTACACTGTGTAACTAAAATGCTAGATTCTTTCCATAATTCATATTGATTTTTGCATAAAAGGCCTATTCTGAGCTCAGAACTACATAATCAAACACAACCATCAGTTTCTGATGCTAAACAAAATTATCCCTTTGGGGGAATTTATTCACACCTTCTCTGGAGATAAAGGGGAAAATAATCTTCTCACTTCCTGAAACATTATAGCTTTACATTTGATAAAATAGACACCTCTATCTGGAGTCAATTTCCATGTCAGGTAAATCAAATAGTCATAGCTCCACAGTAAAGAACTAAATTTCATCTGTAAGTCAAATTTCTAGACAGTTCCTGAGGCTTTTAAACCGTCAAATACCCAGAGAAGGAGGTGGTCATGAAGGCGCTTATGAAAAGTGACATTTTTCCCAGGGAATTTTTATCTCCTATTAGCCAGATGCTGGCTCCTTCATGTTAGTTCCTCCCTAAAACAAATTCAAGACTGCCAAAGTAATCTTGGGAAGAATTTCTCTTTGTAGAAGGTGTAATGCTAAAACCCTATCACTTCCTCTCTTTCTCATCCAGTGTTGCTTTGGGGAGCAATACACAAGCTCATCTCCTCCCAGCCCCCACCTCACTGGAGACACCTACACTGCCTGTCCCCCTCTTCTTGGTACACCATGAACGGCTTTAACGCTTGCTGTTATCCCCTCTTCCTGAAAGTTTTCTCCTTGTACATTCAAATTGGGGTTTTGTCATACTGTCAAAGTTTCAGCTCAGCTGTCCCTGTCCTAGGGACACCTTTTCTGATCACACATCAAAAGTGGCTTCATCAGGAATCTCAATGTCTTATCCCTTTGGTTTCATTAACTTCAAAATAGTCATCATGATCTGAAACTAATTTGCCTGTCTCCTTGTTTACTGTCTGGTTCCCCATTTCCCACTGGAACAGAAGCTCTATGAGGACAGGGTGGTTACTTGTCCTCTCTTGTCTTCTGGGCGCCTCTGGTGGCTCAGCAGGAAAGAACCTGCCTGCAACGCATGAGAGGCAAGAGACACGGGTTTGATTCCTGCGTTGGAAAGATAACCTGGAGGAGGGATTGACAACCCACTCCAGTATTCTTGCCTGGAGAATCCCATGGAAGGAGTCTAGTGGGCTCCAGTCCATAGGATTGCAAAGACTGGGACACGACTGAGCACGTACACTGCTGTCTTCCAGGTCATGGTCAGTGCACGGTATATTTCACAGACCAGAGACAGAAGCAGATTCTATTGTGTCTGAGAGAGAAATATTACATCCTTTGGCTGCTAAGTCTCCTTCTCCCAACACTCTTTGCTTTCTCATCCAGATCATGAATTTCTGTCTCTGAACTGTGCAACATCCTCAGACCACCTGCCTTACATTTAGTCTCCACACAGTGAATAATAGGTCCCAACCATGCATTCCATTGCTTCTCTACCAAACTGACATTCCCTGATTCTCCAAAGAATATTCCTTCTTTTCAAAAAGCACACAGAGTCTGAAATGCAAGTTACTTAACCTGAATGCAGGCACCACGGCTCACGACTTCCAAATATGGCATCCAAACAGCCACGCAGACTTGTCTAAATGATATCATATCTCCCAGAGGCTGGATTTGGGTTTGTTAACTTTAAAATGAGAGGCAGGTTTAAAGATTAACAATTTGCTTGGATAAAGAAAAAGGGAAAAATATAATTAATCACTTGCCTGTCCCCCAACACTAGTTTACAAAACCATGGTGCAACTTTATTGAGCTCAAAATTGAAGGGTGGCAAGGTTAATATATAGCTTTAGACCTCACGGTTTCATTAACAAACACATTACAGGCTGTAAAGCTGAACTGACATTAATGCTAGGCCCAAACAAAGTAAATAATTACTGGCTTGGCAAATGAGGAAGTACTTGCAGAGTTTGTTTACATTGGGTTTTTGGAAAATTCATGTTGGCAACAAGTCAAATACAGTTTGACTAGTAATTGTGACAATTGCTCACAGATGCTGCTGGAAGAACAACAAAAGAATGGATTTATGGCTTTTCTCTCCCCCTACATTTTCCCCCTTTGTTGCCTTTTTTTTTTTTCCTTTACCATTTTGGATCAATAAAGAACTTGCAGCCACAAAGATAAGTGGCTTACATGGCAGATGGGCCTTGGAATGTTTAAAAATCTCATGTTGCATTTTGTCTCTTGGCCCTAGATTGGAAAAGACACAGCTGCATTCAAGCTGCAGTCATAAAACCCATGCTCCTTGAAAATGCTTATGGGTCCTCTCTATAGAACAGACTTGAGATGAAGCCTGTGTAGAAATTTTCCAATAGAAAGAATGGTTTGTTTTGTGCTGGTGTACTGTTAATAAGCCACTGACTTCATAAGACCTAAGAAGAGAATTCTAGCTGAATAGGATCCATTTCATTTTCCCTAGCTTGACTGGAAAAGTATGAACAGGAATCAACAAATAAAACAACTCACCAAACTGGAAAATGGTTCTGCAGAGCAACTGAAGTCTGTGATATATAATTTGAAACAATTTTTGCTTCCCTCATCAAAGATCAGTATTTTGCCAACTAAAAGCTCATACTTCACACACACACACATGCGTGCATACACACACACACACATCCTAGTCCTTCTAAATACTTGAATCTAAATCTCTCTATTCTCGGAAGATAGACTTTGAATGATTTAAGGTATAAATGCAAAGCCTGGATCTTTCTAATTCCATTTCTACTAACTTCAAGTAGTAAGAGCCAGAATATCCTGGGGTCTTATAGTGCTTTACTGAATCATTCAACATGAGAAAACTAAAGCCTTCATTATTATTTAAGTGCCTTATCTAGATCCATAATCTTTGTGATATCAAAGCTATATCCATTGTCTATTCCTGCACATTGTTCCATCATTCTCTAAATCATGTTTCTCTTACTACTCCTTTGGGTGATCACTGCATAGAACTGAATAAAAGTAGATTATCTGCCAAGTAACTAAGGTAGAAAGGAATATATGCTCCAATAGGCCTTATTTTAACCATTTAATACTGTGTTTATTTGTCAATGATATACCCAATTCACATCATCCAAGTTTTCAGATTTTTATTATCTCTAATCTTGAAACTCTAAATATCACTTAGGAAAAAAAACAAAAACAAAAAACCTCTTACTGTGATACCAAATTTTAGTTGAAACCCCAATAGCTATATCATTTTAAACTCTAACATTTCCTATCTCCCAACTTTATTATTGCCTGGACTTCTCTGGCAGTAGAATTTGAAGATCCCAGGCAGGACACAGGGTGAGGTTGGCTGGGAGCAAAATTCTTCAGATCTAGAGTCAGGATCTTTGACTCATGTCTGGATCATCATTGGCCAGTAGCACAAGGCCAGTGATAAAACTCTGATGTTCCTGAATAAACTTAATCTAAGTGTTACTGGTGAAACTTTCTGATACACTTTTTAATTCTAGGCTAACTATCAAGAGTAATGATTCAGGGTAACATTCTACTAAAGAATGTGTCATACATGACTAGGATCATTACATGCTGTGCTGTGCTAAGCCGCTTCAGTCGTGTCTGACTTTGCTATCCTGTGGCCTGTAGTTCATCAGGCTTCTCTGTGCATGGGATTCTCCAGGAAAGAATACTGGAGTGGGTTGCCATGCCCTTCTCCAGGGCATCTTCCCAAGCCAGGGATCAAATCCAAGTCTCTTATGTCTCCTGTATTGGCAGGCA
The DNA here is from genome assembly GCF_023699985.2 of Odocoileus virginianus. Taxonomy (NCBI): domain Eukaryota; kingdom Metazoa; phylum Chordata; class Mammalia; order Artiodactyla; family Cervidae; genus Odocoileus; species Odocoileus virginianus. The sequence continues at coordinate 21,726,091 of NC_069679.1, forward strand.
GGTTCTTTACCGCTAGCACCACCTGGGAAGCCCCTTGGATCATTATAACAGCCTCTAGCTTGTTTGCCTCTGACTTTTCACTTTTCAAATCTTTCTCCCACATTACAGTCAGCCCCAGTTTTGATCATGCTCTGCCACTGCTTAGAATTCATTGAGTATCTTACTGACTACAGAATAATGTCCACATGCCTACACACTTCTTTGAACGCTGACACAGTCTAACCTTGACTTGGTTTTAGCTATCTCCAACCCTACCCCATTGTCATCCTACTGGATGTTCCCTTCAGGTCAGCTTGGCATTTTCTTAAGAAACACTGCATTCTGCCTGACTGAAGACGCAAGCAAGTGAGAAATTGCTCTTGTAGGCTCTTGTAGGTTTCTTTAACCATTGGCCTCTTTTGCTATCACAAAAAAATATATTCTTTTCCTGAAGACCTAGTAGGCTACATTAAAGATTTTAAACACTTTTCCAATAAAATTTTTGGAATTTTAAATTTATGCTTATATCATAAGGCCAGACCATATTAAAAAAAAAATAGCAGTTTATACAAATTTGGAAAATTCACTGATTCAAACTTATCTTCTGTCTGATCAAATTAATTGTTTAAGCAATGATGGCACTAGAAAATAGAACTCAATATATACAGATATAGATACAAAATTATATAGATATAGATTTCAACCATATGGTCATAGAATGTTACCTGTCTCTCAGGGTAATGTTTGTTAAGTTATAAAACTGACTCATTGACTGCTCTAAAGTTATACTGTTGAATAACTTAAATGGAGAAAAATTAGAATTACAACCACAGGCAAAAATGGATACATTAGAGGTGAGTTTGCAAGAAGTAAAAAAGAAATAGAAAGCAGTTATAAGGGGAGCACTTAAATTAGGTATGAATGGTTTGCACTATTGATTAAAGCATTTTAAAAATCAATAAAAGAACACTTTGCACCTAGTACCTTTCAGGAACCTTAGGAAAGACCATTTCATTCAGTTCAAAGGTTAGAAGCCTTTGCCTTAGCAGGTAAAGAATGTGGCTCCATCTCCATTTCAAGTCTAAAATCAAGTGTTAATGGTTTGCTCTAGTAAATTTTTTAAAACATAAGCTATGTTCAAAAAATGCAGTATTTAATATAAAGCTTGTATTCTTTTATTATATCCACTTTATTATATTTATCATATCTTCTATCATATTATATGCTCTTTAAGGGACTTCTAGATTACATAAATCCAAAATTTAATATTGTATCCCTTATACAAAATGGGCTTCCCTGGTGGCTCAGCTGGTAAAAGAATCTGCCTGCAATGTGGGAGACCTGGGTTCGATCCCTGGGTTGGAAAGATCCCCTGGAGAAGGGAACGGCAACCCACTCCAGTATTCTGGCCTGGAGAATTCCATGAACTGTATAGTCCATGGGGTCACAAAGAGTTGGACACGACTGAGCGACTTTCACATTTACTTTATACAAAGTAGGCTAACCAAGCATATTTTGAGTTGGACCATATGCGTTCAAGAAGTCTTAGATCTTCTCAGACTTTCTGTTTCTCAGTTATCAGGCATTTCCCCCTTAACTAAGGAATAGGTTTCAGAAATGAGCTACACTTGGTTGCAGGTATGTTTCTCTCAATCCTGTGACCAGGCCATAAGCCTATCACTAATGCAAATCACTAGGAACAGGGGACTGGAAGTCTCTGATTGGCTACCTGGTCCTGAGCCCATCTTCGGAATTGTAGTGGTGATGGTTGTATACCCACCAAGTCGACAAGGGGTTGTAGGAACCCATTTGTGATAACCCTACCACATCTGCTTAACAATAAACAAACCAAGGACAAGAACTTTAACTGCTTTCTTTTCAATTTCCCACAGAGTATGTTTAAAACACACTCTCCTAATCATAGATTTAGCTTATGTAGGTCACTACCAGGACAGGCCTTGATATAAGCAGATACTGTTGGGTTAATAAAAAGAAGGATCAGGGGAAAACCGTAGCAGAAGCTTGTTGCCCAAAATCTATTCTGAAAACTAGTTACATAGTTGTGAAGACTATTAAAATGGGATCTTGCTTGTTATCTAATTTTAGCTAAGACCCTAGAGTCAAGAAATCGAAGCACCTTCTTATCTAAAATAATATGCTGGGACTTTCTGGGCATCCACTGAAGAAGAAAGCTGGTGACCCCTAGGTGGCAACCACTCCAGGAAAAGCCTGTACCTCCAGTTTGATGAGGCAAGATGATGGCTGATTCCCTTAGTAAGATGTGACCTCAAAGAAGACTTGTGTGGTCCTGGCCTCTGGCTAAGATGAACATCTACAGAGAAGAGTGAATTCAACAAATAAAATCTGTAGGAGCAGTCTTCTAGAAGTCAGATACCAAGTCATAAGCAGACACCCAAAGGATGTAGCACCAATGAATCCTATGAGAACCCAGTAAGAAGTCTCACGAAATGTGTGAAAGTATGTGTACATATATGCATGTGTGTATGTGATCTCCAAAAAGACCCATGAAAGAAGATAAGACTTTGAACATTCAGTGACCCAAAGGGCACCAATGCCAGTTGATCAAATATGTTTGACTGCAAACAAGACACTTTCTGTTTCAGACCTTTGTCTCTGTCCTCATTCTCAAACCTTGGAGAAAGCAGGAGAATCATCAAGTGTTGGTAAGAATGGATAGAAAGGTGAGTGTGTATGTGCTTAGTCAGTCATGTCCAACTCTCTGCAGTCCCATGTGTGAAGGGGGTTGGGTGTAATTAAAACCTATTCTGTGTCTAGCCTGAACTGAAGAGGCAAGGAGTCAAAACTCCCTTAATTTGCATTCTATTTGGTTATTTAACATAAGTGGACTATACTTTCTATTACTTAAATAAAGTGCCTGTTTATTAATATCTGAGAGTGACCAGAAAAGCTAGACAAACTGCAAAAGATAACTCAGAGGTAGGGAAAAAAATGAATAAACATAACACTGAATGATATAGAGGAAAATAACACATTTTTATAATTTCATCTCTAACAGACCAGTTCCATAAACTTATCATTTATGTCTTAGCTTTGCCTAATGCTTAAAAAGCACTGTTAAAAAGTCATGTGTGTTATCTATGCTGGGTCATTGTACCTGAATTGTTAGGACTTCATAAGTTGCAAAATAAATCCTCTTCAAACTAAGTTTTAAAAGAAGAGAATGACCCACGTAAGTGAAATGGTTTCATGTAGAAGTGGATCCAGGGGCTTAAGTGAATCATCTGTACTCTCTTCATCTCTGCTTTTTTTTTTTTACATGGGTAAATTTTTATATATTCAAATTTTTCCATTATACAGTTAAAAAAAAAAGATAATAAGATACAAGAAGAAGGAGGAAGAAGAAGTGAGAGGGAGGGGGAGATTGAAAGGGAAAAGGAGAAGGAGAATAAATTAAGTCCTAGGTTTTTGCCTGGGCAATTGAGCAACTGCCTGTGCCATTATTGAGCTGGTGAAGAGAATGGGCAGATAGTTAAACAAGAGGTCTTGCACAGAAATAATTCAGTGAGAGACAAAGTGATAGGTAAGAAGTGGATTTATTCAAATACAGAAAGAATGATACTCCACAGACAGAGTGTGGGCCAGTGCAGAGGGTGAGTGCGGCAACTTCATTTCTGTTTTTTTTATCACTGTTGTTTTTTTTTTTTCTCTTCTCCTTCAGATTTGTTTCCACCTTACAACCTTGCATCTGTTACTCTCCTAGAAATACATATAAAATACTAGAGAATTCTTTTGTGCCATATGCCTATCACTAATACAATCATCAGGAACAGGGCACTGGAGGTTTCTGATTGGCCACCTCGTTCTATGTCCACTTCTAGGATGATGGAGGTACTGGTGGCACCATGATCAGCATCCCAACCATGGCCACAGTGGGTTGTGGGGATATGGTTACTCACAAGAAAAGAGAAGTGATTGCTATAACCAGAGAGGAAGGGGGACAAAACAACAGAGGTCTCTTACAATCATCCAAGCTCATTAGTGTTTATTAGAGTGGATAGCTAGCCAGCTGTGCGTCTAGCTTTAAGCTTGGATTTCTGCACTCAATGAGTAGAAATATCTAGGTGGAAAATAGAAGAAAAGATTGTAACAAAATTTCTGCATTTTTATGTTTCATAATGATTTTTAAAATAGATTCACAATTTACACACTTCCCTTCTAGAAGTGAAACCTACCTCCTTCCTCTTCAATGTAGGCTGGACTTCATGACTAGCTTTCAATGAATAATGTTGTGAAACCATGAAAGTGATGCTATTTGACTTCTGAGGCTAGATCATAAAAATAATAGCTTCTGCAAGTCCGTCTCTCTTGGATCACTCACTACAGAGGAAGTCAGCTGCAGTGCCACAAGTGCTCAGGAATGTTGTAAGAAGATTCACATCTGATCCTCTCTGAATTGAAGCCTCTGCTAGTAGTCAACAACATCTTGCCAACCAACCTGTAAGAAGCTGATCCATCCAGTCAAGTTTTCACAAGGCTGCAACATGACGACCTGAGAATATCATGACTAAACCTCCAAGGGACCCCATACTATAATCACCCACCTAAACCACTCCCAAAATTCTGACCCATAGAAACTGTGAGAATAATAAAGGTTTATTAGCATTCTAAACCACTAAGTTTGGGGGGTCATTTGTTATGTAGCAATAGTTAAACAACACATGTCTACTGAGACAATAATAGGTGCTCAAATGCGTGTGTTTAAACATGTACAACAGCTATCTTTGCTATGGGACTTCTCAGAACCTCAATATGCTAATATAACTGTGTATTTCCAGAGAGACAGAGACAGAAAGAGTATGCAATTTCTCAAACTTCTTTGTAAATGTCTTTCTTTTTGAAACACCTAATAATATCTCCAAAACTCTTATGTTCCTAGCACACATCAAAAACACTAGGCTAGAGGCACATATTAGAGAAGAGGAACAAGAGATTTTTTTTCTTTTTTGCTTCTTAAAGAGCAACTTAGCATCTTAGGCAGAATCTGAAAACTAGATTAACAGGGCCAGGATTAGGGAGAGGCAAGTGAGGTACTCACCTCAGGGGCAAAATTTAAAGAAAGGTTAGTGATCAAAATCAATAGTTTTAAATAATATTTTTAAACAAAAAATAATGCACAAACCCCCACAGTGAACAAAATATCAAAATTTTAAATAAAGACAGGTATTGTTCTATTAATTTTATGATCCTGCATTACTGTGTAGTGATTTACAATTAGTCTGATTTCTGGTCCATGGCAGTGATCATGATCCCCTCCAGGCTGGTTTATAAGGGTTAACCATGTGCAAAGAGATTAGCTAGAGTTTAAAATTTTCTCCTAAAGTTGGTGCCACAGATAGGCACATTTAATTCTGGGGTCTCTTAAGCAGGATTCATGATATTATCCAGAGTCCCTGAAAGAAGGGCATATAAGACAACAAGTTGTGATGGAAGGGAAATATCCAGAGCCACTAAAGAAATGGAACCTAGTCAGCAGAACTGAAGACACTCTGGACCATCCTGGGCAGCACAAACATACAAATTTCCTAGGAAGAACAAGGAGAGATGAGATGCTTGTGCTCAGTTGTCAGACTCTTGGAGACCCCATGGACTAGCCCACCAGGCTCTTGCCCGTGGAATTTTCCAGGCAAGAATATTGGAGTAACTTGCCATTTCCTTCTCCATCTTCCCAACCCAAGGATTGAACCCAGGTCTCTTGCATCTCCTGCATTGGCAGGTGGATTCTTTACCACTAGGCCACACCAAAGAAAGATAGAGGAACATAAGGGAAAAACAATTTTGCCCAGCTCATAGTTTTGCCTATGGTCTTCCATGTTAATTCCTTTCATTGCAATGGTAGATTTTCCTCTATTTGTCTGTTAATACACAAACTGAAATTTTCTACACTGAGATTTTTAACATTTTTTTCAAATATTTGACTTTTTCTTTCCTTTCTATCTTACATTTCCTTTGTAGAGGCTGGACTGCATTTCACACAAAAAAAATTAAGAATAAATTGGTTACTCACTTGTTTTCCAGATTGGAAAAAAAAATACATTTTTATAATATAAAAGGATTTTTTAAAACCACCTCTCAGATATAAATTACATCTGCTGGATCCTGTTGCTATGTGGTTGATAAAACAGAAACTGATTTTCCTAAAAATGGTGGCATCTCTTCAGATGCTAGTTCTTTCATTCCCAAAGCAGTACTGTGTGTCTGAATGTTAATTTGACTTATTTTAGATCTGTTTAGTCAGCCCTTAAAAATTTCCTCTTTGGTGAACACTACATAGTGAAGCATAGGATTCCTTGGCTTACCTTCTCTTTTTTTCAAATTGAAGGAAGCCTGAGCATGGGCACAGAAAGAGGTTTAATGCAATTCATGCTGCAAATGACAGGACACACACCCTTCCAGCACATTCTGGCCTCTTATACAGCCACTCAGCACTGTGGCGTCTAATTTTTCATCTTTACCATATGGAACAAATCTCTTCTCAAGCAAATGTCAAATCTATAATAATTAGTCAGTGCTGTTCAGTTTCTTCTTCCAAGCCATACTGACCTCTTGCTGGGTAGATTGAGAGCTAGTCCTAATGTCAGGTGTTGTGAAAGCATCTCTCAGCTTTTCTGATTCTTCTCTTTGATCTTTTTTTCTTTTTTTTAATTCCATAATAGGAATGCTCCTGTAACTCGGGAACTGACAACATTTTTCTGTAAAGGGCCGCAAAATAAAAATGTAAGCTTTTGGGTTCATATGGCATCTACAATAATTCTCAACTCTGCCAATGTCACGCGAAAGCAGTAATGGATACAATTAAATGAATGTATCCATTAAATGAATGGGTGTGGCTGTGTTCCTAAACACAGCAAAATAGGCAGATAAGGTGGATTCAGTCCCTGGACTGTAGTGTACTGACCCTGCTATACTTTATGGCTCTGAACTTGGATAAAATGAAGAGGCTCATGGGTAGAATTCTCTTTTATCAATTTTCTTTTCTGTACCAAAAACTGATTTTTAACAAGGAGATGACCACCTAGAAGCTGCTAGACACTGAGGAAAGAGTTTGCTTTTATCTTTAGTTTTAAGGCAAGCTCTATAGTCTGCCTGATATGAATCACCCACAAGTGAATTTTTAGCTGTCATTTTTCAGTATGTACCTTCTAGTTCTCTGGGTAAGAAGAGTAAGCCAGAGGCAGAAAAAATTGTAAAGACTCATTCAATTGAAAACCTGAGATGAGTTGCAATTGGCAAAATAGCTAATAAAATAATAAAGCTAACTAAAACATAGGATCAAGCTAAAACATGGGAAGTGATAGTCCCTCTTGACTAGGAATTTATATCTGTTTAGTTTTAAATTCAGTCCTGGGTGTCAAGAGTTTGAATATCATTGACAAACTAAAACAGGTGTGGAAAAGACTAAAAGAAGCTGAACAACTTGTATGTGGAACAAAGAAAATAGGGTTGTTTAGTCAACAGAAGAGAAGATTCACGGGGAAAACAATACTTTTCTTCATATATTTGAAGGGTTGAATTTAGAATAGGGAATACATTTGCTCAGAATGATTTCAGAGGCTTTAAAATCCAAAACGAGAAGTTTTCAAGAAAAGTCTCAGCTAAATTTTTAATAAGAGTTTTCTAAGAAAATTGAGAATGAAAATGACTATGTTGAAAATGGTGGAATTTCTTCTTTTTAACTATAATATGGTAGATACACTGTGGAGGAAATTCATTAATCAGATTGGCCATTTGAACAGGTCAATGATTCCTACTCATAAAGTTTATAGACAAGGAATATATACACACAGATATACTTTTTTAAAAAATAAGAAACTTAAAACCTGCTTACTAACTTTTTATAATGCCAAGGACCTTCAAACCAAAACTGATGATCAGTATCATTTCATAAAATAAACTCTATTTTAAATAAAAACATAAGCAGACATAATAATAAAGTTAAAGTCAGTCTTCAAAAATAAACCAAAAAAATTTTTTTTAAGTTTAGTTCCTAACTTCATCAGATAAAATAGCTAGTTAAGTCAAGAGACAACATGAGTTTTAATTTCCTCACTTTGGTACAGAAATGGCAAAACCTCTGTCCTGAATAGCATCAGTCCCTTGATTATCATCTGGGAATTACTGAACATTTATAGTTCTTTCCAATACTAAGACTTTGAACTTCTGAGTGTATCTGACAATACTAAAATAAGAACTGGGTTCTTCTTCCAAGCACATAGTAGTGATTTAATAAAAGTAAAGTTACTTTTAAAATGATCTGCAATGTGAGTTTATTATTCTAAGTTATTTCATCTAAACACAAGTGGAGACATGCTACACCATGGTACATGCCTCAAAGCAGAGCTTTTAAGTGCTTTGCTATCCTTGTAATAGAACTAAAATACAAAACACCATAACTTGATAAATAATAGTTATATAACAACTAGTTATTGTGGATTAAAGTATGTTCCCTTCTTCTCCCACCTCTCCAAAAAAAACACCTAGCAAACTAATGCACTAGTCTTGATAATTTCAGAGGCAAAAAGAAAACTCCATTGGTATTATGAAATGAACAATAGGCTTATCCAGGAAATTTTCTAAAAATACTTAGCATTTTAAGATAACTTAACCAACTTATATTCTCAACTAAAATTCTAACAAGTTACAAGTAATGTTCAGAAGATTGCTCCCTTTGTAAAACTCTGTCTCTAGCAATTTTGTTCCTTTCCTCCAATTTTTCTCAGAACATATATTATAATATTGTTTGTACAAATGATTTTGTGAGACATTATTGTGAATTCATTCAATGCATTTCTGGATTTTGTTTCCCTAAAAATCACACACACACTAACCCTGATAAGAGTAAAGAATAGTGAACAGTGAGGGGGCAAACACTACACCAGCTTCTACTCACTGCTATGTCAATGCACATAAATTCTAATTTGTAACACCCCTGCAGTTCCATTGTATGGCTCCATTAGTCTATGCATGAATTATTCACACATGATACATCATCATGGCATCAGAACCATTTGTGATATGAATTCACACTATTATAAAACAGGTAATCTTCAACTGTCCAACACAGATGTGTTAATTAGATCTCCAAGAAACTTTGCTAGTCAATCACTTTCTTAAAGCCTAACTCTGGCTACCTCCTCCAATAAGCCTTCCAATCACTCTATCCTATATTCCTATTTTTCATTTTCAGACTACGCATGGAATATCTGACACTTAATAGTTTAAATTACATTTCTTTGTGTTGTTCTTTTTTTTTTTTTTTTTTGCTTTTCAGATTTAACTCTTCTTGGCCTGAATATAGTATTTGATTCTTAAGGGATGAAACCACTATATACTGCTCTTTCATAATTTCCACAGTACTTCACAATACTAGGCATATAATAGTGAAAGTGTGTGTGAAAGTTACTCAGTCATGTCCGACTCTTTGCAAGCCCACGGACTATACAGTCCATAGAATTCTCCAGGCCCAAATACTGGAGTGGGTAGCCTTTCCCTTCTCCAGGGGATCTTCCCAACTCAGGGATCGAACCGAGGTCTCCCTCATTGCAGGAGGATTCTTTACCAGCTGAGCCACAAGGGAAGCCCAGGAATACTGGAGTGGGTAGCCGATTCCTTCTCCAGCAGATCTTCCCTCCCAACCCAGGAATCAAACCAGGCTCTCCTTCACTGCAAGCAGATTCTTTACCAACTGAGCTATGAGGGGAGCCCGGGCATATATTAAGTTTTCAATAAATATTAATAGACTTGTTTAACTGCCATGCAAATAGATGTAATTCACAAATTCTTAGACGCTGGGCTACTTGGCCTAGCAGATTTCAACTTTTTGAATAATCATGAGTTTGTTTTGTCTTTTTTATTTCTATTAATTTTCTGAAGAAATAAACTGCTTTATGTGCAATATTATAAAACATGATTTTGTGAGGTTAAGAGCACTATAGGTAAATTTTCAAAGCATAGTAAGTGACACAACCTAAACAATCATTGTGTCATTTTCATTACTATTTTGCTACTCTACAATTTTTCAGGGCATGTAACAATGGGAAATTACTAGCAGAAAATAAAGTAGAAAAGCAATTTACAGGGGATATTTGCAAATTTCAATCCTATGTACTTTTAATCCTATGTACATTATTGAAAGATAACACAGATACCAAAACATGCACTCTCCTAGTGCACAGCCCTAAGGGATGGTCACAAAGGGTCAGGCAATAGAAGAATATCAGCACCCCAGAAGCTCCTCTAATGCAAAATTCAAGCCCTGACCCATAACTTCTACAAAGTAAAACCAAAAAAAGTCATTATTTTGACTTATTATAGCATTGATTAATTTTTCCTGCTTTTGATCTCTACATAAATGGAGCCATACCTACTCTTTCATGTTACCTGTCTTTTTATAATTTTAGCCATTTTGGAGCATGTGTAAGAAATCTCAAAGTAATTTATACTTCCATGATGCAGTTGAGAAATCCTCAGATCTACTGATCATCAGGTAACCCTCTTTTGTAACTGCCTAGTCAAATATTTTGTCCATTTGTCTACTGGGTTGTTTTTTCTTTCTTAGAGGTTTAAAGATATTCTTGGGATAAAATGTGATTACTGATATGTTTAAATTTATATCTTCCATCCTGCTTCTATTTTCTATTTGATCTATATCTATGTTTACTTTTCTCTTCCTTTATCTTCCTTTAGATTAATATTTTTAATTTATCACACAATATTAATTTGTGTGTTATGTATTATTGCCTTTTTTGTGATCTTAGATATTACAATACGAATCCTTGACCTGGGGTAGACTACTACTACTAATTAGTTTTAATCCTTTCCTAGTAATGCTAGAACCTTGGAATACTTTTATTTATCTCTCTTTTGCCTTTTGCATTTTTGTTTACTTCTGGGACTTTTCTTTCTAGCTGAAAAACTTCCATTAGTATTTGTTTCAATGATGATCTGTTGATGACAACATCTTTCAGCTTCTGAGAAGTTTTCACTAATAATCAGAGGCCTTTTTAAACTTTATTTTTACTGTTTTACTTTCACTGTTGAAGTGTAGTCAATTTTATTTTTGTTGTTGATGGATAATTTAACGTCTTTCTCTTTCAGCATTTTCTATTTTCTGAACTTCCACAGTTTGTGTTGAGAAGTCAACTGTAAGCTTATTAGTATTTACAGGTACTGCCTTTAAATTATTTGCACACTTTTAACATTTTTCTCTGTGTTTTTGGTCTTTAACTATAAAATTGTAGTATGCCTAAGTCTTGTTTTCTTTATATTATTTTGTTTGAAGTTCATTTAGCTTCTTGAATTTATAGGTCTTTTACTTTCATCAGTTTTGGAAAATTCTCTACCATTAGCTTTTCATATGCAGCTTCTTTCTGATTCTCCTCTCCTGCTTTTTTTTACTTTTTTTTTAATGTTTTGAGGTTTTACTTTTCTCTTTTTAATTAATTAATTTATTTTAATTGGTAGTCTAATTACTTTACAATATTGTAGTGGTTTTTGCCATACATTGACATGAATCAGCCATGGGCTTACATGTGTTCCTCATCCTGATCCCTCCTCCCACCTCCCTCCCAATCCCATCCCTCTGGGTCATCCCAGCCTTGAGCAGCTGTCTCATGTATCGAACCTGGACTGGAGATCTATTTCACATATGATAATGTACATGTTTCAATGCTATTCTCTCAAATCATCCCACCCTCACCTTCTCCCACTGAGTCCAAAAGTCTGTTCTTTACATCTGTGTCTCTTTTGCTGTCTCGTGTATAGGGTCATCATTACTGTCTTTCTAAATTCCATATATATGTGTTAATATACTGTATTGGTGTTTTTCTTTCTGACTTACTTCACTCTGTATAATAGGCTCCCGTTTCATCCACCTCATTAGAACTGATTCAAATGCCTTCCTTTTTATTAGCTGAGTGATATTCCATTGTGTATATGTACCACAGCTTTCTTACCCATTCATCTGCTGATGGACATCTAGGTTGCTTCCATGTCCTGGCTATTATAAACAGTGCTGCAATGAACACTGGGGTATACGTATCTCTTTCAATTCTGGTTTCCTTGGTGTGTATGCCCAGCAGTGGAATTGCTGGGTCATACGGCAGTTCTATTTCCAGTTTTTTAAGGAATCTCCACACTGTTCTCTATAGTGGCTGTACTAGTTTGCATTCCCACCAACAGTGTAAGAGGGTTCCCTTTTCTCCACACCCTCTCCAGCATTTATTGCTTGTAGACTTTTGGATAGCAGCCATTCTGACTGGCCTGTAATGGTACCTCATTGAGGTTTTGATTTGCATTTCTTTGATAATGAGTGATGTTGAGCATCCTTTCATGTGTTTATTAGCCATCTGTATGTCTTCTTTGGCCCATTTTTTGATTGGGTCGTTTATTTTTCTGGAATTGAGCTGCAGGAGCTGCTTGTATATTTTTGAGATTAATTCTTTGTCAGTTGCTTTGTTTGCTGTTATTTTCTCCCATTCTGAAGGCTGTCTTTTCACTTTGCTTATAGTTTCCTTCATTGTGCAAAAGTTTTTAAGTTTAATTAGGTCCCATTTGTTTATTTTTGCTTTTAATTCTCTTTTTTGTTCTCTCTATTTTGCTTTTATTACTCTGGGAAATGGGTCATAGAGGATCCTGCTGTGATTTATGTCAGGGAGTGTTTTGCCTATGTTTTCTTCTAGAAGCTTTATACTTTCTGGTCTTACATTTAGATCTTTAATCCATTTTGAGTTTATTTTTGTGTATGGTGTTAGAAAGTGTTCTAGTTTCATTCTTTTACAAGTGGTTGACCAGTTTTCCCAGCACCACTTGTTAAAGAGGTTGTCTTTTCTCTATTGCATATTCTTGCCTCCTTTGACAAAGATAAGGTGTCCATAGTGAAGTTGTTCAGTCGTGTCCGACTCTTTGCAACCCCATGGACTGTAGCCTACCAGGCTCCTCTGTCCGTGGGATTCTCCAGGCAAGAATACTGGAGTGGGTTGCCATTTCCTTCTCCAGGATCCTCTCTTGCTTTTTGAAGAGACAATTACATGTATTTAAGAGCTTTGGGAATTGCCCTACATGTCTCTTATGCTCTTTTCTGTATTTTCAATCATTTTTCTCTTCATATTTCAATTTGGATATTTTCTATTAGGCAGTCTTCTAGTTTACAAACTCTGTCTTCTGCTGTGTTGAACATTTCATTGAGTTAATTTCTGACATTGTGATTGCATCAGATATAGAATGTCCTTGTATTTCATAGATTCTAATTATCTAGTAAAACTCTCCACCTTTCATCTATATGCCCTTATCTTTCATTTAGTTCTGAAAATGATTAATCTTTGCTAAATTTAAAGTTCATGTCTTCTAACTCTAGTATATAGATTGCCTTTAAGTCTGTTTCTTATCTTTTTATATTCTGATTACTATTAAATATCTTGAGTTTTAGTTTCATGTTTCTGTCTTTTGACAAGCCTAATAATTTTAGATTTAAAGACATAAATTTGCATATAGACATTGTAGAGGCTAAGGATGAGCTCATCTGCCTAGTTGCTTTATCCTTTGTTTCTGTTAGGCAGTGTAGAAGTTTATCAATTTGATCCAATTAGGGAGTCAGCTGAGTTCAGTCTAATTTTGGTTCATTTCTTCTTTACATGGCATAGCTCACAAGGGCTCTCAATGAAAGCCTGGTTTGTTACCAGACCTCTTTCTCTGGAAGCATGTGACGTCTTTATCTCTTTGCCATGATTCTAAAGAAAACTCTGCTCTGTTTTTCTGGTTTTTGCTTAGCTATTTATCTTTTCACATCCCAAATTTCAGAATTCAGATTAGTGTTAAGGGGAAAATTGACCATGAATTTGCGGTTTCAGGAGTTTCCAGCTTTGTTAATGCAGTCCTGCAAAACTGCCAGATGCACTGTGGGCTTCTCAGTCTGAGAGCAGCTACTCCCTGTCTGAGTAAAGCCCAAGAGCTCAGCTTCTTGCTCAGATACAGACTTTGCAAATATAACCAGAGTTAAAGAAACTGCAAAATATCAGCCCACTAGTCTATGGCTCTCCCCTCTCCATATACTTAGTTCCCCTATTCCTCATTGTTTTGACAAATCTCTGATGTTCTTAAACATATGATCTTTTAACTAATCTATCTTTTCTAGTTGTTCTCAGTAGGAGATTTGGTATGGAAACAAATATTCCATTTTACTTTCATTATTATAGTCCATAGAGTAATGTTTCTGATTCAATTAAAAGATCTATTTATTAAAATATACTATTTAATTTGAAAATTTAGTAAGTAAAATCAGCTCATGTGAAAACAAATTGATGAGAAATGTGCAATGATTACAAAAGTCTTTTTTAATTAGGAAATGCTTCAAAATTGAAGGAATATCACATATAAATTTGATAAAACCAATATCTAAAAAATTTTAATCCTATTTTTATCACTCACTTATACAAAGCAGAAAAGGAATTTGCAAAGGTAAGTAATTATTTTGCAAGACTCTCTTGCACGTGTTCTGAATACATTAGTAATTCAGGTTTTCTAGATATTAAGAAAACTGGATGATCTGTGGACTTAGCATTTTAAAATAACAATTGGATGTGCTTACAAGTATTTTTCAGAATAGGAGATATAGTCAGAAGTCTAGATATAAGACTAAAGGAATTTATTATTATTTTAAAACACAATCCATGGCTTAACATAATTGAAATAGATGTAGAGTTTTGATTCTTAATTATTTTCAATATTTTTATAAAGTATTGCCTAAATTTTATGCTATGTTTTTAGTTAAACTAAATTTGAATGAATCACGTTCAAACTCAATAGAAAAAACTTCAAGTTCCAAATCAGAAACCTGTCAATGACAGTATAGTGGTATCTGACCATCAATTGATGGTCCTTTTATTAGAATACCTTTTATTAGAATACCATATTAGGCTTGCTAAGTATAACAAGAAAAATGTCATAGGTCTATTGTTTCCTAAAAATCTCAGAGACAGACTATGAAGGCTTGAAGTCTGACATTCAAGATTTGGTAAATAATTCAAACATTACTGTCGAAGCCAGTGAGTCCTCGATTAGGTCTAAAGTTTCCTGATCAACATTTTCTTGGTTTCTGTGATCCAATAAACTCTTTTCCATAACTGAATTTTCTGTGATTTTCTGTCACTTATAAAACAAATTCAGAGATCACATAAGAAAAAGCAAGATCAAGGGGGAAAGAGACTGCATATCAGAACCTAAGGCCTAAGCATCAATTATCAGAAAAAAGTTGCTGATAACTTCCAGAATTAGGAAGGACTTGAACAACAGTTAGATAAATTGTGTTTGTTTGTGACTAAAAGAGGGGTGGATCCTTTGAGGTATGGATTCCAGCACTGTTGCTGACTCGACCCTTTTTTTCTTCACAGGACATTTCTGCTCCCCAAACTGAGAATCCCTCTGACCTTGACAAAAATTTATTCAGAGGGCATTCTGCCTAGCTATTAGTTCAGTCTGGGGTGGCAGTTGCTGCATCTGGTAATCTTCATAACCTTGGCCAGCTTGATTGCTAGCAGAGAATTCTAGCAGGGATGGAAAAAGGAAACGGGATAAATATGGTGAGAATCAACACTTTGCTGAAAATATTTTGGTGCTCTTAAACATCACCAAATCATTGGCTCTGCCATTTTCATTCTCTCTCAAAATATTATTTTGTGACTGTTACATAACTACAAGATGCAAAGCAAAAAATGTGAAGATATCAAAGAAGCACTTTGAGTTATTAAGATCATTTTAACTCAAAAAGATAAAAATGTAAACATTTTTAAAGTTAATTTCGTTTTAATGCCCTTAGTTGGGCTTTTCCTGGAATTGGCAATGGAAAAGTAGACTTGGAAATCTCACTTCAAAATACATTTTTAAAAACTATTTTCAAAAAAAAAGTCACAAAATTATTAAATTTATTATTGCATTAACATATTTATTAACTTATCATTTCTTTTTACTACAGCTCCTCCAGGAACACACAGAATAGTCAGAAGAGCAGGGGGATATAGTGTAAAGAGTATTGTGTTCTATTTTTGACTTGTCAGGGATTAGACTTGAGGCCTTGAACAAGTTATTTAATCTCTCTGAGTCTTGATATCTTCTCCTAAGTATTGCTGAATTTGATACCTGCTCCAAAGAGTTATTTTAAAGATTATTTAAGTTAAGAAGGTGTGTTAGTATAAGACTATAAAAAATACATGTTAAAAATGGAGGAAACTGGGTAAGGAGTACATAGGATATCTCTATGCTATTTCTTATCATTGCAAATGATTCTAATTATTTCCAAACAAAATATAGATTCCTGATTAATATATGTTAAACTGCCCTTGTCCCTTTCCCCTTTTCCAAACACACACACATAGATCTCTTTGTGGCATGACATAGATACAAGAAAGCCTCCATAAACATGCATTTTATTAGTCTTTAAACACAAAATTCAAACATTTTAATAATTTTGTCATATTATTTAGCAATACATGAAATATGAGGTATAGAGAAGAAATTTGGGAAATATGAAAAGGCAGTTTTTACAATAATCTAGTCATTAGGAGATTGATAGATCTATAGGTGCAGCATGAATGCCACGTGTCATTTATATTCATACCTTTTGGAATTATATTACTAATATTTTGGCCACCTGATGTGAAGAGCTGGCTTTCTGGAAAAGACCCTGATGCTGGGAAAGATTGAGGGAAAGAGAAGTGGGCAACAGAGGATGAGATGATTGGATGGCCTCACTGACTCAAAGAACATGAGTTTGAGCAAACTCTGAGAGATAGTGAAGGACAGGGAAGCCTGGTGTGCTGCAATTCATGGGGTCTCAAAAGTCGGGCATGACTTCATGACTGAACAACATCAACAATAGTTGAATGCTTACTGTGTGCCAAATACAATGCTATGGACTTAAGTCACAGTATCTCATCTAACACTTAAACCCCTGCTGTGAAGAACTGTTACTTCTCACATATTACAAATGCAGAAATTGCTCAGTGATGGTGAGTAATTTCCCAGCGGCACACAGCCAATAAGTCACAAAGCCTGGGTTCAAATCCAGGCAGTCTGTTTTCAGGGTCTAGAGCTCTTTATATTGTACCACTTCCCATAAGAAGGCCATCCTGGATCTCCCCAGTCAAATGGCATCCCCAAAGCACTGCTGATGCCCACACATTTGATGCCCCTTGCTAGCTGCACTGACCATATACACAGTATGTAATACATCCTCAGACCTTCTCCTGTAAAGGTTTTAGGGGACACTGCGCAGGCAAAATGAGAACCCGGGTATCCTGAGAGGATAAAAAATAGACACAAAACAAGAATGAAAAGGACAGAAAATGAAGGGTAAGCTTCCCACAGCATCATGAGATTTTGGAGTGAAAGGAATAAGACTCTTGAGACTCAAAAGTCACACTGTTCACGAGTCAGAAATAACATCTATGGGTCTTATATGACCCACTTGAAGGTCTTCAAATAGATCCATGCAGGTTTAAGAAGAATATTAATCTGGAGAATACCCAGCTTTTTAAAAATGAGGGCCATTCTAGAATGTGAATAAATTATGATTCTTGGAATGAAAGGAAGGAAAAATACCTCACAAGTTCTCCCAAATTTCAGGATGGACAAAAGTCAGTTGAAGGACAGGATAGGCAATTTTTAACCATAAGAAGTAGGTCTTAAGCATAGTTTCAGCACTGTTTGCTTGAGACCTGAATGATGAGCAAGTCGGTCCTTGGTGCATTTAATAAGGTTCTTAGACTCTCCTTGTGGTGAGCTGGGGAAATGGTGAGGATTTAGATAGAAACTAGTTAAACGAGTGTAGTAAGAACATACTGTGCCTATAGATTAAACAATATTTTAAACCCTAACCTGGGTAAATCTGAATAAGATCAGTGGACTATACCAATGTCAATATAGTGGTGATGATATAAATGAGAATTCTGCAAGATGTTTAAAATAGGGGAAACTGGGTAAAGGCTATACAAGGTATCTCTGTACTATTTCTTAAAATTGCATATGAATATATAATTCTAATAATCTATAATTATTTCCAAATAAAATGTTCAACTTAAAAATACAAGTTCCTGATTGAAGTATAAGAGGCCAGTCCTTAGAATAGTGATAAATATTAGTGAAATGAATGAATGCATAAATTGTTGACACTGTCATTATGAAGAGCTGTGTGGAAGTACTTTAAAAAACTAAAAATAGAGCTACCACATGTCCTAGCGATCCCACTACTGGGGATATACCCAGAGAAAACTATAATTCAAAAATACACATGCACCCCAACATTCATTGCAGCACTATTCACAAAAGCTAGGACATGGAAACACCTACATGTCCATCAACAGATGAACAGATAAAGAAGATGTGGTACATATATACATAATGGAATATTACTTAGCAATAAAAAGAAATGAAGCTGGATCATTTGTAGAGTTGTGGATGGACCTAGAGTTTGTCATACAGAATGAAGTTAAGTCAGAAAGAGAAAAACAAATGTATATTAATGCATGCATGTGGAATCTAGAAAAATGGAACAGATGAACCTGTTTGAAGGGCAGGAATAGAGATGCAAACATAGAGAACAGCTGTGTGGACAGGGGTGGGGGGAGGAAGGGATGAACCGGGAGACTGTGATGGACATGTGCACTGCCATGAGTAATACAGAGAGCTATGGGGACCTGCTGAATAGTACAGGGCTCAGCTCGGGGCTCCGTGGTAACCTCGATGGCTGGGATGGGGTGGGGTGGGAGGAAGGTTTAAGAGGGAGAGGGGTAAGTGCATACCTATACTGATTCACTTCTTTGTACAGCAGAAACAAACAGCATTGTAAAGCAACTATACCCTAATAAAAAATAAATAAATTATTGACATCAGGTTATTTTGTGTGATGCTTTAAGGTCACCTTATAAAAATTGTTTATTTTTCTCTTCCTATTATCATCATTCCTGGGCTCCTGCAATAGCTCTCAAATTGGTCTGTTTCCAATGTCTACTTTGCACATGACTACCAGATACTTTTTTCTAAAACACAATTTTGATGACTCCTCCTTAACATTTAAGAATACCAATGATTTCAACCTAGTCTTCAGAGTTTCTTTCTGTGTTCTTGTCCCAATATTCTTTATGAATTTTCCACTCCAGACAAGTAAATCAACTTATTTCCAGTAGATACCTTAAGCTTATTTTCTTCTTCTGCTGCTGCTGCTAAGTCACTTCAGTCATGTCCGACTCTGTGCCACCCCATAGACGGCAGGCCACCAAGCTCCCCCATCCCTGAGATTCTCCAGGCAATAACACTGGAGTGGGTTGCCATTTCCTTCTCCAATGCATGAGAGTGAAAAGTGAAAGTGAAGTTGCTCAGTCGTGTCCAACTCTCAGCGACCCCATGGACTGCAGGCTACCAGGCTCCTCCGTCCATGGGATTCTCCAGGCAAGAGTACTGGAGTGGGGTGCCATTGCCTTCTCCTCCTTTCTTCTATAAGCTTTCTATTCAGACACACCTGGACTGATTCCTCATGTTGGCTGCTATTTGCTAAGTGACCTCAGGGAAGTCCCTTGTTCTTCCAGTTTTAGTTTATTCATCAGAAAAGGGGGTATACTCATAATTACATCCAGAACATCATGAAGAATGAGATAACATATTTCTAATTTCTAACATGATATTTATTATGTACCATTTTGGTAAAGAGTCCTTTTGTTATGATTTTTTATCTTATAACTAAACTTTTCAGTCCCTTTCCTGCCCACTATGGTCGTTTTCTAAGATCATGGCATCTGGTCTCATCACTTCACGGAAAATAGATGGGGAAACAATGGAAACAGTGACAGACTTTATTTTCTTGGGCTCAAAAATCACTGCAGATGGTGACTGCAGCCCTGAAATTAAAAGATGCTTGCTTTTTGGAAGAAAAGCTATGACCATCCTAGATAGCATATTAAAAAGCAGAGACATTACTTTGCCAACAAAGGTTCATTTTGTCAAAGCTATAGTTTTTCCAGTAGTCATGTATGGATGTGAGAGTTGGACTATAAAGAAAGCTGAGAGCCAAAGAATTGATGCTTTTGAACTATGGTGTTGGAGAAGACTCTTGAGAGTCCCTTGGACAACAAGATCAAACCAGTCAATCCTAAAGAAAATCAGTCCTGAATATTCATTGGAAGGACTGACACTGAAGCTGAAGCTACAATACTTTGGCCACCTGATGCAAAGAACTGACTCATTTGAAAAGACCCTGATGCTGGGAAAGATTGAGGGCAGGAGGAGAAGGGGACGACAGAGGATGAGATGGTTGGGTGGCATCACTGACTCGATGGACATGAGTTTGAGCAAGCTCCAGGAGATGGTGAAGGACAGGGAAGCCTGACGAGCTGCAGTCCATGGGATGTCAAAGAGTCGGACACGACTGAACAACTGAACTGACTAACTGATGGTGCTTCTCTCAGTGTACTTTTTACCTACCAGCTTGCACTAAGTTTTCTATCACTTTTATTTTTGAGAATCATTTATTTAGAAAAAACCTATTATTAGAGAAAGAAATTATCTTTCTTAAAACGTTCCAGCACCATCCTTTTCTGCAGTAAACCCCTGTACAGTTCAACCTCACCCACACACAATGTTAATCCATAAAGTAAAAAGTGCCAGCACCCCCATTGGATTGAAATCTGATAGGAATAGTAATCACATATCGGTGTGTTCTTTCAAGCAGGTTGTGGTTGCTGAATGAATAGCATTGAAAAAACATTGAGACAGCCACTCAATTCTCCAGTATCAGCATGTGACCTGCTTCAGGGCTATTTCAAGAGATACTAATGCACTATGGCCACATAAATCCAAAGAATGGTTCAGATGTAAATGGTGCTTGTGTGAATGAAGGAATTGAGGTCTCCCAATGTAGGAGCTATAAACTGAGATAACTAAAATAATATTTAATTGTCTTCTTACCAAAATAAGACCAAAAGATGGTCATTCCTCCTCTGTATTCTTTCCAAGCTCTCATATTCACATACCTTTTCCTCTTCTGAGTGAAAGGAAGAAAGGATGTCACCTTCATGAACTCTTTCTCAATCTAGACATCCTGCTACTTTTCCAGAAGCTGAGAGGAATATGAGGAGCACAGAAGAACAAAGATGCCTTCAGAGAAGCTTATGCTATTTTTTTTTTTAAGCCATTGACAATGTTCTATAACCCAGGGATGAAGAGATGGACGGTGCTTCTGGGAGGAGCATTTTGCAAGAAAAAGGCTCTGACTAGTGTTGAGAGACTGGGTTCTGCCACTGGCTGTGCTGTCACTGACCCCGTAGCTTTAGATGTTTTAATTCTCCTCTCTGGGTCTAGGTTTCTTCACACGTAGAGTCAGGGAATTGGACTGAGTCACCTCAAAGTCTTTCAGCAATGACATTATCAGCCTTAAATTTTTGGTCCTTGTTTATGTCTAAATTACCAGAGGGGTCCATTCTGTTTCACACGAGAGGAAAATAAAGAATTCCTCATAAGCTTAGTTACAAATTTATTAGTTGAAAACAACTGAAGAGAGAAATATGTGCTCAACTGTGTCTGACTGTTTGCGACCCCATAACTGTAGCCTGCCAGCCTGCCATTTCCTCCTCCAGGGGACCTTCCCAACCCAGGGACTGAACTCATGTCTCCGGCATCTCATGCATCGGTAGGCAGATTATTTACCACTGAGCCAGATAGGCTTCCCAAAGAAAGAAAAGGTAAGGCTAAAAAGAGATGCATAATACAAATGCATTACCTGTGGAGCAGAACAAGATGGAATCAAATCAGTTAGAAGTGTTACACATTAGGAATATGTGCTCTGCTCATAAGCAGTGGAGGGCTTCTCTGAGAGTAGTATAAGACAGAGAACTTTGTTTTCTGGCTTGGAGGAAAAGACTGGTTTCCTTCCCTAAACATTAAGATGTGACTGCAATGAGAAATAACCTTGAGCCTGGGGAGCCACATGAAGCAAAGTTAAAGAGGGATCAAAGAGGCACTAGGTGATTTTTTTCCCTCCTGTGATGTCCAGGAAGAAGCTGACTCTATAGATTGCTCATTTACTTGTTACATTTTGAGACTGTGTCTTCTCCATCATGGCATTTGCAAAATGAATATGTCATGATGTTCAATTCCTTTATGATCTTCAGTGCAGGGCTTGCTGGAAAGTAACAAACTCCCCATCCTTTCAAAGAACTTAATTCTGTTGTCAGGTTTTTCTTCACAAAACATCTTGGCAAGAACTGTGGGAAAAAGATTATTCAAAGGAACAGTGGATGGCAGTATTGGTTTGCAACTCCAAAGCAGAAAGCAATGAAAACTACTATTTTTTTTAAAGAATAAAAGCAGCATATTCTCAATCTTCTGAAAGAGGCTCACATGGGCAAGGGTCTAAAACCTTGAAAAGTTCACCTTTGCAGTTTCAAAACTTATTAAAGCAATTACACCAGATGATTTGAAAGTCTTGCATTATAAAATGTGGAGAAGAAAAAATGATGACCCAGCAAAAATGATGACCTCTTTTAATTCAAAGTTTACATAATCATCTGAGTTTCTAAATAGCAGTTTTTATACAGCATTAGCCAGTCAATAGGCAAAAAACACAAGAGGTATTTAAAATACAATAGCAATCTATGTCTTTTATGGGGTGGAAGAATTTAGATTAAAAGAAAGAGGCCAGGATGGAAAGAGGAGTAGGATGGAGTATAAATGGGTGGCCTGTTATGAATTATTAGTGACGAGTATACATGTTTCAGTATTTAAATGGAACCTGTCCAATAAGGATACAGTTTATTATTTTTGTCTAATTCTTTTCCTTAATGAGGATTTTATATCTGCCTTTGTACACTGCCTTGAACACATTTGTTCATGTATGTATTCCTACATTCATTAACACATGCTTTTGAGTATGCAAGAAATGCAAGGTTTTAGGGATAACAGGTGCCCTAGGAGGGAAATGGATGTGTAAACAGAAATGCCACACAATATGGTAAGTGACAGCTAAGTGGTTCATGGAATTGTCCCACTTAGTACAGTAGACAGGACATCATTTTTCTTTTTTCTCAAACCATTGTCCTTTTCAGTATGTCAGACTGCCCTATCCTGTAGACATGTACTAAACCGCATCTTAGCAGATTTCAAACACTTCCAGTTATTAAAGTTGTAACTTCATTTTCAGCCAGTAGCCTCTTTAAAGCTATTTTTTCACCACACTTAAATACTCATGTAGCTAAGGTTTATGGCTGCAGGGATCTGAAGAAGGAAAAGGCAGGTTTCTTTCTTCTCCTTGACTTTGTTGGAGGGGTTGGAGGTCTTCATGATCTGCTCTAGGACACACGCTCCACCCCAAGACATAACTTCTTTCACTTTCCATTTTCCAGGCCTAATTCTATGGGCATCTTTCCAGGCTGCCTATCTCTGTTTTTCGGGCTGTTTGGATCTCTGCGTGCAGGCATTAAAGCAGATCCAGCTGAATTTCTTCCAAACATTCCAGCTCCTATCCCCAGCAAAAACATAGAGCTTCTTTCTGAGGCTTTTGACACAAGCTCCAGGCCCCTGGGGCTCCCCGTTGACCTTTGCGGAACTCAAACACCTTTGTGTATGACAGAGGCCACTCCATCTCTGTTCCTTTGCTCTGGGCTGTCATCTCTTTCACTCTCGTGGTTTCTGTCTGCCCAGATAGATGCTGGGCAAATGAACAAGTCAGTTGTCCGGCCAAATGATCAAGTGAGAACTGAGATGCCAATCACTGTTCTTGTAGGCATCCTCAACCTTCTGAGCTCCTCTCACAGAGCTCTACATTATAAAGACTATACCTGCAGAAGTGATGGCACATGGTATTAGGAAGTATAAGGTGAGACACTTGCTCAGTCATGTCCAACTCTTTGCAACCCTGTGGACTGTAGCCTGTCAGGCTCCTCTGTTCATGGAATTCCCCAGGCAAGAATAATAGAGTGTTGCCATTCCTTTCTCCAGGGATCTTCCCAACTCAGGGATCAAACCTGAGTGCCCTGCATTGCAGGCAGATTCTTTATCATCTGAGCCACCAGGGAAACCCTGAGGATGCTGCAAATTCAACAGCAGTGGAGACTTAGTGACATCATTTTCTAAGAGAGCAGAGGGCACAGGAACATTTTGGGATGAAAAGGTTTAGTTTTAGACATAAGATGGATATCCAGACAGGAATGGACTAAATGGAATGCCAATTAGAACTAAAAATAAAAATAAAAATTACAACACACATTAGAAGATACTCTAAATTCAAGTGAATATGCAATAAGAAAAATAAGAATAGGGTGGGCAGAATTCTGAAATGTCTGATTTTTAGGATTTCTGAAAGATATTGAGATGTCCATGGACTAAACGGAACATTATGAGAACTGCTAAACAAGATCAAATTCAAAAGAATTCCAAAGAGAGATTAGGAAACAGAATTTTTAAAGTTTTTTTAAGTTAGCAGTCCCAAAATAACAGGAGAAAAGGGGGGCCAAATGATTAAAAAAAGTAAGAGGAGAAACTATTCATTTCAAAATACCTTACATTTAGACTTTTTTTAAGAGTCCATTTTAAAAGGCAACAAATACAGAAATGGGCAATCAAAAAACCGTAAAATATCATAAATATAATTTCAAATACCCATGAGCAATTCAATACTTGGAAAAATACATAATTTACAAATCAATGATTGTTTTAAAAAAAGACCAAAAAGGGGGGGGGTGCAGAATTTGAGGTATTTTACAAATGTCATCCAGTGTCTTCATTGGATAGAGGAGGAAATCAAACCCCTGGCTATATACATGAATTGCATAACTAGTGAGAGAAAGAGGCTCAAGATAATTAAAATCTCCTGAATCCAGGATCAGATTTTCCACTAGCCAACAGCATCACCTTCAGCTACCATTTTAAAGTGTCACTAAAGGCCACTCAGAAACCCACAAGGCATCTTTGAGATGAACCAGTGCAATGGCTTTCTAAGTTTTTTTTTAAGAGTAGTTTTAGTTCTACCATAAAATTAAGTGGGAAATACAGAGACTTCCCATTTACTTACCCCTTGCTCACACACATGCATAGTCTCCCCCATAATCAACAACAGTTCAGTTCAGTCGCTCAGTCGTGTCCGACTCTTTGCGACCCCATGGACTGCAGCACACCAGGCCTCCCTGTCCATCACCAACTCCTGGAGCTTACTCAAACTCATATCCATTGAGTCAGTGATACCATTCAACCACCTCATTCTCTGTTGTCCCCTTCTCCTCCTGCCTTCAATCTTTCCCAGCATCAGGGTCTTTTCAAATGAGTCAGTTCTTTGCATCAGGTGGCCAAAGTATTAGAGTTTCGGCTTCAGTGTCAGTCCTTCTAATGAACACTCAGGACTGATCCCCTTAGGATGGACTGGTTAGATCTCCTTGCAGTCCAAGGGACTCTCAAGAGTCTTCTCCAACACCACAGTTCAAAAGCATCAGTTTTTTTGCACTCAGCTTTCTTCACAGTCCAACTCTCACATCCATATGTGACTTACTGAAAAACCATAGCTTTGACTAGACATACCTTTGTTGGCAAAGTCATGTCTCTACTTTTTAATATGCTGTCTAGGTTAGTCATAATTTCCCTTCCAAGGAGTAAGTGTCATTTAATTTCATGGCTGCAGTCACCATCTGCAGTGATTTTGGAGCCCAAGAAAATAAAGTCTGCCACTGTTTCCACTGTCTCCCCATCTATTTCCCATGAAGTGATGGGACCAGATGTCATGATCTTAGTTTTCTGACTGTTGAGCTTTAAGCCAACTTTTTCACTCACTTACTTCTTTCACTTTCATCAAGAGGCTCTTTAGTTCTTCTTTGTTTTCTGCCATAAGGGTGGTGTCATTTGAATACCTGAGGTTATTGATATTTCTCCCAGAAATCCTGATTCTAGCTTGTGCTTCATCCAGCCCAGCGTTTCTCATGATGTACTCTGCATATAAGTTAAATAAGTAGAGTGACAATATACAGCCTTGACGTACTCATACACTCACCAAATGGTACATTTTATCTTTTACCCAGGATGAATCTATATTGGCACATTATAATCACCTCAAATCTATGGTTTACCTTAGGGTTCCCTCTTGGTGTTTTATATTCTACAGGCTTGGACGAAAGTACTATGACATGTATTTATCATAATATCTTACAAAGTATTTTCACTGCCCTAAGAATCATCTGTGCTCTGCCTACTCATTTCCCCACATTCACCCTAACTCTGACAACCCCCTGATCTTTTTGTTGTCACTGTAATTTGCCTTTTCCAGATTGTCATATCGTTGGAATCATACAATATGTAGCCTTTACAGACTGGCTACTTTCACTTAATAACATGCATTAAAGATTCCTAATGGCTTCCTTTAAAAAAAAAAAAAGTGAAAAAATCTAGGGAGTCTTCTCAATCATGCCCATCCTGGATTCCACATGATATTAGAAATTCCTAAATGATGTCACCAACCCACTGACTCGACTACATAGAAAACATTGGTTAAGTCTGTATCCTTTAGGAAGTTCACACAGACATTTCTGAAAGATTAGTTTATATATTATTATGACCAGTCTCTATTCCTACTGTTTATTAAAAATTATATTTCTAAGTAAAATGAAGGGTTTAGTAAATTACCAGCAGTAGTCCTGATGGTCCTTCTTTAGATTTGTATCATTTAATAAAAGAAAGAAATTTCTGTAATTCTTGATTATGTTGTTACATGGCAAGTAAAATAGTAAATGTGGCCCCAAGACATGATTATCATTGATTCTGTCAAAAATTTGAATTACTTAAATAACAATAAAAGAGCAAAGTACTTAAGAATGCCACAAGTCTGCCTCCTTTGATTTTTGTACGTCTATTTGGTAATTCAATTCTACAATGTAAATAGTTGGCAGCAGCAGTGTTGTGTGCTAAATATCTCATTACAAAATGCTAGTAAACTAGAGAATTACTGACAATTAAGGGTTGGTACACACAAGGGGCCAAAATTACAGTTTACAAAAGAATGATAATTGCTGAAGAAGATAGAATTGATGCATATAATTGGATTTGGTCATTTAACTTTTTTCATGTGTCTGCATTATCTCAAATGGATGCATGCAGTTGCTATATGAATTAATACGCATCATTTTTTATCCTAGCTTCCCTTTCCACACCTTTGCCCCTAACCTTCAGCCTCTACACTAAGAGTTTTCACTTTCTGTTTGACATCTCTATTCATTTTTCCTTTTCCTTTCTGTACTCTATGATAATATTGGTGACATAGTTAGATGGCAAATTTTCAAATGCAAGACAGTTATAAGTATTTACATTAATATATATATAATGGAATAATACTTGATTGTATTCAATTACTGACCAGTGGCAAAATCAAATTTCAAAGTGTGGTGTAAGACCAGAGGTTGTATTAACATTCATAATATTGCAATATTTATTCTTTTATGAATATCATGAATTAATCATTGCTTCATTTGTTCTCATCAAGATTATAACTGTTTTTACCATTTATTCCAGAGAACAGACTCATGTTTTCAAGAAGACACATAAATAACTGCCCATGTGACAAATTTAAAAGGTGTCACAGACACTATATTGCATAGGAGTAACGAAACAAAAATTGTTGGAGAAGGCACAGGTTATTGAGATAAGATAAAAATCTTTTAAAAAAAATTCTGATCTTCATAGTTTTTTTTTTTTAACTACCTTTTTCTACTAAGATGAGTAAGACTCAATGTTAGCAGTGTAGGGGAACCAAAGAAGGCTTCCTTATAATTGCCAATTTGCATAGCTGGTTTCATATACCTGATTAATTCTATAACATTTCTGACAACTACAAAATATTTCTCTATTATATCTAGATGATTTGAAAATTTGGAAAACAGTTGAAATTTGAATGGATTAGATAAATTGACTCCATCACCAAGAACCCTTAAATTACATGTGCAAAGAGCATCATGTTTAAAAATGTCTTCTGCAAACCTGAAATCTTCAACTTTTTTCCTTCAAAGTCTTGTTAAAATTTGAACTTTCCTGGAATGAATAAAATTTTAATCCCTTCAAAGTCAACTCTGAATGGGTGGAAAAGAAGCTGCCGAGAAGGAGGAAAGAATGCTGATAGATATAGACAGAGTTGGAGACTGTTGATTTGGCATTTAGGATGGTGTAAGTAAACCATAGGGATTCATCTCCTGTAAGTGGTCATTTCAATGTTTTGCATCTTTGCTCCTAAATGAAGGGCATAGCCTCCTCCAAAGTGTGGTTTAAGATGCCATTCTCATGGCTTCTAATCACTAAACCTTAGGTGTTTTCCCTCAATTTACTCCAGCACCACCACTGTTCTTCTCCCCTAAAAGTGAAAGAAAATCAACTTTTATGTCAAATATGACTTTGCCATTTCATCCCAGGCTTCCATTAATATCAAAAAGAAATAATTTAAATCAGTCATTAGTTTTACTCTAAGACTATGTACCCAAAAATGATGCTAATGATTTCATTTTCTAAGTGTATTATATTTTTGCTGTGCTCACTTTTGTGATTTAAATATAATTGTAACAGTTACCAAGATAGTGAGAGAGCACTCAGAGGAGGAAAGATAAATATTTATATAAATATAAATATTTATAATTATAATTTTATAAGTTTATAATTAATAAATTAATATATATTAACAAATTATATTAAACATTACATATAAATTATTATAATATATTATTTCTATAATTTATTATATAAATAATTTTATAATTATATATATATTTTATATATATATATATAATTCTCACTTTATTCAGCAAATCTGGCACAACTGAAACAAGTTACACAGGTAGAAGAAATAAAGATCACTTGAGATTTATCCTAAAAGAAGTCAAAATATGTGCATATTCAACAGGAAGAGATGCAACAAGTTAGGACTGAAAAGCTCTCAGTATATGATTTTCTTGGGCATCCTAAATTGGTCAACATTAATAGAAATTATGTTCACAAGCTAGAAAAGACTTTCTTCACACCACTTATAAAAGCATATAGTTAAACCACTATTTTGCCACAGATTTACCAAAAAAAAAAGTTTAAAATGAGAAAAATAAATATCTTTGATTAGTGGAATTGAACCATAATGAAAAAATACATAACTAAATGTAGCTTGAATAAGTGGAAACTGAGGAAGGGTATGACTTAGTCAATCATTTTTTGAAAGGAACACAGAAGTGGAGCAATCAAGTAAGGGAATACTCAACACTGCATATTAAGAGGTATTTTCTAACACTGATGTTTGTTGGACTCTGGAAAAATCACCCTTTCAAAGGAAATGGTGGAAATCCTTTTTCTTACTTCATTTGAACTGGATTGGATCAAGCTTTCCCTCTGGGGATATAGTTCTATTTGGACAGACCATTGGTAGATGATTCTCATAAATTGTTTTTACTCCTGATTTCTTTGAACCAGAAATTCTAGGGCATCTGGCCATGGATTCTAAAAATAATTTCCCCTTCAATATGTTAACTCATTTATTTATTCTCTCATGTCTATGATCTACTTCTGAAAGTAATATAAAAGAAATGTAGTACTATTTCATTATTTTCTCGGAGTAAAATAAACCAAATAAATAAAGGAATTTCAAAAAAGTGCATTTTTGGTTTGACATATTCTCAGAATAAAAATTTACACCTATTAAATAAGAACTAGAGATTTGACTATTGTTAGGAAAATATTTATCATAAATGTAATTTTAAAGTGATGTAGAATTTAGTTCTAGCTACAAAATTATCTATCAAACTAATCACTCAGAAAGGCCTCCATCCAAATGTTGTTATTATTACATATTTGTGGTAAATCCAAAAATTTTATTGTACATGCTTAATAAAAATACTTATTGTTTATATAATTTTATTTATAACTAATAGAAGCATAATATATAAAATATTCATAGCTTCTATAAGTATTATCCATTATTTCTATAATAGTGATAATAATTTTGGCATTTAATAAGCTAAGATGCTATCAATGTACTAGTTACAATAAGCTATAACTTATTTCCGTCAGCTTTATCAAATTACATAACTTTTCTACATAAATAATAAGAAACTTTCAGAGACACAAAAAAGAAATTTTGTTGGTTTTGGAACAGCTTACAAATTCTGTGTGTTGAAATAAAAATAGCAAATAGTATTCCCACATTTGCCCTTCAACCTAAATTCCAGCGCTATAGCGTGTGAGAAAAGGAGATTTCTCAAATATAAGAAATATGAGAAATTCTCAGGTAAGACAAGTAATTTTGACGAGGTCAGCATTACCGAAACAACTTAGGACCTCAAATGAAGGATCACATCTTATAACCAAAAAATAATTGACCAAGATTTAACATCTATCTGTGTTGCTGGTAGAGAAATTGTCTGGAAAGCCACTGTTCATGTCTTCTTGTTGACCATCCTGAACCAAGAACATTTGATCATTCCAGGCAAAGAGTAGGCTTGCTGACATAAAATGTTTTCATTATACCTGAACACAATGATGCTATTTGCCTCCTTTTTAAGATGAAATGCTCAGTAATGTAGGGGGCTTCTAATCTGTTTACCAGTTGTACTGATGAACTGGATTTATTTAACTGGTATCATCAAACTGACCTACATTACAACAGATAATGTTTTAATGAACAAAAGCATCATCTTTCTGAGGCTTTGCTTTACTATGAAAAGAGAAATTTATGTTCAAAGATTCTACCTTCCCCTACTCTTTAAATGTAAATATGTCAGAGATATATTAAAGTAGCATTCAATATAGACTACTATTTTTAAAACAAAGTTGTCATTTGACTCCTGGTGAATTGCTCATAAATTCAGGACTGAATAAAGAGATCAGATTACATTAAATGCATTTTGGTATCTATAACTTTCTGCAATGAATTAAAACTGGCTGATCGTGTCTCCAGTGCATTTCATTTTCCGTTGATTCATGTACTGTAATATAACCTTCAAAATTCCCTTATGCCAACAAACTCACTCAGATATGCTGAGTGCAAGAGGAGATTAAAGTGGCTCTAAGATTGAAAATTGTATGAAGGCATCAGATAATGCAGTAGAAGTATAATGAAAGTGTAAACAAAGCGGGTAAATATAGAAATTACTGTTCATATAATCCACTGTTGAATTCAATGGAGAGTTTAGCTCCCTGCCAAATATATATTAATACCAAACAAATTGGAAAGATCAATACACCAAGCCTGTTTCATTCTTATTAAAGTATTTTTCTCTTTGAGACTAAGCATGAGTAAGACATGTCATTCTCCTTTGGAAAAGGTAATATTTCCCCCAATAGGAATTTAGCATTCAGGTATGCTCAGATTCCCAGCTCTGATAAACTCACATCGGATGCTTTTCTTCCTCTCTTTAAAACTGAAGTTACTTACAAAAATAATCTTTTATATTTTCTCGAGCACAAGCTTTTTGTGTCTGCATTGTGAAAGCCAATCCATCCTTTAAAGGCTGTTTAAGCTGGCAAAAAAGAAAAAAAAAAAAAGGATTATAACTGAGCTAGGAGACTCTATTGTTTCAGGAGTAGCAAGAGCTATGGATGAATGCTTTCAGCAGAAGTTAAAAGAGATAATGAGTCTTTAATGATACAAAATCAGAGCCTCGTGTGCCTAGTGAAGCCTGACACGGCTCCAGCTTGTAGCTAGTAAGGGAAGCTCATCCGCTATCTGTTTTGTAGGCTAAAAATACCCACACAGTGCTTCCTTGGAAAATTGTATATCCCTTAAGATAGGATCAGTGGTGTTTGTCTGTTAGATTAAACTGTTCTCAAAAGCAAATCAAAATAGAACAATAAGCCTATATTCTATTCCTCTTCATACCTCTCTTTAAAAGTTTACGGTAAATACATCTCCACCTTCAATGAAGAAGCTTCTGTTTTATTCCAGACTTTTCCAAGAGCAACTTCCTTTTATTTCTCTTCCTCTTCATCAAAACTACAAGTAAGAAATTCCAGAGTCACCTGCTTGGGCAAACCCTCTTCTATGCTGACCAGATGGTAGATTATTTGGCTCAACTGAGAGAGATTTTTGTCCACCAAGTATTAGGAAATAGGTTTGGATGTCAGCTGTGTAAATGTTAAGTCCCAGCCAGAAACTTCTGGGGAGTAGTGAGGGAAAAACCTCCTCCTCCGTGAACACAAGCCAGGCTCCTTGATGTTAAATCAGATTTGCTTCTGAAAGGATTGGCATGTCTGATATGGTTAGGAAACTTCAGTTGTGCTGATTATAAATTAAAATTAAGAAAAACAGATTGATCTGGAAAATAAGAAACATAAGGGCACATTGCTGCACTCTACTCTTTGCAATGATGCTTTAAAAGTGATGGATATGGGAATTGTTTATTGTAGGAATTCTAACTAGGTTATTGTATAAGATTTGCTTGCTATCATCATTGTATTAAGGTGCCAAAATCAGTTACAGAAATGAAGAAAGAAAAACATCAACATAACTTGACTTGGTGTATTTAAATATGCATGCATTTTTCTTTCATTTAAAAAATGAAAATGTTCATGGGCATGAGTGAATCAGGTAGCTAGGGGAAAGCTGGGATTATGAAGGCAAATAGTCCATCATTTAGTAAAAGGACCGAAATTATTCTGCTGGTTTCTTTTTAGGAGAGACATTCACTTTAGTTTTTCCTCCTTTCTCATTCGTTTCCCCCCGTTCACATTTCTAGTCATTCACCTCCTGCACACATTGGTGCAGGAGAGAAATGATCTTTAAAGTTAAAATACAGAAAAGCGATCTGTAGCATCTCTCTCTCAGATCAGTTGTGTCCGGCTCTTTGATTCCCCTGGACTATAGCCCAGCACTTTTCTCTCTCCATGGAATTTTCCAGGCAAAAATACTGGAATGGGTTGCCGTTTCCTCCTCCAGGGGATCTTCCTGACCCAGGGATCGAACCCACATCTCTTGTGTCTCCTGCATTGGCAGGCGGATTCTCTACCACTGAGTCACCAGGGAAGTCCATATTTAGAAAAGTTAAAATGTAAAAAGGGAGGGGGGAAAAGACAAGTGTGTGTTTTTTTTAACTCCAAGTTATTATTTCAAGTCATGTTATTATTGAGGCACAAACGAGCAATAATTGTTGATAATGTGGGCATATTTTTAAGGATTGATTAATTTTAATTTTATGATAATGAGGTTTCTCATCTATTACCTGGCATTAGTGCCAAATATGACTGTAAATAGATGAGTGTATTCTTAGAAAATCTATCCTATCATTACCGAATAATTGGAGTTTCTTTCTCATAGGAAACTGTTAAATAGGAAAATTGTTATAATTATGCCCATCATGCCAGCTTATAATATTTCCAGGAATACAGAAAATACCAAGTGACGACATAAAAATTCTGTGTCCAGAAAGAGCCATCACTTGTTTTTCCCCATCCCCTTCTTGAGATTCTCTCAAGAATACTGGACAATATATAAGACCTTGTGAACTGTTTCCTTTTATCAGTAAACAGGGCATATTGAGTGCTGCACTCAATATGCCAGTAAATTTGAAAAACTCAGCAGTGGCCACAGGACTGGAAAAAAGGCCAGTTTTCATTCCAATCCCAAAGAAGGACATTACCAAAGAATGAAGCAAGTTTGAACCAAAGAATGTTCAAACCACTGAACAGTTGCACTCATTTCACACTCTAGCAAAGTAATGCTCAAAATTCTCCAAGCTAGGCTTCAACAGTATGTGAACTGATGTCTTTCAGATGTACAAGCTGGGTTTAGAAAAGGCAGAGGAACCAGCAAGCAAATTGCCAACCTCCATTGGATCATAGAGAAAGCAATGGGATTTCAGAAAAATATCTACTTCTGCTTCATTGACTTCACTAAAGCCTTTGACTGTGGCTCACAGCAAACTGTGGAAAATTCTTAAAGAGATGGGAATACCAGACCATTTTACCTATCTCCTGAGAAACCTATATGTGGGTGAAGAAGCAACAGTTAGAACCAGACTTGGAAAAACTCGTTCAAAAGTGGGAAAGGAGTATGTCAAGGCTATATATTGTCACCCTGCTTATTCAACTTATATACAGAATATGTCATAAAATGCTTGGCTGGATGAATGACAACCTGGAATCAAGATTGCTGGAAGAAATATCAACTGCCTCAGATATCCAGATGATACCCCTCTAATGACAGAAAGTGAAGAGGAACTAAAGAGCCTCTTGATGAGGGTGAAAAAGGAGAGTGAAAAGTCTGGCTTAAAACTCCTCAACGTTTAAAAAAAGATTATGGCATCTGGTCACATCACTTCATGGAAGAAGGGGAAAAGGTAGAAACACTGACAGATTTTAGCTTCTTGGGCTCCAAAATCACTGTGAACCATGACTGCAGCCATAAAATTACAAGATGCTTGCTCCTTGGAAGGAAAGTTACGACAAACCTAGACAGCATATTAAAAAGCAGAGAAACCACTACAATACTGTAATTAGCCTCCAACTAATAAAAATAAATTTAAAAAAAAAATAAATAAAAAGCAGAGACATTGCTTTGCTGACAAAGGTCCATATAGTTAAAACTATGGTTTTTCCAGCAGTCATATACAGATGTGAGAGTTGGACCATAAAGAAGGCTGAACATTGAAGAACTGATGCTTTCAAACTGTGGTGCTGGAGAAAACTCTTGAGAGTCCCTTGGACTGCAAGATCAAATTAGTCAGTCCTAAAGGAAAAGAAACCCAAATTTTCATTGGAAGGACTGATGCTGAAATTGAAGCAC
This sequence comes from Odocoileus virginianus, assembly GCF_023699985.2. Taxonomy (NCBI): domain Eukaryota; kingdom Metazoa; phylum Chordata; class Mammalia; order Artiodactyla; family Cervidae; genus Odocoileus; species Odocoileus virginianus. The sequence goes on from NC_069679.1 coordinate 21,760,868, forward strand.
CCATACTTTGGCCACCTAATGTGAAGCACCAACTCATTGGAAAAAGACCCTGATGCTGGGAAATATTGAAGGCAAAATGATAAAGGGTGGCAGAGGATGAGATGGTCAGATAGCATCACCAACTCAATGGGCAAGAATTTGAGCAAACTCTGGGAGACAGTGAAGGACAGAGGAGCCTGACATTCTGCAGTTCTTTGGGTCGCATAGAGTCAGACATGACTTAGTGAATGAACAACAACAACAAATACAGCATATGAACAAAGCAGACAAAAATCCATGCCTTACATCTAGATGAGATGCTGAAATCACAGCAGTTAGTAAAATAAAAGAGATCCTTGCTCTATATCTGGAAGAGATAAAAACTCTAATTGGAAAAGAAACATACATACCATTGTTCACAGCAGCACTATTCACAATAGTCAAGACATAGAAGCCACCTAAGGGTTCATTGACAGATGAATGGATAAAGAAGATATGATATATTTATACAATGGAATATTGCTCGGCCAGAAAAATGAAATAATGCCATTTTCAGCAACATGGATGGACCCAGAGATTATCACACTAAGAGATGTAAGTCAGAGAAAGACAAATATAATATGACATCACTTATATGTGGAATCTCAAAAAAAATGATACAAATGAACTTATTTACAAAATACAAACTCATAAAAAACAAACTTATGTTACCAAAGGGAAGGGGATTAAATTAGGAATTTGGGGTTAACAGATTATATACTACTATACAGAAAATAAACAAGGACCTGCCTTCCCCGGTAGCTTAGCTAGTAAAGAATCCACCTACAATGCAGGAGATCCCAGTTCAATTCCTGGGTCAGGAAGCTCCCTGAAGAAGGGATGGGCTGCCCACTCCAGGATTCTTGGGCTTCCCTGGTGGCTCAGCTGGTGAAGAATCTGCCTGCAACGTGGGAGACCTGTGCTCAACGTCTGGGTTGGGAAGATCCCCTGGAGGACGGCATAGCGACCCACTCCAGTATTCTTGCCTGGAGAATCCCCTTGGACAGAGGACATGACTCAGCGACTAAGCACAGGACTGTATAGCACAGAGAATAATATTCAATACCTTGTAATACTTTATAATAGAAAATAATCTGATAATGTGTGTATGTGTATAACTGAATCACTTTGCTGTACACCTGAAAATTTTTAATCAACTATACTTAAATAAATAAATAAATGAGATCCATGCCATATGGCACTTAAAGTCTAATGGAGATGATAGCCAACAAGCTAGTAAATGTATATGTATATATATACAAAAAGCAGATAGAGTATGAACGTGTGAAAAAAGGATGGTGTGATAGAAGCATGGTAGAAGCTTAAGTCTAAAATAAGGAGACTAGTGTCTCCATTGAAGCAAATTATTTGAAACTGATTATTTTTGCTTTATTCTCTGATCATTGAATTTGATATCCAACCATTTTACTGTTTGTGAGATGAATAAATCTCACAGTACTCCTGTTTTCTTTCCTGTTTAATTGACATTTTTAAAAGCTTAAATGTGAACTTTTACTAAGAATCTAATTCTTTCCATCTCTCAGGATCAATTGCCAAATAAATAAACATTTTTTTCTATCATTCAATACTTTAACAGTAATAATAAATATTCAGGTAGATAAAGTGAGAGAGTTTGTCTGTGTTTAATCAGAATTTTAATCTAATTAATATCCAAAAATGAATTATATATGCATATTAGTTCAGTTCAGTTGCTCAGTCAGGTCCAACTCTTTGCAACCCCATGGACTGCAGCACACCAGGCTTCCTTGTCCTTTACCATCTCCCGGAGCTTGTTCAAATTCATGTCCATCGAGTGGGTGATGCCATCCAACTATCTCATCCTCTATCATCCCCTTCCTCTCTTGCCTTCAATCTTTCCCAGCATCAAGGTCTTTTCTAAAGAGTCTGTTCTTCACTTCAGGTGGCCAAAGAATTGGAGCTTTAGCATCACTCCTTCCAATGAATATTCAGGGTTGCTGTCCTTTAGGATTGACTGGTTTGATCTCCTTGAAATCCAAGGGACTCTCAATAGTCTTCTCCAATACCACAGTTGAAAAGCATCAATTCTTTGGTGCTCAGCTTTATTTATGGTCCAACTCTCACATCCATACATGACTAGTGGAAAAACCATATATACATACATAAATATATATATACATCCATATGTATATATGTATATATCTATTTCTGCTTTATTGACTATGCCAAAGCCTTTGACCATGTGATCACAATAAACTGTGGAAAATTCTGAAAGAGATGAGAATACCAGACCACCTGACCTGCCTCTTGAGAAGAAATCTGTATGCAGGTCAAGAAGCAACAGTTACAACTGGACATGGAACAGCAGACTGGTTCCAAATAGGAAAAGGAGTACGTCAAGGCTGTATATTGTCACCCTGCTTATTTAACTTATATGCAGAGTACATCATGAGAAACACTGGGCTGGAGGAAGCACAAGCTGCAATCAAGATTGCCAGGAGAAATATCAACCTCAGATATGCAGGTGACACCACCCTTGTGGCGGAAAGTGAAGAAGAACTAAAGAGCCTCTTGATGAAAGTGAAAGAGGAGAGTGAAAATGTTGTCTTAAAGCTCAACATTCAGATAACTAAGATCATGGCATCCGGTCCCATTACTTCATGGCAAATAGATGGGGAAACAGTGGAAATGACGGCTGACTTTATTTTTCTGGGCTCCAAAATCACTGCAGATGGTGACTGCAGCCCTGAAATTAAAAGAAGCTTACTCCTTGGAAGGGAAGTTATGACCAACCTAGACAGCATATTAAAAAGCAAAGACATTACTTGGCCAACAAAGGTCCATCTAGTCAAGGCTATGGTTTTTTCAGTAGTCATGTATGGATCTGAGAGTTGGACTATAAAGAAAGCTGAGTACCGAAGAATTGATGCTTTTGAACTGTGGTGTTGGAGAAGACTCTTGAGAGTCCCTTGGACTGCAAGGAGATCCAACCAATCCATCTTAAAGGAGATCAGTCCTGGGTGTTCATTGGAAGGACTAATGTTGAAGCTGAAACTCCAATACTTTGGCCACCTGATGCAGAGAGCTGACTCATCTGAAAAGTCCCTGATGCTGGAAAAGATTGAGGGCACAAGGAGAAGGGAATGATTGAGGATGAGATGGTTGGATGGCATCACCGACTCAATGGACATGGGTTTGGGTGGACTCCGGGAGTTGGTGATGTACAGAGAGGCCTGGCGTGCTGTGGTTCATGGGGTTGCTAAGAGTCGGACATGACTGAACGACTGAACTGAACTGAATATATCCATATATATGTATATTATATATATATATATATATATATATATATATGTTTGTGTATATATATAAAACAGAACACAAACAATTTAATTCTCTTGCACAAATATAAATACATGTAGTTGCCAAGTACATGTCCGATACTTTGTTCTGCTCTATGAAAAAGATGAAAATGAACATTCAGCTCTTATCTTTGAAGTCTGTGATACACTGTAGCATTAAGGAAGGAAATGGCAGTCATAGTAGCTTTACAAAGGCCTTGGCAGCAAGAGCACTTGACTTTAAGTACCCATTCTGATACCTATTATTTATGTGACTTCTCTTTTGCTGCTAGGTGTGTCAATTTTAAAAACTTTGACCTAGGGATCCAGGCTAGGGAGGCCAGCAAATGAAGTCCTAAGAATCATCATGGCTCAGGAGATTAGGGAAGAGGTGGGAGATTGATAGTTCTCATAACAATAAAGAGCAATTTCAATGAGAAACAGGGATAAATGGAGATTAACAAAAAAGTAAACAAATATTAACATTTATTTTTCACTTCTTAGTCTTCACAAATCAATATTTGCATGTGTCTGAATGGATTATATTTAAAATCAAACTGAAAATATGGTATGAATTCACTGAAGTTTTCATTAAAGGATTCTCCTCTTAAATCTTAATGTCTATGTTTTTCATCTCTAACTTCAGCTGATTATCAGCCAAAGAGTATATGCTTCATACCCTACTAGAGAAACAGTACAAGACAGTAATATTTATCATTCTTTGACATTTTGTTGCTTTGAATTGTACTCCATTAGACATCCTAGTCCACATTTTATAGCTGATATCTTTGAACTAAATATTCTATTATAATGAAAATGTCTTATGTAGACTTTCCAAAGAGTACCTATATTAAAACTGGACCGAAGACAAACTTTTGATAGACTCTATTACCCTGAAAGCATCTATTATATTAATAAGATAGCCATTTCCAATGAAAACATCTGCCTTGCCAGAGAGCACTTGATAACACTGATAAAGATTATTTGAGGAGAAGTAAGTGCCCTAGCTTTATATCTCAAGAAAGGAATTTACATGGACCAGATATAACATTTTAGCTATCCCTGGACACATTTTCTTCCTTAATATTTAAAATTAGCACATATTTTCCATACTCAATATTTATTATCTATTTCATTTTCAAAATATATATAAGTTTTGTCAAGTGTTTTTGGAAATTTATTTTTGTGATATAGTTCATCATAATCTTAAGTAGCTTTCTATTTGTTTTAGCCTCGTTCTTTTGGCTTTATTGAATACCTTCTTTGTTCAGCTCCTTTCATCATATTATAATGGTCATGGATGATACCTGACATAGACTAATAATGTGAAGATAATTACTTATATTATCTTAGGACTCTTTTAGTGGCAAGCAAGCAACAGAAACCCACCCAGGTCTAGCTACAGCAAAAAAGCAGAAATGTCACCAAATGAAGGGGAGGACAAGGAAACATCACTACAGTCTAGCTCCATCTGCTGCCTCTCCTTTCCTGTATGCATCAGTTTTAATCTCTCTTATCGCAGATCAACTGCTTCCATTTACCCAAGTACATGCCCGTTGACAGTTTCCATGGTTAATCTCACAGCTTGGACAGTACCAGTTTGAAAATCCCTGGGGAAGGACTCCAATTGCCCTAATTTGTGTTCTATGTCACCTCTCAGAGCAGCTGTTCTCAATAGGAGTTATGCATTTCCTGAAAAGGGGTTTTGGAAATTTGTGGGGGTATTTTTTGGTTACCTCAACAATTGGGAGATGCTATTGGCATTTGGTAGGCAGAAACCAGAGATAATGGATGCTCTACAACACACAGAGAAATCCTACAACGTGAAATGTTCCAGTAATGGTTTGCCTGAGTCACCTCGCTATCACTTGTTTTTTCCTGTAAAAACAACAACAAGAACTATGTGTGAGTGTGGGGGGTGGAGAATGTGTGTTTCTATGTATCAGTGTGAATAATACACATACACATCATATATATGAATATCAACACATACATTTATCAAGATTGCCTACTGTTCTAATTAAACTGCTTTCTTATTCATACTATGAAGGTTGTAAAATTGGCTGGATGCCCTGAAATACAGTTTAAAGTGTAATGTAAATTATCATGTTCTGTTCTGTCCTTATTTACCAAGAAATCCCTCCAAATGAAATTGACAAAATGGGCTCTGCTATTTCTTGTGAAGCTGTCTTCTTGTCAATAAAGTTTACACATTTAAATGAATAGTACCCTGTATAATTTTCAGATTATATTACACATTTGCAGCTGGAACAGATACTAAAAACTGCCATAAAGTGCGCTCAATTTCTATGCATGACAGCTGCTTTAACAACCTTGATATCCTACACATTTCCATGTTTTCTTGTTTAAATGCACAATTTTTGAGAATTTTTATTTTGGGGGTAGGCAATGCTTCTTTTTGGATTGAGGTTGGGACAGTAATTATCAGCAATTTTGGCAAAAAATATATAGTATTATGTTTTGTTGTGGTTCGCTGAGTATAAAGATTTAATGTTACATTGCTATAAGTGAACAAGTATGACAGATAGCACAAAAATGAAAACAATTTTAAAAATGCCATACATACTTGATAATGTCTATAAAACTTCACAAAATGAGGCTAACCACCTAAAAGGTGTTAGAAAGCTAAGGTTCATGTCTTTTCTATGGCACTAAATTAACTATATAATCATGGCTAAGTTAATCATCTTATACCTTTTCTGTGAGCTGAAAAAATAGAAATAATGAACTCTACTCAATGGAATTCTTTTGAAAATTAAATGTGATGATATTTAAGAACAAACCCAGTACGCTGTAATTAGTTGTCCAGTGTGATGGATTTAAATCTCCATCTAATAAAACCTTTCTGTTATGTGTTGCTAAGAACATAGTTATGAGCCCTCAAGTGAGTGAGCTGTGACATTCATCAGAAGCAGTCATTGAAGGCCATTTTCAAACCTGGAGTCCTGAGATGAGTTCAGGAGACTGAAGATTACCACAAAATTTGCCCAGGAAATCACTCTGCTGTCAGTGGTTTTGAGGCATTTTCCCATGTTTCATTCCAATCATTGAGAAACTTGAGGAGAAAAGATTAGCTAATTGATAATAATGATAATCATATTTTTACTGCTGCTGTAATTTGAGTACCCCTGAATTCTCCAGCACTCTGAGTTCATCCTTTTGTTTGGTATCCAAAGGAATTAGGTCATGTCCACATCAGTATAACTGTAAGAAGTCTCCTTAACAATATTTCTGCCTTTCCCTAGGGGAGAAATTTCATATCATTTCTCAAACTAAATGTCTGCTCCTAGTTTTCTCTTTGCAAACCTCTAGTTGTGTCATTACTGCCTCTTGATGCTCCTGTGGTCTCTAACCCCAAATCAAGTATTTTCTTTGCCATACAAAGAAAATGAAGGTTGAACTTTCATTCATTCATAATTCATGCATTAAAAAAAAAAATGTTGCCCAGGACTCAGCTAGTGCAAAGGAAATGACAATGAACAGAACAGGCAGCCCTGATCTCCTGGAGTTTTACATTCAAAAGGGAAAGATAGCTATTAAGCAAGGAATTACATGATAAACAAATTTATTGTAGTTTAGATACTTCCAAAATATATATACACATTTCTGTGAAAGTATATATTAGGGAGACTCACTCTAAAGCCTAGAGAAGAGTTCTCTGAAAAACTGGCCAAGTGAAAGTTTAAGTAAGAGCTGAAATTACCCAGGCAAAAGAGAAGCATTATAGTCATAGATAACTGCACATATGAAGGTAATGAATTAGGAAAAAACATTCAAGAAACTTAAGGAGGCCAGTGTGCATGTAGTTATTGAATGAGGGGCACAGTGACAAAAAATGAGGCTATAGCAGAAGGCAGGACCAAGCCAGGAAATAACGTTCTGGTCTGTGTCCTAAAAAAAATGACAAGCAATTTGTGACTGTTTAGGTTGGAGTGTAATGATCTAAAAATCCTAATCCCTCAGTATTTATAAGACAACCAGAATGCTAAGCACAAATTTAATGGTACATACCCATTTGGAAAAAACATCTTTCAGATTTAGCCATCAAACATTTGATAGTCTTCTGAATGGCTGCACAGAATCAAGGCATTCTTGCTCTTTCAGAGAAATGTCATATATGACAGGCTTAGTTTGTTATAAGTGATCATATAGAAATGTCATATATGACAGGAAACAGCTTAGTTTCCTGTTGGTAGAGAAACCTCCTGAAAAGGAAGATTATAGACATTGAGGAAGTGAAACAACAGTCTAAAAACTGTTATGAATTATTTCAGTGGATCCAAGAATTCAGTGAGGAATTTGTGATTTCAGTTCTGACATGGTAAAAGCTTAGAAGTCTTTATTCCACATCTTTACAACCAGGAAAAAACACTAAACAAAAACTTGACAAATGAGTTGGGAGTTGGTGATGGACCAGGAAACCTGGTATGCTGCAGTCCATGGGGTTGCAAAGAGTCAGACATGACTGAGCAACCGAACTGAACTGAGACAAATGAAAATCAGTGATGTTTCTCAGATGCATCAGACAACTGAGGTCTTGGGACCAACAGTGACACCAAAACCTGGAGGCATATCCAGCTATTGTAACTGATATCTGCTTACCTAGAAATAAAGCTGCTTGTGCCATGAACAGGTAGGAACATTTTACATTGGAAAATAGTCATTTTGACAAATGGCTGCAGGCCAAGTTTCAGGCTAATGTGGAAGTGAGAAACTTCCCAGGGGCCACAGTTTTACAGGAGCTCCCATATTTTTGCTGGCTTTATCTCCAAGAACCCTACCAGGTCTTCATGGTAAAAATCTGAGAAAGGTTCCTTCTTGGCTCTGGCAGGGAGGGTGGAGTAATCTTTGTGGAATATACCCAGAGCCTTCTCTTTAAGCCTTCTCCATAACAAAGGCCTACTTTCCAAACAGAAGACTTTACTGAAGACTTATGTCCTTCCGTGAGGATGAAAAGTCCCCCCACTCCAGTCTTCTCTAGCCTTCCTGTTTCACCTAAGTTATGGGGGAAACTCTGGACAACAGTTAGGTCTTTGGGAAAATAGATTTGGGATACTGAAGACAGGGAAAAGAGTAGGATGCAGGGTATAAAACTAAACCACTGGAGAAACACTTGTGAAGGTCATAGTCTTGGGACACAGGTCTACTAGAAGACTAAGAGATAATTAGAGGAATATAGAATACTCCCTCTCACCCCAAATTTACAAACACAGCAATAAAATAACCACAGTAAAAGCTGAAAAAGCTGCAAGACACATACTGTCTCTGAGGAGGAGTAATTAGGGAAGCCCTAAGTCAAAAGGGAAGACATCAAAAAGGACATAAAAGGAATCTGAAGCATCTGGCATGCACAGCAAATATTAACACAACTCAAATCACAGTCAGATTAACACAAATCCTTCACTAATGGCCTAATTACCTCCTAAAAGTTCCTCTTATCTGATTCAATGTGTCTGGCTTTCAACAAAAATTTAAAAGGTATGTCAAAGAACAAGAAAAGTTTGAAGAGAAAAAGTAAGTATCAGAATCAGACTGCAGCATGACACTAATGTTGGTGTTATCAGAGACTTAAAAATAATTATATGTTAAGGGCTCTAATGGAAAATGTGAACAATAAGAAAAAAAAAAGTTTAATGTAATCAGAGAGATTTAAACTCTAAGAGATAATCAAAAGGAAGTTAAAAACAGTTTAATAGAAGTAACAAAAGGCCTCCATGTGTTCTTCAGGAGACCTGAAACAACTGAGGAACATGAATGTAGATGAACAGAAATTTCCCAAACTGAAAAGTAAAGAGGAAATAAAATTTTAAAAAAAGAGGAGACATTCAAGAATCGTGGCATAACTTCAAACTATGTAACATTCACATAACTGCAATACAAGACAGGAAAAACAGAATGGAGTAGAAGAAATATTTTAAATAGCAGTGATTGAAAATGTTTCAAAATTAATGACAGACACAAAACCACAGACCCAGGAAGCTCAGAGAACACAAAGCAGAAAATACACCAAACATACACACACCCCCCTAAACATATAAAACTTTAACTGCTGAAAACCACAGACAAAAAGAAAACCTTGAAAGAAGTTGGGGACCAACAAGAAGAAACACCAAATCTAAAGGAACAAGACTAACAATTACATTGTACTTATATAATAGGCTAAAGTTAATTACTTTCCTATATACCAACAACCAATAATTATATTTTGAATTTATATATATACATATACATACAAATATGTGTGTGTGTGTGTATATATATATATATATACATATATATATATGTATATATACATATAATTTACAATAGCACAAGAAGTTTGAAATACTCAGGTACAAATCTAAAATATATGTATATATATATATATAGATATCTGTATACAGAGTACAGCAATGAGATGAGAAATTTAAGAAATCTAAATGAAGAGATATTCCATGTTTACACTGGAAAATTTTGAACTGTTAAGATATTCATCTTCTTGATCTATAGATTTAATGTATTCCTAAATGATACTCTATCAAGCTATTTTGTGAATATCTTCAAGCTGATTCTGAAGTTTATATGGAAAGGCAAAAGGTCAAGGATAGACAATATAATACTGAAGAAGAAAAACAAAGATGGAAGACTGACATTCCAGAACTTCAAGACTTACTATGAGCTACAGTAATCATCAGGACTGGAAAAGGTCAGTTTTCATTCCAATCCCTAAGAAAGGCAATGCCAAAGAATGCTCAAACTACTGCACAATTGCACTCATCTCACATGCTAGCAAAGTAATGCTCAAAATTCTCCAAGCCAGGCTTCAACAATACATGAACCATGAACTCCCAGATGTTCAAGCTGATTTTAGAAAAGGCAGAGGAACCAGAGATCAAATTGCCAACATCCACTCGATCATGGAAAAAGCAAGAGTTCTAGAAAAACATACATTTCTGCTTTATTGACTATGCCAAAGGCTTTTACTGTGTGGATCACAATAAACTATGGAAAATTCTGAAAGAAATGGGAATACCAGACCACCTGACCTGCCTCTTGAGAAACCTGTATGCAGGTCAGGAAGCAACAGTTAGAACTGGACATGGAACAACAGACTGGTTCCCAATAGGAAAAATAGGAAAAGGAGTACGTCAAGGCTGTATATTGTTACCCTGCTTATTTAACTTACATGCAGAGTACATCATGAGAAATGCTGGGATGGATGAAACACAAGCTAGAATCAAGATTGCTGGGAGAAATATCAATAACCTCAGATATGCAGATGACACCACTCTTAAGGCAGAAAGTGAAGAACTAAAGAGCCTCTTGATGAAAGTGAAAGAGGAGAAACTGGAGCCCATCATACAGAGTGAAGTAAGCCAGAAAGATAAAGACCAATGCAGTATACTAACACATATATATGGAATTTAGAAAGATGGTAATGATAACCCTATATGCAAAACAGAAAAAGAGACACAGATGTACAGAACAGAATTTTGGACTCTGTGGGAGAAGGCGAGGGTGGGATGTTTCGAGAGAACAGCATCAAAACATGTATATTATCTAGGGTGAAACAGATCACCAGCCTAGGCTGGATGCATGAAACAAGTGCTCGGGCCTGGTGCACTGGGAAGAGACAAAGGGATCGGGTGGAGAGGGAGGTGGGAGGGAGGATCGGGATGGGGTATACATGTAAATCCATGGCTGATTCATGTCAATGTATGACAAAAACCACTACAATATTGTAAAGTAATTAGCCTCCAACTAATAAAAATAAATGGAAAAAAAAAAAAGTGAAAGAGGAGGGTGAAAAGGTTGGCTTAAAGCTCAACATTCAGAAAACAAAGATCATGGCATCTGGTCACATCACTTCATGGCAAATAGATGGGGAAACAATGGAAACAGTGGCAGACTTTAATTTCTTGGGCTCCAAAAATCACTGCAGATGGTGACTGCAGCCAGGAAATTAAATGACGCTTACTCCTTGGAAGGGAAGTCATGACCAATCTAGACAGCATAATTAAAAAGCAGAGACATTACTTGGCCAACAAAGGTCCATCTAGTCAAGGCTATGGTTTTTCCAGTAGTCATGTATGGATGTGAGAGTTGGATTATAAAGAAAGCTGAGCACCGAAGAATGGATGCTTTTGAACTATGATGCTGGAGAAGACTCTTGAGAGTCCCTTGGACTGCAAGGAGATCCAACCAGTTCATCCTAAAAGAGATCAGTCCTAGGTGTTCATTGGAAGGACTAATGTTGAAGCTGAAACTCCAATACTTTGGCCACCTGATGCGAAGAGCTGACTCATTTGAAAAGATCCTGATGCTGAGAAAGATTGAGGGCAGGAGGAGAAGGGGGATGACAGAGGATGAGATGGTTGGATGGTATCACCAACACAATGGACGTGAGTTTGAGTAAGCTCCAGGAGTTGGTGATTGACAACGAGGCCTGGCCTGCTGCAGTCCATGGGGTCACAAAGAGTCAGACATGACTGAGTGACTAAACTGAAAAGAACTGACAGTAATCAAGAGAGTGTGGTATTGATGAAAAAATAAACACATAGGTCAATGGAACAAAATAGAGAGTCCAGAAAAAGGCTCACACAAACACAGTCAACTGATCTTTGATAGAAGAGCAAAGACAGTTCAAGGAAGAACTACCTTACAAGAAGTGATGCTGGAACAATAGGCTATCCATATTCGAAAAAACTAAATTTAGACTCTGTTATGGACTGAATGTCTGTTCTACCAAAATAAATCCATTCTAAAATAAAATGTTTATTAAAAAAAAAAATGAGTTCAGTACCATGGCCATGGGTGCCCAATGGCTGCAGTAGCAGCAATGATGACAGCAAATGTCTAGTGATATTGGGAATAGAAGCTGGTCATAGGATCTTGGCAGCATTTTGCCTTGACTATTTCTCCAATCAGTCCATTGATTCTGATGTTTGTAAATTCTTTTCTTGTCTAAGTTAATCATGGTCATCTTTTTTGGTTTACAAATAAAATCTTGACTTCTAAAGAATCAGTGACGCAAACAAGAGAATCTTGCATTAGTTATTGGGCCCAGTTGAACTTAAACATACCGAAAGGAAATAGTCCTTGGAAACTATTGTTCCCCTTCTGCAGCAGTGATTGTTTAAAAGAAAATAAATTCTTGTCATGTCCCACTTCCCCAGCCTTCACACAATACATTCCTCCCTCACCATCTCCTAGACTATAAGTTAGTTCAGAATCTAGCAATCCTCATAAAGAAATTACGAAATCAACCTGAGAAAACAGCAGCTTATACCCCAAATGAATTTTGAAGTTTTGCTATACTTTATTTGGAGATATTTGAGAGTATATAGAGGAATAGATTCAGAGTGTGATAGAAGAGGAGAACAGATTTTGAATTGATACTATTTTATCAAATAAATGTGCTTATCTGAGTGACTGGAAATGGTGTTAATTACTTGACAATGTATCTAAATTATAATAGAAATCTAAAGTAAGATAAAAATGCCCTATGTCTGCTGATTTAAAATAGAAGATGAAACCCAAAAAATTAGGGAGTTGGAAATACTAGAGTAGATTTATCATGTGTCATGCACCTTCCAATGAGATCCTCAAAAAGGATCTAGAGGATTCTCAAAGAAACCAACATGGAAAACAAATAGAATCCAGGTGATGCTTTGAAGCACCTTTAAGTATTACTATGTCTGTGAGTAAAAGTAAATGAAAGATACTGCAGTTATCTAGCTACATTATTTAATATGTTCTTGTTGAGCATTTATTTAACAATTCATATAGTTAAAAATTCAGTTTATCTGTCTCATTGGCCTTATTTCAACTGTTCAAAACTCACATGTAGGCAGTAGTTATGATACTGAAAATGAGGATACAGAACAGTTTCCTTAATGCAGGAAGGTCTGCTGACAGTACTACCTCTATGCAATGTTGTTTAAGGGCTCTGTATTCTGAGAAACAAAGATCTGGGACACCTCATTGGATAAAGATTACCAATTAAATGAGATATTGGCTGAAAGCAAAGAAAACATGGAAAGTGAAAGTCATAAACAGTGGTAAGGCCTCATTAACAACTCTAGAAACAAAGTCTATAGCATCTCTATAAATTTCTTACTATTCATATATACAGTTATTTAAGCTAAACATTTTCTTTTTTTCCTTCTTTTTTCCTTGATTATTGAAAATAAGGTATGTTGGTTGTTAAACATATTTTAGTCCATAAGATACAGAATATTAAGATCTGAATTAAGATCAGAATATTAAGATCAAAGTAACTATGTATGGTGCTGGATGTGAACTATGTATGGTGACGGATGTTAATTATGTTAATTGTGATGTTTATTTCACAATGTATATCAAACATCAAATTGTATGTCTTAAATACAATTTTTGTCAATTATACCTCAATAAAGCTGAAAAAAAAGAGTAAAATATGGTGTACTCTTCTGGGGAAGATAGAGGGGTAAGAGAAAGCATATATATTGTATATACATATTAATATACATATATATGTCTAAGCCTCATCAAGAGACTTAAGACTCAGAACTGGCACATTATCAGTTCTATTATATATTATTGAGCAATAGAAGCTATAGCTTAACAAGGCCAGTCCAGATTCAAAAGATCTTTACCTCTTGATGAGTGAATATATAGGGAAAGGTGAGCATTGGGGTCATTTTTGTGCTTAGTCTTAAACATACTTATAATCAGATCAAGATTTTATAACAAAAGAAATGGAGGTAGGCCTATAAAGCAAAATGTTGTAAAATCTTAGCTTTCATTATCACAGCATTGTAGGGGCAGACACACATGAAGATATAGGAAGTAATAAAGATAGGAAATCAGATTAAGGTCACTGAAGATAATTGGTGACCAAGCTCATATCCTTTTCAACTGAGTGAAAACCTGGAATTGGTGAAACTAGAAGCAAGGTCTAACACATAATGAAAGGGTTTTGTACCTAAACAGTGAAATAATACACTGAGGAAGTGCAAAATATTTCAGTGTGCTTGATTAACTGGTTAACCTACACTGAAAGTAAATATCACATTAAGACTAAACAAATAAATCACGCTTCTATTATGCCTCAAACAAAAAACTATGATCTACAGTATCAGAGAAAGACGCACGTGTGTTTAGTTGCTCAGTCATGTCTGACTCTTTTGAGACCCTTTGGATTGTAACCAGCCAGGCTCCTCTCTACATGGGATTTTTCAGGCAAGAATACAGGAGTGGGTTGCCATATCCTTTCTCCAGGGGATATTCCTGACCCAGGGATTGAACTGGAGTCTCCTGTGCCTCCTGCATTGCAGGCAGATTCTTTACTCACGGAGCCATCATGGAAGCCATCAGAGAAAAATGAGAGGAAGGCTGTCTGCTCCTCCATGGGGTATTTTCTGTCTTTTTTCCCCTTCTGCTTTATTGCACAAGTAGAATTTTTTAAGGAAGCCAATATAACTTACAAATTATCATATATTTAGGAAAATATTTAGGCATCACAAAAGAATACATAGACATAAAAAAACTCAACATGCACAAATCAAATTTGTAATAAGAAAAACATGAATATTTATTTTTTGACTCTGTGGTTACTGCTATGCTACCTCTAAGGCAAAATAAAATTTCTCATCTGGAGTTCAAAATGATAGTTAATCCCTAAAAATACAGAAGAAACAAGAAAGAAGTGATGGAATTATCATTTGGTCATGCATTAGATCTCTATGAAAATGTGCCTCTATTGTTGATTGATCATTATAAGCCTTTAAGTTTCTGGATTTCTTTTTCAATGAAGTATAATATTTGATTTTAAAGGACATATAAAGCAAAGGGTGATGCTTCACTTGCTGCAAAGATCATCAGTTCAGTTCAGTTGCTCAGTTGTGTCCTACTCTTTGTGACCCCATGGACTGCAGCACGCCAGGCCTCCCTGTCCATCACCAACTCCCAGAGTTTGCTCAAACTCGTGTCCATTGAGTCAGTGATGCCATCGAACCATCTCATCTTCTGTTGTCCCCGTCTCCTCCCGCCTTCAATCTTTCCCAGCATCAGGGTCTTTTCAAATGAGTTCTTCCCATCAGGTGGCTAAAGTAGCAAATATTATGATAAACACCAAACAAGTAAGTTTTTCATTTTTATAAAAGTTGAAATAAGTGCATGAGAATTTCAGGTTGAATGCCTAATCCAGGTGTTGGGCCCAAACAAGAGGCAAAATATTAACCCTCTGGTCCTCTGTTTTTAAACAAAAAATATTCTGAATTAAGAATCCTGATGAATATCAGTCAAGTTTCCACCTTGTAAAATTCTATGATATAACATATAATTTGATAGATTTAAATAAAAGGTGCATAACCTATCACCAAAATCTAGAAATTTAAGGAATAACAATGCAACATAATGCCTAAAGGGTTATCTTTTCAAAAAGATTCATACTTCATTCTCCTTATTCTTAATTTTATTTTCATACTCCAAGAGGCAAGAGTATTTATGTGAGCTGAAATAAACTTTTTAGAAAAGAGGCACATAACGCTGATCAACAATCTTCAGAAAATAATTCCTTTTGTCCTGGAATGATTCAGTGCTAGAAGTGTTGATATTAAAAAGCCTAGCTCGTGCTCATGTGGGAAGCATCCACCAGCGTCTATTTTCACTTTCAAAAATCACCCACTAGGGTTTATAGATGGCAAAGACATAAATGAGTAACTTGTTCTCAGAGGCCTAGTGGGTTTGTCACGAAGCTTTTCTATATAAATAAAAGAGACACAGAGAATGGAAATTACATTATTTTTAGTGCTGTGTTAAAGGGAAAGGTCAAGTTAACCCCTTAAGAATTCAATGAGCAACATGATGTACTATGTGTCCAGCAAAGCAATCCCCGAATGGCCCTTATGGACATCTGGTGTAAATCATCCATCTTTTTGCCCCATTAAAATCAGTGGCACCTCATTAAAACAGTTAAAGCAGCTGAGTGCACACATTATTTGGTTTTCAAGGAGTTAACGGAAATAGCTGTAGGGATCAGGAAGGTTTTTGTCTTCAAGTGTTCACAGTCACCCAGACAAAGAAGCTGGTTGAAGCATTTCAAGAAGATCTACTTTCCCTGTCAAGGTGAGAAAGGTATAGCCATTTTTGAAATGGGATTGAAAAAAAAAAAATTCATCTCTATCTCCTGCAGCCCCTCATATTGCTAGCAATTACATCTTTTGGGGTCTGATAATTCTCTGGTCAGTAACAGTGCTGTCATATATACCTTAACCCTGACCCGAAAGAATCAGTGAGTTGCTAAGAGGATATTTCAACCAAACCAGATGAGTATTTTGAAGTGTCACATTGTGGTGACCCCAATCACTCAGCCTTTAAGACAGGGAAGTTTGGTAGCTTGAAAGCAAGGACCTGCACTTTCTTCGACCAAATAGAGTGACTTAGGAGCACAATTGGGTTGTATCATTTAATGCTGCTCTGATCCCGCCTTTTTCCTTATGTTCCCTGTCTTTCTCCATAGTTCTTTCTGTTTTCTTGCTGAGCATCTTTAAAAGCATGTCTACTGTGGCCTTGCTAAGTGAAACACTGCAGGCAACTAGATCAACCTTTTGAAAATTACCTAGAAAAACACATTTAGTTGAAGAGCAACAACAATGGTGGAAAAGAGTACCAGGTGACATACACTACCTTGCCTATGACACAGAACTGCATACAAGTCTCTATATACCTTGTATTTTCACAATATAAAACATATCAAATTGTAATAAACAATCAATTGCTACTCTATTATTGTTGTTGTTCAGTCACTAAGTTGTGTTTGACTCTTTGCAACACTGCAGACTGTAGCCTGCCAGGCTCCTCTGTCCATGGGAGTCTCCAGGCAAAAATACTGGAGTGAATAAACATTTCCTCCTTCAGGTGATTTTCCTGACCCACTAATCTAACTGGTGTCTCCTGTGTCTCCTGCATTGCGACCATGAATCTTTGGTCGCTGAGCCACCAAAATCTTTACCACTGAGCCACCAGGAAGCTCTGTCACTCTGTAGAGTAACTTACATATTTGCTCCTCTCTTTTACACTTTCTCAATGGTTAGCAGTAAGTCCGTAAAAATGCATGAAATCATTGTTCAATTGAAATGGATCACCAATTTAGTTAATCCTGGAGCACCACTGAAACATGTCCATGGTTTAACATTCTTGCAGCTTTAAGAGAAAAAAAATTCTTCTATGCACACTAGTATCTGCAAGAACTCTACCTCATATCTATACATTTCTACATGGGATGTTCCTTACAGCTAGCAATTGGTATCCATCATATTGACAATGTTCTAATAGTAACAGTGGTTTTTTTCCCCATGAAAGAACTTTCAGTCACAAGTAGCAGAAATATAAATTGATATGTTATGTTCGGGAAGGCACATAAATGTTATCTATATCTTAAAAAGATGCAAACACATTGATCATCAAATCCACTTTTCAGTGGATTGAAACTATTTGATAATATGCATCAAGCCTTATTACTTACAAGGTTATTCATTACAACATTGCTTGAAATAGCGAAAATAGAGTTATAATTTGTCTTTGTAGAAATTTCACTAAATAAATTATGGTATATCCATACAATAGACATGAAACCATTAAAAATGGGATTGTTGTATAATAATTATATACAAAAGTTATGCCTGTTTTAGCAAAGAAGTAGATTACTAGAAATGCATTTCTAAATATCTCAATGTATGTTTGTGCACATATACACACAGAAATTGATGACTGGATCTATATATTCCATAAACACATGATGATGTATAGGTATTAGAATTACAAATAGAGTGTTTTCTTTGCCTATTTCTAAATTTTCTATGATTAACAGGTTGCCATTAGTATCTTTAGAGTTTCAGAAAACCAAATCAAAGCTCAGTTCAGTTCAGTTCAGTTGCTCAGTCGTGTGCGACTCTTTGCAACCCCATGAATCGCAGCACGTCGGGGCTCCCTGTCCATCACCAACTCCCAGAGTTACTCAAACTCATGCCCATTGAGTCAGTGATGCCATCCAGCCATCTCATCCTCTGTTGTTCCCTTCTCCTCCTGCCCCCAATCCCTCCCAGCATCAGGGTCTTTTCCAATGAGTCAACTCTTCGCATGAGGTGGCCATAGTACTAGAGTTTCAGCTTCAGCATCAGTCCTTCTAATGAACACCCAGGACTGATCTCCTTTAGGATGGACTGGTTGAATCTCCTTGCAGTCCAAGGGACTCTCAAGAGTCTTCTCCCACACCACAGTTCAAAACCTAGTTCATACCAAAAAATATATATATTTGCGGGCTCAGATAACTGAAAAGCCAGATAAGCTGCTTTCCAGGCAAATTTCCACCTTATAAATGGAGGGGATTTGGACTTCAACAGGGAAATATGGTGAACAAAAGTGAAATTTTTCAGTGTGGTTGATTAGCTAACTCACATAGAAAGTGACATTCACTGTTCCACCCTCTCCATTCTCTGCTCTGCTTCTGGGTTGTGGATCTTTTCTCAAGCATTTTCTACCCTTGCAATTGCAAGATGGCTCTGGCAATTTCCAAGGCTCTATTCTTCTTTCTTTAAGCCCAAAGGGGAAAAGAAAGCCCATGTCCCAGCATTCCAAGCAAAAGTCTAGAGACTCCAACAAGACGTACAGGTTTTAAAGGGCTCACTCCAAACCCCCTCTCTGTTAAAAGATGTCAGTTAATGTGCTGACAGGATTAAACAATTCCAGGTCACATCTAGGAGCTGAGTGTAGCATCAACCTCGTGCAAACCACTTAGCTGAGACTAGAAAAGAGGGCAATTTAGTTTCTGAAAGATATCAAAGGGCTGCTCCCAGAAGAGATAAAAAGTCCTGACAGAAAAAGCATAAACAACTACTGTAAACACATAAGATACCAGTAATATTAGAAAAAATAAAAGTTACTATGGTAAGCTATACATTTTTGTCTTACAAAACCATCTGTATCTTAAGGACATAAAGCAACTTCCCACACTTTCAAAAGCAGGCAGCCTCCTGGAGCTATTCATCAATAAAAGAGTGCAGTCATTACAATTCATCTGTAACTTACACTTTCTCTACCTCCCTACTTTTCAAGGTTTATGCTTTCCCCAAGCTTCCGTCTGGAATATGCTCCTTAGCCATGCTCAACACAGACAATGCCTCCTGTTTTCAACCCTCATTTATGCTACTTGATCAACAAGTTTCAGAGCTTCTCGATTATCCTCTAAAAGATACACATGATCAGCTGCTCTAACTAATAATATCATTAAACAGCTCTGGTTTGGTGGTGCTTTAGCCTCTAAGTCGTATCCGACTCTTGCAACCCCCGTGGACTGTAGCCCTCCAGGCTCCTGTGTCCAAGGGATTCTCCAGGCAAGAATACTGGAGTGGGTTGCCATTTCGTTCTCCAGAGGATCTTTCCCACCCAGGAATTGAACCCCGGTCTCCTGCATTGCAGGCAGATTCTTTACAGACTGAGCTATGAGGGAATCCCAACATCTCTCCATAGAAGAGCACATAATTTGTGTCAGGTGAAGATTATCTCTAATTCTAACAATGACTCTACCAGGTGTGTTATTATCCCCATTTATAAATAAATTTTCATTGAGTTAGACAAAGCTGTGGTCCATATAGATTTCCCTGGTGGCTCAGACGGTAAAGCGTCTGCCTACGATGTGACAGATCTGGGTTCGATCCCTGGGTCGGAAAGATCCTCTGAAGAAGGAAATGGCAGCCCACTCCAGTACTCTTGCCTGGAAAATCCCATGGATGGAGGAGCCCTGTAAGCTACAGTCCAGGAGGCCGAGAGGAGCTACTCCATGTTCAAGGTCAGGAGGGGCAGCCGTGAGGAGATACCCCTCATCCAAGGTAAGGAGCAGCCGTTGTGCTTTGCTGGAGCAGCCGTAAAGAGATACCCCCACGTCCAAGGTAAGAGAAAAGTAAGATGGTAGGTGTTGCGAGAGGGCATCAGAGGGCAGACACACTAAAACCATAATCACAGAAAACTAGCCAATCTGATCACAGGACCACAGTCTTGTCTAACTCAATGAAACTAAGCCATGCCGTGTAGGGCCACCCAAGACGGTCGGGTCATGGTGGAGAGGTCTGACAGAATGTGGTCCACTGGAGAAGGGAATGGCAAACCACTTCAGAATTCTTGCCTTGAGAACCCCATGAACAGTATGAAAAGGCAAAATGATAGGATACTGAAAGAGGAACTCCCCAGGTGGGTAGGGGTCCAATATGTTACTGGAGATCAGTGGAGAAATAACTCCAGAAAGAATGAAGGGATGGAGCCAAAGCAAAAGCAATACCCAGTCGTGGACGTGACTGGTGATAGACACAAGGTCCGATGCTGTAAAGAGCAATATTGCATAGGAACCTGGAGTGTTAGGTCCATGAATCAAGGCAAATTGGAAGTGGTCAAACAGGAGATGGCAAGAGTGAATGTCAACATTCTAGGAATCAGCGAACTCAAATGGACTGGAATGGTGAATTTAACTCAGATGACCATTATATCTACTATTGTGGAAAGGAATCCCTTAGAAGAAATGGAGTAGCCATCATCGTCAACAAAAGAGTCTGAAATGCAGTACTTGGATGCAATCTCAAAAATGACAGAATGATCTCTGTTCATTTCCAAGGCAAACCATCATGGTAATCCAAGCCTATGCCCCAACCAGTAACACTGAAGCAGCTGAAGTTGAATGGTTCTATGAAAAACTACAAGACCTTTCAGAACTATCACCCCAAAGAGATGTCCTTTTCATTATAGGGGACTGGAATGCAAAAGTAGGATGTCAAGAAACACCTGGAGTAACAGGCAAATTTGGCCTTGGAGTATGCAATGAAGCAGGGCAAAGGCTAATAGAGGTTTGCCAAGAGAACACACTGGTCATAGCAAACACCCTCTTCCAACAACACAAGAGAAGACTCTACACATGGACATCACCAGATGGTCAACACCAAAATCAGACTGATTATATTCTTTGCAGCCAAAGATGGAGAAGCTTCAGACAGTCAGAAAAAAACAAGACCAGGAGCTGACTGTGGCTCAGATCATGAACTCCTTATTGCCAAATTCAGACTTAAATTGAAGAAAGTAGGGAAACCACTAGACCATTCAGGTATCATCTAAATCAAATCCCTTATGACTATACAGTGGAAGTGAGAAATAGATTTAAGGAACTAGATCTGACAGACAGCCTGCTTGATGAACTATGGATGGAGGTTCATGACATTGTATAGGAGACAGGGATCAAGACCATCCCCATGTAAAAGAAATGCAAAAAAGGCAAAATGGTTGCCTGAGGAGGCCTTACAAATAGCTGTGAAAAGAAGAGAAGCAAAAAGCAAAGGAGAAAATGAAAGATATTCCCATTTGAATGCAGAGTTCCAAAGAATAGCAAGGAGAGATAAAAAGAAAGCCTTCCTCAGGGGTCAGCGCAAAGAAATAGAGGAAAACAATAGAATGGGAAAGACTAGAGATCTCTTCAAGAAACTTAGAGATACCAAGGGAACATTTCATGTAAAGATGGGTTCGATAAAGGACAGAAATGGTATGGACCTAACAGAAGCAGAAGATATTAAGAAGAGGTGGCAAGAATACACAGAAGAACTCTACAAAAAAGATCTTCATGACCCAGATAATCACGATGGTGTGAACTCTCACCTAAAGTCAGACATCCTGGAATGTGAAGTCAAGTGGTCCTTGGAAAGCATCACTACAAACAAAGCTAGTGGAGGTGATGGAATTCCAGTTAAGCTATTTCAAACCCTGAAAGATGATGCTGTGAAAGTGCTGCACTCAATATACCAGCAAATTTGGAAAACTCAGCAGTGGCCACAGGACTGGAAAAGGTCAGTTTTCATTCCAATCGCAAAGAAAGGCTCAAAAGAATGCTCAAACTACCGCACAATTGCACTCATCTCACACACTAGTAAAGTAATGCTCAAAATTCTCCAAGCCAGGCTCAGCAATACATGAACCATGAAATTCCAGATGTTCAAGCTGGTTTTAGAAAAGGCAGAGGAACCAGAGATCAAATTGCCAACATCCACTGGATCATCGAAAAAGCAAGAAAGTTCCAGAAAAATATCTATTTCTACTTTATTGACTATGCCAAAAACTTTGACTGTGTGGATCACAGTAAACTGTGGAAAATTCTGAAAGAGATGGGAATACCAGACCACCCGACCTGCCTCTTGAGAAACCTGTATGCAGGTCAGGAAGCAACAGTTAGAACTGGATATGGAACAACAGACTGGTTCCAAATAGGAAAAGGAGTATGTCAAGGCTGTATATTGTCACCCTGCTTATTTAACTTACATGGAGAGTACATCATGAGAAACGCTGGGCTGGATGAAGTACAAGCTGGAATCAAGATTGCTGGGAGAAATATCAATAACCTCAGATATGCAGAGGATACCACCCTTATGGCAGAAAGTGAAGAGGAACTAAAAAGCCTCTTGATGAAAGTGAAAGAGGAGAGTGGAAAAGTTGTCTTAAAGCTTAACATTCAGAAAACAAAGATCATGGCAGCTGGTCCCATCACTTCATGGGAAATAGATGGGGAAACAGTGGAAACAGTGTCCCACTTTATTTTTTTGGGCTCCAAAAACACTGCAGATGGTGATTGCAGCCATGAAATTAAAAGACGCTTACTCCTTGGAAGGAAAGTTATGACCAACCTAGATAGCATATTGAAAAGCAGAGACATTACTTTGCGAACAAAGGTCCATCTAGTCAAGGCTATGGTTTTTCCAGTGGTCACGTATGGATGTGAGAGTTGGACTGTGAAGAAATCTGAGCACCGAAAAATGATGCTTTTGAACTGTGGTGCTGGAGAAGATTCTTGAGAGTCCCTTGGACTGTAAGGAGATCCAACCAGTCCATCCTAAAGGAGGTTAGTCCTGGGTGTTCATTGGAGACTGATGCTGAAGCTGAAACTCCAATACTTTGGCCACCTGATGTGAAGAGTTGACTCGTTGGAAAAGACCCTGATGCTGGGAGGGATTGGGGGCAGGAGCAGAAGGGGACGACAGGGGATGAAATGGCTGGATGGCATCACCAACTCGATGGATAGTTTGGGTAAACTCCGGGAGTTGGTGATGGACAGGGAGGCCTGGTGTGCTGCAATTCATGGGGTCGCAAGGAGTCAGACATGACTGAGTGACTGAACTAAACTGAACTGTGGTCCATATGATCAGTTTGTTTAGTTTTCTGTGATTATGATTTTCATTCTGTCTGCCCTCTGATGGGTAAGGATAAGAGGCTTTTGGAATCTTCCTGATGGGAGAAACTGACTGTGGCGGATACTGGGTCTTGTTTTGATGGGTGTGGCCATGCTCAGTAAATCTTTAATTCAACTTTCTGTTGATGGGCAGAGCTGTGTTCCCTCCCTGTTGTTTGGCCTGAGGCCAAATTATGGTAGGGGTAATGAAGGTAATGGCAACCTCCATCAAAAGGACTTGGGCATGCACTGTTGTATTCACACTGTGAATTCACTTGTGCACACCCTGCAGCAGGTCACTGTCCACCCACGCCTCTGCTAGACTCCTGGACACTCACAGGCAAGTCTGGCTCAGTCTCTTCCGGGGACACTGTTTCTTTCTCCTGGCTCCCGGTACACATAAGGTTTTGTTTGTGCCCTCCAAGGGTCTGTTTCCCCAGTCCTGTGGGAGTTCTGTAATCAAATCCCACTGGCCTTTGAAGTCAAATTCCCTGGGGGTTCTCAGTCCTTTTGCCAGACCCCCAGGTTGGGGAACCTGTTGTGGGTCCTACTGCGAGAATTTATTGGTATAACTTCTGTAGTTTATGCGTTGTCTGTTTGGTGGTTCTGTGGTGGGGATGATGGCAAGCCCTCCTCCTCCAAGAGGGCTTGTGACACTTACGCCACACTGCATGACCCAGGTCTGCTGAAGCCAGAGCCCCTGTCTCTGTGGCTGACCTGCACCTCTGCAGGAGACATTCAAACACTCAAAGGCAGGTCTGACTTAGTCTCCCTGGGCTGCTCGGTTACCCAGGTATGCCATGAGAGCACAGCCCAGGTCTGCCTTGTGTCTCCTCTGGGAAACTGATCTCAGGCTGTGATGCTCCTGGCAGATGTCAACCATCCAGGATACCAGCAAGACATGGTTAGCAACTGGGAGCCTGCTCAAAGTTTGGTGGAAGATGTCATCTCTGGGGCTGAGACTGCAGCAGTCCCTTGCCTTCCAGCTCTGGCTGTCCCGTGCCTGCCTCTCTGCCTCCGGGAAGGGAGGGCCCTATACAGCCGCAGGCTCACTCTCCTTTGGTGTTTCGGTGAGTATGCCAGGGGTGACCATGTGGTGTTAGAGCCTTTCAAAGATCATGGCATCTGGTCTCATCACTTCATGGCAAATAGAAAAACAGTGGATACTGTGACAGACTTTATTTACTTGGGCTCCAAAATCACGGCAGATGGTGACTGCAGCCATGAAATGAAAAGACGCTTGGTTTTTTTTGGGAAGAAAAGCTATCACCAACCTAGACAGCATATTAAAAAGCAGAGACATTGCTGTCTACTCAAAGCTATGGTTTTTCCAGTAGTCATATATGGATGTGATAGTTAGACCATAAAGGAAGTTGAGGGCCAAATAATCGATACCTTTGAACTGTGGTGTTGGAGAAGACTCTTGAGAGTCCGTTGGCCTGCAAAGAGATCAAACCAGTTAATCCTAAAGGAAATCAGCTTTGAATATTCATCAGAAGTACTGATGCTGAAGCTGAAGCTCCAATACTTTGGCCACCCAATTCAAAGAACTGACTCACTGGAAAAGACCCTGATACTGGGAAAGATTAAAGCCAGGAGGAGAAGGGGATGGCAGAGGATGAGATGACTGGATGGCATCACCGACTCAATGGACAAGAGTTTGAGCAAGCTTTGGGACAGGGAGGCCTGGCGTGCTGCAGTCCATGGGGTCGCAAAGAGTCAGACATGACTAAGAGACTGAACTGACAGATAACTGAATTAGGAAAAAGACTCAGAAAATTTCAGCCTTTCAAGGTTAAACTTTTAGCAAATGGCTACAGCCAAGATTCAATCCCAGTTCATCTGGAATCAGAGTTTTGTCATAACCCCATGATGCACTATGCCCCAGGGCACAAAGAAAGCCTTGCACCCTGACCAAAGGATCTGAAAGCAGGAGAGAAGTCCTTGTTAGCATGAAGGATAAGAGGAACTCTTCCTAATTTGTATTGCCATTCCACCAAGCTGAAATAATTGACATTTAAAAATTTCTTAAAAAGTCTTTTTGTTTCAGAATTGCTTAAATTTCTTTCCCTAATAATATCTTCCAAAGTGTGTCTTTGGGTTTGGCTGTCTCTGTAATGATAACTTTCAACAAATTCGTAATGAATACTGACGCAAAACACATCTGATTTCTGAGCATTTAGTGTTCTTGCATAGACTATTTTTCTTTTCTTTTCTTTTTTTTTTTTTTTTGAGAGGGGAGTAAATTACTCTACAAGTTAGAATATGTAGTCCAGGGTCCAGATTTAAGGAGCTGGGGGACTGGAATCAAGATTATACTCAGAGGATGAACAAAGTCATGATGTTTTCAATGAAATATGTACTCATGAAACAATGTATTTATAGAATTATAGAACAGTAGAAACTAAAGTGATATATTACAGGTAAGAACATTCAGTTTAGTTCAGTTGGTTAGTCATGTCTGATTCTTTGTGACCCCACGGAATGCAGCATGCCAGGCCTCCCTGTATCACCAACTCCCAGAGCTTACTCAAATTCATGTCCATTGAGTCAGTGATGCCATCCAACCATCTCATCCTCTGTCATCCCCTTCTCCTCCAGCCTTCAATCTTTCCCAGCATCAGGGTCTTTTCAAATGAGTCAGTTCCTTGCATCAGGTGGTCAAAGTATTGGAGATTCAGCTTCAACATCAGTCGTTCCAGTGAATATTTAGGACTGATCTCCTTTAGGATGGACTGGTTGGATCTCCTTGAAGTCCAAGGGACTCTCAAGAGTCTTCTCCAACACCACAGTTCAAAAGCATCAATTCTTCGGCACTCAGCTTTCTTTATTGTCCAACTCTCACATCCAGACATGACTACTGGAAAAACCAAAGCTTTGACTAGACAGACCTTTTTTAGCAAAGTAATGTCGCTGCTTTTTAATATGCTAAGTTGGCCATAGCTTTTCTTTCAAGGAGCATCGTTTAATTTCATGGCTGCAGTCACCATCTGCAGTGATTTTGGAGCCCAAAAACATAAAGTCTCTCACTGTTTCCATTGTTTCCCCATCTATTTGCCATGAAGTGATTGGGACCAGATGCCATGATCTTTGTTTTCTGAATGTTGAGCTTTAAGCCAACGTTTTCACTCTCCTCTTTCAATTTCATCAAGAGGCTCTTTAGTTCTTCTTCACTTTCTGCCATAAGGGTGGTGTCATCTGCATATCTGAGGTTATTGATATTTCTCCCAGCAATCTTGATTCCAGCTTGTGCTTCATCCAGTCTAACATTTCTCACAATGTACTCTGCATATAAGTTAAAAAGCAGGATAACAATATACAGCTTTGACATACTCCTTTTCCAGTTTGGAACCAGTCTGATGTTCCATGTCCAGTTTTAAATGTTGTTTCTTGACCTGCATACAGATTTCTCAGGAGGCAAGTCTGGTGATCTGGTATTCCCATCACTTTAAGAATTTTCCACAGTTTGTGGTGATCCACACATATATGAAAGTTCACAGTTCACAGAAATGGCACCACCACAATCCAGTTCTCCCAGAGTCAAATGGATTTTTTGGGTTTTTTGTTTTGTTTTTGTTAAATCACAAAGCTAGCTGTTGAGAAAAATCTGTCTTCTTAAAATGCAGTATTGTCTTAATTGTTCTTTCCAGAAGGAAAATGTATTAAAAATTAAAATGGAGCACAAGGAGTTTTCACCAAAACAATAATATGAATTTTACTTTTCAGTCTATTATCTGTAAAAATCATTAAACAGTAATTAAAACCCCACAATAATGTCCTTTGCTTCATTATTTCTTTTAGTCAATGTATTTGGCTTTGTCCAAGTTCAGTATATTTTTAAAAACTCAAGTAGTTTAATAGAATATTTAAAAGCAGATAACTTCAAGATTTAAAATCCTTCCTCACTTGTTTATCCATCATTTCATTTAGTTGTTGAGATCTTAGAGTATTACTTCCCTGATTTTTCTTTGAAGAAGTAAAAATAGTGTTCAGCATTTCAAATTGTGTTTTCTATTTATGGGTACATTTATATATTACAAAGCTTGGTTCAAAACAGACACATTGTGAAATTGCCTGGTCTCCTACTTTCCAAAATGAGTAACTTCTTAGGCAAGTGAGATATATAGTTGACTATTTAGATGACTTTTCCAGAAAAAAATTTAGAACCACTTTATTTTGCTTACTTATGACTACCAAAAAAGTTGAACAAAGATGCATGATCTAAGTATCCAGAGAGAGGAAACATTCGATACAGTGGTTTGTAGCTCCCTCTTCCCAGATCAGAAATGTAAATTATGATCCTTACTGTGCATTTCAGATTAAAGACACATGACACAAGAGTTGGCTTTAAATCCAAAGGGTCATAATGGAAAGTGTAACTTTTAAGTAATTCATCTTCCAGGATTGGTATCAGACTACTGTTATACTACAGGAGACAGATGCAGAAAACCTGTGTCTCTAGCATCAGGGCTTTGATGTGGATTCTTCTTTTTTCCTTTTCATAAAAATGTAACTTGAAAGAAAAGAGTAGCTCTACCTCTGAAAAACGATCCGACTCTATTAAGAAGCAGACAAGGCAGTGAGTTTAAAACAAAATTTAAGTGGGAGGGGGAGAAACAGCTGTAGGAATTAACCTAAAAGTTCAGTAAACCTTGCCAAGACATGTGACAGTGCTTAACTTGCCCAGGGTAGGGACTCTCCTTGGAGACCTCTCCAAACATTATCAAAAGCATTCCCTTTGAACGAGGCCAACTCTTGATAATAATACAAGGGAATCAAACTCAGGCATCTCCCCATAATGAGATTCAGATTCCTCACAGACTTGGGAGTGTTGAAGGTTTAATTACCCAGTAAAACAAGAAAAATGCATTATACAGTAGAGATAAATGAATAAGAACACTAGGGAAACATGTTCCTCCATAAGTCATTTGGTCACATGATTTCTTCCCCATTTCCTTTCCCTATTATTATAGTCATTTTATTATACTGCCCCTAAAGACAAAGGGGCAGAAAAGCAAAATATTCTTAGCATCCTCATTGTACCTCCTGGATTGAATGTAATAGGGTACAAGTTTCTGAAATGGCTTAAAGTTTTATAAAGCCTCCTTTTTTAGTATTTCACAGAGAGGAAAAAGCTGGTCACCATCAAGTACCATAAAACCACGTAGGCAACAAAAATGGCAAGATAACAAGAAATTGGGGCTTCCCTGGTGGCTCAGTGGTAAAGGATCTGCCTGCCAATGCAGAAGACTCAGTTTTCATCTCTGGGCCTGAAAGATCTTCTGGAGAAGGAAATGGAAACCTACTCAAGTATGCTTGAGGGAAAATTCCATGGACAGAGAAGCCTAGCAGGCTACAGTCAAAAGAGTCAGACGTGACTAAACAACGACAGCAACAAGAAACTGTGAATTGAACCTCTCTCCTCTGCCCCGCCCCCACCCTTATCCTCTCTCTCATTCTTTACAAGTAATTTTTCTGTGACTTGTTACTCTTTCAAGACTATATTAATCTTTGAAAAATACCTAAATTAGTTAAGACTCAGTACGAACAGACAAGAACTAAATCACTCCTTTTCCACACCTCACCCAGGAGTTGATGCATTTTAAGTGATTTTCATTTTTCACCACGGACTCAAGCCTAGCCTCTTCTCCATATCTTCTGATCCCTTAACACTTCACTTTCCTGGAAAACTTTAAAGTTTGATTTTACTTAAGAATGTGAAACCAAGTTTTGAAATAAGGATACAAAATTATGTGGTACAGATATAATAATAAGAGACACTGGAAATTTTTCCTTCCAAACTATTGAAGCGCATTGGAATATGTTACCAAGGAAAATCATAGTGACATAAATGTCCAAAAGTTATACAATATGAGACTAATAGTAAGTTTTGGACACAAATGAATAAAATAAAAATAGAAGAGAAAGACCTTTATAGTGCTGTATTTATAATTTTCCCCAAAAATGTGAAAGAATAAAATAGAACACCAACTATTACTAGGAATAAAATGGCTTTAAAACTGCATGAATGGATAACCATATAAAAACACTACCCCAAAAACTGTTTATGATTTCTTTAGAGAGGCAATATGCACAATGAAAATTGAGGACAAAAATGTAAGAGAGGGGAAATGCCAGCTGTTTCTGTTACAGAGTAGAAAAAGATTTTTTAAAACACCTAAAGCCTGATAAATGTATGTAAATCTTTTGTTTGAATATTATTTGTATTAAAAGTAAAAGGAAACAAAACCTTAAAAGGAGCATATTTTAAACAGAGCAGACTGTCATTCCTTTGTCTAAAGTTATGGTCCTATCTAAAGAATCAAATTTTTATAGGACAACTCAGCATCTTCAGTTCTCCAGGACTATACATCATTTTTATAAGAATTGTCATGTTACCAACAAAGAAAAAGTCATCATATGCAGATGAACCTAAGATATGCCCATAGTTATTCCCACATTAAAAGTCAATGGCTGTTCATTTTTCAGTTACTAGAAGCTCTGAAAATATTTCCAATCATATTTGTTTCCTCTTAACTGTCCTCTTTTCTGTCTTCCTAAGATGATCTTCCCCAACAACCCCACAGCACAGAATGATCTAGCCACAATACCCCAACAAAAGAGTTTTTATTCTCTGGTCGTTGCCAAATCATACCCATTTGACTGTAATTTCAGAAGCAATGACGGGCCTTAGGACTACCATCACAGTAGTTCAGGGAAGAAAGTCTAAATTGGGAGTGTTTGCTGCGCACGTGTTGGACCAGGCTAATTTACAGTTACTGCAGTCAGGAACCCTGACCAAGCTGTCTGTTTCCGGCTGACTACAAAGTGCAGAGATTAGCGCGCATGCCATGTCAGAGAGACACGAGACTGACCTTTGTCCATAACAGGGGGGAGACAGGACTCTCACAGCCTCTTCCTGCATGAGCTTTTTGTAGGCTGTGTAACGTATCATTACCAGCACATCACTGCCAAGGGCTGCCATTTTAGAGAAAACATACAAATGGCCCAGTAATGGGTTCCTTCATGCGTCAACAAAAGGCGGTAAAAGTAGCTTTGTTTGCGTCCTTCCTCTCTGATGTACTGGAACTAGAGTGCCTCCTCGACCTTTGTATGGTCATTCCTATCTCTCAAACAATGATACAACTGGGCTAAGCAAGAAGAAAAGTTGATTGTAGAAATCTGTGGTAACAGTGTTGTCTCATCTGGTCGATCAGGGACCAAATGTGTCATCCAATGCCCATTCACATTGATCTAAATGGGAATAAATTCAGGACTACCCATTCCCTCTGCATGTGGAACTGGCCTAGCTGGCTAAGGGCCAGGGGCACTAGTCTCAGAGTAGCCGCTGCTTTATCATGCCCTCCATTATGAAAGCTTGGACTTCAGTACAAGTGGAATTAACACTATCAACTCAGCCTCAGGGCTGGTTACAGGACAAAGAGATGATGTTAGGTCATGAATTCAACTATACATAAGTAATTTTAAAGCAGAGTATTCCAACCTAGAAAACTCCTGTGTCCTTTGTCATTCTAAGGATGCATATCAAAGCAAAGGCATGGCTGATTCCTACAACTGCAGTGAGCATATTTCTCTGACTCTCTAGCATCTACTGCCTCTTTTAGGCAACAGCCTGGATTTGGGTCATCTCCTTCTGCCCTCCACTCAGGCCAAGTATTGGGATGAGGCTGTACTTCTATCTCCACAGTGGAGTTTATGCCAAAAGCCTGAGCCAATCTGTGGGTGGTATTTTCCTGGTCAAAAGGACTGGAACAGGAGAAACTTAAATGTGTACATTGTCATACAAGCTTTTACAGACCTAGAGTTTGAATCCAGTTCATTGATTTAGCTAGGATTTTCATCTGTTATCCCTATCAGAGAGACCAGGATTTATGACTTCAAGTGTCCAAGCACATCTAAAGTTAGTAGATTATACTGTTAGAAACCATGTAATACATTTTGTTTGGCAGAACATAGGCTTATACATTGTTAACAATATTAAATAACAATCTAGACTGAGGTGTCTTTATAAAACTCAACTGCTAAATAAAAGCTCTGGGCAAGATATTCAGTTTTATTATTTTGGAATAATCTCAGAGGGAAAGAATCATGAGGAGATGCTTTAAAATCAGATAGGAATATAATTAATAATATTCTTCAGTGATATTGCTAGTTCCTTATTTTTATATAAAAATGGTAGATTTCCAGCTAAAAATGTTTTTTGTGACTGAATATATTATTTCTTTGATTCTAGAAAGCTCATCAAGGCAATTTTGATAGTCATGAGCAGAACATGAGATAATGCCATTAATCATGCTCCAAAAATTAAAAGAGCCTATCATTTCATTCACACTAGGTTGAAGGTTGGTTTTGTTCTAATTTTTTGAACCTTTTTGTTGTGAAATATATATACAAAAAGCCTGGACAAAGATATAAAGCTCAAAGATTTTTTATAAACTGAGCACATTTGCGCTACATCAAGAATTAATATGTTGTCTGTGCCATACACATGCCCCTTCATTTCCCTTCTCAATCATTACTCCTTCCTATTCATTATCCATTTTACAGCCATTATGCTGATTTTTATATTATGGTAAGTGGGTGTTTTCTTGTACCTTTATGTGTAAGTCTGTATCCTTAAGAGAGGGTGGGTTCATGTTCGGTCATGTCTGACTTTTTGCAACCCCTTGGACTATAGCCTGTCAGGCTCCTTTGTCCACGGAATTTTCCAGGCAAGAATACTGGAGTGGCTTGCAGTTTCCTATGCCGGGGGATATTACCAACTCAGGGATCGAACCCACAACTCTGGTATCTCCTGCATTGTCAGACAGGTTCTTTACCAGCCTGCCAATGCATCTTATGCATAAGGGAAGCCCTTATACATCCCTAAACCCCATAGTTTATTTTTGCCTGTTTTATAAATTTATTTAAATAGAATTATAGAGTATATTCTCTTTGCCTAGAGTTTTTTTTCATTTGTTATTGTCTTTGTGATATTCATTCAAGTTGTTAATATAATTTTAGATATTTTGCTGACATATTTTCATTATTCCTGAGTGACAGTTTGTTTCTAGTTTTTGTCTACTACTAAAGTTTACAGTATTGTAAAGAACATCCCTATAGTTGCTATAAATATTATTACATATGTCTTTTGAAACACAGACATGTGTTTTTCTTACTTATATACCCAGAGATAGAACTGAGTTATTAGTAGGTGAAAAGGCAAACTAGGATTTCAAGTCCATGTCTCTATAACTCCAAAACCAATATAAGGCATTCAATCACTGGTATATATAATATTAATAGAGATTAATAGATTATATTTTAATATAGTTGTACTTTGAACTTGGCCTATCAAGACAACTCACCTTAAAGAATAATGATAAATAATATCAATAATTTTCTTCATTATTAGAGAGGTCAAAAGATCTAAACATTGAGCAAAACCAGGGAGGTGACTTTTTATTGTGTAGTATTATCACATCAGAGCAATTTCCAAGGTTTTTATCTTTTCTGATCTTAAGACAGACAGATGCAGTAACCAATGAGTGTTTCACATTTTATATTTTAGTAAATAAATGCAATCAAAATCTTGTAGACCTACCTTTTAAGTTGCTATGTCTGTTGGTCTCAGGGTCCTGGACATCTGAACTGAACTAACCACAGGCCAAATAAAGAGTGATCCCCGTAAAGGGATTACATAAAGATTGCTTGGCTCATGAGAGAACCAGTCAGTAAAGACAATGCTACTCTGAGCCCTGATCTTATGTAATAGTCATCTGCAAGTCTTTGGATCTACCATTTTGATTTTGGATGTTCTATACTTTTTAAATGAAATTCACAATTGTCATTTCATGTATCTCCTGGATGGTCACTTTATCCTTTTCAGAAACTCAAGCTTAAAGTTGCCAGATAAAATACAGAACACCAGTTAAATTAGAATTTCAGAGAAAAAAGAAAGAAAGTGAATCGCTCAGTTGTGTCTGACTCTTTAAGACCCAATGGACTGTAGACTGCCAGGCTACTCCATCCATGGGATTTTCCAGGCAAGAATACTGCAGTGGGTTGCCATTTCCTTCTCCAGGGGATCTTCCTGACCCAGGGATCGAACCCAAGTCTCCTGCATTGCAGGCAGACTCTCTACCACCTGAGGCACCAGGGAATTCCAGAATTTCAGAGAAGCAACAAATAATTTTTTGTGTAAATATGCAATATTTTTATTTGCTCAATCTTGCTGCCCTATGCACACATAATCTTTTTTATCCTGACCTGCTTTTATAGTCTCTATATACTTTTACCTATCCCATCATGACTTTTTAATATTAATTCAATTTTAAATATAAATTAAGAGGTCCTATTCTCCTCACTATTCTTGATCTCATGACAAAATAACAGAACTGACTTTGAATATCACCTCCTTTGACAACTTCAACATTCACGTTAAAATATCTTCAAAATGATATCTAGAATTTATTAATATATAAGCCAGATGGCACATGGGAGTCTCTATGCCTCTAGAAAATTAATGAACTTGACTTAATCATTGTCTATCTCTTCACTGGCCCAGTGAAATGGGAAATACAAGCTCCTTGCCAAAATTTTAGCACACCCCTGAGGATTTGATTTTCAAATCACCTTCTTACCCCTGGGCACCTATCTCTTTATTTATTAACTCAAATGCTGCCCCATAGAGACTCCCAAATATACTCAACCTCTTATCAACTTCTACTACAAGAATCCATGAATGCAAACTTTTCACAGGAGAGCAAATTTAGCTTTACATCAGATGGATTTCTGTAACAACAATGAAAACCACTTAGACAGTAATATTTTGGTTATTTTTAAAATAATAATACTCATGTAATATTCCTATACCATTAAAACTCCTGAATTCCATGGGGTTTTACTCCATTCAACTAGTTCAGAACTTTTACCACCTTACCTAGTTCAGATTGAAATTGTTTTTCTACCCTTGGCTCACTGACTTCTAAGCCCTTAGATGATGATGTATCTTCTACCACTTTTACCTAAATATATGTATAAATATAAAAATAAAGCAAGTATTAATATTTATACAAAAATAATGTATTAAAGTTATTTCCAAACAAAAGCAGTTTTAAAGTAAACTGATGTTTTCTGTCAAAATATCAACATTTTTACCTTCTCATTTATAAAATTGATATACTTACACTCTTGTACATGGATGTAGGAAGAATAATTTGCTATAATTATAGCAAATAGAGAATAATTTAGATAAGTATAAAATGAGTAAAAAATGTGTACTTCCTGTGATCAAGAATTTCCACTTACAAAAATTCATCCCAAGGAGATAATTATGAGTAGATATAAAAATACACTATATGGATATAAATTGCATTACTGTTTGTAACAGTGAAAAATCATAAACAATGTAAATATCTAATAGGGGACTGACTAATAATTTTTATTCATAAAGTAAAATACTATTAAGCTATTAAAATATCATATAGAGTAACATTTAATTTTAATATGAAAATATATTTTGATATATTAAGTGGAAAAAAGAAGTTTCAAAAACATATAAGATATAATATCATTTCTTTTTAAATCTTACCCAAAATACATGTTATATATCAAATTAACTTTAGTCATCTCTGATGATGAAATAAAATGCAATTTATATTTTTGTCTTAGTGTTTTCTGATATTTTCTAAATTTTTATAACATATATAGTTCTATTATAAAAATAATAATAATAATTACATTCTGATTAAGAGGCATATGATTTTTTATTATTAATTCAATTTTCAAATGTTTCCATTCCCTGTTTGTCTTTAACTAATAATCTTAATGTTGTGATCCCCTTTCTTTATCAGAAAAAAAATGCTTATTTTTACTGATGCAAAAGAAACTCCAAGTTATTATTGGCACATACACTTTATTATACATGACATAAATCATTATTGTTGAGGGTTTTGTGTTAAATCATCAACAAAGCATATGACTATAGAGGTATACTGAATGCACTTGCTGACTATGAATGCACTATAAAGTATACATGTATTTCCTAAAGAAAAAGATTTTATTTAAGAACCCTTCACAGCCATCTGTCCATAACTTCATTTAACAAAATGTTTTGAGCACCTGCTATGCAGCAGGCAAAGTTCATACACCAAAAAAGATTCCAAAGACAGAAATCAAAGCCCTTTTTCTCACACAATTCATAACAGTAGAAGATAACAGACATGACAAAAATATATATTAAAATTACAGGTAAGTGCCATTCAGAGAAATAAAGCAGAAAGCGGATCAGGCAGAGTAGGAGGGGTCCTTACTACTTCCCATAGGGCCGCTAGGAAAGGCTTCCGCGTAAGATGGCTCCTGAGCTGAGACCAAAATGAAGATATTAGCGTTTATAGAGAAGCTGACAAAAGCAAAGTTTCAAGGAAGAGCAAGGAATCTCACTGAAGTGGAATTAGAAAGGAGGAGACAATTGCATGCATTTTTACAATAAAACTCACTGTTACTAGACTCTGAGTAACTTTAAAAGCTGTTCTTATTTTCCTTTCAATACTCTTGGTGAGCAGTGTCTATTCTCACTACTCTTCATGAGTCTTCTCTTAAAAATTGTGGATAATTGTTTTTTCTTTCTACCTCATTTGGGTATCATTTACCACACTCAATAGCATCTTCTCTGAGTAGCAAAAAACCATGCCTTCACAACCATAATATTTACTTTATATATTTGGCATATATATTTGGCTTTGAACTACCTCAGAGTGAGTTACCAAAATAAAATTCATGGGGTTAAATAGGTTATAATACATAAAACAGGAACAGTTGTTAGTAAGCATCATGATTTTAAAATACCAGCGTAAAATCATGTAAACTCATTTAAAAAATACAACCACTGATCTAGGAGCCAAAAAAGCATATTTCACTCTTCTTGTAAAGGTTTTCTTGCAGACAAAACTCATTAAGATTGGGAGAAGATAGGGCACTTTTTCAGTAGGGGTGCCAAGTTCTACACAAAAAGATTCTGCTTTCTGTCCTCCTGAGACTCCACAACATGAAAGCAGTAGAGGAGGAACTTGGCATCTGAGCTACAAACGTTTGGTCAATTGCTGTCCAACACAAAGTAAAGCTCTTCTCAATCCCTAGAAGCTGCCAGTGAGCCAGACTTGACCTGCTTCCTTGCTCCTTATTTTGAGCTACAAAACTCCTCTCATGCTATTGCTGTTTTATAGCTCGGTCATGTCCAACTCTTTGCAACTCCATGGACTGCAGCATGCCAGGCCTCTCTATCCTTCACTCTCTCCCATAGTTTGCTCAATCTCATGTCCATTGAGTCAGTGATGCCATCCAACCCCTTTCATCCTCTGTCTTCCTCTTCTACTCCTGCTTTGAATCTTTCGCAGTATCAGGGTCTTTTCAAATGAGTCAGCTCTTCACATCAGGTGGCCCAGCCTGGAGCTTCAACATCAGTTCTTCCAATGAATGTTCAGGATTGATTTCCTTTAGGTTTGACTGGTTTGATCTCCTTGAAGTACAACGGACTCACAAGAGTCTTCCCAAACACCACCGTTCAAAAGCATCAATTCTTTAGTGCTCAGCTTTCTTTATGTTCCAACTCTCACATCCATACATGACTACTGGGAAAACCATAGCTTTGACTAGATGGACCTTTGTAGGCAAAGTAAGGTCTCTGCTTTTTAATATGCTGTCTAGGTTGGTCATAGCTTTTCTTCCAAGGAGCATGTGGCTTGATTTCATGGCTGCAGTCACCATCTGCAGCAATTTTGGAGCCCCATAAAATAAAGTCTCTCACTGTTTCCACATCTATTTGCCATGAAGTGACGGGACTGGATGCCATGGTCTTAGGTTTTTGAATGTTGAGTTTGAAGCCAGCTTTTTCACTCTCCTCTTTCATCTTCATCAAGAGGTTCTTTAGTTCTTCTCCACTCTCTGCCATAGGGGTGGTATCATCTGCATGTCTGAGGTTATTGATATTTCTCCTGGCAATCATGACTCCAGCTTGTGCTTCATCCAGTCCAGCATTTCTCATGATGTACTCTGCATATAAGTTAAATAAGCAGGGTGACAATATACAGCCTTGACATACTCCTTTCCCAATTTTGAACCAGTCCATTGTTCCATGTTCAGTTTTATCTGTTGCTTCTTGATCTGCATACAAGTTTCTCACGCTGAGTCAACATCTAGTCATCATGACTCTTTGTGACTGGCTATAATTTTATACAGTGAAATAGAAAAATGACCCAATAGCTCTGCTAGAATGAATTATTTTGAAGGATGTTTCATCATTACGTGTTATGTGCACTCATTATGAGTGGAAAATAAGGGTGGGCTCAATCTGCATGTCTCATCAGGAAAAGAGAAAGTAGACATTTGGATCTACCCATTTGGTCCTCTTAGCCAAAAGAATCCTCTAAGGTTGGGATTTTATAAAAACAACAGCAGGATTCATTTAAAAGGACTGAACCTACACTATGGAATCAACCAAAGACAGATTATTAACTAGTTATCTGAAGAAGAAAAAGACAAGTGTTAAGTGTGGATATAAGCACACTTATATGGGGAATGGGGGTGGGTAACTGTTGAGTGAACTCTGCTCCAGATTTTGGTGTAAGCCTTCATGGGTATGGCAGAGGGTCACACGTCTGTCCTGTGACTGTGTGGATTCAGTTCCTTTTCTTAATTCTGTGTTATTTCCTTCTCCATCTTGTGCAGGTTAGAACTGTGAAAACTTCAATTCTTTCTTTATTTAGGGAGAATTTTATCTTTATTTTTTACATGAATTTTTATTGGAGTATAGTTGCTTTACAGTATTGTCTTGGTTTCTGCTGTAAAGTGAACCAGCTATATGTTTACATATATCCTCTCTTTTTTTGGATTTCCTCCCCACCTAGGTCAGCACACATCATTGAGTTCACTGTGCTATTCAGTAGATTTTCATTAGTTACCTATTTTGTACATAGTACCAGTAGTACATATATGTCAATTGTTCTTTTTAGACTTCTCAAAGATGCCTCTGAAACTTCTGTTAATGCTTTCCACACCTCTAACTGTAGGAGTTTCTCTAGCGTTCATAGAAAAGAGACATCTGGACCAAGCTGCTGTGTGAAGTACTCTTCTCCATCTCCCAAGAGACATTTGTTCTATAAATTTTACTGGCTGTATCCTCGGAATAAAAAGCAAACTCCTTTGGTTGGACTACAACTTTGGTAGAGTTTTGCATTTAGCTAACTTCATTCCTTGCTAATTTAGAGCCACAGAAGCATGGCTGAACTGCCTGGAGATGTATCTACACAAAGATTAATGGAACAGAGACTTGAAAGGATTCAAGTCTGGGACTCTGAGCAAGTATGCCTTGCTGACTCCTTGTGACCCACATTAGTTCAAAATCTAGCCAGGCTTCATATAACACCTTCATTATGCTTCATTTATTGATCTAACTAAAATGTGAGTGTCTACAATGAAGTGAGCTCCCCATTTAGGTTTTGAAAAAGACAGACATGATATCTGGTCTCATAGAGCTCATGGTCTATCTTATGGGTTCATGACTTCTTGTGTTGTTTAGAATATATAGACAAAAAGTGAGAATTTTGAAACCTGAAGCAAAATGAGTAGGTAATGAATACCCTAAGATTTTCTTTGAGATACTATTATTGATAAAACAGTTTATATGAGCTTCATTTCAGATTCTAGGTATGTGTCCAGATGTCTAGGATATTATTTACCTGAAATATACCAGCATTTTACTTGTATTTGCCTGGTGAAATGAAGTC
Source organism: Odocoileus virginianus (assembly GCF_023699985.2). Lineage (NCBI taxonomy): Eukaryota > Metazoa > Chordata > Mammalia > Artiodactyla > Cervidae > Odocoileus > Odocoileus virginianus. The sequence continues at coordinate 21,800,224 of NC_069679.1, forward strand.
TGTTTTTTATATCTCCAAACAAGTATTATAGAATATTTTTCAGTTTAAATAGTTCATGATGTCAGCATGTCAGAAGTTTAAATTTACTCAGTTAAGAGTCTTTCTAATGGGGCTCAATAGGGCATGTAACCAAGCAGAATTTTGCCGACTTTAATCTTAAGCTTTATAGTAAAAGTTCACTATATCTATTTAATGCAAGAGAATGTGAACCAGCAATATATTACTCTGTATGTTATATATTTATGAGGCCTGCTTATCCAGAACTCACAGCCCAATTACAACTCTAGCCAGAGACCTTGTTTTTGGATTCATGTTTTCTCCTGGTGTACAACTGTAAACCACAAATGAAGTTTCTAATGTTAGACAAGGTGTATCCATTAGTTCCGCTAAAAAGCCCTAACCACCGGAGCTCATTGATTTTTAGTTTCATATATCTTTAATGAGGAGATTAAATACTTGTTTAGGAAGCAGAGCCTAGCTTAAGTGGTGTTTGTTCCTTCAGCATGTACAGTTGAAGACCTCTACAACCCCTCCCATAGGTCATGCCATGACAAGCCTTTTTACCCTAAAACATAAAGTACTTTTGTAATTGTCTAAAAAAAGCATATCATAATCATTTTAAGAAAATTCAAAATTAATAACCATGGGAGAGACAACAAATATTTCTAAGTGTCTGGTATCTGAGCATATCTTCTAGGATGTCTATTACTAATTCTCCATAAATGCCTAGCAAAACCCCAAGTCCAGTTCTCAAGTGAGGATAAAATATTATCTTGATCATGAATTGATCAAGACTATGGAGTTGATTGCTGTTGACTTGGGGTAAGAGAAAGTCTTAACTCCAGGTCAAAACTATGTGCCACCTACTTCTCCTGGGTCAAAAAAATTAAACACTGGTCAGTACCTAGAATATTCTTTAAGTATATATAATAACTACAAAATAACTGCAGTGAGAGATTACAACAATTCACTGTTGGTGACTTAAACAGAAGTGGATCAGAATAAGGATTAGCAAGCCACATTGCCCAACTGATTACACATTGTAACACTAAGTATAAGATTCTGCAAGTCCTTTAAAATAGGATCAAGCAGAGTGATGTTAGCATTTTCCGTATGCAGAGTCTTTGTGTATGGTAAGCAAACCATACTCTAAGAGATGTGCTGCAGGTCCCTAGGTAATCTAACCAGACAGTGGGAAGAGAAGATCAATTGATTGTTCACTCTACTTTAAAGAAAGCAAAGTTTTCTCCTTCAGGGAAAAAACAGAGAGAAGGTGGTAATGGGAGGGTGAGGGTGAAGGGAATATGGAGACAATGAAAGAAGCATGATCATCCAGTGAAGACAATTAGTTGAAATGTACCTGGTTCCCTTAGAAAATGTCTTCTCACACTTTTAGCAGCATTGTGATTGGCTCTCCACAATACTGAAGCAATTACTCATTAATTTCTGAGTACAAAATTATTTTTATTTTAATAATCTATATAATTCTAAAGTGGGTCATTTAAAGAATTTTATTTAGAGGCTATAGCAGCAAGAGAAGATAGGAAGTGCAAAAAATAATAATTCTCAATTGATGGAGGGAGTTTGTAACAAATACAGAGAAAGGTAATATTCCCAATAGGATGAACTTTTAAAAATTCACTAAGAACAACACAAACTTCCTCTAACAAAAATAGGCAAATGACAGGGTGATGAGCAAAGAACATGAAAGAAGTCTAAAGCCAATTAAGCATTCTTTAAAACATTAAACCTTTCATACTTTTAAGGATTATTTCTGCAAAAAAATGATTTGACAATTTATATCAGAATCCTTAAAACGTTCAGGACTTTTGGCCCAAAGTATCCAGTCTATGGAAATTCATCCAAATAAGATAATTAGAACTATTTCTACCTATAGAGAAACTATATACTAAGAGGTTTGGAAATTCTGAACATCTAACAGAAAAAGGAATACTGAAATAAACTATGTATATTTATTTAATGAAGTATTCTTCATCCACTAAAATTACACTGAATAACAATTTTAATGACATGAGAAAATGCTCATGATATAACTTATGTGAAGAAAGCACTTATTTACAGAATGATGATAATTGTGGAAGAATATACATAGAAAAAAGAAAAGGAAAAATCTCAATATTTTAACAGCAGTAATATCAACAGTGTGCAAATTCATCTGTAATAGTTTTTCTTTATAACTTCCTAAGTTTTGTAAAATGAGCATGCATTACTTCTAATTTAAGAAAGAAATAACAACAATCAAAATATCTAAGAAATACATAATCCTCTAAGGAGAGCAGAAACACAGTTAAATCTGACAAGTATCTGACAATATCACAAGAATTTTTGCAAAATCAAAATATTACTTTAGCTAAATCATTTGAGCTACCTAGGAGAGCCTGAATGTTCAAAAATAATAAAATATTCCTAGACCATGAAGATTTTATGTTCATGAAAATTTTCCACATGTAGAATATTAACTACCCTCCACATTAATTCTTGCTCATTTCAGAAGTAATCTTCAGCGAACATAGTAACTTTTTTCATTCATATACATAGATAGGCTAACCTATTATTATGTATAATGAATCAGTGTGCCGTTGTGCTTACGCTGTCGTTTCAGTCATCTTCAACTATTTGTGACCCCATGGACTGTAACCCACCAGGTTCCTCTCTCCAAGGGATTTTCCAGGCAAGAATACTGGAGTGGGTTTGAGTTGCCATTCCCTTCTCCAGGGTATCTTCCTGACCCAGGGATCGAACCTAGGTCTCCTGGCATTGCAGGTAGATTCTTTACCATCTGAGCCACCAGGAAATTCTCATGTGCTATGATTCAGCATTAAAGAACTACTAGGTATTGAGGGTCCATGACAAGCTCAACTATTTATTTTTAAATACAATTTTGGGTTATGTTTGAAGGAGATATACGTTTACCATATTTTTCAAGAGAAAAGCCTCAAAAGATGATCTGAAAGGAAATGGCTGCATAGCTAGTACTACAACCCAGGTTCAAAATTCTCCATTTCTAACAGGCATGATTGATCCGGAAGCTGAGACCGTGCACTGGTTCAACATTCATGTTTAATCTTTGCACAGGTTTCAAGTAGCCTTAATTTCATCCTCATTTTCTTCTTTCTTCTTATTGAGCTAAAAACACTTTAGAAGATGGCTCAGAAAATTATCTTTTGCATGCCCTAAAGGCATAACAATAATGCCCTTTTCTACTGAGCCCTGACCCCTAATATTTTTCTAGGCAAGGCCTTGAGAGAGGTAGAAAATTGAGAGGGTGAAGAAGAAAATCTTCAAAAGCAGCATGCCTCTAAATTGATACCATGTAAACCTCTCCTAGCATCGGGAAACCACTGCTGGGGGTAAATGAAATGAATTCACTGGGGCATCTAATCCTATTCCTGGAACATTTAAAGGCTTTAAATGCACTGGCGAGCAAACAAACTTCAAAGCAATCATTACACCCCAGACACTGTTGCTTGTGTGGCTGAAATCTTTATGAGATTAGCCCCCCACAGGGAGAGAAGTTAAACACGGCCAGGACCACTTTGAAACTGTCAGGAGGATACCCATTTACCAGCTGAGAATCAGGGCAAATGCACCTAATTCCCAGTGTATCTCTGCCCCAGACCCAGACATCACCCACTGAGCCTAAAACTCCACTCCACTCTCTGAAGCCTTGGTTTCTCAGCTTGGAAACCATATCAGTGCTGACAACCCTGAACCAATATAAAAAATTCAAAGTTCTTATCTTCACTGGACAAGAGTTAAATTCTGGAAGGCATACATTGAACGAATATTATAAAAAAGCCTAACTAAGAGATTTTAGTGTTTTTTTTTTTTTTAAGTATATGGAAAAAATGATGAGCAAAGATAGAAAATGTGATGTTAGGGTTTTTTCCTGTCAATTTCTACTCAAGCCAAGTATTCCCCCAATTTATCTTCCTTCCTTATCTTAGATCTTAAATTTATAATGCAAATATATTTCATGAATTAACCAATTTATGAATAAAATGTTTGTTGGCTCCAAACTAGAAGGGTGGTTTTTATAATACTTATGTAAGTGGGGCTAAAAAAAACGCAATATTAATTCATTCAACCAATGTTGATTTGCCTACTGTAATACACAAGTAAAATTGATATTAATTTCTGTGAAGACACAAATTAAGCAGAATAATTCCATCATGGGGCTCTAGTTCAGTGGTAGGCATGATAAGGCAGTCAAATCTAAGGATTACATGTATGTGTTCTTACTACACAAAGGTTGAACAAGTAGATGATGATGAAGGCTTGAATATATTTTCTTTCCTTTATCTTTTCATCCCACTGAGTCAGTTTTTATTTATTTGCTGACATGATGCTGCCAAATTAATTTGGTTCCCTCTGAACATCATGGCCAAGATGTTTCTCCATATCCTTAAAGAGATTGTTCCTCTTGAGAAAAATGCTAGCACATGCTGGGTTCACATCTGTGGGGAAGCAGAGTGGCCTATTCAGGTATATGTATTTGCTGCTCCTCAATTTCATAAAAGTATGTTAATTCCATTCCCAGCAGGACTAACAGTTGAAGCATATGGCTCAGCCAAGCTAACCAGTTATCTAGACCAAGTACTTAAAAATCTCAAGTTTAATGAAAAAGAAAAAATAAAAATGAGAAAGAGCACAGCACAGATACAGTGAGAGGGAGAAGAAGAGAAAGAGAGAGAGGTTGGAAATAACTTCAAGAGGATGCAGAGCCCATCCAGTTCCTGGAATATTTTAAATTCTATATTTCATTATGCCATTCGAGCAGCAAGTATCACCCCTCAAGCACATTCTGTTAGTTCCCCAAAGATTTGTTACTTTGTTGCTTTGGGGTATAATTCTATCAGGCTGTGTAGTAAAAAATTATAAGTAAGCTCATTGTGAAAATACTGTAAGAATACTGTCTCCCATGTTTCAGGGCTCTCCTTGGGAATCCATAAGAGAAATTTATCTCTGGGCATAGAATGGAGGAAAAAATTAGAATATTCATGAGCAATGACCTGGTTTGTTATCTCATTAAATACTATGAATCATAAAGCTGACTGAGTCTTCTTTAAGTTGGCTGCTCAAAACTTCAGAGTCACATCCATGGCCCAATTCACTCAAGAATAAAAAACCTGCAACATTTGATGCATATACTACTTGCAATCCCAATTTTTTTTAATATTTCTAATATTCTTCTCCTTTATTCTAATTCCTTCATCTATTTTAAATGTTGATTCTCTTTTGTTGGATCATGTGTATCTTGTTAAATAATCTTAGATCTTGTGTTGAATATAATATTTATACAAAAATACAGCCAATAATTAAATATCACCATTCTCAGAGATCCCCCTTTCCCTCTCACCCTTGGAAGACTCCAGCTTATGTTTCCTGACAATGCTACTAATATTTGCCAATCCAGCAGAAAGCTTTACACAAATGAACTGGTGTAATAGGATGTTAACCTACAATAAGAGTTTGTCACATCATGGTCACAGTATGGGAGATCTGCCATTGATTTTTCAGTAAATATGGCAAATGGTGAAAAATATAGTATGTGTTCCTCAGCACTAAATTTTTCAGGGACTGTTTTTCTCTTCTGCTGTTTTCTATTCTGCTGTCTTCAGGTGATATTGAATAAAATGATCTCTTTTCTCAGTATATGAGTTTGTACTGACATGGCTAATAGGGCCCATACTGAAGTTATCTATTTTGCCCATGAATGCATTTATAAAGCTTGCCTTTATTAGTGAGTAAAGCATGAAAAACAAATTAAATGGTTAAAAAAAAAAAGATTACCGTGTCATGGAATTAAAGAGCCAAGTATGGACCAAGACTCCCCCAGTCCATTGAGGTAATTCAAATCTTTATAAGCCAACAGATAGCTTCTTGACATCTCAAAAAGTGAAATTCAGGATATGGTAAAAGTGCATGGCAGTTATTAGAAAGTTCTTCTTTTCATTTAGTCCAAGTTGCTCCTTTTGGAACTCAGGTACCTTTGCTTATTATCCTGTTCTCCTTTAACATTAAAAAAAAAAATTATTTTCTAAATTTGAACCATTTGGAAGATCAGGTGTGATGAGATCAGGATGTGATTGGAGAAGGCCTAATCTCATAGAAGACGGCATTTGCTTTGAAGAATCATTATGATTCACTGATTGTCTGACTTGCAGAAGCTCAGGAACCTGATTTTGACATCAAGGGGAGAATAGAATTACTGGTCACAGGCAGATATAATCAACAAAGTTCCCTGAGATTAACACATAGAACTGACTTCTTGGTGGTATGACTGATGCTCCAGCTAACATCATCTCTCTATTCTAATGTACACAGGACATCAGAAAATCTGTTATTCGTTTAGTTGTTCCACAGACTTTGAACACCAAGGATGTAAAGATACCCAAGATACCAAGTCAATAAGATATATTCCTTGACTTTAAGAAATGTGTAGTCTACCAGGTAGACACAGGCATACAAACACAAATTTAATAATAATAGGGCTATATCTGAAAGTCTATACTGTGAATGTTTAAAGACACGACATCAAGTCAGACTCTATAGCAGGAAAATGCAGGTTTGTGGAAGATGAATATTTAAAATCTGCTGCCCAAAATTCCCTCTACTATAGAAAATGATTGATTGGATCTGATTCTTTATATGATTATAGTTTACCTGACAGAGAAGAATCTTCTTTCCTTGTCAATTTTTCCACCTTTATCTACACACATACTCCCACTGTGAAAGCAGACATTTTAAAATCACAATTGCCCATCTCCTTGCTTAAATGACATAATTTAAAAAAAAAATTTAATGACTCCCTATTGCCTAGAGAATAAAACCCAAATACCGATATTGGGATATTATGGGAGGCCTGTATTTCCCATCTTATTTTCTTCATCTCTTTTCTGCTTACTTTATCGTTTTGCTAAGTAAATAGTTTACCTGATTTAGATAGTCAGTCAGTCTGTAAATATGTATTAAACACTTACTATGTGCCAAGCACTGAACTTATGATGGTATACAGCAGAGAAACCAATGGACTATGCTTGTTCCTTCAGCCTAGAAGGTGATTCCTTTTCTATTTGTTCGGTTAAATGCTACTTAGTAGTCAATGTATAGCTCAAATTTCACTTCCTTCATTATATTGCCTGTGATCTACTCAGGTGAAAAAAATTCAATGCCTGTTACGTATGTATTCCAATCCTTAGTCCATTCCTCAATCCCACTTAATTTCTTATAGCACTTAATTGCCATCTGGTTATTTTTGCCTTCACATTTCTACTACTATGTAAGTCTCCTGAGAGCAGGATTTGTATAAGATTCACCTTTGTTTCCTCCCAGCATTTTAAACACAGTAGTTGCACATCGAAGAAATGAATAGAACAAATTTTCTTCAGTATTTCTGGAATTGCAAACCTAAAAATATGATGATTCAGAAAGTCCTCATCACTAAGCTTTGGGTCATTTATGGCTAGAGCTGAACATTTTTATTTTGTAAAAAAAAAAAAAAAAATTAACTTTGCTACTGTTCAAATATTCCATGTCATTTTGGTTTGTATTCATATATTAAACAAAAATGCACTCTTGTTAATTTTTTTGCAGTTTCTATTACAGAAAACAAAACTTCTCCCTTTTTAATACCTGCCATGCAAATATGTTAGAAGACCATTTCCTCTCAACAGCCACAGAGATTTTCACGGTCCTTCTCGGTATATCATGCTAAGTGTGCATCTCATAGGAAATGTACCTTTGAACAGATTTGCTGCTCGGTTGGCTATTGGCTTTAAAAGGGTCCCAAGGTACTCATTTCTGGATAGCTTTACACCTAAAGAAATTAAAATAGAGTGTCTTAGTTTCAAGTTGACCCAAGAGAAGAAGAAAACATGAACCCTAAGGAATTGTCATTTAGGCATTTATGACCAGATCTGTGTAAGTTTTACTTTAGCACCTGCTTTTCTCTTTATGTCAGCATCTTGGAAGCGGCAAAGCCATGTGGCTCAGTGGCCACCTTGGAAACGTGTGCCTTAAATCCACAGAAAACCCATGTCAATGAAAGAGCCAGGACAGCATCTCCTCCTGCACACTCTGTCCAATTCCTTTATTTTCCTAGGTGTAAAATCTACTGTTTCAGACTGACTCTGTTTTCTGTGACTTCATATAGCCTGGCTGCCCTTCCTTTCCTAAGTTTTCATATTTGATACTCTTGGTTACAAAGAACTGCTTTTTTTCTTCTCTCAGATAAGCAACAAACTTGCCCTTTTAAATAATGATTCCCAAAGCTTTCTTGCTCTGGTCCACAAGATCTGATTAATTTTACCCATTTTCTAAGTGTTCTCCCTCAAATTAGTCTGGCAAATATGATATTCATGAGAATATTCTCAGGCTTTATTCCGTTTGGGCTTGAACCCCAGTTAAATGGTAAATACTCGAAAATATGGGACATCTATTCATTATCAACCACCATTATATTTTATTTATGCCTTCACTGATTAAATCCAGGCATGTTTTAAAATTTCCAAATGATGATTTAAATTTCAAGAAGAGTTGAACTTATCTGGTTTACTTAGGAAAAAAGAACAGTTTCTTCCAGAAAACTTACCAATGATGAAGTTCAGAGATGTTGTTATTACCTACCTAGAAAAAAGAGAGGTAGCTTCAAAATAAAAAAGAACTTCTCTTTTTCTCTCTTTAAAAAAAAATTATGAGAGGCATTTCAAGAAGAGTAGCTTAAAATATCAACAGCCCTTCTTGATGAATTAGGTAATACTGAAAGGAAAGAGGACTGACCTGTCAGAGGGGAAAAGTTAAATTCAGGGAGAATAGAGTAGAGTTTTTGGAAAGAGTAACTCTAGTTCTAATAGGATTTTATTCCGAGAATTTGAATACATAAAAGACTAACTCTAGACACCTACACCCACAAAGAGTGGCTGCCAATTATCTGGTGAGTTGAGCAGTTATCTGCTGAATTTAGCCAATTGGAGGAAAAATATTTTTTCTAGCCTCAAACTCCTACTTTCTCTTCGATAGTAGATTCCTTTTATCTGAAATATCTGGCTAATTAATTCAGTTCTGCACTTCATTCTGCCTGTATGGACAGAGGTTGAATGTGTCATTCTGGTGGCAGCATTGAGACGGCATCATTTATGTTAGAGTATCACAGAATGACATTATAGCTCAATGATTGAAAAGAGAATTGGACTAACTTGCACATTCAAACAATTTCTGATTACTTAGGAAAACAGAGGTAAAACCCTGGCATGGATTACTCTAAACCACAGACATTTGACAGAGAATCAAATTAGGCACCAACTCAACTGTTATGAAAATTTCCATTTAAAAGGAGAGTTGTGTTGAATATATTTGTGCACCAGCTCTGACACTTCTGTAAATGATTTTAACATCTCAAAGCCGAGATGAAAGTCTTATAATCGCTGAGAAGTAGAAATATCACCTGCAAACGTAAGAGGGTCCTTTTTATTATTCTTAGTAGTGGAGAAATTGGTCCAAACATTTCAAAGTGTTGGTGAGACTGATGCAAGACCGTACATCAACATGTGAAAGCAATGACTACAAATTCCTCTCCTCTTGCTTCCTTTTGCTCAACCCAGATGTAAATTTAAATGATAGAACTGTAAAACAGTTAAAGGGATATTAACAAAGTCAAGAGGCACAGAACTGAGCCAAGAAATAAATCAGATAATTCATTTCTGAATAAATAGAAAATTTTCAAGAAGTTTTTTTAGGAAAAATCATGGGTACACAGGAGAAAATAATACCCAAACCTTAAATAGTCTTTTTGTTTTTTTTTTAACTCCATGCTAGTGTATATTTCTCTCCTGAAATTCAGTAAAGCACAATAAGCCTTTCAAAACCTTTAATAATCCTATAAATGCAGGGTTAAAATAATTTAGAAAGCAGTAGGAATCCATTTCAAGGATGGCCATTTATACCAACAACAACCACAAAAAGGTATTGCTGTTGCTTTGCACTTCAGTGAACTTACTTTGTTTGGACTAGAATGTACAAAGAACCAAAGAGATCTTTTATGATGTGGATGTTAAAATGATGAGTTGGCTCACGTGGGGCCAAACCACTGTCTGAAACAATGTAAGGGATAGTCAAATTTCTGCCTCAGATAATTAAAAATTATATATTGCTATAGACCTTTGGTATGTAAACAGCTACAGCACCAGCCAATAAAAAGAAAGGCAAATACCATTCAACAGCAAAGCTAATCTCACCTCAAACCAGCCAAGCTGCATTAAATAAATGCCTGCTAGATGAGACGACATATTTAGCCGGGGGCTATGAACATCATGTTGTTCTCCAGCAAAAAACCCACAGTATATTCTAACATTCCACCCCATCCACACATTAACCATAAAACATATCGAAGAGATTATACACAGTCTGCTGTTTGGCAGAACCTAGTAAATTCTCTCCATTCGAAGCATAAGAAAAGCAAACAAAAAAACTAGCTAAGGAATATATATCTTAAAATCTAGAATACAAAAGAAAGGAAAAAAATTTATCCAAAGAGATGGAGGGAATGAAACCTACAAAAAATATTTTTAACATAATGTAAGAAAAATTAATAATATATCCATTTTTGAATGTATTAGTTTGTTCTCTCAATAAATAGAAGAAAATATAAATTTTATCAAACCAGATAAGATGAAAGGAAGTATTATTAAAAGATAAAGTAGACAGCAAACCAACTGCATTAGAACTGAAGACTGTGCCATCATTTGTTTTCCTTCACTTCTGTCATTTACTAAAAAAATAAAAACATAGAAACAACAATCTCCATCCTTATGAAATGAGGACAGAGTCACAATCCCAGGCCTCAGGTTATATTAAAAAAAAAAATCTGCCAAATATATTGAATTTAGGATGGAACTGAAGAAGGAGCTTGGGAGCATGCACAAAATTCTACAGTTCTCTTAACAGGATGTAGTGTTTCTTGAAGATTCTCGTTGCCAAATCAATGAAAGTCCCAAAGCCCAATCAGAGATCCTTCAGTTAGAATAGATCTGATGGTTGAGCAAAACAAATTTATCCACACAATGCCTTTTCACACCATGATGCACAAAGTGAAGGCAGAGCCAAAGTAAATAATTCCAATAAGCCATCGATGGAGGAAACAGGTAGAGGTAATGCCAAGATAAAGTAGAATCAAGTTGGAGGCGTCTAGTGAAAATGAGATAAATACATGCTGACTCATGGAACAAAATCAATTAAAATTATAAATTTCACCATAAACCACATATACCTTCTACTCTGGTGAGCAGTAGAAATGTGTCCTGTAAGACAGAAGTGATATGCAAAATATATTTTAAAATATTTTTAAAAATGTTTTATAGCAACCAACCAGAACAAATCCTGGCCACTCAGAATCCAAGGAAGTACTTGAGATACACATATGAGAAAAGAGGGGGAACACTTCCTATTTGCCAATGATATGATTATATATAGGGAAACTTCAAGGGAATCAATTGAAAAATCAACTAAGTCTTGATAATAATTTAGCAGTTAGAAACAAAAATCAGTAGCTTTCCCATACACAAGTGAGTTAGAAACAATTAGGAAAGGAAATATCATATTTCATGAAGTAGCAAGAGAAAAAAAGCCAAAGTAGACATAAATATGACAAGAAATATGGATGACTTATTTGGGGAAAGTCATTTAAGTTATTAAAGGACTTTAAAGAGGTGAAAGACTGGAAAGATAAGGGGCTGTTTTTGAATAAATTAATACTAGATGGATGAAATTCTCTATAAATCAGCATATAAACCAAAAGTGAGTTTCATATAAATAGTAGCAAGATTATTGGAAAGAAGATGGGTACCTGATAGCAGTCAATGCAAGTTTTTTGGGGGTCAGGGTAGCATCTAGGCAGAGGATGCATATAAGACAATAAAACATTTCAGAGCTACAGAAATTAAAATGGATACTTACACAGCCTTACTCCAAGATTACTTGTTTAACTATTTGGCACGTTACTGCTCCATTTTTTTAATTGTATAACTTGACTCTATCCAAAATATATAGTAGATCTACTGAAGAGATAAAATTGCTGACATCTGTTGATTCATAGAAAAAGCAAGGGAATTCCAAAAAGAATCTACTTCTGCTTCACTGACTATGCTAAAATTTTGACTGTGTGTGGATCACAACAAACTGTGGAAAATTCTTAAGGAGATGGGAATACCAGACCACCTTACCTGTCTCCTGAGAAATCTGTATGCAGGACAAGAAGCAACAGTTAAAACCAGACATGGAACAACAGGCTGGTTCAAAATAGGGAAAGGAGTATGTCAAGGCTGTATATTGTCACCCTGCTTATTTAACTTATATGCAGAGTATATCAGGTGAAATGCTGGGCTGGATGAATCATAAGCTGAAATCAAGATTGCCAGGAGAAATACCAACAACCTCAGTTATGCAGATGATACTAATCTAATGGCAGCAGGTGAAGAAGAACAAAAGAGCCTCTGGATGAGGGTGAAAGAGGGGAGTGAAAAAGCTGGCTTAAAAACTCAACATTCAAAAAACTAAGATCATGGCATCTAATCCCATCACTTCATGGCGAATAGATGGGAAAACAATGGAAACAGTGAGAGACTTTATTTTTGGGGGCTCCAAAATCACTGCAGATGGTGACTACAGCCATGAAATTGAAAAACATTTGCTCCTTGGAAGAAAAGCTATGACACATCTAGACAGTATATTAAAAAGCAGACATCACTTTGCCAACAAAGGTCTGTCTAGTCAAAGTTATGGTTTTTCCAGTAGTCATGTACGAATGTATGAGTTGAACCATAAAGAAGCTTGAGTGCTGAAGAACTGATGCCTTTTAATTGTGGTGCTAGAGCAAACTCTTGAGAGTCCTTTAGAGAGCAAGATCAAACCAGTCAATCCAATAGGAAATCAACCTTGAATATTCACTGAAGGACTGATGTCAAAGCTGAAGTTTCAATACTTTGGCCACCTGATGTGCAGAGCTGAATCAATGGAAAAGACCCTGATGCTGGGAAAGATTGAGGACAGGAGGAGAAGGAGGTGGCAGAGGATGAGATGGTTGGGTGGTATCACCAACTCAATGGACATGAGTTTGAGCAAACTCAGGGAGATGGTGAAAGACAGGGAACCCTGGCCTGTTGCAGTCCATGGGGTCACGAAGAATCGGACATGACTTAGCAACTGAATGAAAACAACAGCAACAAACTGAAGAGAATACAGAGTTTAGAAGCAGAAAGATATTATTCAGTATTAGTTTGTGATTAATCTGGCACATAATGCTCAGTCGTGTCCCACTCTTTGCAACCCCACACATTGTAGTCTGCCAGGCTTCTCTGTCCGTGGGACTCTCCAGGCAAGAATCCTGGAGTGGACTGCCATTCTCTTCTCCAGGGATCTTCCCAACCCAGGGATTGAACCCAGGTCTCCTGCATTGCAGACAGATTCTTTACCATTTAAGCTACAGGGCAGTCCTTGTAATTAATATTACATTTTAAATCAGGACAGTGGGGGAAAGAGTAATTAATTATATAACAAATAGTGTTGGAAGTTCAGTTTATCATTACATAAAGTATAATCTGTACTAACTCTATATACTAAAATAAATTTCAGATGGAATCCAGTAATGTAAGCAAACAATAAAAATACCACAGTACTAGAACATTATTTTAAAAAATAATCTTGGGGTAAGATTGCTTTAAGCAAGTCACAAAGCTTAGAAAACTACAAAAATTACTGCACTTTGTTTGATGAAAAAAATTAATAAGTTCTTACACATACGAAAAATGTAAATATAATGGACATGAACAAAAATCAATGAATTAGAAATTTATGAAAATTGCTCAAACTCTCTTCCTTAAAATTAAGGAAATAATTAAAACTGTATAGTGCTTTCAAATTTAATTCAGGAAAAGGGAATAAGCTTAATAACATACAATGCTGGCAAATAGCAGGGATAAAAGTTTTGTTCAAAGGCCATTGCCAGAAACTAAAACTGTCATAAACTTGTTGGTAGGCGACTGACACCCCATCTATATAAATTTAAACTAAACATAAGCTTTTGACCCATCAATTCACTTCTAGAAATAATTTTATAGTTATAATTTGTGGAAATGGAAAAACCTATGTCATGGATGTTCACTGTGGCATTGTTTAAAACAGCAAAAGACTAGGCACAATCCAAATGTTCATTCATTCTAGGGAATGACTAAGTAAATTTGTAATATAAAAGACTAAAAATAGCCCAATATAAATCAGTTAAAAAGAATGTGGTAGATTTATGTATATGAATATTACATTAGGCTAATATTATATAGTCTCAATGCTATTTGAAACTTTTACCATATGAAAGTTTTATTTTTTAAAAAATCAATTAAAATACACAAATAAAAATAACTGGGTTACATATAAATATATCCAGGAGGAAAAAAAAAATCCAATTAGCATTCACACATGAGACAGGAAAAATTAGCATTCATATATGAGACAGGAAAGGGAGAGGAATAGGTCAAAGAGATGAATACGATAAAGGACAGTAGCAGAGATACACTAAATTACATATTGTCCCTCAGGGCAGTGGCAGGGAGGGAATAGATATAAATATAACATAATGGTAGAAACTGTAATTTATTATTTCATCAAATTTGAGATTCCATTGGAGCCTAAAACATATCATTCTTTTCAAGTGTACTACAAAAGAAAACAAAACATTGCCAGTTATACTATGACATAATTCTTTCTAGTCATTGATTGCAATGTGTATCCTAATTTCTGAGATGTTGAAATTGTTTTAAAAAGTACATCTTATAATTGTTGAAACATTATAAATAGCCAACACCTAGCAGTATCTTGGCAGTGCTTTTGAATTTCAAGGGTAAATACCAAATTGTCTCAGTGAACAGAAAAGAAAAAAAATTACAAAGAAATAAAAATTAGACCAGCCTTAGCTTTTCTCTCAGTATCATGTGCCAGAAGACATTGGATTTAGCTTAAAGAGTTTTGAGTAGAGAAGGATGAGATCCAAGAATTCCATCATCTGCCAACATATTTCTTCTTGGACAAAGGCAATGAAAATATATTCTCAAATAGAAGACTCTAAAAATATATTACTATGTTTCAAAAAAACTTACTCAAAAATCATGCTCCTGATGATCACAGAGTAAATCAAAGAAGAAATACAAGTCAGAGTATAAAGGACTAAAGTGATTGTTAATTTCATTAAGTCAGAACTGGATTTACAAATGCATTAAACAAAAATTAAATGTAAAAAGTAATTCTGAAAGATTTCATATAAAATGCAGAAATACTTACATATTTACATGACATCTTATTGCAAACATTTCCTCTTTGCACTTTTTGGCAACTGCTTGTTTCTTACTCCAATATGTTTTTTGTCTTTAGCTGAGCTATTTCAGATCCTAAAAGATGATGCTGTGAAAGTGCTGCACTCAATATGTCAGCAAATTTGGAAAACTCAGCAGTGGCCACAGGACTGGAAAAGATCAGTTTTCATTCCAACCCCAAAGAAAGGCAATGCCAAAGAATACTCAAACTATCACACATCTGCACTCATCTCACATGCTAGTAAAGTAATGCTCAAAATTCTCCAAGCCAGGCTTCAGCAATATGTGAACCGTGAACTTCCAGATGTTCAAGCTGGTTTTAGAAAAGGCAGAGGAACCAGAGATCAAATTGCCAACATACACTGGATCATGGAAAAAGCAAGAGAGTTCCAGAAAAACATCTATTTCTGCTTTATTGACTATGCCAAACCATTTGACTGTGTGGATCACAATAAACTGTGGGCAATTCTGAAAGAAATGGGAATACCAGACCACCTGACCTGCCCCTTGATCTGTATGCATGTCAGGAAGCAACAGTTAGAACTGGACATGGAATAGCAGACTGGTTCCAAATAGGAAAAGGAGTACGTCAAGGCTGTATATTGTCACCCTGCTTATTTAACTTCTGTGCAGAGTACATCATGAGAAACGCTGGGCTGGATGAAGCGCAGGTCAAATCAAGATTGCCAGGAGAAATATCAATACCCTCAGACATGCAGATGACACCACGCTTATGACAGAAAGTGAAGAGGAACTAAAGAGCCTCTTGATGAAAGTGAAAGAGGAGAGTGAAAAAGTTGGCTTAAAGCTCAACATTCAGAAAACTAAGATCATGGCATCCAGTCCCATCACTTCATGGCAAATAGATGGGGAAACAGTGGAAACAGTGGCTGACTTTATTTTTGGGGGCTCCAAAAATCACTGCAGATGGTGACTGCAGCCATGAAATTAAAAGACTGCTTACTCCTTGGAAGTAAAGTTATGACCAACCTAGATAGCATATTAAAAAGCAGAGGCATTACTTTGCCAACAAAGGCCCATCTAGTCAAGGCTATGGTTTTTCCAGTAGTCATGTATGGTTGTGAGAGTTGGACTATAAAGAGGGCTGAGTGCAGAAGAATTGACGCTTTTGATTTGTGGTGTTGGAGAAGACTCTTGAGAGTCCCTTGGACTGCAAGGAGATGGAACCAGTCCATCCTAAGGGAAATTAGTCCTGAATATTCATTGGAAGGACTGATGTTAAAGCTGAAACTCCAGTATTTTGGCCACCTGATGTGAAGAGTTGACTCAATTGAAAAGACCCTGATGTTGGGAAAGATTGAAGACAGGAGGAGAAGGGGACGGCAGAGGATGAGATGGTTGGATGGCATCACTGACTCAATAGACGTGAGTTTGGGTGAACTTGGAGAGTTGGTGATAGACAGGGAGACCTGGCATGCTGCAGTTCATGGGGTCGCAAAGAGTCAGACACAACTGAGCGACTGAACTGAACTGAACTGAAGACAGTATTTAAGACAGTGGAGCACGCCATCTCAGGGAGTTTTACTCAATTTTCCTGATATCTCCCATGTATGTATGAGGCATGTATATTAATAAACTTCTGTTCATTCTCTTGTTAATCTTTTTTTACAGGGGATCTCAGCCAAGAACTCAGACTTGTATGTTTGTGCATGAGTACTCAATTGTGTCCAGCTCTTTGCGACCCCATGGTCTGTAGCCTGCCAGGCTCATCTGTCCATGAAATTTTCCAAAGAATACTGGAGCTGGTTGCCATTTCCTCCTCCAGGGGATCTTCTCGACCCAGGGATGGAACCTGCATCTCCCAAGTCTTCTGCAATAGCAGTCAGATTCTTTTACCACTGAGCTATCTGGGAAGCAAGAACTCAGAAGGGTAGAGGAAAAACTATTTTTCCTCCCCTACAAAACTATTACCTATGAGTAAAGATCACAGTAAGAAGAAGGAAAAATTTAGAATTTCCCTACATTGATTTATTTGGAACAGCAAAAAATGGAGCACTGATGTGAAATATTCATAATCTTAGAGTTCATTCTCCTCCCCCGAAAAGGGGAAGCAACATTCCTGGTAGTCAAGAGCTAAAAACCAATAATAGAAAGATCTTGGGGAAAAAGAAGAGAAATTGTAGGAAGAGTTGCATTAAGAAGCTCCAGGAGTTTCCTACCATAGCTCCCTAGTATATAGGCCAAAATATGTAACTATTTATTAGTGTTCCTGTAAAAATTCTTGAAATACTGTATTCTTGGCTCCAGGACTTTGAATTGAACTGGAGAGATGATTAAAAACTCAAGGATAACCTCTCAGGAATGGGCAAGAGAGAATATATCCTAACTAAGGAGATAGAGGACATTTAACAAAATTGGAGAAGTTAAAGCAAAGCCATGGTTTGTCAATCAAGTATGTAGACAATCCCAGCTATGCTCTTACACCGCTGCCATCTTGTTCTTGCTTTACTATTAAGTATTGGGTTGGAGAGAAGAGTTACCTAACCTTAGGAATCACATGTGGATATGATGGAAAGGTATGTGAAACATGGAGGAATCCTGAACTTTAGCTGAATGGTGCAGTATCTGCCGAATGGAAGACCATGGCAAGAGACTTCTGGCTTCTCAACGAAACCTGTTCATTCAGCTGGACTGTTGTGCAGCCTTCCTTGCAGTTCAATGTGGCCATATGACTGAGTCGTCATCAGCAGAATGTGAGCAGAAGTGATGGGAGCCACTTCTAAGGATGTATCCCGCAAGCCTTCTTTCTGCACATCATCCTCCATGCCCAGGTATTCCTGAAAGCCTGTTGCTGAAGGCAGCAAAACCTTAGACAACCTGGGTCCCTGAATTGATATTTGGACAGATTTCTTCCCACCACTCCTCTCCACCCTGAAGCGATCTTCCAATTTTATGTGAGCAACAAACTTCTATTGTGTTTGGGCCATTACTGGTTTTTTTGACCTATATATTTGCAGTTAGCTAACTAAATAACAGGGGAAAGGTCTTGATAAATGGCAGAAAAGGTGACCAGCATCTCCAGATTTCTTCAAGTCTTATCTGCTCACAATTTCAGGTGAAGAAAGACTCTTTTCTTTCAGTAGTCTTAAATTTCATGGAGGAAGGTTAGTTTTGTGCATGTGTTCTATGTTCATTCCTGCGGCCTGGAAGGAGGCAAGGTCAGCTTTCCCACCCCTCCGAGAGACAATGAGGACTTGGTGCTCCACTGGGAAAAGTAAACGTGGTAAATGTGTGACCAGAAAGAAGGCACAAAGGATGCTGGGTAAGCAGAAACAACTTCTGAACAGGAAAATCTGATGTACCTATACAGATAACATATTATCCCTTTATTTCCCTTTAGCATAAGTGGTATGTGTGTGTCTCAAACAGGAAATAAGGTTTACTTTCTATCTTATATTTTGTCTATATTGCCTGAAAAGGTAAATATTTTTGTATCTATTATTTATTTTAAAATGTTAACGTATGTATTTTATGAGGTGACATTCTAGGTCAACTTGTTTCCTACTTTATAATTGTAAGAATGAAAAAAATTTTTATTTGTGAAGCAAGTGGTATCAGACAATTTTCCTTACTGAAGATAGTGACTCTGGCTTGTTCTCTCCTACTTTCCCAATATTATGTTGCTGATATAAGCCAAAGTAAGAGGTTCAGATTATTTTGAAATTGTTTATTACTATCAATAGTATATTAAAACTATGCTTTCAAGACTATTTAATAATGTGAAAAAAAGACATAATGATATTGTGACAGCATGATCCTAGTGATGAAGCCATAGGAAAGCCTGGAAGAAAATAAAACTAATTAAAAGCTGTTACCTTTTAGTTTTAGAATTATTGATGGCTTTTTTTTAACTTATATATCTGAAATTTTCTATACGTTATAACCTAAATATTTTCAAAATAAATGAATACCAGCCATTGTTCAGTTCCTTCTGGTCTAAAACATTCATCTTTACTTAATTGTCTCACTCTGCATAATTCGAGGAAAAGAAATGAAATAAGATAGTCAGTCCATATGTGGAGAGGCTGTGTTATTTCTAGGGCCCAGAGGATTTTCCTGAGCTCAGTTCATATTTGTGTTATAGGGAAATGAAGGGGGGAAGAAAACGCAGCATGCGAACAGTGTGAGGCATGTTCAGATCCATTGCTCACAGCAGGGAAAAACAACTGCTTCCTCTCCTGTTTTCAGTGCCCTAGCATGTGTGCAGATCACAGTGTCAAAAAAAGAATCTAAAATTGCCTTCAACACAGCTTCTCTGTTATTTTTGTGCTAGTAAATGCCTAGGCTGGAGGACCCTCTGAGAAACCTGAAGGCCTTGTACTGCCCTGGTTGACTTGG
Organism: Odocoileus virginianus; assembly: GCF_023699985.2. NCBI lineage: Eukaryota > Metazoa > Chordata > Mammalia > Artiodactyla > Cervidae > Odocoileus > Odocoileus virginianus. The sequence continues at coordinate 21,819,960 of NC_069679.1, forward strand.
GTTAAAAAGGCTTCAAAGAGGCATTTGCTTATTTTATAAGAAACACAGGTTCATATTAGGAGTCCTACAACTATCCTAAGCCCTCAGAATAATTGCATCATTAATTTCTAATGATGTGACTAAACTCTTTAAAATTATTATCTGACTTTCTACCTCTATAAACTGGGAGAACTCTTTTGTAAATATCTCTAGCTTCTTTGCAAAGAAAAACAATTCACATTTTATTCTTCCCAGATTGATTGTTTACTGCTTCTATCAATTCTCATCATAAAATCTTTCCATGTAGGTGCCAAGAACAAAGATGGAAATAGGTGAATTTAAATGTTTGTTTATTAAGATGTTTGAAGGGCTTAATTCTTATCTGGCCATTCAAATAGGATTAAAGGGATTAACTTGAATAATACTGGCACATTATAAATACGCATGTTGTCTCTAATTAATAGGCTCAGATATGAAGATATGATATGTCAAATTATTACAGAATAGACTATGATTACATTATTTTTAAATAATGGAAAGAAAATCCATGAGTCATTAGTAAAGGAGATGACTTTAGAATAAAGCAAACTCATTCAGCAAATATAATGCACTGCAAGACACATTTCCTATTTATATGTACAGTTAATAACATCTATTATGCAGTCTTAGCCCTAGAAGCCAGTGTTTGTTGAGAGAAACACTTTAAAACAGAAGCTTAATTACATAGTGCTCAAGTTTCTCTGGCAACATCAAAAGGGAGAAAGTCATTTGTGCTTTAATGAACATGTTCAAAGAGAAAAATAAGTTCTCATGTTGAGAATTCTACAAGTTAGAGAAAGGAGAATACAGAAGGAAGAAAATTTTAGATCACAATATTTTTTCAGTATATGGCAAAAGCTGTAAAAGGAGAAAATAGATAGATAGATAGAGATCAGTTCAGTTCACTTCAGTCGCTCAGTCATGTCCGACTCTTTGTGACCCCATGAATCGCAGCATGCCAGGCCTCCCTGTCCATCACCAACTCCCGGAGTTTACTCAAACTCATGCCCATCGAGTTGGTGATGCAATACAGCCATCTCATCCTCTGTCATCCCCTTCTCCTCCTGCCCCCAATCCCTCCCAGCATCAGGGTCTTTTCCAATGAGTCAAGTCTTCGCATGAGGTAGCCAAAGTATTGGAGTTTCAGCTTCAACATCAGTCCTTCCAATGAACACCCAGGACTGATCACCTTTAGGATGGACTGGTTGGATCTCTTTGCAGTCCAAGGGACTCTCAAAAGAGTCTTCTCCAACACCACAGCTCAAAAGCATCAATTCTTCGGTGCTCAGCTTTCTTTATAATCCAACTCTCACATCCATACATGACCACTGGAAAAACCATAGCCTTGACCAGATAGACCTTTGTTGGCAAAGTAATGTCTCTGTTTAATATGCTATCTAGGTTGGTCATAACTTTCTTTCCAAGGAGAAAGTGTCTTTTCATTTCATGGCTGCAGTCACCATCTGCAGTGATTTTGGAGCCCCCCAAAATAAAGTTTGACACTGTTTCCAGTGTCTCCCCATCTACTTCCCCTGAGGTGATGGGACCAGATGCCATGATCTTAGTTTTCTGAATTTTGAGCTTTAAGCCAACTTTTTCACTCTCCTCTTTCACTTTCATCAAGAGGCTTTTTAGTTCCTCTTCACTTTCTGCCATAAGGGTGGTGTCATCTGCATATCTGAGGTTATTGATAGTTCTCCCGGCAATCTTGATTCCAACTTGTGCTTCTTCCAGCAGATAGAGATAGAAACACGTATATATACATATAGATATATAGTTATAGACTACAAAGGCCTTGGATTTTTATTCCAGGATTTTCCTCTGAGAATTACTCAGATACATTATAAATGGAAATATTTATTTTCAAGGGAAAGATTCTCCTTCACTTCTCTTTAGCCAGCTAACTCCCTAAACACTATAACTATCACATTTTGAAGAAAATCACTGAAGAGACTTAGCAACCCATTCTAAGGAAGCAGCAGGTAATAACAACTTTCACAGACTGGTTTTGACCTGACTCACTATTCTAACCAAAAATTCCACAAATTAGTATTAAAAATGATTAGCAATTTTTCATGTGGGCTATAGGAGATATAAACGCGATATTGTCCAGTTTAACTTGGAGTTCTCAGAAGTGGACAGATAGTTTTTATCCTCTGATACAGTGCATTTTATAAGTTAGAGAAATGTCAGACACCATTGAATTCCCTCATTTAAGAAAAAACATGCAAAGATGCTGACAGTTCATAAATGACAGCCAAGCTCTAACCTCCAGTCTCTGGATCCATCAGTGGCCCAATAACGAGTATATTTATCTGAGAAAGGAATCAATAAAATTTTGAAAGGAGGAGCATTTATTTTAAGGACAATTTGTCAGAACTTACCAGAGCTGTGTTCAAGGCAAACTTTAGACAAATCTGAGAACAAAATAAAAAATGACTTTTGTTTTCTCCCCCTATGGGGCACCCTGAAATTGAAAATGTTAGTTGCTCAGTTGTGTCCAACTCTTTTTGCACCCCCATGGACTGTAGCTTGCCAGACTCCTCTGTCTATGGAATTCTCCAGGCAAGAATACTGGAGTCAGGAGCCATTCACCTCTCCAGGGTATCTTCCCTGCCCAGGGATCAAATCCAGGTTCCTGCACTGCAGGTAGATTCTTTACCATCTGAAGCACCAGGGAAGACTATAGGGCCCTCTACCTGTATGTATGATCCCTCATCCTAATGAGAACCTCTTATGTCAACCCACAACACTCTCATGCCACACCTACATCCACCAGCACCTTCTTTCTCCTTCCCTACCTCTTCATTTTTAATATATTAACTTGCACGATATTGTCAATATGAAATACATTTTACCTTAGTGAAGAGTTCTCTCCTTTTAAATTAGGACTCCTGAAAACACAGTATCATATCTCAAGTGAATGACTCTTTCCTTTCATCTCCTTTTTGTCATTCTTTCCTTTTAACTTTCAAGCAGGTATGAAGCCAAACTTCTGTTGCATACCAAACATTTCCATTATAAGCCCATCTGTATGCAAGAAAACCAGGTGACTATTATCTGCTTCTTAAGTTTAATGTAGAATAGTTTTCAGCTATCGACAGTATCTTTGCTTACTCTGATGAAAATACATTTATAAGAATGTTCTATAGATCAACTGCTGATATCTGCCCTGAAATCTCCAGGATTATGTCAGCAGCTGTCTGACTGTGCCTCAGTGTCACAATATCTCAAACAAAATGAGAACAAAAAAAATAAGAAGAAGAACAAAAGGCTCACTTTCATGTTTTCCCAGCATTTTGCCTAATTTTTCTGCCTCTTTAACACATGCTGATTTATATATTTCTTCTAAATAAATGACACCTTTGCCCTCCCAGGAGCTGGCTCTTGAAGTCATTGATTAAAATGGAATTAGGACGGAACATGATGGTTACAACCACTGTGGTTCTGCGTTCTGGTATGGTTTTCACACATGATGCTACACATGAAGACACCAGATATACTCCACTATTGCAGTAGAAATCAAAATGAAAACTAGATCATCATTTAACACTATGGCATTTGATTTTCAATTTCACATCTTGGGCTCTCATGGCTGCCTTATTTAGAGTCCTTCTCTTTGCCAACACTTGTTTTGAGCTCTGAGAGATACATCCATCATGATATGTGATTGGATCTGTAACTCGAGGTACTGGAATAATAATCAGAGGTGTATATATAAACTGAAAGCCTCTGTATTTCTCCAAACCATTCCCTGTTGTAGGAATGCTAAAATAATGCTAATGCAAGAAAAGATATTCCAGTGTCATTTTAGATTTCAGGCATTGCACATTTGTACCCATGATTATGTCAGAATATACACATAGGCATCATTTAAGAGAGAATTTATTGTAAAAGAAAATATAAAAAACCAAAGCTAGCCTGATCTTGCTTTATTTTTTTATTTTTAAATCAGTGCTTGAACTGGAGTTGAATAAATTTGTCCAGCTTAACATGAAATTGTGTTGGTCTGAGCATAAAAAATAAAACTGGTAAGCCTATTCATGTGGACTGAAAAGAAGAGAACATAAAAGAAACATAAAATATCTCTCTTCTAGCATAAAAAAATGCATTGATGTATTTTTTTAAAAAATAAAATCTACTTTTAAATAATACTAGGTTTTATGTAAAAAAATAAAGAATTGAAAGCTTCAGAAGCAAAGAGATCCAGATTTAATGCTGGGGATGCCTACCTGGGGAGGAAAAGGGAAAAGTATAAGAATAGTGATATTTGTAGAGGGTTTTTTAGGTCTGGGGGTCAGATACATCCAGACATGAATATAAGAGACAAGAATTAATGAATGTTTATCCTTTTCAGGTTTTTTATAGCCTTGTGAATTTTACTTACCTCTCTTACACCTAGACTTGTGTGCCAAAGAAAAAATACCAACTTTTTTGAAAGATTCACCTAATCACTTATTTTAAACCAAGTTGAAGTCAATTGATTTCAATTGTGCTTTCTAGATTCAAAGATCAATAGTACTAGGGTAGCATTTCTACATAGCTTGTTCTCTGCTTTTGCAATGCAATATTCAATGAATTCAATCTCCTTCTATCAAAACTAAACAACATAGCCATAAATTGGTTCTCATTAGCAGATTTTGTTTACTTTTTAGAACTATTTGTTTACTACCATGAGCGGATGCTCTTTGGACCATACTTTCAGAGGTGTGTCATAAAGCTGTATGAATATGACAGCTCAGAAATGGCTAAGAAATTAGTTACAAAATCTCGCAAATTTCAGAAAAGGACAATTCAGTTATTTAATTCATAGCCTTTCCTCAGAACATATTTGGTGAAACATTATGGTAAAGACAATATACAACTCCAGTTCAATTCAGTTCAGTCGCTCAGTCATGTCCGACTCTTTGTGATACCAGTGATTGCAGCATGCCAGGATTCCCTGTCCATCACCAGCTCCCGGAGCTTACTCAAACTTATGTCCATCGAGTCAGTGATGCCATCCAACCATTTCATCCTCTGTTGTCCCCTTCTTCTCCTGCCTTCCATATTTCCCAGCATCAGGCTCTTTTCCACGGAGTCAGTTCTTTGCATCAAGTGGCCAAAGTATTGGAGTTTCAGCTTCAACATCAGTTCTTCCAATGAATATTCAGGACTGATTTCCTTTAGGATGAACTGGTTGGATCTCCTTGCAGTCCAAGGGACTCTCAAGTCTTCTCCAACACCACAGTTCAAAAGCATCAATTCTTCGGCTCTCAGCTTTCTTTATAGTCCAACTCTCACATCCACACATGACTACTGGAAAAACCATAGCCTTGACTAGGTGGACCTTTGTTGGCAAAGTAATGTCTCTGCTTTTTAATATGCTGTCTAGGTTGGTCTTAGCTTTTCTTTCAAGGAGCAAGCATCTTTTAATTTCAAGGCTGCAGTCACCATTTGCAGGGATTTTGGAGCCCCCCAAAATTAAAGTCTGCCACTGTTTCCATTGTTTCCCCATCTATTTGCCATGAAGTGATGGGACCAAATGCCATGATCTTAGTTTTCTGAATGTTGAGTTTTCAGCCAACTTTTTTACTCTCCTCCTTGGAGATTCAACCTCCAAGACTTGATTTATTTCTAAATGGTCCTCTAAGGCATGTATCTGAGATGCAAAGGCTCAGAATCTACAAGCTGGAACTTCATTAAGCAAAACTGAGTTGAATTTTAATGGGAAATCCCCCACAAATTTTCTCAATCTCTAGCCCTCCTTAAGCTCAGCTGCAGTTATTTTTTTTAAAGAAGAAAGGGGGAAAAAACAACAGGTAATAAGATCAGATTGTAGTTTCCAATATCCGACCTAGAAGGAATTTTCAGCTTTAGGTTATAAATTCCAGGAAATAGAAGTTTATAACACAAATGGTGACAGAACCTTAATTATGGCATTGCAAAGGGCAATGCTGCAATATAAAGGGACTGTCCCTGAGATGAGTTGCTTCATCTCTGATTGAAATCTAGCCTAACCACTCAAGAGGTGATGCAATGAATGACTCAGGTCCTCATTGGTAACAGAATTTGGTATGTATTCTATGAAATTAATTGTCATCTTCCATTCCTTCCTTTCTGACTAAGCCTCACCTAATTCTGTACCAAGAAGAAAAGAAAGGTCATAAAGAATGAAGCTATGGCACCTTACTTTTGGGACAAAATCTGTTTTCCAACATGTGTATCAAAGAATCAGTGAAGCTGGAAAGGACCATCTGGTCCAGTCCTTCTGTCTCTCTGCAGACAAATTCTAAATATTCTAAGACAGAGTGGGAAGGAAGCCCACAGTTCACTTCTTCAAATGAAGGAGGGCTAATTCATATCCTTCCTTAAATTCCATGCTAGGTATAAAGTCAAGAAGTTTGTCAAGTAAAACACAATTTTTATTTGCAACCAATCTGACCTACTCACACTATTGTCTGTAAGCACAAAGTGTCCTCTATAAACATACTTCAAACATTTAGAGGAATTTATGACGCCAACCCTTAGTTTTCTCCATCTGTCAAACAACTCAAAGTCTCCTAGTATTTTTTAGCACAGTGAAGGGTCAAATTCCTCAACTTTTTGCTTTAGTTTTCATTTTTCCCTGAACTCTTCTTGGTATTTCCACATTTCTCTTGCTAAGTATATTTATCACTATAACCCAAACAGCTAACACAATGCCTAGTCCACAGCAGGCATTGAGTAATTGTTTTTGAGTGAACAAATGTCAGGGACTACACGATAGATGCCCTAGTATACATTAAACAGAAAACCAATCAAAGAACAATACTTTTATGTTTATTTGTTTCACATTCCAAATAGCCATCTCATCAGCTTCAGTTTCATTTAATTAATCTAACTAAAATACAATTAATTCACTGTCTTTCTTGATTTAAATGTTACACTGATATATGCAAATTATGCATCTATCCAGCAGCAGTTTTATGACACAAAGAAATCACATTTTTTACCTAAAAAAAAAGCAATATTTTCAGAAAGCATATAAATTAGCAGTGGTCATTGTTTTACTCACAGGAAAGCAAAGCTGAACAGATGTATAACAACGCATTCATAGATGGCTGTGGTATGCATCCCATTCTTACTTCAGTCTAGGTCTTAGAACTCTGAACATCTGCAGCAGTTTGCTGGGATGCCAACATCACAGGGAGGATAGTTCTGGCTACTCAGCTCCATGAACCTATTGATACCAAAGAGTCACTTAAGAATCTCCTGCGAGCACTGTTTATAATAGCCAGGACATGGAAGCAACCCAGATGCCCATCAGCAGACGAATGGATGAGGAAGCTGTGGTACATATACACCATGGAATATTACTCAGCCATTAAAAAGAATTCATTTGAATCAGTTCTAATGAGATGGATGAAACTGGAGCCCATTATACAGAGCGAAGTAAGCCAGAAAGATAAAGACCATTACAGTATACTAACACATATATATGGAATTTAGAAAGATGGTAACAATAACCCTATATGCAAAACAGAAAAAGAGACTCAGATGTATAGAACAGACTTGTGGACTCTGTGGGAGAAGGCGAGGGTGGGATGTTTCAAGAGAACAGCATCGAAACATGTATATTATCTAGGGTGAAACAGATTACCAGCCCAGGTTGGATGCATGAGACAAGTGCTTGGGCCTGGTGCACTGGGAAGACCCAGAGGGATCGGGTGGAGAGGGAGGTGGGAGGGGGACACCGGGATGGGGAATACATGTAAATCCATGGCTAATTCATTTCAATGTATGACAAAAACCACTGCAATGTTGTAAAGTAATTAGCCTCCAACTAATAAAAATAAATGGAAAAAAAAAGAATCTCCTGCGAGGCAAGATACAGCCTGCCATGTTTCAGCTTCACACCGGAAAAGAAATAGAGGAAATGGGAAACAGAGGAAATCAGGGACCCTATACCAAACCAAGACTTGCTCCTGATGGTTGTTTCTCCATTTCCTTCTCACAAAGCAAGAGAAATCCCTGGATTTCTACTGTCTTGAAAAAGAAAAGTGTCTTTCTTAGGCCATAGTGCTATTTCTAACCAAGCACCAGGACTGACCAAATCTCTAAGGATTTCTCCAGGAAAAACAAAAGCAAAAACCTGCCAGTGCTCTCAGCAAAGGCAGTTGTCCTCCGTCAAGCATTTGGGGAAACAAGAACATAAGAGGATCATCTACTCTGTGTTACCTATGGGTACCACCTACAAATAAAAGACACAAACGTTTTTTTTCTGCCTGAATCTGAGACATTGAATCATTCAATGGAAAGGAAAGGAAGGAAGGAAAAACACCAAGAGGGTAAATGCTAGTTAGCTGACTGTATGATCATGCACATCAGCATGGCATTTTGCCTAATTTTACAGTTAGGAGCATTTTGGTTAGTTTTAATATGCATGCTTGTCATATAGGACTTTGAAAATGAAAGTGTTAGTCACTCAGTCATGTCCAACTCTTTGCGACCCCATGGTCTGTAGCCCGCCAGGCTCCTCTGTCCATGGAATTCTCCAGGCAAGAATACTAGAGTGGGTAGCCATTCCCTTCTCCAGAGGATCTGCCCAACCAGGAACCAAATCCAGGTCTCCTGCATTGGAGGCAAATTCTTTACTGTCTGAGCCACCAGGGAAACCCATATAGGACTTTACTTATATATAATTTTATGCTGTATTTTTTTAAATTTCCTTTTGCATTCTTTTCTGGAAAAGTGAAAGGGTAGTTTATGTTCAAAATCTAGCCAAGTACTGGCACCTGCATAGAAGGAAGGGAGGGAGGGAGGAAGAGAGGGAAGAAAAAAAAAATGCCTCTTTAAATGTTTAAATTTTTGGATAAGCTCTAGGTTAATAGTCTTCTGCTTGATTCTTTTACATAGTAAAATATTTCTGACTGGAACAAATTAAAGGATGCTTAAAATATTCAAATGCAGATAGATTTCTGAAGGAAAAACTAGAGTTTCCATAATTATTATAAGTTAGATCCAGGATAAAATATATCCAGCTACTATTAAAGTAATCAATACTCCAAATTAGATACAGAGATAGAGATTAGAAACACTTATACATACATACCTATCAACTTGTGTTTATGTATGAAACAGTTACTTATATCAAACAAAGCTTGCACCCAAAGTACTGAATTCATCACTGATCATGGAATTTCCAAAATTTGTGCACTTTTTATGTACTTTGTACTTTATATTTAAGATGGCATGTGACAGACTTCTTTTGATATGATACTGCATTCTGAGATAGAACACAAAATCTTTCCATTTTGATTTAAAGTCTATGAGCATTATGGCTGCAAATAAGAATAGAGGCTTTACAACAAGAATTTCAATGATTATTATATTTTACCTTTGGTCACAAATGATAATGATCATTTGAGGACAATAGCTACATTCACAAATAGTACCCTATGAGAGCAATGATGTCGTTTAGTAGAAAGCATACATACTACTAAAAAGGCTTACTTTAAATAAAAGTGAAGAGTTGACTGCACTTCTGGACTTGGTTCTAGCAATACAAAAATCCTCAGAATCAAACATGAAATCTGAGTTCGCTGTTGATAATATCATGTTCAGAAGCTTGACATTTCATAGATCAGCCACCTGCCATTCACGCTTCCCCACACCCTGTTCAAACTTGCTCAAAAGAATCTCATATACTTTAATCCTCAGAACCTTGAAAGATGATCGGTGTGCCACAGGCATGAAACCTGTAAACTTTCTTTAACCTCTCCATTAAACACCAGGTATCTTAGTCTGATCCTGGAAAGTGACCTAGGTAAAGATTTTGGTGCCCATGTGAGGCACACACATTTTTGAGTTTCACTGCTAGTGCTTGCTCGCTGTTGGTAAATGCCAAATGCATCTGGGGAAAGAGTTTTGAAAACAACTCGACAGCATGAAAAGTTCCAACAATAAAACAGAACTCTTTACATTGCAAAGCCAAACAAATAACTCGGGCAAGTGTAATTGAATAAATCCTGAGCTTCAGTGCAGATGGCTGTTTTTACTGTCTATGCCTGGATCTGCTGAAGGTTCTTTAGTTCCAGTGTGTGTATGTGTCTGTGTGTGCGTGTGTGTACAGGGCTTTTTTTATATGAGATTTGGCATATTGCATGTGGCAGGCTGTTGAAAAATGAATAAAGACAGGAGGAAAAAGGCAATGTGTGTCCCATTGGTAAAGAAGGCAAGCCAGGTTGCTGACTGCCCATGTGCCAGTTCTCCAGGATTGCCCACGGGCTCCCAAGATCATTTCCTTGCCCCCAGATTTTCATGTTGAATTATCACTCACGATCTCTAAGTGAACATGCCTCTTATTTTATTTAAGACACATTGGGCTCTTGTGTTTGACTTCCTGCTAGGCGATACAATATTTAGTGTATGCTCCTTATACAAATGGGAAGAAGTGAAAAATGACCACATAAGCATAATTCCAAATTTATTTTTTTCTATCTTTGCAGAGATATCTTTGCCCTAAGCTTTCAAGAGGCGGACATCAAGTGTAAAGCATTTGTTCTGTGCTGAATTTGCTGAAGAAACTCTGACCACAGATGTCTACAAGGATTCATCAGGAGCTCTAGGCTATGGCCTCATGGCTTTGGCCTGAGGCAAGGCTAGGGGCAAAGAACTTTTCATGTGGGGGGTAAAGAATAAAGTAGAAACTCATCATGCCTGGATTCTTACATTTGCTCTAACTGGTACCCAGAAGCCTCTCTCTAAAATATGGCTTGTCTGTTCCTGTGCTGCTGTTAAAACAGAAATGAGCAGCATCATAGCTTATTTGTGACCTACTTAGGAAGAATTCATATTTGTCTACTATGGCCAAAAGGAAGAGAGGTTGACAATAACAAAAATTATTTCTCTCAATATGATAGCCAAAAGGAATATAGATCGAAATGAACAAAAATACATACGTTTTCCTTACTCTGTGGATGTCACACTTAGTTCAAATGATCACCTCTATTTTTATGTGGTCATCGAACTTTTTTTTAATTTTAAATGTTTGGTCATGAGATAATGCTTTATATGATATAGTAATATTTTTAAATAAAAGATCGGCACATTTAGATAATAAAGTCTTGTTTCTTTTTTATGTCTTTAGCCCCATCAAGAACTGCAAAAAGTAACTGCTAGGTTGCTTGTTAAGTGATTCTTAACTCATCTCTGATCCAAAGGATGCTCTTGTCAGAATACAGGCCTGTAAATAATTAATGGTGTTTTTAACTTTTGATCTCTAGCCACAACATTTTTTAGGCTCAAATTATGACTCTAACCACCTGCAAAACAGAGGGATAGAGCATTTGACAAAGTTCCAGAAAACTCTGTGTTTATAGAAGTGGTGATAGTGGTCTGTTTCCTGGGTTGTTTTCTAGGTTTCTGTCCCTCCCTAACTTCCCCAGTCCCATTCTCCAACAGAACAGTGGCTTTAATAAAAATGGTGTGAGAGGATGAAAGCATGTAGTACAATAACCTCTCAAGTATGATCTTTTCAGTAGAATTATGTGCTCTATTTCAAAGCACACTTCTTTGGAAGGAAAGGCCTATTCCTAGAAAGCAATTACTGAGAAATAGTCTATTATTCCTGCAAATAGTGTCATGGGTAGGCTAGGAAACCAGCTCTCAGGAAACCTAAAACCAAATGTCAAAACACATGTGGTATCCCATAAAACTTTATCATTGAAAATATGTTTTCTAGAAACTTCTGGTGTTCTATGCAACTATATCAAGTGATACTAGATTCAATATAAATTAAGTGTAGACTTTCAACAGTCCAGTCTTTAAAACAATACCTCAAACAGACAGGAAGAAATATATAACCTAAAAGAGTGAAGGTATAGGCACAATAATGGCCTATTAACTATACTTCCATACCTGAACGGCTGCTCTGCCTCAATGCTGCTAATTTGGTGGAATTAATATAGTTAATCTTTAGGAATTTAAGTCCCTAGTTCCAGATCTAAATACAACAGTTTTAATTCACTTTTGACCTCATATTGAGCTCAAATACAGCTAAGCCACTTTGCCATTACCAATTTCATAGGTTAAAAATAGTACACAGAGCAGGTCAATCTTGGAATGGAAGAGTCATTTACATGCTTCACTAAAATGGTTATTGAGTATTCTCATGAGAGGTTGCTTTTCTCATAATTCCAACTCTGATATATCATTGTAAAATGGTTGAAACTGAAGGGAAGAATTTATTTAGAATCTTCCAACCATTCCCTGTAATTTGTCCCAAAATTTAATCATAAAAACTTTCAAATGTACAGGAAAGTTGAAAGAATTGTAACCACCCATATAGCTAACACTGATATTCTACAATTAATATTTTTCTATTTTGACATATTACATATCTATCCATCAAACTAGCCTTCTATTTATCTATCAATTCATGTTTTGTTGTAATTCAAAGTTAGTTGCAGACATCAGTATATGTCACCTCTAAACATTTCAGCATGTAGATCATTAACCAGAGTTTAATATCTGATTGACTATTTTAGGCAAAATTTATGTATCATGAATTGCATAAATCTTAAGTGTGCCATGCTTTGAGTTTTGAAATTTCTTATACTTGGATAACCCAAAATCCCTATCAAAATAAAGAAAATGTAACCCTAGAAAATTCTCTCATGTCCCTTCTCAGACAATCTCCACTGCGAACAGCTCCAGAGGCAATTAGTACCATGATTATTTTCACCATGTATTTGTTTTGCCTGTTCTTAAAATTCATACAGGCAAATTATATAATATGAACTCTTTGCATAAAGCCTCCTTTTACACAGCATAATGTTAAGAAGAATTTATCCATGTTGGTTCTTGAATCAGTTGCTCATTCTTTTCATTGCTGAAATCTTTCCATTGTATGAATATACAATGGTTCAGCTTTTCATCCTCTTGTCCAGTTCTGTGCTAGTCTGAATTGAGCTATAGTGAGCATTTCTGTAAAAGAATTTTGTTGATCTAGACTTTCATTTATCTAGGGAGAATATCTAGGAATGGAATTTCAGGGTCACAGGGTAGGCATATGTTTAGCTTTATATTAAGTTACTAGAAATTTTTCCAGAGTAGTTATGCCATTTTATACTCCACCAAATGTATGAGAGCACTAGTTTCTCCTCTTTGTTTTCAGACAATCTGGTGGGGAGATAATGGGATCTCACCGTGGTTTTAATTGTACTTTCATGATGACAAATAATATGAGTACTTTTTCATGTACTTATCAGGTATATACCTTCCTTTGGGGAGCATCTATTCAAGTATTTTGCCTGTTTTTAACTGGGTTGGTTGCATTTTTATTCTTAAGGGGTTCTATACACATTCCTGATAGGAGCCAGTTATAATTTCTGCAAATACTTTCTCCCACTCTCTGACTTGCCTATTTGTTTTCCTAATGATGGCTTTTCATGAAAAAAAGTTTTAATTTTGATGAAGTCTAACATTTTTTTAAAAAGATCATTGTTTTTTGTGCTTGAAGAGATCTGCCCATCAGCAAGACAAAATGTTTTCATTTAATGTTTTCTTTTGGAAGTTCATGATTTGAACTTTTATGTGTAAGTCTATGATTCCCCTCAAATAATTTACTACTATGAGTGGTGAGAGATAAAGATAGAGTTCAATCTCTCACTGTGTCTCTTTGTCTCTGTGCCATTCTCTGTCAGTAGGTAGATGAAAGAATAGATAGATGAAAGATACATAGATACATGAAGTGAAAGTGTTAGTTGCTTGGTCGTGTCTGACTCTTTGTGACCCCATGGACTCTAAGCACACCAGGCTCCTCTGTCCATGGCATTCTCCAGACAAGAATACTGGAGTGGGTTTTTGTTCCCTTCTCCAAGACAGATACATAACTACATACATACATACATAGACAGATAATCCTGGAACAACTACATATCATTGTTCAGAGTCATTTGTTGAAAAGAATATGGTTTTCCCACATATAGTCTTACCCCTTTGTTAAAAATCAGATGACCAATTAACCATATATATATGTGAGGATTTGTTCTTTTTTTCTGTATTTTCTATTTTGTCCCATTGATCCATATGTTCACCCTTTCACTGGTACCACACTGTCTTGATTAATATCACTTTATAAAGTCTTAAAAATAAATATTCCAACTTTGTTCTTTTTAAAAATGTTTTGCAAATTCAATTTAAACTGTCCTTTAAATTGAGTTTCCATATACTTTAGAAGAGATAGAGATTGCAGGATTTTCTGTCTTGGCTACTGTATGCTGGACTGCAGTTTGACAGTGATGCTATCCTCTTCTCAAAGCTATAGTTCCTTTTTCTTATACCTACAGCTACATTCATCCTGGATTATGTCCTCCAGCTCTTACTCCTTCAGGTCAATGAGTGGTAACATTCATTGATTTTTGCCTTCTCTTGTTGATTATTCTTAATATTGTCCATATTTCTGTAAATTGTCCTGTCATTAAGTGTTCAATACAGATCTTCTTCAACCACTGTATTTAAGTATGCCAAATCTTTACAAGGCTAGCTTCTTTACCTTTTTACTTATTTTTCATTAAAAAAATTTGTTTTTACTGGAGTATAGTTTTAAAAACTACTGGAGGAGGAAATGGCAAACCACCACAGTATAATTGTCATGAGAACCTCATGAACTGCATAAAAAGAAAAAAAGATATGACACCAAATGCTGAGTCTCCCAGGTTGGAAGGTGTCTAACGGGGAAGAGTGTAGGACAACTACTAATAGCTCCAGAAAGAATAAAGCTGCTGGGCGAAAGCAGAAATGGCTCTCAGTTGTGGATGTGTCTGGTGATGAAAGTAAAATTCAATGCTGCAAAGAATAGTATTGCATAGGAACCTGGAATCTTAGATCCATGAATCAAGGTAAATTGGACATAGTCAAGTAGGAGATCACCATCTTAAGAATAAACATCACCATCTTGAGAATAAACATCACCATCTTAAGAATCAGTGAACTAAACAGGAGTGGGTAAATTTAATTCAGAGGACCACTATATCTACTATTGTGGGCAAGAATCCCATAGAAGAAATGGAGTAGCCCTCATAATCAATGAAAGAGTCCAAAATGCAGTACTTGGGTGCCATCCGCAAAAATGAAAGAATGATCTCGGTTAGTTTCTAACGCAAGCCATTCAACATTACAGTAATTGACGTCTATGCCCCTACTATTGATGCTGAAGAAGCTGACAGTGATCTACATTCTATGAAGACCTATAAGACTTCTGAAAACTAAACATCAAAAAAAAGTTCTATTCATCATTGGGGATTGGAATGTAAAAGCAGGAAGCTAAGAGATACCTGCAGTAACAGCCAAGTTTGGCCTTGGAGTACAAAATGAAGCAGGGAAAAGGCTGACTGAATTCTGCCAAGAGAAGGCACTAGTCATAGCAAACACCCTTTTTCAACAACACAGAAGATGACCTTATACATGGATATCACCAAATGGTCAGTATTGAAATCAAATTGTTTACATTCTTTGTAGCCAAAGATAAAGAAGCTGTATATAGTCAGCAAAAACAAGACCTGGAGCTGTCTGTGGCTAAGATCATCAGCTTCTCATAGCAAAATTCAGACCTAAATTAAATAAAGTGGGGAAAACCACTAGGCCAGCCACGTATGACTTAAATCAAATCCCCTATGAATATGCAGGGAAGGTTATGAATAAATTCAAGGGATTAGATTTCTTCAAGAAAATCAGAGATACAAAGGGAACATTTCATTCTAAGATGGGCACAAGAACGGACAGAAATGGTATGGACCTAACAGAAGCTGAAGAAGAGGTGGCAAGAATACACAGAAAAGTTATACTAAAAAGATCTTCATGACCCAGATAAGCATGATGGTATGATCACTCACCTAGAGCCAGACTCACCTAGACCAGGAATCCTGGAATACAAAGTCAAGTGGGCCTTAGAAAGCATCACTACAAACAAAGCTAGTGGAGGTGACAGAATTCCAGTTCAGCTATTTCAAATCCTAAAAGATGATGCTGTGGAAGTGCTGCACAAAATATGCCAGCAAATTTGGAAAACTCAGCAGTGGCCACAGGACTGTAAGAGGTCAGTTTTCATTCCAATCCCAAAGAAAGGCAATGCCAAATAGTGTTCAAACTACCACACAATTGCACTCATCTCACACACTAGCAAAGTAATGCTCAAAATCCTCCAAGCTGGACTTCAACTGTACGTAAAGTGAAAAATTCCAGATCTTCAATCTGGGTTTAGAAAAAGCAAAGGAACCAGAGGTCAAATTGCCAACATCTGCTGGATCATCAAAAAATCAAGAGAGTTCCAGAAAAACATCTACTTCTGCTTCGTTGACTATGCCAAAGACTTTGACTGTGTGGATCACAACAAACTGTGGAAAATTCTTCAAGAGATGAGAATACCAGACCACCTGACCTGCCTCCTGAGAAATCTGTATTCAGGTCAAGAAGCAACAGTTAGAACCAGACATGGAACAGACTATTTCCAAATCGGGAAAGGAGTAGGTCAAGGCTGTATATTGTCACCCTGCTTATTTAACTTATATGCAGAGTACCTCATGTGACATGCCAGGCTGGATGAAACACAAGCTGGAATCAAGACTGCAGGGAGAAATATCAATAATCTCAGATATGCAGAGGACACCACCCTTACGGCAGAAAATGAAGAACAATGGAGCCTCTTGATGAAAGTGAAAGAGGAGAGTAAAAAAGTAGGCATAAAACTCAACATTCAAAAAACTAAGATCATGACATCTGGTCCCATCGATTCATGGCAAAGAGATGGGGGAACAGTGGAAACAGTAAGAGACTATTTTTTTTTGGACTCCAAAATCACTGCAGATGGTGACTGCAGCCATGAAATTAAAAGATGCTTGCTCCTTGGAAGATAAGCTATGACCAACCTAGACAGCATATTAAAAAGCAGAGACATTACTTTGCCAACAAAGATCCATCTAGTCAAGGCTATGGTTTTACCAGTAGTTATATATGGATGTGAAAGTTGGACTATAAAGAAAGCTTAGCACCAAAGAACTGATGCTTTTGAACTGTGGTGTTGGAGAAGACTTGAGAGTCCTTTGGACTGCAAGGAGATCCAACCAGTCCATCCTAAAGGAGATCAGTCCTGAATATTCATTGGAAGGACTGATGCTGAAGCTGAAACTCCAATACTTTGGCCACCTGTTGCATAGAACTGACTCATCTGAAAGGACTCTGATGCTGGGAAAGATTGAAGTCAGGAGGCAAAGTGGATGACAGAGGATGAGATGGTTGGATGGCATCACCAACTGAATGAGGTTGAGTTTGAGCAAGCTTCAGGAGTTGGTGATGGATCAGGGAAATCTGGCATGCATGGGGTCACAAAGAGTCATACATGACTGAATGTCTGTACTAAATGAAATGATATGCCTGAAGAACTATGGACAGAGGTCCATAATATTGTATAGGAAGCCATGAACGAAACCATCCCAAAGGATAAAAAAAGCAAGAAGGCAAAGTTGTTGTCTGAGGAGGCTTTCCAAATAGTTGAAGAGAGAAGAGAAGTGAAAATCAAGGGAGAAAGGGAAAGGTACACCCAACTAAAGGCTGAGTTCCAACGAATAGCAAGGAGAAACAAGAAGACCTTCTTCAATGAACAATACATAAAAATAGAGGAAAACGACAGAAGGGAAAGACTAGAAATATCTTCAGGAAAATTGGAAGTATCAAGGGAACATACTGCCCAAAGATGGGCACAATAAAAAACAGAAATGGTAGAGACCTAGTAGAAGCAGAAGTGATCAAGAAGAGATGGAAAGAATACACAGAGAATTCTACAAAAAAGATCTTAATGAACCAAATAATCATGGTGGTGTGGTCAGCTACCCAAACCAGACATTCTGGAGTGTGAAGTCAAGTGGGTCTTAGGAAGCAGCGCTGTTAATAAAGTTAGTGGATGTGATGGAATTCCAGTATAGATATTCAAAACACTAAAATATGATGAGATCACAGTGTTGCACTCAATATGTCAGCAAATCTGGAAGACTCAGCAGTGGCCACAGCACTGGAAAAGTCCTCATTCCGATTCCCAAGGAGGGCAGTACTAAAGAACGTTCAAACTGTCAGACAGTTGCACTAATTTCCCATGCTAGTAAGGTCATGCTCAAAATTTTGAATGCTAGACTTCAGCATTACACAAACCAAGAACTTCCAGACCTTCAAGCTATGTTTAGAAAAGGCAGAGGAACCACAGATCAAATTGTGATCCACTGGATCACAGAGAAAGCAAATGAATTTCAGAAAAAAACATTTACCTCTGTTTCATCAACTACACTAAAGGCTTTAACTGTGTGGATCATAACAAACTGTGGAAAGCTCTTAAGGAGATGGAAATACCAGACCATCTTACCTGTCTCCTGAGAAACCTGTTGGTGGGTCAAGAAGCAACAGTTAAAACCACGTATGGAAAAAACTGATTGGTTTGGTTCAAGACTGAGAAAGGAGCACAACAGGGCTGTCTGCCATCACCCTTTTTATTTAACTTATATGCTTAGCACATTGTGAGTAATGCCAGGCAGGATGAGTTACAAGCTGGAATCAAGATAGGCAGGAGATATATTAACAACCTCAGATATGCGGATGATACCGCTCTAATGGCAGAAAGTGAAGGCAAACTAAAGAACCTCTTGATGAGAGTGAAGGAAGAGACTTAAAAAGCTGTCTTAAAACTAAATATTAAAAAAAAACTAAGATCATGGCACTTGGCCCCAGTATTTTATGGCAAATAGAAGGGGAAAAGTTGCTAACAGTGACAGATTTCTGCTTCTCGGGCTTTAAAATCACTGCAGATGGTGGCTGCAGCCATGAAATCAGAAGACAATTACTTCTTGGCAGAAAAGTTATGACAAACATAAACAGTGTGTTGAAAATCAGAGACATGACTGCCGACAAAGGTCTGTATAGTCAAGACTATGGTCTTCCTGGTGGTGATGTACAGTTGTAAGAGCTGGACCAGAAAGAAGGCAGAGCACCAAAAATTGATGCTTTTGAACTGTGGTGCTGGAGAAGACACTTGAGAGTCCCTTGACAGCAAGGAGATCAAACCAGTCAATCTTAAAGGAAATCAACCCTGAGTATTCATTGGAAGGACTGATACAGAAGCTGAGCTCCAGTATTTTGGTCTCCTGATAGAGGCCTTTACAGTGCTATACAGCAAGTTCTCATTAGTTATCTATTTTACAGATAATAGTGTATATATATATATATATATATATATGTCAGTCCAAATCTCCTATTTCTCCCTTCAACTGTCCTTATCACCTGGTAACCACAAGCTTGTTTCTACATCCATGACTCTTTGGTTTTATAAATTCATTCATTTGTATCCTTTTTTTAAGATTCCACATGTAAGTGATATCATATGACATTTGTTTAGGTATGACTTACTTCACTTGGTATAACAATCTCTGGGTCTACCCATGTTGCTGCAAATGGCATTATTTTGTTCTATTTAATGGCTGAGTAATAGTCCATTGTATATATGTACCACATCTTTATCCATTTCTCTGTTGATGGACATTTAACACCAACTTAAATATCACTTCCTTAGAGGTGACCAACCTCTCCGTTAAGGTGGATCCAACACGTCTCATGCTTATCTACATTCCTACACATCTCCATCACAGAATTTTGTTCAATTTCTTCATAACTTATCAGAATTCCTTATTGTTTTATCCGTTTACTTTGTATTGCCAGTTTAATAATCTAGATAGTAAATTCTAAAAGTGCATGAATTATATGTATTTCATTCATTGCTACATAACCAGTAAATATCAAAGTGCTTAGCAAATATAAGCCAATCAAAGAAATATTTATTGATTTGGCAGCACCTTAAGAAAGAATTTTGAAAGATTTGTGCTGATAGGTTCCACTGAATTTCTATAGTAGTAATTAAAACCATCACTATTAACAATATAGAAGGTGAAAAAGTACATAGCAATTATCTTACTTCAAGGGACAATAGATTGGTGGGGAAGATGAAATGCATTAAGGATACAAAATCCTTTCAAGAATTTTCATGTAACAAAAAATTCAGCTCTGTAAAATAAAATTCAAAAAGTATTCATACCACTAAAAAACAGGCAAATAAATACTTTTTAAAATAAGTTAGGTTTTTAAAATGCATAAATACTAGCAAATTATTTTTTCCTACTTTGAGATCTATTTTTCTGTATTTAAGAAGAGTAATTCTTTCCTAAGTGATTTTGAGTGTTTAGAAAAATGCTTAGAATTCCTTAGGGAATTTAGAAGGAGACTAGAAAGCCTTTTGAAGCCACCATTATGCCCTCATAAAGAAATTGAGATTACTTCTCATCTCAGACCTTTGAAGAGAAGTTGCACTCCACAAGACATTCTCTCTGAACTTTGATCACCTCCTAGTAGGTCTTTTTATTTCTTTTTCAATTTATTATGAATTCTACTACTTAATCTTCTTAAAACGCAATATTCTTCATGTGTTCCTATGAAAGAATCTGAAACTGTTTTTACTGCCTCTTGGATCAAATCTGACTCCAAATTTTTTAGAAGATATTTAAAGTCTTCAACCAAGTGGTAAAACCAGCTTCTCCACTTCCCCATCACATCCAAGGTCAAACAAAGCAGTGTCATGCACTATAAACACTGTACACTTTCTGCCAGTGTCCTATTCATGCAGTATCCCATCACACCTTGCCCTATCTATCCCTGCCAAATGATGTGTTCTTTCTTTTTCTGCTAAGTGATTCTTGGAATTTCTTCCAGATCATAGCTCTCATAATTCATGAAGAATATTTTGACTATCCCAATTAATTTATAATGATCTTTTAATTAGTTCAATTTCCTATAATAATCAATAATTATCAATAAATATGTACTGAATGTCTATCACATTAAGGACACCTAACATAGACCCTGCATATACAAACAGGCAGAAGATCCAGTGCTCAAACTCAGTGAATTTTATTTATGTTGATCTAGAAAGAGAAACAACAATGCAAAGTGACAAAAAGTGTCCTCAGAGGTAACTACTCAACTATGCAGTTACTTAAATCTTACAACTGGTTTCAAGAACTTTTATATAATCTTTCTTCCCAATAGATGAATTCTCAAATGTTAGAAATCACATATTTTTGTTTTAGAGTAAAAGAAAATGTATTGAATTAAATAATAGCTAATACTATGTGCTTACTATGTGAAACATGTTTTTCTAAATACTCTACATGTATTAACTCATTTAAACTATCATAAGGAATGGTGCTACCATTTGACAGATCAGAAAATAGAGATATAGTAAGATATAAAAATTTGCCCTGGGTATAAAACAGCTAACTACTGGCAACATTGCATTTTAGACCTAGATTTTTCCACCTCTAGAGGCGATAGTTTTTACGTGGTGCTTTACTATGGAGATTCCATGTCTATGTCACATATGCCAGGGAACCATACTGCTAAAAGAAAGAAGGCTATTCTCTGTAAGCGGGGAATCTGCCTGGGAACAATGGACAGACTATTGCACCTAAGAGAGAAACAGAGCTGAACTTGAAGTTCAGGACTTTTCCCATCCTAGTCAAGCATTCTATGCTGGTAATCATGCATAGAACAATCCCACCTTCCTTGCCAATTCTTTGTCTAGAACTCTGCATGGAGTCTTGATGTGTCACACCCACTTTCATAGAATCTCTGCTGAAGGAGAAGCCTCGTAGGGAAATCCAATCCCTTAACTATCCTAGTCAACAAGTCAACTCTGAGTTTGTTTGAAAAAGCAATGTATTCAGCTAAAAACCAATAAAACAGTTTCCCAGGTTTCCTGGAAATAATGAATGGCTGTTTCCAGAGGTGTAGTTTCAACCACAGAGATATAAGCAAAAGTACATTGGAGATATAGGTACATATATGACTCCTAGAAAAAGCTATTGCCTTTCTTTTAAGAATAGACTGATTCAAACGACACATGAATTTTTGCCCTTTGTCCTTCTTCTTCTTGCCTGGAATGCAGACATAATTCACATTGGCATAGCAGCCACCCTACAACCATGAAGTCAAATATCACACTCAGATCCACAAAATGGGAGTGCGGGGGGAGCTTGTTTCTGAGTTCCCCAGGATCCTTATTAGATGAGAAGAATTAATCCCTTATTGGGCTAAGCCACTGTGTTCAGGTTTCTATTTACCTGAAGCTTAATGCAATCCTAAACAATAAAACGTACTGAGTTTGATTCACAGGAACACATTCACTCTACTTTTGACAAAAAAAATAATAATAATTTTAAAAGTACTGATTTAAAAAAAAAAAAAACTCTACTGTACTCAATCACTATGTGTAAATTTTTTTCTAAAGAAAACTCAAAAAGCTTCTATCAGATAATTTTTTTTCCAAAATATTTTGTTACCATTACTATCAAAGTAAAATGGAAGATGATTGAATGGAGCTTTCTACCATATCTGGGCCAGTATTTTTGAATTTCAATACACTTTCATGTTAGGACAGAAAGTTCACATCAGTAATAGGGTGATTCATCTTTTCTTAATCAATAAACAATTAATCTTCATTACTATATTCAGGTCAGTTTAAATGTGCAATGAGATGTTGGATCTTAGCAAGGAAGCCTCAAACACAATGGGAGTCATTAAAATTACATTACATCTGGCATTCTTGATGAGGCAAAGCTGCACTAGTTCCACAGTAACCATAACCGCTGAGGCTCATGGCTAAGTCATTTGGGGAATATGGACAAATATATTCATCTAAGTATCATCACTTGTCCCCAAGGCCAAAGTAAAACAGCCTGCAACTCTGAGGGTCTGAAGATTCTTCCCTTAGTGACTCTTAAATGCGTCACATTTTCGCCTCACCTTTGTTCATACTTTAGAGCCAACCTGGCTCTGACCTCTGAGGTAGAATCTTCAAATATTCCAGCCTGTACAGGTATTCCCATTAATCTAGTTATTTTCTGCCTCTCACCTGGGGACCTTATTTTATCTTCAGTAGCATTTGTATCACAGCCCTTATTGAACTGAATGTTTAGTGTGTATGAGGCTTTCTCCTAGGAAAAAGTCTATCATTTCAAACATAAAGTTGACTGTCTTATTTCCACTTTACAGATATGAAAACCAAAGTTCTGGTTAAATAGCTAGCCCACAGACATACGGAGGCAAACTAGGCCTGTCTGCCGCGAGATTGACTCCACTATACCACACTGCCTTTCAATTAATTATATTCTGTCCTCTTTTGTTGTATTTGCCTCTAGCCAGCATACCACGCTACCAATCCCCTGAGGAATTGATTTTTCCCATATTATTTCTAAGTATCCCTTAAACCCCAACACATGCTGAGACAGTCTGGTGAAGTTTTAGTGAATGTAGTGGATTTGCCTCCAGTCCAATCCTACTAACTCTTGGTGTCTTGTATCAACTTATTTGATGCTAGAATTATCTGTGGACACAGAAAGTGACTGCTAAGATTGCATGGTTGGATTTGGTAGATAGCAACTCTCATGAGCTGTTTATCCCTCTAATCACAAGCATAAATAGAAGAGGGGCCTGGGTAAGGCCTTGAAAAGACCAAGTTGACTCATTAGATATATGTCTCTATCAGTCTTTTGAAACAGGCAGGCTTTTTTTTTTAAGACTTCAATTTAATTAGAATTCCTTCTCCCATTGAGATAACATCTTCAATTGATTTAATCCTTTCTTATACATTCCTTGCATCCTGAGAGGCAGTAATGGTTTTCATTTTACATTCTGGTCTTAAAGCATGATAAACAGCTAGTGTCAGTTTTACTTCCCCCACCAGTGGCTGCAGAAGTGCGGGTAGAAGAAGGTCAGGGAGCTGGCCTCCAGTCATCTGTAATTCTCTTCACCTTCACTCTCCAATGCTCTATTACATTTTTCCTTTCGTTTGATTCACACTGTTGCTCTCAAAGATTGGAGCTTGGATGATTAGAGTTAAGATTTTTAAATCCTTTCACATTTTACAGATTGTATATATTATAGGCATTTCTAAATTAACAAGCATCTCTTAAAATGCAATCCAGTTAACATTTCTACATTAAACATCCTTAAGTACAGCTCTGTTTTGTTTATTGTAGCTGGAAGAGAAAGTTGGTTCTATAGTTTTCCCTCCTAATTGTTACTGAAGACTACAAGTCTAAGAAAACAGAAAGTTACAGAATTTAAATACAAAAATATCAAACATGGAATTCATAGAGCAAAACAAATCATGTCCATAGATACCAACAAGTGATCCATATAATAGTTAACATGTCATGAATGTTTTGGAGGACTAAATCTCCTGATTGTAGATATACTTGGCCACAAACTGTTAATGCCTATCGATGGTCTTTTAAATTTGACTTCCATTGTACTGGTTATGGTTACACAACAGTGACTACTTCTATATTTTCCCTTTTGAGTTTATTTCCAAGGGCAATATTTCCATTGGGGTAATTGTAGGATGGATGAAAACTGACCTTGTCCAGTTCTCTGGCCACTGCTGAGCTTTCCAAATTTGCTGGCATATTGAGTGCAGCACTTTCACAACATCATCTTTTAGGATACGAAATATCTCAACTGGAATTCCATCACCTCCACTAGCTTTGGGGTCAGTTTTCATTCCAATCCGTAAGAAAGGCAATGTCAAAGAATGTTCAAACTATCACACGATTGCACTCATCTCACATGCTAGCAAAGTAATGCTCAAAATTTCTCCAAGTGAGGCTTCAACAGTACATGAATTGAGAACTTCCAGATGTTCAAGCTGGATTTAGAAAAGGCGGAGAAACTGGAGATCAAACTGCCAACATCTACTGGATCATTGAAAAAGCAAAAGAGTTCCAAAAAAATATCTACTTCTGCTTTATTGGCTATGCCAAAGCCTTTGACTGTGTGGATCACAACAAACTATGGAAAATTCTTCAAGAGATGGGAATATCAGACCACCTTACCTTCCTCTTGAGAAATTCATATGCAGGTCAAGAATCAACAGTTAGAACCAGACATGGAACAATGGACTGTTTCCAAATTGAGAAAGGAGAATGTCAAGGCTGTATATTGTCACTTGGCTTATTTATCTTATATGCAGAGTACATCATGTGAAATACCAGGCTGGATGAAGCACAAGCTGGAATCAAGACTGCCGGGAGAAATATCAATAACCTCAGACATGCAAATGACACCACCTCTTCACCATAGAAGAAAGTGAAGAGGAAATAAAGAGCCTCTCCATGAAAGTGAAAGAATTGAATGAAAAGGCTGGCTTAAAACTCAACATTCAAAAAACTAAGATCATGACATCCAGTCCCATCACTTCATGGCAAATAGATGGGGAAACAATGGAAATAGTGACAGACTTTATTTTCCTAGGCTCCAAAATCACTGCAGATGGTGACTGCAGCCTTGAACTTAAAAGATGCTTGCTCCTTGAAAGAAAAGCTATGGCCAACCTAGACAGCATATTAAAAAGCAGAGACATTACTTTGCCTACAAAGTTCCATCTAGTCAAAGCTATGGTTTTTCCAGTAGTTATGTATGGATGTGAGAGTTGGACCATAAACAAAGCTGGGCACCGAAGAATTGATGTTTTTAAACTGTGGTGCTGGAAAAGACTCTTAAGAGTCCCTTGGACTGCAAGAAGATCAAACCAGTTAATCCTAAGGGAGATCAACACTGAATATTCATTGGAAGGACTGATGCTGAAGCTGAAACTCCAATACTTTGGCCACCTGATGCAAAGAGCTAACTCATTGGAAAAGACCCTGATGCTGGGAAAGACTGAAGTCAGGAGAACGGGATGACAGAGGATGAGATGGTTGGATAGCCATCACTGACTAAGTGGGCATGAGTCTGAGCAAACTCTGGGAGGTGGTGATGGACAGGGAAACCTGTTGTGTTGCAGTACATAGGGTTGCAAAGAGTCAGACATCACTGAGCGACTGAACACAATTGTCGGATATTTCTCTCTAGGCAGTCATTGTTCTAGGATGAATTTTGATTTCTCTTCATATAAACTATTTCACTACTTACATTTTTTCTTATGTATCAAATTTTTAAATTAATTTGCCAGCAAAAAGCTAGACATGATACCAAAAAGTGTATCATTTTATTAATTTGTTTTTATCAGAAAAGACAGGCAGGTACAGTAATAACATCCCATACTGATTAAACTGACCTGCCTGAAAACAAACTACTGTAATCCAAATTCTTGCCTATACTTATTTCTTTAATGAATCAAATTGCTAAATGTAATTTAATACACAACTCTATGTTTTACAGTTCTCTAATTTATAACATTTTAATATCCTCTTATACATAAAACATAAACTAGGTAGACTAAAAATGTACTGTTGATAAGCTAGTGTATATAAATAATTGTTCTGTTTACATGTATATAAAAGAGTACCAGCTTTTGACTCAGAACACCCTTAGATACAATTTACAAGTTGTAGAATGTAACTCCCTCATTTAGTCTCTCTGACCTCAGTTTAACTATCTGCAAAAAGGGAACAGTGATATCCACATCAGAAAAAAATTATTATCCTGAGTGGCCAATAAGGTTAGATAACATTCTGATAGGCAATCCATGACACCAATTAAGAGTATAGGAACTGAGCCAGGCTACTTCCTTCACATCTTTCTTTCTCAGTTTCTTTATCTGGGTAGGAGGGATAAGAGTAGTTATGAGGTAAGGTGTTAATATATGGAAAGTACTTAAAATAATGCTGGATTCCAGTAAGTTGACTCAAGAATCAGTATTACTACTACTACTGTTTCATGTGAAATACTTAGCATTCAACTATGACTATGCAACACAGAAGTTTTGTTTTCCTTTTAAGTTGTCATTAACACCTTGTTTTTCCATTCAGTTATTATGGGTTTCCCTAGTGGCTCAGATGGCAAAGAATATGCCTGCAATGCAGGAGACTTAAGTTCCATCCCTGGGTCGGGAAGATCCCCTGGGGAAGGGAATGGCTACCCACCCCGGTATACTTGCCTGGAGAATTCCATGGACAGAGGGCCTGGTGGGCTACAGTCCATAGGGTGGCAAAGAGTCAGACATGACTGAATGACTAACACACATTATCACCTAACAGTGGCAGCTGTAGAATATCTTTGTAGGAACTGGGAGAAATGCAGTAGGAAGAATAGTTGTGGGATTTTTCTTGAAGCAATGTTTGCGCATTGGTTTCAATAAGGTCAAGAAATATTTATTTCCCATAGAAAACTATTAGCAAAGGCTACAGACAGGGCTAACATCCCTCAGTACTGTGGGTCTTGTAGGTAGCTCCAAGTAGCAGGAGGAAACAATGTTGTAATAAATTCTCAGTTACTCAACACAGAATTTTCAGCACAATCAAATAAGAACATCTATAGGGTAATGTAATCCAAAGCTCAGTACAAGACAATAATGGAAACCTAAAATGAATAAATTGGTTGGGGTTTGGTCCATTAAATTTGTTCAGATATATTCATTCTACCCAAGACATTCTACCTAAGACATTCTACCTAGAAAGTATATAAAAATGGCAATGTCTTTATTATTAATGTCAAGTTTCAAGTATTTCAATCTATAGAAAAATTCTGATCTCAATCTGAAGTATCCTGTTTTACCTTTATATGAGCCTATTTAAACCTTTGAATAGTCCATCACATATCCAGTAATACTAATACATATACACATTCACAGACACTCAAGCACATACCAAAATTCCATTGCCATTTCCCAGAAAGTGTAAACCTCTTTAGGAAACATTACTTTGTAATTATTTGCCTGTTTCCTCATTCAACAAAATTTTATAGCAAATCATAAAATCATACTAGGCACAAGGGAGGAAAAGCTATAAAGTCTAGCCTTACACTCTAGTGGGGAAAGTGACAAGTAAACAAATGTTAAGGACAAAATGGGATCAGTAAGGTTAGGTTAAAAAAAATTGGTACCTTGGATTTAAATTGGTATAAAGTTATGATGTACTTAAATTGGCATAAAGCAACAATGTTTTTATTTACACATATATGCATGCACGCACACATGCTTTATCCACTACAAAAACCTACACCAACCCAGTGGCAATGAGGACACCTAGTTTTGCTCTTTTAATACCACTTGTTACAAAACTGAAAAAGAAATCCTTTAAGAAACTGCCAGCTCCAGATCTGGAAAAGAAAATATACAGGATTATCCTGGCACAAGCAAGAAAGCTATCAAAGATTCTCAGGAATGCATTTAAACAAGCTTTTTTGCCAAAGATAGAACAATTGAGCATCAGTATATATCTATAGTACACTGAAAGTCATTCAATATGTTTAAATACAGGCATTCTTGATAATACTTAAACAAAAACTGATCTTCTATGGTGCATGCTAGGCTATCAATTCATTATTTTTAAAACTGTTAAATAGAGGGAAAAAATAATTAAATTTGTCTTTCCTATGTGAGCGGTACTTTAGAGTAACCAAATCTGTGGCCTGCAGATTTATTTTTATATGTGTTAAGATAATAAATTAGGATGGTATCATCTGCATATCTGATATTTCTTCTGGCAATCTTGATTCCAGTTTGTGATTCATCCACCCCAGCATTTCATGTGGCATCGGGTCCTATCACTTCACAGCAAATAGATAGGGAAACAATGGAAACAGTGACAGATTTTACTTTCTTGGGTTCCAAAATCACTAGAAATGGTAACTGCAGCCACGAAATTAAAAGATGCTTGCTCCTTGGAAGAAAAGCTGTGACAAAACTAAATGTATGAAAAAGCAGAGGCATTACTTTGCCAACAAAGGTCCATTTAGTCAAAGATATGGTTTTTCCAGTAGTCATATGTGGATGTGAGAGTTGGACCATAAAGAAGGCTGAGCACTGAAGAACTGATGCTTTTGAACTGTGGTGATGGAGAGGACTCTTTGAGAGTCCCTTAGACAGCAAGGAGATCCAACCAGTCAATCTGAAAGGAAATCAACCCTGAATATTCATTGGAAGGACTGATGCTGAAGCTGAAGCTCCAATACTTTGGCCTCCTGATGTGAAGAAGCTAACTCATTGGAAGAGACCCTGATGCTGGGAAAGATTGAGGAGAAGGGGGAAACAGAGGATGAGATTGTTGGATGGAATCATCAACTCATAGGACATGAGTCTGAGCAAACTCCAGGAGATAGTGAAGGACAGGAAAGCCTGGAGTGTACCAGTCCATGTGGTCACAAAGAGTCAGACACAACTTAGCAACTGAATGACAACAACAAGATAATAAATTAAGAAGAAATAATCAAGGTTAAGTAAAGAGTATGTAGACAAAACAACAGCTGCCAAAAGTGGGTAATTGTTAAAATTGAGACATAGTGTGTAAGAATTACAGATTACACTATTCATTTCTTTTGTTATGTGTTGAAATTTTGGTACTATGAAGTCAAGAGTAATAATATGTCCTGATTACTGTAGCTTTAGAGTAAATCTTCATGTAATGTAGTGTAAGTCTTCCAAATGCATTTTTCTTTTTCCTTTTTTTTCTTTTTTTTTTTTTCATTTATTTTTATTAGTTGGAGGCTAACTACTTTACAATATTGTAGTGGGTTTTGTCATACATTGACACGAATCAGCCATGGATTTACATGTATTCCCCATCCCGATCCCCCCTCCCACCTCCCTCTCCGCCCGATTCCTCTGGGTCTTCCCAGTGCACCAGGCCCGAGCACTTGCCTCATGCATCCAACCTGGGCTGGTGATCTGTTTGACCCTAGATAATATACATGTTTCGAAGCTGTTCTCTAGAAACATCCCACCCTCACCTTCTCCCACAGAGTCCAAAAGTCTGTTCTATACATCTGTGTCTCTTTTTCTGCTTTGCATATAGGGTTATCGTTACCATCTTTCTAAATTCCATATATATGTGTTAGTATACTGTAATGGTCTTTATCTTTCTGGCTTACTTCACTCTGTATAATGGGCTCCAGTTTCATCCATCTCATTAGAACTGATTCAAATGAATTCTTTTTAATGGCTGAGTAATATTCCATGGTGTATATGTACCACAGCTTCCTTATCCATTTGTCTGCTGATGGGCATCTAGGTTGCGTTCATGTCCTGGCTATTATAAACAGTGCTGCGATGAACATTGGGGTGCATGTGTCTCTTTCAGATCTGGTTTCCTCGGTGTGTATGCCCAGAAGTGGGATTGCTGGGTCATATGGCAGTTCTATTTCCAGTTTTTTAAGAAATATCCACACTGTTCTCCATAGTGGCTGTACTAGTTTGCATTCCCACCAACAGTGTAAGAGGGTTCCCTTTTCTCCACACCCTCTCCAGCATTTATTACTTGTAGACTTTTGGATAGCAGCCATCCTGACTGGCGTGTAATGGTACCTCATTGAGGTTTTGATTTGCATTTCTCTGATAATGA
This sequence comes from Odocoileus virginianus, assembly GCF_023699985.2. Lineage (NCBI taxonomy): Eukaryota > Metazoa > Chordata > Mammalia > Artiodactyla > Cervidae > Odocoileus > Odocoileus virginianus. The sequence goes on from NC_069679.1 coordinate 21,850,367, forward strand.
GTGATGTTGAGCATCTTTTCAGGTATTTATTAGCCATCTGTATGTCTTCTTTGGAGAAATGTCTGTTTAGTTCTTTGGCCTATTTTTTGATTGGGTCATTTATTTTTCTGGAATTGAGCTGCAGGAGTTGCTTGTATATTTTTGAGATTAATCCTTTGTCTGTTTCTTCACTTGCTATTATTTTCTCCCAATGTGAGGGCTGTCTTTTCACCTTGCTTATAGTTTCCTTTTTTGTGCAAAAGCTTTTAAGTTTCATTAGGTCCCATTTGTTTATTTTTGCTTTTATTTCCAATGTTCTGGGAGGTGGGTCATAGAGGATCCTGCTGTGATGTATGTCGGAGAGTGTTTTGCCTATGTTCTCCTCTAGGAGTTTTATAGTTTCTGGTCTTACATTGAGATCTTTAATCCATTTTGAGTTTATTTTTGTGTATGGTGTTAGAGAGTGTTCTAGTTTCATTCTTTTACAAGTGGTTGACCAGTTTTCCCAGCACCACTTGTTAAAGAGGTTGTCTTTTTTCCATTGTATATCCTTGCCTCCTTTGTCGAAGATAAGGTGTCCATAGGTTCGTGGATTTATCTCTGGGCTTTCTATTCTGTTCCATTGATCTATATTTCTGTCTTTGTGCCAGTACCATACTGTCTTGATGACTGTGGCTTTGTAGTCTAGTCTGAAGTCAGGCAGGTTGATTCCTCCAGTTCCATTCTTCTTTCTCAAGATTACTTTGGCTATTTGAGGTTTTTTGTATTTCCATACAAATTGTGAAATTATTTGTTTTAGTTCCGTGAAAAATACCATTGGTAGCTTAATAGGGATTGCATTGAATCTATAGATTGCTTTGGGTAGTATAGCCATTTTGACAATATTGATTCTCCCAATCCATGAACACGGCATGTTTCTCCATCTGTTTGTGTCCTCTTTGATTTCTTTCATCAGTGTTGTTTTCTATGTATAGGTCTTTTGTTTCTTTAGGTAGATATACTCCTAAGTACTTTATTCTTTTTGTTGCAATGGTGAATGGTATTGTTTCCTTAATTTCTTTCTGTTTTCTCATTGTTAGTGTATAGGAATGCAAGGGATTTCTGTCTGTTAATTTTATATCCTGCAACTTTACTATATTCGTTGATTAGCTCTAGTAATTTTCTGGTAGAGTCTTTAGGGTTTTCTATGTAAAGGATCATGTCATCTGCAAACAGTGAGATGTTTTCCTATCTGGATTCCTTTTACTTCTTTTTCTGCCCTGATTGCTGTGGCCAAAACTTCCAAAACTATGTTGAATAGTAGTGGTGAGAGTGGGCACCCTTGTCTTGTTCCTGATTTTAGGGGAAATGCTTTCAATTTTTCACCATTGAGGGTAAGGCTTGCTGTGGGTTTGTCATATATAGCTTTTATTATGTTGAGGTATGTTCCTTCTATGCCTGCTTTCTGGAGAGTTTTAATCATAAATGGGTGTTGAATTTTGTCAAAGGCTTTCTCTGCATCTATTGAGATAATCATATGGTTTTTATCTTTCAATTTGTTAATGTGGTGTATTACATTGATTGATTTGCGGATATTAAAGAATCCTTGCATTCCTGGGATAATGCATTTTTCTTTTCTCAGGATTGTATTGGCTATTCTTGCTTGGTTCCATACATACTTTAGAATCATCTAAGCTCTTTCTTAGAGCTTAGGGAAGATCCTCTGGAGGAGGTCACAGCAACCCACTCCAGTATTCTTGCCTGGAGAAGCTTATGGACAGAGGAGCCTGGTGGGTTACAGTCCAGGGGGTTACACAGAGTCAGACACAACAGAAGCGACTTAGCATGCAGCACAAGCTTTCTTCAAGATAGGGATTTTTTTTCTCATTGCATTGAATCTATAGATCAGTTTGGGGAGATCTAACATTTTAGCACTGTTGAGTCTTCCTATTCATGAGTTTCTCTCCATGTATTTAGTCTTCTGTGAGTTCCTTCTACAATGTCTTATAATTTGGGGTGCAGAGTCCTTGTACATCTTCTGTTATATTTATGCATAAGTATTTTGTCTTATTTTTGTTATTTTAAATACTTTGAACTATTTGCTACAAATATGTAAAACTACTACTGATTTTATATACTGGCCCTTGTATCTTGAAACTCTTAACTTATCAAACTTCACAACTATTGCTAGTAGTTGCTTTGTAAATCACTTAGGATTTTACATGTAGACCCTCATATACGCACACTTTAAATAGTGTGCAATACAAATAGTTTTGCTTATTCTTTTCTAATTTTTATTTATTAACTGCTCTGGCTCACCTCATTGCAACTACAATATTAAATACAAAGTGATAGAAGCAGGCATCCTTGCCCTTCTCCAATTTTAGGAGGAAAATATTTAGTCATGTAGCATTAAGGATAGTGTTAACTATAGATTTTACATAAATGCTGTTAGAAGATTGAAGGGATTCCCTTCTACAACTATTTTCTTAGGCTTTTTTTTTTTTTTTTTTTTTTCAGGGAAAGAAGGGCACCATCTTTGTCAGCTTTTGGTCTCAGGGTTATGTAAGCATCACAAAATGAAGTGAAAAGTGCTCCCTCCTCTATTTCCTGAAAGTATGACACCTTCTCTTTAATAGTTACTTTAGGTCTTTTAAAAATAATTAATAAATTTCAGAAGAGAGATCATCTGAATCTGGAATTTTCTTTGTGGAAAAGACTTTTACTATGAACTTTATTTATTTAATATATTTCTTATGCATTTGCTTAATACATTTAGTTCTATTCTGATATTCTATTTCCTTGCATACTAGTTTTGGTTTATTACATTTTTTTAGGGATTTTTCTATTTAATATAAATTACTGATTTTATTGAAATTATATTATTTATAATATTTTCTCACTATCCTTTTACTATCTGGAGTACATATAGTGAGCCCTTCTTTCAATTGTGATATATACTTCTCCCTCTTTTTTTCTTAAACAGTTTTCTTAGGAGTCTATTAATCTATTAATTTTATTACTATTTTCAAAGCAGTCACATTGAACTCTTCTTATTTCTTTATTGTTCATCTGTTTAATATTTCTCTGATTTCTCCTTTTCTTTGTTATTCTTTTTCTTCTACTTACTTTGTATTTGATATTCTCTTCTTTATACAGTTTCTTAAGGTGGCAGCTTAGATAATTTATTTCAATCTTTTTTTTACATTTTCTAATATGAAACTATAAATTTTGCTCTGAGTATTGCATCACATAAGTTTTGAGATGTTGAATTATTGCTGAGTTCAAATACTTTCTAATTTCTATTACAATTTCTTCTACAACCCATTGGTTATTATAGAAATTCTGTTTAATGTCCAAATACATGGAGCATTTCTAAATATGATACTGCTATTTATTTCTAGTTATTGACTCCATCATCTATAAAAATTCAATCTTTTAAAATAAGTCAAAATTTATTTTTTAGCCCAATATATGGTCTATATCTGCAAATATCATGTTTACTTGAAAAGTATGTGTAGTCTGTAGTTGTCAAATTTAGCATTCTACAAGTATCTGTTAGGTCAAGTTGGTTGCTAGTGTTATTCATATCTATATCCTCAATAATTTTTTTGGCCTAGTTTTTCTGTCCATTGCTGAAAAGGATTATCAGTTTGTCTATTCCTCCTTTTGGTTCCATCAATTTTTGCTCTATATATTTTAAGTATTTATTATTTGATACATGTACATTTCTGATTGCTATATATTTCTGGTAAATTGCTTCCTTTCTCATTATGAAATGTCTCTCCTTATCTCTGGAAATTCTCATTCCTTAAATTAGCTCATATTGACATAGCCACACAACCTTCCTTGAACAATACTTACTCTTCACATGATATATTTTCTCTACATTTATTTTCAATTTCTAATGGGTTTATACTATGCCATGCCTCTTTAAATATAGTTAAATCCTGTTTTTATCATCACAAAATCTCTCCATTTTCATAAGATTATTTAGTCCATTTCCACTAATATTGTTATGATACAGTTGAAGAAAACACACCATATTACTAATACTTGATCCTTGTGTAAGTAATAGATAAACAGATAAAAAGACATGGATGAATGAACAAAAAATTGAGCAGAGATTGAATTGATAAAAGGTAACATTATGAGCCTACAGTTTATCTATTATTAGACTCCTTTTTGGAGTCTGTAGGGGAGAATCCTTTTCCTTGCCTTTCCAGATTCTAGAGGCAGCCCACTTTTCTGGACTCATGGCCCTCTTTCTTCTCCTTCAAGTCCAGCAGCATCCTGCCTTTTTGACCCTTTTTCCATCAGTATATATCTCGTTCTGTAGATGAGAGATTATCTGCTTAAGAACTCATGTGATTAGAATAGGCCCACCTGAATCATGCAGGATTATCTCCCCAGCTCAAAGTCCTTCCGATGAACACTTAGGACTGATCTCCTTTAGGATGGACTGGTTGGATCTCCCTGCAGTCCAAGGGACTCTCAAGAGTCTTCTCCAACACTACAGTTCAAAAGCATCAATTCTTCAGCACTCAGCTTTCTTTATAGTCCAACTCTCACATCCATACATGACTACTGGAAAAACCACAGCCTTGACGAGACAGAGCTTTGTTGGCAAAGTAATATCTCTGCTTTTTAATATGCTGTCTAGGTTGGTCATAACTTTTCTGCCAAGGAGTAAGCGCGTCTTTTAATTTCATGGCTGCAGTCACCATCTGCAGTGATTTTTGGAGCCCAAAAAATAAAGTCAGCCACTGTTTCCACCGTTTCCCCATCTATTTGCCATGAAGTGATGGGACCAGATGTCATGATCTTAGTTTTCTGAATGTTGAGTTTTAAGCCAACTTTTTCACTCTCCTCTTTCACTTTCATCAAGAGGCTCTGTAGTTCTTCACTTTCTGCCATAACGGTGGTGTCATCTGCATATCTGAGGTTATTGATATTTCTCCCGGCAATCTTGATTCCAGCTTGTGCCTCATATAGATCAGCATTTCTCATGATGTACTATGATGTACTCTGCATATAAGTTAAATAAGCAGAGTGACAATATACAGCCTTGACATACTCCTCTCCTGATTTGGAACCAGTTTGTTGTTCCATGTCTAGTTCTGTTATTTCCTGACCTGCATACAGATTTCTCAAGAGGCAGGTCAGATGGTCTGGTAATCCCATCTCTTTCAGAATTTTCCACAGTTTGTTGTGATCCACACAGTCAAAGGCTTTGGCATAGTCAATAAAGCAGAAATAGATGTTTTTCTGGAATTCTCTTGCTTTTTCAATGATCCAACGGATGTTGGCAATTTGATCTCTGGTTCCTCGGCCTTTTCTAAAACCAGCTTGAACATCTGTAAGTTCATGGTTCGTGTAGCTGACTGTGGCTCAGATCATGAACTCCTTATTCCCAAATTCAGACTGAAATTGAAGAAAGTGGGGAAAACCACTAGACCATTCAGGTATGACCTAAATCAAATCCCTGATTATACAGGGGAAGTGATAAATAGATTTAAGGGACTAGATGTGATAGACCGAGTGCCTGAGGAACTATGGACGGAGGTTCATGAGATTGTACAGAAGAAACGGATCAAGACCATCCCCAAGAAAAAGAAATGTAAAACAGCAAAATGGCTGTCTGAGGAGGGCTTACAAATAGCTGAGAAAAGAAGAGAAGTGAAAAGCAAATGAGAAAAGGAAAGATATACTCATTTGAATACAGAGTTCCAAAGAACAGCAAGGAGAGATAAGAAAGCCTTCCTCAGCGATCAGTGCAAAGAAATAGAGGAAAACAAGAGAATGGGAAAGACTAGAGATCTCTTCAAGAAAATTAGATACTAAAGGAACATTTCATGCAAAGATGGGCACAATAAAGGACAGAAATGGTATGGACTTAACAGAAACAGAAGATATTAAGAAGAGGTGGCAAAAAAACACAGAAGAACTGTACAAAAAAGATCGTCATAAAAAAAAAAAAAAAAGATCGTCATGACCCAGATAATCACAATGGTGTGAACACTCACTAGAGCCAGACATCCTGGAATGTGAAGTCAAGTGGGCCTTAGGAAGCATCACTACGAACAAAGCTAGTAGATGTGATGGAATGAGCAGTAACATCAGCAATTTGCTACAAAATGCATTTCTATCCCTTCATAATTGTTAACAAATGCATATAGAGGGGCAGAGATTTTGATTCACCCACAGGGCAGCTGAAAAAGACCCTGTAGGTTTGTGTCTCAAAGACCTATTTTGACAGTTCAATGAGCTTTCCTACCTGAGGTTTCCTAATAATAAAAATTCAGGTTTAAAATGTATAGAATTTCATAGAATGGCCCATACTATGTTAGAGGCATTTATGGTTAAGATGCATTATATTTATGTTGAATTTATAAAACTCTCTTCAAATGTTATTGTCCTTTTGCAATTGTTTAATCCAATATCACCCTCTACAATAATAGGCGGCCAATTGCTAGCATAATAAAATTTAATCATGTTTTGGAAAACAACTCTATGTTCTCATATAAGACAAACCCTGAATGTAAGATTATCCTTTATATTTCTAACGCGTGTGTGTGTACTCACTCAGTCATGTCTGCCTCTTTGTGACACCATGGACTGTAGCCCACCAGGTTCCTCTATTCATGGGATTCTCCAGGCAAGAATACTGGAGTGGGTTGCCATTCCCTTCACCAAGGGATCTTTCCAACCCAGGGATCAAACCTGGGTCTCCTGCACTTCAGGCAGATTCTTTACTATACGTATACAGAAATCATTCGGGACCAAGCTTTATACATACATGGGCTTCCCTTGTGGCTCAGCTAGTAAAGAATCTGCCTGCAATGTGGGAGACCTGGGTTCAATCCCTATGTTGGGAATATCCCCTGGAGAAGGGAAAGGTTACCCACTTCAATATTCTGGCCTAAAGAATTCCATGGACAGTATAGTCCATGGGTAGCAAAGAGTTGGACACAACTGAGCAACTTTCATTTTATACCTATATATATATATATATATATTATATGAAACTTATAGGGATATAAATGAAATTTTCAAATGTTTTCTTATTTCACTTACTAATTTAGATATACTTTCATATTTAAATTGCCTATATGAAATACACCAATAGGACAGTTACTTCATTCATTTATGCAAATATCACATACTTTAGAGAATAAGTTTATTTAAAGTTTTCACATGTGTCTTTAATTAACATCAGTTTATTGGTTAACACCAGGGCTGTGGCATGAGTCCTCTGACCCAGCTCTCCAATGTACTCTCTCCTTTTACATCTGTCTGGGTCTGTGAGATACAGGCCTATTTCAATCCACATAAAATACTGATGTTGCTGCTTTATCCAAAGCATCTATTTACATTGAAACCGATTATTTCCCCTGTCAGTGTATATTCTTGATTTTTATGCTAAATTGCTATGTTTATCTAACAACATCCAACACTTGCATTTTTAATGTTTCATGAAATTATCACCAAATCTGAGTTAAATTTCTTTGTCCTCTTTTGGGACTATTGATTGAAGGAGTTTCAGGCTAACATGTGTCTTCCACAAATAATCATTTACGTCCAAAGCATGAGAACTAAGAAAACACCACAAAAGATGAGAGACTTTGCAAGAACTTGATTATAAAGTCTCTCTCTTTCCCTCCTCCCCTCTCTCTCCCCCTTCCTCCTTGTTTTCATGTGTATAAAGCATCTCATCCTTGTCTATGTGTATAGGGGTAGTGATATCATCAGTTTCTCTAAACTAATTTACAGTTCTTTAGTATATTCAGCTTTTCTAAGGTCCCACTTATTGGTAAGGCAAAATGGCAAGCCAGAATTTTTATCAGGGACTAAATCGACTGCAAAATTCATAAGAATAAAGAAAAAATACTGCCTTCAGCTGTGGATTCAGCTTGTTAACAAGTGGAGAGGACTTATGAAAACCACAGATAATCCTCAAACCTCATTTCAGCCATTAGTTTCTCTTGTCCCCAGCTCCTTCTTTGACCAAAATTGCTGACAAGGAGTAAAGTGGGGCTGACTAGGACTTCTTGTCCTACACACTGTTGGTAGAGGTGCTAATGACAGCAGTATGACCACAAGGCAGCTTACCCAAAGCAGGGAGGAGGCAGAAGAGCCAGGTAACCCTCCAGCTAAATGATAAACCACTGATAATGCCAGCTTCATCTCTGCTTCTGTCATCTATCCAGAGGCAGCAACCCTATCTTTCTACTCATAAATACTAAATAATTAGAAAGACTTGGCATAAATGATAGGGTTTGGCTAGATTGTATTTAATTATGATCACTTGCCTTAGAAGGTTTTATTTAAATTTGTCTTCTAGCAGAATGTATAGCAAGGTAGGTATTAATTGTTCACTTACATTACCAATTAATAGTGCAATAGAATGATCTGCTAACCAAAGACATTTTGTTCCTGTTGAAATTGTCTGAGCTAGCATAGATTTAATATCCTACTGAGTTTGCTTTATGCTTATTTGGAGGATATGCCGCATCCAAGCTGTGTTTATTATATATATGTGTATATATATATATATATAATGGTGCCTGCATTATCAGGATTTATAACAGACATCAAGAGATAAAAATTAAAGACTGTAACATATCCATTCATATTATAGTGCTTCAACAAAATTCAGCATAATTATGAAATTTATTAAGCAACTGAAAAGATACAGATGTACTGATAAAATTTGAGTTTTCTTCAAAATAAACCCAAGTTCCACACAATTCCATTCCTACCCCCTGTTAAAGTATTCTTAACCTGAAATTTAAATTTCCTTTAACAGAGTATTCCAGGCTTCAAAACCCCTAAAATATACTGAAATGTTTTCTTTCAATGACCAAAAGCTTGCTGAGAATATGGATAATGCCAGGAGTATGTAAACCCCCAAAACAACATCACTCAGTGAGCTCATGGAAAATCAAAAGTGAAACTGATTAGAAACAGGCAAAGTATAAAAGAAACCAACCAATTTAGTTTCATTACTCAAGCTGAGTGAAATGCAAAACATAAACAATGTAAGGAGATGCATGTCCTTTGTATTTTAGCAATTCTCAGATTTTTAATGATTCTGGGTTTTGTGGTACCTTGGAAGAAATGTTTTAATGTAAGATTCATCTTGACTAGGATGTCAATAACAATGGTACTGCTTAGAATAGTCCAATTAAAGTTTTCACATTTGGTAAGTTTGCATTATATAAAAAGCACACAATGGAAGATGGATCATTATCACTTTTCTTTCTTGAAACCAAAGTAGCAAATGTTCCATGGCACCAAAATTGCCCTCCTGACCCCTGAAAAAGCCCAAAACTTCTGAATATCAACCAAGTTAATTAAGTCCACATGGGGAGACAGGAACTCTGGATACTTCTTACTTCTTAAAAGAAAATGCATTGATTATAATCCACATATGTTAGCTTCTTTTATTTTCATGTTTGTCCAACTATTTTTAGCTATGTATTTGTTTTTATTGTCACACCCTCCAGATTGTACACTGTATAAGCTGAAGGACTGTGTCTGCTTTTAATTTTTTTCACTATTATATACCCAAATGCCTAGATCTCATGGTTAAAATATAGCAGAAAACTAAACTAGTATTAGCCTTGATTTATCTAAATAGTTGTTTCAGTTCCTCACATCTCCTGGCCAAATCAGCTTAGCAGTTAATTCACTAATGATATACTTCATCTCCAACATCATCATCATTTGCAAAATTCCCTTTAGAATCTAAAACCTCCTTCTGTCTATCATGCAGCCCCCAGGATTTCTGGAAAGGGAGACCCATGTAGGACAGGTCATATTAAAAAGTCCATAAGTTTGCATATAATCCTTGCACAAGAATCAGCTTTAAAAGGTGCAGGCTGCTTCTGAGGTAGCTGCCCTCCAAAGCAGTCCCTGGATATCACTTTACCACAGCCACCAGTTCTCTACAAATAACCTCCCCATTACCAAATAAAATGTTAATTGGGGGTAAATCAATTTCACCATCTCATTTCACACTTGAGTAATTTAAGTCAGGAAGAAATCTGGAGGACTTTCTTCACAACACTAAAGACCACCCATGACACCCATGACCCGTGAATCTCAGACCACTCACTGTTCAACTCACAGAGGACCTTCCTGAAAAATCTGAACCATGTCTGTCCCTCCTGCCTACAGTGATCCTCCAACTTAAGAAACACAAAATTTCACAGAACCACTGAAGATCCAGCAGTAATACATAAAAAAGAAAAAGTATTCGGATCAGTTAGTGAACAGAAAGTTCCACTTAACAGAGGGGTTTAATGGTATATGCTGTCTTCCAGACATTGCTTTAGCACATTGTGTCACAAAATACCTCTTTGTGACGTCTACTCCTTTCTATCTCCCAGAACCAACTGCCAGGCCAGAAACACCACTAATTGGTGATAAATAGGATTGTAAGAAAGAACAAAAGTTGAAATAGAATGTCTTTGGAAACTGCATCTAAATCTCTCCATTTTATGACTAAATTAGCGTCCTTTTATCAGATAGCTGTGAATAGTACAACAAATATTTAGTAATTATGACTTCAAAATTGTCTTGCCTGTCATATTAAAACTCACAAAGTCCAAGGCTTACCTACATAAAGATGTTGTCTGAAAAAGAAAAATTAGATGACATAGATAAAAACCTTTTAAAACTTTATGTTGCTACCCTTTGAAAACCTCGTATCTCCTCTTAAAAATTATTTAATGATACTTAAAGCCAGAGGTTTTTGCTCTAACTGCTACTTTATAGGCTGCCTTTGTGTTAAAGAGCATGCTTTAAGAGTGATGTAACAATTGGATTTTGACTCCACTTATGGGGTCAGTCTCAGACTAGAAACTGGTTTTCCTCTGGGGAGGGACGTTCCAACATGCCTCTTACTTTGTACAGACTTCATTGTAATCTACTTCAAGGAGCCACATTGTCTGGCAAAAGTTGAAGGAAATGTCTGTGTCTGACTTCATTATCACCCTACCTCCGGTAGGAGTGTTAAAAAAGTAGACTCCCCAAATTGGGGCTGTGGTTATACTTGAGTCACTGATAAAATATCATCAGTTTGCTTCCTCGTTCATTCTAACCTGGGAGGGTGTCATCTAAGAAGGTTCTGAGGGTGGGTGGGGGGGAATAACATGTATGGAAGGAAAATTGTTGCATAAAGTAGATTCCAGACCCTGCACAGAAATACTGAACTGAATATCAAATGACACAGTGTGTGGCAGTGTGGATTAGCACTCTTTGAGGTCCCCAGATCTCAGTCAGTTGGGATAAAGGATGTCAAGTTAGCACCCGTCAGACCAAAGCAGAGTGTAAGATTTCTTAGGGGTAAAGGAAAAGAATGTATAAAAATTCTCAGGTATAATTTTAATGGCAAAAGAAAAGAGAGGGGAAAAAAATATACCATGATATTTACCAGAATAATGATTTAAAATGCAAGTGACACATTTGCCAATGTGCACATGTTTCTCACATGTGGAGGAACAGCAACGTATCTGTTCAATAAAACATTCACAATATTAAATTATGGGGCTTCCCTGCTTTTAATTCAAAGAAATTATGTAAGTCTGCTAGGGCTGCCATAATAAAAGACCACGGAAAGGGTGGCTTAAACTACAGAAATTTATTTCTCACAGTTCTGGAGGCTAAAAGTCCAAGATCAAGGCTTTGGCAGATTTGGTTTCTCCTCAGGCCTTGCTCCTTGGTTAGTAGATGGCTGCCTTCCCACTGTGGCCTTAAATGGCCTTTTCTCTGTGCGCAAGCCCCTGGGGTCTCCCCTCTTCTCGAAAGAGCACCAATTATGCACATTAGAGCCCTACCCTAACTGCTTCATTTTAACTTAATCACATCTTTAAAGTCTTTATCTCCACATAGGGTTACACATTGACATTCTGGATTTGAGATTTCAACACTGAATTTTTGGGGGAATAGGGGTGGGTGGGAAGGAGACACAGTTCAATGCTTAATAGAAACGTTTAGGACAAAATATAAATTCCAGCTTTAAATTAAGATCCTCTTTTGTAGTTACCCAGGATACTGAATGGATTCATTTTAAACATTCATTCAGCAAATGTTTATTGAACATCTACTATTCAAAAGGCATGCCATCCAGGTTCTATGCTGGATATAAAATGAGTAACAGCAAACAGTCCCTTGCTGTACAAATGTTTATAATCTATCTTAAGTAGGGGACACCTATCCCAAACATGAGTAGTTCTGTGATCAGTCTAATGAGCCTGTGTCACATTCATCAAAGGCTTTCTCCAGGTCACAAATGCTGCTCAAATATTAGGAAGAAAGAAGAGCTTCTCCAACTACATATTTTGTAGTTCATAAAGGAAACTCTTCATGAACTACAAATGTAGTTCAGTCTTCTAGGAAACTTTGCCCTATTTCATCATTTTGCCTAGAGCTGAACATTCAATCATTCATTTAAGCATTCTTTTTGTTCAACATTTATTGCATAACTACTATGTTCTAGGCACTGTACTTTTTAATGACGCCAATGCCATAAGTAACAAGTAAGTAAAATGCAAATACAGAGCAGTGTCACTGCGCTAAAACCCTCTGAGCTTGCCTACTCATCCTTTTCTCCCCACAACCCCTGATGCTTCCCCCAGATCCCTTTCCTATCTCCATAGTTTTATCATTTTTCAAATGCCATATAATTGGAATCATATGGTTTCTAACATTTATAGATCACTCTCTATAACTCAGTTGTTGTCAGTGTGTTAGTCACTCAATAGTGTCTGACTCTTTGCAACCCCATGGACTGTAGCCCACCAGACTCCTCTGTCCATGGGATTCTCCAGGCAAGAATACTAGAGTGGGTTGCCATTTCCTGTAACTTGATAGTATGCCTTTAGGTTTCTTCCATGCCTTTTCATAGCCTAATAGAATATTTTATCACTGAATAATATTCCATTGTCTGGATGTACCACAGTGTCTTTATCTACTAAAGATAATCTGTACTAGCTAACTACTAAAAGCCATCTTGGCTGCTTCCAACTTTGGACAATTATTAATAAAGTTGCTATAAACATTTGTGTGCAGGTTTTTGTGAAGATGTAAGTGTTCAGCTCCCTTGAACAAATACTAAGGAGCTGAAGTGATGAATCATACAATAAGAACATATTCAATTTTTGTAAGAACTTACCGAATTATCTTCTAAAGTGGTTTACCGTTTGTATTTTCACCAACAACATGAGAGTCCTGAGGTTCCACATCTTCACCAGTATCTACTGTTATCAGTGTTTTGGATTTTGGCCATTCTAATAGGTGTACAAAAGTATCTTATTGCTGTTGGAATTTGTAATTCCCTAAAGACATATGATGTTGAACATCATTTTAATAGGCTTCTTGTCAATGTGCATATCTTCTTTGAAGAAGTGTCTTTTCAGATATTTTGCCTTTTTTAAAATCAGGTTGTTCATTCTCTTATTGCTGAGTTTTAGTGGTCTTTATATATTTGTAGATAACAGTCCTTTAACAGCTATGTTTTTTCAAATATTTTCCCCCAGTCTGTGGCTTATTCATTTGGTAGCATCTTTTTCAGCACAGAAATTTTTAATTTTTAATGAAGTCTAGCTTATCAATTATTTCTTTCATGAATCATGTCTTTGGTGTACATATATATGTGTGTGTGTGTGTGTGTGTAAAATGAAACTGCAAGTCACTCAATTGTGTCTGACTCTTTGCGACCCCATGGACTCTACAGTCCCTGGAATTCTCCAGGCCAGAATACTGGAGTTGGTAGCCTCTTCCTTCTCCATGGGATCTTCCCAACCCAGGGATCAAACCCAGGTATCCCACATTGCAGGCGGATTCTTTACCAGCTGAGCCACAAGGAAAGCCCAAGAATACTGGAGTGGGTAGCCTATCCCGTCTCCAATGGATCTTCTCAACCCAGGAATTGAACTGGGGTCTCCTGTATTGCAGGTGGATTCTTTACCAACTGAGCTATGATGGAAGCCCTGATAGCTCATATGAACTTGCACAATGCCCAATGTCATAAAAGTTTTTCCCTCTGTTGTCTTCTAGGAGTTTTATAGTTTTGCATTTTACTCTTAGGTCTATAAACCATTTTGAGTTAATTTTCTGAAGGGTGTAAAAATCTGTATTTAGATTCTTTTTTTGCATGTGTACATATAGTTGTTCCAGAACCATTTGTTGAAAAGACTGTCTTTGCTCCATTGTATTGCCTTCATTCTTGTCAAAGATTAGTTGACTACATTATGTGAGTCTATTTCTGGGTTTTCTATTCTGTTCCACTGATTTGTCTATTTTTTCTTCACTACTACCATATTCTCTTGATTACTGTAGTTTTATAGCAAGTATTGAAGTTGAGTAGTGTCAGTTTTCTGAATTTGTTCATCTTCAATATTTTTGGCTATTCTGGGTCTTTTGACTGTCAGTATAAACTTTAGAATCAGTTTGTTGATATCCACAAAATAACTTGCTAGGATTTTTTTTTCCTTGCTAGGATTTTGATTGGAATTGCATTGAATCTACACATCGAGCTTGGAAGAACTGATTTTTGGACACTATTGAGTCTTTCTGTCCATGAACATGAAATGTCTATTTCCTAGTTCTTTGGTTGCTTCCATCAGAGTTTTAGGGTTTCTCTCATATAGACCTTACACATGTTTTCTTAAATTTATTTTAATTACACTACATCTAATGTAAATGGTATTGGGTTTTTATTTCCAGTGTCACTTGCTTCCCTTGTGGCTCAGACAGTAAAGAATCTGCCTGCAATGTGGGAGATCTGGGTTCAAACCCTGGTTTGGAAGATCCCCTAGAGAACGGAATGGCAACCCACTCCAGTATTCTTGCCTGGAGAATTCCATGGACAGAGGAGCTTGGTGGCCTGCAGTCTATGGGGTCACAAAGAGTCAGACATGAATGAGCGACTAAGCACAGCACAGCACAAAGTTGATATAAACAAACTTCAGGGATTTCCTGGAGTTTCCCTGCAGTCCTCCAGGCCTGTCCTCTGGCTTCATATGGCCTCACAGGCCTAAGTTTTATGAAACAGAGGAGAATTTTTTTCTGCTCCAATCTTTTCACTACATGAAACTTTATGCTACACAAAAGACATAGTACAGGGAAAGTGCAAAAACTATTATAAACCTTTCTCAGTTTCTAATATATAAAATTTCTGTATTTTAGCAGGGGTTAGAAAGATTGACACAAATGTGTTGCTGTCACTCATTCATTTCCAGAATACTGTCTGCCTTAAAAATAAATAAATCAATGTATATGAGATTTCAACACAATCTTTGTGACATTTGTTAAGTCTCAGAAAGGACTTGCAAATAAAATGATAGCATAACCAACTTCTTTTGCTTTTGCTCTCATTCACTACAAAAATACAAATATTTTCAGAAACAGGAGGGTATTAAGGCAAGGACAAGCCAGCTACAAACTGATCACAACATTTTTAAAAAAGATCTTTAAAGTCATCAGAGAGACTTCTACTTACAAAAAAATGGAATAGAGATCATTTCCCCTATTTTTCCTATTGCCTACAACTAAAACTTTTAGACAACATATTGAGGAAGAAGAAGACAACAATGACAACAGACAGGCAGAGGATGTAAGACCTAAGAAACACCACATTAATTAATTACCTGAGTTCTTCTTTCACCTCATATGTCTCATTCTAGGAGCTAAAAAACTGGAAAGCTGAAAATGTCAACTGGCCCAAGCTAACAAACAAAAAATTTCTAACAAAGCCTGCTCTCTCCAGCAAGAAGACCAAGAATGGGGCAGTCCAGTAAGATAGGACTAAGTTTGGAAAATGTTTTACTCTTGCCAAGTTCAGTTCAGTTCAGTTCAGTTGCTCAGTCGTGTCCGACTCTTTGTGACCCCATGAATCGCAGCATGCCAGGCCTCCCTGTCCATCACCAACTCCCGGAGTTTACTCAAACTCATGCCCATAGAGTCAGTGATGCCATCCAGCCATCTCATCCTCTGTCATCCCCTTCTCCTCCTGCCCCCAATCCCTCCCAGCATCAGGGTCTTTTCCAATGAGTCAACTCTTCCCATGAGGTGGCCAAAGTATTGAAGTTTCAGCTTCAGCGTCAGTCCTTCCAATGAACACCCAGGACTGATCTCTTTTAGGATGGATTGGTTGGATCTCCTTGCAGTCCAAGGGACTCTCAAGAGTCTTCTCTAACACCACAGTTCAAAAGCATCAATTTTTTGGTGCTCAGCTTTCTTCATAGTCCAACTCTCACATCCATACATGACCACTGGAAAAACCATAGCCTTGACTAGATGGACCTTTGTTCGCAAAGTAATGTCTCTGCTTTTTAATATGCTATCTAGGTTGGTCATAACTTTCCTTCCAAGGAGTAAGCGTCTTTTAATTTCATGGCTGCAGTCACCATCCACAGTGATTTTGGAGCCCAAAAGAATAAAGTCTGACACTGTTTCCACTGTCTCCCCATCTATTTCCTATGAGGTGATGGGACCAGATGCCATGATCTTAGTTTTCTGAGTGTTAAGCTTTAAGCCAAATTTTTCACTCTCCTCTTTCACTTTCATCAAGAGGCTTTTTAGTTCTTCTTCACTCTCTGCCATAAGGGTGGTGTCATCTGCCTATCTGAGGTTATTGATATTTCTCCCAGCAATCTTGATTCCAGCTTGTGCTTTTTCCAGCCCAGCGTTTCTCATGATGTACTCTGCATATAAGTTAAATAAGCAGGGTGACAATATACAGCCTTGATGTACTCCTTTTCCTATTTGGAAACAGTCTGTTGTTCCATGTCCAGTTCTAACTGTTGCTTCCTGACCTGCATACAGATTTCTCAAGAGGCAGGTCGGGTGGTGTGATAGTCCCATCTCCTTCAGAATTTTCCACAGTTTATTGTGATCCATATAGTCAAAGGCTTTGGCAGAGTCAATAAAGCAGAAATAGATGTTTTTCTGGAACTCTCTTGCTTTTTCCATGATCCAGCATGTTGGCAATTTGATCTCTGGATCCTCTGCCTTTTCTAAAACCAGCTTGAAAACCTGGAAGTTCTCGGTTCACGTATTGCTGAAGCCTGGCTTGGAGAATTTTGAGCATTACTTTACTAGAGTGTGAGATGAGTGCAATTGTGCGGTAGTTTGAGCAATCTTTGGGATTGCCTTTCTTTGGGATTGGAATGAAAACTGACCTTTTCCAGTCCTGTGGCCACTGCTGAGTTTTCCAAATTTGCTGGCATATTGAGTGCAGCACTTTCACAGCATCATCTTTTAGGATTTGAAATAGCTCAACTGGAATTCCATCACATCCACTAGCTTTGTTCGTAGTGATGCTTCCTAAGGCCCACTTGACTTCACATTCCAGGATGTCTGGCTCTAGGTGAGTGATCACACCATTGTGATTATCTGGGTGGTGAAGACCTTTTTTGTACAGTTCTTCTGTGTATTCTTGCCACCTCTTCTTAATATCTTCTGCTTCTGTTAGGTCCACACCATTTTTGTCCTATATTGAGCCCATCTTGGCATGAAATATTCCCTTGGTATCTCTAATTTTCTTGAAGAGATCTCTAGTCTTTCCCATTCTGTTGTTTTCCTCTATTTCTTTGCATTGATTGCTGAGAAAGGCTTTCTTATCTCTCCTTGCTATTCTTTGGAACTCTGCATTCAAATGGGTATATCTTTCCTTTTCTCCTTTGCTTTTCACTTCTCTTCTTTTCACAGCTATGTATAAGGCCTCCTCAGACAACCATTTTGCCTTTTTGCATTTCTTTTACATGGGGATAGTCTTGATCTCTGTCTCCTGTACAATGTCACAAACCTCCGTCCATAGTTCATCAGGCTTTCTCTCTATCAGATCTAGTCCCTTAAATCTCTTTCTCACTTCCACTGTATAGTCATAATGGACTTGATTTAGGTCATACCTGAATGGTCTAGTGATTTTCCCTACTTTCTTCAGTTTAAGTCTGAATTTGGCAATAAGGAGTTCATGATCTAAGCCACAGTCAGCTCCTGGTCTTGTTTTTGCTGACTGTATGGAGTTTCTCCATCTTTGGCTGCAAAGAATATAATCAATCTGATTTCAGTGTTGACCATCCTGTCAAACATTACTGGAAAAAACTATGTCCTCACTCCTCACCACACTGGCAAAGACTGAGTAGGCAACCTAGATTTCTCCTCTGCCAGGCTGCCACCACCCGCCGGGATGGTATCAGGGAAGGTCATGCAGAGAGTCGGTCTTTTATCTCCACTGAACATACATGTTGTTGTTCAGTCACTAAGTCATTTCCAACTCTGTAACCCCATGGATGGCAGCACGCCAGGCTTCCCTGTCCTTCACTATCTTTCAGAGTTTGCGCAGACTCATGTCCATTGAGTTGGTGATGCCATCCAACCATCTCATCCTCTGTCACCCCTTTCTCCTCCATATGAGATCCTTCCCAATGATACCATTTGGACACCCAGAACCTACAGCCACTTCCATCCAGCAGGAAAGAAGTGCCTATTTGCCACCCTTCTGAAGAGGAGTCAGAGGAAGTCTAGTGAAGAATAAGAACTTTTACGACCACACAGTTGTAACAAGACCATTTCATATCAGTGGAGGACTAGTGAGGAGCTGGAAACCTCACTCCTACCCGGCAATAATGAGGAGCTCCTTCCCAACATGTTTGTCACCAGAGGCTGAGTGAGGAACATGGACTTCTATTCCCATTTGCCAGTAGCAGGCAATACCTTCCATTTCCTATGTCATAGTGGTAATTGAAGAAGCTAGCTAAACCAGGAGGTGTAAATTAAATTCAGTGCTGTAACATAATATCCAAAATATCCAGGTTTTAAAAATGTTTAAAAATCAGTTACTAAGCACCAGAAAAAAAAAATCAACGTGAATAAAAAAGATAATAGTTGCAAATATAGAGATAACAGAAATACTAAAATAATCTGACAAAGAAGTTTAAGTCAGCCATCATATAAATGCTTCAGTAAACAACCACAAACACATGTGAAACAACTGAAAAAAAGAGAAAGTCTCAGCAAAGAAATAGAAACGTTCAGCAAAGAATATAAAATATAAATACGAGTCAAATGAAAAAGTTAAAACTAAAGAATACAAAAATTAAATTTAAAAACTCAGTGGATGGGCTTACCAGAAGAACAGAAGGGACAGGGGAAACAATCAGTAAACTTCAAAGTAGAATAATAGATCCTACCCAATCTGAACAATAGAGAGAAAATAGACTGAAGAAATTTAACTGAGACTCAGTGACCTGTGGGATTGTCATAAAGATCCAACAGTTTTGTCATTAGAATATAAGAAAGAGCATAAAGAGAGCAGGCTGGAAAATATTTAAAGAAATAATGGCTGAAAGCTTCCCAAATTTTGCAAGAGACATAAACCTACAGATTCACAAAGCTGAACAAACTCCAAACAGGAGATAACCAAAGCAATACATGTCAAGATGCACTGTGGTCAAACATTTGAAAACTAAAAACAAAAAATGTCTTGAGAGCAACAAGAGAAAAATATTTTACCTATAGGACAAAGCAATTTTAACAGTAGCAGATTTCTCATTTGAAGCTATGGAAGCTGTAAGGAATTGGCATGACATTTATGAAAAAAGAGGTCTCAATCAATAATTCTATTTGGATTAAAAATTATCTTTTAGATAAAGATTAAGTCTCAATCCATAATTCCATTGGATAAAAAATTATTCTTTGAAGATTAAAGAGGAATAAAAACATTCTCAGACAAAAGAAAACTAAGAGAATTCGTCACCAGTATGTTACCTTAAAAGAATGGCTAAAGAAGATTTTCTAAAGAGAAAGGACATGATGAAAGAGGGAATCATGAGACATCAAAAAAAGAAGAAAGAACAATGGGAAGAGTAAATATAGAGATAAATACAATGTATTGTCCTCCTGAGGTAAAGTCTAAATTATGCTTGATGACTGAAGTAAAAAATTATAATCATATCTGACATAGTTCTAAATGTATGTATTATAGATAATATTTATGGTAAATATATTACTAATAAAAGAGAATAAAGAGCAAAAAGGGAAGTAAGTTTCTACATGTTACTCAAATTGGTAAAATTTTGACACAAGTAGACTATGATGAGTGATGTATATACAATATAATATCCAGAACAACCACTAAAAGAGCTATACAAAGAGATATTCTTACAATACTCCAGATAAATCAAAAAGATATTCTAAAAAATGTTTACGTGACCCACAGAAAGGCAAGGAAAAAAAAAACCAGAAGTAACAAACCAAAGCCAAAAAAAATAAAAAGTCTGACTTAAGATCTAACATATCAAAAATTAAATTAAATACATATGAACCAAATGACAACCCACTCCAGTATTCTTGCCTGGAGAATCCCATGGACAGAGGAGCCTGGTGGGCTACAGTCCATTGGGTCCTAAAGAGTTAGACATGACTGATGTGACTCAGCAGCAGCAGCATGATAATTAAAAGACAGAGACTATTGTAATGTGTTATAAAAATTACTCAACTACATATTGTGTACAAGAGATGCACTTCAAATACAATATAGTCTGAAAGTCTGCCTATATAGGCAGGCTGAAAGTCTAGGGATGAAAAAGATATGTCATACAAATATTAATCAAAAGGAAGCAAGTGTGGCTATATTAATATCAGATAAAGTATACAAATATATTACATAATAATGAGTCAATTCACCAAGAAGATGTAGCAATTCTAAAATATAGGCATCAGATAACAGTGACAAAATATGTGAAGCACAATGCACAGAACTGAAAGGAAAAAATAGACAAATCTATAGTTATACCTAGAAAATTCCCCACTCTTCACTCAACAATTTATAGACTAACCTTCTGATATACACACACAGACATACACAAGCAAAGCATGCACACACACACACACACACACACACACACACACACAAACAGAGCCAGGCACAGGCATGCAAAACCTGGTGAAGTATAAAGTCAGGATAGGAGAAATGAGAGAAATCCTCCTATAACTCTGAGTCTTAGGATGAATGCAAGCAATGGCCTCCTACAGCAGAAAGAGCAATAAGAGAGCTCAAATAGTTTCTTCATTTGATGTGTACATGTGTGGGACCTGCTAAAAAATGCAGGCAATGCAGGAAAACGAAGGATCATCCTCCAGGAACTCAAATCCAAAGCTCTGATAAAAGTGTATTGAACTTGCCTTCAAATCATTTGAAGACTTCACTAAACTAAATCTAACTAAACAACATATGGCTGCAACTCTACTCAACTAAAAATATATACTGACAGTACTTCCATGACAGAAGGGGATAAACCTTCTCTTGGCACAAATATTTATTCAATCTTTACATTTATCTTATACAGATATATAGCATTCAATCAAAAACTGAACCATGCAAAGAAACAAGAAAATGTGATCCATCATTAAGAAAAGAAATAGTCAAAAGAATCAGACTCAGATACAGCCCAGATGTTGGAATGACCAAAGAGAGACTTTAAATACAATAAATATGTTAAAATATTTATTAATGAAAGGCACACATGAGCAAACAGAAAATTTTGTATAGTTTTCCATATACAAAAGATCCAAGTGGAAATTCTAGAACTAAATAGAATATCAATAGAGGCCATCAGAATTATTTTCATTAATTCTTATCAATGGATAAGATACAGAGGAGGAAAAACTAAGTGAACTAAAAGACATGCTCATAGAAATTATTCAAACTGCAAAATAAAGAGAAACAAAATTTTTAAAAGATATAGCATGTGAAATGTGTGGAACAATAGCAAACGAGCTGTGTATGCATAATTGGAATTTCATATAAAGAAGACAGGGAAAATGGGGCAAAAACTTTGTGAAAAGATAATAAAATTGAGAATTTTGCTTAGTTGATAAACTATCACCCATAGTTCCAAGAAGTACATTTCTTATATTTATCCAAAACAGGATGAATGCAAAGAAAACTGCACCTATACACATCATAGTCAAAGTGCTGAAAGCTAAATATAATCTCAAAAGCAGCCTGAGGGGGAAAAAAGTCACACTTTATGCACGGGCGGACAACAATCAGAATGAAGTATGACTGTTCATCAGAAACAATAGAGAACAAGAGAAAATGGAATGACATTTTTAAGTTCAGAAAGAAAAAACTGTCAGCCTTGATTCTATATCCAGTGAAAATATCCTTTATGAGGGAAAAAAAAAAGAAATTTTCAGACAGACAGTCTGTAAGAATTCATCCCTAGCTGACCTGCACTACAAGAAATGTTAAAGGAAAAAATCACTCTGCGTGAAGAAGCAAAGAAAAGCTAAAAAGTCACACATATAGATAAATATAAAAGATTTTTTAACTTATTCTGGTATATATATACACATATATAATGTAAAATATTTTACATATAAAAATATATAATCTTATAAAATTATTCATTTTTATAGTAAATATATTTTTAAATTCTATGTCTTTATGAGAAACAGGAAAGATAAAACTTTTAAAAAGCCCATTATCTCTTTAAAGCCAAAACCATAGCAATGCATCACAGGGTTTATAGCCTATATCAAAATAAAATATAATGATAACAAGAGCACAGTGAGCAGACATGGCCAATATCTGGAAGTATATAAGTTTAAGGTTCTTGCACTGATTATAAAGAAATAGAATATTTTTTAAAGTAGACTATGAAAAGTTAAAGATGAATATTTTAATGTCTACAATAATCACTAAAAAATAATACCAAAAGACATAACCTAAAAGTAGAGAATATCTACTACTAACATCTAAATATTAAATATACTCTTTTCACTCAAAAGCAAGCAGGAAAGGAGAAATAGATTAAAAAAATCAGATAAGACAAAAAGAGAGGAAACATCAAGAGAGTAAATCAAAATTCACAGATGTCAATAATTATGTTGAATATAAATGGACTAATTACTAAAATTAAAAGGCAAAGATTTTTTTTAAAAAGGCAAAGATTATCAGACTGAAAAACAAAAACAAAGCTTAGCTACACATTGTTTACCAGAATATACTTAAAAGATTAAGGCACAGACAGATTGAAAGTGAAAGGATGAAAAATGTATAGTATACAAACCCTAAGCCTATAAAAGCTAACATGGTACATTTTTGTCAGCCAAAGGAGACTTTGAGAAGAAAATTACTACCAGATAAAGAAGGAAATTTAATAATAGTAGAAACATCAATTCATCAAGATATCATAACAATCTTAAATATCTGTGAACCCAATAACTAAGTTCCCAAATATGTGAATCAAAAATGAAGTAAATAAAGAAACAGATCCACTGTTGTAGATATAACATCCCTCTCTTGGCAATCAACAAAACAAGCAGAAAAATTAGAAAGCATATGGAAAATTTGAACAATGATATCAACAACTTGGCCTGATACGGTTTTATAGAACACTATAACCCACAAGAGAGAAACACACATTCTTCCCAAGTGCAATGGACCATTCACCAAGATAGTCCGCAGCTGACCCAGTAAGCAAGTCTTAGTAAGTTTCAAAGGATCAAAATGATAGAGTATGTTCTGTGATCAGAACAGTATTTGATTAGAACTCAGTAACAATAAGATAGCTTGAAAATCTCCAAATATTTCAAAATTAAACAACAGACTTCTGAATAACCCATGGATCAAAGAAGAAATCTCAAGGGAAATTAGAAACCTACTAAGCTAACTCATCTTGAGTTTTTCACAGGAATGAGATTATCAGATCATTTCAGAGAGGTTTTAATGAGCGGAATGAAAAGAAAAACTCAGCTGCACCTAAAGAAGAGGACGATCACTGAACATAGAATACTGTTATTTACTGGCTGTGGAACTTCCTAGAACCTCTTAAAGAATGCATGTTCATCTGAAAATAGGAATAATAACACTTGAATGTCACATCTTTTAAATTTAAATGCAGGGCTTGCAAAAGCACCTCTCATGCCAAGGTTCATACTTCAGATGCTCAACAAATGTCGGTTGAATAAAAAAGTAGATTGGAGCAACCAAGCACAATATCCATATATCTGCCTAGAATTCAACCTAGCTAGAGAAAGAAAGAAATCACACTTTAGCTACATGTGCAGATTTCGAGTCATACCTAACTAGCCCGTAAGAGAATTCTTTAAAAATAATTTTTTTAAGATATCTCTTTGGGGGAACTAGGAGTTGAGGAAATAATGTATGTGTTCATATTCTTCCACTCTGTCTCTTAACTAAACCAGTGCATTCCAGCTTCTTAAACAAACAGTATTTCCACTTCATTGCTATTTACAGCCATAGCCTAAAGCACAAAGATCAGACTCAGCATCTGATTAAACTAAGTTTTATAAAGAATGACAAAATAATTGGTAAAAACATTTCAGCTCGGGTATGTAAAACAGAAAAAACAAAGTAGCAACGTTCAAAGCACAATGGTTTTGGGGGAACAACATTGTCTTTTCTCTTTGGCATTTCTCTGGGATTCCTATTTTGGCTGGGTGACAAAAACCTGTCCATCAGCTACAAGTCTGAGCCTGTCAGCCTTACAAATCAGAGTTAATAAGAGTCAATCAGTGATGGTTTAACTTGCTTGCTACTGCCTGAAGTAGGATTCAGCCCCAGTGTCTGTCATCTACTTAGAAAACACTTTCTATGGCCTCCCATAAATTTTAAAAATTTACTTATCTATATTTCTATAGATAGGAAAAAGTGATTTCTATAAACATGTACCAGGCCAAAACAGGTGTCCATGAACCCCCTACAGGTAAAGGCCCAGATATAAACATAATCCTCCACAGTAACAAATACATAGAAAGATGCAGTTTTCTTGAACCAAAACAAACAAACAAAAAACCCCCATAGCCTCTTTACTTTAGAGTTTTATCCTGTACAAACATGTTTTTCAGTATGAAAGGTATATGTCATAATTACCTTTACATATATGTTGGATTGTTACTTTTTCAATAAATTAAATATGTATTGATGTAGTAGCTGGCTAAATCCTTATGACAACCCACCAAGATTATATTAGATATAAAATTCACAAACTAGTAGAGCTAACATTTGCTCCTGTCAGGCCCGAGTCTTTGTCAACATCAACAACAGCAGAATTTTCTGCCTTTACTAAGCTTTCTATTCTATAGCCAAAGATATGCATAGCCAGGTAACTCTCAGAGGGACCAAGTAAGAGAGAGCTGGGAGGAAACATGAATCTAAAAGTGGCTGTTATGACAAATATTAATCAGAGACAAGTTCTCATCTAACCACAAATCCCATAGTTTTTGAGTCAAATTTAAAATTCAGAGGTCATGTCAAACAAGAATCAAGCTACAACACAACATGTGCTCATTCATTCATTCAACAAATCATTGCTGAATGACAGCTGTGTATCATTTATGTCTGTGCTTTTAACAGTATAATGTGAGTCACATATAAAATTTTAAATTTTCTAATAACCACATTTCTAAAAGCAAAAAGAAAGGAGTAAAATTAATTCTAATAATATATTTTATTTAATTTAACATAGCCATGATTTATCATGGACAAATCAATCATTTATCATGATTTAGCATGTCATTTATATGCAACCCATATGAATATTTATTAAAGAGATTGTTTACATCACAGTTCATACCAGCCACATTTCAGGTGCTGATAGTCACATGTGGCTATGCTACCATGTTGAACAGAGCAGTTCTAAATGCTTATGGGTATAGCAGTGAACAAAAAAAATACATGCCTCTGTAGAGATTAATCCTTATGGGGAGGATAGACAGTAAACAAATAAATAGAAAATGTCAGGTTCTTCACATGGCCTTAAAGGCCATATGTGATCTGCCCCAGTCACCTCTCTAGACTCATCATCATCACCATCTCCCACTGTTCCCCTGCACTCACTGGACTGCAGGTCTAGTACCCACCTTCCTGTCTGTGAATAAGCCTGCCAAGCATACACCACCTCAGGATATTTCCATTCACCTGGAACATTCTTTCCCAAGACATCTGAAAAAATTTAAAGAACAAACTATTAATATATAATATTAAATGCCTATTGAGTGAGTGCTTATTATATACATCACATACATTTTCTCAATAAACTGCCAACAAAATAGACATTTTATACATAAGGAGACTGTACTTTACACTTATTAAGCATATACAGCTTGTTGTTACTCAGCTACTAAGTCATGTCCAACTCTTTGTGACCCTGTGGACTGCAGCACGCCATCTGTAGGCAAAGTAATGTCTCTGCTTTTTAATATGCTGTCTAGGTTGGTCATAGCTTTTCTTTCAAGGAGCAAGCATCTTTTAATTTCATGGCTGCAGTGACCATCTGCAATGATTTTGGAGCCCAAAAAAATAAAGTCTGTCACTGCTTCCCCATCTAATTGCCATGAGGTGATGGGCCCAGACCCCATGATCTTTGTTTTTTGAATGTTGAGTTTTATGCCAACTTTTTCACTCTCCTCTTTCATCAAGAGGCTCTTTAGTTCTTCACTTTCTCTCCTTTTTTTTTAATTGTGTTTTTACTTTTTGTTCGGTTTTTAGTCATTCAATATGAGAAAGATAGCTTCTCAATGATGTTAATTATTTGTGAGGATAAGTATTTTTCATGTTTGTCAAAATTTTATTTCTATTTCACCTCCTTGGGTCTACTGTTATTTTTTCATTTACATGTTTATTTCTTTTCACTGCCAATAAGTGCATGCTTGACTAGGGATATTAACTCTCTGCTTATTTTTTTATGATGCAAATGTCTGCTTTCCCCTTTGTCTCTTTATTCCGTTTTATTTCTGTTCTTTTTTTTTTTTTTTCCTTTACAATTGCTACTTTTGTTGTCATGTCTTAAAAATTCTTCTCCCCAAATTTTGGAAATGTTTCTCCATTCTCCTCTTCCTAACTACCCTGACTGAGCAACCACAGGGGACCATTGTTTGGGATACTGTCTACCCCAACATATCAAAGAATGGTTTATCTGCAGGTGTTTCCATGTGCCCCTTTCTTCAATCCTCCCTTCTCAGCTGCCCAGCGAGCTCATGGAACCTTTGTGCCAGGGCAGCCCCATGCCCCATGTTCCTTTAGGATCTAGCTTTCACCATCTTAGGCTTCCCAGGTGGCTCAGTGATAGAGAATCTGCCTGTCCCTGCAGGAGACACAGGAGATGTGGGTTTGATCCCTGGGTTGGTAAGATCCCTTGGAGTAGGAAATGGCAAACCACTCCAGTATTCTTGCCTGGATAATTCCATGGACAGAGGAGTGGTAGACTGCAGTTCATGGGGTTGCAAAGAGTTGGACATAACTGAGCATGCATTCCCTTCCACCATCTGTCAGCAAAGCATTGATCTCATACATTTACCTTAAATTACTGCATTTTTGAGAACTATCTGACAAATTTTTAAGGAAGGAATAGAAATAGAAATGGGTCTTAAGTAGAGGGGAAAGAGCTCTAAATTAGAATTCAGATCCCTGAATGATAATTCTGGTTCTGTTATTAATGACATATTTCTTACTGTTAAGGTGTTTGGACCCACTATTTCTTATAAGACAAAACTGTTGACATAGTGACCATCAGATGCATTGTATTCAAAGGCCAACATTTCTCACTGAACACTAAGATGTGAGTCTTCCTTTTCATCTGGCTTTGTAAGAAACATATTCCAAGTACTATTGACAATTATATTACGTGCATAATGAGAGTTCTGGGCATAAATAATTTTGAATGAGGCTCAATGATCTAATCTGCTGCTTCTTCAGGTCATTTATTGTATGATAATACAGGAAAAATCAGCTTCTCAAAAAATGTTATTCATCAGTGAAGAGAAATGATCAAGACTTGAAATTTCTTTATATGGTCATCAATTCAAACAGGAAATTACTTCTAATTCAGAAATATCACAAGTAATAGAGAGTTGACTTTTTACCTGAATTAGAAATAACAAATTTTATTGGGCTTGGAATCATCAGTAAAATATTAAGCTTCTCTTTCATATCTTACCCAATGAATAATGAACTGCTTCACTGGACTTGAACTTGTTTTGGACGTGAATTTATTAGACTATTTTCTGAGGGTAGACTTCCAGGCCAGAATTATACATTAGTAACTGAATACAGAAGTTGGCCTTCTTTGTCTAGCATAGAAACTGCCACCTCTTCTAAAATACAGAACAGATTTTCCAGTTCGTTTTGCAGAAATGGCTTTCATGGGATTTGACAACACAAGAGTCATTCATTAATCTAATTGTCTTCTGCCATGAAATTATGCTTAATGTTAGTAATGTGGAGACAGAAATATTATAAAATATGAACTGCTAAAGTAGCTGGAATACCCTGGCAATTTCCAACCACTTGATGGATTAATGCCCAATTCTGGTAAATTTTAGATACTGATTGATGAAGTCATTTAAAAGCAAATGTAATTAGTTTTAAACTTTATTTACCATTAAATTCCACATATTTAAACACTAAATATAGTAACAGGTAAGGATGAGAAATTCTTTTCAGAAATAACTATCTTTAAAATAAGCACTCATTGAAATTACTGCAGTATTTCAGAATCCAACTCTAATTCATATTTTCTCCTGTACTGTTGTCTAACTGATATTATCTTGGTAGTATAAATTATAAAAGAAATCATCTACATACATCCACATGCATACATACATTTTCACCTACTCTTTTTCCCTTTTTCAAGAAACCACTATTGTCAGAGAAAATCTAGTCTTATTTTCCCAACATATATTTCCCCTGTAGGGGAAATATACATCTTCCTAATTTACTAAAGAAGTTTGATAAAGCCCAGGTATTTTGGCCTAGAACACTTAAAAATTTTGAGCTGTTTAAATATAATTTATATTAATCTATACATTTTAAAATTCTCTGTGTTTGAGGTGTCAAACATTTCAGACAAAGGTCTCAGACTAAAAAATAATACTTGTGATTTTTTTCCCTGATCTTTATTTTTTCAGAGGTGAGCCCACAGAATATCCTGATGCCAGTTATAGTGACACCTAGTCTCAAAGAACCAGAAACTTTTGTTTCTATGGTGAAAAAACTGGGGATAAGGTATTTGTGCAGTGTTCACTGCTCCTACAGATTCCCTAAGTGGACAAGTGCTCCGTGCATTTCACAGGATGATTCCACCAGTAGCACCATCTCTGACCTGTCCCTCCCCTTAACATTCCCTCCTGCCATAAACGAACCACCAAGTCAAAAAGTATTAGCTGAAAAGCTTTCTAGGATTCTTGTCATGTTCTTCCCTTCTCTGAAAGTTACTCTACTTAAAACTTGATTTACTGGGAACAGAACACCTAGTTGTTACATGCTGTGCAACTCAAGAGTATCTGAAATCACTGTGCCTTGCTTTATCTTTTAAAACCTGCCATCACCTCATCTTAAAGGAACACAGCAAAATAATACATCTTGGAAAGGTCCTTAAAAGCCAGCAAAGCCTAAACAGAACACAACACGTCTGGTAGAGAGCTAAATGTTACCACGGGTGACCAAACACACGAGAGCAGCAATGAACACTGGTGTAGGATTCCCCTTGGATGCATACGGCCATCCAGGAAGAAGCAGGCTCACTCAGCAGAACCCCACAGTTTGTTATTTTGTTCTCTTTCTCTCTTTGCCACCTGAGGAGCCACTAAACATGACAATAAAAACCACAATGTATTATTAGAGCTCACATCCATTTAGTGCGGAGTTAATTAATTTACATCTGTTTCCTGATGATTCCTCACTGTACCTCTATGAAGTTACAGATGAGAAAACTAGAGCTTAGTCTAAGGTCATGCTATTAGCAGGAAAAGGAACCAGAAGTCAAACCAAGATTATTTGGTTCCGGGGTCTCAATTAGGAAATGTGTGCTTGGTCGTGTCTGATTCTGCAGCCCCCTGGACCGTAGCCCACCAGGCTCCTCTGTCCATGGGATTTCCCCGGCAAGAACACCAGAGTGGGCTGCCATTTCCTCCTCCAGAGCAGCTTCTCAGCGCAACGATTGAATCCATGTCTCGTCTCCTACCTCGGCAGGCAGATTCTTTGCCACTGAGCCTCCTGGGAAGCCCGTATAAGAGGTTAAAAAAAAAATTCAGAACTATTTTTTCCTGCCCACGGGTGTTTACAAAGAAACTGGCAAAGATAACTTCTCACTAAGTACCTGAGCTTCCTGCGGCCCCTGCATTGCAGGCGGGGTCTTTGCCGCTGAGTCACTGCGGAAGCCCAGGCTCCAAGTCTAAGAGAATAAGACAGGAGTATACCTGTCTTCATGCTCTATATTCTCTTCAGTGTCCAATAAATGGTATTTTATTTTAATGCAGCAAGAAAGGTAAAAATATATATATATTGTTTTCTTGACGTGCTTAGTTCATCTTTATGAAAATTTGAGATTGAAGGGATTGAGATGGCAGCCCTATGTTCATTGTAACCATTAGGTCAAAGTGTTGTTTTGAGTCTGAGTATGTGAAAAATTATCATGTATCTCCATTTCAGCTAACTATGAAGAGCTGGCCATGTTTTTTAAAAAATATCATTTGCCAGCCTTCAGCCCTCCATGTTATCTTGACTGCACCTATCTCTTAAGTCAGATATTGAAAGTCAAGACTGAAACAGAAGTAAGAAATAATATTGGGCAGTTCCTACTTCCATTGGACTTTTGTTGACTGTACATTTCTACTTTACTTTCAGTGTGGAGACTGAGTGCATAGAAGGCAGAGAACAGTGGCCTCAGTCTGATTTTTAGTAAGAAAATTATTTTTCGTCATTTTAGCACAGAAAGTTTGGAGGAGTAGAGATTCTGATATACTAGTACTAGAAATATAAACTGGTAATTTGGAAACAGCTATTAAAGTTAATGATGTGAGTACTCTTATTGTGGTTCTTCAGACGTTCAGTCATGTTCAACTCTTTGTGACACCATCTGCCAAAGCTTGTTCAAACTTATGTCCATTGAGTTGGTGATGCCATCAGACCATCTCATCCTATGAGCCACTGAGGAGGTGATGGCATCCAACAATCTCATCTTATGACCCAGAAATCTCCTCTTTTTGGTACAGGTCCTAGAGAAAAATCTCATACTTGTGAACAAAGACATGTGTCTAAGATTTAAATGTATTCACACTATGAAATATTATGCCACAGTTCAAATGAGTAACAAATCTACATGCATCAATATTGGTAAATCAAATTATGTAGGTAAAACAAGCAAGCTGCAAAAGGATGCATAAGAGATAAAATCATCTTCAAAAGGTTTAAAAACTTTCAAAGTAATATATGTGTTGGTTGTAGTAGCAAAAACAGGCAGCAAAAGTAAAGTTTGAAAAATAAAGTATTCACATGTATAAATTCACGATAGTCATCCCTTTGAGGATAGAGAATGGAAAGGGATACATAGGCATCCTCAAAAGCATTCATAAGATTTATTTCTTTAAAACACACATACACACACACACGTACATCTGAAGTGCAATGTTAAGATTTGATAAAGTTGTACCGTGGGTCCATGGATTTTTATTATATTATTCTCTATACTTGTCTGCATGTTTGAAATATTTCATTATAAAATATATATTTTTAAATCACCCAAGCACAAGAACATTTCTCAGAGGAATCACCAAAGCAAAGAAAAATGAAACATCCCTCTCAACTTCCTTCCCCTATAAGAAGCCATGAATTATGGAGCCAAGAATGCCTTGTATTTATGAGAGGGATCTTTCTAAAGGATATCTCACATTTATAAGTGAGTATCCATGTAAAGATCACTGCTTTTTCATTCTGAATTCCAGACAAGGATATCCCACATTGGATTCAGTACAAGCTCATGATCCCCAAAGTATTAAGGCTAGCTCTGCTTAACATTTTATTTCCTAGCAGAACACTTCAGGAATTCAGAGAGAGGATCACCCAGCTAGATCAGGGCGTTGCCCTGCCCTTGGAGCATAGGGGAGATAAGATAACTGCAGAAATGAATGATGGAATGAACTGAGCCTTCAGTGTGCTATGGTGTTTATCACACTCGTAAGACCGCAGCCATCAGAACATGTGTATGCATTTTTCCCTTAAAACATCTTTTGAGTGGTAGTTGTGTGAAACAATGATCTGTTGAATTTAATTCACAGATCAAAGAGGGAGGAAATTAACCAACACAGTAAATTGATTATTTCATGGGTGACATAACCACGGCAATGATTTATCTTAATAAAGAGCAACTTCCCTCTAGTCCTTAACTGAATTCCAGCCAATGCAATAATACTCGGCTGTTAATGACTTTGATGTTGATGTGGAAAAGTGAATGACTGCATAATCACTGAAATGGGACCTCATCACAGTTGGAAACGTTTAAGCCAAATCATTTTGGACTGTGAAAAGAGCCCTGAGTGGTGGAGATTGGCTGGGTCCCAGCTCTTCAGTCTTAACTAAACAGGGCCTGAAAACTTTATCATGTTGCACTGCTCTGGGCTGGACCATAACTCTGACAGCTCACAGGGACTGGAGTTTAATGTATATGTCTGTGGCCTCACAGAGGAAGAAAGAATTCCAGGGCTTATAGCACCGATAATAAATACATGTCTATCAGCATTCAGCTGAAAGTGTAATTAGTTAAATCCGTCTTTGGGAGAGGGAATAGAAGAAAGGAAACAGAAGTCTGCTTTAAAAAAAAATTGAACCAAAAGCTTATTTTTATACACCATGTTACTAAATATGGCTTAAGAGTTTGCAAGACAGCATAACTCATAGATGGCAGCCGCCCCCTCTTCCCCCTCCACTCCCCATCTCTAAATAATAAAATGAACTAAAATTAGAGCTCCTTTCAGGTTTGGTCACTTGATTATTATTATTTGAGTTACAGCTGAGAAGTCTAGAAGGAGAGAAAGCACCCTTGGGAAACTAAGTGACTCCCTGATGCCCACATTTTCTACTTTCATATGATGAAAAGGAAAACATCTTCCATGTCAGTTCAGTCACCATCAGCCAACCCAATAGATTTCCTCTTGTGCTAATCAGATCCTAGATAACATCAACTTCCTAGAGCTAAATTATTACATCCATGTATTATAATGCCAGCCTCTAGCAAACCCTCCAATACACCCTTTTTTCCTCCCCTTGTCTCCACCCACCCACCCTCCTCAGCACCTCCCACTGTCCCCAGATACTCCTAAGTAGAAGTTCCAGGGAATCGTTCAGGAGAGCAAAGACCAGCCTCCGCAGCCAAAACTTGGTGACCCAGCTTTACAAGAGACACAGCCGCAGGTAGAACTGGAGGAGTGCCAGGCACTTGCCTGTTTAAATCCTGCAAGAGGCCCCAGGCTCAAGAAACTCAGGATGTCCCATTCTGATCATGTAGAAAAAATTTTTAAAAAAAATCTTTGTTTAGAGGCAAGGATTGTTAAACTGCTCATCCAGGCCTGCAGCTGGGGTTGACTCAGAGTGCAAATGAATGGAAAATGCCCGGGTGGCAAGATTAGAAACTCATTTGTGTGGTTTGTGTGGCCTTGCCAGGAGCCTCCTCTTTTCCTCTCCTCTCTCTTCTAGTCTGAGCCTTGGTCAGTTTATTACTTTAAAGGCACCCTTTTTCTGCTGGGAACCTGGTCTGGCCATGTCCCAGCACCTTTTCTCCAGGGCATTACTGACCCTTGAAGTTTCTTTCCTGTTCATCCATTTACTTATGTGAGATCATCTGAGAAATTTTCAGTAGTCTGTACCTTTTTCTTTTTCTTTTTTTAATTTTACCCTCCCCAAACTGTCCTCCCTCATGCACACACAATTCTTTTGTTTTACCCCCTCTCCTCAAGTTCGATCTGAAGCCAAGTGCTTTTAATTTTTAGCTGCATTTTGCAAGCCTGGACTTTCAGGAATATATGTTATGAAAGCAGGGAAAGAAAAGACTTTCTTGTCATCAAAACCATAATAATTATGTGTCAAAGATAATTACTGCTTGGTGTGTAATACATCTAATACCAAATGACAGAAAAAGTAGTTTACCGGCAGACGAGGGTAACTGCCGGCTGGCTGAAATCTGATATAAAATTAACCACCAGGCTCAAGCTCTCTGCCCACTGGAATTTTACCAGATAAAGGCCAACTCCACCCCAAAAAAGAAGTTCATAGCAATGACTATTTGTACTTACTGTTGTATTTTTAAAACTGCACATATTTACATATGTAATAAATACTAGCTGGGTGTCTCATAAAGATATAAGACTATATTCAAGTGCCTGAGACACTATTTGAGGAGTAAAATTATTAAAATAGCTAAGGATGGACAGGGAGGCCTGGCGTGATGTGATTCATGGGGTCGCAAAGAGTCGGACACGACTGAGCGACTGAACTGAACTGAAGGAGCACAGGCAAATTCTGGGCAATAAGAGTGAAAGCCTTCAGAGATATACTAGTAGTTCTGCTCCATAACACTCAGATTTAGAATCTGAATTTTATCTGGGAAACCAAAGCTTTCAAAGAAAAGCATTTAAGATGTTTAGAAAATGCACACCACCACCACTGGAACATAGAGGGGTAAAGAGAAGCCTGGAGATGGTACTCAAATAAAATGTGATACTGTCTGAGAAATTTCCCTACATTAGGCTGGGAGTGATACAGAGTAAAAGTTAACTATTAAGATCAGCAAACACAGGAATTCTGCTCAAATGTTCCTTCTGGACAACTTTGTAGCTGAGGATGAGGCCCAGCTTCTTTTGGCACCATGATCCCTCTGCCCCACTTCACCATGAACAAAATCAGCTGTGCTGGGCGGAGCTGGCTTGAGCCCAGCAAAGGCACATGTTGGTTGCCAGTAGACAGGGCTACATGGTTTATGCATCATTTGGAGTGCATCTGAACCTAACCCACTTCATCAGCAGCAAAAACTGTCTCTGTGATAGCACAAGAGGCCAGAAAGTTAGATAAAGAACTGAGTGCTTAGAAACTCTTCCCTAATTAACTGAGACCAATCATCAGCTTGCAGACCACCATCACTTTGCTTACCCATGCTATCAACGGGCTTGGGTCCAGTTCGTAGACAGAGGCACAAGTGAGGAAGTTTTTAGAGAACTTCAGTGACTCTCTGAGGTCCCAAGGTGACTGGTGTCCACCTATCCTTTCTGTCGAAACTAGACCTTAATCCAGCACGACATCATCTCCTGCAGTCTTATAAATGAATCCTCAGGGGCCTATCGAGTTCTTATTCCTATCCATCAAAAACCCTGCAACTGTTTTATTGGAATAGATAATTTTGATTTAGTGCTAAACTGCTCCTGTACCATTTGGCCATTCTGCATCAACTACACAGGAATTCATTAACTTTGGGGGTTACCCTCTTGGAAAGTACTGAGGTTGGCAAAGCTACATTTGGCAATACCAAGAATCAGGAAATAATTAAAAAGGTATTAAGGACATATACCTAATAATGCATAACACTTCTAGAAGGCATCTGATTTCAGAACCCAGAATAATTAGCATTAGACATCTTCTACAATTGGTAATCATTTATTTGTTTAGGAAATATTGTTTCATCATCATGACTGGCTGAGGCAGAACCTCTTGCAAATTTTTTGCAACTCAAACTGTACCAGCTCAAAAAAAACATTTTTTTAAACTATTTCTTGCTGGATTAAAATTCAGTGCACTTTGCACCTAGATCCTTCTTCTTGTTTTTTTCTACCTTAGAATTTCTACCTCTGAGAATATTCATTGGAAGGACTGATTTTGAAGCTGAAACTTCAAACTTGAAACTTTGGCCACTTGATGTGAAGAAGTGACTCATTTGAAAAGATCCTGATGCTGGGAAAGATTGAAGGCAGGAGGAGAAGGGGACAACAGAGGATGAGATGGCTGGATGGCATCACCGACTCAATGGACATGAGTTTGAGTAAACTCCGGGAGTTGGTGATGGACAGGAAGGCCTTGCGTGCTGCAGTCCATGGGGTCACCAAGAGTCGGACACAACTGGGCGACTGACTGAACTGAACTGAACTGAACCTCTGAGAAAGTCTGAGATAACTGCCTATCCTTTTCCTAATTATTAACGTGTTTAAGTGTACATATTCCTCCTTGATTTGAGGGGCTAGAACATGAAGAATTTCCCTCTACACCATGTTATAGACTCTAGCATATAGTCTGCTACAGAGGTGGCGAGACAGAGATGAACTGATTTGAGTTATGCATAAGGAAACATACTTTTTCTAAAATATATTTGCTATGCAAGAACAAAACTGTGCTGATCTCAAATCAAGAGCTAGTGAAGGGTTGCAAATTTACTTTCTCTCCTCACCTCTAAGATTTTGATATGGAAACTAAAGCTATCTTCCTACCTGGCTGCTCACAAAAGAAAGCAGGGATAGTAAAAACTGAATTGCTGAGACATGAAAAGAATGACACAATGTGCTCTCAAGAAATAAGGTAAGTAGTCATATTATGGCTTCCATGTTAATGTTTCATAATTTTTCCCAAAATATTCAAAACTGTATTTCTACTATAGTTTTCTCAATACAATACTGTCTTGAGCCCACATTGCTTTTCTGAAGACTGTTGTATGAGATGGAATAAAATTTTTTAATGCCTGACCTAAAAATATTATTATTTCCAGCTAAAGAAAAAGTAAACTAGCATTTTAAATATATATGCATATATATAAACATATTATTATTACATGAATATTAAAAATCAATCCCAATAACAATCTTAGTAATCCAGAAGATAACAGAATTTGTGGGAAAGTTTAAGATAGAAGGTAATGACAAATATAGACTCTATAACTCCAAAAATACAAATAAAGACAAATAGAAAAGCAGTGAAATAGCATTTACAGAATAAGTTTTGACTTTTTTATCATAAGGATTATTTAAAATCTTAAATAAAAAATAACCATCAAGATTCTGTATTGTGTTGCAAAAGAAAGCTTCTCTAAGCTACATCTCTGTGAGCTACTGAGGATAGATTTCTTTCTGGTACTCAGAATAATATTTAAAACTTGTTTCAACCATACATTTATTTATAATCTGGTTTCCAATGCACCAAGTTATTAGATGTCAGTTCTCAATTTGCCAAGCATAAAGTATTATTTTCTATTGGAAAGCCATGTTATACTGTAATGTTCCAGCATACTCCACCTACATTGAGTTTTGATCCCGGACAGGCTTTAGTGATTCATCATTCCTGGCATCCACTTCCTTGAGACATCTGATTGGATCGAAATGATGTAAAGAGAAAGGCAAAATATACAAACCAGGGAAATTCACCCAAAAATACAACTGGGTTTTTCTTATCCTCACTGTTACTGAAGAAAAGTTTTGAAATGAAACATATTTATGTTTAGCCACACAAAAAAGAAACAACCTTGGAAAATTGTTACAGAAAAGCTACCAAATAAGGTACAAATAACAAATGGTTAAGACACTTGTTTTTACAAATCCAGCATCACAGCATACAGCAGATAGGCACAGATTCTCAGGACTTGCTAGCTATGATATTGCAATAGCAATGGTTCCTAGAATAAAAGTGGGAAAATGACTACGGCTGGTGTGAATTGCTTTGTCCAGTGCAATGAATGTGTGAGAAATATTTCTGGGTGGCCTTGAAGTGTGACCTGGGCCATTCATTACTTGTGTGCCTTATTAATACTTTTCCTCCATGATATAAACATTAAAGTATCTGGTTTACCTGCATTTAACTATCTGATGAGTCACGGCAAACCCTAACAGCTTTCTGTATTTATTTTCTAGGAGTAAAGGCTACAATGATTCCATCTAGTAGCTTTTGTTATTAGTTCTGCTACCCAGCTTGTGAAATACGCAAATTCCCTAAGGGTCAAAAGAAGCTTTAAATGTTAAAAAAAAATCCTCTGGATTTTGTGTAAGGAAGCTAGGACAGAGTATCTACTCACACTCTCTCTTCCTCTTTGTTTGGAAGTGCTTTTGTTTAGAGTGATGTTAAATATCATCTAACCAGACAGTGACAGGAGCATTGATCTGCTTAACCTTGCAGTGAACTGAACATGGTTCATCCATTCCCACAACCAAAACCTGGGCCAAATGGGCGAATGGCTCTGACAGGGAAAAGTGGGAGCTTCCCTGATTAATAGCTAAGATGCAGAGTATTTGCAAAAGAAATTAGAAGAATGCATTATCTGGAGA
Source organism: Odocoileus virginianus (assembly GCF_023699985.2). Taxonomy (NCBI): domain Eukaryota; kingdom Metazoa; phylum Chordata; class Mammalia; order Artiodactyla; family Cervidae; genus Odocoileus; species Odocoileus virginianus. The sequence continues at coordinate 21,888,428 of NC_069679.1, forward strand.
CATTTCCTGCCACCAAATCAGCCCCACTTAGGCCGCTGACTGAGAAATCCCAGAAGGCGTTCTCCTCTGAATGTGGCCTGCATCAATGGCACATTTCTGAATTGTCAGGCTGAAAGCCATCAATAGTCATAAAGAGAAGGATGTGTCTTCATTGGGGGTGTGTTGATGGATCTGATCCAGAACATGAGAGGTGATTCCCGGGTTAGTTGGATGTTGGACATATTTGGGTCTGGTGACGGTGCTTCTGATTTTAAATCAAAACCATTCTCTTGCTTCATTCAGTACATTACATAATGTGAGTAGGGCTGTCTATATGCATAATTATCACCACTCATGAGAAACAGGCCCAAAAGAATTCTCTGACCTTGTGCTGATAAATTGTGCTGAAGGAACAAGGGGCTCAGAACTGCCAGTCTCAGTTACGGAATCTGAAAAATTAAGTTGGACTGAAGGGAAATCAAGCTTCTGCGTGGCATATTTCTCAGTAGACTGATATGCTAATCTATTGAAGTCTGTTCCTCAGGACCTCAGTTCAAGCCCTACCTCTGCTTGCCGGTCAGCACATCATCCCCGGCACTAAACAACGTGCTTGTAATTTCCAACCCGACTGGAATTAGCTCCCAAGAAGAGCAGGGAGGGGAGGGGTTGAGGGGGAAGGAAGTTAGAAAGAAATGGTTCAAAAAGTACTCTCTCTAAATCAGAAACATCTGGTAAAGTCATAAATGGTTTTAGGGAGACACCAGCGACAAGGGGGTCCACGTAGGAGAAGTATAAAGGAAAAAAACCGCCCCTTACTGAAAGTTCCCAGGTAACCAAAACAAACGATATCAGCATATATTAGAGCAAACTTTTGAACCTACTTGGTGGCTGACATTCTAGCATTTTGAATATGGTTCCTATTACAAAGAAGCACATAATACTAAGGATCTCCGTGTGCCATTCTGAATGCCTGAAATTCATGTCTTAAGTGCTTTATATTATTTGTTGCCCATTAATCTCATTGAAGACCCTTCTTATTATAATTCTTAAGGGGACTTTTCTAGAAGAAGCAAGAAAAAGAAAGGATGCTCCTCTCCCTCAGTTCTGATGAAATTGACACTCTGACTTACAGGATCTTTCTAAAGACATGAAAACTATGGGGTGTGAAAAAGAGCTTTATCTTTATGGTGTGTGTCAGCGCATACTTTAGAAAGATCTTAACATTGGACATTCTAGAAGGAAATTATAAACTACTCAGCCCTACTGGTCTTCGGTGTGAAGCCCTCCCAAACCTGCCTTGAGAAACCAAATTTTAAAATTTTAATGAAGAAAAAAAAAAAACCGCAGTGTGAGTTCTAGAGAAGTGTGGTCACCAGCATAGAAATTCTTTATTCATACTTTTAATAAATTCAGTCTTATCACACACACAAAATAATTAAATTTAGAGAGTTTGGCTAACATAGAACCAACCATGTCGTAGGTGTTTGTCTAAAAGAAGAATGAAAACACTCAAAGAATTAACCAAGTACCTCAAAAGCAATAGAAAGTTTAGGGGTAAAAGACAAGACTTTGTCACAATTTATACCACTGAAACAATGTGGAGTTACTAGGGAGCGGAGAATAGGAAGTACAGAAAACACAAAACAACTTTCTTTTAATCCAACCCTGGAAGTCTGAATAAGGTGAGTATTGCTTCACTATAAAATATCTGGAGGAAGGGGAGGAGGATAGGAAGGGAGTAATGGTGAAATAAAGAATTTCTTTAAAAGCAAACATCAAATTGCAACCACATCAATCATTCCCTGATTTAAAAAAAATAAATGAGTGCTTTTCTCCACAGTTGGAAATTTCATTACTTCTGTACGCTCTCCTCTTTGTTTATAAGCTGACTAAGAACTCCTGGAAGTTTTGCTTTCATTTGGGAAGAGGGGTCAGATTTTTGATGGCCCCAAATGTACCCTAGGGATTCTGCCCCAAGACTGAAGTTTAACTTTATTTTTCCTTCTCGTCTTGGCTTTTTCTTGTGGGGGAACAATAAATATATCTTTCAAATATACCATTATAAAACAGGCTCCCCGCCATGCTACAGCATCCAAAGAGTCACTCACATTATGGGGTCCTAATGAAATACAGATCTTTTCAACTCACATCTAAAATGTCATTTTGCACCAGACTATTTTATTGCATAGAATGCAGTGGTCAAGCAGGCAAATGAGTTATTACACTAAATTAAAAGACAAGAAAACCTGAGCATGCTTTTTGCTTTGCAAAAAATTAGAAATTAATAATTGACTGTTTCCCTTGAAAAAGCAAGTTTTCAGAGGGCATAGGGAAAGTCCAGAGATGAGCAAGAACAAAAATGATTAATGAAAATGGTACTAGTTTTTGTAAAAGAATAGATGAAAATTCTGCAATTAATTATCTCTGAAGAAATACAGTAAAGAAAGCACAACTTGGAAATGACTATATAGCCGGAAAAAAAAAAGTTCTTACAGAGTCCAGAGTGGAGGCAGAGAATGAAAAATAAGTAGGATAATAAATGATACAGATGAACACCAGCTAAGTGTCTTTCTGGTACCATCAAAATATGTTCAGTAAAATTTGCAAGCTCTTAAAATCTTACTTTAAGATACAGGTGGAATATCAAGAGAACCAAAAGTAATTTTCGTTTATATCAGATGATCTGCTGGTATTACATTTTTTAAGAGTATTTAAGGTTGATTTTTGCTGTCTAGTTGCTAAGTCATGTCCGATTCTTTTTTTGTGACCCCGTAGCCTGCCAGGCTCCTCTGTCCTTGGGATTTCCTAGGCATGAATACTAGAGTGGGTTACCATTTTCTTCTCCAGGAGATTTTCCTGACCCAGGGATCAAACCCACGTCTTCTGCACTGGTAGGCGGATTCTTGACCACTGAGCCACTTGGGAAGCCCATGTAAGGTTGAGGTTGGCCTTTAAAGTACTATTCTAGTACCTCATTATAACAATTCATAAATACATTGAGATAAAGCAAATAGACACTTTTCAGGAAGTGTAAAAGATATGTATGTCCTAAATCAAATTCTGCTCTCAAGGAAACTCTATGTAATTAAATGCACTGTGAGTTGCATCTCACCAGATTATGTGGTTTGATGGCAGGGGTAACTTGAAAAACAAAACAGTAATGTCACCACTAAGGGATTTCTTGTTTACTTTTTCACTTTTGGGAATTTCACTGAAGAAATTCAGTGTAGTGGAGGAGGAAAGGCAAATAACTTTAATTCTCTGCAAATAGCTTTAATTCTCCTCAATGATCTCACTCTGAACTCATGGCCTCAGTTTTAGTCTCTAGAACTTTGCTGTCATTTGCTTCCTGGACTTGTTCTCCTTCCTGCCCTACTCTATGCAAAGCATGGAGTTCCTCTTCATCACAGCTATTGAGGTGTTTTTAGCTATAGCTATAGCTAAAATGTTGTTAAAGGTTTGCACAGAATGAAGAAGTATAGCATGGAGTAATAAGTCATGGCATCAGGTTCTATCACTGGACCTTAAACAACAGACCCCGAGACCTGCATACCCATGGACCATCACATTAACCAAGACAGCCAGCTGGGCAAGCAGCAAAGGACATTTTCACAGAAACCAGAAGTGGAGGGCATCATGGGTCCAAGGACCTCTATTCCTTGAGAATGAGTCAGGCTACCTCATATACCCAGATCCCATTTTGGGAAAGAGGATAAGGAAGTGAAAGATTGCACGTGTACCCAAATGAAATTGAAATTACCAGATGAGACTAAATTTAGGCTTCTGCTCCACCATCCATTCCACTGTTCACCTAGCTAAGAGAGGAGAGGCAAAATAGATCAGTGAATAAAAAATAAAGAACCTGTATCTCTCTCTATATATATATATACACATATATATATATATCCAATTAATATAAGTATTTATACTATATATATATAATTATATATATCCAATTAATATAAATATTTTTTCATATGTTTGCCATTAATTATATGTAGAATTTTGTCCTCTTACTTCATTGTATTAACAATTTCTTTTTAACAGCTTTCTTAAAACTGTGAAAATCCTTTGAGGTAAATGCTGCCCCTCCTCCTCCCAGTAATGTTGAAGCAAGGCAGGTATTTGTTATTTCTCTTTCCTCTTCCTTTCTCTCTCCCTCTGTCCTTTTCTTTCTCCCTACCTTCTTTCTTTCCCTCCCTTTTTTCTCTGTCTCCCTCTTTCTTTATTTTTTTCTCAAGCTAATTATTTTTCTTTTTACACAAGATAGTGTTATCATTAAGGCAGCATATTGGTATTTTCCAGTATGAATCAGCCTTACAAAAAGGATCTGGGGCACGGCTAGCAAATATTTTAAATTCTTTGCTCATCATGAAGCAGATTTCCCAATTCATTATTTAGCAGGTAAATACATTTTCTGTCTTTTTTAAAGGTATTTCATGAGTTGTTATTTTTAATATACAAGGCATTTCCAAGACAGAAACCAAGGAGTAACTAAGGAGGTTCTTAAAAAGTTAATACATAAGATTTCTCTATTCTATAACATTAACATACAACTTGTTCTAAAGGAATAAAAGGATACAGTAACCCATTCCTATAAATTCTGATGTCAGAGAACCAATGGGAAAGTCTAAAACGCACAAGTTGATTTTTGCTTGTATTTATAATTTTAAGAGACCACATTCGAACTTAAATACCATCAGAGTAATTCTGGCTGTCTTTGCCTTCTCTCTCCACGTTACTGCTCCTGCACTTTCAGTGCTGCGGAGGCCTCCATGTTTTTTTTGCACTCTGTTTCATTAGAAAAGAGCTCACCTGCTCTTACTGCCTCTGGCACAATAAAACTTTTGTTTGCAAAATATTGGCAGCTCAGCTAGACAAAGCTAGCATTATGTTCCTTAAATATCAATGCTTTTTGAAGGAAATTAGCTTCTGGTTTTGTGGTATTTTTTTTCACAACTAACCTTGTATTTACATCGCACATTTCCCTGGATGACATAAAGTGATTTACAGGTGTTAACTGATTCATGCTAAAAAAGGAGTTGATAGAAGATGCAATAGCTTAGTCCCAATGTTAGAAATAAAGGGACAGGGAGATCATCACTTGCATCACTTGCAGAAAAGTGGGAAAATAAAAATCTGCCAATTGAATCACACTTTGGCCTCATTCACTCACGCACCAAGGAGAGGCACAGTGTGAACATATGAGGAATCAACGATGTCAGCTAAGCCAGCTTTACCAGATCTCAGTTTCCTATCTTTAGAAAACATAGTGCTTGGTTATCAAGTTTGGAAGCCCAATAAACTCAAAAATGATCATTGCATTTACTCAGCTATGCATGTGCATGGACACACACACACATACACACACTTGTGTGTGTAATTTCATTACACATGTATGTGTAATTTCATTAAGATGAAATTCTACCCTCAATTTTGTTTTAAAGAAAAAAGTCATTTGGTCACATTAAGAATGGGTAAAAACACACTGCTCATTGATTCCTGGAGAGAAATATTTCAAGAAGTCAAATACCTAAACTTTGCACAGGCCACAGTTTCTTTCACATTTCTTTCTATTCCATTCCTGCTCCCCCCAGCACAGAAGCATTAGCAATATTTATTTCCTGCTAAAGTACTGATGTAATAAACTAAATATTTCACAACTTGGGCAGTGAGTTGTGTTTCCATCGTTGAAATTCTGAACATTTATCATGTCCTCTCATATGCCCATTCTTTATCAAGAAAATATGTGAAATTTGAGAATTTCAATGGCAGAATTTATTGTTTTTACTTTTTACTGTTCATGGCCCTTTATTTAGTTCCTGAATGGACCTGTGAGTGTGTATGGTTATATAACCTAGACTATTTCCTCATCCCTTCTAGCCTTTCTCACTTGGTTCTACACAGAGTGAACTAACAACATGATACTCTGTTCTGCTCTGCTCGTCAACTTTGACCACTTTCCTTTCCACTTTGCAAGAAAGCACTACCATTAAGAGATTCCTGAAAGTCCCTTGGACTGCAAGGAGGTCAAGCCAGTCCATCCTCAAGGAAACTAACCCTGAATATTCATTGGAAGGACTGATGCTGAAGATGAAGCTCTAATAATTTGGCCACCTGATGTGAAGAGCCAACTCACTGGCAAATATCCTGACACTGGGAAAGATTGAAGGCAAAAGGAGAAGGGGACAGCAGAGGATGAGATGATTAGATAGCATCACTGACTCAATGGACACGAATTTGAGCAAAATCCAGGAGATAGTGCAGGACAGAGGAGCCTGGTGAGCTGCAGTCCATGGGGTGGCAAAATAATCAGACAAAACTTAGCTACTGAACAGCAACTACCATTGACAGATGAAACATGCAATTAATGACAGAAAATTTTTTAAAGTTTTTCTCTTTATCATAAGACCAAGAAACCTGCTGGACTATTATCCTTCCTGGGGCCATATTAAAAATGATGAAAATGTGTTGCAGTTGGTACAGATGTCAAATTTTTCCAAAGGCACAGGATTAATTCTGTACTTCCCACACACTTGAACAGACTGTTTTTATTAGCATGAACTATTTTGTTGTATGCCCAAGAATGTCTGGGGTATCATTTACAATCAAGGGGAAAACTAATCAGAGTGATAGATCACATAGAAGCTGCTTTTAACCACAGTATGGTAACTGGGACCTGAAATATCGGAAAAGTTATTTTTTAATTGTTTTGTTTTGGCTTTGGTTTTAATCTTTTCCATCTCAACAGCCTTACATTATACCAAAATGAGATCACAATCTTGGTCAACTTGTGACTTAAAAAGAATACTGAGAGAATCTAAATATAGTGAAAAACAAATGACTGTCACTGATATCCAGGATAAAATATTTCAACCTTGTTTTTTAGAGGATGGGGTTATTTTACATATCCCAAATTAACCTCAACAGGAAAACTGCCTTATTTTGGGTAAATCAGGAAAACAGAATGAAATTTATGAATAGCAAGAATACGTAGTCATTCAAGACAATGGACTTTCTTTTTTGAGGAATTTTTAACATCCATTTAAATCAATTAATGGGAAACAGAGGTAGAACAAAGCCTAGATTTGGGGATTCCTCTTTCCCAGGCAGATATATTCTTCCTGTTAGCAGGGTTCAATGTGAAGAGAAAAAATAGCAGTGAGAAAATAATTCTTTTTTAAAGGATCATATGCATTACAATTTAATACTAAAAGATGATTTGTCAAATAGAAGTTCTTTAGTAATTTTTCCTTCCAGAATGATATAACTTTGAAAAATGAAGATTATTAAATACGGGAAGTAACCTAACTCACAATGAATTCATTCTCATCATTACGGATAATGATAATCACTCACAAAACATATCCTGATGTCCTTTGCATATTCATTCATTAACCAAGCTGGCAAATCATCACTTTAACACATGAGTTATCCATGATTATCAGACACATGGCTCTGTAAGTTATCCAGCTATGGATCCATATTTTATCTAAAGAGTAGGACATTGGTTGAAATTTTTATATACTGATAATTTGGGGGGCAAAGCTTAAATCATCACTATAACTTCTAGGTACTTAATTCTAAATGACTCAGAGTTTCTCATAATGCGTGTTATGCTTAAAAATTTTAAAAAGTACTTTTGGTTATTTATAAAGTTCAAAATTCTGAAATTTGTAAAATACATTTCTTACAGCAATGATTCATCCTCTAAGAAATAATATAAATAGGGTTGTCTATTATTTTAAAAGTTAACACATTCTACTAGCAGGCATGTCTTCTTAAATAGCCTAAAGTTCTTTCCTATTATGTTAAACAACTCTGAATCTGAACTAGACAAACCAAGATACATTATTGAAAGTCTTGCCATGAGTCATTTGGCAATTATCTGGGAATAATTATCCTTGGAATCCTGACTCACAAATAATTTAGCCATTCAACCCACCTTTTTTATGCAAAAGCTTAGTGTGAAATGGGAACCAAGGAAATAAAATAAACGTCTGTCTCCAATATTCAGAACATCTGCATGAGTAAAAATTATTCAAAAAGATACCATGAATTTTTAAAATGAAATGCAGCATGTAAAAATTAAGCACCTGGTCTTTTCCTTTATATTTCATTAAAAAATTCGAAATAGACTATCACCAACTGTACATTTTACTACATTTTATATTATGGCAGGCAGTCAAAGCAACACTGCATTCTTTCTCATCTGAATTCCACATAAAATTAATTTTAAAAAGGGAAAAAAGCAGAAACGCTTTTTATCAGATGCAACAAAGAGTTAAGGATGCCACACAAACTGAGAAGAGATCACAAAAATTATTCAAAAACAAACTTGATTCCAAATAGAAAGCTTGAGATAAGTGATATTTTTTTATTTCTTGTTAATTCAGACTTCCTAAAACAAATGGGAAATTGGATAAGAAAATTTATTTAGTTTTCGAGAGAGGATGTACATAATTTAAAAGTGAAAACTAAGGAAATGGAGAAAGTCATCTTACTGATTATTTTTTGTATGTAACCTGACGATTCATAAACCAACCAAGAATATATATACAAGTTATAAGTCAGGAAGTGACAAATATCAATCAAGTTTCCATATTTTTTAAAAAAACAAAGACTAATTAGGGAAAACATGCCTAAGACATGCAAAATTTTTCTTAAATGGGCAGATCAAACAATATCACGGAGGTTCCAGTTAGAATTTCTAATTACTTTATATAAACTGATTATTCAGAGGATTTGAAAAGCTTGCCTCCTTGATTTAAAAATGTTCATTATGTTAAAAAGTAAGAGAAGCAAACATGGCCCACACCTTTAACTTCATCTGTAAAATGAAAAGTAGCATTGAAATGACGTCTCAATAAATGTTATTCCCTTCCCCATTCCATCTCCATCTCACGTTAATGGAAAGTCACAGACCAGACAGAATATACACCAGATAGATAAGATCCTTTAGATAACTGACATCATGTGTCTACTGTTTGACTTTTGGAAAATGTTGATCGCCTCTAACAACAACATTGCCTGTCATATAATAAGAAATGAAAATAAGATCTTATTGTATTTTTCTCTTTTGAAAAGCAGTCATTGAATTTTTAAGATAGAAGTATCATGTTCTTGGATGATAAAGTTAACTTATTATGGTGATTTTAGCCATTGTTTTAACCAAAAAAAATTTATATAAAATTTCTAATCAAAAGACTTCAAGATGATTTCAATTCATACTCATCTGAAACAAGTCAGACCCTTTCTACTAAACAACTCAACTATTGGTTAAAAGCTTTGAGACTTATGGTAAGTTAAAAGGTGGAGAAAAATTGTTCTTTTTTTTAGAAATGCTATAGAAACACTAAACATTACTAAAGTGTACCATAAAATTCAAGTATATTGCATATGTTCATTTTAAGACCTATATGAATGTCGTTCAAGAAAATAAATCAAACGTTCTATAATATTTGCTTTTTAAACCAAAACCCAGGGTGGAGAGAGATGGGAAACAAAACCATAGATTTACTTCTTTGATACTTAACTACGGGTGCTCTTATATTTGTAAAGGAAAGTAAAATTATGATGTTCATGTTGTAGAACGGATAACACACTTAGAAGAATATAACTCTACATTGTTTTCTATTGCCTATGAAATCCTAAGAAAATAATTCAACAGAATTACTTGTAGAAAAATTATAATAATAACTGGCAGTATTTTCATGGTTTCTTCTACTTACTAGGACAAAGTAGAAAAAGGATGAAGCATGTAATGCTTTTATTTAATATCACACTACCTCACCTTAGCATATGGCTTCATAAGTATTGAAAAAATTTCAGATTTTGATTGGAATTTCACTTAAATTAGAATTTTCTCATGTGTTCTATCTTATTAAATTTACTAACATTTAATCTTCATTTCAGTAATTGATCTTTTGTTTTCTTTTTGTGTTGTTCTTGTTATGACTCTTTTCCAACTTTTACTATAATAATCCTGAAAAAAATTCCTAATATTTGGGTCTTTAAGAATAAACAATTTTGATGAAAAACAAATCTAACGTTCCTATTTAATTTACACTATAACTTCTCGTTACCCTCCAAAGAAGGGTGAAAACATTTTCAGGGAGAAAAGCTATTTTAGTGACCTTTTGTCCCTCCCTAAGAGGAAGAAGTCTGACAGGTAGATATATGGAGAGTTTGTTATTGTAAATTCCAGATCTTGTGATTATCTCTGACTCAACTTCTGGGGTTTTATCTGGAATTCCTGTGAAGGGTCAACAAGTATATTACTGCCTGTCTTCACCTTCTTGTGACCCTAATTTTAAAACTATACCTTATAGGACTCAGAAAGTAGATTATAGTGCTGCATTTCAACAGACAGACTTTGGAATGGGATGCGTTTAAAAATATATAATTATCTCAAGCAACTAGAAATGTGCAACTTTTTAATATATTTTTATGTATATCTACTTTTGTTTATCTTTAATTGTAGAGTTTAAGGGAAAAAAATCTAGTAACTTTTTGACTCCAGTACTTTTTCAGAGACAAACATCCCATTGTACTATTTCTTCCTGGGGCAAAAATTTTTATACTATTTTTTTAATTAAATTATTTCCAATACAGATAGACAGATATAGATGTATTTACATAGATATATCCTAGTAGATAAACCATGGTGTATATTTATGTTAAAATTTTGGAAAACAGACAAATGCAGATAAAGCAACAACTGACAATATAACTTGTCTACATATACTAGAAAACTGAAATGAGCAATTTCTGTGTCAATTTTAAGTATAAATGTAAATTCAGTGGTCTCAAGCCTACAATTGTTGCTTCAGAGACCTTCAGCACTGGTTAAAAAAAAGAGAACTATTACTATTATGGGATGGTAAAAACTGGTTTACTAAAAAGAACACATAAACTAGGCAACAAATGATGGAAACAGATGTACAAAAAGAGAGGAAATTAAAGATGAATATATAGAAAATTTCCTGCAAAGGAGATACTGCAGTGTCATGCTTAGAGAATACAGTTTTGATGTTATGTAATAAGTATCAGACCACTTGGTAGATGTGTGATCTTAGGCAAGACATTTAACCTCTCTAAGCCTATTTTTTTCCATCAGTGAAAAAATATAAAATTGTGCCTATCTTATAAGTCTGACATGAGGATTAAAAATTACACTTTTGGCACAATACCTAGCATATAAGCCTTTGTTGTTATAGAAATATCTACTGTAAATTTAACAAGATAATTGGATGATAAATAAACCCATCAAAATATTTTAGATGATCCAAAACATTATTTCTAAAATGCAAGGTCCCAATTAATCACAAATGCAGTTATGGGATAAAATTAAAGTCTTAGTATTAGAAAAGGAAAAGAATTTCAATAAAGAATTAAGCTATGAATTTGGTTTATTGTCTGAAACAGAATAATACATGGAAATCATGAGCTATGGGTGCAACCGTCTTTTGTGTCATGCTTTATCCCATGACATTGTTAACAACTTACGACTAACAAAAAGTAGAGAACATCTGAATATTAAAAGCACAGAAAATATCCCTAAAAACAATGATTATGTGAGATGAAGAAATCTAGCTAATTCACATTTTCAACAGCAATCTTTCAGTTTCTTTTAATTTGAGAAAAATTTCTGACACTATGAACATTTTTCCCTGCAGTCATTTAAAGATAAACAAGACTTAGAAATAAAAATATATGGGACCATTTCCACCTTTCACATATAAAATGTGAGTGGGAGCTTTTCCTTTTGATCAAGTTTGGATGGCAAATTTTGTCAATTTATGTCTAAATTCCCAATCATGATTCTTATTCTTTCTTCACATACATTTTTCCAGTCATTTTGGTTCAAATGGTTGTTAATACCCTTACAGTCCTAAAAAAGTTCAGTCAGTATCATCAAACTGGGCATGTATTTAGAAATAATCACAGAGAGCTCATGGCAATGTGCATGTCACACATGTGAACTTGTCATCTGTCCACTTCTGCCTGGTGTGAAATTAAATATCATTGACCTATTTTTGTAATGTCTCTTACATTGTGGTCCTAAGCTATTTATTATCTAAACATTATAATTTTATATGTTTATTTAATTTTTCAAATACTTATAGCCAAATCTTTTGTAAATATCTTGATGAAGTAATGTCACCATCTACCTATATATTTACTAGACAAAATAACAGATAGTAAAAAGACTTTTTAAGATCTCTGATTCTCTGTGTGGCACGGATAATTTAGGGTATTATCCTATCAACAGAAAATAGAATCTTGATCATTTATTAATTAAGGTATATTTTCTATGATGGGTAGGGCCCAACTAAGTCCAGACAGAATCTGTGTTTTGCTTTTTTCAGTTCCTGTTTGATTCATTAGTTCATTCATGTATCCCAATGTTCCAATAAGACATTGCATATAGGCTCCAAAATATAAAGTAGATCATGATTTACACCTTTTTTATGTTAGCTGAATTTAATTATCAAACATTTGTAAAGAAACACATATTTAACATACATGGCTAGTTTAGATATCTGCTGCCAAAGCAAGCACCGTGGCTAGTTTAAAGAGTAGTAATAAAATGTATACCAGTGTTTCCATTAATCAACTTATGTCACTGGAGCCTTGTATTTTCTAAAGCTTCTTATTTTTGTTATCTTTGCTTGCAGTTTCCCCCATCAGAGATAGCCAATATATTTCATATAAGTCATTTTCTCTTTTCACTATGGATTTTGCCACATGTATCTATATACTTCTACAATCTGTTCTTTTGGCCCAAATTTGAACTGAGCATAAATGAAATCATATGGAAGAAACTTCCATGACATGATATGACACTCAACATTAAGTTCTGAGATATGTTCATGCCTATCATTGTGCATCATTTCATCTTAATATGACTCCATTGTCGAAATATATCAAATTTTATTTATGTACTGCTGACGAATGTGTTGAGGGTTATGTTCTAGTCTGAGACTCTTACTACTATACAAGAGAAATGTTAGCTGATATACTGCTGGGTCATAGGGCACATTTTGAAACTTACTTTGAAAAGGCAAATTGCTTTCTATAATACATGAATTTATAATTCTTACAGCAGTGTGTTAGATTTCTCATTGTTCCTCATGTCTGAAAATATGTCATCCTATCACACCTTTAAATTTACATCTGGTAGCTATATCATTGGACCTTGAATATTTCCCCAAGAACTAATGAACTTAAGCATCTTTTCATACATTTATTAAAATTTGTGTTTCCCTTCTAAGAAATAGCTGTTCATAACTTTTCACATTTTTTTCATGGGATTGTTGGTTCCTATTTCCTTTTGATTCATGGGAATATATATGGCACATGTATATATGTATGCTAATCCATTTTTATTTTTCTTTTTTAATGAGTTCTTAATTTTAATGTAAACAAAACTATCAACTTTTTAACATTATGCTTTTGAGGTTTTTTAGTATTAAATAGTATTCTAGTATTCTCTACTCCAAGGGCATAAAAATATTCTCTATGATTGATGCTAAAGGTTTGAAGAGCTGTTTTTCAAAGTCTCTGTCCATCTAGAATTAACTTCTATGGATGCTATTAGCTTCCCTTATTTTAAATGAAGGTCCCTTAATTTCATGAGCCATTTTTTCCCAATGCCAACTCTTGCCATAACAAATGTTAATATATACGAGAGTTTATTTCTGGGCACTGATTCATCAATCTAATTTTTTATCTCTGCACAAATGCCAAACTGTCTTACTTCAGGTTTGTTTCATCTTAGTACGTCCTAGAGCTTAGGTTTAGCAAACCAGATACATTGCTCAGAGACAGAAGGCAAAGTGTTGTTAGCCTCTTTATTTCTAGAGATATTTGTAACTTATAATTTACTTCATCCTCTTTTCAATACACTTTGTTCTGTATTGAATGTGACTGATATACCTTTCTTTGCATCTTTTACTTTGAACCTTTATTTTATATTTTACTTGTGTCTCTTATTCAACATACATATAGTCAGATTTTCTTTGTATTTCCATCTTGAGAATATTATTTTTTTTATTGACGAATTCAGTCTATTTACATTTGTTGTGATGAAATGTAAATTTCACATAAATACATGGAATTATTTCTACCAACTTTTCTCTATGTTTCTTATTACTTTTTCCTCTACTAGTTTCATAACCCAGTCTTTAACTCCTATTCATTTAGTGGTTATCTTAGATATTTACGTTACTTAAAGGGTTCTAAGTCTAATAGTATCATTGACTTGAATAACAGCAGCATATAAATTGGAAGGGGACTGATTAGAATAAAGCAAGCGTACTACTTGAAGAGAAAGTTATGTCTGGAAAACCAGATATCCTGGGTTTTCTTGGGTTCTTGTATAGGATGCTACAAAAAAAACCCAAACTTTTTGGCCAACTCAATATTTTATCATGGCTTCCCTGATAGCTCAGCTGGTAAAGAATCTGCCTGCAATGTGGCAGACCTAGGTTTGATCCCTGGGTTGGGAAGATCTTCTGGAGAAGGGAATGGCTACCCAGTCCAGTATTCTGGCCTGGAGAATTCCATGGACTGTATAGTCCATGGGGTTGCAAAGAGTCGGACACAACTGAGCGACTTTCACTTTCAATATTTTATACTTAATTTTTGCTTTTTTGTGGAGCCACATAGGTAATACAGCTTTTCAAGGATGGGAAAGAATTGTTATGGATTCTCACGGGAGACTTTCTCCATTCACCCAGCGCTAAAGTATCCTCATAATGTCCCTCTACAGAGCAGGTTTACATTGACATGATTTATTTTTCTCATTATTTGCTTTTCCTTATTGCTAATGTAGCTTACCCACTTAACATACACCTTTGCAAAAATATCAGATAATATCTCCCAATTTTTATAAACCCATCATTTTGTCTCCCACCTCTGAGAAGTGGGAGACAGCAAGCTAATGTTTCTCAAAATACCTGAGATGAAATACCAGGTTTTTTGGTTTTGTTCTTTAATTTCCAATCCTTCAAAAATCAGTCATCTAGTAAAATACATTTAAAATATTGAAGCAATGTCAAATTATGTAAATTTTTAAACACAAAATCTCTTTCAAAGACATTCTATACAATGAAATTTTCAAGTTCCTTGTGCCTCACAAGGCCAAAAATGGGAGTTTCACATTTCTTTCCCTATTCTTGAAGGATTAACTTACATGAAGAGAAAGTGGACATGTTAGCCACCTAATTCGTGTCCAACTCTTTGAGACTCCATCGCCTGGAGCCTGTCAACCAGGCTCCTCTGTCCATGGAATTCTCCAGGGAAGAATACTGAAGTCAGTAGCCATTCCCTTCTCCAGGGGATCTTTCTCACCCAGCGAACAAACCTGGGTCTCCTGCATTGCAGGCAGACTCTTACCATCTAAGCTACAAGGGAATTATTTACATTCTGAAGTTAACCTTAGAAATTATCTCTTTTCTGAAAAATTTTGTGCTGCTGACATCCAAACCTAGACTTATTTCTATATTATTTTCATAATAAAATAACTAGTAATTCTACATTTTAGTATTTATAAAGATTAATACTTTATCAATGCACATGATAGAGATGAAGCTTTTACCTTCAAGACAATACTTTCCAATGTGATAATTATATCAAAGTACTGTATATTCACATATACACATAGAATCAGGCTTATAAATTTAATTGTGCTGAAAAAGTATATTAACTACTTAACTATCCCTAAACTGTCTTAAATTTAAATTATACTATTTTACATACTATTTGCTATCAATATTGTTTTCTACTCAATAATTAAATGGAAGGGGACAAATATGACAAACACATACTAAGGTTTGTGCATTCTAACTTAGACACAGTCAATAATTGTTATATACAAAGTATGATCCCAGTACCACATATGAGAATTTACTATATTGGGCATGGTGCTACAAAACGCAAATCCAGACAAAAAATAATTTCCTCCCGACATTGTGCTTCACTGAAGAAATTAAAGAGTTATTATGTCATGACTGCTGATAAAAATGCAAAAATTCAATAGAAAAATAAACCTTTGAAACATGCTATCTGTCAGCTAATACTGAACCTGTATAATGAAAAGTTAAAGATTTTTAAGGTTATTGCTGATAATGAAAGAAAGTAAAACAAGCAGAGTTACAGCTTTTAAATATAAGATATGAAAATAAATCTGATTTGAAAGAGTGATTTGCGAATCCATTTCCATCTGATGAAGAAAGTACAACCTTCTCAAAAACTTTTAGACACATTTGTGTTTGTTATGCATTTATGTTCTGGTTATTTTTAAATCATATAATTATTACCTAACACAGGGATGAAAACAAGAAACATTGAGACCTTATCCAAATGAACTCATCATGGCTAATGTGGGTGGAGGCAGTGCACATTTTTCCTGCTAAATTTTACATTTAATCTAATGTTCTCAAAATCATTTGTAAAAATGACTGAAAAAAATTACTTGTTAATGTTCTCCTTCCATCATCCCTTCATGTATCATCAATTACAATTTTTCATTAGACTAGATCAATAAACACATTTCTACCAAAATATGTGTGTGCTTTTATTGCATTCCCATAGCCATTATAACAGAATTTTAATGCATTTCAGTAAATAAATAAATCAGAACAAAAATTCATCAGTGCCTAAAAATGCAGATCATTGTTAATCTACTAAATGATCACAATGTTATGAATATACAATTCTACAATATTAATATCTATTGAAATAAAATACATAGATGAATAATAATGTCATAAGCACCTGTACATTCTTCCAACAAGACATGGAAAACAGCACTGTAACATTTCCAAGAAAGCTGATACTCTGTAAAAATCTTAGAATAACTAATAAAGATATCTCAGCTCATTTTGCTTAAATATTCTGAAAATGGTAGATGTTCCATTCAAAGCAGATGTTTGGCTATTCATTCACATAGACTTCTAATAGAATATATCCAGTAAAATAGGCTTAGTATATCTATCAATATTTTCTCACAAAATTTCATTTAACAATTGAATGTATAAATGCCATGCTTTAACTCTACATGTATTTATGAAAGAAGAATTCCTCACTGATACTTTGTGTTATGAAATACTCAAGAATTATATGGGCTAAAATAGTAACATTTCAAAGACTGTAAGTTGAGGTAATAACTAAAAATATTATATTCAAGAATTACTAGGTACCATAGTTAAGAACCCCCTACTCAGCTATTTTATGCTAAAATTTTCGTGTGCATATTAATCCAGAATAGAACCTGTAGAAAATATCTAATATTAGTTATTTGTATTCATTATACACAAATGGATTAAAGTTGTTCTGAAGGTTATCTCTGAGATTAAGCTGTACCTAAATTTTTAAAAAGAAACTTTTAGAAAGTTGTAAGAGGCATTTAATATTAATAAAAATAGGTAAATTATTAAAGTTGACTTTATCACTTTCAAACAATTTTAGAATATGCATTTAAAGCAATTATTTATTGGACACTTTCTATTTGTACAGCAATTTAAATTATATAATTGTTTAAGTACATCTTACTTCACCTCTTCTTCCTCTGCAACCAAAATTGTATCTCCCCACTGGAAAAATATCCTGAGTAACATTCCTCAAAAGAGAATCATAGAATATAATGAAATACTATATTTTCCAAATGTGAATTAAGTACTTAATATAGCTAACATGACATGGATTTATCTCTGAATAAAGCATTGCATTTAGCTCTTTGTATTCATAATTGAGGCTCAATTTCAAGAAAATTTCCTCTGTTTAAAAAAATAATAATAATAAACACCTGTTGATGAGAAAAAATTGCCTAAAAATAATTAGGCATGTTTTCATAGCAATTTTGCCTCAGCTCTAGGTAGCAAAATCTTTTTCATACTACCAAAATCTCTTATTTTCTTACTATCTTCCGGTGTCACCACATATTATAGGATCCAAGTTGTGACATCAGAAAAATTAAACTCAGGACATTTTTGCATTCTGCATCCAAGCATACACTAGCAAAGCAGCAATTTGACCTTTGAGAGAGGACAATTCCTGTGCACATATTTCATGCCTGTCTGCCTTCCATATACTTAGCAAGATGATGATTGCTCCCAGCTATGTTGATATACTTCTATCCACTCGACTGGCTGTGGATAGGAGGCAAAAGATCTATGTTAAGAGGTGATCTTCTTTGTAGATGTCTCACCTAATCAGAGTAGGATATTGGTAAGCATAAGCAGGTCTGCAACTATATCTAGTCCCACTACAACCTGCATTGCTTTCATTTGCCTTATACAAAAAAGGTCACTGCAAATTCCATTGTGAAATGGCCCAAGGAATGAGTTCCTTCAACACCTGTGGCAATGGACAACAGGAAACCCCTTCTGAGAAATATACTGCATGTCTTTATAGATATTTGAACTATAATGTTGGTTTACTTTTGCTCAAGAAAAGGAATATTTTCCACTATATACTAAACTATATAAAACTGCCAACATGCAAACATTTCAGTCCATAAAAATGCTGATCTCTTATGATGCAACACAATACATCCTATAATATAATATAGAATTTAGGCAAATTTTTCATCTCTATTTTTCTTTCAGATTTATATTATTGAAAATAGGAATTTCTCTCTGGAGGCCTACATTTCAGCCTGAATTTCCAGAAATGTTAAAAAATGACCAATGTAGCAGAACTTCTACAACGTTTTCTGTCAATACTAGTGGTTTTTCAAGGTGCAATGCAAGATTCACTCAGGTAAGGAGAATTTTGTGGTACACCGATAAACATAAACACTACTAGAAAACTCATAGCTAGCATCTTAAACTAGCATGCTTTAATGAGTAATACTTCATAAAAGAGTTAAGCTTAAGTCTTAAAATGTGAGTCACTGAAAAAATTAAGTAGACAAATGGTACTTACACAGATGACAAAAATGTCCAAAGCACTGGCCTACACAACTATAACTCTCCATATATTACCATATATTATAATCCTGATAGTCTCAAATTTCTCCAGAGATGACAGAACTTTATCTGAGCATACCATATGAATTGGTCTCTGTTTTTGTTCTTTAAAAATAGACTAATATAAGCAATTTTATATGGTTTGAACTTAGTATAGCTCTTAATAGTAAAAATTAAATTTTGATAGAATGACTAACACAAAAACTTTGAGTTTTTCATATCTTAATATGAATACAAAATATATCACCAAATTTAAGAAAACTTGCCTGTAAACAAATGCCAACAAAAACATAAGGATAGAAGTCAACATGTTTGACTCATTTGTAAATATTAGAGCTGCATGGGTTCATTTTTACAATGCTCATCCCTGATGGCAACACAAAAGTAAACACTTATCCCTCCTAAGAACTCATACCTTTGCTGGTCTACATCCAAACTGGATCCATATAAAGGATAAATTAATTTCTCCATTTTCTCTGAAGATATGGAATCTAACAAACTAAAGGGGAAAAAACCCTACAAACCCAAAGAGCCTTTATGTCTTTCTCACTAGAAAATATAGAAGCAAACATTCGAAAACCAATAAACAATTTAAGAGGATTAAATCAAGCATATTTACCCCCCAAATTTTCCTCTCTAGACATTGGGCACATAATAATGTAATGATGTAAAATATTTACTATGGTAAATTAGCTTCAAAAATTAGCTTTGTAACAAATATCTTATGATGTATGTGGAGTCTTTAAAAATGGTACAATTAGACCTATTTACAAAACAGAAAAAGAATCACAGATGCAGAAACAAACTTATGGGAACAAAGCAGGGAAGGGAGCGGAGGGTTAAACTGGAAGATTGGGACCGACATATACACACGACTATAAGATAGATAACTAACAGGAACCTACTGCTTCCCTCATAGCTCAGTTGGTAAAGAATCAGCTTGAGATGCAGGAGACCCCGGTTCGATTCATGGGTGGGGAAGATCTGCTGGAGAAGGGATAGGCTACCCACTCCAGTATTCTTGGGCTTCCTTTGTGGCTCAACTGGTAAAGCATTCGCCTGCAATGAGGGAGACCTGGGTTCAATCTCTGGGTTGGGAAGATACCCTGGAGAAGGGAAAGGCTACCCACTCCAGTATTCTGGCCTGGAGAATTCCATGGACTATGTAGTCCATGGGGTCACAAAGAGTCAGACACAACTGAGCAACTTTCACTTTCACTGTATAGACAAAGAACTCAAAGAACTCTACTCAATACTCTTATAATTTTCTTGGAAGAAAAGCTATGACCAACCTAGACAGCATATTAAAAAACAGATACATTACTTTGTCAACAAAGGTCTGTCTAGTCAAAGCTATGGTTTTTCCAGTAGTCAGGTATGGATATGAGAGTTGGACTATAAAGAAAGCTGAGCTCCAAAGAATTGATGCTTCTGAACTGTGGTGTTGGAGAAGACTCTTGAGAGTCCCTTGGACTGCAAGGAGATCCAACCAGTCCATCCTAAATGAAATCAGTCCTGAATATTCATTGGAAGGACTGATGCTGAAGCTCAGACTCCAATACTTTGGCCACCTGATGCAAAGAACTGACTCACTGGAAGAGACCCTGATATTGGGAAAGATGGAGGTGGGAGGAGAAGGGGACAACAAAAGATGAGATGGTTGGATGGCATCACCGATGTGATGGACATGAGTTTGAGCAAGCTTGGTGATGGACAGGGAAGCCTGGCATGCTGCAGTCCATGGGGTTGCAGAATTGGAGACAACTGAGCAACTGAACTGAACTGAACACTACTGTATGGTTTCCCCTTGCTTATTCCACTAATCTATTATACTTTTCTAGGATAGAATTCCTTACTATCATAACAGAGACATAAAGAACATAGGAAAAAGCACCCTTATTTAGAAATGCATGTAGGCCAACAATATAGTTATTGTTTAGTTGTTAAGTTGATTCTGACTCTTTTGCAACCCTATGGACTGTAGCCTGCCAGACTCCTTTGCCCATGGAATTTCCCAGGAAAGAATATTGGAGTGGATTGTCATTTCCTTCTCCAGGGGATCTTCCCGATCCAGGGATCAAATCCATTTCTCCTGCTTTGTCAGGTGAATTATTGGGAAGCCCCAAGATTATAGGAACATTCTCTATAAGCAGATGTAGATGTTACTGTGAATTACGTATACACAAATAGTATAGTTTAGAAAAGCATTACAAGTTTGAATTAAATTGCAAGAGAAGAATATCTACATTTTTATGCCTTTGAGAATATTTCATTTCAAATCTAATGCCTGAATTTATTAGTAGGTGCTAGTGCAATAAAATCCAGAAAGCTTAAAATAATTAGGTTTGCCAGGTAAAACACAGGATCCCAGTTAAATTTCAATTTCAGGTAAATAACAAATAATTTTTTAGTATAAGTATGTCTACAAATATTGCATGTTGCTGCTGCTGTTAAGTCGCTTCAGTCGTGTCTGACTCTGTGCGACCCCATAGACCGCAGCCCACCAGGCTCCCCCGTCCCTGGGATTTTCCAGGCAAGTACACTGGAGTGGGTTGCCATTTCCTTCTCCAATGCATGAAAGTGAAAAATGAGAGTGAAGTCGCTCAGGGAGCACTTATATGAAAATAGTATTCATATTTTATCTAAACTTTAAATATAGCTGGGCACCTAGTAACTTTTATTTCCTGAAGCTGGCAATCTTAAAAATAATGCATGTGGAAAAGGAAAACAAGTCTTTCTACTGAACAGTCTAAGGGATGAAGAAGTATTCCTGGGTTTGTGGAGGTGTCAAGAGAGTGAGAAGTTTTGATTGTTCCCAAAGATAAAAAAGATCTCCAAAGCTTCCTCCAATAGATCTCCCTTGGCTCTACCATGTCTAGAAGTCATTGGTTCTTTCATCTCTTCCCAGGCATTTTCTTTAGTATTGGTTATAGATTGCATTGATTCTTTCTAGATTGATTCTTTCTCTAAAATTATCAAGTTTTCCCTCATCACTTAGATTTAAAATTATATACAGATTTATAGATTTACATGAAGTCAAAGAAGACCAACATTAAAAAGTACTACCCAACAAAAGTACTACAGCCCTACAAAGTAATTAATTATAAGGTTAGAAGATAATATACTTTTGCTAATTACTCACAGCTTGGTGCCTGTTTTTTCATGGCAGCCAACGACTGCATGTTTTTAATCTCCATAATAACAATAATGGCATACATCATTAACCCTATTTTATTCTTTTTTTAATTTTTTATAATACCAATAACAAAGATCATTAACCTCTGTTCTGTTTAACATCTAACCACCCATTTTAGTTAAATAAATATCATAGAAAACATTAAATATCACTTTGCTATGCTACACTGGCTCTCAGGAGGGGAATTCTTCCTAAAGCATAATATTAACATCAGTGTACTCCACAAGTGTCAAACAATGAATGGTACAAGGAAATAGATAATAATTTATGGCTTTAATCAAATTAGTTCAAAACTATCTTTTCAAAGTAGTTTTAAATCTTTATTTGTATAATTGCATTATGCTTATGAAGTTATTTTCTGAAGCTATTATAGAATAGAGCCACTCCATTATTGAGATAGTCAGGCAATAACTCACGAGCATGCCAAGATAGTGAGACCTAACTTGTTTTTGAAGGGAGTTTCTGAGGATAACTGCTCTCTGAAGAATAGAAATCTGTATAGTATTACTGGTCTTGTAACAGTTACTCTAAGTCAAGATTCTTTTTAAGGGAAATATACCTGCTTGCCGTAACATTTCTGAGTTTATGACTTAAATAACCATTTCACATAATCAATGACATCAAAAGAACCAAAATGGCAAACCAGACTCCTATTTAAATTTTTAGCAAAGTTTTGTCACAAACTTCAAATAAATAGTTTCATTTCTCTATACACGAGACCATATTAGCTTCATTATGAGAATATGTACTTAACTTGGGCAGTCCTATGTGACCCAGTCTACCTGCATTATCAGGCTTGGTTTAGGGGACAGGCGGAAGAAAGATGGGCCAGAATCACAGATAAGATATAATACGTACAATTTTAATAAAATTATCCCAATTATTTTCCCTTTTATAGTATTGAGAGAGAGAGAGAGAGATCTTTTAGCAGAGGCTTCTAGGGGAAACTAGTACTTAAACCTTGATAAATTGCAGTATTTGTAAAATATTATACCGCTATGCCTCCCCCTGATATCTGGGCGCAAGATTACAGGTTAGCATATCTCTTGAAAAACAAACAAAGATAGTATGCCACACCGATTTAACAGGAAAAAAAAAATGTGCTATCCTTTCCCAACATACATTTTAGCATCCTGTCTAATTTCCTATCATATGCACACCCTAAACAATTCAGATGGTCTACCCACCCTCCATGGTCTGACTCAGTGCTGGCTAATCCTCTTCCAAACACTGTGTTTGGCTTCTGGATGCCATAGGCACAGTTCAGAAAACCAGGACTCAGAAAATAGGAATTCAAAAATGGTTTTTACAAAAACATGGCCTAAGGGAAGAAGCTAGAAGAATTAGGGTTAGTTCTTCCCCCAAAAGAATAAGCTACAAGAAAACCTACCAATTACGTGATTTATGCTCTTTTCCCTGAGTACATTTAAACCTTTGCTTTGCTTTCTGAAGGAAAAGGTACATGATTAGAGAAGAGACTGACTTCTCTTTGACTGATTTATTCTTTGACAAATTCCCAGAGCCCATTCTGCCATCAGAATCAATGCCTTGGTCTCCTCTCCTCCAGATGCATCACAGAAGTAGCCAGATGAATAGGATGCAGACTGGATAGGCCAGTGAGTGGGACACAGGTTCAGGATCAGCAGGCTGTAGCAGACAAGGACACAGTTCTGCACCTTTGTTTTTGGACTTTGTGTACTGCTTCCTTAGTGCCAGTAACTAAATGGTGCTTTTTCTTCCTGAACCTGACTTCCCACTGAAAATTATAATCTATATTATACTACTTCCATTCTTATTGTCCTGTATTTATTTAGGCATCCCTCTATTTTAAGGACTGGTAGAATGTGGTAGAATGTTTTGGGCCATCTTTGCTAAGGTACCCAATAAATGCAGGTATCTTAACAAGCCATGGACCTGGATCATACAAAACTAAGTGATGATGGTAAAAAGTGCTTTGGAACAGTATGGAGATTCCTTAAAAAACTAAAAATATAGCTATTATATGACCCTGCAATCCAATCCCGCTCTTGGGCACACATCCAGAGAAAAACAGTACTAAAGGATCCATGCACCCCAGTGTTCATTGCATCACTGTTTTCAATAGCCAAGACATGGAAGCAACCTAAATGTCCATTGATGGAGGAATGGATAAAGAAGATGTGGTACATGTATACAAGAAAATGTTATTCAGCCATTAAAAAGGATGAAATAATGCCATTTTTAGCAATATGGATGGACCAAGAGATAGTCATATTGAATGAAGTAAATCAGACCAAGAAAGGGAAATATTATGACATCCCTTATATGCAAAATCTAAAAAGAGATTATACAGATGAACTCTACAAAACAGAAACAGACTCATAGGCTTAGAGAAAGAACTTACAGTTACTAAGAGGACGGATGGGAAGAAAGAATAGTCAGGGATTTGGGGATCAACATGTACACACTGCTAAATTCAAAATGGATAACCAGCAAGGTCCTACAGGAAAGCACAGGGAACTCTGCTCACAGTTGCATGGCAACCTGGATGGGAAGGGAATTTGGAGGACAATGGACACAATGCATATGGATGGCTGAGTGCCTTCGCTGTCCACCTGAAACTATCGTAACATTGTTAAGCAGCTACATATTCCAATACAAAATAAAAGTTAAAAAAATAAAATAATGTCCTAAAAACTTTGGAAAAGAAAACACTTTGAATTTTCTGTACAATGATGTCAGAGAAAGTGAAAGCCTTCCTGCATTTTCCTATGCCTGATTTTGGTTAAAAAATCTTGGTTCCCTAGCTCCCAGTGCAAAACAATTGATTTAAGACACAAAATGAGCTATACTGTCAGGCAAGATTTGTTGACATTTCGCACTGTCTTTCAAGTAATTTATAACTAGTACACAGTTCAAGGGAAAAAAATAATGATTAAAATTTAGATTCATCATAAATTAAAAAGTGATTCCTTTGGTTATAGCACATTAGAATATCAGAACACAGTAACTATTTGTATTTTAAAATATGAAACGTCAGTGCAAAGCAATATCTTTACATAACTCTTGAATTTGATAGCATGGGCTTTGGTCTAAGAAGAAGTACATTGTAAGTAGAAAATATCACTACACGAATGTATATTTATATGATTAAATGTTGAAAACATTTATCACAATAAGTTTTTTGAATGGACAACCATAAATATATTCTTGCTACCTATTCAAAGAAAAGTATTGTTGCTACACTGTTACTATCATGGGGAGTTCTAATCAGGATTGATCAGTAACAATAAAAATGAACAATTTTAAGATTTAGTAACTCTGCCCCAGCTCCTATTTTGACATTTTTAAATTAAAATATTTTCATCTCAAACAAAATGTTATGTACTGTAGTTTACAATGTAGAGAAAAATTCAACAGGTGATAACTGATGAATTCATCACAAATTTCTGGATCATTCTGAGTCTTCCATCATTAGTCAAGATTCATCCCATTAACCATGCCTAAAACTTTTTCAGGAACCTGCTCCAAAAAGACTCTTCTTGTTAAAGTATGACTTAAATCCCTCCTTAGAGAAGGTAAATATTTTCCTTAATAAAAACTTTTTTAATTACACAAATAGACTTCATTCTCCTACCCATCTTGGAAAAGCCCATGTGAAATTTCTGTTTTATAGGTTTAAAAAACAGTCAAATATTAGCAATTTCATATAGTTCAACCTAATGTTTCCTAGACAGGCTCAGTGCTCCTCATAAAAGTTATTTGTAAAACAAATATGCTGAAGTCTAATTTTCCTGCATCCCTTCACTAGATTTAAAATGGAAAGTGCTACTGGTAGGCTATTTTCCAACTGTAGAAATTGTATATTCCATGGCTGTAAAATTTTCTGAGGTAATTCTTGATATCTAAGCTCAACATTTCACTGAACATATTTTTCTGGAACCAGTTATAAAAATCTAAGGAGATTTGCAAAACTAAAAACAATACCACTATTTTAACTTATTTTTGCTTTTGGAAAGCATTATTTACTATGGAATATACAGGTGGTAGGGCTTCCCTGGTGGTTCAGTGGTAAGGAATTTGCCTACAAAGCAGGAGATGCAGGAGATGTGGGTTCAATCCCTGGGTAGGAAAGATCCCCTGGGGAAGAAAATGGAGACTCACTCCAGTGTCTTTGCCTGGAGAATCCCACGGACAGAGGAGCCTGGTGGGCTGCAGTCTATGGGATCACGAAACAGTCAGACATGATTTAGCAGCTAAACAACAACAATATAGTATTTGCTTTGGAAAATATGCTTTTATGCTAATTGCCCTGGGTATGTAATTATTTTTAAGTGAATTAATAAATATTTTAACTTCTCAGTTTTAAGATATAATGGGGTAAATATCAATTGATATAACCTACAAAAGTCAAAGTTCTGTGGAGTTTTCAATAATTTTTAAGAGTGTAAAATGTTTCTGGGACAAAAAAGTTTGAGAACCACTGGGTTAATTAAAGAGATAAATCAGAACAACAGAAGAGAAAAAACAGATATAAGACATATTATAAACCAGACCATTCATTCCGTGCTAAGGGACCTGCTTCAAATAAGGGAGTATCTAACTGGCAGAATAGCTGAGGACCTCATCTCATTTCTCACTTGGGTGGGGTTAGAAGGGGGTCAGGACTGAGCACAGAGATTTTCACAGGCATATTTCTAAGCCTAATCCTATGCAATTTTTTTACCGTGCACAGGTGCTGCAGAGAAACCTCTGGGCAAGAACAATCCTATCCATTAGTGCGGCACAGCAACAGGTATTCTCTTGCATGACTCATTGATTTTAGATATAATTTCAAGGGTCATCAGGTTCTTTTTCCTTATCATAGCAATCTTGAGAGGTTAAGAAAAACAGAGGTGTTTTACTCTCAGTTTACAGGTGGGGAAACAAAGACAGGTTTCAGGGTCTTACCCTAAGGCACACAGACTGTGTTGGAGCACGTTGTGGAATTTAAGGCACCTGCTTCTAAAAACAGTACTTTATCCTCCTAGCTCCCTGTCTTTAAGATAGTTTTTTAACACTAGAAACTTTTTAAAGTGAAATCCTACATGGGAGTCTCATAAGAGAGCACAAGAAACAGAACTGTTGCAGTGCAGAGAGCTGGAGGATCTAGATTCCCGCCCGTTTTGCTTCCCTTCAGCCAGTTCTCTCCCTTTGCTCTCCGCATCCCTCACCCTCTCTCCCCTTGGGACACCAGTCTGCCCAAGACCTTCTCTTTTTTATTTTCCCCCTTTACACCAATATCCTGCTTCCATTACTCTGCCTTTTTTAGGCTTCTACTTAAATATGCTAACTGTACTTCTTCAAATGCATGTATTCTTGTAAAACAGATCTTGTTTTTTGTGCGTATGTGCTTAAATTACACAAATGGTATAATGCTATGCATCACACAAATCAAGTTCTCCTTTTTACTTTTGTCCTTTAACATTGTTCTACTCAGATTTTTATCTCTATGTCTAGCTTACTTTTGTGGGCATATGGCTCTATCATATATATTAATATGTCATATTTTACTTGTCTATTCTTCTATTGATGAATCCAACATCCATCAGAGAAAACTGAAGATGTTTTTGACATATCAACTTGGGGTCAAGGGGAGAGTTTCTCTGGGATAGTCACTGAGTTGTTGGGTATACAGACCCAATCTTACCAAATGCTACCAAACAGCCCTGCAGAATGGACCTCCCACCACAGATCACAAGAGCTCCTCTCTATACATTAAAACTTGCCACTATATGCAATAGCTAGGATGTAGAAGCAACTTAGATGTTTATCAGCAGATGAATGGATAAGGAAGTTGTGGTACATATACACAATGGAATACTACTCAGCTATAAAAAGGAATACATTTGGGTCAGTGCTAATGAGGTGGATAAACTTGGAGCCTATCATACAGAGTGAAGTAAGTCAGAAAGACAAATATCATATATTACTGTATATATATGGAATCTGGAAAGATGGTACCAACAATCCTACATGCAGGGCAGCAAAGAAGACACAGATGTAAAGAACAGACTTGTGGACTCAGTGGGAAAAGGAGAGGGTGGGATGATTTGAGAGAATAGCGTTGAAACATACACTTTCCCATATGTAAAATAGATAACCAGTGGGAGCTTGAAGTATGATGCAAGGTACCCAAAGCCAGTGTTCTGTTACAACCTGCAGGGATGAGGTGGGGAGGGAGGTGGGAGGAGGGTTCAGGATGGAGGGGACACATGTATGCCTATGGCCAATTCATGCTGAAGCATGGCAAAACCATCACAATATTGTAAAGCAATTATTCTCCAGTTAAAGTAGATAAACAAATTTTTTAAAACTTGCTGCTTTCCTTTTCTAATATCTCATATGCTGTTGAGTGTTAGGTGTCATCTCATTATTGTTCTAATTAACATTTTTCTGATAACTATTGATATCAAGCATTTCTTCAAACGTCTGTTAATTTTTTGAGTTTTCTTGCCTGTGAAATTGTGTACACCTTCTGTGCATTTTACTACAGACTTTTTCTTTTTCTTTCAGATTTCCTGTTTTCCATTGCAGGCATTAATTCCTTGGGTGTTTTAGTTGTTTCAAACATCTTTGCCCAATATGTGAACTTTGTTTATTGCATCCTTTATTCAACAGGACTCCTTCATTTTGCTATTGTCACATTTCTCTCTCCCTATTATTTTTCTTTTTTAACTTTCTGCTTCTTATTTTTCAATTTTATTTGAAAAATTATTTTTTTTTTATAATTTCCATTTTATTGTCTTTTCAGAGAAACCAATATTTCTTCAGTCTTTAAGGACTTGGATCCTTACATGGGCTTTGGTGGAGGACGTGGGGCAGCACCCGCAGGTCTAAATCGGGGTGGAGGTGTTCGGTCCTTCCAGGCTTCCCGAGAGCGATTCCTGACTACCTTGCTGTGAATGGCACAACTCACGCAGTAATGCAGTTTCACATACAGCTTGGGAAGCACATAGGCGTCGAAAACACTCGCTTCGGAAATGTCCCTGACGGCTGCGGCCTCTACGATGTTTCGAATGACGAACTTCTTAATGGCCTTATCCTTGGGCACGCATCGGGCACAGTTGGTGCAGCAAATAGGCTGCACGTGGCCGCGGCCTTTTTTGGCACGACCGTTGTTCCTTCTTTTCTTGGTCCTCTTTCCATTCTTCCACTAAGGTCCAGGCTTTCCACCCTCCCCGCAATCTCAGAATCGGCTCCTCTCAGTCTCCACCCTGGCCCCGTACTATTCCCCACGCGTTAGCACTCACCATCTTGGAAGCTGAAAAATTATTTTTGTTGATCCCTAGGTCACAGAGATAGACCTCTCAACATTTTATTCTTTGTTTTATGGCTTAACCTTCACATTTAAATCTTTAGTTTATTTGGTGTCCACCTATGTGTATAGTATAAGGTAGGAACCCAGCTTTAGTTTTTTGCTTTTACTGAGCTAATTTTTGGAACACCCACTGTCTGTCCTTTCCCTGTGGTGCCTTATTTATCATACATCATATATTTTAATTCAGTCACTGCTTCCATGTTTCATTTGTAAATTTTATTCATTTACTGTTACATTCTAGAGAATGAAATGGCAACCCTACTTTAGTATTCTTGTCTGGAAATTTCTATGGACAGAGGAGTCTGGTGAGCTACAGTCGAGGGGGTTCCAAGAGTCAGACATGACTTAGTGACTAAACAACCACTGTTACATTAGAATGTTTTCCCACATTTCAGTTTTAATCATTCTATATGTTTTTAATTTTTATTTTTCTTTCTTCATTCTATTAGCAAGTACAAAATTTCTTCCAGCCTTAAAATCAGGCATGCACATACTCTCCTTCTATTCATACCTCATCACTGGTTTCTGGTTTAGATGCTAAGTTGTGTCTGACTCTTGCGACCCCATGAACTGTAGCCCACCAAGCTCCTCTGTCCATGGGATTCCCCAGGCAAGAGTACTGGATTGGGTTTCCATTTCCTTCTCCATTATACATCATTAGTATTATGTTTACCTGACTCTAATAATTTTTTAAAAGCATCTATATCTTACCTCCTCCCTTAAAATAAACAAATTTTCAGTCTCCTCCTTTATCCCTATTCTAAAATGCTAAGTCTAGGTTTTTAATTCTTCATTGTTTAGGTATTATTTGTGTGTGTTTCATTTGTTTTGCTTTAAAAAAAAAAAGATAAAACTAGCACTCAGCAAGATATTCACTGACACTCTTACTTTTCACTTATTGCTACCTCCTGTATTTATTTCTCGTTATTATTAGGAGTACACCCTCTCTAGTATATTCACAAAGATGTCTTTGTGTGATACATTTTCTAATTCCTGTGTGCATGAGAATATTATATCTTTACATTTAAATGAGAGTTTGTATATTTTTTAAAATCCAGTTTTCAAGTTATTTGACCTCAGTATTTTAAAATAAGGGCTTCTTTGCCTTTATATCCCTTTATTCATCTTTCTTTCTATTTGTTGCCACTGAAGGCCTAATGAACCCATAGAGACACAGGAGGAAATAAAGGATGGCGAAGGGATGGGGAGGGCTTCCCTGGTGGCTCATGAGAGCACATGGGGTGAAAGTAACACAGATTTCAGAGTTACAGAGACATGGATTTGATTTCAACATATCAGAGCATTACCTGGAGAGAAAAAAAAAAAATCCACAAACCAGTGCAGTGAACAGGGTTTATTAACTCAAGAGAAATAAATCCCCCAGTTTTTCAGTATGTTATGATAATCCATGAACTTCCTCACTATATTCATGAGTTGTATTCAAGAATCCACTTGAATTTCAGGAGCTGATGGTCAGATCCAGGTGTTTCACATGACTTATTATACCTAGGGATTTTGTGGCAAGAAACTGAAAAAATGTACATACAAAAATTGAGGAAGGTTTCTCCATAAGTTCATTACTTAGTTAATATGAATTTTTATGCTTTGCTGTACGGTACATGTATGTTAATACCAGATTTTCAATGAATACCATACTTTTATCATTGTAAGATGCTATGCATTTGATTCAATGTAGTCTGATATTATTACACTACTTCCTGGTTTTTGTTGTGCATTCACCTCTTACATCTTTGTTTATCCTTTTCCTTTCAGCCTTTCTCAGTCACTTTGATACAGATATGTCTTTTATACATCTAATATATCAGGAATCATGGAATCCATGAATACAGTGAACACACTAAACACATGCCTGCCTTCATTGATCCAATGTTCCCCAGGAACAGCAGACATGAAGGCAGGTACCTCACATCCAGAAACTAGCACAGTGCCTGGCACAAAAGAAGACAGGAATAAATACATATTGATCAAATGAACTTCTTTTAAAAAAATAAATAATTACTAATGATTTGAAATGTTTGTCCACACAAAAACCCCCACATGGATTTTTATGACAACTTTATTCATAACTACATCTTTCAGGAGGTAAGTAGGTAAATAAACTGTGGTAGACTCAGGCAATAGAATATTATTCAGCACTAAACAGAAATGCCTCTTAAGAAATCTGCATGCAGGTCAGGAAGCAACAGTTAGAACTAGACATGGAACAACAGACTGGTTACAAATTGGGAGTATGTCAAGGCTGTATATTGTCACCCTGCTTATTTAACTTAAATGCAGAGTACACCATGAGAAATGCTGGGCTGGAGGAAGCACAAGCTGGAATCAAGATTGCCAGGAGAAATATCAATAACCTCATATATGCAGATGACACCAACCTTATGGCAGAAAGTGAAGAAGAACTAAAGAGCCTCTTGATGAAAGTGAAAGAGGAGAGTGAAAAAGTTGGCTTAAATCTCAACATTCAGAAAACAAAGATCATGGCATCCCGTCCCATCACTTCATGGCAAATAAATGGGGAAACAGTGGAAACGGTGGCTGACTTTATTTTTCTGGGCTCTAAAATCACTGCAGATGGTGACTGCAGCCAGGAAATTAAAAGACACTTGCTCCTTGGAAGGAAAGCTATGACCAACCTAGACAGCATATTTAAAGCAGAGACATCACTTTGTCAACAAAGGTCCAGCTAATCAAGGCTATGGTTTTTCCAGTAGTCATGTATGGATGTGAGAGTTGGACTATAAAGAAAGCTGAGCACAGAAGAATTGATGCTTTTGAACTGTGGTGTTGGAGAAGACTCTTGAGAGTCCCTTGGACTGCAAGGAGATCCAACCAGTCCATCCTAAAGGAGATCAGTCCTGGGTGTTCATTAGAAGGACTGATGTTGAAGCTGAAACTCCAATACTTTGGCCACCCGATGAGAAGAGCTGACTCATTGGAAAAGACCCTGATGCTGGGTAAGACTAAGGGCAGGAGAAGGGGATGGCAGAGGATGAGATGGTTGGATGGCATCACCAACTCAATGGACATGGGTTTGGGTGGACTCCGGGAGTTGGTGATGGACAGGGAGGCCTGGCGTGCTGCGGTTCATGGGATCGCAAAGAGTCGGACACGACCGAGTGACTGAACTGACTGAACTGAAACAGAAATGAGCTATTAAGCCATGCAAAAACATCAAGGAAACTTAAATGCACATTGTTAAGTGAAAAGTCAATCTGAAAAGCCTACAGAGTGCATAATTCCAACTATATGACATCCTGGAAATGACAAAACCAAGGAGACAGTAAAAAGATTTGTGATTGCAGGGGGGTGGAAGGATGAACAGGCACAACACAGAAGACTTTCAGGGCAATGTGAACACCCTGTATGTGACACTATACTGGTGGATACATCTCATATATACTTCCCCATCAAATTTAGGACACCAGGAGTCAACCACAAGATAAACTACAAACTCTGGAGGATATGATACATCACTGTACCACTGTGGTGCTGGATGTTCATAGTAGGTAGTTATGAATGTGCATGGACAGGGGTATATAAGCACTGTCTGTACCTTCTCCTCAGTTTTGCTTTTAACCCAAGACTACTATAAAAAATGTAAAGTCTTGATTTTAAAGGGGATTACTTAATCAAAATCCTACTAAATTCTTTGAAGGAGAATTACACAGAGCTAAAGAAACATTTTAAAGAGAGACCTAATCTAGGGACCAGAAATCTCCCCTGATAAGTGACTCTTTAGTTCAAGTATCCCACACAATAAAGCAGTGGAAAGCATTCTATAAGAGGGAACAGAATTTTTTCTGTTTTCATTTAGCTATATTTTCTAATTTTGTATAGAGAGTAACATTTACAAAGCAAGTAAATACATAAAGTGGAACAAGTGCTATAAATAAAATTTCTATCTCCTATAGGCCCTATGGTAAATAAAAGAAGCTAAGGGCAAGCAATCAAGAAAGGCTCCCCCAAAGTACCATTTAATGGATTGTTTATGTAAATATAAAATGAATAAATAGAGCTTTATGAATAAATTAGATCTTTTCATCATTCTTAAAATGAGATTTCCATTTTCAGAGTTGCTATGAAAATTAAAGAATAGTTAAATTAAACTGCTTTAAATCTCGTTTCAAACAAGGCAATAAATAATCACATAAAAAATATGTAAAGCTCCTAGTACAATGCCTACTATACATTAGGCATTGAATAAATTGTTGTTGTTGTTGTTGTTGTTGTAAGCAGATGAGTAAAAATGCAGTTTCTTGGGTAGAATGCCATAATACATATGGGACTATAAGGCTCTACTGAGGATTAAGTTAAATCAGAAAATGTGCATAAAGCATATATTACTGTTTGGAATTTAATAGGTATCAGAATTATCATGTTTCACAGATAAAAATACAAAAATAACTGTTAGGTATGTATACAGATGGGCTTCCCAGGTGGTGCTAGTGGTAAAGAACACTCCTGCCAATGCAGGAGACCATAAGAAATGCAGGTTCAATCCCTGGGTCAGTAAGATCCCCTGAAGGAGGGCATGGCAACCCATGCCAGTATTCTTGCCTGGAGAATCCCATGGACAGAGGAGCCTGGCGGGCTACAGTCCATAGCGTCACAAAGAGTCGGACGCAACTGAAATGACTTAGCACGAGCATGACGACATGCATATAGTCATAGATAGTGGTAGCATAAAGAAATTAATGTGTTGGAGAAACAAGTCAACATGTACTTGGAATTGTAAGGCATCCCTGGCAAAGCTTCCAGAAGAAACCAGGATCCACTGAAATGAGAAGAAATTGAATGAGGAAAGAAGACCTGTAGTGCTCACAGCAAGGACTCGCCAGGGGACAGGGACGCTGCCACTTGAGCAGAGCCTCAGAGCATCTTACCACCCAAAAATTGAAAACCAAGAGATCTCAAAATTCTATAATGCAGCTAGGCATTTAACAGAAATAAAGTAAAGTTCAGTTACCTATCATTTTACTTCTAGACTGGGAGAGATCTTGAGTCTACGAAGAAGAGCAAACTGCCTACTTTATACAACTGCAAATTCGGAACAGGTCTCCAATCACAGTTCATGGAAGGAGCTCTGGGTATCTTGTATTAGACATTTTACACTAGAAAAATAAGACAACATATCTATACTTTCTGAGGTTAGCCATTTATATCAAGACATAGAGTGTTTTTACACCTCAAAAATCATGACTTTGAAGGCTTACAGTTAAAGGTAAAGTATAAAAGACACTAAAGAGGAGAGAAATGAAACAATAGTTAAGCTGCTGGCCTGAATGTCTTCTTATTATTTCTTATTAAGATAAAGAAACTACAGAAAACATAATGGATAATCTATAATGGAAGCCCCTTGATAGATTTACTGATGGGTGCGGAAAGGGTGAGCCTAGAAAAAAGGAAGAAATGGCCTGTCACAATAGAAGAGGTGGTGAGCATCTCAGCTAAACGTTCCTGTAATCATTTCTTATTGAGAAGTTAAATCAGATGGGTTTCCAGAAGTTAGCAATAAATACCCTCAAATGCACAAACATCACAGAATTACAAATAAAAATATTGTAGGAATGTCTATTTTTATTGCAATATCTCTATGGGAGAATGCCAGAAATAAAGTGAAACTGGTTGGATACCATAAGCCTCTTAAAATGATCGCTTAGGGTTTGCTGCACACATACACTGTGGAAATAAAATGCTTCTTGGATTTTATTGGTTCAATCTATCCAGGATCATAAGTATGTAATCAGGTATGTTTCAGGATATTACATTTTAAAATAGCATTCTTATTTTATTTGCCTAATCTCTTATTGCCCTTCAAATCAGTTATTTGTGCACTTGACTTGGGCAATATATAATCCTGTGTTTTCTTCTTGGATTCTGTAATCAGTATAACAAAGGAAGCAATTTGGCACCATCAACTAAATATTAACTGAATATTTTAAAGTAGAGTTCTTCTCACTACTATACAGATTATCTCACACTGTACTGCCCTGGAGGTAGCATATATTCTAAAAGCAGGAGCATATCCAAATTTAAAATAAGTTTATTACAATAGACTGCTAAGGCAATTATCAAGATGATTCAGGATAAATTTTACTTTCACCCAAGTCTCAACATTATGCTCAAATGTAAAGACATTCTTAACCTAAATCAGGTACAATATCGTCCCAATTCTCCATTTTATCCAAACACCAGAAACGTGATAAAAAGTGAAACAGAAAAGTGAATAAAAGTATATGCATACATTTGAGGATGTACAAGTGTTGCTTGAATGTGATTACAGGATGCAGTTGTAGAGAAAATTGTCATAAATCCCTAATGTTTGCTCATGTTGCATTTTATGATATTATTATTTCCCTTTTCCCAGTACAAAGTTTCACATGTGGAACAATCATTTCAGGGGTGCCTTAATGCTAGGGCCTGAAATCTGGACATTAGATATAACAACAAAAAAAGATAAAATATACTTTTCATCCTTGACAAATGTATTAGTGAGAAGTTGCATACAGCTCCTCATGCAGAGGTGTTCCTTAAGTGGGTAAGCAGCCCAAGGATTATATGGTGGTTTCTGAAGTCATTAGGTTCTCAGGCTTCTTGGATCTTTCCCCTTCACTGTCTTTTATCCTCAAGGTCACTATCTGGCTGATAGAGCTCTAGCAATAAGAAATGGGTGAAAAGTCCACACAACTTTCCATTTAAGGAAGTTTCCTCTCTGTCTCATACAGTAACTGCAGTTTAAATCTCATTGGAGAAAATTTAGGAACATGGCCATGATCTTTGTTTTCTGAATGTTGAGCTTTAAGCCAACTTTTTCACTCTCCTCTTTTACTTTCATCAAGAGGCTCTTTAGTTCTTCTTCACTTTCTGCCATAAGGGTGGTGTCATCTGCATATCCGAGGTTATTGATATTTCTCCGGCAATCTTCATTCCAGCTTGTGCTTCATCCAGCCTGGCATTTCCCATGATGTACTCTGCATATAAGTTAAATAAGCAGGGTGACAATATACAGCATTGACGCACTCCTTTCCTAATCTGGAACCAGTCCATTGTTCCATGCCCGGTTCTAACTGTTGTTTCTTGACCTGCATACAGTTTTATCAGGAGACAGATAAGGTGGTTCAGTATTCCTATCTCTTTAAGAATGTTTCACAGTTTGTTGTGATCCACATAATCAAAGGCTTTAGCATAGTCAATGAAGCAGAAGTAGATGCATTTCTGGAATTCTCTTGCTTTTTCTATGATCCAAAGGATGTTGTCAATTTGATCTCTGGTTCCTTGCTTTTTCAAAATCCAGCTTGAATATCTGCAACTTCTCAGCTCATGTACTGTTGAAGCCTAGCTTGGAGAACTTTGAGCATTACTTTGCTAGCATGTGAAATGAGTGCAATTTTTCAGTAGTTTAAACATTCTTTGGCTAGTGGAGGTGATGGAATTCCAGGTGAGCTGTTTCAAATCTTAAAGATGACGCTCTTTAAGTGCTGTACTCAATATGCCAGCAAATTTGGAAAACTCAGCAGTGGCCACAGGACTGGAAAATGTCAGTTTTTATTCCAACCCCAAAGAAAGAAAACATACTAAAATATGATAATTGTTCATTAAATAAGTTTATTGCTAATAGACTGTGAATGATTGTACTTGTCTTTGCATAGAATGACAATTCCATTAACTAGGGATTTTGACCCACCCAAAGTCCTGGTATAATCCGATTTGTTTCTTAGAAAATATTGCCTAGTATAGTGAGATTGAAATTGTTATCAGGAAGGTTAACAGGACATTTCAATTGAGATGACATTCTGAAATAAAGTCAAGGAGACTGGCTATGTTTTACACTCTTGATGATATTGCTAAGTTGCTTTATAGAATACTAGTAACTTCGATTACTACCAAGGTATGATGTATACGTCACAGAAACTTAACAAACACATTCATCTTTTCCTTTAAAATTTTTACCAATTTATTAAGCAAAATGTCTGTTTTATTATTTCTTTGACTTGAAAATTTTTTAAGAATGAACATTTTCCATAAAAATATTAGCACTGTATTTCCTAAGTATTAATGTTTATATCCTTTCCCACCTATATATTAAAAACAATGGCCTTTTACAGTTTCTATGACTTCTTTATATATAAATGTTTTTAACCATTTGCATACCCTATTTGTCTCCAAGATTTAAGGCTACACTGGGGAAGGGTCAAAGGAGGACCTCTGCTGATATAATTCACAAACCAAAAAAGAGGTAGAAGCATGGAGACATTTTGAGGGGTTGTTTTTTTTGGAAAAAGTCATATAAACCCTCCTCCCAAGAGCCAATGACATTTTTAGCAAATTCTACCAAGTCCCAAAATATTTTGAAGAGCAATTTCCTTTGGAGAGAATATGAACAATCACTGAGTCCTGCCTTGAAGTCAGTGAGGAGTAAAATCAGAATTTGTTTAAGGGGTAAACCAACCATAAGTTACCCTTATTAAAGTTATTCTCATGCAATTCATAAAATTGATGTCATTATAAATTGAAATATTTTTCCATTATGATGACTTCTCAGAGGTTGTTTCTGGCATGCAGAAAGGCAGTTTTATATAATTTTAATGAATTCCTAGAAATTCTGAGTTTTCCAGTTGATTGTCTTGAGTGATAATGATGATTTTAGTGAATATAATTCCTGATTATAATAAATCAATACAAGGAATATTGTTTAGATATATAAGGATCAAGGAAAGAATAGTACTTATTAAGAAATTCATAAATTATTATACCAGACATATCATTCCCTTATTCTCCTTGAAATATTAATGTCTTATGTCAACTTAGAGCTTAAATGAGGCTTTGGAGAGCTGTAAGTATTACTTTGGTCACATATCTTCATAACATTTACCCCAAAATTTTATTAAATCCAGTAAGTATATGAAATATATTCAGGTTATGTAGATTGAAAAAAACTCCCTCCAAACAAAAGTCTAGGACCAGATGACTTCAGTAGGGAATTCTATCAAACACACAAAGGAGAACATATACTGATCCTTCTCAAAGTATTCCAAAAATTGAAGAAGAGAGAGCACTCTCAAGTTCATTCTATGAACTCACCATTACCCTGATACCAAAACAAAAGACATTGCCAAAAATGAGAATTACAGTCCAATATATTTGATACATATAGATGTAAAAATCCTCAACAAAATATTAGTAACCAAATTCAGCAACACACAAAAAAGGCATACACCTTGATGAAACTGGACACACCCCAGGATAATAAGGATGTTTCAACCAACATACACAAATCAATCAATGTGATACATCACATCAACGAAAGAAAAGACAAAAACCACATGATCACTTCAATAGATGCATAAAAAGCATTTGGCAAAAATTCAACATCCATTCATGATAAACTCTAATACCAAAATAAGTATAGAGGAACATATCTCAGCATAATCAAAGGTGTTTATGACAAACCCATGGCAACATAACACTCAATGGTGAAAAGCTGAAAGCCTTCCTGGTAAAATCTGGAATAAGACAAGGATGCCCACCACTTTTGCCACTTTTATTCAACATGTATTGAAAGTCCTATCCACAGTAATCATACAAGAAAAAGAAATAAAAGGTATCCAAATTGGAAAGCAAGAGGTCAAACTGTCATATGCAGATGACATGATATTGTATATAGAAAACTCTAAATACTCCACACAAAAACTACCAGAACTGATAAACGAATTTAGCAAGGTATCAAGATATGAGAAAATATACAGAAACTTGTATTTCTTTACACTAACATTGAAATATCAGAAAGGGAAAGTAAAAAAAAAAACCTTAAGAAAATAACATCAAAAAATAAAATATTTAGGAATAAAGTTGATCAAGGAAGTGAAAGACTTACATACTGAGAGCTATAAAACATTGGTAAAGGAAATTGAAGATAATTGAAAGAACAGAAAGATATCCCATGCCCTTGAATTGGAAGAATTAATGCTGTTAAAATGGTCATACTACCCAAAGCAATCTACAGATTTAATGCAATCCCTATCAAACTACTCATAACAATTTTCACCACACTAGGACAAATAATTCTAAAATTTATATGGAACCAGAAAAGATCCAGAATTGCCAAAGTAATCCTGAGGATAAAGAACAAATCAGGAAGCAAAACTTTTCACACTTCAGACAATATTATAAAGCTAAGATAGTCAAGACAACATAATATTGGCACAGAAACAGACATATGGATCAACGGAACAGAATAGAGAGCCCAGAAATAAATCCACACACCTATGCTCAATTAATCTTTGACAAAGCAGGCAAGACTCCGGTGGGGAAAAAGTCTTCAGAAAATGGTGTTGGGAAAGCTGGACAACTGCATGTAAACCAATGACGTTAGAACACATCCTCATAACACACACAAAAGTAAACTCAAAATGGCTTAAAGACTTAAATGTAAAACATGACACCATAAAACTCCTAGAAGAGAACATAGGCAAAACATTCTCTGACATACATAGCAATGTTTTCTTAGGTGAGTCTCCAAGGCAATAGAAATAAAAGCAAAAATAAATAAATAGTATCTAATCAAACTTACATGCTTTGCATATCAAAGGAAACCATAAACAAAATGAAAATAGAACCTATGGACTGGATACAACCAAAAGGGCTTAATTACCAATATATACCAACAGCTCAAAGAACTCAATAGCCAAAAAAAAAAAAAAAAATCAAAAAATGGGCAGATTGGGTCAAAAATACAATGAGGTATTACCTCACACCAGTCAGAATTGCTATCTTAAAAAAAAATGGACACATAATAAAGCTGGAGAGGATGTAGAGAAACAGGAACTATCCTACTCTGTTAGTGGGAATGTAAATTGGTGCAGTTGCTATAGAAGACAATCTGGAGGTTCCTTAAAAAACTGAAAATAGAGTTATCATATGCTTCAGCAATCCCACTCCTGGGTACATATCTGGAGAAAACAATAATTTGAAAATATACATGCACCCTAATGTTCATTGCAGCACTATTTTTCAATAGCCAAGACACAGGAGCAACCTAAGTGTCCACTGACAGATGCATGGATAAAAAAGATGTGATAGATATATACAATGGAATATTACTCATTCATAAAAAAGAATGAAATAATGCCATTAGCAGCAAAATGGATAGACCTAGAGATTATCATACTAAGTGAAGTAAGTCAGAGAAATATATCATATGATATCACTTATATGAAGAATCTAAAAAATGATGATACAAATGACTTTATTTACAAAACAGAAATAGACTCACAGACATAGAAAGTTGTGGTTACGAAAAAGGAAATGAAGGAGGGATAAATTAAGAATTTGGGATTAGCAGATACAAGCTACTATACATAAAATAGATAAACAACAAAGACCTACTATATGGCACAGGATATTGTATTCAATATTTTGTAATAAACTATAATAGAATAGAACATGAACAAGAATATACCTATATATGGATATATAGCTGAATCACTTTGCTGTACCACTGAAACTAACACATTGTAAATCAACAATAGTTCAAATTTTTAAAAAGTAAAATATATTCAGATTAAAAAGCCTGTTTGGTGAGACCAAGATAAGATACCAAAAGCAAGAATTAAAGGAATAATTACTTTTCCCTACCAATAACATTTCTGGTACAAAATGTATAAGGTTTTTTTTTCCCTCTTATATTAAACAATTCTGACACTAACTGAATAGAGTTAGCACAGACTCCACAAGTTAAGGGCTCAGATAACAAGATTTCCTGCACTTCACATTTCAAACACAAATCCCAGGTTATCACATGTGCTTCTGACTGAAGCTGGGGTTCTCCTGAGCTCTTCCTTGGGTTTGATAATTTGCTAGAATGGCTCATAGAACTCAGGAAAGCATTTGACTGACTTATTTACTGTTACTCTTTTATTACAAAGAATATAGTTCAGGAACAGCCAAATGGGAGAGAGGTATAAGGACAAGGTATGTGGAAGGGAATGGAGTTGCCATGCCTTCTCTGGGCACAGCATCTTCTGGCATCTCAATGTGTTCACAAATTCAGAATCTCTCTGAACCTCTTCAGTAAGGGTGTTTATGGCATCTTTATTATATAGACACAATTAATGGAAAAACTCAATGCTAATTATTAACCCAACCTCCAGCCCTTCTGCCTTCTCTGGAGGAGGGTTTGAAAGTTTCAGACCTCTAACCATGTGGTTGGCTCCTCATCACAACTAGCATCATCCTTAGGAGTATTCCAAAAGTCACATCATGAACATAAACACAGGTGTGGTTGAAAAGGGCTTGATAGAACAGAAGAGACTCCTTTCACTTTTAGGCTTCAAAGGCTGTTTCAGGAACCTGGGACAAAAACTAAATCTAAGGATGCTCCTATTGCTGCTATCACTTAGGAAATTACAAAGATTTAGGAGCTCTGGCTGAGAGCCTGGGGTAAAGACTAAAATATATATATTTCTTACCATATTACAATATTACAGTAATGAAACGCAAAGATAAGTTGAGCCATAAGCAATAAACATTATTCTGACTCAACTGAATTATCACCTTCAGAAACATAGGGAAATAAAAACTGAAAAACAGCAAAATTTAGCAGAAATATGATTTGGCCAAAAAGAACAAGAATATGTAGAGTTTGACACATTGTAATTAAAAATACTTAAATTATTTGAAAGAACAGTCTATATTCATTTTTTTGTTGTTTAAAATGGCTTTTATTAAATAAGGAAAAAAGAGAAAACTAACCAATGTGTGCAATTCTAAGCACATGTTTACATGTTAAAAGAGATTATCTCTAGAAATTCACAGGTAAGGGGCTTTGTTTCCTTTTTGTTCATTTAGATTTTTCAAATTTTTTACAATAAATATCTAAAACTTTCTACATGAGAAAAAAAAATAGATTGAAAGTGTTAAAAAAAAAAATTCAACAGAGTAAATCTGTTAGGAGAAACACACTGACTGAAACTGCCCACCCTGGCCAGGCACCATAGTAACCATATGTGTGAGTTATTTTACAAGAAGAAGTCCTGGTAAGGAATACGGTACTCACAAGCTACCAGCAATCAGAAAAATCTGGGAAAGGTTAAAAGAAGACTCCATGTGTCCTACCACCTTCAAGAATCCTTCTCGCTGGCATCCTTC
The DNA here is from genome assembly GCF_023699985.2 of Odocoileus virginianus. NCBI lineage: Eukaryota > Metazoa > Chordata > Mammalia > Artiodactyla > Cervidae > Odocoileus > Odocoileus virginianus. The sequence continues at coordinate 21,931,086 of NC_069679.1, forward strand.
TTGGCTGAGCAATGCATGTGCCACTAGAGAGGACCCTTCGTCAGATTAATTGGCCAAAGATAACCCAGAAACTAACTCTATCACCATAAAACCCGAGATTGTGAGCCATATGAAAGAGCAGTCCTCCTGGGTTCCCTCACCCTCGCTCTCCACCTGGGCACCCCTTCCCAATAAAGTCCCTTCCTTTGTCAGTACACGTGCCTCTCCGACAATTTGCTTCTGAGTGTTAGACAAGGGCCCCCGCTGGGGCCCTGGAAGGGGTTCCCCTTCCTGAAACAAATTTGAAGATCTTATTGGTTTTATTGGGCAGGCAATTCATGAATTTGGCAGTATCTAGCAACTACAAGGGCTCTCTGAGGATTGTACAAAATAGAAGGTCTTACCAGAAGAAGGCTGGGGAAGGGAGATCTTAGCAAAACAGGACATTTTTAAGGAGGGAACAGAATGCAAGAGTTTTGTTACACAGATTGCCTCGTCTTCCTCTGGGGGATTGGGAGGACCCATGGGACAGATTACATTTTTCATCCTTCACCAGAAAATTACAAACTGTTCAAATGAGATTACATTTCTGGAAGAGGTTAAAACCGCAGTTAGGTTAGGTGTTAAATCTAGGTTTCTTATCATGGGCTTTTAGCACAAGTGATGCTATTTCCCTTTTAACAAAAGAAAACCAACCATAATGTCCCATTTCAGTTTCTGTAAGTCTATATTACAGAAAGAATTTTGAATAGACTTAAGATAAAGCTAAGTTAGACCATGTAGGTGAGAATTTCTTATCAGAAAAGGCCCATGCATTTTGACAAAACATTAACATAATTAAAATTGCATATATATTTTTAAATGAGTCAAAAATCTTGAGATAATGGGATTCCTCATGAAAGAATCTTCATATCCTTTATTGCCTTGGCTCAGACAAATTGTTCACCAGAATTGCTTTTCTGGACAATTTATTGACAGTTCAAGATGTGGCCAAGAAAAAATGGAGTTAAATGAGGAGAATAAAAGAAATCTTGTGTGTGTGTGGTGTTCAAGGTGTGGGTCATCTGTTGCTTTATTTCAAATTTGTTTATCTAAATCAAATTTCCTTTGGGGGTTTTCTTTAAATATTCATCCAATATTCTATCTCTGAGTTTTTACTTTTGTATACAGTTCAAATATTTAGAAAACTAAGATCATGTTATCTGATCCAATCACTTCATGGCAAATAGATGGACAAACAATGGAAACAGTGAGAGACTTTATTTTGGGGAGGCTCCAAAATCATTGCAGATGGTGACTGCAGCCATGAAATTAAAAGACACTTGCTCTTTGGAAGAAAAGCTAAGACCAAACTAGACAGCATATTAAAAAGCAGAGACATTACTTTGCCAGCAAAGGTCTGTCTAGTCCAGGTTATGGTTTTTCCAGTAGTCATGTATGGATGTGAGAGTAGGACTATAAAGAAAGCTGAGTGCTGAAGAATTGATGCTTTTGAACTGTGGTGTTGGAGAAGACTCTTGAGAGTCCCCTGAACGGCAAGTAGATCCAACCAGACCATCCTAAAGGAAATCAGTCCTGAATATTCATTGGAAGGACTGATGCTGAAGCTGAAACTCCAATACTTTGGCCACCTGATGCGAAGAACTGACTCATTTGAAAAGATCCTGATGCTGGGAAAGATTGAGGGCAGGAGGAGAAGGGGACGACAGAGGATGAGATGGTTGGATGGCATCACTGACTCAAGGGACATGAGTTTGAGTAGGCTCTGGGAGTTGGTGATAGATAGGGAAGCCTGGTGTGCTGCAGTCCATGGGATCACAAAGAGTTGGACACGACTGAGCAACTGAACTGAACTGAACTTCATTTCCTAGGTATGTGACTTTAAAGTAACTATAAAACTTTACTTATTGATAGTTACCCAAGTATCTTTTAAAAATAACTTTTCCTTCTTTATCTAGCATTTCATGAACCTCAGATACAACTTCTGGAACATTCTCCTTATAATCTCTCTTTTTTAAAAAATATAAAACTTAAAGTCACATGGGTTGATCAAACGAAAGAGGAAAAATCAAATAAAAGATTAATTCCGTAACTATTTTGTTTCTCTGTCCCTTTATTTTGGTTATGTCCTGGATTCAAACATAGAAAGTCAATGCCTTCTGGCATCTATTTTAGACTGTTTGTGCTGGGGATATTTGAATGTGCAATTGTGATGTAAGTTATATTCATATACAGTCACTTCATTTAACTGAAAGGGACTGAGCACTGAACTCAAGTCTTGTGGAAAACAAGACCATAGTGTAATTTGAAAATAAACATTAGCCTTACAGGTGTTAAATTAATTAAACACGGAGGCTATTAGAGTGAGGTGGTTCTAAAACCTTAGCAGTCTGCTTAAGCAAACCAAAACCTAAACCTAAATGCCTCAAGGTTAAGATATCAAAACTTAAGGACAACCAATTACAAACAGGCAACTCAGCTTTTTCAAATAAGGCAAATGCTTAAGTTACAGCCAATCAAATAATTTCCATGCTTTGCTTCCACCTTTTCCACCCATGCTGCTGCTGCTGCTGCTAAGTCGCTTCAGTCGTGTCTGACTCGGTGTGACCCCATAGACGGCAGCCCACCAGGCTCCCCCGTCCCTGGGATTCTCCAGGCAAGAACACTGGAGTGGGTTGCCATTTCCTTCTCCAATTTTCCATCCATGGCACACTCCTAACCACCTCAGTTTGATGCTGGTCCTTGGAATTAATTTTGCTTATATAAATTCTTAGTATTTTTTAATATGCTTCAATTTCTCATTTAACACAGGTGAAAGTCAACTTCAAACTTTCATATTAGCTATAACCTGAATTAATATAGTATTTTTGAAAGAATGAACACAATCAAACCTTTATTTTTATAACTGTAGAAATGTCATTCAAATGTGTCCAATAGTTGAAAAAAAAAAAACTATAAAGAAGCAACTATATCTGATTGATATGGAGAAAGATACCCCAGGTGTTTCAATTGGGCTAATTAAGGGTCACTCACAGTAACATATTTTTAGTATAAAGTATAGCATGATGTTAAGCCATTTTAGCTTTTGCACGTATATGTTGCACTGCTGGCTGAAAATAAAAAAAAAAGGGTGAAATATTTCACCAATTTGCAAGTCATCCTTGCATAAGGGTCATACTAATTTGCATATCAGTCCAAATTTAGTATATGTATGCTGAAACAAGCTCAATGTGGCACTTTTTTAAAAAGTGAACTTTGAAATACTTTAAAACAATGCTACATTATTTCAGTGACTCAGTGGTTAAAGCTCCCTTTCTCTAGAGTATATTTTGCATATTTCTTCTTTCTCCACATAAACATTCAATTATGGAAAATTTTGAATATCAAAATTGCTGGGGAGTCCGTTTTTGCCCCTTCATCTCTGATAAGCACTGCATATCATAAGTCTGGAGCTGGCATTTCTGAACCACAGATACAAAATGGCCATATTGACAATTATTAAATCCTTTGAGAGACAAAGGCTTAGTGTCCTATCCTTAATGGGCAAAATTACTGTCCATATCTAGCTAATGGGAATTCATTTGTCCCAAATCCAAAAAGGTCTGTGAACTCACTCAAGACATAAAAACACATTATAATAGTTTTAAGGCAGTGGAATTCTGAGTTAGGATAAAGTAATGCTTCAAGTTTTTTTTACATCTTAGAATGCACACATCCAGGTTTAAGATTCAGACCTGTGGACACAATTATGGTTGACCAGTAGGCTTTTTAGCTGACAAATGACTAGTTGACTTGGAAATCAGTTCTTAAAGTCTCCAGAGAGCAACACACTCATATCCCTGAGCTTCCAGCTCCTGGATTTTTCACATAGTTTTTACAAAAAAACACCTCAGGTGTATCAAAGCTTTGTGTAATGAAATCTTTCAGAGCAGCCTGAGAAATATAACTTCCCCACCTGGATTCAGTTGTGGGTTAGAGCACATTTAATTTCAAGTCAATAGATTCCCTGCACATCAACACTTAAGGGATTAAAGACAATTCTAGTTTTGTTGCCCTAAATGTATTGTTATTGTTATCAATTCATGCAGCCTTGAAATAAGTTTTCAATAAATCTAAGTTTAACTATTATTTTCTTGCCTATAAATAAAATATAATCATCTTAAAAATCAATGAAGGGAAAACCATCATATCTATTAACCTGGCTCAGAATCCCTTCAGGCCCTTGCTATGAAACACAGTGCCGTGGATCTTTCATTTTATTGAGCTATATCTCTTTGTATGGCAACCAGCAGGCAAAACAAAAAAAAAAAAAATCATATCTAAAAATCAAAGACTACATTTTTTTGTTCTGGAAACCACTGAGGCAGGAGCTGAATATTCTTTTTTGCCTGGAGTTAATTTTTTTCCACTTTAATTTGCAATCAGATGCAATAAAAGAAAAAATAAAATAAGGACATTGCCTCAAGTACCTAGTGGCTTTATTACATCTCTACTGCCAGTCTCCACTTCTTATCACTTCCAAATCCTTTGTTTTTAAAGTCACCTGCACAACCCTGCAATGTTATAAACACCTTTAGTTGTCTTCACCAACTGTCATTTCATACCATCTGCTGTTACAGTCTCAAAAGCAGTAATGCTTGGGGGTCAAGGCCACTTTCTCTCAGGAAACTAAAAAACAACAGAGCCAAGTCATTTAGTGGGTTTTTTTTTTTTCCTGTCAGCTTTACTACACCCTGGAGTGGACATTTTCTTTGCCTTTCAGTTGTGAACATTCCTCAAAAGACATGAACTTCACAATAAGGTAACCATACAAAAACAAGGTTTTATAGACAACCTATTATCAACTAGCAGAAGGGGGTGATTAGTCATCTGCTCCACTTGAAATAGATCCAAAAACTTCAAGCCAGCACTGCAAAAAGAAATGCATTTATCTCAGGATTCTAGAACTAGATGTGAGGGGCATCTGAAGCAACCTTTTGAAAAGCTGTAAGTAATCTCAAAAGCTGAGCAGCGAGGTGTCAACCAGCTCCCCGACTATCCAAGACACAGTGCTCTCTCCTCCCCCACAGCACCTCACCTTAGATAATTCACACTTTTGGCCTATCTTTGGACTAAAGTCAGAAAGGATCACCTTTTGTTTCTGCTTTTGGTGGCTACTAAATATGATCTATTTAATTAATCTAATTTAACCACTTTGTCCAGTTAGGTTCTCTAAAGTCATAACTGTTCTTAAAATGAGAGGAGTATTTATCAGCATCTTCTGTCTTTGTTTAAAGTCATTACAGATTCACATAAGACTTTTCAACTTTAAGAGACCCAGTTTACCCTCAAGACAGTTCACATGCAATTCCAAGTTTCCTCCACATAAATAAAATATAATTGCCTTAAAAATCAATATGAGAAAACAATCAGAACCATTAACCTATCTCAAAACCCCTTTAGCCACTTGGATGAACCACTCAGTGCTGAGTCTTTTGTTTTACTGAGCTGTATAATTCTTTGTATGGCAACCAGCAAGGGAAAAAAATCAAAGACTCAGGTGTTGTGTTCTGGAAATCAGAGAGAAGTGGGAATGTGAAAATAGATTTTGTCCTTTTTTTGGGATAATATTACAAAAATAGATTTTGGAGACCCAGGAAACCATGGTTTTGAGCTATTGGAAAGACATTAGCTTGGCCTGGATTCTGTCTTTGTCAGTGCTTCATCATGAGCAATTTATAAACCTGGGCATCAGCTTTGAAAATTGTCAGACACATTTCTTTAAGGAAAAAAAAGAAGGAAGAGAGAGAAAAGATGGATTTTAAAAGTGGAACTGTATGTCAAATGCAATGAAAAGACAAGACCGATTTAGGCTCAGACCTGTAATAGGTGAGCTGAAATGTAAATACTCATATAAACTTGGTCACTATCAACACTTAATGGTTACCTGTTCTCTCCTTTTCCACTAAAATTTCTCTGTAAGTTTCAATAATGAGGAAGAAATCAGAAACTACACCTGGACTTGAAATACTTAACACGCCTGCAGAATCTCATATTATATTATATCTCATTGATAGACTCTCAGAAAATATACTTCCTTATAGTCCAGAAAAAATATTCCTCTTCAATTAATGCAATGATAAATAATTTCCTAGCAGTGTATGTAACAAGCTATGTACATGTTAACAACATAAAGGCATTACTCTAAAAACCACATGATAACAACTCTTCATAAGAAAGGTGTAACTTAGTCATCAGTCATTATAAATATTGAGTAAAAAGTCAGATTTTAGTAGAATTTCAGAAAAATAACCTCATATTTGAGCAAAACAGAATTTAAATTATCACTTTGCTCAATATCCCTGAAGTCCAACATAATAAACATTTAGAGAAAGAAAACTATATCTAACTTTCACAGGAAGAATGTAATAAGAACAGAATATAAAATATAAAAGCCATTTTCATAACTAAAAGCATAAAAATCAAGTTTGTTTTAAAGTTCTAGATTGCATTCTATGCCAGAAAACTAAAAGTATTAAACTAAAGAGAGTAGAAAGCACAGTATTCTCTACCAGCACCTAGCACATGACAAATTACTCAGCTCATGTGATTTACTGAGAGGTTGACTTTATTCCTTTGCTGTTGTTCAGTCACAAGGTCATGTCTGACCTTGCGACCCCATGGACTGCAGCATGCCAGGATTCCCTGTCTCCCGAAGTTTGTTCAAATTCATGTCCATTGAGTCGATGGTGCTGTCTAATCATTTCACCCTCTGCTGCCCTCTTCTCCTTTTGCCTTCAGTCTTTCCCAGCATCAGGATCTCTTCCAATGAATTGGCTCTTTGCATTCAGGTGGCGAAAATACTGGCGCTTCAGCTTCAGCATCAGTCCTTCTGATGAATATTCAGGGTTGATTTTCTTTAGGATTGACTGGTTTGATCTCCTTACCATCCAAGGTACTTTCAAGAGCCTTTTCCAGCACCACAATTCGAAAGCATCAGTTCTATGGCACTCTGCCTTTTTATGGTCTAACTCTCATCCATTCATGACTACTGGGAAAACCATAGTTTTGATTATACACACTTTTGTCAACAAAGTGATGTGTTTGCTTTTTAAAATGCTGTCTAGGTTTGTCATAACTTTCCTTCCAAAAAGCAAGCATCTTATAATTTCATGGCTGCAGTCACCATCCACAGTGATTTAGGAGCCCAAGAAAAGAAAATCTGTCATCGCTTCTACTTTTTTGATTATAGTCCCATCCCAAATAAAGATAATATATAATATACATTCTATTAATATGTCAATGTTAAAAAAGTTTATTGCAAAAAAGGGTCACAAAAAGTCAGACACAACTTAGCAACTGAACAACAGTCTATAATTTTTAACTTCAAGCTATGATTGTGTTACCTCTTTCAGCATTGCTCTTTTTGTGTAACTAATCTTCACTTTATATAATAAATTCTCACTTAAAATTCTTAATCACTTCAGTTCAGTTCAGTTCAGTCACTCAGTCGTGTCCGACTCCTTGTGACCCCATGAATCGCAGCACGCCAGGCCTCCCTGTCCATCACCAACTCCCAGAGTCTACCCAAACCCATGTCCATTGAGTTGGTGATGCCATCGAACCATCTCATCCTCTGTTGTCCTCTTCTCCTCCTGCCTTCAATTTTTCCCAGCAGCAGGGTCTTTTCAAATGAGTCAGCTCTTCACATCAGGTGGCCAAAGTATTGGAGTTTCAGCTTCAACGTCAGTCCTTCCAATGAACACTCAGGACTGATCTCCTTGGGATGGACTGGTTGGATTTGCTTGCCATTCAAGGGACTCTCAAGAGTCTTCTCCAACACCACAAATCAAAAGCATCAATTCTTCAGTGCTCAGCTTTCTTTATAGTCCAACTCTCACACCCATACATGACTACTGGAAAAACCATAGCCTTGACTAGATGGACCTTTGTTGGCAAAGTAATGTCTCTGCTTTTGAATATGCTATCTAGGTTGGTCATAACTTTCCTTCCAAGGAGTAAGCGTCTTTTAATTTCATGACTGCAGTCACCATCTGCAGTGATTTTGGAGCCCCCAAAAAATAAAGTCTTAAAATATAAAAAATAAAAAAATAAAGTCTGCCACTGTTTCCACTGTTTCCCCATCTGTTTGCCATGAACTGAAGGGACCAGATGCCATGATCTTAGTTTTCTGAATGTTGAGATTTAAGACAACTTTTTCACCTCTTTCACTTTCATCAAGAGGCTCTGTAGTTCTTCTTCACTTTCTGCCATAAGGGTGGTGTTGTCTTCATATCTGAGGTTATTGATATTTCTCCCAAAATTTGATTCGAGCTTGTGCTTCATCCAGACCACCGTTTCTCGTGATGTACTCTGCATATAAGTTAAATAAGCAGGGTGACAATATACAGCCTTGACGTACTCCTTTTCATATTTGGAAACAGTCTGCTGTTCCATGTCCAGTTCTAACTGTTGCTTCCTGACCTGCATACAGATTTCTCAAGAAGCAGGTCAGGTGGTCTGGTATTCCCATCTCTTTCAGAATTTTCCACAGTTTATTGTGATCCACATAGTCGAAGGCTTTGGTGTAGTCAATAAAGCAGAAATAAATGTTTTTCTGGAACTCTCTTGCTTTTTCGATGATCCAGTGGATGTTGGCAATTTGATCTCTGGTTCCTCTGCCTTTTCTAAAACCAGCCTGAACATCTGGAAGTTCACGGTTCACATACTGCTGAAGCCTGGCTTGGAGAATTTTGAGCATTACTTTACTAGCATGTGAGATGAGTGCAATTGTGTGGTAGTTTGAGCACTCTTTGGCATTACCTTTCTTTGGGATTAAAATGAAAACTGATCTTTTCCAGTCCTGTGGCCACTGCTGAGTTTTCCAAATTTGCTGGCATATTGAGTGCAGCACTTTCATAGCATCATCTTTTAGGATTTGAAATAGCTCAACTAGAATTCCATCACTTCCACTAGCTTTGTTCATAGTGATGCTTCTTAAGGCCCACTTGACTTCACATTCCAGGATGTCTGGCTCTAAGTGAGTGCTCACACCACCGTGATTATCTGGGTCACGAAGATCTTTTTTGTACAGTTCTTCTGTGTATTCTTGCCACCTCTTCTTAATATCTTCTGCTTCTGTTAGGTCCATTCCATTTCTGTCCTTTATTGAGCCCATCTTTTTTTTTTTTAATTTGTTTTTTTTTTTTTCATTTATTTTTATTAGTTGGAGGCTAATTACTTTACAACATTGCAGTGGTTTTTGTCATACATTGAAATGAATTAGCCATGGATTTACATGTATTCCCCATCCTGGTCCCCCCTCACACCTCCCTCTCCACCCGATCCCTCTGGGTCTTCCCAGCACACCAGGCCCGAGCACTTGTCTCATGCATCCAACCTGGGCTGGTGATCTGTTTCACCCTAGATAATATACATGTTTCGATGCCGTTCTCTTGAAACATACCACCCTCGCCTTCTCCCACAGAGTCCAAAAGTCTGTTCTATACTTCTGAGTCTCTTTTTCTGTTTTGCATATAGGGTTATCGTTACCATCTTTCTAAATTCCATATATATGTGTTAGTATACTGTAATGGTCTTTATCTTTCTGGCTTACTTCACTCTGTATAATGGTATTGAGCCCATCTTTGCATGAAATGTTCCCTTGGTATCTCTAATTTTCTTGAAGAGATCTCTAGTCTTTCCCATTCTATTGTTTTCCTCTATTTCTTTGCACTGATCACTGAGGAAGGCTTTCTTATCTCTCCTGGCTATTCTTTGGAACTCTGCATTCAAATGGGTATATCTTTCCTTTTCTCCTTTGCTTTCCATTTCTCTTCTTTTCACAGCTATTCGTAAAGCCTCCTCAGATAGCCATTTTGCTTTTTTTTATCACCTAATAAGGCTTAATTTTTCCAGGCTTCTTGTCATTCTTTCCTCCCCTCCTTATCTTCTATTGTCTTGAGATAAATGATTGGAATCATTTGGCAAAAGGTTGGAATCCCCCCTCGAGGATTTTCTTCAAATTAATGCCTGAGTGGTATATTCTCAAATGCTTTAACTTTGTCTTGCCCTGCCAGATAAATCATCTTGGATAGGTTTCTTGGATAAGAAAATAATCTCTAGTTAGCAGTTCGTTTTTCTGTTTTCTTTAAAACAAAACAATGTGCTTTCTTTATAAAGAATGATAAGAATGTTGATAATAGAATGATTCTCATTCTTTATCCTTTATAATTTATCCTTAAAAATTTACCATCCTGGTGAATTATTTGTAAATTTGTAAATATTTATTTGTAAATTCATTTGTTTTCCTTAATTTTCTTTGGGACTGAATGAGCCTCTTCAATCTAAACATTCAAGTCCTTTTCAACTCAAGAAAATTTTCTTCAATTATCTGTTGAATTTTTTTGTATTAGTTATATTTGTATTGTAATTATGCTGCCTCACCTATGACCCCAAATTGTTCTGAGTTACAACAAACTCGCTCCCAGGTCTATAGTTTGGCTGTAATCCAGCTGGTCTTAACTAGACTCTACTGCGGTGGGTAGTCCAGACCCTCAACCTTGGGTAGGGTTCAGATTAATCCACAGGTCTTTGCCCAGGACAGTATCTTAAGGAACCATAACTCTAGTACATGTTCTTCTCTTGGTGGAGAAAAGTAGACATTTCAGAGAGCTGGCAGAAATTTGGCTGACTTTTGCAGGTCTCAGCTCAAAAACTGGCACATTGTCCATAGGGCCAAGATCAGAGTCAGTGGAGCAGGAAATATATTCTGCCATGAAGAGGTGAAGCGAGGAGTATTTTTGAACAACAGTGTAATCTTCCACCTGTTGCTTTTTCATATATTCTATTCTCTGCTTCTAGAAGCCCTGCTTTTCATATGTTAGATCTCCTGAACGTTGCCTGATCCCAACAATCATGTTTCTCTGTGGTTTTGCTGATTTATAAGTTATTTCTCTCCCTTGATCTCCTCAAACACTAATTCTATTCTCAGCAAACATTATGTTCTTTTTCAGTTCAACTATGAAATTTTTTTTAATTTGGAAATCAGTTATAGACTGAATGTTTATGTTCCACCAGATTCACATGTTAAAGCCAAAACTCCAGTGTGATGTTACTAGCAAGAGATGCCTTTGAGAGGTACCTAGGTTTAAATGAAGTCTATAGGGTGGAGGCCCCAGGATGGGGTTAGTGCCCTATCAGAAGAACAGAGGTTTTTCTCTTCATCATGTGAGGTACAGCAAGAGAAGAAAGCTGTCTGCAAGACAGGAAGAGGGCCCTGACCAAGAACTGAATCTGTTGACAGCTTGATCTTAGATTTCCTAGACTCCAGAACCATCAGAACTAAAAGTTTTCTGTTTAAGTCACCCAGTCTGTGGTATTTCATTTTAGGAACCCAAGCTGATTTAGCCAGTTCTAAAAAAACATCCCTTTTATACTCTAAAGGTATCTCTTTGAGAGTCACTACTTTTCTGCTTGATTTCTCTTCCATCTTCTCATGAGTTCTAATTTGACAGAACTCTTTCTATCCTAGTTGTTCTTCTTTCCTCAAGTGACTCAGCCTCCCCAAATTAGTTGGGCTCTTTCTTCCTCTCTACAGGATTGTGTTTCTTTCTCAATGTTACTACAGGTCAGGCTGTTTGTCTCTCTCAGGGAGTGGCAGTCAGACTAGTGGTAGAAGGCTCAGAAGTTTCTGTTTTTTGACCTAGCAGCAAAGCAGCATAAATGGAGGGGATTTTTAATTTCTGCTGATACTGGGCAGAGTCCCCACCTCTCCCAAGTCCCTTTGGCAGTCATCATCCAGTTGCAAGACCCGGAGGTGCTTTGGCACACTGCTGCTGTCCTTCAGGACTCCCAAATTAGCAGATCTAGCAGCCCCTCCTGACCAAATGCAGTGAGCCAATAGGTGTGCTTCTTCCTGAGGAATCTTGAAATGGAGGCTCTTACCCTAGATCCTGAACAAAGGCAAGTCTTCACTCCCAACACTGGTCCCTAAGTGTTTGCTCAATAATACCACAAATCCCTACTAACCAATCTGGAAGCCACCGACAACATGTGACTATTAAGCACTTGAAATATGGCTGGACTGAGTAAGTGTAAAACATGAGCAAGTTTTGAAAGGTTAGTACAAAAAAAGGTGAAATATCTTATTAATATTTTTATATTGGTTACATGCTGAAACAATAACATTTTAGATTAGAGTTAAATTATTAAAATTAATTTCTCTTTCTCCTTTTTACTTCTTTTTAATGTGGCTACTAGGAAATTTTAAATTACGTGTTTGACTTGTAACATGGCTCACTTTATTTTTCAACTGGATAGTGCTGCCATGGAAAGAGGGCTTCCCAGGTAGCTCAGTATTAAATAACCCACCCGCCAATGCTGGAGATGCCAGAAATGCGGGTTCAATCCCTGAGTCGGGCAGATCCCCTGAAGTAGGAAATGGCAACCCACTCCAGTATTCTTGCCTGGAAAGTTCCATAGACAGAGGAGCCTGGCAGGCAACAGTCTGTGGGGTTGCAAAGAGTATGACATGACCGAGCACACTTACATGCCATGAAGATGAAGGCGCTGTCTGCTCAGTCTCTTGTAAGAGCTTTAGGCATAGATATTTTAATTTTCACACTCAGTAACTCAGAGTCACATTTGAATTTTGACATTACCCAACCTATTAACTTAAGTACCACCAACATAATGGAATAAGGAGGCAAGGGATGTCAGCCCAATTTCTTGGCAATGGCTTTGTCTTAAAAATGAGACTAAGTCTCATTTTTGTTCATAAGCATTATTCTTAAAATTATTCAGGATATCTATTTTCTCAAATGGACATTTCATCTTCAAAAACAAAATAATGCCTAGAAAAATAATGTAAATTGAGAAATCTGGCTTTCAAAATATTTCTAATTAAGAGATATGAATGAAAGATTTTCAACATTCAAACACATTTGAAGTGTTAATGACGATTTCCTTAAATATTCAGAATATCCAATCTTCATTTGCACAGACTTATGGAGGCATTTATTAACAATGTACTTAAGATTTATATAATGAAATCTATGTCCAGAGGTGGCTACAAATGTACTCCTAATACTTGGAATGCTTGACTAGTTCATACCAGACCAGAGAATTCCTAAATTTTAGAAGACTGAACAATGTGCAGCACATCATTATGGCCTTAAATCATCAATAAAGAAAAATAAAATAACCAGAGCCAGTTGGCTTTAATTTTGTTTTCAAAACTGAATCTTCCAAATTCATAGTAGCTCACAAATAAGAAGGGTAGAGGTTTGCATTAATTATTCAGTAAGTTTTGAGCAGTGAATTTTTTTTTCCATTTATTTTTATTAGTTGGAGGCTAATTTACAACATTGCAGTGGTTTTTGTCATGCATTGAAATGAATTAGCCATGGATTACTCAGCTCAATCATCTATAAGCTTTCACTCACTGCATATCACGAGAAATCCATGACCACATATACAGATTAACAACACAGACTATTTAAGGAGAGGATCTTGGTCATCATATATCCCTATCTCAGGCTTCTTTTGCCAGCAGTCAAACACTTGGTGATATTTTCAAGCTATGGAGGTCTCGCTCCACATTGTGCAGAGTTCCTTCTCAGCTTTACTTCTCCTGAAAAGGACATTACTTCCTAAAACTTGAAAAAGGACATTACTTCCAAAAACCTGATCCTTCTAACTTTCTCAAAAGTTTACCATCCTTCTGCCCCACAAACCCACATTTGTTGTCTATGTAAACATATTTGGGTAATGTCAAAATTTAAATGTGATTCTGAGTCACTGAATGTGAAAATTAAAATATCTTTGATTTATGTGATGCATTTTATAGACAAGACCTGCAATTTTAGGCAGCTACATGTATTATTTTATATCATTGACAAGACTTATCTTAGTCATGAACTACAATTTTAAGTACTTCCTACTTAACAAAATTGTTTAATAAGAACTGTGAGAAAAATAAAAATTGTAAGCTATAGTCAACTCCAAAAAGACTTACAAGGGCAAATTTAAAATAATAACTTTGAACAAACCTTCACTTCTAAACAAATTGATAAACACTCTCTTTTTACTCAGTTGTGTAAGTTTACCAGAGGTTTGCTATTATTTCTTATCCATTTATTATTTATTTTAGAAATTAATTAGAATTCACTTTAATTTATAACCCAGTAATAAAGACATAACTAGTTGCTCATAAGCTAATGAGGTTGCAATATCCAGGAGCATTTATTTGTCTTTGAACCCCAATTTCTATACTGACATATTAACTAGCCCTTCAGTAATAAAATCCAAGTTCTGGTATTGCTAAGATACTACATTCCTATAGAGGGAAATGTGATGAAGCTTTCAGCATTCCTCTCCTATGACTATGTGTGTGTGTGTGTTAAGTCCTTCAGTTATGTCTGACTCTTTGCAACCCTATGGACCGTAGCTTGCCAGGCTACTCTGTCCATGGAATTCTCCAGACAAGAATACTGGACAGGATTGTCCTGCTCTCCTCCAGGGGATCTTCCCAACCCAGGGATCAAATTCATGTCTCTTAAGTCTCTTGCATTGCCAGGCAGGTTCTTCACCACTAGCGCCACCTGGGAAGCCACTCCTATAACTAGACATTCTATTTTACTGCATGCTCCAATTCTGAGTTCAAATCCCAGCTCTGCAATTTACCTCAGCTGTATTGCATTGGTCAAGTTACTTAATACCTCACTGAGCTTCAGTTTTCTCATCTTCATAGCAGAGATAATCCCTGTTTAAATTGCTGTGAGATTTAAATGAGTGTGTGAATCATGTAGAATCCTGCCTGTCAACAAAATATGTATACAACTGAAGTTAGCTAATGCAATGGCTTGTTATAGAGGTCACTGGGTCTCAATGCTGAATGCACATTCAAAGTAGCAAGGGAGGTGTTTAAAAACAGTGATGCCTGGTCCCCTTCCTAGACCAATGAAATTAGAGTTTGTGGGCCCAAGATTTTGTATTTGGTAGGACTCTAAAGCCAAAACATCCTTTAAAATAGTAAGAATGAGAATAGTTGTTTTTTGAGTGCTTATTACGTGTCAAGCTCTTCCTTAATCACTTAACTTACAAACAGGAAGAGGTGTGATGCACATAATATAGTTTTATAAGTAGTCATAAATGTGACCTTCTTCAGTGAATGAGCCCCCATCAAGATTAAGCTGGTGATGTGCTCTTTTATAAGGAGTTCTGAGGACTTTGGTCCTTTAAAGCTAGGAGCCAGGAGCTCCAAGAGGAGAAAGTAAAACCCACAACCCACATGTGATACTTGGGCCTGGGAGTCTAGCCTTCTATGTGGAGCTTTCCTAGCTCTCATAGTTTGTGGATGAAAAGCTTAAATGCGGGCATGGAAAAAGAGAGGAAGAGACTGTTTACCAAATGAAGAACTAGACTCCTCCTTTATTTTCTTTCCCAAACTGCCCACATGTGCCCCTTTTGATACTGGATGGATTTATAACCATAAATTATATATATTATATATTAATGGTATTATAAAGTAAAAAAAGCCCAATGGTTTTATGCTTTTATAAAGTATAAAAGCCCAATGGTTACCCTGGCATTAAGTCTTGCCCAGACATTAGTGTGGACAGTTTAGGAAGAAATACTAATTTAAAAACTAACTTATAAGCACAACTAAAAAATTAATTTCTAATAAAAATTAATATAAACTATGACATAGTAGAAAATATATTCTAATATTTATGATACATTATAAGTGAAAAAAGCAAGATATAAAATATGAACATGATGATCCTGTTTCTGCAAAAAATATTATTTTCTATTAATATTGTATACAGATATAGTCATGTATATTCAGACCAAAATATTATCAGCCAGGCATACACGTTATAACTATACCATTAACATCATTTTTAATACTAATTCAATAATAATAAGAATTCTTTAAATAAAATATGATATTGAAATGGTCTTTCCATGACATAAAAAGACAAAAATCAACGCTATCATAATTTTTTCCAAACAACTACAGGATCGAAATGTCCATGGTATCTTGAAAGCTTCTTTATTTGCATAAAAGCATGCTGTATCACATTTCTACATTTTATTGAACTTCTATTTAAAATATATATAATCCAGACAGTCCTTGATTTCAGAAAGCAATTTTTTCTTAAATATGAACTTATTTCCATTACAAGAGATTCTTTTAATTAAAAAAACAGAGCAATGTTCTTTAAAAGCATGAATTCTCTGTGAATTTATGATTTTATTAAAATGATTTATTTAGCTCACCAGACGTTCCTTTAATATAAATTATATTAGGTATCCACATTATTTGCTTCTAAAATATAATGACTAGGTTTATGTCCAATAATTTGGGAGAAGGCCATTTCCCCAATACCCAAAGAGTGGCAGCGGACTTGTACTGTTTCTACTGACCAAGGAAAAGGAATGCCATTCCAGGTAATGCCTCCTCCATCTCCCCTCAGAGCTCAAGAGTTGTAGTTTCTTACTCAGAAGTTTTAGATATCAACTTTAACTGTGGATCCAATTTCTAAATATCTGTTTCCTAATGAATACGTATACTTTTAACTCATTTAAACTTTTTAAGTAAATGTGGGAAATGTTATTATAAAATGGTGAATTAAAATAAATAGCATTTTTTCTTAATACTTGCAATGCATTTTAGAAAGCTAACTCCAGTAGACTTGATGTTAATAAAAGGACAACAGGGAGATAATTCAGAAGTCTATTGAAACAGCTCATGCCAGACATGATAAAAACCTTAACTCCAGCAAGAGTTGAGAAACTAGAGGGAGGAGAAGGGGATGGAGACCATGACAGACACCCAACAGCCACTTCCTTACCTTCCTTCCTTCTTGGCAGAGCCCACCTCTAATCACAAAGGCTTAGAAGGCCAGATAGGCAAAGAGCAGCAGTGCTGTGACCCAATCCTGAACAAGGGACCCGAGGGAGAGCTGATGGTGGATGTGTGTGTGTGTGTGTGTGTGTGTGTCTGTGTGTGTCTGTGTGTGTGTGTTTACTGAGTGGAGGATAGGGAAGAATTCTTAAGGGAAGGTTTTTCCACCCTGAAAAAGATATGGAGAATTTCAAAAAATAACTGTATCCCTTGCCCTCTGGATACAATTATGTGAAGGGTGATGCTTACTGCTATATGCAACCAAGCAAAGACGACCAAGGACACTGCAAAAAAGCCATGCTAGAGCTCAGATAGCTCCAGACCATCTACACTGCTAAACTAGAGCTGGAAATAGCTTCATTCCAGTATCTCTGTTGTGTGAAATTCCAAAGTCCTTGATGTTTAAATAACATTTAGTCAGATTGCTGTTCTTATAAACACAGAAGAGTGTACGGATTAAGCATGATATTCAGTAGGTGGGATCTACAGTACTCAATCAATGACATTATAGATGATGAGGAAAAGAAAGAAGTTGTAGATTGACTCCCAGGAAACCTAGGTTGAAGGGCTCAGGGTGACATGATCTATGAAATTAAAAAACGGAAATACAGGAAAAGTAAAGATGGCAGAAGAGTGGGGAGCAATTAATGAAATTTGGGACATGTTGGGACATGTTATTATTTATCTGGGACATTCAGATAAACAGTAGCTGGTGAGTTGCAGTCCCAGAGCTCAAACATTAAACAAATGGAAGATATAGAGTAGATAAGATTTCGTATTTGGTGGGCCCTAGGCTATTTAATCAACATCCACTGGATCATCAAAAGAGCAAGGGATTTCCGGAAAAACATCTACTTCTGCTTTATTGACTATGCCAAAACTTTTGACTAAGTGGACCACAACAAACTCTGGAAAATTCTGAAAGAGATGGGAATACCAGACCACCCGACCTGCCTCTGGAGAAATCTGTATGCAGGTCAGGAAGCAACAGTTAGAACTGGACATGGACCAACAGACTGGTTCCAAATAGGAAAAGGAGTACGTCAAGGCTGTATATTGTCACCCTGCTTATTTAACTTATATGCAGAGTACATCATGAGAAACACTGGTCTGGATGAAGCACAGACTGGAATCAAGATTGCTGGGAGAAATATCAATAACCTCAGATATGCAGATGACACCACCCTTATGGCAGAAAGTGAAGAAGAACTAAAGAGCCTCTTGATGAAAGTGAAAGAAGAGAGTGAAAAAGTTGGCTTAAAACTCAACATTCAGAAAACAAAGATCATGGCATCTGGTCCCATCACTTCATGGCAAATAGATGGGGAGACAGTGGAAACAGTGACAGACTTTATTTGGGGGGGCTTCAAAATCACTGCAGATGGTGACTGCAACCATGAAATTAAAAGATGTTTGCTCCTTGGAAGAAAAGCTATGACCAAACTAGACAGCATGTTAAAAAGCAGAGACATTACTTTGCCAACAAAGGTCCATATAGTCAAAGCTATGGTTTTTCCAGTAGTCATATATGGATGTGAGAGTTGGACATAAAGAAAGCTGAGCGCCAAGAAATTGATGATTTTGAACTGTGGTGTTGGAGAAGACTCTTGAGAGTCCCTTGAACAGCAAGGAAATCCAACAAGTCCATCCTAAAGGAAATTAGTCCTGAATATTCATTGGAAGGACTGATACTGATGCTGAAGCTGAAACTCCAATACTTTGGCCACCTGATGGGAAGAACTAACTCATTGGAAAAGATCCTGATGCTGGGAAAGATTGAAGGCAGGAGGAGAAGGGGACGACAGAGGATGAGATGATTGGATGGCATCACTGACTCAATGGACATGAGTTTGAATAATCTCCAGGAGCTGGCAATGGACAGGGAGGCCTGGCGTGCTGCAGTCCATGGGGTCGCAAAGAGTAGGGCACAATGGAGTGACTGAACTGAGACTATTCATCTAAATTTCTACCATGGATTTCTCTCTTAATCCTGCCTCATATATCTAAATGTCTAAAAGGAGTCACTTTCTAGAAATTTCATAGCTACCTTAAATTCAAATGACCCCATCTAAACACTGAATTTCCCCCCATCCCCTGCTCTCTCTCCATTTCTGTACATAATATAGAAGAATATGACAGGAATGCATATTCTCCAAAAAAGCCAATGGGTCGAGGAACTGTTTTAAAAGCAGACAGAGGAAGAAGTTGTCATGAAGAAATCAAGCAAAAACAAGAAAGACTGAAATCAACTCAGAAAGGTTTAGTAAAAGCAAATGAATAGAGTTTGTAGAAGAAATGGCCAATATCATAAAATGCCACCAACATAGTGAGTCAATCAAATACAGGCTTATAATGTCCTAAAAGGGTCAGCCACTTGTCCAAAACAGAGACATTCAGTCATCAAAAGCCATTTAGATAAATTTCCAAGTCTCCTGTATATGTGTTATCATATTATCATAATTTAAAAAATAAAAATTTAAAAAGCCATTTAGATAAGGATATTATTCATAGAAAACTACTTTCTAATATTAACACCACAAATAAACTGTATAATTGCACATTTTCTGTTTTAGATACTTTAATTGAAAAGGCTTGAGGTAATTTTCAAGTGAAAGTGTGAAATCAGAACTCAGAATCTCTTTTCTAAAATATCCAAAAAACTTGCAAATTATAACTTAAAGTTGGGAGGGATCAGCAGCAGCAACTAAAATTTAGAGGGGTTATAAAAAATCACCAAAAATCTGAAAAAGAGAGAGCAGAACAAAACCAAAAATATTCCAGTGAGGCTGGTGCCACTCCTAACCCACATGCACATCCTGGAGGTAATGCCAGAAAAACAAAGTGAGTCAACACAAGTTCACTAACAGCCCCAAATTTCAGAAGCATATATATAGCAAAAGAATTAAGTAGGCAACTCAGAAAAGTTTCAAGAATTGGAGACCCCTCCTAAGACTCTAAGATCACAACAGAAGTAGTTACCAGGGTCTTTGTATTTTTGGTCTCTATTTTCTTCTTTCTAGGCAGGAATCAAAGTAGTAGGACAGGACAGGAAATGACTGCAAAGAGCCAAAGCTATTTATCCTTAGCGGTTAGACAAGATTTAACCGAACTCAAAAGAGGAGATAAATAAGACAAGATCCTGTGAGAGGAGAGGAAGGTATAGAGCCAGGTACGAGGTTTAGCGGAAATCTCAACTATGAAGTTAACCACAGGACCCAAACTTGTAGGTATTCATGCATTTTCCTTCTTCTGATCTGACATAATATTAACAATCCAGGTAAACAGAGATAGCTGTAATTCAAGATTAAATATAGGCTCAGAGTGCAATGCCCTATCAAGAGAACAATCTCAAGCTCTATCAAATCTTATCTCCCCTTCCTCACCCTGATAGAAAGAGATACACCTCCACTAAGTGGAGCAAATCCTGCTGCAGGTCATTTAACAGGAGAGGCCCAGCCTAATTTTAGTTTGGACATACTCTAACCTGCAACCTGACCTTCAGCCTCACCCTAGTTCTAATTCTGTGTGCATGAGTGCATGCTCTTTCTAATTCAGCATTAATTCTCTCATTTGTAAAATAAGAATCATTTGGGGAAACATTAATTCCACCAACTTCTTCCATGAAATTGCTTAAGGATTAAATAAAATAATTTACATAAATATGTGAACTCTGCAAAGTCTACAGCATTGGTACAAAAATCTGTCATTATTATTTTGTATTTGACAAATATGTTTACATCTTTTTTCTAAGCTATGTCCTATAAAGCCACAGTTCAGGGCTAAACTGCCCTCCCACACTGATTTCCCTTCACCTGCTGAAGGTCTGTCAAAATATTTTGAATGCACCCATAGAAGGACATTCAAGGTGCATTGCTGTTTTCACTGATATCTTTTTGGCTTCAGAAACCTTTGTCTTAGGTAAGACTGTATTTTAAAATTGGTTTCTTAACGAAGTTTAACTGGACATTATGGGCATCATCAGATTTTAACAAAAGATCACTGCTGACTTTGCAATTGTTTCATTTCCTGTTAAATATATGGAATTTATAATTTGTCCAACTTACCTAGAAACAATATTGCCCTCAGTCATTGGGTAATTGGGTAGATATTTATTGTAACATCTCTTACTCTCCCTGTAGACACCTGATATTAGTAGCTATTCAAAACTGCAGCTTGGCATGTTCATGAAATTAAACAAAGTAATTAATTTCGTTTCAGGCATAAAACAAGGAGATATGCAGGGCCACTAAGCAACACGCACATGTGAAAACTCAGAATTATTGCAATAACAAAATATGTGTAGCCTGCAGTAATAAAGTGATTTTTAAATTATTTTGTCAAAGAAATACATTTAATGTATCATTAATAGCCTTAAAGATACAATTTTTAATATTTTCCACTTACATTATCAGGCTACTTTCCAAATATAGTGACTACAATTATTCTGTTAGTAAGATCTCAAACTAAACTACTACACATGAGATGCATTATTTCTTATGTTTGAAAATCCCTTTATTCCACCAAGGTAAAACATCTGACAAGATAATATCATTCAAAACAACTTGTTATTGAGAGTAGACATCATGGGAGAAAAATCATGTATATAATCAAAGCTAAGGTGTTAGGAGTGAAAGAGGGAAAAACTTCTCTATTCTCAACATGTCACCTAGTTTAGGCATCTGACCTGGTATTTTGGTTAATGCATCAACAATAAGACAATGCAATGTGCTTCAAAATATAATACTATCTGGGATGGATGGAAAGTGAAGCATTTTAGTCAACCTGCATGCAGTCATTATATACACCACACCTGGATTTCCAATTCTCAGATGACTGGAATATAATGAAAAAAATTATAACACTATAACCCCCACTTCCCTGGTGGCTTCCCTGGTGGCTCAGTGGTAAAGAATTTCCCTGTAACGCAAGAGACCTGGGTCAATCCGTGGGTCGGGAAGATCCCCTGGGGAAGGAAATGGAAATTCACTCCAGTGTTCTTGCCTGGAGAATCCCATGGACAGGGGTGCCTGGCCGGCTGCAGTTAATGGGGTTGAAAAGAATCAGATACAACTGAGCGCATACACACATGCAACCCACAATGAAAGTGAAGTGAAAGTCACTTAGTTGTGTCTGACTCTTTGCAATCCCATAGACTGTAGCCCACCAGGCTCCTCTGTCCATGGACTTCTCCAGACAGGAATACTGGAGTGGGTAGCCGTTCCCTTCTCCAAGGAATCTTCCCAACCCAGGGATCAAACCCAGGTCTCCCACACTGCATGTGGATTCTTTACTCACACTGGATAGAAGCTATTTTTTCACAATTCCAAACTTCATGTAGAATCTTGCCATATCATATTATCATGAATTATACTGAAGCTACAGAAGAATCCCAGCTAAAGTATGCATATTGGTAAAAGGTTGGATAGCAGAGCATTGAATATATTTCAAAACTAAAGTGTGATTAAAATTATACATTAAGAAACAATTCCCCATTGAAGAAAATGAACAAATTAAAGGCAAATAACTAATAAGATTTATTTATTAGCTATAGAAATGGTATTTGTTAGTAAAGCATTGATTTATGCCTTGCAAGCTTTGTACACTTAATGCAAATATTTTGTAACAAAAAGACAGAAAGAAAGAAGAGTGTAAAGGAAAAAAGGAAAGAAAAAAGACAGTGAGGGAGGGAGGAACAGAAAGAATATATCAGGCAAACCAGAGGTGAAATACAGGGACCATGTTTTTGTAACATAATTTTTTTCTCATACCTTCAAAAAAATTATTTTCCATCATGTTAAATAAGAGAGAAAAAAAATCTCACCTCAACCTACAAGTTCTAATTCAGGAACATCAAAAGGGCTAGTCGCTTTAAATGCCATATTTAGTAAAGGGGAGAAAACAGAGAATCTTGCAAAATATAGCTATTGAAAGGGAAAAAAGAAAAAGCCACGTGAGGATTAAGGTGGCTATGCCTTTAGCAATCTCCCACTGGTGGTTACCACTTTTCTGTCTCTGTCTTTCTCAACTCCCCCCACCTCACAGAAGGTTAATATTTTCCCCTTTTATTTTGCCAAACCTGACCAATCGTTCTGTTTGTTCATTTCAAACTCAGATATCCTTGAGGGCTGGTGATACTGTTTCCATGCTAAAGAATGGAAGAATTACGTTGCCCCACTGTCATTGGGAACAGTGGCTGAGAGCCAGTCTAAGTCACCAAGAGGACGCTGCTCCTCAGCCTTCTGTCTTCACAGCTGTGTTTAGCTTTCTTATCTCGTTTCTGCTGAACTGAAGCTGCCACATGAGCAGAAAAGTCTTTCTTATATTTTCCTTTGACCCTATCAATAATGAAGGTTTTTCAGAACCCATAGCTCAAAAATTGTTTACCACCACCAATTCTAAACACAAACACACACAAACAAGCTTTTAAAATGAACAAAGAAACAGATGCCAATGAAAAACATTAGTAGTTTTTCTAGCTTTGTAAAATTATCCTAAAGCTCAAAACCTTGAAATTGAAATTTTCAGTTTGTTTTTAATGACAGCCAAAAGCCTCTCTCTCTCTCTTTTTTTTTTTTTTCTGAGTATGTTGTTGTGGCTATTGTTAATGTTTGCTTGGTTTAGTTTGATTTTTGCCATTAAGGACTCTTCATTAAGAATTTAAAGCAAAATTCACCAATATTATTTCTTTTCTACTATTGTATTCTGCTTTATTAACCTGACTGGGTTATGTGGTTATGCCATAAGGATATTTTCTGTTTAAATCAAGTACCAAAATACCTGGAAATGTGGTAAAGGACACATTACTAAACCAAAGCAGATTGGGATCTGCCAGTAGGAAGCAAGTCTGCTGAGCTGATGTTCCATCTGCCAAGTGCTACTAACAAATCGTACTCTCTGAAGTTTCCCAAGTTTCCAAAAGGAAGAGAACCAGAACTCCTGCTATAACTGAAACTTCCAAATGCCTTCCTCACTTCATGTCTTATCAGTGTCACTTCCAGATTTGGGGATTTAACGCCAATACCACATCCAACCACCTCAACAATAATATAAAGATGACTACTGAAAATTTAAACTAGCTTTATCTTACAAAATTGTTCAAAAATTACCAAGAAAATCATTCTTGCTCTGTATTTACAGACAGATAGATAATGGTTTTCAATTAACAAATTTATCAGAGAAAGGAGACTTGATACTGATTCATAAGATACCGGCTTACAGGAACCACTAAAATACTGAATTAGCCAAAATCATCTATTTCTTTGCCTCAAAAATTAAAATTATCATTTAACTTATTTCTGTCTCCATTCCCCATATTATAAAGTGGTTAGAAAAGCTAGTGTTCTTCACCATGCTACCAAAGACTATAAAAATCATTAGATAATAAGTATAATATCTTTATAAAATGTAACAGCAAATCAGTAAAGCTAAGTAACTTTTTACTTGTATTCATTTCTAAAGATAGGTTTTGAGGAATTCTAATTGAAGATATCTCTTCCTCTAGTCTTTTCCCATAGTACCTAATATGCATTTTGTTATTATGATCTTGCTAAGAGTTCCAAAAACATTTCTCTCTTTAGATTCTCAATTACAAATCAGATTTATTGCATATTTTTATTTTGTCATATTCTATGTTTTGGCCACAGCTGGGAACTAGGTTGGGGGATAAAGGAAATTGAAAGGAGGAAAATAATGGGGATAAATTTTATAGGATATTAAAGAATGAGTTTATTTCCTTAGAGGGAATGTGTGTAAATAAATTGAAATGACACCATTTCACAGACTTAAAAGTAAAACTTGATTTACTGAAAAAGAATGAGAATATAGACAACGCAGGGTGTTATATAACATGTCTGTTGCATGAGTATCTTATTACCCTATATATTGTATTCATAAGATTGCAGGTATCATGGGATCATCAGAAGCAGTTCCTAAGAGAGGAAATACCTTCTTTCTCTCATTTAAAACGAGGGCATAAGCTGCAGGCACCCTGTAACATTGTCAGAATATTCTGTGTGACCATTTCTTAGGCTCTCCCTTTCTAACTGACTAGAGCCAATGTCTGAAATGGAACAGAGCTGTCTACCAAGTTCTTAACTGGAAAAGACACAACAACCTTCTCTGATGGGAAACCCTGATTCCAGTTTGTACACAGCCTTCCTTCTGTGCATTGTCTATTTGAATGGCGGTGTCTCCCCTTAACTGCAAGGAAACAAATAAGGTTCCTGCACAGGTTTTATTTGGCTTCGAGCTCCCACTTGGGCCCCTGTGCCTGTTTATGGCTCATCTGCAGCTGTTCCTTTCTTGGCTCTGCCTGCTGCTTCCTCCACAACCTGCTGGCTTTCACCCCTCTTGATTTCCCCCATCAGTGTGTGCTCCATTTTCATTGATGAACTTGTCCTTACTCTGCTGCATGACTAAAATAATATTTTCTTCTTAACATATTTTTGAATAAGAAGTTCCAAAAAGAGTCCTTGAGATTTCCTTTCAATGATTACTTTTTAATGAGTAAAAGAAAAACCAAATGAAATGCCAATATGCCTAGTGTTGCAAAGTTAATGAGATTTTCTTAAGCGAAATTTAAGGATGCCTTTTTAAAATTTTTATTTATATTTATTTATTTTTGGCTATGCTGGGTCTTCATTGCTGCACACAGGCTTTCTCTACTTGCATAGAGCGGGGGCTACTCATGGTTGCAGTGTGCAGGCTTCTCATTGCAGTGGCTTCTCTTGTTGCAGATTTCTAGGCACATGGGCTCAGTAGTTGTGGTGTGCGGGCTCTAGAATGCATGGGCTTCAGTAGTTGCGGCTCACACTTAACTTTTTCTCCTTTAGTTCTTTTTTGCTATGGCTCAAGACTCATAACAAAATACTAAATAATAACTGATTCTCATAATGGTCTCTCTGGAAAAGCAGCAATGAGTGCAGCAAATTGCACTCAGATTGCTCAAATTTTACAAACTAAGAAGAATTAAGAACATCTTTAAAACACTTCATCAGGTCTCAGCATGGGGTAGCAGGCAAAGTCAAGTGGTACCATTCTTTCTTAATAGTGAAATTCTCAAATGATCACACTCCAACAAAGGTTCTTCCCATCTTCTTTCAAACTCCAGTTTGATTATTCTTGAGTTTATTTCTGACATCTCACTTCCTTATGTATTCATGAATTCATTTATTCATTCCACAGTTATTTGAGTGATATGTACTGGGTCCCTGGAGCCAGACACAGAACTTCAAAGGAAAAAGGGAGGTGGGGGGAGGGGGCACTAAATCTAGACTTGGAAGACACGGTTCACTGAGAAGCAGATACCAGCCTGCCTGCCCATCCTCACACCACTCTGTAGATCGGCCTGGCATGCATAATGAGATCAAATATAGGTTTATTACCTTAGGCTATCTAACCATGTAAAGAAACAGATTCCATAAATGACACAACAGGTAAGCATGTACCCAGAGTACCTGGGTTCAAATCTCAGTTTTGCAGCTGTTAGCCATATGACCTCCATGACTCTCCATGACTCTCTTTGTCCGTAAAACGAGATAATAACAGTAACTAGTAACTTCATAGTTGATACTGTCATTGCTATAACATCGTTGTTACAGCAACCTCATCGTTGTTATCGTTTAGTCACTCAGTCATATCTGACTCTTACTGACTCCACGGATTGTATCCCGCCAGGCTTCTCTGTCCAGGAGGATTTCCCAGGCAAGAATACTGGAGTGGGTTGCCATTTCCTCCTCCAGGGGACCTTCCTAACCCAGGGATCAAACCCACATCTCCCGCATTGCAGATGGATTCTTTGCCACTGAGCCACCAGGGAAGCCCCGACCGGGAAAGCAGCTGAGTCATAGTCACTGCACAACGTGAGAAGGGATCCCTGGGTCCCTGCTCATCACTCAGCTGCACAGCTAAACCAGAGTCACCTTCCAGTCTCTGAACTGTGACCCCGTCCCCAAGAATCGGAGCACGCTCTCTGTCCCATGCTGCTCAGGGTATATCTTAACACTAAGCCACCGTAATGCATGGACATTTCTTGCAACTTAAATAGACTCCTCTAAATCATAAGGAGTTGTGTATAGAGAAAATTCAAAAGGAAACTTTCAGTCCTTCCTGGACATCGGAATCACCTGGACTGATTTTTTTTTTTTTAATCTATGGCCTGAGCCCTACCATCCAGATGCTAACTTAAAAGTCTGGAGCAAAATTTAGACTTTAATATATTTCTAAAGTTTCATAGGAGAGAGATATTGAAGGACAATGAAAGAATGGCATAGGCCAGAGCCAGGAAAAGGGAGAGAACAAAAGTAAGATGGTGATCGCATCAGTAATCGGACCAATGGACATTTTTCCAACCCATTGTAATACAGTGCAGGATAATCTTTCCAGAACTCATGAAACTCTTTCAAAACCTTCACTGACTCCCTACTGTGCAAAGAATAAAGCCCAAACCTGCCCGGGATTCAGGCCCTGCATGAAGGACTCCAAGCACTTCTTTCCACACCTTCTATTCCAGTCACACCCACTTTCTGGTCATTTCCTGAACATTCTGTGTCATTATATTTCCATGCCTTTAATTCATGCTTGTCTCTCAGCCTAAATAACCCTCCCATCCTTTACTTTCAAAGTAATCATTGTAAAAGCAATAACGATTTTCAATCACATTATGCTTTTCTCAGCTATTGTTACGTCTTCCTCACAGCAGCAATCATGAAAAATAGACTTTTTATCTCAACTTCTGACCCAGAGACTGAAGCTCACAGAGGTTAAGGTGACATAACCAGTGCCTCACATGTGAAAGTGAAAGTCGTGTCTGACTCTTTGCGACCCCATGGACTATACCGCCCATGGAATTCTCCAGAATATTGGAGTGGGTAGTCTTTCCCTTCTCCAGGGGATCTTCCCAACCCAGGGATCGAACCCAGGTCTCCCACATTGCAGGCAGATTCTTTACCAGCTGAGCCACAGGGGAAGCCTCACATGTAGGAGAAAGTCAATAAAAATTCACTGAAACCAGGAAACTGACCCAAGCATCACATCAAAGTCCAGCATTTTTTGTTTCATTTTGTTTTAATCACCTATACCACACTGCTTCCCAATGCTGAAATCTTAATTTTTCAGAAAACATATCCAATGACATACCATCAAATCTTCTGTAATATCCCTAACCACAGCACTTATAATGATTAATAATGATAACCTCCATTTTTGAATACTCAATGTATACCAGGCATTATAATAAGGGTTGCAGATATATTACAGCATAGCATCAAAGGTGCTGCTTTACTAAGCAGGAGACTGGTGTAAAGAGCTGAAAAAACTTTCTCCAGCTTATCCAGCTAATATGTGGCAGCCAGGCCATTGATTAAAAAGTTCATGCGCTCAACCTTATGCAATCCTCCCTCTCTACCTGGCCATTATTTCATTTTACTTGCTTTAAGACAAATTATCAACATGCGTGTCTCCTCTGCACTCTCAAAATCATTGGGTTTAGGAACCGTCTCAGATTACAACCAACCACCACCACTACATAAACATCCACGGTACTTCAACCATTTGATAAATATCTGGAAAAATTGTTATGTGAGTCTGCCAAGGATGAAACCAGAATCTTTGAGAATCAGATGCTTAGAAGAGATTCAATCTTATTTCATTTGATATTGATTTACCTTAATGTTCATGGTGACTCATCAATTCATCTAGAACAAAACATTTCACGAAAATTTTTTACTGATCAAAATTCTTTCACCCTGCCTACCATGTGATGGTCAAGTGAGGTAAGTTATGGGAATTCACCTAGGCAAATATGAACCAGCTGACAAATGTGTGTAGCCCACTCAACATATCACATTCCAACAAGAGTCAAATATCTGAGAGTTTGACCATAAAGAAGGCTAAGTACCAAAGAACTGTTGCTTTTGAGCCGTGGCGCTCAAGAAGACTCCTGAGTGTCCCTTGGACAGCAAGATCATATTCAGTCCATCCTAAAGGAAATCAACCCTGAATATTCACTGGAAGGACTGATGCTGAAGCTGAAGCTCCAATACTTTGGACACCAGATGAGAAAGGCTGACTCATTAGAAAAGACCCTGATGCTGGGAAAGATTGAGGGCAGGAGGAGAAGGGGATGGCAGAGGATGAGATGGTTGGATAGCATCACCAACTCAATGGAAATGGGTGTGAGCAAACTCCAGGAGATAGTAAAGTATAGGGAAGCCTGGTGTGCTACAGTCCACGGGGTCGCAAAGAGTCAGACACAACTTAGTGACTGAACAACAGCAACATCTGTTCCAAGACCCTCTTCCCCATGAAATGTGGGTACTCTCTTTCTTAATACTGTATAAGTTTTCTGAATCTGTGAGGTCCCCTGACCACCCAATGCCTAATATAATCAGGGTAAATTTATATGAAAGGTGAATGAATCCAGAAATCCTAGTTTTCCAGACTACCATGCAGTGCATCATATTCTCATCCCTCAGGTACACACTTCTGCAATGCTTTCTGATGAAGTCACACCTGTTTCTGCATTCTTTGTTCTTCAGGTTTTCATCGCCATGTGACTCACTGACATTTTACCCATCTTATTTACGTTATTTTGACCTGGATCCCTTGATGATTTTCACCACTCCCCAACCTGTCTGTTTTACAGGTGGTTCTCATTGCAACCCATTTAAGAACATCAACAGGGGCTTAGCAACAGGGACGCTGTTCTCCCAAACAGCTTGTGACAGTCCATGCACAGATTTTTATCTCTTTACATAAAACTCCATCAATGTTGCAAGCTCAGACACAGAACTTTAAAACCATATGTTTCTGATATTTGAGGGTTTTCCCCCTTAGGCTTTGTGAGTGGCAGCGTGATGTGACATCCTTCTTGTTCTTTCGCTGACAAAGGGTTCATTCACACAAACCAAAATCATTTGACAATGACTCTTCATGATGTCTTATCTTCAAGTATTGTTATCAATTCTGTCAAATTTGCTAAGACTGAAATGCATATTCACATAAGAGAAATACTCGGTGAATCACTTCTATCCCAGAATATTCAATTTTTTATATATGTCCATTTTTTTAACTTTAAACTTTTTATTTTGTATTGGGGTATAGCCATTAACAATGTTGTGGTAGTTTCAGATGAACAGCGAAGGAACTCAGCCATACATACACATGTATCCATTCTCCCCCAGACTCCCTTCCCATCCAGGTTGGTATATAATAAATAATAAATTTCAGCTTCCACTGCTAGAAAACATTTAAAATGTCTCCCCTCTGCACTGTTTTCACCGATGATGAAAATAAGGATGAATCCAGGTTTTTTTTTAATCCAATGTGCTATCAATAGGGTGTTTCAGTTATATGGAGCCAAGTCTGATTTTCTGGACTGCCTCACTCTAAATACTTTGTATTATGTTTACCACAATCATATCAGCTGCCATGATTAGCTTCCCTTATAACTAATTATCTAAACTGTACTCCGCACATGCTAAGTGCCAGGACCTCTCTGCTAAGCAGGTTCCATACAGAATCTCATTTGTAGGAGATGGATACTATTACTGAACTCATTTTACAGGAGAAGAAATTGAACCTAAGGAGGTTTAGTAAGTTTTTCAGGGCACCCATCTAGTGAGTGTGGAGCTGGGATTTGAACCGAGATGTGTCTGCCTCCAAGTCCAAACTTTTAATCACATGAACAACTTACAAAGATGATGACTCAGTCTATAAGATGAGCATTCTGTCCCAGTCAGGATTCAGAGGTTTTTCTGAACCTTTTTTGTGCACACTCCAAGCAATAGTCACACCAACTACACTGGCCAGTGCCATGTCTGACCTCTCACTCCTCAGACCTTCCAGTGAAATTTGAAAGAATGTGAGATCAGGGATGTCCTCCTCCATGAAAACTGTAGCAAAAGGGACTTTCCAGAACCTATTCTGTAGCCATCAGTTCAGTCTCTCTGCTGCCTTCCTTCAAATTATTGTAGCCAGTATCCTGTGGGCTATGCAGTAAAAACTGCCCAGGTTTTAGTACTCTTAAAAATAAATTTCCATGTCAATTTTTACCCCCTCTTTCCCCTAACCAACATAAAAATCCTGCCCAATTCCTAATTCTCCTGGCCAGAGGAATAGGGAATTGCATAACAATTTGCAATATATCTTTCCAAGTACCCTTCCAGGGGTCTCTGACATTATGTGGAGTGACTATGTAAGAGCAAAGTCAAGTCTCTGGAACTGTTCTCTGCTACAGAGTGACAGGTAATTTAAGATTTTAAAAAACTTTTACCCTAGATAATACTTGAAAATCCAGCCTCATATAAAGAGTCGCTTTCTCCCCTTTAAATCTGTTTCAGGGTCTCAATTCCTTGTTTCCCAGCCACATATGCTATCATATATAACGTCTGTGGAAACATATTGATTTAAAGACCAAGTCAGCAATGGAATTGGGCTCTCTGCAAGTTACCTTGGTTTAACTACTGAAAACCTATGTAATTGCCTCAGAGACTTGAGGCACTGGAACTTTAATTCACTTGTGCTCTCACATGGAAGAACGTAACTGCCCACTCTAGGCTTCTGCCCCTCCTAAGTACCTTCAGAAAGGAATGACAAACCAAGCGAACTGCCTGTTTGTGGGCATGAGGGGCAACTCCAGTTAAATCTTAGCCACAGAATAACATTCTGGACATTACCGATCTGTAGGACTGCTGATTTGCCACAGCTGTCTTGGGAATCATACATCCTATGACAGTCATGAATTTTAAAAAGTACCCATTGACTTCTGACCTGTTGATTTTGAGAAGGTGAGTAAGCAAACAGTAGAGATGGTGACTCAAAGTTAAGCATATTTCAGAGAAAACCTGGAGGAGCAGTCAGAGCACTGGAACGAGAAAGCCGAGCAATGACTTCTCCAGAAGGAACCTTCAGTTTTCCAGTGGGGCAAATAGACTTCCCAAATCTCCCATGAAACCGCGTGAATTACATGCTTGATATTTGTGTGCACATTTCCTTGAATTGAAGAAAGGGCATTTTTCCATCAAAGTCCAAAGCATTTTCTTGTTTCAAGATACACTGAGGCACCAAAAGAATTATGTGTAGAATATCAGTAGAAATAATTGACTGGACTCTCCCCTTTCTCAATCAATTACACTTTGTATATATATGTGTAAATGTGTGCATAAGATGTTAACATTGTTCAAGGCCATGTGGTAATGAGCTTTTTAATGTTTTCATAGGTATGCATGTATGTTTCCTGTCTAGACAGTTAAGTGAGTTATCTCTGTCAGTTCATCAGCAAGAAACAATATAGAACATAATTTCCTTTTCCTATTATTTGCATTGAAAACTGAAAGTCATTGTATAGAAAGAAAAAAGAAATACCAGTCACTCCTGAACTTTTCACATTAAGCTCCACTTTTTCTTTTCACAATTAAAACCCCATGAATTAATGAGAGTCCTCCAGAGAGACAGAACCAACAGGAGTACATACATAGAAAAGAGAATTGGCTTTACTATAACAAATTGGCTCAAGAGATTATGGAGGCTGAGAAGATCCAGGATCTGCATTTGAAAATTGAATAGCCAGAGTAGTCAGTGGTATTGTTTCAGTCTGAGTTGAAAGGCCTGAAAACCAGGAGTGGTGATAGTATGAGTCGATGTTTTAGTTTGAGTCTGAAGTCAGGAAAAGACCAAAGTCCCATATTAAGCAGTGAGGCAGGAGAAGTTCTCTCTTACTTAAGGGAGGATCAGACTTCTTGATCAAGTCAAGCCTTTGACTGATTAAATGAGGCCCATTCACATTAGGTAGAGCATTCTGCTTTATTCAGTCTACACATTCAAATACTAATCTTATCCAAAAACAACCTTACACACCCAGAACAATAATTGAAAATCTGAGCAACCCATGGCCCCATCAAGTTGACACTTAAAATTAACTGTCACATCTCATACTATAACTTTTCTAGTTCTCTATTTGGATCAGACCTAATTTTATTCTATCTGAAATCTTTCAGAGGTTTACTAAGATAGTTGAAGATATTTGCTAAGTTTAAAAGCAATATTTATGAAATATTTAGAATGTAAAAGTGCTTTGAAAGTTAATATATCATGAGGGAGGCAAAATACATTCTATCCCAAGCTGTTAATTTATCTTTCTCTATACTGTGTGTGATGGAATTCCAGTTGAGCTATTTCAAATCCTAAAATATGATGCTGTGAAAGTGCTGCACTCAATATGCCAGAAAATTTGGAAACCTCAGCGGTGGCCACAGGACTGGAAAAGGTCTGTTTTCATTTCAATCCCAAAGAAAGGCAATACCAAAGAATGCTCAAACTACTGCACAATAGTACTCATCTCACACCTACAAAGTAATGCCCCAAATTCTCCAAGACAGGTTTCAACAGTATGTGAACCATATTCAAGCTGAATTTAGAAAAGGCCAGAGATCAAATTGCCAACATCTGTTGGATCATCGAAAAAGCAAAAGATTTCCAGAAAAACATCTACTACTGCTTTATTAATTACACAAAAGTCTTTGATTGGGTGGATTACAACAAACTGGAAAATTCTTAAAGATGGAAAATTCTTAAAGATGGTCAGATCACCTGACCTGCATCCGGAGAAATCTGTACGCAGGTCAAGAGGCAACAGTTAGAACTGGACATGGAACAACAGACTGGATTCAAATCAGGAAAGGAGTATGTCAAGGCTGTATATTGTCACCCTGCTTAGTTAACTTATATGCAGAGTACATCATGCAAAATGCAGGATGGATGAAGCACAAGCTAGAATCAAGATTGCCGGGAGAAATATCAATAACCTCAGATATGCAGATGACACCACCCTTATGGCAGAAAGTGAAGAAGAACTACAGAACCTCTTGATGAAAGTAAAAGAGGAGAGTGGAAAAGCTGGCTTAAATCTCAACATTCAGAAAACTAAAATTATGGCATTCGGTCCCATCACTTCATGACAGATAGATGGTGAAACAATGGAAACAGTGGGAAACTTTATTTTGGGGGGCTCCAAAATCACTGCAGATGGTGATTGCAGCCATGAAATTAAAAGATGCTTGCTCCTTGGAAGAAAAGTTATGACCAACCTAGACAGCATATTAAAAAGCAGAAACACTACTTTGCCAACAAGGGTCCGTCTTCTCAAAGCTATGGTTTTTCTGGTAGTCATGTATGGATGCAAGAGTTGGACTTAAAAGAAAGCTGAGTGATGAAGAATTGATGCTTTTGAACTGTGGTGTTGAAGAAGACTCTTGAGAGTCCCTTGGACAGCAAGAAGATCCAACCTGTCCATCCTAAAGGAAATCAGTCCTGAATATTCATTGGGCTGACTGATGCTGAAGCTGAAATTCCAACACTTTGGCCACCTGATGGGAAGAACTGACTCAGTGGAAAAGACCCCGATGCTGGGAAAGATTGAAGGCAGGAGGAGAAGGGGACGACAGAGGATGAGATGGTTGGATGGCATCACTGAGTATGGTCATGAGTTTGAGTAAGCTCTGGGAGTTGGTGATGGACAGGGAAGCCTGGTGTGCTGCAGTCCATGTGGTCGCAAACAGTTGGACACCACTGAGCGACTGAACTGAACTGAACTGATAGTGTGTGTGTGTGTGTGTGTGTGTGTGTGTGTGTGTGTGTGTGTGTTAGTCACTCAGTCATGTCTGAATCTTTGTAACCCCATGGGCTGTACACTGCCAGGCTCCTCTATCCATGGAATTCTCTAGGCAAGAATACTGAAGTGGTTTGCCATTCCCTTCTCCTGGGGATCTTCCCAACCCAGGGATCAAACCCAGGTCTCCTGCACTGCAGGCAGATTCTTTACTGTCTGAGCTACCAGGGAAGCTTCTCTACAGTAGAAACATATAAAACAAAATAGGAATGATCTTCCTGCTGAATATATCTTAATTAATGTTAACAAAGGAAGGTTTCAATAAAATATGATACATTATTC
Source organism: Odocoileus virginianus (assembly GCF_023699985.2). Lineage (NCBI taxonomy): Eukaryota > Metazoa > Chordata > Mammalia > Artiodactyla > Cervidae > Odocoileus > Odocoileus virginianus. The sequence continues at coordinate 21,965,903 of NC_069679.1, forward strand.
TGTGTAGTGTGTTCAGGTCAATAGGTCTGAGATTTTCTGCATCAGGAAGGTGGTTCCTTCCAACTTACCCACAAACACTTTGACCTCAGAGGTTTGGTGGTGGAAAACAAAGCTATAGTCTCTAAACCTATCATGAAAGTCAAAGTGTTAGTTTCTCAGTCATGTCCAACTCTTTGAGACCCCATGGACTGTAGCCTGCCAGGCTCCTCTGTCCATGGAATTCTCTAGGCAAGAATATTGGAGTGGTTGCCTTTTCCCTTCTCCCTTTCCCGACCCAGGGATTGAACCCCCATATCCTGTGTCTCCTGCATTGCAGGAAGATTCTTTACCTGCTGAGCCAGTAGGGAAGCCCAAAACTATCATGGACCTTCTTAAATGAAATTCTAAAATAGCAAAATGAATATTCACAAGTTCCCTCACTTAGCAAGCAGACAAGCAAACGTTTCAGAGTTCCAGTTTTCCATAAATACAGAAATCTTGTAATTATCTCAAGAATCATAAGTTATTTATTTAGTTTCATGCCTTAAAAAAGGAAGACTCACTATTTATCATATTACGATGAGAGGGTGGGGTGATAAAGGTAGGCGGGGAGGAGAAAAGCATGGTTCTATTCTTAAAGAATCTCGCCTTATGTTTCTTCAATTTTTTCTTTATCAGCAGTTTTATGCTCTGCAGGTAGTAAACAAAAATGGTGACAGTCAAACATGCATTTTGCATCATAACAAACCCATTGGATCTGCAAACAGTTGTATAAGGTGTTCCTTTTCCATCAGGAAAAACAATAGCATTTATTAGCAGTATTTCACTCCACTCCCATGATTTGTGTATTCTTTACTCTCAAAGTGTCAGCTGTCAGATGAAAACGATGGAGACTGACAGTTCAGAATTTTAAAAGTTCAGCTCCTTTCAAATGCGCTAAATGAACAAGAACTGCCTAATTTGGGCTGAAGAAAAAGCAACAAAAATCCCCTGTAAGTATGCAAGGTTTTATTCTACTTTTGCATGCTTAGTATGCGCAGAGAATGTTAAATACTTTTCAGCTGGATACACTGTTAATTCTATGAGTGAGAAAGATTTCATTAGGTGAGCTTCAGGCAAGAGTGAACTACAAATGGAATTCCCTTTTATTTTCTGAAATTCACAGTATATGACCCATGTCCAATGATAAATGGTCTATAAACTCTCTTGCTGTATTTAATTGCATAAACTTCCATTATATTCTACTATTAACATGGGAACACTTTGACACAAGATGTCAGAAGGGGGAGAAAATCGAGTGAAAGAAAAAAATAAAACTTTCACTCTTAACAAAACCAACAGAGTCTTAGTATCTCTCAGAATCACATTCAACATGTAAGTTCCAAGCACACAATTTTAAATATTTTTTCAACCAATTAGTTACTTTTAATTTTGGTAGCACAAAAATCTATTAATCACTATTTAATTATCTAGAGCTCTTGCCTGCCTAATTAGTGCTTTCCGTATTGCATCTTCAACTAAACTGGGGACCCTATCAACTCATTTATCTGATACGTATTTGGTGCACTAGTGAGTTAATTAATGAAAAAAAAAAACCCATTTAAATGGTTTATTCAAAAAAAAAAAGCTTATTAAACACTTTGAACATTAAATAAGCCAGTCGATTTTATTGGGTTTTCATTGCCCTAAAAAGCATTATATAAATGTAAAATCCCATGTGACATTTCTGGGTAAATATACATAGTAGAAGGAATCAGAAGCAGCAGTCATCAGCTGAATAACAGTCTCTCAAGTACACCGCCTGAGGCAGCCGGCTTTGGAAATCTTTTACACAAAAATGGGGACAATGATTAGACATAAGGTTTTATTTGAAATTTTCTGGTATTGGGAACACTAAGCATGATTGTAAATGAAATTATGTTGTTATATTCCAGGTAATGTACTGTAAAATGGTCTATATTATAACTATGCTTAGAATACTGAAGAAAACAAAGGGTAATTTCTCCATCCCTCCAACCTCATCTCCATTTGGCTCCTCCTTGCCAAGGTCTCTGAGCTTGTCCTCTAGCATTGTAGCTCACACAACACCCCAGAGGGCCTTCCTCTGGCACCCCAGTCTAGTTTAGAGGCCTCCCTGATGTTCTCAAAGTACCTGGGCATAAAACTTTGTCTTGCACTTATGTGAGGAAGCAGTGGAATACAGTGGTACAGAACATGGCGCTGGCCTGAGAAAAGATCCAGAGTCAGCCACCAACGAGGTTGTTAGGATCCAAATGAAACAATGGTAAAGCATCTGGTGCAGTGCCTGATATTATAAATGTATCATAATAATTAGATAGTTTTTAAAAATTATACTGTACTAGTTTCTTCAGGTAGTTCTCTTATTAGATCCTGAGCTCGTTGTGTAAAGAGACACATAGTCCATCCTTGTATCTCCAAAGCCTGACACAGTGTCTGACAGACAGTAAGCATTGTAAAAAGTGAAAGTTAGTTGCTCAGTTGTGTCTGATTCTTTGAGACTCCATAGACTATAGCCCACCAGACTCCTCTGTCTATGGAATTCTCCAGGCAAGAATACTGGGATGGGTAGCCATTCCCTTCTCCAAGGTGTCTTCCCAACCCAGGAACTGAACCCAGGTCTCCTGCATTGCAGACAGATTCTTTACCTTCTGAGCCACCGGGAAGCCCCAAGCATTGTATATGCTTGTGTGATAGATGAACAAATCCGCAATAACAGAATCTAAGGGGTTTAAGAGTAAAATAAGCAAACAGAAGTCAAATTGCCCCTCCTTCTTACTTACAGAGGGCAGTAAGAATTCTAACACACAAATCCATACTTGCTAACTGTTTATAACATAGTTCACATTTTTAAAAAGTATTATCTGCCTACCTATTATTAACACCTACATAGTTTTCTCTGAATCTTCAATAAATTGTCAAATAGACCCAGGTATCTGATTCCTCTTCTGACTGTTTATTCTGTGAGTTTCAACAGTTAAAAAATTGTCCAAGGAAATCAAAAGTTGTCATAACATGAAAATTATTAGCAGTGAACTGACCACTTTTAAGATTAGTTGTGAGTTACACTCCCATTTTATTTAGCATACCACCTGTTTTAATCAATAGAATCAACATCTTGTATTGATCAGATATAATCCTGCTGCAAAAATGATGTCTACAACTTCCTATGCAAATGAATAAAAATTTTAAAGTTAAACTGAAAATCTTTACAAAATGCAGGATTTAATAAAGTTTATTAAAGTGATATTGGAGACAGCTCACATCACAGGCAAAGATGTGAATCTATCAAGATCAAACAAATGAAAAAAAGGAAAATAAAGTAGAGGTGATTAAAAAATAAACAACTTGAAAACCAAATGATTTAGGAAAACCCATTTGAAAATTAATAAAGCCATAGAATATTTTTGTAAAATTGATTCCTTTCATAAGAAAAGATTACTCAAAAATCTAAGATTTGGTTACTTCTTCATTTGTTCGAAGGATTACAGAATAGTTTCTATATAACCTAAATTTTGTTCTTAAAATATCTTCATTATTTTTAATTTTATATTATCTAGATAAAGTCCCAACTAAGCCTTTCCTTTTCCATCACAGTCTATAAAATGTTCATCTCAATTTTAAGTAAATTCACAAGAAGTTGTCTTTTCTGGTACCATCTAGATGCTGGTTTGAGAGACAGAATTGTTCTTTGATGTTGCAACCACCAGTACTCTTGCTTCTGCATCCCACCATCTTCTGATAACTTCCAGGGGAGCTTATGATGCGAAGTGTGGGGCATTCTCCAATTCAAGTTCATGGACAATGCACTTTTTAAAGGGAAAAGCAAGTGGAGTTCTGCAGAGAGACCCTAATGAGGCAACTCTCAATAAAAGTCCTATTTCATGGGATAGTCCCCATTTTGGGGAACCTCTTCCTTCCAGAGAAATACAGTGATAGAAAGATCCTAACTCTACAGCACTAGGAAATGGATATTTAACCCATAGGGGCCTTATAACAAAATCACATTCAGTGCCAGACACTGCAATGCTCCAAATAGTCAGTGATGACCATGTGTTACTGAATATACCATGTACAATATACCAGAATGTTTTTAATTCTCTCTCATCTTGTTTTGTTTTGCTTTTTCTTTCCTGGTACAACCACTGGTTGAGTAAGAAAAAGAGAGAATCTATAACACTTATCTAATTTCTGATGTTGAAAGCACTGAAAGGAGAATACATAATACTAAACTATTTGTACTTTCTAGAAAAATATTATAGTCCAATACTCTTTCAAACTATTCTATGCTCTGTGAATACCATTTTGCCCCAGGATATTCACTTGTTATTATTGATGATTATATATTATATATCCTGTGTTTTTCAAATATGACAAAGTAAATATTTTTGTTTCCATTTTAGTGATATCTTTGAAGAAAAATTCAAATATATTCAAAGATAATTTTTTTTCTTGATCTCTCTGTCAAGTCAGTTCAACTCTAATTCAGGCAAATTCCTGAAAAATATCAGAGTTCTATTTACTGATTATCACTTCTTCCCTTTGGGATCATAAGGTTTTAAGGGAAAAAAATCCAAAAGATTTATTGCTAATAGGATTCTACAAATGTTATCTTTGTTCAGAGAAAAAGTAATATATGATGCTGCCTTTGTACACCATCTTTAACGTTCCTTTTTTGAATATGTATAACTCATTTAGGGAACAACGATAGACAGTAACTCATCTTTCTTGCTACCTGCCTTAGAATATCTGTATTTTATCTGTTTGAAAATAATATAAACTTGTGATTTAATTGATGTCATAAGTTCGATTCATCACCACATTCATTGTAAACAAAGAGGCTCTGAATAATGAACAAAATGCTATTGTTTACCAGAAGAAAGGTTGTAACATGTTATATTTAATTTATGTCATGTCTTATTATTAAATCTGTATAAACCATCTTCCTTCATTATTTCTGAATGGGAGACTGATGATAAGTGCTATTTTCAAGATTTTTTATTTGTCTAGCTAATTTGTGTGCTGACACATTTCAAGGCTGAGTCTATGTTTTGCTTGTTAAGTTATTAGGGATCTGTAGCTCTTGAAAACCAAGAATGAGTTCCCAAATTTAACACTTGATGGGTCAACAGTTTCAGGGGAGAGAGGTCAGATGCCCAGTGGAGGAAGAAGAAATTTGTCTGCGTGATCCTGGTTTGCTTTGTATAATTGACACTGGACTTGGAATTGGGAATGATTTGCTGTTTGTGTTAAACAGCAAGGAGGCACATGGCTTATTATTTTTACTCCTGATACAACCGAAGGAATGGGTGAGTAATGAGAGGAGCAAAGATAATCATAATGATACTAGGCAATGAATCGTGTGTACCTGGGTGATAGGGCAAGTTTTATCAGACTGCGATGGTCAGCAAGCTAACACAAACTATAGACATGCAGATTAGTCAAATCTTTATTACATCTGCAAGTAGCTACTGGCTTGTTTTCCCTCCCTCACTTTGATGATTTTGACTCTAAGCTCTACCTTACATTCAAGGAAATTTCAATTAAATGTATTACATTATGATAGGGAAAAGAAAATGTACCCAGTAACACTGAACAGTCACACAATTAAAGGACCAATTTTAACATTGGTTTTCTATTCCTAGAACACTCTAGAAATAGATTCCTTACCCAGTACAAGTCCATCCCTTTTTCACCCCATCTCTGTCCCTCCCCACCCATTTCAGTGAACTTAGCCCCAAATTTCTCATTTGCTGGGCTCTGTCCCTTGTTTAAATTAAAGAAACTACAGGATCAGTCCTCTTTTTGCTTGCTGTAAAGTCTCTTCAGAACCTAATTCAATGAGATTGTATTTGTTAAAATGAATGCAGATTGTTCAATAGGGCAGATTTAAGAAATGCTGAAAAGAGTTCAGCACTTACAGGGTGGGAGCTAGCTCCGTGGCGGGGTGGGGGTGAAGTTTTACACATCACCCCATGTTTGTTAAGGTCTAAAAGCACTGAAAAGGATTTGTTCTGTTTGTGTGAAGGGCCTCCGTGCTCTGCCTCTCTAAGATGTTATGCCAAGCTTTTCAGTACATTTACTTTCTCTTGATCTTGGGCCTGACATGACCAAAACGCAGAGCTCAAGCTCTCCGGGACTGACCCCTATTGTCACTCCAGTCTGTCATCTAAGAGTCTGCTACCCAAACAATTGGTTTCCTGCAATTAATATGGTGTTTATTTTAAAACATGAATTTCAGAATAGTTTCTGCATATCTTATTATTTCAAGGAAGCATTTTGTTTACTAAATGTTTTCACTTATCAAATTAACTGTTACTAAAAGATCTGAGATCTCCCAAGAGAATGAAGATCTTTAATGCCATAATATAAACCAAACAAGGTCTTCCCAGGTGACTCATTGGTAAAGACCCGTCTTCCGATGCAGGAGATGTAGGAGGCATAGGTCTGATCCCTGAGCCAGAAAGATCCTCTGGAGAAGGGCATGGCAACCCACTCCAGTATTCCTGCTTGGAAAGTCCCATGAACAGAGGAGCCTGGCAGGCTACAGTCTGTGGGGACACAAAGAGTTGGACACAACATAGCGAATGAGCACACACACAGATGAACCAATCAATTATTAGAGTCATTGATAATATTGACAGCCCTAGAAAGAGTTTCAAATCATATGTTGCACAATCCAGTTATAAGTTGCCAGTCAGAAACCTGGCTTCTATTCCCTGACTCCACCACTGCTCTGGGTCCTATGATTGGAAATTCCATACAACTGCATTCATTTCACTATTTACTATGATGTGTAGACCAAAGGGCTTAGACATATTTCATCAACCCAGGAAGAATGCATCACTGAGAAAATATGTAGATACATGTACATGTGTGCATGTGTGTTTATATTAAACAGGCTAGACACGATGGGCTATAATCAAAAATTAGTTTTCTCCTTTTCTACTACTATTGTAAGAAATTCTGTGTTAGATCTTTCTGCTTTCTTGGAAAATATCTTGGGCAGTCCCCTTGTGGCTTTTGTGGTCACTTTTAGGTATCCGAACAGTATTATTTTCAGGTGTGAAAATATCCAATCCAATTTAACTCAAAACTTGAATCGTTTCAAAGCTTTCTCCTCTTCCCTAACCCATGCGAGACTTGCAACTTGAATACAAGAAGTGGGAAAATGAGGGTAGGAAGCAGTCTGAGGAAGGGAATAAGTGGAAAGGACAAAGATTTTCTTGATCAGTGCTTATATAATGTGGTCCTTTCTCTACACACCATTTCATGGACTGCTTTTGGGACTCTGGATATCCCCAGACAGGGACCTAAGTACTGCCCCATCACTGTACAGGCAATACATGCTTGGGCTAACTGCTTCTGATTCTGCCTCAGCTTTTAATTTGATTCTATATCCTATAACTCCTGCCCCTATGTCTTAGTCATTCAGGCTGCTGAAACAAAGTATCTTAGAATGCATGGCTTATAAACGACAGAACATTATTTTTCACAGTCCTGGAAGCTGAGAAGTCCAAGACCAGGGTACCAGCATGGTTTGGTGAAGGCCTTCTTCTGGGTTGCAGACTTCTCATTTTAACCTTTCACAACACAAGCAGCAAGGGAACTCTCCTGACCTCTCTTATAAGGCACTAATCTCATTCATGAGGGCTCTATCCTCAGGACCAATCAGCTCCCAAAGGGCCTCCTAATACTCTACATCAGGGATCATAATAGGATTTCAACATATGAATTTTGGAGGATGGGGGAATACAAACATTCAGACCATAACACACTGCAAAGCAACACTCATGTGCAGAGGACTTTCTCAATGTCTCTAGCCATCAACAGTGACCCTGAGAAAAACTCAATCTCAGTGCCCCTCAAACTCTCCAAGTAAAAGCCAGTCCTAACACAGATCTCTCTCCAAGATCTTTTCCAACTCAATGTCGGTTCTGGACCTGGAAGTTTCAGAAGCTGGGGAAAGATATAACAGACACCTCCAATGTCTGTGTATCATTCTTTTGAAGCTGTTTCACATGGCTAGGGGAAACTGGGAACAACACAAACTTTTTTTTTAACTACAAAATGACAACTGATTAAAAAATAGGCAACAAATCTCAATAGACAGTTTTTCAAAGAAGATATATAAATGACTCATAAGCACATGAAAAAATATTCAACATCACTAGCTATCTTGGAAATATATATCAAAACTGAAAAATGAGATATGACTTCATACTTACTAGGATGTTTATCATCAACAGAGGAGCTAATAACAAGTGTTGGCAAGAATATGGAAGAACTGGAATTCTCATATACTGTTAGTGGGAGTGTAAAACAGTTCAGCCATTTCGGAAAATAGTCTAAAAAGGTTAAATATAGAGTTATTAATACCATACTAATCAGCAATTCTGCTTTGAGGTATATGACCAAGGGAAAATAAAAATATATGTACATGCAAAAATTTGTATTCAAATATTTATAGCAGCACTATTCCTAATAGCTAAAAGTAAAACCAACACAAAAGTCCATCAATTAATGAATAGATAAATAAAATACAGTATATCTATACACTGGAATATTATTAGACAATAAAAAGAGGTATTGATACATGCTACGATGTGGATGAAACTTGAAAACATTATGCTAAGTGAAAGAAGGTAGTCAGAAATTACAAATTGTATGATTCCATTTGTATGATACACCCAATATAAGCAAATCTATAGGGGCAGAAAGTAGATTAGTGGTTGCCTAGGACTGAGCAGTAGGGAGTAGGTAATGGCTAAGGGGTGAGGAGTTTCTTTTGTGGATAAGAAAACTGTTTTAATATTGATTCTTGTAATGGTTTCTCAACTATTTGACTATATTAAAAGCCACTGCATTGTACACTTTACTGTGATGAACTGTATTTATGTGAATTATATCTTAATCATAGAGCTATGTTAATAAACATATCCTCAGTCTCTCAGAAGTCTGTAGAATTCTGTTCTATAGACTGGAAGAGTTAGTCCTGGACAGTTGAGCCTCACACCTTTCCTTAGAATGTGAAACATTTATCACTGATTTCCTCACCTTTCAGATTACAACCAAGACACCAAGATAGAAAGAAAATCTCATTTAACAATGTGTTAAATTAATAAAAACCTAAAACAATACTCATAGCATTTCACTTTTCTTCATGCTCTAATTTCAGAATAATGATTAAACTTCCAAACTTTGCAGAATGGTACATATATTTTATAGGCTGCAGTATCCTCTTAACCTAGACAGCATATTAAAAAGCAGAGACATTACTTTGCCAACAAAGGTCCGTCTAGTCAAGGCTATGATTTTTCCAGTGGTCATGTATGGATGTGAGAGTTGGACTATAAAGAAAGTTGAGCAGAGAAGAATTTATGCTTTTGAACTGGGTGTTGGAGAAGACTCTTGAGAGTCCCTTGGGCTGCAAGGAGATCCAACCAGTCCATCCTAAAGGAGATCAGTCCTGGGTGTTCATTGGAGGGACTGATGTTAAAGCTGAAACTCCAATACTTTGGCCACCTGATGCAGAGAGCTGATTCATTTGAAAAGACCCTGATGCTGGGAAAGATTGAGGACAGGGGCAGAAGGGGACGACAGAGGATGAGATGATTGGATGGCATCACTGACACAATGGACATGGGTTTGGGTGGACTCCGGGAGTTGGTGATGGACAGGGAGGCCTGGCGGGCTGTGGTTCATGGGGTCACAAAGAGTCAGACATGACTGAGCGGCTGAACTGAACTGGTTGATCCTCTTAAGTGATTCAGTTTCCATAACTGTTGGTTATGTATTTCCACTGAAGAATTACATGCTAGTCTTACGATAAACTCGAGGCTTTCCTGGTGGCTCTGACAGGCAAGCGTCCGCCTGCAGCGTAGGAGCCCCGGGTCGGGAAGATCCCCTTTAGAAGGGATAGGCTGCCCACTCCAGTATTCCTGGGCTTCCCTGAGGGTTCAGATGGTAAAAGGATCTGCCTGCAGTGCAGGAGACCTGGCTTCAGTCCCTGGGTTGGGAAGATCCCCCAGAGGAGGACATGGCAACCCACTCCAGTATTCTCGCCTGGAGAATTCCATGGTCAGAGGAGTCTGGCAGGCCATAACCCATGGGGTCGCAAAGAGTCAAACAAGACTGAGTGAACTAAGCACATAGCACAGCATGTAAAAGAAGTGCTGTTAAATAATCATTTCACAAGTAAGGAAACTGAAGTTCATAATAGCTAAAAATGTATGAAAAATAAAGCAGCTGATGCATGACTAAGCCAGGACTCAAATCTATAGTCTCTGTTCCTCATTCAAAGCCTCTGAGACTCTTTTTTGGGGGGCCTGTCCAGTGATAAGAGAAATATTCACATAATTTGTAAGTAAAATGCCTAACTGCTACTTCTAAGAGTGAGACTGGAAACCCACAATAGTATGCAACATAAGTTTGAAAAAAAAAAAAAAAAACTTGGCCTCTTGCCATATGCAATTTATTTTTATGTTTTAGAAGTTGGGAAATCAGTGGTCATTGCTCAGGCTCTGTCTATGTCTGTGTTCTTCCTTAGACACTGATGTCTCTTAAATTTTATTTTGAAAATGTATTCTTACGAAAACAGTGGAGAATGTGGCAGAGATTACCATTAGAATAAAAGCCAAGACTGCAGATTCTGAGAAAATGAATGAAACGATGTGAGAAATGTCAATGGCCAGTAAAAAGTCACATCAACCCCAGAGTATTTTGCCACCTCAGTACTACCTTCCATAAAGACAAATTCATATGCAAGGCAAATCAACGTGGTTTTGAAGAAATTTAAAATGCTCCTTTATAAATATAACTGTGGATGAGAAAGAAAAATAAGAATTGTTTTTTGACCAATCTCTTACCTGTCTGCCTATTCCTCATTTGTATGATGCAGTGTTCTGGCTATGGCTCCATGTCTGCTCCAGTTACAGGAATCTGTGTCTACTGCAAATCTTGTTCTTGCCTTCTCTTTGTATCCTACTGGATTTCACTAAAGAAAACACAGCAAAATCATAATATCAAGGTATGCTTGCACTTTACAACTACAGAGTAAATGGAATTCATTTACATCAATTAAATTTGTCATCATTCATAAATATGAATTGACAATCCAGGACCAGGAGTCATTTGAGGAAAGACAATGACATGAAAGGGAAGGATGAAAATAAACAACAAAAAATGTGACCTTTGTACAATCTGGGAAAAAAAAATTTTTAATTCTAATTACTTTCTTCAAAGACACTAAATAAGTGAATATATCCATAAAACCAGGATAGGCCACAATGTATGTGCTGCATATTAAGTCACTTCAGTCATGTCCAACTCTTTGCGACCCTATGGACTGTAGCCTGCCAGGCTCCTCTGTTCATGGAACTCTTCAGGCAAGAATACTGGGATAAGTTGCCATTTCCTCCTCTAAGGGATCTTCCTGACCCAGGGATTGAACTCATGTCCCTTGTGTCTCCTGCACTGGCAGATGGATTCATGACCACTAGCGCCACCTGGGAAGCCCAAGAAGAGCAATTAAATTTTTCTTGACAGTAAAAAGATATCAGAAATATGGACGACAAAACTTTGTTCTATAAACTAAAGGAGAAAAAAAAAATGATGCAATAACCAAACTGGTGATCAGGAATACAGAGTTGAGAGAATTTTCTAGAACTAAGAGGAAAACAAAAAAGAGTAAATATTAAAAGATGTGACTTTCTGACATCTCCCTAGCAGGAAACTGAGAGGCAGAAAAGAGCAAAGGGGTAAAGGAAGTAGCTTTTTAGAAAGAGAGAAAATTCTATGAACCAAAGAGACTTAAAAAAAAAAAAGATTAGCATGAAAGTATGATAGTTCAAATTCTCTTTGAATGCTGTAAAACAATGGAGCAATTTTTCTAACAGTCTGAGAAGAAATGAACCCATAATTTTATTCTCAAGTATAAAAGAAAAACAAAAAATGAAAAAAAAAAAAACACTGTAACTCTGGCAATAACTAGGAAAACTTACTACCCAAGCCACTCCCATAAAAACTATATACTGAGAAGGATATCCCAGGAAAATGAAAAGGAATTCAAACTGATGACCCAAGATAAAAAGAAACAGAAGCAAATGAGTATGAATGAGAGGAAGTGAAGAAAATTCAAAAGTGTTATAAGAGATTCTGCTACCCATTCTTGAATTATGCTAAGAACATTTTCTTCACAGGAGTTTGAGGACTTAACACTCACTGAATTTCTTCTTCTATGCATCCATTTATATCACTTGATTTTACAATGAGTAATATTCACACAATTATATAATTATAAAGGCTGTTTTATTAATGTTAAAGTTTTAGTCTCAACTTATAAACAAAGCATGAAGTCATAGTAACAGTTAATTGCAAAATAGAAAGGGCTTCCCTGGTAGCTCAGATGGTAAAGAATCTGCCTGCAATGCGGGAGACCCAGGTGTGATCCCTGGGTCAGGAAGATCCCCTGAGAAAGGAATAGCAACTCATTCCAGTATTCTTGCCTGGAGAATTCCATGAACAGAGGATAAAGTCTGTGCGGTGGAGGAGTCGCATATAATTGAGCAACTAACACTTTCACTTTCATGTCATACAATAAAATTAAAATGTAATAAACCTTACAAAGGTAAAAGTAATAATATAGCCAAAAAATCTACAAAATTTTGTCTCCTTAGACAAAGCCTAAAGTTAGTAAATCACAAAATAAAGCTATAAATATAATATTACAGCACAAATTACCAGAAAGCAAGCATAGAGGTAAAATGTACTGATGAATCATCAGGCATTTTTAAAGTTGATAAAGATAGAAAGAAATTGACAAAATATATTACTTAACATTTATAATGGTAACTATCCAAATAACCAAAAAATGGAACCAGTTCAAGTTTTTTTTTTTAACTTGCAATATGAAAAGAGATCCATCCTTTCCATTCTAAACCTAACTGGGTTGGATTTCAGTCAATAGTCTAGATATTATTTTAACTTTTTTTATAAAATTTAACATATTTTAGAGCATAAAAAGCATAACAGAAAAACACAATAAAATTAATAGTGACCTTTTTCTCAATGGGAGAAATTCTGGATAATTTTTCATATCACTTTTTCATATTTTGCTAGTTTCCAAATGTCCTGTATATTCTTCAGAAAGCATACACTAATTTTAATTTTTAAGTCTCTGATAAAGTCATCTAACATGATTTCAAAAATTCAAAATCAGTAATATTTTATACATATATATATACAAAGATTTATAGATTTATGTATCTTTTACTTGCACTTTGAAGGTCATGACAGCAAGAAATTGGGATAAATCATACAAGTTTCTCCAAGAATGTATCTGTTTACATATTCCCCAACTCTGCAGCAAGAGAAAGTGTCTCTGTCCACCATAAAGGTAATAGCACATGCATGTTCATTTGCTCAGTCATATCCAGCTCTTTGCAACCCCACTGACTGCAGCATGCCAGCCTCCTCTGTCCATTGAATTTTCCAGACAAGAATACTGGAGTGGGTTGCCATTTCCTCCTCCAGGAGATCTTACTGACACAGGGATAAAACCTGCAGCTCCTGCATTAGCAGGTGGATTCTTTACCACTAATAGCCAATAATCAGAGAAGGCAAGGCAACCCACTCTAGTCCTCTCGCCTGGAAAATCCCATGGACGGAGGAGCCTGGTAGGCTGCATGCAGTCCATGGGGTCTCGAAGAGTCGGACACGACTGAACGACTTCACTTTCACTTTTCACCTTCATGCACTGGAGAAGGAAATGGCAACCCACTCCAGTGTTCTTGCCTGGAGAATCCCAGTGACGGCAGAACCTGGTGGGCTGCCATCTATGGGGTCGCACAGAGTCAGACATGACTGAAGTGACTTAGCAGCAGCAATAGCCAATAATAGCCCTGTCCACTCAGGTGTTTAAATATATCCTCTTAGTGGCCCCTACTTGACCTCTTGATGAAGGTGAAAGAGGAGAGTGGAAAAGCTGGCTTAAAACTCAACATTCAAAAAACTAAGATCATGGCATCTGGTCCCATCACTTCAAGGTAAATAGATGGAGAAACAATAGAAAGAGTGACAGAATTATTTTCTTGGGCTCCAAAATCACTGCAGATGGTGACTGCAGCCATGAAATTAAAAGACGCTTGCTCCTTGGAAGAAAAGCTATGACAAACCTAGACAGCCTATTAAAAAGCAGAGACATTACTTTGCCAACAAAAGTCCATCTAATCAAAGCTTTGGTTTTTCCAGTAGTCATATATGGATGTGAGAGTTGGACCATAAAGAACGCTGAGCACCAAAGAATTCATGCCTTCGAACCATGGTGTTGGAGAAGATTCTTAAGAGTCCCTTGCACAGCAAAGAGATCAAACCAGTCAATCCTAACGGAAATCAGTCCTGAATATTCATTGGAAGGACTGATGCTGAAGCTGCAACTCCAATACTTTGGCCACCTGATGCAAAGAACTGACTCACTGGAAAAGACCCTGATGCTGGGAAAGATAAGAGGCAGGAGAAGAAAAGGATAACAGAGGCCAAGATGGTTGGATGGCATCACCGACTCAATGGACATGAGTTTGAGCAAGCTCCGGGAGATGGTGAAGGACAGGGAAGCTTGATGTGCTGCAGCCCATGGGGTCGCAGAGTCGGACATGACTGAGCAACTGAACAACCACCACCACTCTAGTATTTCATTAAGTATCTGCCCTTACTAGTCCAAGTTCTTGTCCTCTACTTTATATACTTGGGAATCCAATTTCCCAACTCACTCAGGAGTAACAGGATTCTAAGTAACCAATTCCTATTAGCCTAGCAACAGTGGTCTAGGTTATCCAAAAGAACAGTACTTCCAAAAATAGAACTGCCAAAGTTTCCAAAAGCAGAACCAAATACCTTTCATTGAGTAGGTCTGTAAATATGCTGAAAAGAATAATAAAAATTGATATTTGTTGAGCACCCTGTGTACCTAATTGGATACATTAGATCATCTTTACCATTTCTTTTACTCCATCCTTAAGATTCCCTTTCTATCTATTACCTCTCCCCATTTTGTCAGTAATACCTCCTTGACAACATGTTAAAATTTAATTATCTCATTTATTTTACCTTAGTCCTGATTGCAATCAGTATCTCCTTGCTGGGTTCCAGAGAAGTTGTAGGGGCTGTGGGTGAAACACACAAACAATTAAGACTTAAGAAGATCCTTCAGCACAACTGCATACATGTGGGGCATGCTCATCATGCAAGTTTCTAACTCCAACTATTTCATCTTGATTCTTCCATTACAGAGAGAAGTACTTTCAAATCTTGCCCTAAGATTTTACATGTTCCCTCCACCTGGAGCACAGAGTGGCCTACACAGTGGCTGTGAAAAGCAACCAGTGCATTTCCTGCCCTTGATTTCAGAGTGAATGTTTTGAAAGTATAAGTGCTGTCCATCTGTAAAGATATTCTTGTTACTGTTGTCATGTCCAATAGACTATGATGGGAGAATCTGGTTCATTATTAAAAGCAGAAAAAAAAATCACATGTGTAACAACAGACAGAGCTGACAGTTAAAAGCAATATGTAGTAGCCATTTCTTTAGGGAGAATCACAGTAACTTCAGAAAACTTATACTGACCTACCTAATCAGGTTTTTCTGCCCTTAAATTCTGTGGAAAGACATTAAATATCATTAATTCTTTAAAGAAACACCTTGTGGGATTTATGAATGCTCATGAATATTTCATAAAGTGATTAAAATTGTTAATCCTGCTCCCAATTAAAGTAATCTTAGACCACATATGTAAATAACAGGTAATTATAATGTTTTATTATGTGTCATTTTTATAACTTAGGCCATTCAAATTGCATTCTGACATGATACATTTCTTAGGGATCTACGTCATTTTTTAAAAGCAACAATTCATTTTTTACTTTATTTGCGCCTCCATTAATTTTGAGGGGAAATTTTGAGGAAATGGAAGAGAAGAAAAATAAGTTCTAAGAGTATAAACAGTAGCCCCTCTATGAAGTATTGTTGCCAAAATCCTAGGCTTTTCTCCTCCACTGGTCTATTCAGGTGGGATTCAATGTATCAACTCTAATTGAGAAAACTATCATCTGAGGAATTAGACACAAAGCTAATTCTACTCTTTTCTTTTTTTAATTCATTCCTCTTTCTTCATTTTTTTTTTTTAATTTCAGCTTTCCATTATGTTTGGTTTCTACATGGGAAGAAAAAGGAACTTAAATCTGGAGACAATTTGGAATGATGGAAAGTTCACAGAGTCAAAAAGAGCTAATTCTAAGGAATATGACTTCCTAGCTATATGGTCTTGGGCAAATCATTTCACCTCTTGGAATTTCAGTCCTTTTATCTGTAATATTTTGAATTTCAGTTCTTTTACCTGTAATATTTTGAAGATAATACCTTCCCTAGTTACTTGGCAAAATTTTTTTGAGAGTTAGTTAAAACTCATTAAAGGCATTTTATAAAATGTTCTGCTGTTGACCCCAACCAACCAAGTAAATACATAATTTGAGAAACTTACTTCACCATTTTCACTTTTCTAGGCCTCAGTCTCCTGATCTCAGACAAAGCAATTGAAAATTCATTTATAACAAATTCAATTTTCTAGTGCTTACTTCCAAGTTACTGACTTTTTCTTTAACTTTCAATTTGTGGGTTGTTTTTTGCAAGTTCAGATGGAGTAGAAAGAAAGAAGAGAGAAAGGGGATGAGATGCTCCAAAGGAGGTCCAAGGATCCTGGTGAATTCTGTAGTCCTGGGTCTCATGACATCTGGTAGAGATTTACATGGTTGGACATCTCCCCAAACACATTCTGAGCTCATGCTCTTGATGCACTTCGGGCTTACATCCTGAATATCCATCACTTCCAAAGCAATGCTCTTGTCAGTGGCTTGACTTACTCTGGAGTGGATTGTTTCCACCGTAAGTAGCCAAGTGAAGTTCTGTTTTGCCTTTGCCTGTTGTGCTGTAGGAGAACTAATTCCAGTCTTTGACATGGGGAGGCATATTTATGACATTTGGCTTCTTCATTCCAACAGATTTTTCCTTTCTGTGTTTATGAGAGGTAGCATTAAATATTAGTGCTCTGTCCTACTGGGTTCCCTTTGTTTAAAAGCATCTGTGTCTTTTGCACTTACTTTGACCATTATTACAAGGAGTTAGAAGTACAGAGGCACAGCTCCAGAGTTGCTTGACTGCTTTTATGTCCTTTTACAAAAGGTTTCCAAATCAAGGGGATCATGTATGTGTTATTTCTGGGTCCATTAAATGCCTGAGTAATTAACATTAGCCATTTTGCCATTAACAAAGCATGGAAACCATGATGTTTTTGTGATGTATAGTCATTTCAATGTCAGTTTATAGTTGCACAAGCCCATCTAATCACCTCAATGACAATACAATGAGACAGGCGCCAAGATTATATGGCCTGGCAACCAAATGACTCTTAACATTGTTTGGAAATGTACAGGCTCCATCTAACCAATAATGTGTTATTTTTAAGTTTTTGAAGTTGTGCAGAGAAACTCTTAAAACTCAGATTATAGTGGTAAGGGTCTGAAAAAGTGCCTAACCTGTACCCAGCGTTAACATAAACACAAAGAAAGCTACATTTCAAACAGATTCATAACATAATCAGAAATCAGGATCTGACAGTGCATATTCTCCATTTGCCAATGCATTCCTTTCTAAAAAGCTGCAATTAATTACAAACTAGTTTTGATGCCGTTTTTGCTTTCCTTAAATATGGAGTGAATTCACCCCATAAACTAATGAACCAAAGTGGAGCCAAATAGAGACCAGCTGGCTGGATGGCTCAGTAATTTTATCCACATGATTGACTTTATGATCCTTTCACTGAAGAAACTAGTCTTTATTCTTGCAATCAGCACCAATGACAATTTGGGAGGGGTGGAGAATTATTAAAATCTGGAGAAACAAGAGGTGCGGTTTGTTTGATGTGGAAAAACACATTCTACCACACACTTCCCTGGTATTATAGGTGACGAATTCTGAGTCTCTCAGGCTTCCAAAGAAACACACTGATTAGTTGCCACAGAGACATAATAAGCAACCAATGCCTAAATAATCATTTCAGATACTCCATTAACAGCATCTAACGGTGTGGCTTTTAACCATACAAATTGTTTTTTGACAGCTTGTAACCTTTTCAAATAGTTTCCTTTGGGCATTATACCACACTCAGATCTAATTTTAACTTTTGCTTAGTTTATAATTTATGAGTTTCTTTGGAGATGCATAATGTGTTTGAGGAGAAAGGATACATTCAAATAAAAGTTAAAAACAAAATCAATTGCTGTTTTAATCCATGAAACCTATCCTCACCAGGAGATGACTATAATAGGATGAAACAAAAAGAGGAGAGGGAAAGACCTAAGTGATCTAGAATTCCCAGAGAACCTGTTTTAAAACAAGCAAGTTTAATGCATTTAAACAGGATCATAGCTCTACATACTGCTGATGCATACAAAAGTGAGTCTTAAGATCCATGAAATTCCACAACACAAAAATTAAAAGTTATAAAATGGCTTAATGGGGCTGTCAGTAAAGAGCTAAAATATATAACACTCCGTTAGCACAGAAAATCCCCAGGTTTACAATTTCCAGACACTGGAATGCATCCACTCAAGGAGGAGGAAGAATATCGTTCCAAACTCTGGTCAAAAATGGATTCCGCCTAAAAATCATAGATCACAAGTTGTTGGAGTTAAAGAGAACTTTAGAAATCATCTGGTCAGGCTCAAAATGAAGCCTGGTGCCTTCATTCTTAAGACTTTTCCCTTTCCTTTCCCCAACATCCAAACTATCAGAAAGTCCAGCCCAATACCATGGGAACCATATTCCTCCCACTGCTGCACCTTCAGCTTCTAAGCACCAACCCCTCTTACCTGGGTTCTGCCAAAGAACCCTGAGCGGAGGGTCAGCAAACTGCAACTCACATTCTACTTGCCACTTCTTTCTGTATGTCCTACAACCTAAGAATAGTTTTCACATCTTTAAATGATTATAAAAAATAAGACTGATAATACCTCATGACACAAAGTTATATAAAATTCATAATCTGGTGTCCATCAGTAAAGTTTTATTGGAACACTGTCATGCCCTTTCTTTTATGTATAGCCCATGACTGCTTTGATGTCACAATGGCAGTTATACAACGCTCTCACAGAGCCTATGTGGCCCGCAAAGTCTAAAACATTTATACTATGTGGCCAGTTTTTACTATCGAGCCCTTCATGGAAAATGTCTGCTGACCTCTGTGTAATTGGTTCCCTATACCTACGCTTTCTCTGCCACAGTCAGTTCTTCACACAGCAACCAATGATCCTTTTAAAGCAAAGCAAATCTTGTCACTCCCTGCTTAAAACTCTCCAATACTGAGCTGTACAATATTGCAGCCACTAGCCACACACATCTATTAATCACTAGTGTCTAGTGCTACTGAAGAATGAATTTTTAATTTAAGTTCAATTATTCTAAATTTAAAAACTGGTGATTTATTCAATTATTGGAAAGCATTTAAGTATGTTTGGAACAACTTGGATATGTGAATCTGCTATTTCAATTGTAAATTTTGTAAAATCTCAATGCAGATCAATTATCTGCAATGAAAATTTGGCATCCAAACTGAGGTGCACTATAAATGCAACATGCACACTGAATTTCAAAGACTTAATCCAAAAAGAGAGTGTCAAATATTTCTTTAATAATTTTAAGTGGCTAGATGTTTAAATGATAGTCTTTTTAATATATTCTGCTAAATAATACATTATTGAATCTAATTTATCTATTTCTTTTTACTCAATGTGGTTACTAGACAATTTAAAATTACATGTGTCTTGCATTATATTTCTATTAGACAGCCTTCTTCAATGGGTTTATATGATAAGAATAAATTCAAATACCTTACAGTGTCAACAAGGCCTTCCTTGGCCCATCTTGCATCTCTTTAATCCCATCTCTCTGCCACTCTCTCTTCACTTTGGTATTTTACCAGTCTCTCAAAGACACTAAGCTAACTTTGGCCTTCAAGTCTTTCTTTGCACCAACTGTGACTTCTCTCTGAAAACTGCTTCCCTATATCATAACTCATCCTCATTGTTCAAACACAGCATACATGCCAGTCTCCATGGAGAGACCTCCCTCAATCCACCCTCAGTCACTCTCTAACTCTCCACTCAGTTTCGTTCTCTTCACAGTCACTATCAGTAGCTGGAATCTTCTATTGAATCAAATTAAGAGTTTTTTGACTGCCTCCGTTTCTTGCATGCTTCCTATCTCAGCACCCCAAGAGAAGGAATCTTGTCAGTTTGGCTCACTGCTATATCCCCAGCACCTAGAACCATGCCTCATGTTCAGCAAGTATTTCAATGAACGACCCTTCACTTTACAGATGATAAACTAAGATGCAGAGCTCCATAGAGACTTAATGATAGAGCTCAGAGTGGAGAGTGGATCTCCTCCCACTAGCTCCGTGTTTTTCAAGGAGTGGCACAGCTTTGCATCTCTCCCGTCAGAACAAAAAGAACTTCTGATTAGTTCTGTGACACTTTGCTGGGATGCCAACTTCAGAAGCAAAAGGTCAGCTAAACCAACTATTTCATTTACCCATGGGCACCTAAAACCTTCTCCATTGCTGTATCTCCATGTGAGTACCTTGTCAGATTGTTAGCAGCTTTTAAGATTGCTTCTCTGATGATCTTTTTCCTCTGGGCGTGGAAATAATCACCAAAATTAAAGAAAGAAATCAATGGCATTTAGCCTCCCTCTCACACCAAAGTGATAGTCAGAAAGCAGAAAGAACTAGGTCATAAGAATGGAAAAGAGACCAATTAAATAGTTGGAAGTAGCAGTGTGACCACCACCAGTGAAGATGAGCAGAAAAATAAACACTAGGGGTCAGGGTGCCCTTCCCCTTTTATCTTTTGCATTTTCTTCTTTCATTAATTAACATTCAAACTATACTCAAATTCTGACAAATTAAGCAACAGCCCAAAGGGTGATATTTGAAGGCAACTTGGAAAAAAATTATACACTCTACCTCAGTTACAGCCTAAAATGTCACTCTTTGTAACATCTTATATTTTAGATGCTTTAATCCTCATTTAATCCTCATTTTAATCATGTATCTCTGGGAAAGACATTGATACTTTAATTTAGGTGGAAAGTGTTTAGAAAAGGGAACTGGATATGGTATCTGCCAGGTAGTTTCATTTACAAGTAAACATACTATGTATTGTATTCAAGGGTGATAAATGTCTCAATAAAAATCTTTTATTTAAATTCTCATTTACTACCCTTTGATTCCTTCATTTTTTCACTCACCACTGAGGAGTGAGTTTCTTTGACCTTCATATGCATCTATCAAGTGTCTTTTCAGACAAATGAATCTTTGAATTGTACTATTGGGTGTGTTCAGCAACACGAGATGGGGCTTAGAGTTGTGAATGAATATAGGAAGATAGGGCTGTCTGTGAGCAAACCACTGTGGCTAAAGTGAAGGCTTTATCATATGTCAAAGAGGGTATATCACTAAATGGATGTGGTAAGTGGACTTTAAATGTCAGGTTGAGGTATGGGAACTTTATTCTGTCAGTAATATGAAACTACCAGAAATTTTACTATGTGAATAAAATATTATCATTCATTGCATAAAATGACATATTTAGGAGAATATTAGTGATGAGCATTTATTGAGCACTACGTGCTAGACATGTTTCCAAGCACTTTACATGCTTATGTGTCATTTAGTCCTTATAATGAACCTATAAAGTAAGTAGGACCTTTATTATACCTATTTTACAAATGAGGAAAATAAGACACAGATAGTTTAAATAACTTTCCCATCATCACACAACGAGTATGTGGCAGAAGATGTTAGACCCTTGGTTGTATCTGACTCTTCGCGACCCCATGTACTGTAGCCCACCCGGCTCCTTGGTCCATGGAATTCTCCAAGCAAGAATACTGGAGTTGGTAGCCATTCCCTTCTCCAGGGGATCTTCTTGACCCAAGGAGAGAACCTGGGTCTCCTGCATGACTGGCGGATTCTTTACCTCTGAGCCACCAGCGAAGCCCTGTATGTGGCAGATACAGGATTCAAATACAGGCAGTCTGCCTCTGGGACTCTTCACAAGAATGGCTGAGCAGTTTGGCAGAGTGGCCTAAGGACTCTAAGACAGACAGAGCTGCTACTTGCTATATGCTTGCGTGCATGCTCAGTTGTATCTGACACTTTTTGACCTCATGGACTGTAGCCTGCCTGCCTGCCAGGCTCTTCTCTTTCCATGGAATTTTCCAGGCAAGAATATTGGAGTGGTCGCCATTTCCTTCTCTAGGAGAGCTTCTTGACCTAGGGATCAAGCCTGTGTCTCTTGCATCTCCTGCATTGGCAGGCAGATTCTTTACCACCTGGGAAGCCCAGTAGCTTATATGAAAGCTTAATAATGTCAGGAAAGATACTTCTTCTAGATAAGCTCAGTAAAAGTATTGGTAAGTAGATGGTACATTGTGTTTGTATGAGTTTTAAAAGGTGACCCTTCCTGTGGGCAAGCACAAGCCCATGTCCCAGCCTGTGGCCTGGTTTATGGAACAAAATTACCAGATTCAGTGCTCATTTGTCTCTCTCATACAGACCTTTGAACATTTTGCTTTCAACTGAATAGCTAAAGTATATTAAACCCTCATATCCCCAAACTATCAGTAAAGTTAACTCTATACCACAAAGCTTTGTTTGATATGTGGACTTTTATGAATATTAGAGTGTGCATGTGTGAGCATGTCCATGTGAAGTTAAAATAAAAAATGGGTGAAGTTCCACATTTGGCTTGATGCCAGAATAAGATCAAAGGACAGCCACAAAGTCTTGGAGTTGAGAACATGAATCCCTGAAGAAACTTCTGAGGAATTCACAGAAAATCTTCTTCAAAATTTAGATCATTAAAAGCCATCAGAAATTTTACCAGGATTCAAACTAATCTTTCTCAATCAGATAACTAAAGATTTTGATTAGGGAGAGAGGAGTGATCTGGAAGACTTCTACAGAGTGACTTTAGATCTTGCTAGAATTTGCCTGCTAATATAGATGTATTTTGGTTCCTCTTGTTTATCTCTTGATACCTCTTGTCTACAAGGGCTTCCCTGGTGGCTCAGATGGTAAAGAATCTATCTGCAGTGCAGGAGACCTCGGTTTGATCCCTGGGTTGGGAAGATCCCCTGGAGGAGGGCATGGCAACCCACTCTAGTATTTTTGCCTGGAGGATCCCATGGACAGAGGAGCCTGCAGGGCTCCTCTGGATGGCAACCTCTACTCCATGAGGTTGCAAAGAACTGACACGACTGAGTGACTAAGCACAGCACACGCACATAGACTACATAGAGAAATACATGTGATTTTCTAAAAAATTTTACCATGCTTTGGGGCCTATATTACCAGTGCGCTTGTACCTGTACCAGATTGCAGGCTTGTTCCCACTTGTGAGCTCAGTCTAGCTTGCCTTTTGTCCCATTACTAGTGAAAATGCATGAAAGTTGCCTACCTCCAAAGATCAAGGTTCAAGATCAAGTCAGCCACAGTGCCTATTACTTAGTTATTCCCCACCCTCCCCACTTGACCAATCATCTTCTAGATCCACTGCCCAGTACTTCAGTACTCAGGTCCTCAAGACCTCTTCCTGCACCTCTGGAATCTCCTGCCAGATTCTCTGTACATGTAACCCCACCAGCCTTGATGACACAGCAATAAATACCACTGGGTACTCCTCGTGCTCTTTCATACCTACTTCGAATTTCACTCATGAATCTGGTGAGGAAAATGATGATTTCATATAAATATACATTGTAAAATGATCAACATATTCAAGCTAATTAGCATCCACTACTTCACAGTTACCGTTTCTCCCCTTTTTATCCATCCCCTGCCCACCCGCCCCCTCCACTCCTCTTGAAGTCTCTTGAGAAATCAAAGTTCAAGTTGGCTGTATTAGTGTTAAGTCCAGACGAGAAAGCCACAATATTTTAAAGAACAGGTTCTTAACCTTGGAAGGTTCATGAATAGACTTCATGGATTCTATAAACTCTCTGAGATAGTATATTATATACAAATGGAGGGCACGTATTTACATTTTTCCAAGAAATACACCATTGTTGTTGTTTAGTCACTAAGTCATGTCTGACTCTCTGAGACTTCATCAACTACAGCCCAGCATGGACAGGCTTCCTTGTCCTTGGGATTTCCCAGGCAAGAAAACTAGTGTGGGCTGACATTTCCTTCTCCAGGAGATCTTCCCAACTCAAGGATCAAACTCATGTCTCCTGCACTGGCAGGCAGATTCTTTACTGCTGAGCCACTGGGAAGCTACAAGAAAGGTACCATAGATTTCATTAAAATTTCTAAGAGGTCAGTGAGCCACAAAATATCAAAGTAAATTGTCTGATCTATTAGTCATATTCCCTCTAGATAGTCAGTGCCCCAGCTGTATTTCTTTGCCTATTTAGAAAAGCTAAAATTCTTGGCAAGTATTAATATACATCTTTTTCTTTTTCTTAATTTGTAGTTTGCAATGTTTAAAAGAAATATTTTAAAATACTGACATATGCCAAGTCACCACTGTTGACAGTCTTGACACACTTTCCTAAATATAACTTTGAAAAACTTGAAAATTATTTCATTTTGTGTAAATCTACTTTAAAAAGTCTGATATTATTTATTTACAAAACTACCATAAGAAAATTATTTAGATATATTTAGATGCACATAATGAACTAATGACTTAAAAATTCAGAAAATTTTAAATGATCATGCTTTTCTACACCCTTACAGTTTTACATTAGATTCCTTTCATAAGCTTACAGTGAGATATCGTTATCATACAAGAACAGCAAGACAGGACTATCATCCCAACCTGGGCTAATCCTGGCAGCTTTTTACACTATGCATTTAATATAATGAATCCAGATGATAACATGCTGCTTTTTTCCCACAAATCTTCCTTACCATGATGTCAGAATAATGCTGCAGTTCCTTCAAAAATAATTCATTCTGGTATAGATAATGTCAATATATTAAGCACACATAGAGGCACTATTTATTTTATTAAATTGGAAAGATTATTGGTCATGCAAAACCAGTCAAATCTCAACTTTATCTGACTTTACCTTCCCACTGGGGTTACCCAAATCAGTCAGTGAGAACAAATATAAGTTTCTGACAGCAAAACTATTCTTCAACCAATACTGCAAGATTGAGTCTTTTTCCACTAACATTGACTGGGTTAGGACATTAAATGACAAATTTTATAAAAAGTGTTTCTTTCTCTTTCCTTCCCTCTCCCTCCCTTATTATGTTTACACAGCTCACAACAAAAAGAGAGCTTGCTGGTCTTGTAAATGAGTTGCTTTTAATCTCCAATTAGCCACCCGTAAGTTTACAAAATGGGGTAACATTGCTTAAAATTAAAATACATTTTTTGATAATTCACTTAGTCCCTACCATTTGGTATAAGTGAAACTACCAAACACAGTTCCAAAAGTTATTAAGAAATTGAACATGCAGTTCCACCAATCTTATGAGCATGTAGCTAAGGAAAAACTCACATAAATCTCAAAGACATATTCATCAGCTCTGAATGCCTCTGTGCTAAGAATGTGCTATTTATTGGAGGGGTGAAGATGAACTCTAGCACCCTTGCTTTTGGCTAAACCATAATCCACTCATATCACACCTGAGAGAAATGAATCAACAAAGTCAGATCTGGAATCTAACACCTCACATGTTTTTTCTATTGTTGCTGTAAGAAATTATGAACAATGCGTAAAGAAACACAAATTTATTATCTTACAGTTCTGTAGGTCAGAGGTTTAAAATGGGTCCAACTGGGCTAAAATTTGTGTCAACAGGACTTTGTTCCTCTTGAGGCTCTAAGAGAGAATTCATTTCCTTTAAAAGAGTGTCTGTTTCCTTGCCTTTTCCAGCTTCTAGAGGCTGCTCTCATTTCTTGGCTTTTGACCCTTCCCTCTATATCTTCAAACCCAGCAACAGTGGGTCAAGTTCCCACATTACATCACTCTGACCTCCTCTTCTTCCTCCTTTCACTTTTAAGAATTGCTTTGATTACATTGGACCTACATGGATAATCTAGAATACTCTTCCTCTTTTAAGGCCAGCTGATTAATAATTTTACTTTTATTTGCAACCTGAATGTGCCTTCACAATGTAAGGTAACTCATTCACAATTTGTAGAAATTAGGACACGGACATTGCTAGGGTCCATGACTTTGCCTACTATAGCTCTCAAGGTTTAGGCATGTATTCTGGTGTTTCTATTTGCTCCTCAAAAGGAGATATAAATTTTTGGTTTAAATCCCCTAAAAGAATTACATGCTATTTCACCTCAGAACCAATGCCCTATACAAGGTGACCATAATTATTTCATTTTCAATCTGATTTTTAATTTCAGAGTGTTTTGGAAACAAAACTGTTTTGTGGAGCTTTGTGGAGCAAGAAGAGAAAGTGATCACTTAGAAGCAGAGTAGGACATGCTTTCACAAAACCTAAAGCAGACTTGAAGAACATTTCCAAATGTACAAGGCCCCGAAGAGAAAGTTAATTTTTTGTAACTTTCCTTTGAAAGTGTAAAAGTGTTAGTTGCTCAGAAAGTGTTCAACTTTTTGTGATCCTATGGACTATAGCCCACTAGGCTTCTCTTTTCATGGGGTTCTCCAGGCAAGAAGAATGGAGTGGGTTGCGATTTCCAAACAAATCCATTGCTGCTGTGAGTACAAGGGAAGTTATGATTATTGTGGGTTGTATCATATGAATATGGCATAATATATATGGCAAGCACCTCCAGAAACAGATTGGAAATGTATTTAACGTCTACTTTCTTTAAAATATATATATGACCTTTATGAATATAATTTCAAGTAGGGTCACTATTTATAGAAGTTTTCCTCTTAGCAGTAATCACTCAAAAAAATATAGTTTTGCTCAAATAAGTAGGCCAAGTAAAGTATGGTTGATTTCCCACTAAAACTTCTACCAGAGAAGAAGCTATACAAGCAACAAGTTCTGTTCAGTAAAGGCCTATTGAAGAACATAATTTTGCCAATAAACTCTTTTCCCATTATACAACAATCACAGGTGCATTCTGTTGGAAAAAATTTTGGCTTCTCAATGAAGTACAATAATACCTAAGCATGTAGTAAATCTTCTAAAATCACATACTTAAAGGAGAAAAAAATGTTTCATTAAACATTAATATCAACACTCCAGCATCAACCACAACAATTTGCTACACTAAAAACAAGAAAACCAAATGCTGAAAGTGAAAAATAGAGTTCTGAATCTTTGGCCACATTATCCATCTGCTTTGTTTCCATTAAAGAGGTAGGATTCCCTAACACTTATTAATTTCTACATTTTTCACAAACTTCAAATCATCTCAATGCTCTACTTTTATTTCTGTGGTGATAGTTTATAATTTTTAAAACTTTTTCTAACCATTAAGTCTAAGAGCCACTTTCCAGACTCATTCACTGCCTAATAACTCTATAGTTAGTATAGGATGACTCCCTTCTTAATAGACCTAATTAAATACACATACTCAGGGATGCATGAATACACACACAGATTCACACACACACACACACACACACACACACACACACACACACATATATGTACACAGTAACTCCCTTTAAGTCTATTCTTGTAGATAAAGAAAAGGATACATAATTTAGAATGTACCAAGACCACAATTATAAAAGGACAGATTTATAGTGGTGATCATTTTGTAAAGCATAGAAACAGCAAATCACTCAATTATACTTCAGAAACAAATAAACAAACCCATAAAAAAAGATGAAATTTGTGGTTACCAGAGGTGGGGATAAGGGTAGATGGAGTTGGAAGCAAACAGTCAAAATGTATAAACCCCCACTTATAAGCACTAGGGATGTAATGTATGACATGATAAATATAATTAACACTGCTGTATGTTATATGTGAAAGTTGTTAAGAAAGTAAATCCTAAGAGTTCCAATCATGGGGAAGAAATTTTTTTCTTTTTCTTTTACTTTGAATCTATATAAGATAGATGTTCACTAAACTTATTGTGATCATCATTTCATAATCCATGTAAGTCAAAATCACTATGCTGTATTACTTTAAACATACAGTGTTGTATATCAATTATATCTGAATGAAACTGGAAGGGAAAATAAATAAAGTAAGAATAAAGTAAGAAAATAAAATGTTCTACTGCCTGAATTGTTACCTGAACTCCTCCTCAGAGTTCTAAGTAACAGACAACATTGAGGTTCCTTTTTCATCTTTTTATTCTGACAAATACTTCTCTCTCCAGAGAGCTCTGTAAGCTTCTATCAATATATATTTCTGGTAGTGGTTTGACCTTATACATGTGTGATATTTCCATAAGAAGTGAAATTTTATTTATTTTGTTAATTGTGCCCTTGTTAATTTTGTCATTCCCACAATCTATAGACTTGTTTTACTTCACTGAGATATTAGCTTAATAACCATGTCCTCAATAGGGACTTAGAACATATCCAAAGGGTGAGAGTTAAGAAAGTGCTGATTGCTCACTTGTGGCTGAAATTTGTATACAGATTAGAAGGTGCCTGGTCATCCAGACAACACAAAGGAAAGACTGTCCTTGAAAAGTCCAAGTAACCCTACATTCATTTCATTCAGTGCTCTTCCTTACAGTGAGTAATTCACTATATTATATTATATTATATCAAACTATTATAAGTTTGATCAGAATTTATTAGGCAGCATCATTTCTTTTTCCAGGTTGTCCCCAAATATGAAAATATTATTTGCAGTCATAGAACATAAATTAGTAAGTTATTTTACTGGTAGCTAAGATGAATTTTCTCTTAGACGAACACACTACGAAGCCTTGGTAAATATTTTTTAAAATACTAGTAAATATTTTCATAAATATTTTCAAAAATGCTAGTAATGGTATTTGTGCATGTGACCCTAGAACAAAGTGAGGCCAGTTGGATTGCAACTGGATTGCACGGGAACTCATATCAATAATTATTTTAAGGTTAGAGAAAGAAAACTATATAATGCAAAGGGACGTAATTTTGTTGAGCCAAAGGAGAACGTTATCGTTGGGTCACTTTGCTCAGGAATAGAGACGAGAATGGCTCCAACAGAGTAAAAGTTCCTTTCCTGACTCGGGGCCCTGCAGTGAGGTCATTTGTGAATGAATTGGAAAGACAGGAGCAGACTAGTGACAACATTTCTCACACACACACACCCCGAAGAATGCCCGAAGCAGTGCTGTGCTCGCCACACAAACCAAGTGTGAGCAGATGCAGGCCTTGGAAACAAAGTACAGTCCATCCAAAAAAATGCTCTGATTCAAATGGCCTCACGGAAAGCATAAAATACAGTTCAACATTAAACCAATGTTATATTATACACAACGTTTAGTTAGATCTCTACCCTTCCACCTTACCCAAGAACCTTATTTTAAACGACAATTTCAGTTCGGATTTTAATACTGCTTCCAGTGAATCTTTCATGATGGAACTTAAATGATCAAAAGCAAACAGACCCACAGTCATTAGCCCACACCCTTCTGGGGGCATTGTGGGCTTCAAGTATGTTTCTTTTCCTGAAATCAATGGAATAGACTCACAACGTTCTGATTTTCTTTGCCTTAAAACAAACAAACAAACAAAAAGCCTAATGTACATTTCTCACACATAAATTAGATGCTAATCTTAGAATATATAGATATTAGAAAACTACCCACATATCAACTAAATCAAATTCTTCACATCAAGAAAAGTGGTGGGCAAAAAGTCTTAGAGCTGCCTTTGGTACTTTCTTGAATAATTTAATTGATAAGAAGTAATCCTAGAAATAACTTGTTAGAGAGTAAAAAAGCTTTATTGCAAATGAAATACACTATTATTTTAAAAATATATAGAACTTACAATCTTTAAGTTTTTCTCCATAAATTGATTTTATCCTAAATATCTATACAATTGGTCTCTCCTTCCATTTTGTTAAAACTTATTCATTCTTTTGTAGTCCACAGGAAATTCTTGTATTTTTCTTTTCACACACTGACCCAAGTATAATTCTTGACCTTCCCATCATTTCAAAAATGAAAAAAAAAAAATTCACATGCAAAACTATTTAATTGCAACTAAGAGAAGAATATTGAGAAAAAACCAACTTAAATGCATAATAGAAGAGACATTATAAATCTAAAGCAAATTAATAATACCAAAATGTTTATCCTTTAGAACCAATGTGCTTTGTTACATTAAGAGCATGTCAAAATATGTGGTATGATTTTAAAGGAACTAAAATATCCTGATATATGGTGCACACAGTTCTAAAACATATTTCTCAAGAGAATTCATGAAAACTAATATTTTATTTTCCTTACAGTACATTCTGACCCAAGTTTTTTCATAAAAGGCATCCTCCAAACTTTCAGATTGAAAAGCAAGACGTTTACTTTTTACCAGTTCTCCTTTAACAACAGAAAATATAAAGCAGTGACTAAATCGTTACAGTGTCTATTCCCTCAAAAGAAAAAATAATGGGAGAAGAATTATGCTTTTCAGTAAAGCAAAAGAGAAAATCATAAGTAACTTTCAGAGATTTCTGTGACCCAGCCCTTCGTTTTACAAAGTGGCATCTTAACATTTCCTGGTGAATTTTCTCCTTTTACCTTCATAGAATATCAAAGTTCTAGGAACACAGCCAGAGATAGCATCACCATTTCTAGTCATAGACTTTCTTCAAAAGAGTGCTGAAAGCTCAGATTCTAACCTAACTCAGTGGTTCTCCAAACCTGCCTTCACCTCAGTATTATCTGGGAAGCTTTTGAAAAATGTAGATGCCCTGGACACACATTCTAGCAATTCTTAATATAACTAGAGGGAGGCTGGAAAATCTGAATTTTTTCTAACACTTCCCAAATCATTCTGATCAACCAGGTTTGGAAATCACCCATGGACAGATGAGCATGGTTAGCTACAGTCCAAAAGGTCACAAAGAGTCAGACACAACTGAAGTGACTTAACACTGGACAATACTAGTCAAGTGTCACTCCACTTACTGACAAACTAGCCAGGTTCAACTTGATACTAACAGACTATATCCTCATCTTCAACCTCTCTTTGATAATAATCAGTTGAAAAGATCCTAATATGCACTACCCACTTATATTCATAACTTTATCAAAAAATTTTGTTAAAAAAAGCGAAATCATATGTTTTATGATATTCTCCAGATTTCAAGATAGTGTCTTCTTTTCCAAAGAGAATTTTGAACTGTAAAATTATCTTTTAAAAGGCTACTTTATAAAAATTAGCAGTATGGCTCTGATATTAGTGACTCTCCCCCATCAATCCTACAGGTCCTCCAAGATTTTGTTTGGGATCTGGAGCTTAACCCAAACTTGTTCTATTGCCTTATCCAAAGATTATGAAAATAAACATTTTGCATATCATTATCTAACATTTGGCCTAATGAATTCTAATGTGCCAATCTAGAGTCAAATCCAAAATTTTGATGTTAAACAAAGTGCAACTTACTTTCCAACAGTTAGGTATGTCCAGGCATCCAGCTGGTGTGGTAGAAAGGACTTGGTTTCTGGAATTAAGCTGATTAAGGAATGAATCTTGGCTTTCTTGCTCAGCATCTCTCATGTAATCCTTGGTAGGATTCAAAGATTTTTAAGCTACAATTCTATCTGCAGAGTGGGAATGACAGTAGCAGCTTTACAGTGTTATTTTGAAGATTAAATGGGATAATGTACAGAAACTGCTGTGTACTTAACAAGAGCTCAACAATTATGAAGACTCAGACTTTGGTACCAGGGAAACTTGAACTTTCATTCCAACTCTATCTCTTGCAGCATTGGGAAATTCCATAAATATTCTAAGTCTCTATTTCATCACCTATAACATGGACATAATAGTCTTGACTACAGCCATGAAATTAAAAGACACTTGCTCCTTGGAAGAAAAACTATGACAAACCTAGACTGCGTATTAAAAAGAAACATCTCTTTGCCAACAAAGGTACATATAGTCAAAACTATGGTTTTTCTAGTAGTCAGGTACAGACATGAAAGTTGGACCATAAAGAAAGCTAAGCACCAAAGAATTGATGCTTTCAAATTGTGGTGCTGGAGGAGACTCTTGAGAGTCCCTCAGACTCCAAGGAGATCCAACCAGTCCATCCTGAAGGAAATCAGTCCTGAATATTCATTAGAAGGGCTGATGCTGAAGCTGAAGCTCCAATACTTTGGCCACCTGATGTAAAGAGCTGACTCACTGGAAAAGACTCTGATGCTGGGAAAGATTGAGGGCAGGAGGAGGAGAAAGGGGTGACAGAGGATGATAGCATATCCTCTAACAGAGGTTAGATAGCATCATCAACTCAGCAGACATGAATTTGAGCAAACTCCGGGAGACAGTGGAGGATAGAAGAGCCTGGCACACTGCAGTCCATGGGGTCACAAAGAGTTGGACACAACTTTGCAGCTGAACAACTTCTTCAAATTATTGCAATGAACAGAACATGTAGAATATTTCATGTATTCTTCCCTGTTGTTAGCACTTAGTGAGTACCATTAACTGACAGCTTTTTAATTCTATTTTCCTTCTCCACTTGCATTCTAAAGATTCAGGAAGAAGTTTGGATTTGCAGAGATACAGAGCATCTCAATTCTCCTTTCACAGATGAGGACATTGAGGCTAGAGAGACTAGGTGGCTTGCCTAAAGTCACACAGCTAATCAATGACAGAACTGGATCTAGTCCCACATTATCCCTAGCAGATATAGCATGGTACATACTATATTGACCTCCCTTAACATAGACAAATACTATTCATAATGAACCTACATCACTCAGAAAACCACTATTTAGTTTCCCTCATGGCTAGAGAGTAAGTCTTGATAGTCAATTAAAAAAATGCAACCAGATCGCTGTCTGTTATAAAATACTGTTATTCAAATGTAACAACATAACTCTCTGATCTTCATTACTGAGTAAAAGCCAAAGAATGACTAAAGTTTGTTAAGAATCCAAAAGAGTCATTTTTGTACTTCTTTCCCTAAATGTACAAGAACATGGACTCTCTGGAGTGGTCTGCTCATTTTGGAGATACTGGCTGCATATAAACAGAAAATAATAAACTCTCCTGTCTACCAACAACTGGAAAACAAATCCCCAAGGAGCACAGTGAGCACTCTCAGGGTGATCGATGACAGATGTACAGTCGGGAGCCACTTTCTATGCTCTGAGCAGAGGAAAGGTCCACAAAGATGTGAGCCAAAAAAAGCTGTGCATAAAACTTGAAAAGAGGGCAATGCATACCCTGTAGTCCCTTCGGTCTTTTTCTTTCACTGACAGAGGATTGCAACCAAAGTGGTTTCTGGCCACAGCAGAAAGCAACAAAAGGCTGCATGGCTGATTTTTCTTAAATAAAAAAAAAAAAAAACCCAGAAGGGTTTATGCTCTTTAAATTGCATGGTCCAGATGGTGTTTTCCATCCTTCATGCTCCTTTGGTTGCGGCTGTGTCTTGCCTGTGTCTTTTGTGGCAGGACACACTCACCAGTCAGCAATTTCACCACTGCTTGGGTCCAAATGAGCTATGGAGAAAGAAATCAGGGTGAGTAGAGAGGCCACAGCTGGGACAGATCAGCCACACTCAACAGGCCTCTCCCACATACATAAACAGAGCAGACCCGGGAAGGAGGGCAGAGAAACAAAATACTGAGGTTTAGAGGGTAGTGCTTGAGGCCTGCAAAGTCTGTGTAACCACATGACATGCACCTATAGGTTCTAACCCAATTGCTGAAAATCCCTGAGTGTCTGTGAAAAGGTGGCTATTAAATGTCTCAGCCGAAACATTCAAATGCTTTTTTATACCACAAAATGTTTTTTCATGCACTTAAGCTGTTTCTTAATACCTAACTGAAAGGAAAGACTCATTTAGTAAGTTTATTCTCATGTAGGGAAGTGTCTCTAATAATGGACTGTGTTTGCTGGGTTTTGAGTTCCTGGCATAGTTTTAAATCTCTGTCTTCACTGCAGGTCTCAGCTGAAAATTTCTTGGATTTGAAATTCATGTGGACCACAATCCTACCCTATTTATTAGAAGAAACATTAAAGAATGTAGCATGTCTTCCACAGCATACTGCATGTGCACCTGAACTGTAAGAGGAAACTAATGCCTTTAGCAATGGATTATGGCTTTTCAAGTACCACTTTCCTTGCATAATACTGCAATAAAAAAAGAAAACATCCAAATGAGATATCAGTATTTTTTCTACAGAGTGAAGGAAATATTTCTAACTCCATATTTGTGGTTTATGTTCAGCCACCTGCTATTGAAACACTAAGGTTTCTTTTTTCTTTTGCCCAAAAGCAAAGGGTCACCCTTCCATTTCTCTTTCTCTATGTCAAGGAGAATGCATGCCAACTCAGTATCCTCCTACATGAACAAAATCCTATGAACAAGAAACCCTTCACCACAGTTTTATCGGCCCAGGATGTTTTTAAGATGTGTAGTCTAATTGGGTCCTCTCCAGGAAAGAACACTAAATTTAAATTGTGGCCTCCATCAACAGCAAAAGCAAAGTCAGCTCTGAGCAGCATTTCCAGTGACTGTTTTAGAATAGGTAGTTCTTGAAAGCACTGGGCATAGTTTCTAAAACTCAATTAATTATGGGGCTTACTTTTTAATCTTTATCTTCAAAGCTATTAGAATGATTTTTTAAAAGTCCACTCATATGCTTCTAATAATAGTTGGAATATGCTGATTTTCTGGAAGACAAAATGTTTTGAGAAATAAAGTTGCTCCTAACCTTGTAAACAGCAAACCTATGTCCAGGGATTTATTCCAAATTAGAGATATAAAGATTTCTACAACGTCTGAATGTAATGGTGACACATAAGAAACAGAGTCAGTGTTCAAAAGGAGAAAAAACGGATCATGTCAATTATGGGATAAAATGGTTTCAAGAATGTTTATTAATATTGGAAAATATTGTGAGAGAGAGGTCAGTTTTTCAAATGATACAAGCTATAAACGATCTTAATGTTTTAAGTATCCATTTATATATGTGTGTGTTTATATGTACATGCTGATTTATATCTATATATACAAGTAGAATCTAAGAGTGAAAGAAAAATATTATTTTTGTTCTCTAATATTGCCTGTTATTCTAAAATTTTCTACAATGAACACAGATTGATGTTAAAATTAGAAAAAAATAAATATAAAAAAGTATGTTAAAATTTTTTAAATTGAATATCCTGAA
Source organism: Odocoileus virginianus (assembly GCF_023699985.2). Classification (NCBI taxonomy): domain Eukaryota; kingdom Metazoa; phylum Chordata; class Mammalia; order Artiodactyla; family Cervidae; genus Odocoileus; species Odocoileus virginianus. The sequence goes on from NC_069679.1 coordinate 22,001,267, forward strand.
GAATTTTAAAAGCATGCATCTTGGAACTAAAAAAAAAAAAAAATCCCATCTGGCCTAGTTTTTTTTTTTATTAAAAGTTAATGTGTTTTTCAGATGAAGCCCAGAGACCTTAATTGATTTATCTAAGCAAAGAGTTTGAAGATTCCATCTATTCTTTTAACCGAAAAAGAATATACAATTTACTTATCATAAGAAAGCCTGAACATGCTACTTCAAAGGCCTCTACTCACACACCACAGCTTTCAAGTTTCTTCTGGTAACCAAGGACAAGTTCTAAGAACTGAGATAAATGCTAAAAACCCATAAAGTGACACCATTAGAGTCAGGTGTATCCCAGGGATTTCCATGTCACATACAATGGAATGATCAGTGCAGCGGTGGTTCAGAGGAGCCTCATTGGGCAGAAAAAGGATGCAGAGCATGCATGGCTGCTTGCACCAAAGCAGAGCCATTTTCATTTGCTTCCCCTATAGTGGGTCTCAGTTTAGATCCCTCTGGAAGAAAACTAGGATTTGTATGCAAGTATTTTATTTGAGAGATGAACCAGGAAGTACTGTGAGGGAGGAGAAAAAAATGGGAGAAGAAGGAACACTTACAAAGGTGGGCCAGTGTGGAGGATGTCTGTAAACAAACGGGGATCCACTTGGATGGGAATCGTCTGAGAGACTGTAGAATACACCCTAAAATCTCTTCACTGCAGTGAGCCTGTGAGAAAGGTGGACTATTTATCCACCAACTCTTGTACTACAGTGAATGAGGGTCTGTTCTGGAGTATTAACTTACTAGTGTGTGCATGCGTGCATGCTCACTTGGTCTTGTCTGACTCTTTTGGACCCCATGGACTGTGACCCACCAGGCTCTTTGTCCATGGAATCTTCCAGGCAAGAATACTGGAGTGGGTTGCCATTTTCTTCTCCATAACTTACTGATACTGGATCCCTAAGCAACTCAGCACTTCTGCAAACTGCCCTGGGTAGAGATGTTCAGGTAACCTTCAAGGCATGGAGAGAACATAGGCTTAGAAGCAGGTTAGACCTCAGGGTGAACCACGCCTCTGCCACCTACAAAACTTTGGGCAGGCTATTAGGTTAACCTGGCACTCCAGTTTTTCATCAAAAATGGAAGTAAACTGTAAATGTTTTACACAAACACTATAAAAATCTTAAAATATATTATCAAGTAATTTTCCATTGTGCCAGTTCACCTGTCAGGGCTTCTAAAAGCAGAAGTCTACTTGCCATTTGAATAAAGCACAAAATGTGAATTTTAAGCTCTGCTCTATCACTTGCCATTTTGGTATTCCCACCCTGAACACCCATTTATCTTTGATGATCATTAACTTTTATGATAATCTGATGGGTTCCTATACCATTCAGGAATATTTTAGATCAACAATTTCTATGCTATAATAAAAAATTTTAACTTTTTAATTTTATATCAATAATAACAAGCAGCACACTATTGAGTGCTTAATATATACTAACCAATATATACAGCAGACTTCACATGTGTTATCTCCACAAAGCTCAATAATTATACTTGTTAGGTACTATTACTAAGCCTATTTTACCGATGAGAAAAATTGAAACCTGGAGAAAGTAACTTGCCCATGATTGTGTAACTAAAATACAATATGATCTGTGCCCCAATCTAGATCTGAATGACTCCAGAACTAGCACTCCACAATTGCACTGTAATCCCTTCTACTTGGAGAAGGAAATGGCAACCCACTCCAATATTCTTGCCTGAAAAATCCCAGGGACAGAGGAGCCTGGCTGATTACAGTCCTTGGGATCGCAAAGAGTCAAACAATGATTTGAGCATGCCCTTCTCCTTTTATAGGCAATTGGACAGATTACATGATCTGCCAACTCTTTAATCACCAATAAGCTATGGCAGCACTCTAATAATCAACTGTGGTTTAGTAGAAATGATCAACATCTTGCCATAATAGACTACTACACACCATTTCAAACATCACTTCCAGTCTCCTATATTGGATCTTTGGAGCAAAAAAGATCAGGGTTTAAAATCTGGCCAAGCACTTCATATCTGTATGATGTCAGACAAATGCGTTACTTCCATGTGACTTAGTTCCCATCAATGTCCAACATGAAGAGCCAGCAGAATATACAAAAGGGCCTTAATGAAGATGTATTTCAAGTGTCTGACATATAGTATGTGCTCACAAAATCATAGCTAGAAACTACTCCTCCTCAGTTGTCAGCAAGGCATTCAGCCCATGTCCACTAGCTAATTACAATGCTTTGTACTGCAGACTGGTGTGGTAGGTGACCTATTGCTCAAAGTATATGAAAGTGGAACTATTATGTTAAACCCCTCCATTGTTGTGAGTAGTTACAGCTAAAATGTTGTGCCAGATTTTTCACACTCAGTAAAATTGGTCCTACATCCTCGAATGAGTATCCATTTATAGATTCATGTGGAATATAGATACAGATGGAGAGAAAACTATTCTTCATATATAATGATATGCATATTATGTTTATGTATTCATATGTATGAATAAAATAATTAGCTCACTTCCACTTCATATAGATTGTTGAAGAAAACATGCAATTTTACTACTCCTACAACCTAATAAATTTATTAGCTTATCTTGGCGATAGATGGTACGATGATACTAGCAAAGAGTTAAGAGTGAGAAAAGGGATAGAGGAAATAAAATTAAGAAATGAAACCTATTCTGAAAACCCTGTGAGTGCCCATCATTGAAGTCATTTTGGAAAAATAGCCTGTGGGTAAAACTGTAAACACCATATGTTTTTGAGTATTCAAGTGTTGTCTAAGAAAATTATTGAAAAAAAAACTTCAATCCCAAGATTATTTTGAACTGGCAGATTTGGACATTTTAATAACCCCTTTCCTTTAACTAACCTTGCTGGTTCTGCAAATAGTTATTTATACTAACTAAAATGAAGGCTACAAAGAATTTATGTCTTTATTGAACTTTATAAATTTCATACTTATTAGGAAAGAAGGAGCTTATGGGGGGGGAAAGCTATATTTTTTGGTGTTTCTGTTATTAACTCACTCTGACCTATCTGTGTCTGAGATTTCTCTTACAAACTCAAGTAAAATGGTGCTATTTGCCCTCTAAGTTCAATTTTTAAAAGTTATAAATAAAATTAGATATTGTAAAACAAAAACCATGATATATCCAAAGTGTGAAAGAAAGAAAGTGAAGTCGCTCAGTCGTGTCCGACTCTTTGCAACCCCCGTGGACTGTAGCCTACCAAGCTCCATGAGATTCTCCAGGCAAGGATACTGGAGGGGGTTGTCATTACCTTCTCCAGGGGATCTTCCCAACCCAAGGATCGAACCCAGGTCTCTTGCATTGGAGGAAGACGCTTTAACCTCTGAGCCACCAGGGAAGCCATGATATATCCAAAGGTAGATCATATTTTTCATTTTTAGTTCCTCAGTGATTCTTAAAAAGCTATGTAAAGAGCATCACAGATGAATGAAATCTTCAGCATCATTCTGTGGCATTTATAATAAAGCATGTTCTAATATTACATCAGAGGGAACAACCAGAAGAAATAATATAGAATCCAAAATGCTTTTCACGCAGTGTTAGCATGTACATCACTCAGCCATCACATGGTTTGGGGGTTGTATAAATTTTCATGCATCAGTTTGAGTAAGTTTATCAGTCATGGTGGTGCTTTCAGCCATCAAACAACAGACTTATCAAACTATGTCATGTGCAATTTAATGAGGATATAAAAATGCTTAACAAAAAGTGGTTTACCACTAGTTAATATAGACTTACATGAACAATTATTTCCTGAGAATGACTATTTATCAGACAAGTAGAACTCCCACAAACAGAACTGCTGTGTGATTTGGGCAAGTCCTTCAACCACTCTGATCTTTAGAAACTTCACACAGAGGGCATGGATTGGTTAGTTGCCAGTACTCTTCTCACACTAGTGCTTTTGGATTATTACTTAGTGCATCTGCTTTCATAAATTAAATTCATTTTAAGAGTAGAATTATACTGAACTACAAAGTTTTAAGATGATGTAACATCTTTTGGAAATTTTTTTCCCAAATTATTTGCATTCTTCTCCCATATTTGCCCACTTACTTATTTACACAACCAGGCAATAATAAATCCTTTTTTCTCTTACCACTTAATTTAGGAATGACACCTATTTTCACACTTTCCACTCCTTTAGAAACTAAGCTCTTTGAGACAAAATCTATGCTTATTTTTTTTTCCACTGTACTTAGCAAAGTGCCTTACTCATAAGACACATTCATTAAATATTTTTTAATAAATTAATGTTCCCTGATGGTATCAATTTAGTGTGCACTCTGGTGTCTGCCTCTCCCAGCCATTACCACAGTTCCTAAGGTTGCAGATATGACATAATCTGAAGTCCAGATTGGAGAAGTTCTCCACTCTTGTCTTTATTCCATTGCTCTAAGCCATTTCAGAAATTATCTGCTCTTTCTTTCTTCCCTCTTGGCTTTGAGAGTGGTTCACCCTCCTTGTTTTGTTCCATTTAACTTTGGCAGCTATTCCCAGACTGTTTACCTTGTGTACTGACCTTGGAAACCCCTAAGATTTGCCTCTGCTAATTATCTCCGCCTGCTTTGGCTCCAAATCCAAATCATTGCCCAAGAGCAGGCCTGAGATACCACCTGCCCCATCACATGGAAAGGAGATCATATTTGATTTCCTTGGACAACATCCATCTTACCAGGTTCATCCACAACTCAGATTTGCTTTTAATGAGTATTTGAAACCCAGTCTGCAATAAGGTTTAAAACTTTCTAGCCGTGAATGTGAGAAGGATATTCATTTACTTCCTATAACAAGTGCCTGCATTGAAATAAAGCAGTAGAGGAATAGATGCACTTCTTGACAGGACATATGAAGAATGTGGAAAATAATGAAGAATTAAGAAAGATAAAATATATCTGAATTATAGGATGTTGGGATTTAAAAAACTCTAGAATTTTTAAATAAATAGGAGTCACAAAAATATTTATACAACATAAAATTTCATTTATGTAATATTCTGATACAGGATCATTTAGACTGTGCTTTAATATTTCTAAGAAAAAAGAGCTAAGTAAGCCAATATCTAGTATTTTTATATTGAATGGAAATTTTAATTTCCACATTTCTCCCAGTACAATCTTTTGAAACTACCACATACAAAAAATATTTTTTCTTTACCATACAACTCTTTAAAATATTGTAAAGTGAGTATGTCAGACCTCACTACCACCAACACCTATGTGTGTGTGCGTCCAATGTAATCATAAGAACTTTCTATTAATACTTGTTAGTACTGAGGCAAGTACTTTACATATATTATCTCATCATAATTTATGATGTTATTATTAATTTCACTGTGGGCTCATGTTTAACTTTCAGAGTTTGATTTTTATCATATACTAATAATTTGGCCTTTAAGCTTGAATTTTAAAATGAAGAAGATGATATATACTTCATATAGTTGTTGTGAGGCTTAAGAGGATTCACATTTGTTGTAAGGATTAAGTTAGCTAAAGGACGAAAAGCACAGGATTTTCAACAAACTGTGATTGTCATTAGCCATCAGAATTAACTGCTTTCAAGCCAGGTATCCTCAATCTACTACTTCTGTAACTGATTTTAAAATTTTCGTATAATTGTAATAAATAATATATATCCAGTATAAAAATTGAGGCCAAAAGTAGAACTAAGAGACAGTGCATATTAGAAAGACAAAGACAGTATTTGGTGCATATTTGTTCAATTTTTAATTTGCACAGCATCTTAATTGTTTCTTTAGGTTAAGACATCCAATTGGCAATCTGGGTTTTTAGTATTATTAATATACATTAGCATCTTACCATGTTATTGGAAATTCTCCTTGTAAGTTTCATTTTAATGATGCATGGTATTTCATTAAGTGACTATATTATGATTACTTTTCTCTTTTGAATATTTACTTTTATAAATGACTGTATAACAGACATTTTATTAATAAATATTTGTTTCAACTTTTATTAGCACAGAGCTCAGATTTTTTTTAAAAAGAGATAATCTTGAGGTGTATACTTCTAGTTGATACTAGACTAAGTATGCAAGACTGCATACTTACAAATCTTACTTTGCATTGTGTGTGTATGACTATTAAACTTCATTGTGTTGGTCTTATCCCATAGTGATTTCATGGGTCCAATGTTTTCATATATATCTCTCAATTCTGTATCTTCTATGAACACAATGTATCTAAATCTTCATTCCAACTATTTAAATAAACTTTGAGAAAGAAATTTTATTTCTTTATTTTAAATTTTATTTATTTATTTTATTGCAGGATAATTACAATATTGTGATGGCTTGTCACTGGAAATACAATCTCTAGGCTGATATTGGTCCATTAATCAAAATCCTGAAAACATTGTTGAAATAGCTGAAAATTCTCTAACTACACCATCATTCAGTCTTCATGTCTCTGTATCATCAAGATGGTAAAATTCCTCCTAAAATATGTTATCACAAGGTAGATTCATTTTTATATGGATGTAAGCAATTATATGGAATTTGAAACTATATAAGGAAATTTTAGATGAAAATCATTTTAAAATAGCTATTTGTAGATAATATGAACTAATTGATCTGTCTCATTTCTACTGCCAAGATATTTATTCACACAATATTTAGAGAATACTTGTTAGGGACTTTGTCCTGTGCCTCATGTATATTTCTCAACAGAAAAAAAATAGTAATAACTTTGCCTGAAAAAGTAGATTTATTGTTGTAAAAATAGAGGCTTAGAAAATTATTATTTTATAATTTGTTTTTGAACTATGAAAGCATGAGTGGTTGCATGGATGGATAGATAGAGGAGTGGATAGAGGGGTGAATGAAAGATAATGTCCAAAATGTTTACAGTATTATTTTTTTTGATCAACAGTACTTTGGCCTGCATTCATTAGGTTTTACTTGTAAGTTGCCTGGCAAGTCTTATCAAAGTACATATTTGCTAAAAAAGTCAGCATTGATCAGCTAATTCTGAATACTATCTAACGGCAGCATTGTCTTTTTCCAATGTTTACTAACGTAAATGTTTCCAAGAATAGACTGTACTCTCTACAAATATAATTCTTGACATATTAAATAAAAATAATTTCAACTGAAATTATATTTTTAGATATCATCTTATCAGTAAAATATTGTTTATTCCCTTTCAAATCACTACCCCAAAAAATGAATTTTAAAAGAATTACTCTTTTCCTTTGACAAATAAAAAACCCAGGAAGGTGTTGTTCTGTGTTCCCATCATAATTTAAAGGGCAAATTGATAATGCACAGACCACTTGATGTCCTACAAATGAAAGAAGAGGATGTCCTCAAATGCCTTGCAGTAGGAACCCACTCGGAGAAGGCAATGGCACCCCACTCCAGTCCTCTTGCCTGCAAAATCCCAAGGACGGCGGAGCCTGGTAGGCTGCAGTCCATGGGGTCGCTAAGAGTCAGACACGGCTGAGCGACTTCACTTTCACTTTCATGCATTGGAGAAGGAAATGGCAACCCATTCCAGTGTTCTTGTAATTTCTAGTAATTTCTTTAATTTCTAGTGTTCTTGTAAATTCTTTTCTGGAGAGTCCCAGGGACGGGGGAGCCTGGTGGGCTGCCGTCTATGGAGTCACACAGAGTCGGACGCGACTGAAGCGACTTAGCAGCAGCTGGAACCCACGCAGGTGGCACCAACCTTCATTTCCAAGAGCAACACTCATTTACAAAGGGAAAAATGATAGCGTTACCTCATTACCCTGAAGAGAAGCTGGAAGAAACTTCTGAAGGAGGTTCCTGCCATTGTCGCCTTTGAAAACTGCTGAGGTCAGCGCCATATCCCCCAGGAATGCTGACCCATAAGCGGGGCTTAAGTTTGCCACTGCCCCTGGAACCACTCCTGTGGTGGGCGCTCCAGGCCTAGAACCTTCCCTAACTGGATCCACGCAGCCTTCTGAGAGCCCGACGTCCAGTGGGTGCTGATCCCTGGATGACCGCCAGCCTCACAGAGGCGTCTTGCATTAACCTGCGTTTAACTGTGCCACAGACTCCCCTCTGCACTGTGTGAACACTGCCACCCACGCCACAGCTCAGCAGGTCTGATACGCCGGCTACAGGGCCGGGAGCTCTGCGCATGTGCAACAGCATTTCGGTGAGCACCCGTAGGAGGCCATACTGTTCCCTGTGGAGAGAAGAGCTGCTGAGAAGGGGGTTGTGAAAAATAAACAGCTTATTTAAAAGGAAAAGAAGGAAGGAAGAAAAGGAAGAAGGGAGGAAGGACGGAGGAGAAAGGGGGAGGAAGGAAGGAAAAAGAAACTAAAGGGCATCTTCCTTACTTTTCCTGTCAGAGCCTCCTTATCCACCATGTTACAGGAACTATGCAATTTTTCAGATTCCTATATCTAATTTTTGTTTGTCCTCATTTTAATTTTGCTTTAACTTCTTATCTAAAAATTAAGGTCTCTTAAATTGCCCCCAACAGTGTGCATCATGGAAAGTGTACTAAAGAGGGGGAAAAAATGTAATTTGGGTCTTTGGGGAGTTAGAGGCACCACCTCATTTTTTAAAGTATATTGAAATGAAAAAGTAGTTGAAATCCACTAGACAACCTCTTGAGGCTTTATTTACGGGCTCTATATGGATGACTAGGAGATGGTAAAATTATGCAAAGCCAAGGCAGATTCTTTAGTTGTCATTTTCTTCAACAATAACCATGTCCTTGTTATCTATGACAGATTAAATGAGCATTTACCTATGAAGAAGAAACTATACGAAAAACAGAAGAGAAGTTAAGGTAAGAAAGTAGATTGAGTACCCATCGTGTGCCAGCATGTACATAATATAGTTCAATGAAAGCAATATTTAAAATTCTTATCAAACAAAATCCCCCTTAAATCAGAACTGTGACAGCATCTAAAGTGAAAAATGCAGATTATTTTTGACTCTCCTTCTCTTCTTTGTGATCCTTCTCATTGCTTCCCTTTGCCTCTTCCTTTCGTTTAACAAAAGTTTATTGTGCATTTATTTGTCCCCAGTATTTTTGCCGCGACCATTTGCTAATCTCTGGTGAAGGAAACTAGTGAAAATGAAATATTAGTAACTTAGAAAAAACTGTATTAATCAATAGATTGATAAAATTCATTTCTGGTAAGGGAAACTAGTGAAAATGAAATATTAGTAACTTAGAAAAAACTGTATTAATCAATAGATTGATAAAATTCATTAGCCATGCTGAAGGAAACCTCAGTGGGAACAAAGAATAGGAAACAGGTTTCTTAACAAAATTTTAAAAATGATAGATACAGACACATCTGAATAAATAGATCTTACTGTAAGTAAATTTAGAGGTATGTCACTTAAACTTAGGAAGAATAGCAGTAAAATTATATCTGATGTTTTCATTTAACATCATTCTTAAAATTTTTGTCTAATTTCAAAAAGATATAAAGCAGTAATAAGAGATTTACTATTAGAAGACACAAGACAAAATTTTGATGATTTACAATTGATATGGTTATATACTTAGAATCTTACCACAAAAGAAACTCAACACAAAAGCTTAGAATTCGTAAGATAACTCAATAAAATGACCAAGTATAAGTTTTTTTAGCTGTTCGTTTTGGAAACTTTTATACCTACAAAAAAAAGTTACCAGAATAATGCAATAAATATCTCCATTTTTTAAATCAAATTCCATCAATTTTAAAATTTTGGCCCAAATTTTTCTCTTTCATTTTGTCCTTACATCTATATATTGTATATTTTTTTCCATTTTTTTAAGGCATTTAGAAGAATGTTATAGATGTTGTAATACTTGATTCCTAAAACTTCAGCATGTATACAAAAATATATTTAAAAGTCTGTATCTTCTTATATGCAGGCAACGAGTTACTTTCCCTAATTAATTCATATGTACATAATACACAAAATCCAATCAGAAGTATATTGTAATTTTTTTAAAACAGCAATATTTCTAATGTTGATAAGACATAAAGATCAGGTAAGAATCAAAAATAGAGTTTTGGAAAGAAATAAAGAAAGAAGACTAATCTTACATTTAGGTTTCCTAGTGAACAAGAAACTATAAGTATTAACACTATAATAAAACATGAACCCCATTTTAACACCACAACTTGTTTGACCTTGAACAAATGGTTAACTTCTCAGAGTTTGAGATTCCTCATCTGTAAAATAAGCTTGAAAACATCTGACTTGAAGGGTTTTGTAAGGATCCCAAGCAATCCACTTGAAAAATATAGTGCAATTCCCAGACAATGAAGAAAAAATCAACATATATTTTAGCAGAATTGTTTAGCTCTTTGGAAGTTATAATCTATAATCAATTTGGATCTAAAATAAATTTTACCTCTATAAAAAAGAATATTATGAAAAATATATGTATTACAAAAATTTTAAGTTAAAAAATAAGAGATGTGAACCTTAAAATGTATATATAAATTAAAATGTATTAAATCTCTCAAGAAGAGGCTTGTTTATTTTAAAAGTGATGTAATAAATTATAAAATTTATGCATAGAAAACATTCTAGAACAATGATATAAGAAGCATATATTAATTTTATGATGAAAAATATTTTCTGAAAACTCAATCAAAATAAAATAACTACATTATACTGAGGACAAGAATGTGCTTTAAAAAAAGCATTAAAAAGCAAAATTAAATTACATTAAAATTTTTTAAAAAAACATCAAACACCTTCAGGAGCAAGAAGCAACAAATTGAAGATTAACAAGAAATCAGAAAAGGCTTAAAAGGGAAAGTACAAAGAATATCTAACATGATTCAAAGAATGAATAAGAGATGAACAGGTGAAAGGAGGAAGCCACTGCACAAAAGGGCTTGAAAGTGAAAGCCAGGATGGACCAGGGTGATAGATATATTTGCTACATTAAGAGTTTTTTACTTCCCCCCACAGGCAGAAAAGAGCAATATTTTTATCATTGGGGGTATGATTGAGTGATTTGCTTGAAATTAAGGATATTAACCTGGTGAGAAATAAGATAAGTGCAAACAGCCGTGGACAGCATGGACTGGTAGGGTCTATGCAGAGACCTCTAGGAGACTGTTTCACAGGTAATAAGTGGTGACGCCTGCTTTGTGAAAGAGTGAATCCAACCACAAAATTAAGTCAGCTACTCTGCCACAGGCTTGAAGATGAATTATATCAGTCCCCCTAGTTCTTTATGGGCTTCCCTGGTGACTCAGTGGTAAAGAATCCACCTGCCAAGACTAGAGATGCAGATTCAATTCCTGGGTCAGGGAGATCCCCTAAAGAAGGAAAAATGGCAACCCACTCCAGTATTCTTGCCTGAGAAATCCCATGGACAGAGGGGCCTAGTAGGCTACAGTCCATGGCGTCACAAAAGAATCAGACACAACTTAATAACTAAACAACAACAAATTTCTTTTATAGTTTCTCTACCTTAACATTATTGTATATTTTCTTGTTATACTTCACTGAGGAAGTCTAAGACAGAAACCAGCACATCTTTTGTTTCCTCTGTTCAATACTTGATCAATGCTTGACATGAAAGGAAGAACAAAAAAGAGGGATGTGCAGAGAGGGGTGTAAAAAGGGAAAGAAAAGAAGAAATTTAAGATAAAAAAGAGAAAATGTAGTGGAGAAAGAGAGAAGTGAGAAAGATGAGAGAGAAGAAAAGGTGAGCAAGAGAGAAATACATGGGAAAAATACACAGGGCAACAAATATTTTTGTGGGTAATTAAAAAAGATGAAGAATTTTTCAGAAAGCCGTAGTTGAAATAACACCTACTCGTGTATGGTAAATCATCAGAAATTGTTCACTATGGTTATTTATATTATTTATACTTAATTCATATTAAGATTACTCCTGTTGTTTGTTTCTTTTGCTTTTATGAAATAGATCAATCAGAAGATAGATTTCCCAAATACAGTCAATGCATCCATTGCTATTAGCAGACTCATTCTGGCTCAAATCTATGTCTGCCCCATGGCTACACTGCTCAAGTTTCCCAAGTTGTCTTCAGTCCTGGTATAGCAGCAATCCATTTCCCACTCCAGCCAAAATGTTTACTGTGCTATTTGAATTCTTACTTTGAATAGCACAAATTAATAAATGTATTGAACGACCTAGTCTGTACCAAGAAGCTAACATTGCTATTATTTGCTAAAGGCAATATAATTTGATCTGGTACATTTCTATTTACTAAACTATATATCCTCATAGTGCCAAGGGAACAGTTTTGAAGAGATGATATTTTATCTATCAGAATAACCAAGAAGAGAATATAGATCATCTCTTCAAAATTTGAAAAAAAAAAAAGCTTTATTTTCATAAGCTGGGTTGACCATATAATTTACTAGTGTTGGCAAATGTGCAGAGCCTAATTAGTGAAAATAAAACTGACATTGTCCATCAAGAGGTTATTTTTTTATATGTAGCACATTGAAGGAGTGTTGTTTATTACAGCTTGGTAAATATTTTTAAAGACTTGTTTTGATGGAAGCTGTGTTTCTTCAAAGAGAGGTTTATGGGTATATTGTAGCAGCCAGGAAGATGCAAATCAGTAGCATTTATGAGCTGGGGAAAGATAGGCCTGTAGTTGCACATGATATACAATGAAAATGGACAACTTTGGTCATTAAAACGGCACATGGGTATCTAAGGGGAGTCACTATTTCTCTTACCACATTGCTTCCTAATGCATCTATAAGACTGGTGTATTTCTCATGGGCATATTTGCTGTCATTCAAGAAGACATTATACACAAAATCCTAAATTTACAGAAGACAAAAATTGAGGACTAATTATGCACAATTCAGAAGGACTTTTTCACATAAGTTTTTTAAAGAGGTAGCTTGCTTAGTGCATTTAAAATATTTTTAGGCATATAGGACTGTGTACTACATGCAATCTATCAGAATCATATCTGTTAGGTAAATTAGGGAGGTGTATCTGTAGGTAGAATTTAAAGAAGATGATCAGAATGTGTCCCACAATAGTATGAAAATAAATGGCACTATTTTAAAACTTGTTCTTTTTTTAGTTTCAGGAAATATCCTTGATGAATATACAAGAAAGGCAAGTGTAAATTTAAATTTATAAAGTTCAAAGAAAGGACCAATATATTTTGTCTTGCATAACTGAAAGATTATTGGATTGTTAGCCAGATCAACTGGAGGTCAGCTTTCAAACCCATCCTGAAAGGTGCGTCATTCTATGAGACTAATACAAGGTTCAGGTCATGGAGCACTTCAAAAAATGTTTTAAATGTACAGAGTGTGTGTGTGTGTATATGTGCACACGTGCATGAGGGTGCACACATACATGCATATACACACATGCACACACGCTAGCGCTTTAGTCGTAGCTGACTGCCTGGGCTGTCTCCGGGCTAGAATACTGGACTGGGTTGCCATTTCCTTCTCCAGAGGATCTTCCCAACCCAGGGATCCAACCAAGTCTCCCGTCTGAGCCGCCAGGGAAGCCTGTCAAAATTAGGATCACCTGGAGCTTAGGAATGCAAATCATCAAGCTCCACCCCAGATTCACTGGATCAGAAACTCTGGGGTGGGGTCTGGCAACCTGTGGTTTAGCAAGTCACAGGTGTTTCTGATGAAGTTTGACACCCACTGAAGTGAACTAATAGAGTTCTAATATATGCATGCATCTGGTAACTGCCTTATTCAGTTATTTTCAAATTCTCTTTCTTGGAATGCTGGGCATTTGTCTCAGGGCTCTGATGGGGAATTGTGGGGAGAGAAGGAATGTGAAGAGAAAATCTGTTTTGGAAATGTAGTTGGTGTCTGCAGGACTTGCAGATGGAAATATGTAACAGCTGCAATTAAAAAGTTGTGAACTGAAGAGAGAGCAGGAATACAGGGAGAACAAGAGAAAGAAGAAAAGCGAGAGGAGAGGTAAGGAGAAGAGGCAAAGAGTAGAGAAAGGAGATTATTCAACTGGATATTTCTTTAATCTGCAAACTATTATACAGAAATCAAAATGAATGATTATATTCTACAGCTGTTTACAGTGCAACAATATGGATAATCTTAATTTTATATTAAATTTGAAAAGCCACAAATGACTATAAAAGCATGATCCCTTTAAAGTTAAAATTATTAAAATATAGATATATTCTTTTTAGAAATACACTTAAATGGGATAAAATGATAGAAAAAGCAAAGCAAGAAAACAGTAAACACAAGACTTGGGATGGTGATTATGTTAGGTAGGAAAAGGCAGAGTGAGGGTGCTGCAGAGGATCACGGAGCCAGAGAGGAGATGCTGTCAAGGTCTCAACTTTTGTGTTGCCTAGTTCATTACATAAATGAAGGCGGGAGGGAGAGAGAAAGGCAGGGAGGAGGGAGAGAGGGAGGAAAAAAAGAAGGAAGGGAGAGAGGAAGGAAGGGAAGAAGTCATGAATTCACTAGGTGACCAAAGATTATGGATAACCCAGTTTTATGCACCTGTGTGTATGTGTGTGAGCACACGTGTGCTCTGTCACTTCGTCACGTCCAGTTCTTTGCCACCCCAAGGACCGTAGCCCACCAGGCTCCCCCGTCCATGGAATTCTCCAGGCAAGAGCACTGGAGTGGGTTGCCATTTCCTCCTCCAGGTGATCCTCTCGACCCAGGGACCAAAACTGCGTCTCCTCTGTCATCTGCATTGGCAAGTGGATTCTTTACCACTGAGCCACCTGGGAAACCCTTTTTGCACTTGATGTCTACTAAAACATTAAAAGTAGTAGTGAAACCACGTAATATGCACTTGAGAACGATCAGAATCAATCTGAAAAATGAGTTCTTCATTATAATTAACTTATTAAGGCAATGGGGTCTTTCCTCACAGGGGCCTTCCTCGTAAAGGCTTTATCTATAAGTTGTTTCTGTTTAACCACAAAAGGAAAAATGTAACAAATTTCAGCTCTAGGCAAGATTTATAAAAAGATACTGTGTCTTTAAAACATGCTATGCCACTTTTTTAGTGCCACCTTGTTCTCCGTTATTGTCGTCTTCCTAGCTTTCCAGTGCCCTGAGCAATGGAGAACAGGGGTAGCTGGGTCACAAGACTCTGTAACCCTAAATACAATTCCTTGGTTCTAACCACTGCCATCAATCTTGACAGTCTGCGTCAAATTGCTCAAGGTCCTTTTTCTACAGCATAACGATGAGTAGCAATTGTTCCCATAAACTAATTAATTCCTGCTAACAAGCTAACTGGGCTTCCCTGCTGGCTCAGACAGTAAAGCATCTGTCTGCAATGCAGGAGACCCAGGTTCAATCCCTGGGTGGGGAAGATCCCCTGGAGAAGGAAACGGCAACCCACTCCAGTACTCTTGCCTGGAAAATGCCATGGACGGAGGAGCCTGGTAGGCTACAGTCCATGGGGTCACTAAGAGTCGGACAGGACTGAGCGACTTCACTTTCACGTTCACTTTCAACAAGCTAATTGTTGGATAATTCCCTGTAGAGTGATAGCTTAGGCCAGTTGAAATGTACAGTTTCTTGAAAGATCCTTAAGTTTACATAAACATTTTAATAAATAAATAAAAATAAATAAATTTAAAAAAAAATAAAAAAATAAAAAAAAAATTAATTAAATTTAGGACTAGTGGCATAGTCCTAAATACCTTCCATAGAGGAAGGTATTTCTGATCAGAGACTTTTCTTCAAAGTACATCACCTAAATAGCACTCTGTCTTACCTGCTGGTAAAATTGTTTATGTATGTAATTTTCCTTTATAAAGGTAATTTTTAAAGTATACATATAAGTCCTTGGTGGTGATGGAAGCAGAATGATTGATGCTGGAAGGTTGAACCATGTTGCCACCAGGTTACTGACATTCTACTAAATAATCACATGCCAGTAGAACCAAGAGCATTTCCTCATATTTACCTTTTTGTCCCACTAGACCTTAATTGAATGATTTACAAAGATTCTGTTTCTCAAGTCACATGGAAAAGGAAAGGTCATACAAAATAAATATGTCTTATTCAAATATCAAAATTTAGATAAAATATTATTCTTTTCACCAAATGTGATTAAGTAACTAGATATTATTAGATATGTATTATATTACTATATATATGAGAGATGGGGACAGAGAAAAAGAGAGACACATGTACATATACACATATATACATTACCTGATGATACATTAAAAGATTTAATTATGCTTACTTCCAAAAGAATGCCATCTATAAAATAACACATCATATCTCCACTCAAATGTCTTTAGTCACTTAAACCATGAATATCCTTTTCTCCCTTACCCACAAGTAAGAATTCCTTCAGGATAAGTAACAATTTTATCCCCCACTGATGTAAAGAAAAAACACTAAATGGATTTAGTTCAAGACTTTGCAAAAGGAGTATACCTTTGTACTATGATCAGATAGTCAAACTGTCAAGAACATTATGCATAACCTAAGGTATTTATTTACAATGGAAATTGTTTAGTAAACAGAATCAAGATTTGAAGTGAGTTGCATTGCCTCCATTAGAGAGAAAAGAAAATGTGATCATTTATTCACAGGCACAGATTTGAGCCAGATATATCCATAAAAAGTTAATGGGGAGATTCAGAACCCCATAAAAAGCTATAGAAGAGCATCCTGCCCTACATCAAATCACCATACACATCCGTCATGTGAGGTGTACATTATATGGTCTGAGAAGGATGAAATTACATATATAAAAGGCTACCAATATGTGAAATCACAGATATTCACTAGCTTGAATATCTACAATATTTAAGGTACCTTAATATCAGCATTTTTTTTGTGTGTGAAAACACTATCAAATGTCCTTTGTTACATTTAATAGAGGTTATTGTTAATGCTTTCTTGTTAGATATAATTTGTAGGATACATATGAAATTGTCCTGGGTGTTCAAGGAACTTAGGCTTTCTCTAACCTGCTTCTCAATATCCTTCCAGCTTCAACCCACTTCCAGAAAAATCTATATTGTTTATCTACAGCTGTGTAAGAATTTATCCCCAAACTCAAAACTTCATGACTTAAAACAACAAACACTTATTATCTCAGTGATTCTGTGGTTAAGAAATCCAGGCTTGGCTTAGCTGAGTCCCATGGCTCAAGATTCTCACAGTGTTGCATCTCAAGGATGAACCAAGGGAAGGTCTCTCAAGCCCACTCACATGGCTGGCGGTAAGCCTCAAGATGTTGCTAGCTGTTGGCTACAAACATCAATTCCTGTCATGCACACTCTCCATAGGGCCTCTCACAGCATGGCATCTGACTTCCCTCAAGGCAAGGGCTCAGAGAGAGAGATAATGAGAGGAAGACCATGAGAGAACCAGTAAGATGAAAGTCACAGTCTTTGTGTAACCTAATTGCAGAAGAGACACCTCATCACTTTTGCTGAATCCTATTCTTTAGAAGTGAGTCACGATGTCTAGCCCACATGCAAGGCTTGTGGGGGCACAAATTCCATAAGGCGAGGATCTTAGAAGCCGATTTACAGGCTGCCTACCACAGCATCTCTGTACTGCAGGAACTTGCCACACATTTCTGATTGCCTGGGAACTGCCCAAAATCTCTGGAAGAATGACATTTGAGCCCACTGTTTTCTCTATCAATACATCTAGACTATTAATTAAATTTGAGGCATTCAATCTATAGGATATAATTCAGTCGTATAAAAGTCAAAGTCTAGAAGATAAGGGGAAATGTCTCCAAAGAAATGACTTTTAAAGCATTACTTGAAGAATAGTGTGGCTCGCTATGCCTGGGTGAGGGTCCACATGCAGGAAGAAAGAGTTTAATGTAGAAAAAGGCAGAGAAATAGAATGATGTTCAGAACTCCATCTATTTCTCTGATGACTTTTTCTTCCTTGTGTACTTCTTTTGTCCCTTGATCTGTTAGCTGAGGCTACTAATTTTAGAACAGATTTATTCACTTCAGTATAAAAAACTGAAAATGTAATGAGTTTGGAGCCCTAGTGATTTGAAGAATGAGAGGAAGAGGCAGGGGGTGAGAAGGAAGAGAAAGAGAAAGGGGGAAAGAAGGAATATCTTGATGGGGAGAAGTGACAATAGAGAGAAATAAAAGGATGAATTCCTCCATATTTTCTCCTGAGAGATACTCTACAGATGGGTGAGGAAATCTTTTCAGGGAGAGGCATTAAAGATTTTCATGGTAAAAAGTCATCAATCAAATTTGAGTCCAATTCATGGTCAATAATATAAAACCAAACTATCCAATAAAGGAGCTATTAGAAATCAAAATCAAAACTCCTGACTGAAACTAAAAACAAGAAAAACCAAAATGAACATGAAGACTAGCCAGGATCAAGAACGAGCAAACAAAAAAAGACAAGTGACAAAAGAAAAGGAAAAGTTGCATAGGACAATGAGTGCCCAGGGATTCCAGCTCCACCAAGGGTCAGGGAATGCCTGAAGGCTTTATACACACTTGTCTGCAACAGCTTTTTGTGTTTATGGTGGTGTCTCCATATGAGTGTGGTTCACAGCTAAAATCCTTCCAACCCAGGCTACCTATTTATTAAGAGTTCCAAGATACAGAAAGAGATTTCTGAATGGAGGAGACTATATGGTTAAAAAGGGAATGCATACATTTGAAAGTCTGGCTTTTCATCCCCACTTACAAAAAGGCCATCTTAATGCATGAAAGCTATGGATATATTTGCTTTATTGCTGTATTCCATTTTCAAGGAAGGAACTATCCAATTTATGTATATATAGAAAAGATCAAAAGGTTAAAAACAGTCTTATTACATTGTGAACTCATTATGGTTGCTCTTCAATTTGTTGTTATAGTCACTATTTATAGGATCTTATATAGGATATATATATGTATAGGATCTCAGAAACAAGGCCAGTTGTCAAAAAACTCTACAAGTTTTTGACAAGCATACAACAAACCTATCAAACTGAACTGTTCTAGTAATCACAGTTTTGCTATAAGGTTTAAAACACATCTCAGAATATTCTAACACACATTAATATTTTACCTTTCCTGCTCAAAATTGCATTACTTCAGATAACCTTATAAATTGAACATTAATCCACATAAACATATACTGATGTTAGATTATGGCTATTATGTGCTAGGAATGTTACATTCTGAGACTGCAAAGATAAAGTGAACCCACATCATATCCTTAAGTCCAGACCATTTCCCGATAGTGAAAATAATCACTAAGTTATTGTTTCAGAGCCATTCTTCATATACCAATATCAACGAAGTTTTGCCCTTGGTTAAAGAAGTTGAAAATCTCCAATAACCCTGGCATGTATATTTCAGAACATTGTTCCTACTATATAGAAGTTCATGGATAGCCATTTAGACTATTTTGTTTGCTGTTCCTTGCTCTATTAAAAGTTTTCTGGTTGGCATACTTTGCAAAATTCTTCTGCAACCCTATCTGTCTCCCAGTATAACTCTGTAGACCTATTGACTAGCTTCAGTCATATTATTTATTCTTTGGAAATTGCAACAGTAGCACCACCAATTTTGATTCCTAATCATGCCATCAAAAGGTGTTAGAGAACTTCTTAGGGCCATCTAACTTACACAGCAGATACCATAGCCCCTGTCTACTGAAAATTTGAAATACTAGAGGTGTTGACATGGATGTACACATCACAGCACAATTTCCTATGATTTTCTTCAATCTTTGTGAAGTAAGGGTCTGTCAGCTAAGTCCTAAAGATTTTATCCACACCATTTCTAAACTCAGTAATAGACATCACATCAAAAAGGACTTCTAGCACTCTTGCAGTGAGATTTTTCTTGTTAAAAATTGACCAACTCCTGTTTCCCACATTTAAGTCTTGTGGCTTCCCTAGTGGCTCAATGGTAGCGAAACTGCCTGCAATACAGGAGACACAGGTTCAATCCCTGGGTCAGGAAGATCCCCTGGAGAAGGAAATGGCAGCCCACCCCAGTATGCTTGCCTGGGAAATCCACAGAGGAGCCTGGTGGGCTACAGTCCATGGGGTCA
This sequence comes from Odocoileus virginianus, assembly GCF_023699985.2. Taxonomy (NCBI): domain Eukaryota; kingdom Metazoa; phylum Chordata; class Mammalia; order Artiodactyla; family Cervidae; genus Odocoileus; species Odocoileus virginianus. The sequence goes on from NC_069679.1 coordinate 22,021,305, forward strand.
CAAGAGTTGAACACATCGTAGTGACTAAACAACCACCACAACCACCACCACCTCTTCAATACTCCTAAGTTTTCCCACATTTTTTAATTTTTTTTAATTGGGGTAGATTTGCTTTACACTGTCATGTTAGTTTCTGTTGTACCAAGAAGTGAATCAGCTGTATGTGTACATATATCCCCTCACCCTTGACTGTCCCATTGTGACCTTCATCTAGCCCTGAAGGCCTGACACTAAGCACCAATGAATCAGCTATAGCCCTAGGTTTTCTCTGGTTCTTCTATATCAAGTTGACTTGATTGCACTCACTTCCTAAAAATTCCCGTCTCCTGCTGAGCTCTTCTTAGCCCAGCTGGTGGAGCCATAAAATACCTTTTCTTATGTGTATATCATGAGCCACTGTAATTATTTTGCTCCATAGGAACCAGAGTATGTTCTGTAGAGCAGAAATTTTGAGTGATGTTAATATTTTACTTGGAATAAATTATTTTCAACAATTTCAATTTTTTAATTTTTATTTATAAGAAGAGCTTTTAATAAATCAAAAAACATTATAAATCTCAAAAAGGAAAATACAGGTGCATTATTTTTCAAGGACATTGAATGTGAGAGCATCTTCCATTTTTTGAACTGGTATTAAAGGAAAACTTGTTTTGGAAATGTTAATCATGTGGGACTTTATACTACATAAGCACATTATGGGTTTGATGATGCTTGATTAACAATATTGGTCGCTAATGATCCAAAAGGTATCATGGTATTTTGACCAGCAGTGGGGAAGATAGAAATGCTGTGACAGTTACTTAATCAACTTACTTTGACCTGAAAAAGGAAACTTCTCAATCCTAAGAAGTTTGTTCAAGAAACTTCAACTTCCTAAGAAGTTGAAGAAGACTTTCTGTGGTCACCTGAGGAACATTTTCTAGTCCTTGCTTGGATGTCTTAGCAATCCTATTATCAAGTTATCTGATCTCTATCATGCATTTATATGAAATATATGACTATGAACATATACACATTTCTGTGGTCTTAAGTAATTTCAATGGATCTTATCCACAGTCCCACATGTCATAATTCACATTAGAAACAAAAATAACAATGGCTAGTCTTTTACATATTACATTTAATCCCTTTGTAAACTTTGTTTTGATAAAGCTTTTTCTTCCTTCTATGCCATTATGATGAATAAACAAAATGCTCTAGCAACTTGAGAATATAAACTCTATGTATGGATAGATATCTAATTTTAGTCAGAGTGAGGATTTTGTTACTACACGGACTACAATAATAAAGTAAAAAATTTCAAATCCATAAAATGTCATAGACCAGAGGAAAAGCAGTTCTTTTCTTTAGGATCTTCTCCTTCAATGCACTTAATGTTATTTTAAATGCATTCAGTGTTTGTTCTATCGAATATAGTACTTTCTGGAAAACAACCAACTCAGAAAGTAGTTCAAAGGTTAGTTACAGGATAAACTAATAGCTATGCTAAGCTATTACTTTGTAGAGCCAATAAAAAAAGAAAAAAATAAACTATATTATTTCCACAATCTATATGGTCATCTCCAGCAGCAACCAAATCAATAATAAAACATTTTTTATTTAAACTTCACCCTGCTTTCCCCTCTCTGCTTCTGAAATTTTATCCCAACAGGGAAATCTCCTTGGAATATACCATAAATATAAAAAAAGCAAGAGTGGACAATGTAATAAATGTTTTATTTTCATTTGTTAATAGATGGTGAAGTTCAGCTCACTTGTGGTTTGACCTTTTTCTAGTACATGAACAATTTTTCTTAAATACAGCTTTCATATAACACCAGCCATCTCAAACTTCTGCGTTCACCCCAGGGAAATACACACATACACGTGTATGCACACAAATAGCCATTGCAATACAACATTATTTCATAGATTTTTATAAACCACAATTCAAATCATACAGCCCCAAACATTACAATTATACATATAAATGCTTGGAAAAATGCATTATCCCACATACATAGCCTCTAGACTAAGGGTAGTCATATACACTTTTTTTGTTTCACTGCATATATTAATGTTAATAGTAACTGATAATAATCAGTGGTAAATATTGAATTTTATTGCAATAATTTTCATCTGTGCTATATACCAAAATAGTACTCAGATATTCAGATTTGATACGTGGGCCCAGGACATATATAAGATGGCCCAGGACACTATTGTTTTTAAGTTTTAGTTGTTGCTGACACAAATTTAAGGTTAAAAACTCCTTATTAAATGCTTTCTGTGTGCTAAGTCTTGAGTAAGTGATTTATATTCCTCAACTCATTGAATCCTCTTAACTCCATTGGGTAAATTTAATTATTTCCATTTCACAAATGAAGATACTGACACATAAAAGGGTTAAATAACTTGTTCAATGTCTCCCAGAACTGGGATTTAAACCTAAATTGCATATATGTGTATGAAAGCAAATTTGTGATTGTATATTTTTATTATCTAATTCTTCAAATAAATAAAAATAAGGCTAAGACAAAACTAAAATAATTAAAATAGCACATGAACTCCCAAACAGTCTCCCTCTGCAGGGTCTAATAGAAAATCTTCTGACCCTCCCCAATCTACTCTCCACCCTACAGCAAACGTCACCATTTCAATAGTGAGCTACTTGAGTTACCCAGGTCCTGAGCTCTGCCTTCCCTGGGATCTTGCTTCTCAGTCTTTCCCCATCCCTGTCTTGGTGCCTAGGGCATGATGAGGCGTCACCACATATCTATTAAATAAATAAACATCACCAGAAAGAGGACTCTCTTGGTGGCTCAGATAGCAAAGAATCTGCCTGCAATGCAGGGGACCTAGGTTCAATCCCTGGAGGGAATGGTTACCCACTCCAGTATTCTTGCCTGGAGAATTGAATGGGCAGAGGAGCCTGGCGGGCTACAGACCAGGAGATTGCAAAGTGTCCAACACCACCGATCAATGAACACTTCACTTTTCTCAAAAGAAGTCCCACCTTCCTGTCTGCTGATTCCTTCAGGGTACATCCTGGTTCCTAACTCTGCCTCCTTCCTCACCTTCAACTCACAGAGCCTCCCTACTAGACCCTCGGGCCCCCAGTGCGCACCTGCATTGGGCTTGATCCTTCACTCACAGGCTGTAAAACCCATTCTCTTAATGCCTCGCTGGGAGCTCCAGATTGTTCTCTGAGCAGAAAGCCCCCCCAGATTACCCCACCACACGAAGAGTGGGCAACAGAGGGAAGCCGAGGCCCAAGGCCCTGTGCTCTGTGGCTTTCAGGCTTCAGTGAGGACCGCGCTCAGCGCTCCTGTCCCCAGGTGTATTGTGCTGATCCAATTCTTCCCTTAAGTTATTGTGTCTCTCCTCACTGAGGGAACTCCCAGAAGCTGAAGCCATTTATTTACATAGCTGTGACTGAGGACGCTAGAGAAAATGATGTGATTTAAGAGATCCCTTTTTCAGCCTGATTTAAATACAGTTACACAAACCACCTAAAATGGTTTCCTATCACATGTGAATTCAAGTTCATGGGGCACACTAAAGAATTAATCCTCTGTGACTTGCCTACCTTTCAAGAGAAACTCTAGCTTATCCTCAGAACTTGGAGAGAGACACACCTCCACGTAATTCACACAGTTAATACATTAGAGTCTAACTAAACATTTAATTCAAGCCAGGTATTTATAAATCCTGGGTATTATTCTAGTGAAAAGAGATTTTGATAACGATGGACTATTAGTGTGGTCTCTCCACAAAGACTTTTTCTTCTTGAATACTATTATGATTGCATGGTAATCTTACCCAGCTAGTGTTTTCTTAATGTCCTGGGGAGCCTGATCATTGTAAATTACCTGTGACATCTCATTAATCCTCTTTTTCCTCACAAACGCATAATTAATGGTAACATTGACAATAATACACAAATTAGCTAAGTGACGCTTTATGGTGTTGGTTTTGATTAACGTCAGGAACCCAAAAATGACATTAATATAATGCAGATCCCAAAAGGCAGTCTGCACTTTGACCCCAGACATACATTTTGTTTGCACCATCACCAAGATTAATCCTCCTCTGGATGAAGACGAGACAAAACTCTGGCCACTGGCAGTGTATGCCGGGCTGTCGGAAAACAAACCGCCTCAATTGCATTTGTTTAAGAAGAAAATCTTAATGCATAGAAAACAACAGCGTAGTGTCATTTCCTATTGTCTAGTTAGGACAAAGATAAATGAGCAACTGTCATGATTTAGATCAACTGCTTCTCTGCTAACTTCTATTATTTGCTTATTTATGGAGCAGTGTTTAATTAAAAGTATACCTAGATGATATGAAGCACATGATAAAATGATTGAAATTCCTTCTGCTCTCACTATAGATGGTTTTTGAAAATCAAAACTGGTTTTTATATGCATTTCAACCTGCAAGACCTCTAAATGATACATTCTTACTAACCGCAAGAAAGTTAAAAAAAAAAAATCAATGCCTGAGAAAATGTTCTTTGTCTCTGACTTGAGTAACAAAGTGAAAGCACTGAAAGAAATTTGGATAAAGTAAACTGCTGCAAAAATTAGGCACCTTTGTCGCAGGTGAGGAGGCTGATTTAGGAACATTTTTTTTCAGGTTATGAAAGAGACAGACACTACACTTAGTCACAGTATTGTCTATTGCTGCATCATCAACTTCTAAATTCAGGGTTAATCATATGACTTTATTATGATCATGAACAGTTCCTTAATCACGATTTTCACAAATCCAAGTTGAGTACTGAATCTCTTTAACACTCTAAAGATGTACAGTATGCTAATTTTTAAAGATGCAACCTTCTATTTTCTTCGTGACAATTATTAATAGCTGAAAATATTTAATGGTATAGTGTTTTCTGAAAATAATTATAATAGTTCTTTCTTGATTAGTTTGACATCTATTTAGTCTGTTTTTCAAAATGTTATAAACCATAGCCCTGGCTAATGATTTTATTTCATTTCAATAATGGAATAGGGAGAAAAGCCATACTATCATGACTTTTTTTGATTTTTCACATAAATAACTACCATTTGGAGAATGCCTTCCTGACAAAAATATGTAATACATAAAGTGATGTTGTAAAATTTGAAACAAGTCCACCAAAATCTGAAAGTAAAGATCACCAAAATTATTTTTAAAAATTGTGTATGTATTTGATTTTTTTAAAAAAGGAATTTTAATATCTTAAAAGGTGATTTTAGTTTCCATGGGTACACAGTTTCAATTATAATGCTCCTAATTCCCACCCCCCCCAAAAAAAAGAAAGAAAGCAGACTGCCTTACAACTGCTTGTCATAGCAGTTTAATTTTGAAAAATGCCTTGTCTTTCCCTGCTCGCAATATATTTATCATATGACCTGTTTTATCTTTTTTTGATTATTTAAAAGTTACAAAATAATATTTCAGAAAAGGCTCAGATTTTTCTTTTTCTCTTCTTTAAACATTAAAGTCAAAAGCATCTTGTTTTTAAATGGACATATTAAGTGTAGTTGCACCAACTTTCACCAGCACACAAACCCATTGGAAAGCAAACTGGAATTTAAGGGACAATGGGGATTCCTATAGAAGTCATATTTTCAGTCAACCTAACTAAACCGTAAATCGAAATTACAATAATAAATTATTTTTTATTATTTTGCCAGGAATAAGTACAGAACTGAATTTTGAAAGAGATTGGGGCTTAATTCATATGTTAAATAGGTAGGGATAAAACAGGGCTAGAAAAAACTGGCCCTATATTATATAGAAACCCAAATTAGGCACTCACCACCAAACTAATTAGTAATTGATAAATTTATTATAGAAATACAATTCCTTTACACTGCAAAGCCTAAGGCATGGGATGATTGAAAGCTTCAAATAAAAAAAAAATTGGTGACAATCTTTTAATCAGAGGCATTGTTTACAACATGGTTTTAAGGTAGCTGCGGTAATATCTTTAACTAGTTAAAAACACTCATCAAGCTATAAAAATACTTTCATAGATGAGTCCTCTGTAGCAAAATATTTGAAACCTCTCAAAGTGCCTTCATTTGTATTTTTTCCTGCAGTTACAATGAGTATTACTATTAGTACAAATGTATCATTTTCACTTTTCATTTTTATTTAGGTTCATAGGGAACAATCTGTCAAGCTCTAATTTTATAGAAATCTGTTTTTCAGGTTTAAATGTGGAACACTGCATTTAAATAAGCCCCAATAGTTGTGCCAAGTTACTTTTCTTTTGTTGTTCTAAGAAATTATTTCATGCAAAGAAAGAGGCTGCTGTGTGGGAAAGCATGTTTTCTTAAGTGTTTAATCAGACATTTCCAACCCACGAGACTTTGTAGATGTGATTTCACTTTGAAAACATATCTTATCAGGGTGGTTGGTGTAAAATTCTTGTCTGTTTTCTTACCTTTGAATTTGAGCTCTATTTATAAGGCTCAGCTGAATGATGTCTACAGCTAAGGAATTTCCTTACTGGGGAGTTTTACATGAACACGATTAATAAGAAAGCACCACGAGGCATGGAGCAGGGTGTCAATTTAGGTTTCCTGTACAGGCTAACCTTATCAAAAGGTTCCCCTTTACAGAGGAGAAAAAGACGTGACAAAGTGGTTAACTGTGTATCTGATTTTATCTTTCTATTATTTTCCTCTTGATAGAATATCTTTTCAGAGTAAACAAAAGGAGATGAAGTCTTCATTCCTTATTTGTATATGCAAGTGAAATGGTGTTCCTTTCACTGTGGAAGGCACTGGCCTTTCTCACACGGAACAAACTGCTAGAGAAACTTAGTTTAGACGAAATGCAAATATTTAATACTCGAATCTATATTTTGAAATATAACATGGTATTTTCCATAAATCTATATGTGATGACATATTTCATAACATTACATAAGGTTTTCCATGCATTTTTATTCATGGAAGAACCATTTGCAGAAAGTCACAACATTGTACTATACATCTCCAGCAAGTTAATTTTCACTTTAATGCTGAATATACCATTTATGGAAAAATAATAGTTATTTAGGCAGAGCAGCACTTACCTGTTGCTGTGTGAAAATTCCTACCCTTGAAAATGTGCTTTTACCATAGTTATTATTAGTAGGCAATCCCAATGCCTAAAGATTTTTGTAAACAGAACCTTAAATCTGCATTTTGGTTGAGAGCTTCCCTTTTTTAGACAACTGAAAATGAAGGAGCACAACAGAAAGTCAAGTCCAAAGAACATTCTTATACATGCCTCAACTTTGGGGTTTCAGTAACTGCCCTATGGAGACTGTCCTTTATTAAGACTCTTAATGAGTGTTCTGCCTGTATTTTTCTACCAAGAATGTCAAATAAGGTTTGAAAGCAAATGTAAACTGTAATGCAAGTGACACACACTAAAAATAGCCCTATAAATCTGTTCATTTTGTTTAGATAGTCTCCAGAGTTGTAAAAAGTAGGACTGCTCAGCTTTATTATTTGTTTTGGAAAAACTAATTCTGTAGAGAATAGGCCACTGATAATGCTATATTACATTAGAGAAGATTTAAGACCGTCTCTAGATTTAATTTTTTCCAAAAAGGATATGTTTCCCTACCCTTATTTTCCAAATATTCTACCAGATAACTAGCTAAATGGAAGCTAAGGTGGCAAAGAAATTTGCCCATTTAGTCATCAGAACTATAACTGTGAAAGAATCACATTTATCTAAAATGAAATTAATTAACATTTATAATGGAATTCTCATTCCTATTAGCCTGTTAAATACGATGTTTCCAGTGTTTCCAATGACAGAGTAACAATATTTATTATCCTAACATACCATGAGTTTTTAAAAATAACTCCAGGAGAACATTTTTAGAACATTTACAAGCTGAATAGACAACTAAAAATAAAATCAGACAGTTCTCTGTGAAAAATAGCTATTGTAATTTACAGTGTTTGATGGAAGATGTATTTTTAAGAAACCATATAATTAGAATTTGAGGTATTGGGTGGTGGTGGTGGTTTAGTTGCTAAGTTGTGTCCAACACTTGAGGCCCCATTGGGTGGTGGGGTGACACTGAAGGGGGGAACATGAGTTCTCTTATACATTAAGGAAGTTTTAAAAATGCAGCTTATCTCTTCTCTTGAGAAAAAGTTTTGGAGTTTAAACTCTTCCTTTTCTCTTTTCACATGATAGTCTATAGGATTTCTTGGATTGGTTGGATGGCTTTGCACTTAAGCCAAGATTGATTGCAATCTAAGGCTTTGTTGTTGGATATCTTATCCCAATGGAGACATGTATAAACAGACAAAATGACTAAATTGGGCATCAGTCTGACCTTTCAGAAGAGAGGTAGTTCAAAAACTACACCAGCTTTTCTTTAAAGAAACAAGAATATTGTCATTTACAGAGCCTTACATTTCAGTTCTTTTTCTTCCACACGGCCAAACTGTACACTGAATTACTAAGAAACAGGAGTTTCCAGGGCTTTGGGTGTTCTGCCCCACCGCCAAGAATACTTCCCCCCACCACCCCAAGTTCAGAAAGAAAAAAATGTTGCTATTCATGTGATAATTGTCAAAACCATAATAAGTGCCAAAGAAGGCAGTGCCAAGAAATCATTAGTTCAGTATACGTCTCGGATTTCTGTAATGTTCAGTTAATGGGCCAGATTTCACCAGTTTTTTTTTTTCTTGTAAATTCTTCTTGGTTTGTTTTTAGCCATCTTTTAAAAGAATTGTGTAAGCCAGGCTTATAGTGATTCTGCATGAGTTAAAGTTAAAATATTTAAAAACCTGAAATACTGTTTTTAACAAATTTTTACGCTCCATTCTCATTACATAATTCAGAAAACCAAAATGCTGCATTGAAAAATTTACTGCCTCCTTATCACAGCTGAACAGTATATCTCAAGCACATAAAACATAGAAGGAAGATAAAATAACCCAACCATCTTTAAATCTTCAAAATAATTCTGATTCATGTAAAAGTTAACATCCAGAAAAATTTAAGAACATGTTTTAATCATCATGGTATATGTTGATGTAAAATATTTTCCCTAAGTGATACATCCAATGCTTCAAATACATAGTTTTATTGTATCTTTCTAAATAGTTCATAGAAAAAATCTCACTGTGAAATTTGCAAATATTAAAATGATAGTAACCAACCAGGACCTTAAAAGCAAAGGAAAAGAAATAGTACAATTTTTGTTTGTAAACCTATTGACATAAATAGTCTGACCTGTCACAAATTACCTTTCAGCTACCGTATGTTATGTATAGACCCGTCAAAACTGATAACGTTTTGCTTTCATCAGTTTTGTGTTAAATTCTGAAAACCTGAAATGTTTATTGTGGTGAGGTAACCCAATGAATCTAGATAGCATGCATTCCCTGTTCATGTTTACTTTGGTAAGAATTCATAAATGGAAAACTGTTTGGACTAAACACCAGGGTTATTGCTTCTAAAAGGCAGCTCATGGGTTGTTTAATAGTATTTTTAATGTCTGCTAATAAGAGACACCAAAAAAGCTCAGAAGAGTAGAGAACTGGGTCCAGAGGCGATCACACAGTAGTCAAGAAGATTAACATGCCACTAGGGGACAGCAGAAAGTCACAGAATGAGGTAGTGCCAGAGAGACCAGAACAAAAGGCTTTTCTTTGTCGAGAGTGAGAGTCAGAGAGAGAGAGAGAGATACTAAGATGCATTTCCAAACCAAAATCTTTTACAAGTGAAGTGTTTGTAACTGTATTTTTTAAAAGCAGTAAAAAAATATTTGCAGAGATCTATTTTTAGATTGCTAAAATCTGTGTACCAGAATGTTATAAAATATACATAACTATCATCTTGGCTAAATAAATTCAAATATGGACTATTCTGTTTTCTGCAATTGAGAGTGAAGGAAAGTTTGAAACATCAGGGGGAAAAAAATGTGAGTTGCAAAACACATTAGACTGAAACTATCAATGACAAAATGCAGCTGTGAAATACTGAAAAATTTTTAAACAAAGCTAAACATACACAGAATCCATTCTGTTTTCAAAGAGAGACTATCTGAAGAAATAAAAGTAACTAGAAAATTGATCAAGCTAACCAAATATTCCTATAAATCAAGGTGTTTACACTGACCCACAATATATTTGTAATCTTTAAGTACAATTTTGACTATCAGTTTGAGTTGCAATCATAGTTCTAGGGGACCAGAAATTTTAACCTCTGCAGTTATTTTAAAAGCTAATGCACATCCTTTAACAATTCAACTCACTGAAATGGTAATTTATACTTCTATATTTATATACTTAAGCATCATTTTAAGTGCAAGAGGTTCTGCAATCCCAGGTGACTTACCTGTAAAGCAAATAACAACCAACCTTAGACTCTAATATCTTAAATTCATGGATCACATTCCTTTGTTTGATCTGCTTAAAACTTGGATCACTGAATGCTCAGTTAATATATCCTGTGAAAAGGATGCTGATAAATTTTGCAACCATTTTTTTGGATTCTAGTATTGCTTCTTGAATTCTATCCTTTATTCTTGTTTTGTGTGGTGTATGTATACCATTTTTTACCACACAATCACAATTTTCTCATATGTCGTGTGATCAAAAGGCTGAAAACATTTGAGAAGTCATCTAGTTCATTTCCCTGTTATTTTTTGTTTTTTTTCTTAAAAAATTGTTCATTAAATATGGCAAACATTCGTTGGTCCTAGCTTTAATATTCAGATATGTCAAGCATGGAATTTTTAAATTACTAATACCTGGTATATATTGTACACATAAATACTTAGTACTTTTTTCCCACCACCAAAACAAACTTTTGATTAAAATTATACATTTTCTTCCAAATACTTGCCATACCATACCTATGAGTTTTCATTGTTTTATCTTTAAAACAATGTTTTAAAGATAAATCTGTTTACCTGTTTAGTCTCTTCCTTCTTTCTGTAATGTACTTTCCCTTCTGGTCAAGTATCCTGACTCTTACACACTTCTGGAATTTAGTATTTCTTTTATCCCAGAGGGCCTTTATCCCTAGATCACAAGTATTCCTTCTTTAAGGTCTCCTTTTGTCCATGGGTTCCTATTTTATAAAGAACATTCTCTCTTTTTATTCTGCAATTTGAACTGACTCCAAAAAATAGTTATAATAATTCCCTCAACATTTTCTAAATCCGGAGGAGCCTACTCTGCACGCCACTCAAGGTAGAGAAGATCTTCCTAACATCTTGCCCAAATCCCGCCTCCTGCATTTAAGACCCTGCTGTCTTGTACTATCCTCAGAGGAAACAGAGAGCAGCTGTTCACCTCTACCTGCAAAGGACTGTGTTCCTTCATGAACTTGAAGACTGCTATTAATTCCCTCCAAGTCTTTTCTTCTCCAGACTAAACAAGGCCAGTTCCTTTACCCTTGTTTCGTTGGGACTGTTTCCCAAGCCTTTAGTTATTTTGCTGCTTCCTCTGGACCTTCTCCAAAGTCTGCACATTCAGCTTAAGTGGTAGGACCCTAAAGGACACAGTGCGATAACAAGGAACTGATTAATAATGCATATAATGTAGATGTTCCCTAAATTCCCTGAATTGTTTTGTGACTATCCATCAGTATTTTGCGTATAAAAAACAAGGGTCTGTTTTTAACCTGTAATTGGTTTGTGGTCCACTATGTCCTCCTGTACCTTTTTTCTTACTTATGATTGAACAAAACTCTCCTTTTTTATACTTGAAGCTTATATTTTTTTTTCTCTCCACTGACTAGCTTTACTTTTTACCAAAGACCCTCACTCTGTTTTTTTTCTACTTGGTTCTTAACTATTCTTTCTTACTTTGGTTGTTGTCTCTTGTTTAAAGTCAGATCACAATCTCTTGCATAGCTATCAGTTTCTCAACTGTTTATTTATAATGCAAAATTAATTGAAATAATTCTTTATGTATTTGATTTCCTTAAGCTGACTTTTAATAAATAAGATCAGTGAGTTTTGTAGGAGGAATAATATCTGGAAAAGATTAACGTTACACTAAAAGCTAGATAATTGTTCCTTTCAAACAGGAAGACTTGGTTAATGCAGCAAGTGTAAGAGAGAGGAGAGAGGGTGATTGTGTGCATGAAAAAGCATAAGCTAACTTCTAAAACACTGGAAGCATTTGCCCTTTACTCCTTTCTTACCTCGGAAAAGACACTGAGGTTTGTGATTTCCCTCACAACTGCACACTCTGTCATGTCTAATACTTCATCTGTCTACAAAGAGAGATAGAGAAGATAGATATGAATAAAATTATATCTAATCTCTCCCATCCCTAACACTTATGAATTACAATTATCTTTTAGGACGTTCATCTTGTAGAGTAGGTTATAACACTTAGAAATTATATTCAGTTTTTAGTCTGGAGAGAAAAAGCTGAGGAATAATTCTGCAATTTCTGAGTAGTTTCCATTGTGGACCACTGATGATTAAAATGTCCAGTGATAACAATCAACAAATGAGAGAAAAAGGTAAAAATTACTATGCAATTCTGTTATTGCCCAAATATTATGCTATGAAAAGAAAGAAAAAATTACAAAATTATGTGTGTTTAATAGAAAAATGACTTCATAAGATAATTTTCAATTCAGTCATCTAACATAAAAGAACAAAGTTACCGTTGCAAAACAATTATTTTTTTATTTGTGCTAAATCACAAACTTTTTAAAAGAGAGATTACAAGAAATAGAAAATGACTTGCCTTGTATTACCCATTCATCTCCAAACTAACCTTTACCCAAGAAAGGAGGAGGGGGAGGGAAAGAAATAAAATGAAAAAATATAACCTTCAAAATTTTATTCTCACCCAGATGTTAGTCTATAAAAAGAAGGTTCCCCAACCTAGACAGCCCAGGACTCTATTGTTTCCAGCACCTGCTTTAAAGTTGCTGAAATTGCAAAGAAAAGTTAACTCTATTTAACATATGTCTAGTGCATACAAGCCCTTTTATTGTTTCTTAAACCCTTGAGCTACCTTTGTGAAGATAATACTCTCTTCAAATAAGAAGACAAAAGTAAAGTTTCCCCTCTGTTTATGTAATTTCGATTGAAAAATTATTTATTTTTACTTAAAAGTAAAATTAGCAAAACGTTTGGGACAGTATGATAGCTGTCATCTGACACAGTGTGAATATAACCAGACTGTTGACTCATAAAAGAGTCTTATCTGAAGGTCAGAAATGCAATCAAAAACCAACTAAATACAAAGGGAAACCAGTGAAAGGAGAATTAATCCATCTCCAATTATACCATTTATGGTTTGTTGTTTGAGGGCTTATAAAGCTATTATTTATCTGAAATAATTAGAGCTTTAGAAAAAAAAAATCTTAATGTAAAAATCTCTGTAATGAACTCTACAGAATATTTAAAGTCAAAAGAAATCTATGAGCACATGTAGATTTGCAGCCATGAATGGCGCACAGAACTTTCTAATAGGTTTGTCTAGGTGTGGCATGTTCAGAGGAGAGGCACAAGGAGCCTGTGATTCATCTGTTGGCCCCTGAATGGACAAACACCTTCACTGGTAAACATCAGGAAATCTTTGCTCTTTTCTGTTTCCTTTCCTTCTGCCTAGGACTTTCTCTTCCTAGAAAGGAAACATTATCTCTTTCTCGCTCAACCTCTATAGTCTACGGTTTTTCTCCTTTTAGGGTTGGCAACTCACTTTTGCTATGTAACAATTACATTTATTGTGTTAAATTCTATTTATATCTTACCTGAGTAATGTCCCATCTTTATTTCCCTCTTCCTAAATAATTTCTGTCTTCCTTTCTGTCTCTTTCTCCTAGAGTCTCCCTGTGCCTCACAACATTTTCTCTTATTCTGTAACCTCAGGGTGCAACTGAGTTAGTTCACTGCTCTTTTTCCTGTCACTCTGGACACTCATCAGGAGCAGATCTCTTTTTTTACCTCCCTTCCCATATAGTTGTAAGTGCATTTGGGAAGGACGACTTATGCCTTAGGCCAGCGTTAGGCAAGGGGGTCATAATACCCAAGGAAATGCAAAATGTCTCAGAAGGAGTAGATTTTTCAAAATATTTTATTTTAATGGAGAGTACTGGCAGATGCAAAACTTTAAAAGTAATATCCATAAAATATGATCCCTCTGTGTTTCAAACACACTGTCTTTATATCCTGCAGGTGTTCTTCAAGACCAAGTTGAAGCGCATGCATTTAAAAGATCTCTCGCTATTTTATTTTACTTTTCATTTCCCAAAAGGTTTTAAGTGAGTTCTTCAGCACAGTTTACTAAAAGGAAGATAGATGCATTTGTCTACTGAATCTGAATACTTTGGTTTGGCTCCAACAAAATGTATTTTATCAAGTCTATTCTTAGTAGAGACACAGTTTAAGTAACCTACTGTGCATTTCATTTGTAAATAATTTATTATTGAATACAAATGGCCACACATTCCAACGTGTCAAAATCAACAGGAAGCAGGGTTTGGTATAAGAGTTCACTATTAGTCAACTACATTTTTGTCCAGATTGTATGCAAGGCATAGTTAATATTTAATTTAGTTTATAACACTGAAAGGTTCTGGCATATACCTCATTGTCATGATATACAAAGCAGAATACACTGTGTCTTCCTCTTGGTGAAAAGAAAAATGTTTAAACTTCCCTCCGATGAAGCAATCTGAGAAACTGGGTAACTTTTAGTGTGTTTTTTTTAATCCCACCTTTAAAAGAAACAATGAGCATTTATATGTATATTCAGCAATGATTCCAACCCACCCACTCCCCCAAAAAGTTCTGATGAGTTTTCCATCTTTGGATCCCCCCATCACACTCTAGGAGACTAAAGAACAATCGGTGGGTTTCACATAGCACCTGATTGATATTTCCAGGGAGTGAAAGCCTCCACTGGCAGATTAGGCTGATATTGCATATTCAAACACATACAACGATATATTTGTCATTGCTATTGACCTTTATCTCTCCAGTTTCCTGACAACCTTCTACAGTTATTGACATTACAAATACCAGCAACAACGTGCAGGGCAAAGTATAACCTTTCATTTACCTTCATGTCCCTCAAATGACTCGTGTAGGTAGTTTCAACAAAAGCGGCAAACAATGACACTGTTGATTTTTTTCCCTCTTAACTTGCTAAAATGTTTTCCATTTTCCTCTTGTTCTCAGAAAATCATGCCAATAACTCTCTACAAAGGAAACGATTTCAAATGAATACAGGTAATTAGAAGTGTCAAGAAATCAGCAAAGTAGGGTGTCTGCCATCATTTCTTGGAGAGAATGCCAGATTCCCTTTCAAAAAGGTCTTTGTCATTTTTTAATGGAAGGTAATTAATGTAGACTACAGTAAAATGTACAGGATCCCAGTCGTTGTCTTTCTTGCCATAGAAATGGGACCATAAAGATGTTTTGATATCTAGAAACAATCTTCTGAGGTTATTTTAAAATGACTTTTAATTACAAAAGTAGTCCTTTTAATCTTTTCATTTTAAAAGAAAAAGGATTTAGAAAGGGCATATTTATTAGGAGACAAAAGACAGAATGTTTCACAAGGAAAAACTATGTGGAAAGTGAAACAACAGGATTTTATAAAGCTGACAAGAGTTAAGGATTCAATAGATTAGCCTATATCTCAAATGTTTCCAACAGTAACAGAAATAATGCATAATGTCCTAATAAAGATAGTTATACTTCTAACACTATGACACCTTGGACACAATCAGATCTTTTTTCTTTTCCCAAAAACTACCACCAAACTATTTAGGTTTTTTAAAGCCAAATCTCCATGAGACTAGTCCCTCATATGTATTTATTAAACATGGGAATTTTTAGGACTGTTCCTATTCTTTTGTGAATGAGGGTGAAATTTAAGCCAATTTTGAAATTATCTGAAGGCTATAATTTCCTACTATAAGCTATTCAAATGGAATAATCCTTCTAAGCTTAAGTTTTTACATGTATATATATATGAAATTATTCTCATTTTATCTCTTGGTTCTCAAGAAACAGTAATGTTTCTTCACTGAAGTTTTCATTATCTTGGGATAGCAAAAAAGTCTTAATCACAGTAAATATATCCTAAAACATTGAAATCTGAAATTGAAGTTATGAGGTTATTTCAATATTGATGACTTTAACATTGAAACATTAATTGGGAATTATGATAAAAGTACATATAAGTACTCAATAAGTATGACCATCATTATCTATTATTGAGAATAAGATGGACTGAAGAAAAAATACAGCCAAAGTCTTATAATAAATCGTTGTCAATCTTTGTCAATGCAACAAGTAGAACATCTTATTTTTCATAAACCTCTATCCTGAGATTATTCTCCTTCATGGAATTCATACCACTCATCAAACAAACAAAAGAAAAATACTAAACTGTAATTGATGTGCTAATCATATGCTATTCCATTCACCAATAATATGTTTCTGGAAATCATGATTTAGTGTATTTTTGTTTATAAGCCAGTCAAAGCAAATTTTCACAGTGAGTGAATCTGGCCATTTTAGAGAAGAAGAGACCACACTTCATACAAGCATAATCTTTAAAGTCTGGCATTAAACTAATGTATAAAGGGTAGTACAAAATGTCACAGAATCATTTATAATAGATATTACTCCAAAGGTGGGAGAAGTAGCTAAGTCGTAATGAAGATGGAGGGTAGGAAAAGTGGCTTGTTTGATATACTCAGATTGATCAAGGCTGAGGCAAGTTTTATAAATAATGGACCCAAGCTTTATATCCACATAGAGGATATAATCAGAGACTATTTTAGTTACTAAAGTGCAGTTCAAAAGCTGAAGTGAATTCACAGTATTATGAAAGAAACACAGTCAGAAATACAGAACACAGAAAGATGGACATCGAAGGTGGGAAAGTTTGCTTCTAAGCAGGACATTAGCATCAATGAAGAGAAATCTGGGCTTCCTCAAGTACCTGGATTTAACTGATGGTTCTTTCTTGCTTATTTGACTCTGGTTCTTTTAGCCCCAGGAGGATGAGTGGTCAGGAAAGTAAGCCATCAAAGGCAGGATCATTTCAAGCTGCATTGCTTCATCCTCCAAATCATATAATCTCAGCTCAGAGCCCTAATTCAATGTTTTCTTAGAGCATGTATCATAAAACCCTTCTCAGAATCAAAGGAGGTTGGAAGAGTCTTTTGAAATACCATATTCCAAGTGTAATATAGTACGACTGGTCTGTATTTCACTCCTTCCCCCCTTCCTTACATGTAAATAAGAAATTCCATCAGGATGTGTCACATTATTGCCCTCCAACCAGACAATGAAGATGAGTCATTTCTTCTGTTATTAGTGACATGGTTTATTGTGTATGGCCTTAAAAAACAGATCACTGTCAAAAATAATAACAAAACATTAACCATCTTCAAGTCAAAGATCACTGGTTTCATCATTCCCTGTTGTTCAAATGCATAATTTTAGGTGGGGCTAGTATTTAGCCAGTGGGTAATAGAAAGCGTCATGTTGGTTGCTTAAGTAATGAAATATTATTATCCATAGTCACAAACCAATAACTGCTTTTATCCCCCAAAGACTGACCATGCTCTTGGCAGCCTGGTTCCTCATCCCCAGAATACCCACCCCAAGCTAATTCAAGTAATGCCTTTATAGCAACAGGTTCTCCAGCAACAGGTTCCCTCAGCAAAATGACTGATGTCTTGTCTTATTGGTTTGTGCTATTACCATATCAATTATTAAATATTTTTGTAATAACTCCCGAGGCCAGCTTCTCTTTCACCCAATGGATTAATTTGTTAACCCTCTTGAGCATGTATTTTGCAGATGGTAAACTTATTCTATAAAAGCCACATTTATATTTCATAGCTAAGTCAGTTGATTGATAAAATCTATGCTTACATTTTCTACTCAAATTATATCTTCCACACTGTTTTTATGTGTCCATGCAACTAGGTAGAATCAAAGATATTTTAAAGATTAGGTTTAGCACAGCTCAGAAGCACCTCTGCAGCCTTTCTCTGAGTAGAAGACAGTGTTTGAATGAGAAGTTTTATCAGTCTCATTAATTTTCATAATAGAATACCAGCTTTACCACCTGCAAGTCTGCTACCTAAAATATACAGCTCTCACTTCAATAATCAACTATTTAAATATTATTGTGGGTTTATTATGGACTAGGCAATTGACAACCTATAATATCCATGGTTAAGGTGCACGGAATTCAACTTTTAACTGAGTTCCATCCAACTTCTGCCAAAGCATGGTCAAGACAACTCATATTAGAGAAAGTTTAAAAAAATATATTGACTATCTATTTCTCTCTGATTCTCTAAAATCTATTACAGAATCTACTTTAAAAAATAGAAGCCATGGACCTGGGCTATATTAATTTGGCACCCTGTAAAAACACTTTTTATTAAATTAGCAAGTGTTATTGGAATTCAATATGAAAGATAGTACAAATGAAAAAATTTTGTTCATCTTTCCTAAATAAATTATCCAACATGTTACCCATTTCACTCCCAAGTTTATATCTCTAATCCAGACCAATCTGAATCTATTTTTCTAACAACCTCTGATGTCTCCACTGCCTCAAAGGCACCTGAAATTCAATATTTAGAATTCTCAACTGATCATTTCTCCCCCAAATCTGGTTTCTTTTCAGGGAGTTCCTGTCTCAACACCTTCATCCATCCAAAAGGGGCAAGTTTGAAGCCCTAAGAGTAATTCTGGACCTCTCACTCTCCATCACCCACATATTAAATCTGTTACCAAAGCCAATTAATTTAATCCTCTAAATACCTCTCAAACCTCTCTCTTCTCACCATCTCCACACTATCATCTTACACTGTCATCTTTTACCACAATGGCCCTTGAAATGGCCCGCAGCTTCTGCCCTGAATATTCTCTGCTCTCTGCACTGCAGAGTGATGTTTTCTAAATACAAATCTGATTATCCTCTTTCTCTGCTTAAAAATCTTCAAAGATCCCTGAGATTTTCAGGCCTTCAAAGCCCTGCTTCAGTGACCCAGTGTGCGTAGATCTCCATTACCTGCTCATGCAGAATTCTGCCTTCCCTTATGACAAAAATACCAGCCACCTTGCCTGAAATAGAATTCCTCCATGCTTCTTTCTGCTCCAGAGCCTTTGAACACATTGTTCCCTTTGTCCCCTCTCACCCTTTCTCCATGATCCCTGCCTCTTGAAGTTTAAGATTCATAAGAATTAGCTGTGTGCCTTGTTAAAACAGAAGCAGGCTCTCATTCGGTAGGTACAAGCTGGAGCCTAAGATTTTGCGTCTCTAAGAAGCTCCTAGCTGGTGCTGGTGCTGTTGGCCTATGGGCAGAATTCTGAAAACAAGAACTTAAACAGCTTCTGCTTATCCTTAAGTTTTCAGCTCGATTTTATACATAGTATCAACAGTGTATATATGTCAACCCCAATCTCCCAATTCATCCCATCCCACTCTCACCCCCGCCCCCAGTATCCATATGTTTATTCTCTATACCTGTGTCTCTATTTCTGCATTGCAAATAAAATCATCTATACCAGTTTTTTCAGATTCCACATATATGTGTTAATATACGATATTTTTCTCTTTCTGACTTACTTCGCTCCATATGACAGTCTCTAGGTCCATCCATGTCTCTACAAATGACCCAATTTCTAAAATAGATATCTAATGAGAACCTACTCTATAGCACAGGAAACTCAACTCAATGCTCTGTGGGGACCACCTAAGTGGGAAGGAAATCCAAAAAAGAAGAGACATCTGTATATGTATAACTGATTCTCTTTGCTGTACAACAGAAATTAATACAACATTGTAAAGCAAATATATTCCTATAAAATTTTTTTTAAAATAGAAGATTTCAGCTCTGTCATCCCTTCTTTAGAAAAGTCTTCCTAACCCCAAGTCTAGTTCACATGATTTTGTTGTGTGCTGGCATAGGACTGCGCTCCTTTACACACAGCAATGATCTCACTTTGCAATTACTTTGTGATTACAAACTAATGTAGGCATTCATTGATATTTCTCCACTGCTGTGCTGGGAGCACCACTGAGTCCCCAGTAACTAGCATAATACAAAGGCCATATAAGACATTCAATGAAGAGTTGTTGAATGAGTAACTAAAAGGGGAAGGGAGGAGCCTTGTCATCAACTATTGGAATTTAGTTGATCAGAATAAAGTTTGTTAGTTGGTTCCTACTGAGGAGTATGTAAAAATTTCTTTTTATTCCATGACAGCCAGGTAACTCATCACATTTTCCTTTTTTGCCTTGCCTGTGGGGACCATTCCTAAATTTACTGTTATGCTACAGGAAGCAGTTGAACACAAGTTTGAGGGTTTTTTTAAATTATAGAAATTTCACCTCCATTTTTCTATGTTTATGACCCCCTGTTTCATCCTAATTTTTAACTGGCTTGTGTGTTAATGTTTGATGGTAAACTGCATCACATCTGTGCTGCATCAAATCCTTTTTTGAAACAGTGAAGTAAAACTACTTTAAAAGTTGTATGATATACTTGGTATATGAATAGTTACAGACTATAGATATAGACTTGGAGATAAGGGGGAGGAGGTAAATTAGGAGGTTGGCACTGACATATACACACTACTACATGTGAAATAGATAACTAATAAGAACCTACTGTACAGAATAGGGCAGTCTATGCAATGCTCTATAGTGGCCTATTGGGAAAACAATCTAAAAAAGAGTATATGGGTATGAGTATATCTAAAAAAGGGTATATGTATATATATAACTGATTCACTTTTCTGTTTACCTAGAACTAATACAACATTGTAAATCAGTTATACTCCTATAAAAATTTTTTAAAAAACTTGGACTCTGGAGTCCAATAGTTGGTATCTGAATCCTGACTTCCTGATTTAGAACAGTGTGGCTTGGAAAAGTTGCCTATATTTCATTATTTATTAGTTAATATTTATATCACTGTAAAGAAGCACAGTCAGTAGATTAAAAATGTTCTCAAATTGAATTGCCACTAATTTTAGGTTGTGAAATGAGAGTACTCCATCAGCTAAAATTTCAAAAACTTACAGTAGGCATGAAATTGGGGCAGGCATCAGTGAGTATCTATAAAGGCAGTTATGATCCTGAGGAAAGATTTGAGGTCTCTATAAGACAAAACAATATTGTTTCATGTTCAAATAATATTAGATACAATGTGATTAATTGATTGAGCAAAGTCGTAAAGCCAGCCCAGTGGTGAAAGTATACAAATGTCAAAATAGACCCCAGAACTAATTCTTATTCCATAGTTTTGATTCTTCAGTGATAGTATGATATTAGCATTAAATACCTAGATATCAAGAAGAGTATTTTAAATGTTGAAAGCAAACTTTACAGCATAATAAATAAAGTTGGGCAAATCATATTGAATATACTTGTCCACAAACTGAAAATGCAGTAAAAGGCTAGTATGATATACTGAAGCTGAATAGAAATGTTGCCCTCAGGGAAGCTTCTATTAAAAAATTCAGTGTGTGCTGCATTCCCTATGTGTAAAAAGTACTTAAGCTTAACTGCAACTTAAAAGTTAATTGATAATCAATATAAAATGTAACATCAAGGGCAAAATTCAGCTTCTGAATGAATATATATAGAGAGGTCTTATTATCTTCAAATAGAGGCCAGGTGAGTGCTGCTGGGAATAAAAACGACTTTGGATTTGAGAACAGCATTTTATAAAGGCCCCACATGAGATTTTAAGAGGCTCCATCTTAAACAGCCCATCGTAGATCCAAAAGGAGAAGTTTAAAAGGATGAAAGAAAGAAGGGAGGTGAGAAAATATATTTTTCCAATCTACTAACAAATGTTAATTTAGCAGCAATGCAGTCGGGTTTTTTGTGCACATTTTTATTTCAGTGGTACCAGATGAAAAGAAGCAAGTTCTTTACAGTAAAATCTCAAAGTAGTCAAAAAGTCTCTTGGGGTATTAAGGAGTTTTGTCTCACCTTTTATTTTTCAGTTTTACATCTATAATTCATGAGTACCCAAATAGAATGCAAAAGAGACTTTTTAGGAAAGAGAAAATACTGATTTTAGTCTGAGAAAATATCAAACCTCAAAGCTGAAATTAAAATCCAGAGTAATTTATGCTCATAAGTAAAGAGGTAATAAATCCCCCTGTGGAATGAAATTAACTGGGTTTCACTTACCTCTCATAAATGCAGGACAACTCAGTAGTATTTAACTGAATTCAAATGTTTCTTGTCATTGTCTTTCATTCCCCAGTTGAACCTCTTCAGCAAACATTTCATAGATTAAACAGGACTTCTGTTTTTTAAGATTCCCAGGTTGTGTAGTATGGACCTGTTCTTTTAAAGTTTAATTCCATTCAAATCAGTAGAAGAGACAAGTTCTCTTATATGTGATGAAACCTTTAATACAATGAATATTGCCTTTACAAACATGCACGTCACTGCAAGCAAGAATTCCATATAAAATGAGAATCTTCCTTGGAAAGAGAAAAAAAATATGGCTAATTTCTGTTTTTAAAAAATGACATTCCACCTTTCAAAAAAAAGTGCATAGTTGTGGAAAAATAAAATACATTTTAAGGGTTGACGTGTAAGAAAACCCTCTGTTATGAAGACATCCAAATATCTTTTGAACTATTTACACCATATGTGTCCCAATAAGGCTCTTTTCTGATTAAATAATGACAAGTAAGTGGAACCAAAGATGGCTTCAAAGAAACTTGAATCTTTACACAGCTTTTTGTAATTTTGCAAGTGTGAAATTTAGCTATCATTATACAAATGTTCTAAAGCACAATTTTCTTGGTCTGTGAAATATGTCTAGGAACATGATGCAATACCTATAGTGGGCACTCGAAAAATATGAATAAGCAAATTATTAGCAAATGAATGCTTAGGAAAGCAATCCTTATAAAATACTCATATCTTTTTTAAAGTTCTGAGCACAAATTTAATTACTTGAAAGCAGTAGTTATAAACTTAAGGTGGACAACCACTTCCTAAAGAAAACTTGTGAGCGCTAACAGAGTACAATAGGGTAATGGCCAAAACCATGTGGAACACACAAAGGAGGGAAAACTGTACATCATTAAAATTCTGATTAGCTGGTAGTGACTTGGGAAAATATTTATCATAAAATGTTAAGTGAAAAGAGCAGGAAAAGCTCCATGTGCAGTAAAACACACATGCTTTAATACTCAGAGAAAACAAGGCTGCTATTTAAATTGCAGAAATTTAATAGTGGATATCTCTAGGTAACAGGATTATAAATATTTAGTTTTAATTTTTGAAGAAAATGCCTTATCACTGAGTATATACAACTTTTAAATTCAGAACAAAAAGATGACTTTTGAATGGCAAATAAGGCTGCCGTGATGTTCTAATGTTCTAATACCTTTCAAGATCTAAAAGTCCTTTTGAGAAAATGTGACTGGATAAGCAGTGTGTTACAAAATCCATGAGCGCTTCATGGATTCAGCTCTACCACCCATACCAGAAAGCCCAAGAGTAGTAAGAGTCAACAACTAGATGAGATTGTGATGCCTTGAGTTCCCCAGACAGAAAGCCAGAAGGATACCAAAGACAAGCTTTACTACTGTTGACATGAAATTAAGGGAGGCAAGTTCGTAACTCCAGGAATGTGTTAGACACCGTAAACTTTAGGTATCTACTCTGTGATAATATTCAAAACCAGTCATCTAGATGCTTCATCCTAATATATAAGAACATGACAGTCTAACCCCTGGTATCATAGATTTTCAGGAATTGGTAGAAGCTAAAACGGCCATCTGGTATGGCAGTTGATCGGATGCTTGCCATCAAAGGGTCAGTATTACTGTCAAACAAGTGCCAAGTCTAGACAATCTTCTAGAAAATTTGCTACCTTCTATGTCAAAGTTGACAGCTATAATGTATTTTCTCTCTCAGTATTCTTAGGGTAGCAACTACCTTAGCTTGATTAAAAAAGGAATACATTAGCCAGGACTCTGGGTTATAATGGTGGGGATGGAGTGCGAGTGGGGAGGCAGACAGGATTCAACCCAGCTTAAAGAAAAAGCAAATACAAAGAAGATATAAAGCTGGCTTCGGTGCAATTGGATCCAAGACCATAAAACATAAAGTCAGGATCTGAGTTCACAGTGTTACTTGGCTCTTTCTTCCTCTTTCTGTTTTGGCTTCATCCTCAGACAATTCAGCTTTGCAACTGTGGTGACAAGATGGCCTTAGCAGGTCCTAAGCCTCAATTCTCTCCTCTTTGCAATCCTCTGAAAATATACACACAAACACACATATACTCATATACTCAGTGTTTTTCCCCTAAAGTTTTAAACAATGAAAAATCTAGGCCTGACCATTGTTGCTTAAATTGAGCTTTGTAACTGGCTTAAACCAGTCCTCTGGTCAATAGTATGAAACCCATTGACTGTTTCCTTTAGACCCATGCACCCACTCTTAGAAATGAGCACAGGTCCAATTCCAGGCAAACCACATGAAATGAGAAACAAGAAGATGGGATGACCCTAAATGAATGTCAAGGGAAAAGAAGGCAGAAGAGATAACAAATGATAGATCAATCAATAGATAGATAAATAAACAGCTCAATCAATCTACAGGTAGATAGTCATTCATCTATTACAAGGTAATTTCTTAGAATTTCTGCTCTCCAATATCTTGATAGGAAGAGAGGAAAAATAAAAATATAGAGCACAAATTTTACCAGTGAAAACACAGGAAAGAATTGTTGCTCTGTATTAGCATCATAGGACTTCACAGGTTTTAAAATAAAACAACAGAAAAATGAGCATAATGGTGAACCATTTCACAAATACGATGGTGATATTAGCAAACAATAAAACAGAATCAAAGATAAATTTGATGATGACCCATGCCATCTGCTGCCTGGTACGGTCTAACATAAGACTGAAAATTCTGTCACCAAACACCACATGCCTCAGCCTTTCAACAAAAGCAGCATCCAGTTATTCAAGGTGTTGGGTATAAAATGACTAGTCAGAAATTTATTTGCTCAAGTGACTATCTCTGATAAACCTACACAGCTTGTGGTAGGAGTAAATGTGTTAGCAGCAGTTAAATGAATTTAAGAAGTGTACCATAGGGTGAGAGATGATGGCAGTTGTGTTTTGTGATGACTGTCTCAGACTGAATTTCTATTGGAAGATGTTTTAGAAAACTGAAACAATACCTGATGGGAAAGCCTTGGTGAGACAGCTAAAATTTAAGAGACAAAACTGAATAAAGACATTAAGGTACATTCATATTCATATGTCAACAGAAAGAAAGCCCTGACATTTCCTGTTTAAACCCTTAAGTGTCATTTAGAAAAAAATTGCTAAGATATAGAAAAATACATATAAGAAAGATGCTTCCAGGGGAGAAAATAAGTAGAAGAGGTAAATCTTTTTAAGAGAAAATCATCCATTTTACTTGTAGGATTGAAACAACTATGACAAGAAAAGATGATCCTGGGCAAAGCTCTTTCACTCTTTCAGTAAGTATTTATTAAGCAACTATTATATGCCAGTCATATGATTCCATCCTTCCTGGACTTGAAATACATTAGCCAAATAGATATGGTGTTTGTCATCAAAGAGCATACACTGTCAAGAGACTGCATCTAGACTAGGGTATCTTTACAAAGACCTCTATGGAAAAGTGTTCTTTAAACAGGGGTACTAAGAGAGAACAGGAGATATTTAGCAAAGAGTGAGTCAGAAGCAAAGAAAATTCTATATTCAAGAACATTCTAAAAGGTAGGTAGAAGAATAGAATGTCTAAAATATAGAAAAGATAGTGGGTGTTTCGTGTAACAAGAAAGGAAACAGTCTACAAAAATAGGCTAGAAGAAGGGGATGTCAGCAGATCACACAGGGTCTTATCAACTCCGTTAAGGATGTTAGTCTTTATCTTAAGAGCATTAAAAAGCCATGGAACAGTTTTGAGCAGAGTCGAGTCTTGAGAATGTGTGTCCTACAAAAAGGCCACCCTGGCTATAATGTGGAAAAATAATTATTTTTACATGTAAAATTTGAGAAAGCAAGCTGGCAGGGTTCATACCTGCGCTATCAGAAGAGGTTGACAACAAAGAGGAAAAGATGTGAGGCATCTGAGAAATATTAGGAGGTCACATTGACAGAACTCAGGAATGGATTGGATGAGAAGGCAAGGGAAACTGAGGTGTGAAGGGCGAGCTCTGTTTTTTGAGCCCACTGGTTAGAGGTTCACTGAAATGGGAAAGTCTGTGCAAGCAGCAGCTCCAGGAGGAGGCTGGGGTCTGAATTGTCTTGACTGTCTTGGGTCTGTAGTGCTTTTGATACATCAGCTTAAGAAAGCAGATTAGACAGGTTGATATATGGATATTGAACCCAATAGAGAGGCCTGAACTGGAACTAGAAACACAGAAGACATTTGATTATATAGCAAAGCATTTGGTGCCATGGGAATGGACAAGATCACCCAGAAAGAGTATAGAAAAGAGAAGGGCAATTTTAGAGCCATCATGGGGGAACTTCAAAATCTAATAGCCAGTAAGAAGAGCACATGCTTGAAAAAAGTCCGGGATAGAATGTCCTATGTGGTAAGAGGAAAACTAGGATTGTGGGTTATGGAGGTGCTGTGGAAAAGAAAGTTGTAAGAGGGAAGACTGCTGAACATGAAGTAACCTTCCTTTACCGACAAGCTTCTGCAAATTCAGAAGAACCAACCCTTCAAAATGCGCCCCCTACCCAAGCAACAGAAAATTGTTTCTTCGAGGCACTAACATATTTTCTTAAATTAACAGTAGTGCCTTAGTCTTATGTTGAAACGGAGCGAGACCTTATGGTCCTGGCCCTCCATGTCCTCTGCCTGTCTTCTGTCTGTGGAAAAACTTTCTCCAAAGAACAAAATTTAATCAGAGAAGTGAGAACATACAGAAACAAAGGAAAACAGTCAAAGGAGAACAAATAATAACAATGTCATTAAGCACAGTCAGGGACTTTTTGTCCCTTCTCAAGGGCTATAGATAATATTCTGAAGCACATCCTGTGAGGCTTGTAGAGACTGAAACCCCCACCAGGTGGAAGAAGGTAACTATGGGATCACACTGTGGTCATGACATGAACTGCCAAAGTTCCCAGAACTGCCGTCAAGCAAATAGGAACAAACTGACCTTGGAACTGAAAGCTAACTGTTCTTAAAATAGTCAAGATGATGCTGGTCAGACCACCGATGACCAATTTCAAGATGACTGTCAGAGCAGACTGTGCTGTTTCTTCCCTCCCTCAGCCTGTAAAAGTTCTTGCCCACTGATTATCAGTTGAGAATGGAGGGCCTTTGGATAGGTGTCTGCCCTCCACCCAGGTTGCCGGCATCCAAAATAAAACAAATTTTCCCTTCCACCAGCCTGGCCTCTTTATTGACTTTTGAGCAGTGAAGCACTTTTGCTAACAATACTAAGAACAGGCCTACATTGTGTAAAAGTTTAGGTTGACCTGCAAATAGGAACTCCTGGTCCCTTACTGAGCAATGGCTGAAAAAGAATTGTCAGGGGCTGTCCCTTTTACTGCCTCTCCCTTACAGGTGGGAGAGAGTGGGACAAGAAACTTCTTTAATGTCAGAAAAATCGAGGTGAGAAAAAAATGCCTCCCCACAACCAGCACTATTTTCCAGAACTCAGGACAGAAACATTATAAGAAAGGATCGTTAAACTGGATTATAGATGAAAAAGGTTTTATCTGGATCAGCTGGGACTGAAACCACCATTTAAGTCCCTTCCTCCCTTAAAAATAAATGTGTTCTAAATTTGCCTTCACTTGGGGCAAATTCTCTCATAAGCCTCTGATCCTTTTTCCATTTAGTATTAATATCTCTGAGACCAGGTCAGCCCGTGTGCTGCAAAGAATATAAAACAATGAAGAGAGAAAGCAATGTTTGTTTGTCTATGTTTGTGATGCAAGGACCCCTTGTTCTTGCTTTGGGAAGATACTGGAGTAAAGAAAATGCAGTAGTCGTTTCTCACAGTCTTAAGATGAACATTCAAATGCCATCCAAGCTTAAGGCCATGGAGAAAATGTGGCCTTGATTTCAGACAGGTCTTAAGTGTTTCTAAGTTAATGAAAATGCAGTTCTCTTCCGCTTGGATCAGAAACTTTCTTAACAGACCTGGGCACTTGAACAACTAAAAGGTTTATATCTTAAGGGCGGACCTCACCAGAGAGGGCTCCCTCGTGGCTCAGCTGGTAAAGAATCTGCCTGCAATGCGGGAGACCTGGGTTCGAAGATCCCCTGGAGAAGGGAAAGGCTACCCACTCCAGTATTCTGGTCTAGAGAACTCCACGACCCTGTCTTGTTTGTTTGATCCGATCTTTGCTCCTACTTCTCTGTGCAAATCTTCTGCTAGGAATCCAACTTGATGGGACCCGAATTCACTATTTCTGTCTCTGGTCAGCAGCACTGGGCAACCACCCTGCCCACCACCACCCCCATTGCCACCCAATTTGTCTTTGTTCCACCTGAAGCAGAACCATCCTAGGATGTAGCTTTGATGACACCTGCCTGGTACTCCCCAAACTCAAACTTCACTGTAAATTCTTCAGAGTGTTACATTCAAAAATTACAGAATTTGAAGGCAGCTTAAAGATGATTTACTAAATATTGATCCTTATTCTCCAAAGTGCAAGGTGCTATCTTAAAATTCATTTAACTTCCACAATATCCTTAAGAGTGAGGTAGTTCTATAAGCCCCATTTAAAAAATTTAATTTGTTTATTTTTGGCTATGCTGGGTCTTACTTGCTGTGCACAGGCTTCTCATTGCAGTGGCTTCTCTTGTTGCAGACATGGGCTCTAGGGTGCATGGGCTTCAGTAGTTGCAGCTCACAGGATCTAGATTGTGGGCTCAGTCACTGTGGAGCACGGGCTTAGTTGCTCCACTGCATGTGGAATCTTCCCAGACCAGGGATCAAACCCATGTCCCCTTCATTGGCAGATGGATTCTTAACCACTTGACCACCATGGAAGTCCTATAAGCTCCATTTTTATGAAGGACATGAGACCCAAGACAGGTTAATTATTTTGCTGTGTTGATGCCTCGATTTCACTCCAAGGACCTGTCTCCTATTTCATATTGCCCACTTGGGCCTATGGCTAGGTTATTCACACTGGCCTAGATTATTCCATTGGACTTAATCACTCACCCAGGGAGCCCTACAACATCTGCCAGCCTCAGTCTGCCTCTCTGGGCACCAGTCTTGGCCTCATAAGTGTCAATATTCACTCAACAACCCACATCACATAGCAGTTATAAGCTCTGCTGCTTCATAGCGCTAGCACCATGTGCAGTCACTGACTATGGCAGCCCATTTTGTCATCTGTAAAATGGAACTTCTTATACCTACTTCATCGGGTTTCTTTGAGGTGTACATGAATGAACATACCTAAAATGATTTGTGCATACCTAAAATGATAATTGCTCAGTAAAAGAGAGTTGTTATTTGTGAGCATGTCCTGTGTGCCAGTCTTTATTATCCCTCATGCTCTGGCTATGCCAAGAACAGACTTGGCACAGAGCTCATGTATAAATTGAGAACTAACTTTATACAGTTTTCTGTACAATGACACACACACACACACATATACACCCCCACAGATATGGAATATAGCTCTATTGCACTTTAGAAATCCCATGTCATTAAAAGACCACTATTGCACATAATTTCTTAAAGTTTTATGTTTTGCAGTTACTTAATAGTTAATGAGGTTAACATGTGTACCCAACACTTACTTGTACAGAAAACACCAATAATAAAAGGTAGATTTCAGAGGAATTATTTTCTAGATTTAAAGATTTAAAGATCTAGATTTCTAGATCTAAAAAGGTGATTTCTCTTACAAAACCACTTATTTATAATGCATGAACTCTTAGAGGTTTATCTCTTTTAGTCCATATCTTAACAGAAGCTTTATAGTGCTTATATGTCAGTAGATTTAATAGTGTCTATATTTTTAAGTCTCCATAATAAGAATCTTAATGTAGATACAACTCAGATTTTTAAAAATAACTTTTTCCTTCCAAGTGTCTATATTCTATGTGTAAGCCTTTAGGGGTTTAATTTCAGAAGCATCTCAGATGTTGTAAAGATATAATCCATGAATAATATTTAAGTTAATAATAGATACAATGCTGTAAAAATTATAAGTTAAATATTGCAATACATACAGAAAAATACTGAGTGCTCCGAGGGAAGTCAGATTCTGCAAACTTGCAGTATCACTCATGATTCCATTGAAAACTTGACATAGAAATTAATGGCATTCCTGAAAATTCTGAAAGAGATGGGAATACCAGACCACCTGACCTGCCTCTTGAGAAACCTGTATGCAGGTCAGGAAGCAACAGTTAGAACTGAACATGGAACAACAGACTGGTTCCAAATAGGAAAAGGAGTATGTCAAGGTTGTATATTGTCACCCTGCTTATTTAACTTATATGCAGGGTACATCATGAGAAACTCTGGGCTGGAAGAAGCACAAGCTGGAATCAAGATTGCCGGGAGAAATATCAATAACCTCAGATATGCAGATGACACCACCCTTATGGCAGAAAGTGAAGAAACTGAAAAGCCTTTTGATGAAGCTGAAGGAGGAGAGTGAAAAAGTTGGCTTAAATCTCAACATTCAGAAAACTAAGATCGTGGCATCTGGTCCCATCACTTCATGGGAAATAGATGGGGAGACAGTGGAAACAATGTCAGATTTTATTTTTGGGGGCTCCAAAATCACTGCAGATGGTGATTGCAGCTATGAAATTAAAAGACGCTTACTCCTTGGAAGGAAAGTTATGACCAACCTAGATAGCATCTTAAAAAGCAGAGGCATTACTTTGCCAACAAAGGTCTGTCTGGTCAAGGCTATGGTTTTTCCAGTGGTCATGTGTGGATGTGAGAGTTGTACTGTGAAGAAAGCTAAGCACCGAAAAATGGATGCTTTTGAACTGTGGTGTTGGAGAAGACTCTTGAGAGTCCCTTGGACTGCAAGGAGATCCAACCAGTCCATCCTAAAGGAGATCAGTCCTGGGTGTTCATTGGAAGGACTGATGCTGAAGCTGAAACTCCAATACTTTGGCCACCTCATGCGAAGAGTTATCTCATTGGAAAAGACCCTGATGCTGGGAGGGATTGGGGGCAGGAGAAGAAGGGGACGACAGAGGATGAGATGGCTGGATGGCATCACCGACTTGGTGGGCATGAGTTTGGGTAAACTCCGGGAGTTTGTGATGGACAGGGAGGCCTGGCGTGCTGCGATTCATGGGGTGGCAAAGAGTCGGACACGATTGAGCGACTGAACTGAACTGAACTGAACTGAATTGACACATATAGGTGCTTCCAATCAAGCTTGGACTACATACCAAAGTAATACCAGGCAAAGACATTCAGTAAATTTCTTTCATTTACTTGGCACAACTTGAGTAGAAATTCTACTGGGTACTCTGGACAAATTTCTTCTGCCACACGTGTATTGTTGATGTGGACAAGAAGGTACGTAGAAATGGTGATAATCAC
This sequence comes from Odocoileus virginianus, assembly GCF_023699985.2. Taxonomy (NCBI): domain Eukaryota; kingdom Metazoa; phylum Chordata; class Mammalia; order Artiodactyla; family Cervidae; genus Odocoileus; species Odocoileus virginianus. Next base: position 22,052,847 of record NC_069679.1, read on the forward strand.
TCAGGCAACACATCAACTGAATCATGTGATAAGCAGTTATGATGCCCAGCTAAGGAGTACCAGTTTACATCCTTTTTAGAATAATTCTTCTGCCAGAGTTGGAAAGACAGCCTTTTGATCTCCTGAACCAAATGGTTCTCAAGTGACTAGAACATCAGTAGAAAGTAGAGTTGACTACATACAAAACTCTTTCTTTCCCATTATCCCAATGTCTAACCATCTAGAGCAATAAGCACAGCTTCAGCATTAAATTGTTTTGTGTTTCTTCTCATTCTCAGTGATTTGGATAATATTTTAACTTCATAATGTCTGGTATCATTTTCACTATAGCTGTACTGCCATGCTACTTTTTGCATTAACTGATCATTTCTAGACACTGCATTAAATATGACTCATTTTAATACTATATCGATAGGGTTGACCTCACAATAGATCCTGCTGTCCTAGGTCTTTAAATGTTGAACAGGGTGTGCAGGTCAATGGCATATTAATAGGAGTCAGCTATGCTCATGAATTGTTAATTATTTTTGTTGTTTTAAATGTTTCTGAAATAAGAACATAAAGTGGGATATTTTCATGCACTCAGACACACATTCCACAATGCCTAGAAAGATCTGAGAGAGAGACCAAATTTCCATGATTCAGGAAGTTTTGTTCAAATCTATATATTCACCAAGGAAAGAAAAGTCTTTTTTGGTGAGGGTAAAATTCACTGAATTTTCTGTTTTTAATTGAACTTCAGAAGGATGAGATATATAATTTTTGAAAAGAAATAGAAGAAATTGCTGTCAAAATAAAACAGATGTGTATGGAAGAAAAAAATCTGTATAAAGTTTAACTTAAGATGTATTGTTAAATGCAGTTCTTTGGTCAATGAATATTCTTTTCTTACTTTGAGCTGATACATCTCTTTATTTGCACATAAAGTTTCCCCTCAAATATTTAAATATAGCTTGTGTGTAATCACTGAATTTGCAAAGACAATATAGTTTTAAATGCTGCCCTCAAAAAATTTTGGCTGCTTTATAGGTAAGTTGGATGGCAACTTCACCTCAATCAGAAGAAAAAGGATACAATGGCCTGGGCCAAGTGCTCATAAATGTCAGATACACTTGTGCAAGTTGAGATTAGCATGTCTCTCAGGTCACGAGGGCATGGTCATTTCAGTTCAAAACTCCCCAAATTCACTTACCTTTTATTTGTCATCTGTTATGACATTTGAAGCTCAATTTGTATGCTTTCTTTAGAATGTCTTATCTAATTGTTTCTATAATTCAGAATTGTATTCTGTATCTTACAATGAAAAAAGAAAGCATTTACATTTGCTATCCATGTTTCCAAGCACTGACTTTCAAATGATATTTTCATAAGTGGAGTTTGAAGGTTTTCTGTAATGCAATTCAAAAGAACCTCTTCCAAAGGGGTAGGTTCCTGAAGCAATGAATCAAGATACATTAGATACGAGAGAAGTAAAAAAATATAGCCAAACTTCTTCCACTGATATCTCACTATCCAGCCACAATACATCTCCTTTTTTTTATCTTGACAGGGATTCACAGATGTCTTTTTAACAACTGTAAAACAGAAATACTCAATATGAAAACAAAGGAACACGTATATTGCCAGTAATATTCAGGCTATCTACAACTCCTTCCATTAACATTGTTGTTTTTATCCATTTCCACATTCAAACTTCTTTCTGCTTATAAATCAGGAGACTAAAGGGGAATAAATGCATACGTATCATAGTGATCTAACACCCATCCCAAGCAAGCCTCATCCTGTGTCACTGCCTAAGTCATGCAAATTACAACAGAGCTGCCAGTTGACTAAGATTAATGACACTGCGCCAGCTTCTTTGTTTCTCTCTGCGGCCGTTTAGTGTGAAATACTATCCAAAAACATTATCTATCCTCGATTAATCCCACAAATTTGTTCACACGATGCACATTGTTTAGGGCAATTTACAACAGGAACATACTGAGCACAATTGCATTTAATTACTTGGGTTCTAATTACATTCATTAAAGGCTAATAAAATAAATGAAACAGCTTTAAAAGCTTCTGCAAAACACATGGGTCTTGTCTCCCTAGTGAAACATACAGTAGATGTTTGATGGGAAACACAGATTTGACCATATATGTGTGGTTATAGACATATATATGCATATTCCATACATTAAATAAAGTAGATTTGAAAATCATAAGCAATAAAACACCAAATGTTCTAAGAATACATTTACTTAATGAGTGGTTGAGAGATTTTAGGAACCTAGAACTACTTTTCATGTGGCAAATAAAGAGAAAAGCAAATCAGTTTTCAAAATCCATTTTGAATCTTAATTGTTTCCACCTGCAAGGCCCAGATGCCCAACTCACTCTTTCCCATGTCCACATCATAAAGGCTGCTGACCAGGAGAACAGGGAGACACTTCACTCAAGCTGAGTTTGGAAGAACATTTCCACCAGGTTGAATCCCCGAACTCAGTCAGGACTTTTGGATTATTTCCCTCACACACTCAAGGTAGCTTATTTAAAGATCATGCAACCTATTATATGAAAATTTGCACTTTAAGGAACGCCAGGGACTCTGAATAATTTATTCTGTGAGAGCTAAAAAAAAAATGAATTTGTAAATATCTGATTTTCCTATTGTTTGCATACCTATTTAATGCAGTGTGTTTGGATTATTTGAGAAAATATAAAACATCATTGTTAATAACTACGCCTGTGAAAAACCAATATTGGAAATTCAAAATAAGGACTTTATTTTAAGCTTTTCTGTCACTCTACTGGATCTCTGAATACTATGATTCAGTTCAGTTCAGTCACTCATCATGTCCAACTCTTTGCGACCCCGTGGACTACAGCATGCCGGGCATCCCTGTCCATCATCAACTCCCAGAGCTTACTCAAATTGATGTCCTTAGAGTCAGTGATGCCATCCCACCATCTCATCATCTGTCATCCCCTTTTCCTCCTGCCTTCAGTCTTTCCCAGCATCAAGGTCTTTTCAAATGAGTCAGCTCTTCGCATATGAAGGTGGCCAAAGTATTGGAGTTTCAGCCTCAGCATCAGTCCTTTCCATGAATATTCAGGACTGATTTCCCTTAGGATGGACTGGTTGGATCTCCTTGCAGTCAAACAGACTCTCAAGAGTCTTCTCCAACACCACAGTTCAAAAGCATCACTTCTTTGGTGCTCAGCTTTCTTTATAGTCCAAGTCTCACATCCATACATGACTACTGGAAAAACCAAAGCTTTGACTAGATGGATCTTTGTTGGCAAAGTAATGTCTCTGCTTTTCAATATGCTAAGTTGGTCATAGCTTTTCTTCCAAGGAGCAAGCATCTTTTAATTTCATGGCTGCAGTCATCATCTGCGGTGATTTTGGAGCCTAAAAAAATAAAGTCTCTCACTGTTTCCATTGTTTCCCCATCTATTTGCCATGAAGTGATGGGACCAGATGCCATGATCTTAGTTTTCTGAATGTTGAGTTTTAAGACAACTGTTTCACTCTCCTGTTTCATTTTGATCAAGAAGCTCTTCAGTTCTTCTTCACTTTCTGCCATAAGTGTGGTATCATCTACATATCTGAGGTTATTGATATTTCTCTTGGCAATCTTGATTTCAGCTTGAGCTTCCTCCAGCCCGACATTTCACATGATGTACTCTGCATATAAGTTAAACAAGCAGGGTGACAATGTACAACCTTGCTGTACTCCTTTCCTGATTTGGAACCAGACTGTTGTTCCGTGTTCAGTTCTAACTGTTGCTTCTTGATCTGCATACAGATTCCTCAGGAGGAGGCAGGTCAGTTGGTCTGGTATGCCATCTCTTTAAGAATTTTCCACAGTTTGTTGTGATCCACACAGTCAAAGGCTTTGGCATCTTCAATAAGCAGAAGTAGATGTTTTTCTGGAACTTCCTCACTTGTTCAATGGATCCAATGGATGTTGGCAATCTGATCTCTGGTTCCTCTGCCTTTTCTAAATCCAACTTGAACGTCTGGAAGTTCATGGTTCATATACTGTTGAAGCCTGGCTTGGAGAATTTTGAGCATTACTTTGCTAGTGTGTGAGATAAGTACAATTGTGAGGTAGCTTGAGCATTCTTTGGCATTGCCTTTCTTTGGAAAACTGACCTTTGCAGTCCTGTGGCCACTGTTGAGTTTTCCAAATTTGCTGGAATAATCTGGTTACCCAAAGATGAAAATCTACCTAACTAATTGTCTAATAGGCCTTTGAAGTCCATGCTTTATTTTATTAAGTCCATGGTGATTTGATCTGATGAAGATATACTGAGCCTTGAAAACCCTTCTTTAGTGCTCAACACTGTCAAAAGGAGTGGCAGCATGTAAATCTAAATACATATGATAGGCGTGTCTCATCACAAACAAAGCATTTTGCTTCTAGAGTGGATTTTGTAATTTATCTGAAACAAATCAAGAACTTGGGAATGATTTTGATAGGCACTTGGATTTAGGATTTCAATTGGATTCAGACCTTTGCCAGAGAATATTTTTTAAATATTTCATAAATGCATTGATAATTAGTGTATTATTGTCTTTTCTCTCTAGCTGCTCTTTGATCCGCCAACTCCACTTCTAAGTATATGACTCTAAGTGTGAGAAATACTCTCACACTTGCACAGAAAGGGAATTAGGAAGATGGTTATTATAGCATTTTCTTTAATAGTGAAAGAAATGGAAACATCCTAAATGCTCAATAAAGAAATGGTTAATTAACCAAAGGAATCCATAGTCCTATGAAGCAATATGCAGATAACACCACCCTTATGGCAGAAAGTGATGAAGAACTGAAGAGCCTCTTGATGAAAGTGAAAGAGGAGAGTGAAAACATTGGCTTAAAGCTCAACATTCAGAAAACTAAGATCATGGCATCTGGTCCCATCACTTCATGGCAAATAGATGGGGAAACAGTGGAAACAGTGGCTGATTTTATTTTCTGGGGCTCCAAAATCACTGCAGATGGTGACTGCAGCCATGAAATTAAAAGATGCTTGCTCCTTGGAAGGAAAGCTATGACCAACCTAGACAGGATATTAAAAAGCAGAGACATTACTTTGTCAACAAAGGTCCATCTAGTCAAAGCTTTGGGTTTTTCTAGTGGTCATGTATAGATGTTACAGCTGGACTACAAAGAAAACTGAGCACCAAAGAAGGGATGCTTTTGAACTGTGGTGTTGGAGAAGACTCTTGATCATCACTTGGACTGCAAGGAGATCCAACAAGTCAATCCTAGAGGAGCTCAGTCCTGGTTGTTCATTGGAAGGACTGATGTTGAAGCTGAAACTTCAATACTTTGGCCACCTGATGCAAAGAGTTGACTCATTTAAAAAGACCCTGATGCTGGGAAAGATTGAGGGCAGGAAGAGAAGGGGATGAAAGAGGATGAGATGGTTGTATGGCATCACCAACTCAATGGACATGAGTTTGTGTAAACTCTGGGAGTTGGTGATGGACAGGGAGGCCTGGCATGCTGTGATTCATGGGGTGCAAAGAGTCGAACATGACCGAGTGACTGAACTGAACTGATGAAGCAATTAAAAGAAAAAAGGTAAAATTGTATGTGTTATATAGAATCTTTTCAAAAAGCAAGTTGTATGTAATGTATACTGTAGGAGTGTATGTTAAAATACTATTTAGGGGTGTGTGTATGTGTGTGTGTGTGTATGGGAAAAGATCTGGAAGAATCTAAGAACTGACAGTGATGAAGACCTCTAAGAATAGTAGAAAAGGTTTTAGGATGAGAATCTCAGGGCAGGAGGGAGGACTCCTACTTGTTACCTGGCATTAACTGAATTTTTATGAAAAGGTGTTCATGTCTTATAAAGAAATTTTTGAAATTAATATAGGTGCAAGGTTAATATTTAGAGCAATGATGTGTTATTAAACACCTCCATCCCCAACACACACACACAGACACACACACACACACACACATTTCCCAAATATCTTCATCTGATAGCTCTTCAGAACATGACCTGGAAGTTTTCCCAGGAAGCTATTTTTTTTAAAAACATGGGATTTTACAATCTGGAAGTTTTTTCTCATCACACTCATCCTCTACTCCTACCTTACTATTTTCATTTCCTCCTGTTAAGTATAGTGCCAGAAATCTGAAGAAGTCTTGTTCTCATAACAGAGCTGCAGGAGGCACTTGTCCTCCCAGAACCCCTCAATAGGAACGCTAGCTGATTTCAGTATCACCTACTCTACAGAAGCCTCTTAGTTTAGAGTAATGTCCCACATACTTGAAGATTCTCTGTCTGAAATGCAACAGTGCAGGCTTTGGTGCAAAGCAAGCACAACTGTTTGCTTTAGGTAAGTTTATTTCAAAATGATGCTTTGCTATCATTCAGTCATTACCACTAACACTTTAACAGGATTTTAGCACTATACTATAAAACTCAAAATCATAATAGTATGGAAAAGGGCTTGACATCAAAAAAGAAAAAGAAATGAGCAAATTGAGAAGCAAAGCAGGATTGCAAAGCCTTGGATATGTATTTTCTGATGCAACCTACTTTTCCCCTCACCTCATCTCAAACACCACGTAATCCCCAGAGCTTACAAAATTCTTCAACACTTGAAGGTAGAGACCCACTGGTTTGTCACATTATCTCTGACAATGCTGCAAAGTGTGGTTGAAATCTTCAGACCTCGTGTTCAAAGCTCTTCAGCTACGGAATTTTGTGTCTTGCTCCCTGATGTCATATACCATATACTCCAAACAGACTTGGCAATATCTTTTTAATAGCCTCTCCTCTTAGACTCTCTTTGCCACTCTCTGCTACTCTCCATGTATTAGAATCTCTGAAGGTCTGTCTTAAATGTCATTTTCTCTGGTGATTTTCCCCTGGTATCCTTTGAGGTGCCTTTCCTATATTTTTGCTATCACTGTACCTCCATTTCAGTTTATTTGTGCCTCTGTGACATTTGCCACATGTGTTCTTGTAAAATAGATCTCCATGTATGTCTCATAACCCCCTAATAAAACATAAACTCCTTAAAAATTGGTACCAATCTGTCATAAAACAAAGTAGACTGCTTATCATACAGCAAGAAGGAATTTTTAAAAAATTAACCAGGTTAAAATGGTGCTTGAATCATTTGAATAACTGCTCCTTATATTACTATGTAGTTGTCAGTAGGCAGAGCATCTCCAATGAGCAATAGAGTACCTGGCCCATAGTAAGTGCTCAATAAATACTTGTTGAATGCATATGAATAAGTAATTCAACAGGAGGGGAAAAAAAAAAAAGCATAGGAACAAATAAGTGATTTTTTTTCTCCTTCTCTCTTTCTCCCATTTGTCTACCCCAGGATTGAAAATGTTTATTATAGTATCTCATGAATAATGTCACTATCCCTCCTTGGTATTTCATCAAAAAACAGCAGCCTTCATTATCATAACTCGGTCGCAGAGTCGGACACGACTGAGCGACTGAACTGAACTGAAAATTATAACAGCATTATATAGCATCTGTATTTCAACATCTAGTTTTCATTAAGATTTTTAGGACTGACTCACAGTTTAAGGGTTTCCCAGGTGGCGCTAGTGGTAAAGAACCTGCCTGCTGATGTAGGAGACAATAAGAGACTTGAGTTTGATCCCTGGGTCGGGAAGATTCCCCGGAGGAGGGCATGGCAACCCACTCCCGTATTCTTGCCTGGATAATCCTCATGGACAGAGGAGTCTGGCAGACTATAGTCCATAGCGTCGCAAAGAGTCTGACATGACCAAAGCAACTTAACTCGCATGCAGCTTACAGTTTAAAGGTGTTCCATTTTATAATAAAAGCTGTAGAATAACTGCAAATATGTTTAATGAATCCTGGATTAATAATTCAATATCTTTAGAATTCTGTCTTTATACACACTTGCAGATATTTAAAGATAGGGTATTTTTAGTGAACAATGTGAACATCCTGAGAAGACTGAAGGCAGAAGGGACAACAGAGGATGAGATGGTTGGATGGCGTCACCGACTCCATGGACATGAGTTTGAGCAAGCTCCGGGAGTTCGAGATGGACAAGGAAGCCTGGCATGCTGAGGTCCATGGGGTCCCAAAAAGTCGGACACGACTGAGTGACTGAACTGAACTGATTTTTAGAATTCTGTCTTTATATGAACTTGCAAAGATTTCAAGATAGGGTATTTTTAGTGAACAACATGAATGTCCTGAGAGTTGATAGGCAGAAGATATGCCTTAAGGAAACAGGAGGCTCAGTGATTCTTTAGTGAGTAGGAAACTCCCCTGCATTTGACACTTCTAGGCAAGAGACCACAGCTTCTTCCGGATGGCCGAGAGGTAGAATTCCCTGTGTACACTCAGGTACCTTCTTTCATATGACTTCAAGAGCTTCCCCTTCCCTGATAAGGAGGCTCAATGGGTAGAAAAAGACCCACACAAGTCATGTCAGTACATTGTAACAGGATTCAGTGGTTCCCTTCCTTTTTTTTCTTTAACTCACCTCTGGGAAACTAAGAGGAGCTGCTCCATGTAAGCACCAGAGAAATATATGACCACAAACTGAAAGCTCATGACCTCAATCCTCAGCCGCCCCTTGCCCCTCATTACTGCAGCAGTTGGTGTAGGGAAGGATTAAAGACGGCTAGAAATCATTGGGTGAGCATACAAGGGCTCAGAAATTTGACCTTCGTTACTTAAAGCACACAGTCTCTACTAAAAGCTGGTATATGAGGAGAATTAAAAACAGAACCAAGAAAGGTCAGGTGGAGTGCAGATGCACTAACAAAGATGAGGTTGAAATGGCCAAAAAAAAAAAAAAATCTGCAAAATATTCACCTTTTCGTCTTTTAGTCATTAAGTTGACTAGACAAGGAGAGGTCAGTTTGGTTTTTGCCACTAACCAAAACTGCAAAAGAGCCTCCATGCCAACAGCAAGATCTTAAAACTTACAATTGCCAGAACAAGAGAGGATTTCAGAATGCTCTCAACACAGGAGACTTTCTTAGGATACTTTCTAATGAAGTGGAATCAGTTAGACCTCCCCCTATATCTGATAGCTTTTGTTATCTGTATCTATGAATTACCCAAGTTTAATGGGAAAGACAAGAAGAGACTACAAAGGCATGGACTAGTAAAATATTTTTACAACTGTGAAGTTTGCAACAAGGCTTTCTCTTTTCTGGGAAGACAGAGTAAAGGGCAGGAGGCCAGCTAGCAATGTAAAGCATACAACCGTGGCATTAATGCAAAGGAGGCGTGAACTCAAAATCATTTTAGAAAACATACACTAAGAAGTGAATGATTGCCATCTGTCAACAACAGTGGGACCACATTATTCATTGTTCTGGAAGTCCTGTGTTCTGCCGGTGTTGGGAACAGGCCTCTCCTTCAGAGATATCTGCTGTAGATGAGGAAACTGAGGCATTTAAATAAACTAAGCATAAATATGTGTGTATACTCAGTCAGCTCCGACTCTTTGCAACCCTGTGAACTGTAGCCTGCCAGGCTCTTCTATCCATTGAGTTTCCCCAGTAAGAATACTGAAGCGGGATGCCATTTCCTCCTCCAGGGCATCTTCCAGACCCAGGGATCAAACCTGTGTCTCCTGCATTGCAGGCAGATTCTTTACAGACACCAGGGAAGCCCTGAGCTTAAATGACTTGCCCCCAAAAAGTAAGCAGCCTGAGACCAGCAAATGTTTGCAGAATTTTGAAAAGAAACTGCAATAACCAATCCCTTTCTTTCTTAACAATTATGAAGATATTTTATATTTCTATAATGATTTGCATTTTCCAAAGCAATTTCATAAATTTTCAGTGAAGCTAATAAGAGAGTTAAACACCATATAAAAAGATGGCAAGATGTATCTGGGTCCTAATCTCTATTTTTCCTTTTCCTGTTTAAATAAATAGTGACTCCTCTGGAACAGTGTTATCCAATAGAAATATAATCAGATATATAATTTTAAATAGTCTAGTATCTTTAGTCAAAAAATGAAAAAGGGGGTGAAATTTATTTTAGTATCTTTTATTTAGCTCAATATATTAAAATGTTTAAAAATGCAACTAAAATAATTATTGTGATATTTTATACTATTTATACTTTTTTATATTAAATCTTTGAAGTCTAGTGTGTAATTTATACTGACAGCAAATCTCAGTTAAGACTAGCCACCTTTCACCTGCCCAATATTCACATGAAGCTAGTGGCAACTGTTTTTAATAGCGTACCTCTGAGGTTCATTCTTTCCCCTCATTTGGATGTTATGCTGCCCTAGTTTCTCTGTTAACTACTGCAGACTTCAAGAATATCAAAAATTGGTTGTTTGAGTTACTGTCATATTTACCAAGGCATCTAATAATCCACTTGGGAGATATCAACATAGTCTCTCAGGTCCTAAGAATAAATACATGTGTGTGTATTTATGGTTATATGAGTGTATATGTGTGTGATACATATCATTATCAACAAGCTTTGAGTGTACCTATTCCACATAAAGCATTACCCCCAAGAACCAGATCAGCATCAAATCATCATTTTTGCCAAAATATTTATTAAGCCCCTAAAATGCATAAGACAGCCATGTTTCTTTCACTAGAAAACCTGGGGTTAATTCTAAGCTTTCAACAGCTCTAAGGGTGGTGGGTTCAGCATTTAACAAGGCCAAGGGAACCCTGACTTCAAGTCTTGCCTCTTTGTAAGCACTATGATTTTGTGCAAGTCATTTCCCTGCCATGATCTTTAGTTCGTTCATTGGTAAGTGAGGACTGTTGACCTTTAAGCTTCTTTCCAGTCTGACAGGCTAGGGTTTAATAATAAAAGTTTACTTCCTTTTAGCCTCAAGGAACACATTGCTTACCCTTCAGCAGTTGTCTATATGATGTGATTTATGGAGTACTAGTAGGATTCCCAGATTTAGGGGAAAAAACACAGAATATTTGCTTAAATTTCAGTATAATTTTAATTTCAGATAAACAATGAATTATAAAGTATTAGCATGTCTATGCCATATTTGGTATGTATATACATTTTCAGTATTTGTACTGAAAAATGGTGTATTGTTCATTTTCAATTTCAATTAGTGGGCATCCTGTGTTTTATCTGGCAAACCTAGGTACTGAGAAAATCTCATCGCTCTCACCTCTCAGCTGGAGTTTGAAATTCTCATGCCGCAGCACAGTGGCATGAGATAGCACAGACTTTTATCAGACCCCATGTGTTTGAACCCTGGTTTAGCACATTTTCACTGTATGTTGCTAAGCTTAAGTTTATGAGCCTCAGTTTCCTCATCAGTCTTAAAACTGACATATAAGGTCACTACTTATCTTTGTTATAAAATTGACTAAATTAATGGTGAGAGAAGTTGGACTACTGATCACTTTACATTCATATTTTAATCACTGATGCTTCTGTATGAGAAGGTTTCCCTGGTAGCTCAGTTGGTAAAGAATCCACAGCAAAAGCGGGAGACCTGGGTTCAGTCCCTGGGTTGGGAAGATCCCCTGGAGAAGGGAAAGGCTACCCACTCCAGTATTCTGGCCTAGAGAATTCCATGGACTGTATAGTTCATGGGGTCACAAAGAGTTGGACACAACTGAGCGACTTTCACTTTCATTATCCCTATGAGAAGGTAATTATTAAATGAAACAATGCATGTGCTGGGTACATATTATACATACAACAAATGGCATATATTAGGAGTGTTTTTGAAATGATAGGAGTTGTGAATAGGTTAGATGAAAAGGGGACATTGGAGTTAGAGAACTCTTTTGGAAAGGGCAGGCGTGTGTGAGATAATATCACAGTCTTGAGTAGCTAAGGGAGGGGTAATGAGCAGAAAGCAAGTAGGAAATGGGTGTAGAACTGAGATAGGAGGATATAGAAATCTTTATCTCTTCACATGTTATCTAGTTCTCTAAGCATGCTCATGACACCATAGATCCAGAGCGCCTACTCTTCCCTATTTCCAAAACCCAGTTTCATAATTCTCATAGTACTAGGCGACCCCAACTGAATCAAGATTAACCTTCCTTAGAGAAAAAAGAACAGATACCCAAGACAAACTCCTTTACCAGTTCCTCCCACATTTCTACCGAGTACATAAAAATGCAGTTGCAGTATGCAAGGATAGCCTTGTTGGGAGAAGAGAAGTCTCCCACAGAACCCTGAAGGTATGAATAGAAGTGGGGAAGGGCCAGTCTTTGCCTTTATAGAATCATAGACTAAATTGCAGGCATCACCTTTGGGATTCGATTAGTGCCAGTCGTGGAGCACGTTGGATGCTTCTCCAACGTTTGCTTCCCTTTCCCTTTCTCCCTCCATATCTGTCTCTGCTCCTTTCTTCAGCACCCTGAGTCCCGTCTCCTGCATAACATCTTCCCGGTTCACTCAACACCAGAGTCATCTCTCATCTGAACTCTGACACTGCTTGTTGGTTTTATTCTGATAGCATTTGTGTTGCTAAGGTGTGTGAGTGTGTGTTTGCGTGTGTGCACATACAAATATGAATGTCTATCCAATTAGAACGTAAGCATTTTATGGACAGAAGCACAGTCTTAGAATTCTCTGTCTCCTCACACTGAATGAGACAGTATCTTTTAGCTGTTCAATAAACATTATTTTGGAGGGAATAATAATATAACCCATGTGTGTGCTGTGCTAAGTCGCTTCAGTCGTGTCCGACTCTTTGCAACCCCATGGACTGTAGCCCACCAGGCCCCTCTGTCCATGGGATTCTCCAGGCAAGAATACTGGAGTGGGTTGTCACTCCTTCTCCAATAGACATCCTTTTAATAATTCATGATTTTGTCTAATTAAGTCTAATTCAACCTGTTCAAACCAGTGAAAATTGTCAAATCTGTGTAGCCTGGTCTATGAAGCAAATCAGGACTTCAGAGGTTGGTGAGCAAAAAGGAGGAAGCAGGAGCAGGTTGGTACTGAAGCTGGGAAGCTGACCCAGCAGTAGCTCTGGCGGCTGAGAGAAATACACAACAGCGCAAATCAGCATTTGTGTTCCCAGGAGACCATCTGACCAACGGGGACAGCACTGGTGTGCCCAGACCTTTGTGATCTGTAAGGTGTGTGGCAGAGCCACATAAAAATGAGTCTCAGTCTATTTGAGGATCAGGATGCCATCTGGGAGCTTGAGGAGCCAGACAAGGTCTAACTGCTGGAAACGGGGGCTGGCCAAGGCAGGCAAGGTGTCTCAGTGTATTTCTGGATGCAAAGCAGAAAACTCACATCTTCAGGGTCTTGGGACACTTAGTTGAAAACCCAAGAAAATGTTTATTTGTACTCCCTGCAAATCCACAGAAAGAGGAAGGGAAGCCTGTATCATAGGGGATACATGAGTACCAGAACTAATCTTAGAACAGCATGTCTTAGAGAGTTTATAGAAGCAAGACTAATTCTAGATCCCATTCCCTGGCAAGGCAAAATCTCCTAACGTCTTCCCCACTCTCAAGATTTGAGCCCAGGGATTGAGGGAGGCTGAGCTAAGAGATGAATGGCCTCAGCCCTTACATGTGTCTATAGGCCTAACAGGACTGGTGGAAGTAAAGGCTGATAATTTATCTACTGAGAAGTGGCTGGACAGTTTTATATCATATGTACCTGAAGCTTCTCAGTAATGCTTAAATTCTCTTTGAAAAAAATCACGCTAATCATTGTTCAATATTAAGAAACACATACATAGGTAAAAGAGAAACACACCTCTCCAACTTGAAGTTTGAAAAACAGGCCTAATAAGAGTACAGAATAGATGTTCTTCCTGAGTTTACGTAGAGAGAATACTACTGTTTCTTCAAGATATGATGCTGTAATACAGTTTGCCTTAGTAATATGGCAAGGGTCTTAAATAGAGCACACAGTGCCTGCCACACCACTCCTTTGCACTGTTCATTCATTCACTTTGGGCTATCGCGTATGCAGGAGGAAATGGGGAAATGCTGGTTAAAAGGTACAAAGATTCAGTTATACAAGATGGATAAGCTCTGGAGATTTAATGTATAGCATGGTGATTATAGTTAACAATATTTTATTGTATACTTCAAATTTCTTATGGGTAGATCTTAAGACTTCTCACCACACACAACAAACACACCTTCTGTGTATAAATTATATCCTTTATGTTCAGTCACTAAGTTGTGTCCGACTCGTTATGACCCCATGGACTGCAGCACACCAGGCTTCCCTGTCCTCCACTGTCTCCCAGAGTTCGCTCAAGTTCATGTCCACTGAGTTGTAAGGCTATCTAACTGCCTCATCCCAGCTGTATTATATCCTAATACAGCTCAGAAAAAAAGTATGGTAGTGTAGGTGAAATGATAAAGATATGGAAGATGACCAGGGACAGAGCCCGAAAAGCCCCTACATACAAAACTAGGGAAGAGGAATGAGAGCTAGTACTGGAACCTGAGAAAGAAAGGTCAGACCAAGGAAGTTAAGAGCCAGAAGGGGATGTCATGGAAGCGCAAGAAAGAGGGAGTTTCCAGAAGGCTGCTGTAGTCAGTGGTGGCAAATGTCAAGAAACCTAGATGTTACCTACTTCGCTCCAACACCTCCTTTCTAAGCAGATCCACACAGCACTCTAACTTTGGTTTCCCCAGCGTTAACAAGGCTGGAAAAGTATTAAACAGAGTTTGGATTCGAAACCCACAGAACAGTACAGGGCTTTTCATTCTACACGTGTTACAGAGCGTGAGACCAAGGGGCAGATGCAGAAAGAACAGACCTGCAACCTTCCAGACTGAGAGCTCAGCAAAGGTTTGTTCTAACAGAACATAAAGTACAGGGGTCAATGAAAACAGTGGAAAGATGAGTAAAAACCAAGAGATTCTTGAATATCATTTGAAGGCATTTTTAAAGAGCCTAAGATCCTTTAGATTTGCTCAGGCTGTCAAATAATACCTGTTCCATTGCCAAAGTTCTACTTTGGGGTTCTTAAGAATTCTCCAAACATATGGTAACATAGCCTTTAGAGTTTAAGAATTTAAATTGTTTTTCACCTGAATGTGGAGAAAAAATGTTATAGATTCAAATAATACATTTTTTCTCTAAATAGTCCTTTTAAATATTAAGACTCATAATATTGTCTTTTGAAGGGATTATAATCTTCAGTAGCCTTTCATTGTTGTTTTAATATATTATTACAAGAGTATCTTAAACCTGTAACAAACAAACTGAAAATTTTGAGGAAGTAAAAGTTTTCTTTAAAAATATAGAACAAAAGACAAATAGCCCTAAATATTTTACTATTTATTCAATGTATCACCAACTTCATCTGTCCATGTATACTACATGTAAGCATAGGACTTTTCTAATGGTTTAAATTCCATTAATCTAAAATATAAAGCCCTATACCTGTGATATATTACTAATGCTAATAGATAAGATCACCCAATTATAAACTTCACTTTACTCTTATTAATGTAGCAAATGAAGTCATGGAAGTGAGTGAGATCTCATTTTGGATAAGGTTCCATTTCTTGTTAAATGTTGTTATTTCACAGTTGGGCATATATCATCATTGATATAACAATAACAGATGTCTTATTTGTGGATTCCTCTCCTGTCTGCCTCACAGCAATGATTTTACTACTTGTGAAGGATTACAAAAAATTACTGGAGGATTTACAAGAGGTCTCTGCAGTATTTAGAAGCCAAGTATAATATTGTTTTTCCAAACCAATCAACCAATACAACTTAATCCTGACTCAAAAGAGCTGTGTTTTTCTTCTCTTAGTCAGTCTGTGTGCTTATGGCTTTGGTACCCGTTTTGTCTATAAAAGTTGGATTTGTCACAGTAGCAGATGTTAGGTAGGGATATGAACATCCCATCTTCCTATTCTCTTGGAAACATCAAAAATCATCTTTTGCAGGAGATTCTAGCACCAAGTTTTGTAAAATTCCACCTGCAATGCAAGGAGATGCAGGAGATGCAGATTTGATCCCCAGGTTGGGAGATCCTCTGGAGGAGGGGATGGCAACCCACTCCAGTATTCTTGCCTGGAGAATCCCATGGACAGGAGAGCCTGGTGGGCTCCAGTCCATAAGGTCACAAAGAGTTGGACACGACTGAAGCAACTGAGCATGCATACATATCTACTGAGCCAGTTCCTTTTTAAATTGGGGTGGTACTTTTTGAGAGGGGAAGCAGTCTTCATGGGTTTGAAACTTGCTTGTTTTCAGGTTTAGTTGAAGTTGTTGTCAGTATTTCTTAAGAATTGGCCAGAAACAAAGGCAACAGAAATTCTGAAATTTTCCGGACATTCTAATCTCTCCCTCTGTTAATTGTCCATTGGAAAGAAAAGTGGGAAAATGAGCTTTTAAATGCCATGAGCTTGGGCATAGTCCCCAGGGCTGTGTCCACAAGTACCATCAGCAGCATGGTGTTACAGCCTCTTCTGTAGGTGACAGGAGTGTGAGTACAGATGTGTAATCAAGGTGCTATGAAACTGTGTGTGTGTGCTTTCTTAGTGCTGCAGGAATTATTCATAAGACCTCATTTAACCCTCCAATGACCCTGGGGTTATTGACTACCCTTGTTTTCATAAAGGATGAAGAGAGACAAGGTGTTTTTTTTCTACCCTATAAATCGATCAGTCGGAACCTATATTAGGTCTGATTTTACACTATGTTGTTTGTAACAGCATATTCAAGTCCGGTCAGGGAAACACATTTTAGATCTTCTATGCAGATGCAATTGAATGCCAGAAAATGGCAGAAAATGTGGTGATGGAAGAGCTGAAGAGCAGGTCAAGGAACAGGGAAGCAACCCAGAAGTTAGCAGCAGTGGTAAGCCTCTACCATCTCTTTGGGACAAAGTGAAGAGTCATCATCTCTAAAGCTCAGAAGCCAGGACTGTCTAGCGGGAGCTGCCATCCCACTGGAGGTGGGAACAGAGGCCACAGAGTGTGGGGCGACCCCTCAGGAGTGAGAACCACAGAAGGAGGGCAGCCGCCATCAGAGAGAATCCGAAGCAAAAAACTAGAAAGAGAAATATCTGGCTTCTCCCCAACTGCCTGCCAGCCTTTCGCCTGTGCCGAGCATTGGCCAAAAGTACCCAGAAGTCACTTGTGAAGAGACGCTGAGAAATGTGCATCCCTGCAATACAAGGCAGAGAAGGTCAGGGCAGAGAGTGAATCCAAGAGCAAACAAGTGACTGGCAGAAAGCAGCAACTGCTACCCAAAAGAAACTTGTGTCAAAAGCTGAAAAAAATCACATTCCTTCTGTATTACATACAGTCCCTATGTTCAGAGAATTAGCTCCAACACTTCACTAAAAAGACAAGCTATAGTGAGAGAGTCAATTCCCTGGTAGGTTGATAAGAAGTCCAAGACCCCTGAGGAGGACAAAGGGGTCAGGAGCCTTTGAGAAAGAGAAAGGGGTCTGGGTCTCTCAAGGAGAAAAAGACTTTTTC
Source organism: Odocoileus virginianus (assembly GCF_023699985.2). Classification (NCBI taxonomy): domain Eukaryota; kingdom Metazoa; phylum Chordata; class Mammalia; order Artiodactyla; family Cervidae; genus Odocoileus; species Odocoileus virginianus. The sequence goes on from NC_069679.1 coordinate 22,070,267, forward strand.
TACATTGCTTTGTTTTAGTCAACAAAACAATGTATCCTTTTTGAGGACATGTTTCTCCTTAACAAGAAGATTTTCTGACTAAAAAGTATGTTGTGGGAGTGGGTCTGGGAGACCTATTGTTAATTCTAATCTTGTTAATTTAAGATGTATGTTGTGGGAGTGGGTCTGGTGAAAGTATATAAGGCCTTGATAAGACTAGTGAGTGGGGGCACTCTCTGTCCCCCTTCTGATGTCTATATCGGAAGTTTTCTCTGTCCATTTTCATACTTTAATAAAACTCTGCTACACAAAAGCTCTTGAGTGACCATGCCTGGTTTCTGGTCCTGAAGCTAAATCTTCAGAGATCACGAATCCGACATTGTTCACCATAAGCTATCATATAGGCATTAATAATTAAGCAATGCAACTACATGAATACTGTCTGCTTTGCTGGAATACCTGCCCCTGCCTGTAATGTGATTTCGCTCATATGTAATTAATAAATAGGGGAACATAACTGTTAAGTGGGGAAACATCACTCAACTGTGGCGGTCATGTTGTTTCAATATGCAAGTTTTGGTAGAGAAGAGGAACCAAAATACAGCAAGAGGAGAATGATAGCTTTCTGCAGGAAAAAGAAAGTTCCCCAGCAAGATTGTTGCATTGGTTGTAGCAACCCTTTTAAGGCTGCAGTATCTGCATATACAACATTTTAAATCTGGGTTTGCACTCTAGGCTCCCTCCCCAAAGTGATGCTTCGCCAGCCTAGGGAGACAAGGCTTGAGGCAGGCTGCGCTGCCCCACTGCTGTCCTAACTCCCCCACTGGCTCAGAGTCCACTTCCATCAACATTATCTCAGCAACTCTTCCCTCATGAGCCAGTGTTACAGCATCTCTACTCCATTATAACTGTTTGCCATTGATATCTGCTCTGACTATGTCCAGCCACACTGAGGAAGATTGTCAGGGAGATCCAGTTTAGGTCAGATACCAAATATTATTTTTGCGAGTGCTCTGATTACATGAGATTTTGAGTGGTATGCCCAATGAGATCTTTTTATTGTGTTTGTTGTATTTCTGTGGAAGATCGAATTTCTCAGGAAAGCATAATGTCATGTGATAGTAGAAGCACTTAAGTAAAAGTATCATTTGGTTTGGTTACAAAGCCTTGTAGTATGGGGAAAAGATCAATATGGATCATTCATTCATTGTTGCAACATTTTTTAAAACATCCTTATAACTGAAAGCTTCAAATATGAATCAGGTATATGGAGAGTTTATAACCAGACCTATAAACAGATAATTAAAATACAATGCTATGGATGTTATATAGAAGTATTAATGACATCATGATAAAGTCTAGAGCAGAGTATGAATAATTTTGCCAATTTCAGGAAAGACTTCAAGAGGAGGTGATATTAGCATGGTCTTAAATGCTAAGATTTGCCAAGTGATGAAGGAGAAAACAAGATAGAAACATGTGCAAGGGCAGACATTAATATAATTAATTAATATAAGAGTTTGATGTAGATGTGTAGGGATGGAGCCAGAGAGGAGAGTCAACCCATAAAACAGCAAGAACTGTAACTGGGGAAGCTGATCCCCAGTTGCCAAAAGCCTTGCAGGCCCAGCTTAGGAGTTTAGTTTATCCTATGAACATCCAGACTCCCGCTGAGGTCTTTAAGGAGAGAAGTAACCTGATGAGAATTGTTTTCAGAAAGATCATCCTGATGTCTATGTGAAGAATGGACTCGAGGGAAGGAAGATAGATGCCAGGGAGATCAGATAGGAGGCTATATTAATACTCCAAACAAAAATGATGAGGCTCTAAACCAGTGGCCGTGAGGATGATAAAAAGGGATTTTAGCCAGAAGACACTTCTGAGGGAGAACTGACAGGTCTGATGATCAATTGGACATGGAAAATAAGGGACATAAGTCAAAGATGACTTCAAGAGTTCTAACTGAGGCAAAAGGGTATGCTGAATGCCATTAGCTGAAGTAAAGAATTCTATAAGGAAATGCAGGTTTGAGGGTGAAGATAATGGGTTCAGTACTTCTATTTTCAAACTGCCTCAATTATTCAGGAGTGGACAAGGGGACTTAATTTCTATGAGATAACTCTATCATTGGGAAAAATCTGCAGCTGAAAGATATTTAGCCATTTGATTTGCATATTACAGCCAGATCAGATGTCACTTAAATTCCTGATCTGTTAAATGGGTTTTATTCACCTATGTTTGTAAAGAGCTCAACTGAAAATCTACATTCTCAACATTTAAAAATACTATTAAAAGCATTAATGGAGTTGCAATCCAAAAAGCATCTGACACTCTAGCAAGCATTCAATATGTAGACTGGGGAAGAAACAGTCAAATTCAGTGCAGGGATGTGGCATGTTATAACTGAGGACAGATGCAGTCTCAAGGAAATTCTTGTAGTGTACATAAAGAAGGCAGTGCACAGCCTTGAATTAATAGGAATATATATTCTAATTAATTGACAGCAAGAGCTGCTGATAGAATGAAAGACTAGATCTCTAGGTCCCTAAGCAAGCACCCAGACAGAGCCAAATAAATTGCTGAGACTCTGTCTTTATATAATATATGATGCAGTCTTGCAATAATCCTTCTATGTTTTCCCATCCTCCATTTATTATTTTGGATTTGGCGATCTTTTTTACACTCAAATTTAGCACGCATAAAGAAAATCTGGAGATGAAAACTAGCCATTGAGCAACATAAAAATTCAGAAACAATACTTTGATTCAGATAAAATGGCCACTACATTGTATATTTAAGAAGTGTGTAATTTTTGTGAAAATGAAAATTATACCAGTGACACTTCTTCACTGTGGTGCTTTTTTTGGCAGAAGTGATATGATATACTGGGCCATCAGCATTTTCTCTTCAAGTCCTTGTGACCAAAACCACATTGCCATATAGGGAATTAAAAATGCAATTTTCTTTACACTAAGCTAACACACCACCTTGCCTTTTAGTAGTGTATACTAGAAAACAAAACTACTTTGACCACTTCAGACAATTCACCTACATATATGTCAAACTCCTGAGAGATGTTAAAGTCAAGTCAAAAAATCAAAGGGAAGAGTTTTAGGAGCACTGGTTCAATTCTTGACTTTTATTTATAGCATTGCTTTATGAAGTAAAGGCTTCCTTTAGGTTTTCTGTTAAAGATGCTACTAAAAATGTTGTTTGTATGTTTGTATTATAGTGATCTTTGCAACACAGAAATGTTTTAATTCAGACTATTCATATAAACTCTTTATTTTAATATGCTATTGATTAGCTGGTATTGTACATAAAGAGAGAATAATTGTAAATTGCCCATGTAGTCTATAAATATTCCCCTTCAGAGTGCCAAAATCACAAGCCATAATACCACAATAGTGATGGAAATTGGAATAAACTTCTGTAAATTAAAATTTATTCCCTAATGATGTCTCCACCAAACCAATATTATCCTTACCATTTATTGAGCAATCACTTGGTTCCAGGCTCCAAGTTTAGGAGAAGAACAAAAAAGATAAATAAGACTCAATCTGTTTTATGAAATTAGTAGTTTAGAGGAGAAGCTTAAAATATTAATAGCTATCTATAACAAAAATGATAAGTGCTCATATATATAGGACAAAGGCATGCATGTGTGTGTGTGTTTAAATTCAATGAGGAAACAATAGAGGACACAATTTTAATGGGAGAAAAGTGTCAGATGGGCAACATGGCACTGTGTTTAACAATTCTAGCTCCCAGATCCTGGGTTTGACTCCAGGCTCTGCCTCTCACTAGCTTGTGATAACTTAGCAAGTTACTTTGTCTCACTCAGCCTGGACTTCATCTCTTGAATACTAAATAAGAACAACATGAAAACACCCAGTACAGTGCCTGGCCCACCTGAAGTGCTCAATAAACAGTAACTATTTTTACAGGGACAGGCTTAACATAAATAGGAGTTTAATAGACAACTTCTTTGGGCCCTGGGCACTGTGCAGTTTGCACTTTCCTCCAGGAATCAGCAAAGAGTAACCACAGAGCATCATCTCTGGTTGAGGTCTAAAAGGAAAATGATAGGGCAGGCCATGCCAGAAAAAAACACATATGTACCAACAAGGACCTACTGTATAGCCTAGGGAACTATACTCAATATTTTGTAATAACAACCCATAAGGGAAGAGAATCTGAGGACTATATATATATATACTTATGAAGCATATAACTGAATTGCTGTGCTATACATCAAAAACTAACATGATATTGTAAATCAACTGTACTTCAATTTAAAATAAATATATTTTAAAAAGAAAAGCCAAGCATTTAAATAAAATTATGCAGGGAGAGACCAAATATCCCAGAACTGAAGGCATGAAACTGGGTCAGAAGCCGAGGAACTCTTCAGGTAAAAAGCAGGCAGCCTAATCCGCCAGCAGGAAGAAGGATGTGCCTTTGGGAGTAGCTGCATTCCTGCAGTCAGGGTGGATACCTTTCTCAGGACACACAGGAATGGCCCATGCGGAGTTGGCAGGCCCTGAAAGAGGGTCAGGAAGGAGGACAATGCACTCGGGGACATCTGTAATCAGGATGAAGTGGTATTAGCAGAACATGTCATTACCTTTCTCACAACTTACATATGTTTGAACCCAGTTTAAGAATTGTTCATAAGTCTCTCAAAGTCATAATCCTCTCAATCTTGTCATGGGAATTGGGAACTTGGAATATTTGCAGTCTAGAAGACTCTAAACCACTTACAAGTCTGCTTGTAATTTTTTATCTCACTACACAGCAAAAGAGACCAGATTCCTTAGGATCCATGACAGAGATTCCCTGCTGGGATGCAATGAATTTATCCATTAACTTTATCCTGTTGCAAGTTTTCTAAAATTGCATAAAGGATTATTGTTTGGTAGAGAATAACAGGCAAAACAGAAAAGCTGTGAGACGCTGGGTCCGAGGAAGAAATACCTGGGGAGTAGTCTACATACTCCCTTAATGCTTTGCAAAATTTTTGTATTGTAGTGCACATAGTAATGAATTCTGAATGTGAGTCAAACAGTAGGAGGGCACTGTTGACAGCTGGAGCTGTTGGAAAGCTGCTCACTTATGAAAAATGCTGCAAGGAAAATTGTGAATTTCCTGCCTGGCATTCAATGTGATTCAGCAATACTTTTCTTCAAAAATGTAAAGTAGCAAGAAGAGGGTAAATGAAGTGCATTTTTATTTGTTTATGACTTGAGAGTTTCTGCCTTGTAAAAAGGCTAAAAGCCCTAAAGGCAAAGGAATCTCTTGTCTCAAAGGGAAAATGCTGTGGAAGAAAATAAAGGTTGGGTTAGGCATTCAACAAGATTCAGAGTCTCTCTCCGGGGAGATGTCCTTCATTTGGGGAGACTCTTAAACTCATTCAGGCCACCAGGGTACCAGTTAGCACATGGCAGTTGTAATTCACTAAATGGAACCCTGGTGGCCTAAAAGAATCAATGCTACCAAAGAGACAAACTTACCTACAGGGAGCAAATTAGGTGCTAGCAGAATGTCTGATTATTTTGCCGTTTATATTTATAGAGTCAGTGAGTCAACAAGTATTTATTGACCCCCTAGAGGTTGCACTGCTTTCTAATAAATGTGTGGGTACCTATTAGTGGTTAGACACAGTCTCCTGCCCTCAAGGAGATTTACAATCCAATGGAGGTGATAACTATCCTTTAAAATGGATACTTATTAATAAGAACTACAAAAGGGAAATTAGGAAGCTTGGGTTGGGTTTTCTTTTCTTTTTTTCTTTTTTCGACACAGTGGAAAATGGGATAATAGTAAATCAGGACAAACCCAGAACTTGGAGTTTGTGGAGATTTTTGGTGGTGGTGGTGGTTTGAATTGGGTTATTTGGGGGATTTGTCTTTGTTTTCATTTTTTTGTTTTGTTTTGTTTTTAAAAGCAGACATACGGCATGACAACAGGAAGAGGGGATTTTTTTAAAAGATTCAGAAAAGCCTCAGTTAAGAATTTTTGATGATAAACAGGAGAGAAAATAATATTAGAACAAAATGAATGCTATCTTGGTTGGCCAGCTAAAAGATACAAGGTGGCCTAAGTTACATAAGAGAGATAATAGACTTTGTAAGACTAGCTAATAGGGAAGTTTTAAAGGAAAAAAATTAATACCTGATAAAGTAAGTATGAATGACCTCATTGGAGGTCATTATTAACAGAAACACAAGATCTAAGGAATGAACAATACATTTTAGCCATGTGCAATAGGATTCCAAGTCAGGGGAGTCTGGGGACTAAGAAGTCAACAATAAAAAACCAATCACCTTGTAACCTGGTCTAAATAGAAGTTGCCTGGAATGGGGTTGGAGGGAAGGCGTTGCAAAGAGGACACAGTAGGAATACAGTTACCTTACATGGAATCTTTCAAAGGAGCAAATGTAGCTGGTAAGTTCAGTGTAAGTCATATCAAGTCTGATAATGACCAAAGAAAATCTAGTGAGCATTATATTGAGGACCAAAAACAAAACAAAAAAAAAGAAAGAAAGAAATTTGCTTAGCAAGAGAGTAAATATGGGGATTTAATCTAGCTGTGAGGTCTGGATAAAATCCTCAAGGGAATTTCCCACACAAAGAACATTATAGTGAAGGGAATAAATGATAGTTGTATTTGAGATCTTCAAAAGATCTTCTGTGAAAAGAAATGATGTCATTATACTTGTTTCATATTTACTGAGCCTGAGAAGTTTTGTCCTGTTTGGAGTGGCAGGGATAAAAAGTTTGAACTATGGTTAATAGAAAACTGAGGGACACTTGCCAAATGATACTGCCCCCATCCCTGAAAACTTCTGCTACCGGATCTGCTTCCATGCTGAGCAGAGCGCCTTAAGATCTTCAGTGCCTGTCTATTATGCAGTACCACAATGGACCCCATGGCTCTGCAGAAATCATGCAGTTTGAGTCATGGTTCTGCTATATAGAATCCAGAGTTAGTCTTAAAAATTTCTTTGACATCTATTTCCTCAAATGTAAAACAATTTAATAATAGATCCTATCTCAGAGGGCTACTGTGAATATTAAACAAGATAATAGAAATCAGATGTCTGGTATATAGCATGTGCTAACCAAACACTAGCTTTACTCTCATATGCATTTTTAATTTTAAATATACATACACATGTATATTGAATATATCAATTTATAACTTAATTTTTTCTACTTTCATAAATATCTTTTCCTAAACCCACATCTCTCCTCAGATTGTATAATAAATTTAATATTTTCAATAATACACACCATATTCTGATCACTCCTTTACAATTATATTCAAAATTACTAATATTTTTTAAACTAAATTACTTTTCACTCATTTTAATTTAACATACTGTTTAAATGCCAAAGGATATAGAATTTGAAATCAGAAAATATTAATCACAAGTTTTAGACAAACAATGTACATAAGTTGCTTAACCTCAATGGATCTAAAGTTTTTTGTTTTATAAGTAGAAATAATAACACAAATGTATATACATAATCAGCATTTGTTATCTAGTCGCTAAGTCGTTTCTGACTCTTTATGACCCTATGGACTGTGCCCCCCCAGGCTCCTCTGTCCATCGGATTTTCCAGGCAAGAAGACTGGAGTAGATTGCCATTTCCTTCTCCAAGGCATCTTCCCGACCCAGGGATCGAACCTGAATCTCCTGCATTGGCAAGTGAACTCTTCACCATTGTGCCACCTGCATTGAGGGGTTATTATTGAAACAATTTAGATAATAGGTTTGAAACTCCAAAGAGCTACACTAATTTAAAAATTCTTGTTATTGACTACTCTTAGTGATTTGATGCTTATCACTGATTTGACGATGAGCTCTGAGAGTAGACACCATTACATCTAGTATAGAACATTCATTTTCTATGTGTTTAAACAGAGGAGATGGTTGGCAGACACAGAAAAGAGACAGCCACTGACCAACAAAGCTAAAGTGGATCGCAAAGGATTCTTTAGTGTAGGAATCTGGAAAGACTGACTCAGAAATGGTACTGACTGCTTACCATGTGTTATTTTTGATACAAAAATGGAGTTTGAAGTTCTTGACCCAAAGAATTTTGTGATTTCTTGGTTCAGACTTTCCACCTGCTCCATAATTCCAAAGCAGTAGTTGCCACTTCATCCATGTCTTTTCACAATACTTAATTCTGGCATACTTAACACAGAAGATTTCAAGCTATGTGGTTGACATATAATCTTCAGAGTATGGGATGTCTGAGTTAGCATATCATGTTACCCAGCACTCAAACTAGCCTCCTGGTTATTAGTGGCACAAATGGAGTTCTGAAATCAAATATACAAGAATATAAGCTGAAATCAAAGAAGCAAGGTTTAAGCAATAACCGAGGCCCTGGGAGTGACAACTTCTCCCCAAAACTACTCCTTTATCTCAAAAGCCTTCAGTGCTAGTCCAGCATTTCTGTGCTCTGAGTCTCTGGTTTACCTTCTAATCCCATCTCAGTCAGCTCCAGCTTGAGTCTCTTTCTCCTTGTTGCCTACTTTGGCATGTAAGAAAGAAGGGGGTTTAAAAAGCAAGTGACGGCAATGTCAAGGATATTAATAGAAAAGAGCATAAAGCCAAATTGGCTTGTTCTTACCTTGAAAGAAGAATTTAAATAAATATCTATCTAATTATCTGAAAACACACTATTCATCATACATAGTAACATATTTGAAATTGGCTTTCTTTACTTCTTTCTGCATAAACCATGCCTCAGCTCTCTCTCCTCCCTATCTCTAAATGTCAATATACTCTGCCCTAAACCCAGCTCATGTTCCCAAGTTGGTGCTATCCTTTTTCTCCACCTTTACTCCCCATGTAGTCTATTTTTTTTTTTTAAACAACTAATGATGCTCTCTCTCCTTTTCTAAGTGAATTAATACTTTCTCTCTTTTTCCAGTTCTCTACTTAGCTCTCAATAGCACAATAATCACAGATAAGTAGAAAAAAGGGGAAAGGAGAGGAAAAAGTGAACATTCAGATTTAATTGGTTTGCCTGTCACAAAAATTAACATTGAAAACTGCCTTGAGTTTTAAAAACTGTCTGAACTTGCTAACACATAAGTAATGAGCAAAAACATTTGAAATCCTCCTAAATATTTTGTACACCTGGCTATGCCCCCAGGAAATTCCTAGCAGTGACTGCTGCCCTCATTTTCCCCCTAGTATAGCAGACAATAGTGAAGAGTTCCCATTGGGCCTCTCCATGAATTCAGGTTCAAAGCTGTTAGTACAACACTAGTATTTCAACATTCCTTCGGCTTTACCATCTTTATGTTCATTTTAAATTAAGAAGTCTGAAGCAGATCTTATCAAATCCATGATATTGTTAAGAGCACTTCAAGGTCCTTTTAAAAACAAGAATTACTTACATCAACTTACTTTATTGCTTCATTTTCTGACTCTAAAGGACACAAAGTATACTAAAGCAATTTAACGTGGCCATAACCTACAATTTTAACTTACCCTGAGGGGCCATTTCACCTCTTGTTTTACTTTTCCAGATCAAATCAATAGAAGGAAGAATCAAGTCAAGACACATGTCATAGCTGTATTATAGGTCAATGAGGTTTAAACAAATTGGGCTCTACTCATAAATAATTGAATCACAATTTGTACCAAGGTACAGGGTGAAATGCTATTCACCTGAAACATCTTTAAAGTTTATTCTACCTATTGTTGGCACCCGAGGGAACTATAACTACACATAAGCATGGGTCTATAAGTCAACCATCAACAAAGACTTTCTCTCAAGAATGTAAGGGATAATAATTCGGTAGGAAGTGTACACAATCCACCTTGTTCATCAGAAAAGAGGTTAAAATAGACCCTTGGTATTTGGAGACTTCACATCAGAGGGTTTGACTAATTGTAACCAAATCCCCAAAAATCTGCACCACCTTGCAATTTGTGACTTTGCTGAGGCATGGTTTAAATTTCAAGTGCTATAAAGTTGGTATATGGAAATAGGTCTTTAGAAGAGATGCTAAACAACAGTTCAGTATCTGTGTATACCCTTAGCTTCTGGTCCTCTACTCTTCATCACAAGTAACTGTCATTAAGGCTTTAAATAGGTCTTTCACTTCTCAGTTATGAATCACAGCATTTGGAGAAATGTGGGCTTATGGTTGTTTCAGCACGCTTGAAGACCTACATGGGGATCCGGTACTGGAATGGGATATGAGAGGAAGCTAATCATGGGACTCCTGGGAGGGTCTCCTTGTCTCATAAGAGACAGGCCTGAGTAAATAGCTCAGTGGTCCTGCCCTCCCCCTCTTCCTACCTTGAACAATAATCACATGCCTGGATCTGTGACTGCCATTTTGCAACTGTGATGTGACATGTGAGAAAATATAAGTCTATTACATCAAATATGGAGGAGAGAAAATAGAGTTGGGCCCTTTATGAAATTGCTAAACTGCCTCATTCCCATACCATATACATCTAGACTCCTTGTTTTGCGAGATAATTACATTTCCATATAGTTAAAAGCTAAAAACACTCCTGATTGATACAGTGGTATCATCCTTCTTCTCAAGGAATTTATTATTGATTCAGAGAAATGATACAAGAACTCAGATAACTTTAGTAACTAATAGAAATGAATGTGAGCTATGTGAAAGATGAAAGCGAAGTGCTATTTATAGTCAAGAGGGACCTTGTCCAGCTGTGGTAGACAGAAGGGGAAAACACAGTAGACAGGGAAAGAAGTAGAGTCAGTTGGACAGGAAAGGGAGCTCTCAAAGGGATCTGGCCCTGCCATTTATAAGCTGTGTAATCTTGAACGCGGGGCTTAAACTCCTTAGGTGATTAGCTAAATCTTTGGGTAAAGAATCTAGAGCAAAGAAAACAGTCATGAATTAGTAACTATTCTTTCTGGAGAAATAGCATAGCATAGCATTCCATAGCCCATTTTAACCAGTGAAATTAGACCCTTGATCTTAATCTGCCCTAACCTACCAAAAGACCCTGATGCTGGGAAAGATTGATGGCAAGAGGAAAAACCAGAGCAACAGAGGCTGACATGATTGGATGACAACACTGACTCAATGGACATGAGTTTAAGCAAACTTCAGGAGGCAGTGAAGGACAGGGAAGCCTGAGATGCTGCAGTTCATGGGGTCACAAAGAGTCAGACATGACTTAGCAAATGAACAACAGCCAACCACCAATCCAATCCAATTGAAATAAGATTCATAATGTCAGTCAATGAAAACAGGCAGTGCCTACTTAGTGCGATAAACAAGGAAGTTTACTCCTCTCCTAAGTGATGTTACATGTCCCAAATAATATCACTTTAGATCTATTGTATGGAGGAGTTGTAGTAGTGTATATTGTATGTGTATAACATGTTTTAGTTCAGTTCAGTCTTTCAGTTGTGTCCAACTCTTTGCAACCCCATGGACTGCAGCACGCCAGGCATCCCTATCCATTACCAACTCCCGGAGTTTACCCAAACTCCTCTCCATTGAGTTGGTGGTGCCATCCAACCATCTCATCCTCTGTCGTCCCCTTCTCCTCCCACCTTCAATATTTCCCAGCATCAGGGTCTTTTCCAATGAGTCACCTCTTTGCTGACATGTTTAGCATTTGTAAATAATTTTCCAGGTTTCTAGCTAATATTCTGCTCTAGAGAGTGGCAAGATATGTGTGTGTGTTCAGTCTTGTCCAACTCTTTGTGACCCCATGATCTGTAGCCCACCAGGTTCCTCTGTTTGTGGAACTCTCTAAGCAAGAATATTGGAGTGAGTAGCCATTCCCTTCTCGAGGGTATCTTCCTGACCGAGGGATCGAACCCACTTCTCCTGCATTGGCAAGCAGATCCTTTACCACTGAACCCCTGGGGAAGCCCTAAGAAGCTTTACTTCATTTAAATCTCACCTGAAGTCTAAGAGTATGTGTTATTATCCACATTTCATGGGTGAGAGAGCTGAAGTTTCTATAAATTAAAATCTTAAAATAAGACTTCAAGTTGAATAGAAAGATGAAATTCATACTAATTTTATCTGATTTTAGAACTTCCCTTATACCATTAGCCAATTATTCCTGTGGCTCAGTGGTAAAGAATCTGCCTGCCAATGCAGACGATGCAGGAGATGCAGGTTCAGTCCCTGGGTCAGGAGGATCCCCTGGAGGAGGAAATGGCAACCCACTCCAGTTTTCTTGCCTGGAAAATCCCACTGACAGAGAAACCTGGGGGGCTACATTCCATGGGGTCGCAAAAAGTCAGACTGAGCACGCACATATATCTTGCCACTCTCTAGGGTAGGATATGAGTGAGAATCCTGGAAAATTATTTATAAATGTTATACACACACATATTTTGCTTTATCTGAAGGATATGTGGGGGGAAAGCTACTATAGCTACTTCTTTATAATATGCAATAGATCCAAAGTAATATTATTTGTGACATGTAACATTACTTATGAGCGTATGAATTTCTTTTAAAGGTAAGTACATTAGAGACATGTAGAAATGAGACCATCAAGGACTTTTCTCCCCCTTTGCTTGAGCAAACTAATTTCTGTTTAAATTTTCTAAATATAATGTCTTCCTGAGTTGAAAGTTTCTACCTGGAGGAAGTGTTTATGACCTTATTGTAAATCTCTACATTTAAAAATTAATTCATGCATGTTAAATCAGTAGGAATTCTTCATTCACAGGGGAAAAAAGGTCAGATTTGCAACTGGGTCTTTCAAAGGTTTAGGCAGCAATATGTGTTCTCAAGTGAAGGCTGAGAAGTATTTCTCCAAAATCTGAATCCTAAATCAAATAAAGTTGACAAAATATACTAACATTCCTCAGAAAGACAAAATATAACAGTTCTGAGTCACTGTTTCATAGTGGTTTATTAGAATGTCATTAGGTTTGTTTGTAAGTTTTAACTAAGCCTAATCATATCCTGACTAATATTTTTGCCTAATGATGAAAATAAGTGCAAAGGAAAAGCAATGTCCTCCTGTGCTTAAGTCTGTAGGTTTGGATCAAATGTCCTGGTTCTAATTTCACTTAGCCCAGCGTTTGATACTGGGTGCCAATATCTTCTCTCAGCCTGTTACTTCTGTTCCATTTTCCAGTGGTAACATATGGAGAGCACTTAGCCTAGCACCTAGCAGACAAAATAAGTTATATGTGTTACCTGTATTATTAAACAGTTACATTGACATTTTCCAGTGGTAACATATGGAGAGCACTTAGCCTAGCACCTAGCAGACAAAATAAGTTACATGTGTTACCTGTATTATTAAACAGTTACGTTGCATCATAGAATAATCTAGTGATATTTTGGTAGGCCATTCAGTAGCAATTTAAAAAAATAGTAAGAGTTAATGGACTTAATTTCAGGATGTAGCCATGTTCCACTTACCAGTTGAAGTACTTTCCAAAATCTAATTTAAATCCTCATAATTATCTATGAGGTAAATACTATTATTATCCCAACTTACAGTTGGAGCCAGACACTGCTATACATGGTTTTAAGTGATGTACCCAAGCACCAATCACTCCTTAATGGTAGAGCCAGGATCTGAATGAATAGACAATTGAAACTGGATCCAGGGTCTTTGTTCTTCACCAGTCTATTATGTTACCTCTCCGTGATGTAGTTTAGATGGCCTCAAAAGACCATTTATGCCATACAAAAAAAAAAAAGAGACAAAATAAAATAATAGTTCCCTCAAATCCTCTTTGGGAGCAGCTTAGAAATAAATTGCACTTACATTTTTTATATATATATATATATATATATATATATATATACACACATATATACACACACACAGACCATGTTCAAATTCCATACTCTTCTCTGACAATGTAGAAAACGATTTTAGAAGATCTCACTACCATGAAAAGAGACTGATTCAGTTGGCTCCATATGAAAATTGATCTCATTATCATACAGTGTGTGTGCTGCCGAGACTGAAAACAATGGACACGCACAGTGCTGCAAGCAGGAAGGGGTGCTCTGCGGAGAAGCCTCCCAGCTTCAGGACAAGGTTTCCAAGCACAGAACCTTCAGGGTGTGCCCCTGGCCTACTCTGATTTTTGAGTTTAGAATGACATTATAACCATTCACCCAAATTGATGAGGCTGAGATAGACTTCATCTTAATCAAATTAAAAGTTCATAATCAAGAAATTAAACACAACCAGAATTTTCACATCAGTTTGATAATTGATTTTCTTCTTGGGAGGCCAGACATGGGAAGTCAAATTAAACCTGAAGTCTACTTGCTGAGTAAAAATCAGAATATTCCCAACTGCAGCAGTTTTAAACTCTGCAGAAATTAGATCTTTTGAGGCCATCTCAGCTGCATCATGGAGAGGCAACGTAAGAGTGGTGAACGGTGTAGACACGATCTGGTTTAAATTGTGTATTCATTCAGATTCTGACCCTACCTCTTCCCTCAAACTTTTAATTTTTTTATGTTCCCCATTGTAGCCAGACTAAACCTCCTATTTCATAGAGAAAACAAAACCAGTTGTAAGAACATCCCTCAACCGCTTCAACTTTAACCAAAGATGTCAAATCTTCAACTTAAGGAAAAAAAAAAATTATTGCCTCCTATACAGGCACAGTGGTCAAGGATTCACCTGCCAATGTAGGAGAAGCAGGAGACGGGTTTGCTCCCTGGACTGGAAAGACCCCCTGGAGAAGGAAATGGCACCCCACTCTAGTATTCTTGCCTGGGAAATCCCATGGGCAGCAGAGCCTGGTGGGCTCCAGTCCATGGGGTCGCAAAGAGTCCACACAACTGAGCAACTAAGCATGCACATACACACTAGATAGTGAGGATACAGAGAAGAGAAGATATACACCCTGTCCTGGAGGAGAGGTTTATATGGGAAGACCAAAAATGTAGACAGATAATTGCAAAATAATGGTGACAGTCATATGCTAGTGATGTGTGCAGGATGTTACAGGGAAAAAGAGAGACTCATCTAATTTTTACATCACCCATTAAACATTTGAGGGAAAGATGTTTCCTTCCTTAAGAAACTTATCCTCTCATCTTTTCTTCTCCATATTCTGTTTGCCTCCATCCTATATCTTTCACCTCACTTTCCCCACTGATTCTTTTTCTTTAGCTTCTAGACAAGCACATTTTCCCCACGTCTTAAAACGCTTTCTATACTATTTCTCCAGGACAGCACTGCCTTACCTTGATTCTCTTCTCTCCCTTCAAACTCCTGAATCAGTAGTCTACATTTATATCTTTGTTGCTGTTGAGTTGCTAAGTCAGGTCTGAACCTTTGTGATCCAATGGACTATAGTTTGCCAGGCTCTTCTGTCTGTGGGATTTCCCAGGTAAGAATACTGGAGCGAGTTGCCATTTCCTTCTCCAGGGGATTTTCCTGACCCAGGGACTGACCCCACATCTCCTGCATTGGCAGGCAGATTTTTTTTTTTTTTTTTTTTTACCACTGAGCGACTAAGGAAACCCACATTTATATCAAGTCTTTCTCAACTCCCATTCCTACCTCAGTGCACTTCAGTTATGCCTCTAATCCCACTATTACACCAAAACTACTCTTGAAAAGAGTCACAAATATAGAAAAATAGTGTCACCTTTTTAAAAAAAGTGACACATTATATATACATACATTAAAGAGTACAAATTTGAGTGTACAGTTTCATAAGTACTGACAAATATATAAACCCCAATCAAGTCATAGACCTCTTTCATCACTGTGCAAATTTTCCTCTGATTAAAAAGAGAAATAGAAATTTCTATTAAATAGATAAAGAGTCACCAATGACATCCTAAGTGCCAACATCAAGAGTCTATTTCAGTCCTCATTCTCCTAGATTTTCCTGCAGTATCTGAAATCACTGACTCCTTCTTGAAACTCTTCTTCCTTGACTCTGGTTCTGCTTGCTGCTCTGGAGTGAATTTCTCTGCAAATGTATTGAGTAAGGAATTTAAATTCATCTTTTTTTTCTTGTGTGGACTCTTCTTGTTCTATCTGCTTTCTTTGGATGATTTCATCTCCAAGGACTTCAGGTACCATCTGTATGTGTCAATTAGGTAGTTGCCCAGCTGGAAACAGATGGTACTCTCAGATACTGTGAATGAGGAGATTTCAATAAACACTGTTTACCAGGGTGTGGGCGGACCTAAGGGAAACCAGTAAGGAATGGTAAGTGCCCCAGGCCTTACTGCCCTAGACCTGAAGCAATAAGCAAGGGAAGCCTTTAATGAAATCTAGTGAGTTGCTGCCTGGTTTATTGTCATGCTGGTTTAAGAGTCCGAAATGCAGTACTTGAATGCAATCTCAAAAACGACAGAATGATCTCTGTTCATTTCCAAGGCAAACCATTCAATGCATGGTAATCCAAGCCTATGCCCCAACCAGTAACACTGAAGAAGCCAAAGTTGAACGGTTCTATGAAGACCTACAAGACCTTTTAGAACTAACACCCAAAAGACATGTCCTTTTCGTTATAAGGGACTGGAATGCAAAAGTAGAAAGTCAAGAAACACCTAGAGTAACAGGCAAATTTGGCCTCGGAGTACGGAATGAAGCAGGGCAAAGGCTAATAAAGTTTTCCAAGAGAATGCACTGGTCATAGCAAACACCCTCTTCCAAGAATACAAGAGAAGACTCTACACATGGACATCACCAGATGGTCAACACTGAAATCAGATTGATTATATTCTTTGCAGCCAAAGATGGAGAAGCTCTATACAGTCAGCAAAAACAAGACCAGGAGCTGACTGTGGCTCAGATCATGAACTCCTTATTGCCAAATTCAGACTTAAACTGAAGAGAGTAAGGATAACCACTAGACCATTCAGATATGACCTAAATCAAATCCCTTATGAATATTCAGTGGAAGTGAGAAATAGATTTAAGGGACTAGATCTGATAGAGAGAAAGCCTGATGAACTATGGACGGAGGTTCGTGACATTGTACAGGAGACAGGGATCAAGACTACCCCCATGTAAAAGAAATGCAAAAAGGCAAAATGGTTGTCTGAGGAGGCCTTACAAATAGCTGTGAAACGAAGAGAAGCTAAAAGCAAAGGAGAAAAGGAAAGATATTCCCATTTGAATGCAGAGTTCCAAAGAATAGCCAGGAGAGATAAGAAAGCCTTCCTCAGTGATCAATGCAAAGAAATAGAGGAAAACAACAGAATGGGAAAGGCTAGAGATCTCTTCAAGAA
Organism: Odocoileus virginianus; assembly: GCF_023699985.2. Lineage (NCBI taxonomy): Eukaryota > Metazoa > Chordata > Mammalia > Artiodactyla > Cervidae > Odocoileus > Odocoileus virginianus. The sequence goes on from NC_069679.1 coordinate 22,087,470, forward strand.
AATGAGAGATACCAAGGGAACATTTCATGCAAAAGTGGGCTCAATAAAGGACAGAAATGGTATGGACCTAACAGAAGCAGAAGATATTAAGAAGAGGTGGTAAGAATACACAGAAGAACTGTACAAAAAAGGTCTTCACCACCCAGATAATCACAATGGTGTGATCACTCACCTAGAGCCAGACATCCTGGAATGTGAAGTCAAGTGGGCCTTGGAAAGCATCACTAGGAACAAAGCTAGTGGATGTGATGGAATTCCAGTTGAGTTATTTCAAATCCTGAAAGATGATGCTGTGAAAGTGCTGCACTCAATATGCCAGCAAATTTGGAAGACTCACCAGTGGCCACAGGGCTGGAAAAGATCAGTTTTCATTCCAATCCCTAAGAAAGGCAATGCCAAAGAATGCTCAAACTACTGCACGAGTGCACTCATCTCACACGCTAGTAAAGTAATGCTCAAAATTCTCCAAGCCAGGCTTCAGCAATATGTGAACTGAGAACTTCCAGATGTTCAAGCTGGTTTAGAAAAGGCAGAGGAACCAGAGATCATATTGCCAATATCCGCTGGATCATCGAAAAAGCAAGAGTTCAGAAAAACATCTATTTCTGCTTTATTGACTATGCCAAAGCCTTCGACTATGTGGATCACAATTAACTGTGGAAAACTCTGAAGGAGATGGGAATACCAGACCACCTGACCTGCCTCTTGAGAAACCTGTATGCAGTTCAGGAAGCAACAGTTAGAACTGGACGTGGAACAACAGACTGGTTCCAAATAGGAAAAGGAGCACGTCAAGGCTGTATATTGTCACCCTGCTTTTTTAACTTATATGCAGAGTACATCATGAGAAACGCTGGGCTGGAAGAAGCACAAGCTGGAATTAAGATTGCCAGGAGAAATATCAGTAACCTCAGATATGCAGATGACACCGCCCTTATGACAGAAAGTGAAGAGGAACTAAAAAGCCTCTTGATGAAAGTGAAAGAGGAGAGTGAAAAAGTTGGCTTAAAGCTCAATATTCAGAAAACCAAGATCATGGCATCTGGTCCCATCACTTCATGTGGAATAGATGGGGAGACAGTGGAAACAATGTCAGATTTTATTTTGGGGGGCTCCAAAATCACTGCAGATGGTGACTGCAGCTATGAAATTAAAAGACGCTTACTCCTTGGAAGGAAAGTTATGACCAACCTAGATAGCATCTTAAAAAACAGAGACATTACTTTGCCAACAAAGGTCCGTCTGGTCAAGGCTATGGTTTTTCCAGTGGTCATGTATGGATGTGAGAGTTGGACTGTGAAGAAAGCTGAGTGCCGAAAAATTGATGCTTTTGAACTGTGGTGTTGGAGAAGACTCTTGAGAGTCCCTTGGACTGCAAGGAGATCCAACTAGTCCATCCTAAAGGAGATCAGTCCTGGGTGTTCATTGGAAGGACTGGGGCTGAAGCTGAAACTCCAATACTTTGGCCTCCTCATGCGAAGAGCTGACTCATTGGAAAAGACCCTGATGCTGGGAGGGATTGGGGGTAGGAGGAGAAGGGGATGACAGAGGATGAGATGGCTGGATGGCATCACCGACTGGATGGGCACGAGTTTGAGTAAACTCGGGGAGTTTGTGATGGACAGGGAGGCCTGGCGTGCTGCGGTTCATGGGGTCACAAAGAGTCGGACATGGCTGAGCGACTGAACTGAACTGAACTGAACTGAACTTGTTGTCTTGCAGTCACTCAGTCATGCCCAACTCTTTGCAACCCCATGGAATGCAGTGCAACAGCCTCCCTTGGCCTACACTATCACCCGGAGTTTGCTCATTCCCAGTATTCCCAGTTTCAAATCTTAAGACTTGCAAGGCACTAGCCTGTGCCTTTAGCATCATGAACTTGTTTATTCAACAAATATGTCTTAAACACTAACTATGTGACTGTCAGGAGACTAGATGCTAGGCAAGAAATAGAAAAATAAATTATAGACACATTTTGGCCACTAGACTGCAATGGGAGTGATAGGTGGTTAAAAAAAGTAAAAGTGACAGTTACTAGGAAATAGAGAAAAGTTAGCTATCAGTACAGGTTTGGGTATGAGAAGGGCATCAGAATGGGGATACTGTTAAAACTGAAACTTGGAAAATGAGGACATGTTATCAGAAGGGTTATAGGCTTGTTCCCTTGTATAACAGTGTAAAAGATCAAGGCAGGCTTGGTGCAGGGCAGGCAGGCAAAGGGTAAAACCAAATGGTCTTCAAGAATTGGGTGTTTAAAATATGTTTTTTCACCATGTGAAAATTAGAGGTCATTTTTTTTTAATCAGAGGGAAATTTGCACGGTGATGAAAGAGGTCTATGACTTGATTGGGGTTTATATATCTGGCAATTCTTATGAAACTGTACGCTCAAATTTGTACTCTTTAATGCATGTATATATAATGCCTCACTTTTTTTTTTTAAAGTGCAGACAAAAAGACTTGTCCCTGTCCCTTGTCAGTTTTATGATAGTGAGCAGGCTACCTATCTTCTCTGATTTGTCTCATTTGAAGTGATAATACCTCCCACCTAGGGCTTTTCAGGACTCTTTCTGATGCTTAGCATGTTGTAGGTAACTAATAAATGAGATTTTAAGTTGGTACAAAAGTAATTGCAGTTTTGCATTGTTAAACTTTGCTGTTTGATATTGGAGTACACTCTTAAATAAATGTGGTTATGTTATACATCATTTTAATGTGCATTTCTCACTTTATTTTATTTTATTTTTTTTTTGCTAATGTCTTATTGTGTGTGCATGCACACACAATATGTTCTGTAGCCTGCCAGGTTCCTCTGTCCATGGGGTTCTCCAAGCAAGAATACTGGAGTGGGTTTCCATTTCCTCCTCCAGGTGGATCTTCCTGACCCAGAGATTGAACCCATGTCTCCTGCAGCTCCCTCATTGCAGGCAGATTCTTTACCACTGAGCCTAGGGGAAGCCCAATGACTTATTATGTGTGGTTTATTTTATATTTATTTTAGACTAGAGAAATAATGTTAGACTAAAAGCAAATTTCAGCTTTCAGATTTTCTTGTTTGAGTTCAAAATGGGTCTTAAAGCAGCAGAGACAATCCACAACATCAACAGTGCTTTTGGCCCAGGAACTGCTAACGAATGTATGGTGCAGTGGTGGTTCAAGAAGTTCTGCAAAGGTGGTGAGAGCCTTGAAGATGAGGAGCACACTGCCTGGTCATCAAAAGTGGACAATGACTATTAGGATTATCAAAGCTGATCCTCTTACAACTACACAAGAAGTTGCTGAAACACTCAACATCAAGCATTCTACAGTCATTGGGCATTTGGAGCAAATTGGAAAGATGAAAAACTCCATAAGTGGGTGCCTCATGAACTGACCAAAAGATTTAAAAAAATCATCACTTTGAAGTGTCTTCTTATTCTATGAAACAGCAAACCATTTCTCGATCAGATTGTGACATGCATTGATAAGTGGATTTTATACAACCACCAACAATGACCAGTTCAGTGGCTGGACTGAGAAGAAGCCCCACAGAAGTTTCCAAAACCAAACTTGCACCAAAGAAATGGTCATGGTCATTGTTTGGGGGTCTGCTGCCCATCAGATCCACTATAGCTTTCTGAATCCTGGTGAAATTATTACATCTGAGAAGTATGCTCAGCAAGTCGAGATGCACTGTAAACAGCAACATCTGCAGCCAGCATTGGTCAACAGAAGGGGCCCGACTTCTCCACAACAACCCTTGACTGCATGTCACACAACCAATGCTTCAAAAGTTGAATTAATTGGGTTACAAGGTTTTGCCTCATTTGTGGTATTCACCTGCTCTCTTGCCAACTGACTACCACTTCTTCAAGCATCTCAACTTTTTGCAGGGAAAATGCTTCCACAACCAGCAGGAGGCAGAAAATGCTTTCCAAAAGTTCATCAAATCCTGAAGGATGGATTTTTATGCTATAGAAATAAGCAAACATTTCTTATTGGCAAAATGTGTTGATCATAATGGTTCCTATTTTGATTAAGAAATGTTTGAGCCTAGATATAATGATTTAAAATTCATGGTCCAAAACTGCAATTACTTTTTCACCAACCTAATAGCAACTCGTATGTATGCAGGGTTTATCAAGAAATAGAAAGAAGAAATAACTTCAAAGTAGGCAAGAGCATCTCAGAGAGACTTATGTTTACATTTTTAGAAAAATCACTTTGTTTTCAGTGTGAAAGACTGGAGTCAAGACAGCGTATGGCAGGGATTTCGTTAGAGCACTAATAGAATAAAGAAAGAAAAAGCCTTAAAAACAGCAGTGACGTAGATCTCAGGGTGACAGGTGGGACATAGTGTTAGCTGAGCTGTGAAGAAATGGATATGGGGTAGTGCCATTTTCCAAGGAAGGAGGCACATATAGAGGGGTGTAAAAATGAGCTTAATTGTTAAAAAGTTGTGGGTGAGATGCCTTCATGTTTCCATGATGGGCATCTGCAGTACACAAGAGGATACATGGCTCTGCGCCCTAAGGTTCAGACAAGAAATGTTATTAGACATTGGGCAAGACTGAAATAAGCATTACTCTCCAAGAAACAACCAACATGGGATTAGTCATTTGTGGAAATGAAGAACTCCAAGGTAGTCCTGATGAACATAGCCTAGAGAATTATAGAAATAGTTAAACTCCAATTCAGGGCTTCTGGGTATAAATTTAACTTTCTTTGGGGGAAACAAATATGAATTTTGATTACACCCGAGGAAGTTCACATCTGGGTACTTTGCCATCTGTCTTTAGAAGAAAATATGCATCATCCTTGTAAAAAGGGAGTCCATAAAAAATAGAATCCTGTCTATTATTGTTATAGATATCACTGAGATAGATATCTGATCCCATTAAATATTAAGATCATCCAACTAATTCTTCCACCTGAGTCCTTTTGACTTCAAAGTCTAATCTATAATACTAGATTAGACTGACTTCTTGGGAGTTCATTTTTAACATATTACTGATGGAGGCTTGGGAAACACTCAAATGCAATAGGGTGACTAGGTATAACCTCTAGTTCTATGTGTATGCTTCTGAAGATAGAGGGCCATGTTAGGCTATGTTCTCTGAGAAGCAGATGCCAAGACAGGATTTGACAGGAAGAGATTTACTGGGGTAATCATCTGTGAAGGAAATAGTGGAGAAAGAGAGAGAGAGAGAGGATGCCGAGAGAGCTATCTGACCCCTGAGAAGGAGAAAGGGAAAGAAGAAGGAAAGATTGGTGTATGTTTTCAGGGATTGTTTGATGGAATTTCCTGTTTCTATTACACAGTTGTGTTCTTTAGAGTGTTTATGAACCCAGAGAGTGTGGATTACAACTACACAGTGAGTGGGGTAATTATATATTAATGATATATTTCTTACGGATATAAAAGTAAATCATTCGGTTCTTGGATGAGACAGAAAGCCTCTATGGTCCATGTTGTGAGCTGGCACATGGAGACATTTCGAAAGTTATACCTCAGTTATCCTGTGGGTCTGATTAGGGAAAGAATCCCATCTTTGAAGTCCCAAGAAAATCAGCATGTCAATCAAATGTCTACAAATCATATATGATTGACAGGAGCTTGCTACATGATTGAAGGACACTGTGTTTTCATTCATTTTACGCTGTGAAATAGGAGAAAACACAATTTTTTTAATTTGAAAATAATCTCAAATTTACCAAAACATTACAAAATAAAAATAATACAAAATAAAAAGAGGACAAAAAATGACCACACACCTTTTTTCTATATTCACCTACTGTTTTTTTGTTTTTGTTTTTATATTCACCTACTGTTGACATTTTACTCTATTTGATTTATCATTTACTCTCTCATTGTTCTTGATTTAATTTTTTTCGGGATCATTTAAGGTAACATATTTAAAATATAATCTCTCATTTGTGTTTCAGTTTTGTGAGTCCATCCAATAATGTCCTTAATTGTACTTTTCCCCTCCAGTACAGGATTTAGTTTACGGTCAGGTATTATATTTTGTTGTTATGTCTGTTTAGTGACTGAACAAAGTCTCCTTTAAACTAGAATATGAAATACTCTTTTCATAATCTAAATCTGATTTGTTGAAGAATAGAAACTTTGATGGTGAGGATTTAGTCAATCCTGTATGTTGTTTATGCACATGGCCTAGAACAGTGCCTGGCACTCGGTAGCGCTCAGTAAATTATCTGATGAATGAATGAATGACTTTTTGTCCCATATTTTTCTAAGAGGAACTAATATAAACGAGTTACATTGGTCTTTGTATTTTAAAAGCATTCATATTATGTTTTTTAAAGTTTTAATCTTTACAAATAGCTCATGTTGTTTTGTAAAACTAGGGGTGTGTACGTGTGTGTGTGTTTGTGCGCACGCACGCGTGGAGAGCTTAACTGTTCCTCAAGAAACCACCTCCATTACTTCCTGCCCAAACCATTACCTTAAAGCCCTTCTTATCCCTGCACCAATTTAAACCTTTTAGTGTTGTTGGAAAGTGAAATGGAAACCCAGACTCTCCTGGCATGAGGACTGACATCTAGTGTGTCTGTCCTCTGGGCAAATGCAAAACGTTTATACCCTGCGTGGAGGCCTGTAATGAATCTGAATGTTCAGATAGAACTAGTAGCCATCTTAAAAAAATGCATGCTGGCTCCTGTGTCTGTGTGACTGGCCGAATATCTGTGTGGTAGGAGGCTCGCTGACATGATTGCAATCAGAGGTCTGTGAATAGAATGCCCAAGAAAGGTGTCCATCAGTCACAGAAATCTCTGCCTTGTCCCAGAAGCTCCATTACATCATTCCCACATTGTCTGAATCTTAGCCCATTGCTGGAACCAGAGGATGGCCCAACCTCGTGCTGGCTATGCTAAGGACTTCGTTCAAGGACTGGTCTTGTGAGAGTTTATCTCCTAACTCCAGCAACCGGCTGCTCCACTCTTAGTCTAAAACTAGAGTCAGAACTGTCAAATATTGATAAGAGTATCTTTGGCTCATGGTATAACATAAAGTGAATGGAGTAGGACTCAAATTGTAAACACAGTTTGCTTTTATCTATGAAAAGAACAAACTTGGTAGAAAATTGACTGGAAGGAATAATGCCAACATGGTTACAATGGTGGCTTCCAAGTGATGGGACTATGGATTTGTAGGATCTGATCTTGTGACATTCGCTACAAGGAGTGTATGTTCTCTCATGATCATGAGAAAAAAATTAAGTATAAAACTAAAGATGTATTTTTATAGCCTCACATCTAAAAGTTAGATCAAATGGAACTGGTTGACATTGCAAGCCGTCTCAGTTCTCCATATGCCAAGTGGGTATAATAATGTTAGTTATAGATTCTGTGATGGTGATTCATTGGATAACTATGTAATATGCTTTCATTTTCTCAAAATAAAGGAGACTATTCTTATTAGAATAATCTCTATGCTTATCTTGGAAGGAACTCCTTCCTTTAACTCTCCTTCTATCAATCATGGAGAGAAAGAAGGTTTTAAATCTGGACTGGCATCTTGCCTGCTCTTTTCAAAGTCTAACCCAGTGGGATGGCAAAGAGAGTAATTTTTTAAATGAAGAGACTTAGAGCTAATCTCCATCTGACATGTGCTTCCAACTCTAGCTTACATTGAAAGAAGTACTTATTAAGGACAGGCCTGATTCCTTGTCTCTCATTCCTTTTTCTCTCCAGTAGAAACCTTCTACTCTAGTTCCTATCAATTCCTGAATTTGTAAACGTGTGAAAACCCTCAGAACATGATGTATCCTTACAGAATGGTCTGTGGGACAAGAAGAGTGATTGACAACTGCAGAAATCACATCTGAGGTTTAGTCCTGCAGGAAAAGGGGATACAAATTGCCTGCAAATTATCCACAAGTCCCAGATGAGCCTGAGGAGAAAATTTAAGAGGCTTCAGTCTTTCTTCAGCAAACACGTTCCTGTGTCTCCTTTTGCTATAACACACAGACACCCAAGAGAAATTGTCCCTGAAAATACTACTTTTGCTTCTAATCCTTGTCAAATGTGGTAACAAGAAACGTGCAAATGCCAATTAATAGTCTTTATCATGTGCCAATAGTGTTCCATGTGTAATGCTGAATTGAAGAGGTATATGAGCTCTGATTGATGAGTTTATAATATAAAGAACAAATTAGGTTTTATGCTACAAAAACACATGGTGTTAACTTTATAAGATGTGTATGAAGTAGCCTATAAGAATTTACACTGCTGATTTTAATGAATATACATCACTTAGAAGACTTAAATAAAGTAGAATAAAGGCAAAAATAATGATGACTGTACTTAGAAGTCTAAAGAAACAAGCTATACTTGTCTTCTAGCTAAGAATACATGAAAGTATGATGTCCTAGGCTCTACACATATCTGGCTTACACTCTGGACTGCTAAGGGTACTGGCACAGTTCTAATCACAATGTGATCAGCAAATCAGTGCTGATCCTCAAACCTTTTCTTACTTTTCTTGATATGACAACTATAGAAACGGAACTTTTTGTATTGATCTGACAGAGTAATTACATGTCTGCTGAATCTCATAGTAACAAATTGGGGACTTCCATTTATGTTTTTTTCTTTTTTAATTTTATTTTTAAAGTAATTCAGTTTTTTACCTTATTTTACAGAAGCATTTGTCTATGACAAATCTGGGGAAAACTAGGCCCTCAACACAGAGACTGTGAGAAACACTATTCTAGAGTGTCATAAAATATTTGAGGAGTTACATAGAAACCACCTCTGTAAGCCTAAGACTTCTCACCTAGACAATGGATTTAACGATAGCACTTACCTCTTGAGGCTGGATTTGAGAATGAAGTGAAAATAGATATATGTAAGGTGCTTAGTATGATGCCTACCCTTGGAAAGTACCCCCCACAACACTGGCTCTTAGAATTATTGAGTAAGTAAGACCTGGGAAGTGCCCTTCTAAATTATGTGCACATGGGACACAGTTTTAGTTTTGTAATAGGTCATTGGTGAATAACCCCTTCAACATGTAACCTGTCTCTGGAATCTGGCCACTTCACTTGACAGGCTAGGAGTTCATTCATCATTGACTTGCACAAGCAATCAATATGTGATTTTTGGTCTTAGGACTATTTGGTGTAACTGCTCCATCATCGAGCATGATGTGTGATATGCCTTTGGTGTGATATGTCTTTCTCTATGTTTCCTTTGGTTTTCCTCAATTCCTTAAATTGAGTGATTGCTCTGACCCTCAATAACTGCATTATTCTGATCTTTATTGTTGACTAAACATCTGTATTATTTGGGGACTATGATAAAATGGGGCTTCCTTGGTGATTCAGACGGTAAAGAATCTGCCTGCAATGTGGCAGACTGGGGTTCAATCCCCGCCTGGGTCAGGAAGACCCCCTGAAGAAGAGAATGGCTACCCCCTCCAGTATTCTTGCCTACAGAATTCCATGGACAGAGGAGCCTGGAGGGGTACAGAACATGGTGTCACAAACAGTCATACACACACACACACACACACACACACACACACGATAAAATGACTTGGTGGCAAGTATAAAGATGGAAACTTTTGTTTCAAAAGATGCATCACTTTAGATGGCACTTCATAAGGCAAAGACAAAAAAAATATGCTGTCTCTTCTAGTCAAAGAGGCCAGACAATTTTTTTCAAGTGTCTAAATGTCAATACTGAAGGTCACTGCCTCTTTAGCAGGCATTGGTTGTGGCCAAAGAAAGTAGCTGGCTATTTCAAACCATAAATGATTAACTGAGGATATCTCAACCAAAGAGGTTTTCATTTTTGAATTCTAGTACAATATGATGGAGAAAATGAGGTTTTATAGTTGGACTAACTTGGGTCCAAATCATAGTTTTGCAACTTAACTAGACACATTAGGCAAGTCCTTTACTCTCTTTGACCCTCAGTTTCCTAAACTATAAATCAGGGGCTAATGGGACAATGTTTGAGCAGATGAGGTGCTTAAATAATAAGCGCCTTCTTTATTTAGTTAGTAAATTTCAATAATTTTTCTTTAAAGTAATCAGTGAGATGACTTTAACCAGTTTCCATGAATAGAATCAGGTTTTAAAATATAATAAAGATAATATATCAGTGTTTACTTTTAAAAACATGCATTAGATTTGGCAGATTCAATAAGAGACTGTTTAAAAACATGTCTCTTTCCAAGGTGAAGCTTCTTCAATTCGTTTGCACACTCTGCCTAGAACTCCTTGCTCCAGCCAGAATAACTTTCCCATGCGCGTGACTTGGCTCATTCTTATTTTTAGTCCATTGTGTTTTGCACTCTTCTTGAAATGACCTTCTGTCACCTCCCTGGCAAACCCCACACTCCTTTAAAATTGTTCGTTATTCACATGGTCCTGAATTGGCAGAAGGAAATCTGGTCAAGCTATTGACTCAGTACCATCTTCCAGAGAGCTGTATTAGTCCTCATTTTGACATATTTTCTTGTTATGATTTCCTACACTTTTAAAATATTTGTAGATTCTTTCTCCCTATCAGAACTATAAAGTTCCATTTCTTAGGGTTACACGGAGGACATTCAGGATCAGAGAGGCTGTCACTTGCTCAAGGTCACACAATTTATGGCTGATTTTAAACAGGTAGCCAGCTCTTTGGGTTTTTTATTTGGTTTTGTTTTCATTTCATGACCCTACTTAGTAGAAAATGGTTGGTATTAGCGACAGACTGAGAGACAGTGGGGCAACTCCAGGCATGGAGACTACTCTAGAAGGAGGAAGAGCAGATGCGGGTCACAATGGATTTCAAAGGATGGGGCAAAAGAGGGAGAAAACGTGTCTCAAATAATTGGCTTACTCCAACTAGCTCACGTTCAAAGAAAATAAGAAACACCTACATGGCAACCATCACGTTTCTGCTTTGCTTCTATTTTGTGCTTAATAAACAACACTACTGTCATTGCCAACGAAAACAGTAACATCACTGTGCTTTTTCCCCTGGCGCTAACTCTAAACAATCTACTGGATTTGGGTCAAAATTGTAAACTGCCAGCACGTTAAAAATAAAAACAGAAAAACAAACCTGGCCTTTTCCTTTAGGGTTGTGAGGGTGCGTGCAGGACAAGAGCCAGAGAGAAGAGTTACTATAAAAAATAATCCAGTGCAAACATCCTTGAACTGATGTTTTCTATAAAAATCTGTTGGCTGTGAATTGAAGAGTGAAGTGGGGAAGGAGAAAGGAATGGGGGATCAAGTGGTGTCTGCTTATCGTCAGCTAGCTTTCATGTAAGAGTCATGGCAGGGTCAGCAACAAACTAGCCAGGTGGCAACTCCAGGCCATGCTGCCATAAATAAATAGTTATGTACTAATGTCACACAACCGGAGCTAGATGCAAAGCATATGGGAAGGAAACATTCTGATGTAAATATTCAAAAGAATCTATGGTTGCTGAATTCAGGATCCACTGTTGATATGGGACTTTGAGACGCCTGGCGAAATAAAGTGATGAAGCTTTTCTGAAACTTGGACTAAAAGATTCTTTGAAATATTCATTGTCTCCTTTCAAAAAAACCCCCCCAAACCCTTAACCTTTGACCTAAGAGAGTGTGACTTTTTTTTTTCTTTCTTTCTTTGGTGTAGTAATTAAGCATTACTGAGAGCTGGCATGAGCACAGATCCTGGAACCAAATTTCAGGAGTTTAAATTACCCCTGCTGCTTGCTCATTCTCATGACCTCTGGGAGGTTACTTACCCTTTTCATGCCTCAGTTTATTCACCCTGCACAAAAGGGAGGAGGAGGAGGAGAGGTGGAGGAGGAGGAGAATGGCAATAGTATCTGCCTCCTAGGAAATTATAGGGATCAAATGAGTCAAAGTGTGGGGAGCAAACAACACCTGGTAAGTGCCCTGACCTATTACCATCAAGTAGTCTTATACAATGAGTAGACTCATTGGAAAAGACCCTGATGCTGGGAAAGATTGAAGGCAGGAGAGGGGACGACAGAGGACAAGATGGTTGGATGGCATCACTGACTCAATGGATATGAGTTTGAGCAGGCTCAGGGAGATGGTGAAGGACAGGGAAGCCTGGCATGCTGCAGTCCATTGGGTCACAAAGAGTTGGACATGACTAAGCTGCTGAACAACTGTCTTATACAGGCTATTTATCTTCCATAGACTATCTGCTGGAAGCTAAGGAATCCAGTCATTGTACTATCTTATTTAATCTCACAAATAACCCCATGAATTAAAAAACCCCTTTGTTTTACAGACAAAGGAATTGAGGCTTAGACAGTGTAAAGAATTTATCTAAGGAGGCATATCTAAGCTAAACTTTTAACCCAGGTCTTATTCCAGATTTAAAAATGAACAACAAAATAACCATTTACACATTCTGTAATATCTAAACACTTTTTCATAAAAATGTTAAAATTTGAAAACAAACATAGCACATGGCCTTCTAAGAACCAAGTAGATTTATTTATTTTAAATGGATTAAAGGAGGGGCTAATGTCCTAATCAATGGCCTCGGGCAAGCTGAGATCCACCCACAACACATATACAAAACATAAATTCTTCACTGACTTATTTCTCCAAATATTTACTGAACACCTACTATTTAGGGGAGGGGTGGGGGGGCCGTTGCTTCCTTGGTGGCTCGGCTGATAAAGAATCTGCCTGCAATGCGAGAGACCTGGGTTGGGAAGATCCCCTGGAGGAGTATTCTTGCCTGGAGAATCCCATGGACAGAGGAGCCTGGTGGGCTACAGTCCGTAGGGTCCCAAAGAGTTGGACACAACTGAGCGACTACACTTGAACTGGGAATTGGCAAATGAATAAGAAATGATTTCATTTCTTGGGCCCCTAATTGTGAGGAGTGAATGTCATATTCACTACAGTTTGAATACTGCAGTCATATTCTTTACTGTTTGGTGATGTGGCTTTTGTTTTCTAGTCTCTTTTCCAGCAGGGCCAAAATTGTGTTCCTCGCGAGCTGCACAAGTTTTTTTTTTTTTTTTTTTTTTTACTTCTCTCGACACAAGCCAAGCTCTTAACTCTATGACGATCTTAGTGGGTTTGCGGTTTTACAGCTCCTCCTCTCAGGCTTCCAGGGCGCAAAGAGTCTTTCGCTGAGAGAAGGCGTGTTTCTTTGCAGGCCTATCTCCGATTGGAGCTGGGGTTAAACGTGCGCGTTTGGAAGCGCTGGAAGCGTGTTCAAATCGCGCGCCCTTGCAGTCGCTTTCCCGGACTCATGTGAGCCCTGCTGCCTGATCGATGCGCCAGGACTCCCTGGCTTCTGGCAACAGAGAAGGCATTAAAGCCAAAAGCATCCCACGTTAGTCCCAGGTGGGCCATGCCCAGGGACCTCCCCTTAGAGATTTAGGCGCCACCTCTGCCTGCGGCCGTTACTTCCTGGTTGGCATGCCCTTAACTGACATGGCGGCTGGCTGCCTTCGGCTGGGCCCACTGCGGCTGCTCAGAACGCCAAGAAAGGGCAGTCTGTCTACAGCCCGCCTCCCGCCGCGGAGGTGCCTGGTGAAGTCTTGGCTTGTGCACCCAGGGTTGCAGGGGGTTAGGGGCCCAGGAAGTCGGGGACACCGCGCTGTGCTGCCGTGTCCGCACCCTCGTCCGTCAACAGCAAGACTGCTCGAGACTAGGGTGTCCTTTTTCCTTTCCCTTGTCATCTCCCTGTCCCTGGCCCAACATGATACTGACCAAAGCCCAGTACGACGAGATAGCCCAGTGCCTAGTGTCTGTACCGCCTACCAGGCAGAGCCTGAGGAAGCTGAAGCAGAGGTTCCCCAGGTAAGTGCCCACCTCGCCCCTCACAGAGCCCGTTTGCCTGCAGCAGCCGTGCCTGGCAGCCCAGCCGGTGCTTAGGAACACGTGTCACACGAAACTGGGGAGGAACACGAGTGGCAGGTGTTAGATCAGGGATGTTGAAAAAGGTTTCTTCTTTGACCAGCCTTATGGATGCATCCCAGGCAGCCTTCCAAGGCCATGCAATTAAGTTCAAATCAACAAATGTTTGTTGAAAACTTGGGTTTTGCTAGTTGATGGGTGCACATAAGTAGGTGCTGCATAAATTTGTTCTTGTTGTTTAGTTGCTAAGTTGTGTCCTCCTCTTTGCAACCCCATGGACTGTAGCCCGCCAGGCTTCTCTGTCCATGGGATTCTCCAGGCAAGAGGACTCCTTCTCCAGGGGATCTTCCCCTCCCAGGGATTGAACCACATCTCCTGCATTGGCAGGCGGGTTCTTTACCCTTGAGCCACCAGGGAGGCCTCCTTGCATTAATGTCTGGTGGTTAATTGACAGATTCTAGGAATGAATGACAGGTGGCAGGGCCCTCTCAAAGTGGAAATATGAATTGTAGATTCAAAAGATGAAAATGGAGGACACTTTTAATTGGCCTCTGGAAACAAAGGAGAGTACAGCCTAAAGGGGACTCTTCTGGTTGACTGTGGCTGTCTACTGCAACAAAGTGACCTCAAGTGTTCCAAGCCGATCAGAGACTGGTACCCTACGGATTCTACTGTTGCGTCAAGCAACCATATGGATGCACAGATGGGGGATGGCAGAGCCTGAGAGCGGGGATAACAGAGGATGAGATGGTTGAATCCCATCACCAGTTCAATGGACATGAGTTTGAGCAAGTTCCAGGAGATGGTAAAGGACAGGGAAGCCTGGCGTGCTGCAGTCCACGGGGTTGCAAAGAGTCGGACTCGACTGAGTGAACAGTAACAACATTGGATACACATTCCAGGTGTATTTCATACTTCCCTTCTCCCTGTGCATGTCTTTTTTCCAATGATTTTTAGGCTTATCCGACTTTCTAAGAAGGGACTTTAGCAACTATATGCCATAGATTTCCTCATTTTAAAGATGTATAAACTGAGGCCCTGACATTGCACAAAGAACCAATCCAGGACCAGAAGGGGTACTTGTCCCATGTTTAAAGTATAGAATGTTTGTTTACCTTTATTCTGTTTTAAAGCCAAATCTGAATTTATTCCATTTTACTCTGTGGCACTGAACACAATGAGCTTCCTTCTCTCTGACATCATCAAGGAAGTGTTTTCTAGCAGAGAGATTATTGGATAATTGGTATTAGTAATGTACAATGTATTTTCCTTGAAGGACTCAGTTTTCCTAACCTGTAAAATGAAGGGATCTCTTTTGAATATTATCCAGATTTAATTTATCCTTTTATAGTCTTAAAGATTTTTATCAGATTTGCTAACAAGGAACAAAATTGACAGAGTTAGAATGGGTGAAGGCTGGTCAGATAGATTTTTCTGGGCAATTTTAAGATACATCATGCACTTAGATGTTTCTGCTCTTGTTATGTCCTTATATTAGCACTGTATTTTTGCTTCTCTCTTTTGTTCTCTTCTCTTCCTCTCTGCCTCATTCTTTTTCTTTCTTTTCCGTAGCAAATACCTTCTCCTCTCCATTAGAGGTAACCTCTTCTTACTTTTATTAAGGTTTTATGTCGTTTTTTAAAAATTGGAATGTAATTGCTTTACAGTGTTGTGTTTTTGCTGTATAAAAACATGAACCAGCTCTATGTATACATAATATAGCCTCTCTTCCACCCCTCCCCATCCTACCCCTTTAATTCTTCACTGAGCTCTGGGTTGGGTTCCCTGTGTTATATAGCATCTTCCCAGTAGCTAGCTATTTTACACATGATCGCCTCTATGTCAGTGCTGCTCTCTCAATTCACCCCACCCTCTCATTCCCCTCCCTGTGCCTCCAAGTCTGTTCTCTGTGTCTGCATCTCTCTTCCTGCCCTGCAAATAGCTTCATCCATACCATTTTTCTCAATTCTACATGTGTGCATTGATGAAGTCCATTTACGAAAGACTCCCATTCCTTTGGGGCACCACATGTCTTGCCTATTCTCATATGCCTTTTTTTGAGATATGGCATATGATATATGGATTTCCAAATATTTTTGCTTCTTTCAAATACCATTTAGGGTATAACTAACTCTTCTTTTACTGGAAAGTTTATTGAGAGAGCTGTCCTACCAATCTGCAGAAGGAATTGAAGAGCAGCATGGGTAGGAATTCCATAAAGTGTGTAATGTGAGAGTTGGCCTCACAGTTTGCACTGTAGCACCGTTTTACTTTAGGTGTTTGTGCAAAGGACTTGAACAACCTTTAGATCTGACAGTTCATTTTACCTGAGGATTAGTCAAGTAAAGACCTCAGAGATAATTTCTGGTGGTTCAAAGAAGTTAAATGACTTGTCAAAAAGCCTGGAGATATTGGATGGCTCAAAAGTGTCTAGAATACAGGTTTCATGACTTTCAGGTCAGAGTTCTATACTAAGCCACCTTAATTATTTTTAATATTAATAACAGCAGCAATAATTTTTTTGTGTGATGTTCACCTAGATTGAATTCTGAAAATAATCAAAGTGCTGAAATGCTTTTAAAAATTGCTGAAAATTTTTACTTTGCTGATTTTAAAAGTAGTACATGCTCAGTAAAGAGAATAAAAAAATATTCATAATCTTTCAGCTCTGAAAATTTCTGTTAATATATTTTAAAAATATTTCTAGTCTTTTTTTTTCTGTGCAATACTTTCTCTGCTAATATAGTTTATAGGTCCTGTTTTTCTCATTTAACATATTGTAAGCACTTCTCATCTTTAAAAATTCCTTATAATTTATTTCAAATAACTAATAATATCCACATTCTAGATGTACTTGCTGGACATCAGGAGTTTTGCTTTTCTAATTTTCTGATACTATTTCTGTATTTATTTTTTTCCCCAATTATTTTTATTAGTTGGAGGCTAATTCCTTTACAATATTGTAGTGCTTTTTGCCATACATTGACATGAATCAGCCATGGATTTACATGTGTTCCCCATCCTGAACCCCCTCCCACCTCCTTCCCCATCCCATCCCTCTGGGTCATCCCAGTGCACCAGCCCCGAGCACTTGTCTCATGCATCCAACCTGGACTGGTGATCTGTTTCACACTTGATAATATACATGTTTCGATGCTGTTCTCTTGAAACATCCCACCCTCGCCTTCTCCCATAGAGTCCAAAAGTCTGTTCTATACATCTGTGTCTATTTTTCTGTCTTGCATATAGGGTTATTGTTACCATCTTTCTAAATTCCATATATATGTGTTAGTATACTGTAATGGTCTTTATCTTTCTGGCTTACTTCACTCTGTATAATGGGCTCCAGTTTCATCCATCTCATTAGAACTGATTCAAATGTATTCTTTTTAATGGCTGAGTAATATTCCATGGTGTATATGTACCACAGCTTCCTCATCCATTCGTCTGCTGATGGGCATCTAGGTTGCTTCCATGTCCTGGCTATTATAAACAGTGCTGCGATGAACATTGGGGTACACGTGTCTCTTTCAGATCTGGTTTCCTTGGTGTGTATGCCCAGGAGTGGGATTGCTGGGTCATATGGCGTTCTATTTCCAGTTTTTTAAGGAATCTCCACACTGTTCTCCATAGTGGCTGTACTAGTTTGCATTCCCACCAACAGTGTAAGAGGGTTCCCTTTTCTCCACACCCTCTCCAGCATTTATTGCTTGTAGACTTTTGGATAGCAGCCATCCTGACTGGCGTGTAATGGTACCTCATTGAGGTTTTGATTTGCATTTCTCTGATAATGAGTGATGTTGAGCATCTTTTCATGTGTTTGTTAGCCATCTGTATGTCTTCTTTGGAGAAATGTCTGTTTAGTTCTTTGACCCCTTTTTTGATTGGGTCATTTATTTTTCTGGAATTGAG
This sequence comes from Odocoileus virginianus, assembly GCF_023699985.2. Taxonomy (NCBI): domain Eukaryota; kingdom Metazoa; phylum Chordata; class Mammalia; order Artiodactyla; family Cervidae; genus Odocoileus; species Odocoileus virginianus. The sequence continues at coordinate 22,105,225 of NC_069679.1, forward strand.
CTGGAGGAGTTGCTTGTATATTTTTGAAATTAATCTTTTGTCTGTTTTTTCACTTGCTATTATTTTCTCCCATTCTGAAGGCTGTCTTTTCACCTTGCTTATAGTTTCTTTTGTTGTGCAAAAGCTTTTAAGTTTAATTAGGTCCCATTTCTTTATTTTTGCTTTTATTTCCATTACTCTGGGAGGTGGGTCATAGAGGATCTTGCTGTGATTTATGTCAGAAAGTGTTTTGCCTATGTTCTCCTCTAGGAGTTTTATAGTTTCTGGTCTTACATTGAGATCTTTAATCCATTTTGAGTTTATTTTTGTGTATGGTGTTAGAAAGTGTTCTAATTTCATTCTTTTACAAGTGGTTGACCAGTTTTCCCAGCACCACTTGTTAAAGAGGTTGTCTTTTTTCCATTGTATATTCTTGCCTCCTTTGTCAAAGATAAGGTGTCCTATTTCTGTATTTATATCATTCCAAGTCTGCTTGTTTTCCTATTAATACTTTAGAGTCTCAGGAATTGGGAATGACCATATCATCAGTTTTCAAACTTTTGGTCTCTTCAAACTCTAAAAAGTTACTTAGGACCCCAGAAAACTTTTGTTTACATGGGTTTTATCTGTTGATATTTACCAAAATGTAAATTAAACCTGAGAAATTTTAAAAATTGCTTATTTTAAAGACTAATAACCATAATTTCAGAAAGCTTATGAGAAAAAATGGCCTTGTTTTACGCTTTTGCAAATCTCTTTACTACCTGTCTTAATAGAAACAAGATTTGTCTTAATAGAAACAAGATCTGTCTTCTTTGGCATTCAACCTGTGATATGCTATCTTGATGAAAGAATATGAAGAAATTCTGGCCTTAGACAAAAATTGTAGTTGGAAAAGGGAAAAGTATTTTTGGTATTATATAATATCCAACAAGTGGTATTTTCTTAGAAGTTAATTGCAATGTGGAAAGTGAAGCCATATTATAGAACTTTTTGGCCAGTCTTGAACTTTGAGTGGATCTTTCACCCATGCATAGTTCTTACCATCATTCATTGTTCATTTGCAAAATACTGGTTGTGAGTTATGCAGATCTTCTAAATGTTGTCACCTTTCATTACACAGCATCAAAAGCAATCACATTTGTTAATATCCCCACTGATCTCATCAGAAAAGTCTGTAGGATTTGAAGCTGTAACACTTACGGGGATGGATGCAGAGTTTTCCAATATTTGATTTTCCCCTTGAAAGCTCAGTTTTTTTGTTGGCAGCAAATACTATTGGTTGTTTCTCTTGAAGTGACAGGCTCATGTTGTTTATTTTTGAGAAAATGTCTGCCAGATCTCCAAATGTGAATAATCATAGTTTGTTCGTCATTCATCCAAGAAGAATTGGTGTTCCATGGAAAGGGCACCTAGTTCAGCTCTGAAACAGTCATACAAATGCTTCCCCTTCAGATAGTCATTATGCTTCGATATGCAGTAGACGTGCTTTTGGTTTACCTCTTATTTTGTTATACAGAATGTTAAGAGAATGTGTATCTGGGGTTGAGAGTTAAATAAAATTAATAAGTGAATCTTAAGATATTCTTATGTGAAACTGGCTTGCTTTCTTCCTGCAAGCGTGAGACTCCTAGGCCAGTTGTGTCCAGCCTTGGTTTGTGCTCAGGAGCTGGCAGTTTTGGCCATCATTCTTTTTGCACCATCAGTTCTAATGTCACATAGAAGAAAAGGCAAATCAAGTCTTACCGTTTCTGTAAAAATAGTTTTGACTTTCTAGACCTTTGAGAGAGTCTCAGGGACTCTAGGGGTCCAGCAGCCTCACTTTAACAACCGTTAGCAGTTTCAAACTAAAGGATATTTATATTTTGAAGGATTTTGATGTTTATTGACAAATTACTATCAAAAAGATTATGTTAATCCAATTCCTAACAGTGCACAGTGCATAGTATCCATTTCTGTAACTTTTGTCAGTATTGAAGAGAGTCATCATTTTGTTTTTAGTATGATGGATCAAGAATGACATCTCATAATTTACATTTTTTAATAATTTACATAATTTGCATTTTTTAATGCATTTTATATTTTCCCCTTGTTTATTGTCTTGAATTACTTGCCTGGTGTCCTTTTCCTAATTTTCCATCAACATGTTTGTTCTTACTGTCTACTTTTTTTTTTATTATTTATTGATCTGCATGTGTTAAGGGTGTTGGTGCTTTACATGTCATATTTTTATTGCAGATATTTACCAATTGTACTTTTAAATATTATTATTTTTTTATTTTCTTAACTTTAAATTTATGCTTTTCTGTTCTAAGATATGAAAAGTAAATTTTTCACCTAAATTTTCTTCTAGGTTTTTTATGACTTGCTTTCTTATTCTTAACTCTTTAATCTTTCCAGGTGGAGTTTCTTTTAGTATATGCCCAAAGGTAAATATGTAGTTTCATTTTCCCCAAACCTAACTTTTATTTTGCACTTTGGCTTCTATTTTGTAATCATTCTCCATGGCCTCTTTGTTTTCATGAAATTACAAATTTATGTTTTCCAAGTCAGTGCATTAAACTTGGGCTGTCTCCTTAACCACTCTGGTTGCAGAATCCTTCAATTTAAAGTGGAGTAGAATTTTGTGATGTCTAATATTTTTTCAACTCCCAAACTCACCCTTATTCTATTCTATTCTGCAGTTTTACAGTAAATGGGCCCTTTGACCCCAAGAACATAGGATATACTGCATCTAAGTACTGGCTGAGGATGTAGTCCTTTATCTGCATCTCTCAATCTTATTCCTGGACTTCCTTATTCAGGCAGAAGCCCCCAGCCCCTATGTATTTATCTTATTTTGAAATTTTAACTTACAGAAAAGTTGAAGAAATATTATAGAGAATAACCATATATCCTTCCCTCAGGTTCCCCTAATGTTACCATCTTACATAACCACCATACAATTGTCAAAATCAGGAAATTGATTTTAATGCAATATAGTCAAGTAATTTACAGACCTGTTTTGAACTTTGCTAGTTGTTTTGTTTTTGACTAATGTCTCTTTTCTATTTCAGGATCACACATGAGATTAGTTGTCATGTCTTTGTGGTCTTCTTCATCCTGTGACTGTTCCTTACTATTTTTTTTTTTTTTTGTCTTTTATGATACCGTCACTTTTGAAGAGTTTAAGCTATTTTGTTGAATGTCCCTAAGTTTATGTTTAATGTTTTCTCATGATTAGATGAAGGTAAACATTTTTGGCAAGAATACCCTAGAAGCGATATTGCCCTTCTCAGGGTATGTTATCCGGGGGACCAGACTTTGTATGTCTTGTTGCAGAGAGTTAAACTTATTCACTTGGTTAAGGGGTGATGTCTGCTATGTTTCTCCACTGTAAAGTTACTAATGTCCTTTTTCCAATAATTGCCTTGTGGGGATATCCTTTGAGTCTCTGCTACTATCCTCTTTCTCACCTTACACTTTCCCCCACTGATTTTAGCACCCATCAATGGTTCTTACATGAAATAGTTACTATGGGTATTGCCCAGTGGTGATTTTCTAGTTCTCTTACTGGAGTACTCTTTCAACTAGTATTGTTTTTTACCACATTTTATGTAAAACAGTCTGTCCTATAGTCAGCCCATGATTTTCACCAGTCGTTGCAGTTTATTTACACTCACTATGTACTGTTTGTGGCACTATTTGGATAGTTTTTAGAAGGCAGAAAAGATAATATAGTAATTAATTTTGAATAACCTGTGGTCTGAGGAGTTCAAGACACATCTAATAACTATAAATTATTAGAATCATATAATGTTGGAAACTAAAATATTGTTGTACAGTTAGTTCAGATATGGATAGTCAAGATGAATTCTTAGAGGAGATACAACTTTGTTCTTTTGTTGGTAAACTGCTCTTTTGCACAATTTAATTTTTTTCCTGAGTTCCTTTGTTATGCATTAGTTATTTGGTTACTATTGATTCCTATTCTAATGAGTCATAAGTCAAACTCTAAGCAAATAAGTGTCTTTACCTTGTTTCTGTATTTTTTCTCTTAGGAATCCTTGCACAGGTTTTTCTAATGATGCCTACCACATTTCTAAGCTCTTTTTATTTTTTATTTTTGGCCTTGGTCTGCTTTCACGGTATAGGCAGTCATTCACTTTTATGAGGCTCTTTCTAGAGAAATCTCTAAAGAAATAGTTAAAATTTGGCTGGGCTCCCTGTTCTTAAACATATATACTTGGATTATTTTCTTGAGATCTTCACTTAACTCTGAGAACTGGAGTTAAGGCTGGCTCTACTTGTGTATTTGCCAGTATTGAACTTAGTAGTTCTTGCTAGTGGACTTAGGGGTCTAGTCTGGTTAGGAATGGAGGAGTGAAAGTACTTGCTTGAGGCAAGAACAATCATTTTACTTAGCTTTTGCATTTGTTTGGGGGCTTCCTTGGTTGCTCAGATGATAAAGAATCTGCCTGCAATGCAGGAGATCTAGGTTCCATCCCTGGATCAGAAAGATTCCTTGAAGGGAATGGTAACCCACTCCAGTACTCTTGCCTGAAAAATTTCATGGATAGAAGAGCCTGGAGGGCTACAGTCCATGGGGTCACACAGAGCTACTAAGTCGCCTAGCTTCATTTGATGCTACTATTGGTTGGTTATAGTTGTCCTTTTCTGAAGACTCCGTTCCCCTTTCCCCCTCCCCCATGCATTTTAACCTGTCAACTTTTCCCATAGGAAATCTTGTATTTCATTCTTTTTGCTTCCTGTAGCAATTTGTTCTTGGGAAATGACTGGGCTCTGCCTCTTTTAATCTGAGTCATAGTTGTTGTTTAGTCACTCAGTCTGACTCTTTGCAGCCCCGAGGACTGTAACCCACCAGGCTCCTCTCTGTCCATGGGGATTTCCAGGCAAGAATTCTGGAGCGGGTTGCTGTTTCCTTCTCCAGGGGACCTTCTCCAGGGATCGAACCCGCATCTTCTGCAGGTCTTCTGCATTGCAGGCCAATTCTTTACTGCTGAGCCACGAAGGACACCCATCTGTAAAAGGAGGAATAAAGCTCCACAGCTGGGAAGTAAGAGAAACAGGATTCAAACCCAGGCAGGGTCTGAGTCCAGATTCTTCCTCTCCTTCTTCAATTCCTTAAGGCTGTTGTGAGATTAAGCGAAATAAGGCATGTGAAACAGAAACACTTAGTATAGTATAGAGGTTCTAGTAAGTATTTAATAGATGGTAAGTATGATTACTTGGGGAAGGCAGTGGCACCCCACTCCAGTACTCCTGCCTGGAAAATCCCATGGGCAGAGGAGCCTGGTAGGCTGCTGTCTGTGGGGTCCACACAGTCGGACACGACTGAAGCGACTTAGCAGCAGCAGCAAGTATGATTGCTGTTATTAGAATTTAGTAAATGGCCTACAGTAGAAGAAATGTCTAGCCAGTAACTTTTGAAACAGTAGATGCAAATTTGCTTTAATATGGATCAGTTGATTGTGTGCCTTTGGACACATAGATTTGATCATTAGTTGAATATGGCTCATATATCGGAAACTTGCCTTATATCTTTCATAGCAATATGTAATACCATTAAAACAACAACAACAATAACTTTTAAACCTAGAGTCACTGGCTTTTTTTAGAATGATGGTAGCACATTGAGGGTATGGGCTTCCCTGGTGGCTCAGACTGTAAAGAATCTGCTTGTAATGCGGGAGACCTGGGCTCAGTCCCTGAGTTGGGAAGATCCCCTGCAGAAAGGAATGGCTACCCCCTCCATTATTCTTCCCTGGAGAATCCCAGAGACAGAGGAGCCTGGCAAGCTACAGTCCATGGTGTCACAAAGAGTGGGACACGACTGAGTGATTTTCACTTTCACTTATTGAAGTTATAATTACTATTACAGGGCTTGGTTTGCTGAAATTGGAAGATTGTTTCTATTGACCTTGTTCTCTCAGTTGAATTGAAAGCTGGTACTCAATTGGGGGTCAGTTTTCTACACTCCTGATAATGTTATGGTGTACCTGAGTTCCAGAGTCATGAGTGAGAATAGCTCATAAAGGGAGAAAACATCAGCCTTTTATTGAACTGGAAATTCTTCTAGTGTTTTTGCCAAGGAAATGTGACTAATTTATATGACTTTCAAAAGTAATACTTATATTTAGTAGGAATATTCCTGTATTGATCATTAGTGCAAATTGGGAAAGAAATTGGCCTAACAGTATGATTATTTTATGTGTTTCTTTTAATCATCTTTAAAAACATGCTCTTTTGCTCTGTAAGATGTAAAGTTTTTATTTTGTTGCTGTATTTATGAACAAGTGAAAGTGAAAATCACTCTGGACTAGGTAGCCTTTCCCTTCTCCAGGGAATGTTCCCAACCCAGGGATCGAACCCAGGTCTCCGCATGGCAGGTGGATTCTTTACCAGCTGAGTCACAAGGAAAGCCCAAGGGGTTAGGGGGTAGCCTAACCCTTCTCCAGCGGATCTTTCTGACCCAGGAATTGAACCCAGGTCTCCCTGGGTCGGGAAGATCCCCTGGAGAAGGAAATGGCAACCCACGTCAGTACTCTTGCCTGGAAAATCTCATGGACTGAGGATCTTGGTAGGCTACAGTCCATGGGGTCACAAAGAGTCGGACACGACCGAGCAACTTCACTTTCACTTTCACTCCTGCATTTCAGGTGGGTTCTTTACCAACTGATCTGTCAGGGAAAAAGACTTCTGGAAACCTATTTTGTTAAGTATATGGCGTCGTCAGTTTCTGAAAAAAGTGCTTAACTTTTATCAGGTATTTGTGCCCCTCTCTGTGTGCATAGTTGTAAAAGTGATATGAACTTGAATTCCTGCAAAGGAGTATTTGAAGAAAACCTCATGTAGTGTTATCCAGAGAGGAACCTATATGCTGACAATATTTCTTACTAGTTTGAGGGGGAGACTTTTATGTTATTAGATTATTGACTTCATTTTTAAGTCTATATTCAGGCATCCGACTTCAGTCTACTAAGTAATAACTGATCCTGGAATGTTTGCTGGTACAATAAAAAGGAATTATATATTTCCCTAGGAGAAAAATGTTCAATAGATGTATAGGGTAATAATGTTTTATTATTTGACTTTCAACAAATGTTGACTGAATTTCCCATTATGTTTTTATTACACATTTTGTGCAATTTTGCCATGTTGGTTGAATTTTCCTTAAAAAAGCAAACAACCGATATAAAAACCCTTCTTCAGAGTAAGCATGAAAAGTGACCTTAATATATTAAAGTCATGTACTGGTATGAAAATCATGTGGGAGACAGGTAAAGAATAAATTTTCCTTTCTTTTATTTTTGGTTGTCTTTTTCTTGAAGGGAAATGTCTTCAAGTGTTTGTTTTAGACATTCTGGTTTCACATTGCCTCTTTGAAGAGCTGGTGTACTGTGATGAACACAGGAAAGGTGCTTGGCCACAGTTTCTTACTGAATGACAAGTCTCCATTTCTTAGGGGAGCAGACAGACAGCTTCATCCAGGATGGTTTGGTCCATGGGTTTGAAACCAGCATGGAGCTACCTGTGCATGATAGATTAATGATGGCACATGGGTGGTCATGAATCCAGCCCTATTCTGGCCACTGTGGGGAACTTATTCTTGCCTCTACTTTTCTTTCTTTTCTCCATTCCTAGCTTTCAGGAGGCATCTTGATAACATATTTAAGAGTTAACTCGATGGGCATGAGTTTGAGTAAACTCCGGGAGCTGGTGATGGACAGGGAGGACTGGCATGCTGCGATTCATGGGGTCGCAAAGAGTCGGACACAACTGAGCGACTGAACTGAACTGAACTGAACTGAATGCTTCCTTATGAATCAAGCTTTCCTTTTTGCCAAAGAACAGTGATACAGTTGACAATGTCAGCTTTTTCAAGTGCCTTTTCTTTACGGAGGTGTGATCTTTTCTGTGCCTTCAAGACAGCAAATAAGTTTTTTGTTTTTGTATTTTAACCTGTGTGTTCAAACTGTGACCCGGTAAAACCTACAGTCATTAAAATAACCAAGAGCTCTGTAATTTTCCACCCAAAGTAAAATGTTAAAATATCTCAGGACTTTTTTTTTTAATGTGTTTTAAACATTGATATTCAGTTGCTAAAAATGTTTGAAATTGGTTAAACTTAGAGAAATAACTTCAACACCATGGGAATAAATATTTTGAAACAAAGCAATACAAGTAGAGGAAAAAGTACGGTGAATTCATGTGTCTTGATACTGATGTTCAGTATAATACATAAGCACTGGATCTTTCCTTGGCTGAATGCTGACTCATGGGAATTGGGGCAATTCTGTGTGAAGCTCAGGCTATTTCTTAGGTTGTCCTGGGCTTCCCTTGTGGTTCAGCTGGTAAAGAATCCGCCCGCAATGCAGGAGACCTGGGTTCTATCCCTGGGTTGGGAAGGTCCCCTGGAGAAGGGAAAGGCCCCTTACTCCAGTATTCTGGCCTGGAAAATTCCATGGACTGTATAGTCCATGGGGTTGCAAAGAGTCAGACACGACTATAGTCATGAGTGAGTGAGTGTCCTGGGAGCAGTAGTCATTTTACCAGTCTGAGACTTAAACTAGGTGGTGCATTTTCACTCCTTCCAACATAACTCATGTGTTTATTTTCAATCTTCTGGTTATTGTTAGACCTGTCCTTTGCTTTGGGCCTAAGAGAAGGTGAGATATAAACTTGGATCTTGTATTTATTCTGTTTTAGGAAATAAGCATAGCAGACCCTTGATATTTACAAGTGTTATTAACTCTTGATAGAAGAGTTATCATTTACAACTTTTGAAAATCCGCAAATACACTGCTGGCACTGCATAGGATGGCAAAGGTCTCTAAAGTTTGTGATATACTTTTTAATTAAGTTAAACTCTCTTCTCAGCTAATTGACTTGCTGCTCCCCACATCGGCCTAGGGTCATGGAAAACTCAGATTGACCCTCAGCAAGTTTAGGGATCAGTGTTTGTCATGGATATTTGTCATCACTCTCAAAAAGTCGGAACTGGGTGTGTTTCATTTAAGACTGCTGTGGGTACCCAGCTCCAGCTTCAGGACACATAGAAATGCAGGGTGAAACGCTTTGTGGTTTGTCACTTGAGCTTGGGCCACATCTTAGCCCCCAAAGATTCCATAACTTGTGAGATGGTGTCTAAGACTTGTGGCGGGCTAAGGCTCTTTGTAGGTGACCTCTTTCGTAGCTGGAATGTGGGAGAGTAAAGCATCATTTAAATGCGTCTTACTACAATCATACATGAAATTAGACTGGTGATTTTTTTGTTTCCTCGATTTTTTGCTTCCGTCTAAAACTCTTTCTAGCTGATACCATCTTTTGTTTAAGGTATGTTACACTGCTGTTTGTTTTTGCTGATACAGTTGGTAGAGAAAGCTAATAAAATTTGAAATTCACTTACACTTCAAGAGTCTCTCTTATATCCCCAGTGAATTTAGCTAAGACACTACATGGATTGGGGGTTGTAAGAGAGACTATTGGTTGTATAGCATTGAAAACTTCACAGACCCTTGTAACCTAGATGTAACATATAGTTCACAAACATCATTTCTTAACTGACGCATCTAGCATTATCTAAATTTTCACTTCCCGAGGACAGCTAAAATATATATTATTATAAAAATACATTTAACGTCCAGTTCATAACATTTTTGGGCTTCCCAGTTTGCTCAGTGGTAAAAGAATCTGCCTGCCGATGCAGGAGATTCAGGTTTGATCCCTGGGTCGGGAAGGTCCCCTGGAAGAGGGCATGGCAACCCACTCCAGTATTCTTGCTGGAAAATCCCATGGACAGAGGAGCTTGGTGGGCTACAGTCCACGGGGTCCCAAAAAGTTGAACACAACTGAGCAACCAAGCATGCATGCATTTTGAATTTTTATTTGCATTTTGGTGGGCATGTTTAGAGCTGGTCACTTGCTGATCACAAATGCTTCTCCTGAGGGATCTGCATAACTCTCTCATTATTTCAGATGCAGTGACTTAGAGAGTGTTGGACTGAGATCATAACTAGAGATCGTCTAGTCAAATCAGTTAGTGTTAAGAGAGGCAGAAACTGAGGAGAGTTTGACCAGAATTACACATCTGGAGGCAAAACTCTCCTTTCATGCTCTTTAGTTAAAGATCGCCAACTGCCCTGGAAGTCTGGCGGGCCAGGCTGGTATCAGCAAGGAATGAAGGGGTGGCGCTGGCCTGGTTGGGGCGGTGGCGCAGGGAAGGGACAGTTGTGTGCATGGACAGGGCAGCTGCAGCCGCAGCCAGCCTTCTGCTGCTGTGTCAGAATGTGGGCCCAAGACTGCCAGGGCTTCTGTTCTCTAGAAAGCAGCTCGATCTGATTTTTCAGGGAGGGGGGGGACATCCTGAATTTTAAATCTTGTCAATTTGTTTGAATTTTGAAAAAGCACTCTGTGGGCCAACAGTTTCCTGGCCAAACAGACTAAGTTTGTGGGCTGAATTTGGCCTGCAGCCCATGGGTGCTGGAGTTGGCTCTTTCCAGCTTGTGAGAGCGAATTGCAAGCATCTTTTCTCCTCTGTGTACAATGTGACCTTGCATCAGGCATCGTGGGAGTGTTGACACCACTGAAATTGGCTACGTGCAAACCTCAGCTTACCCAATCTCTCCCCCGTTTCACCAAAGACATCTATTTTATTTTTCATTGGGGTATAGTTGCTTTACAATATTGTGTTAGTTTTTGCTATTTGTGTTATTTGTGTTAGTTCACCCAATGAATCAGCTATGTGTGCGTGTGTGTATGTATATATCCCCTCCGTGAACCTCTTTCTTTCTCCCTCCTCTCCATATCGTTACAGAGCACCAAGCTGAACTCCCAATGCTGCACTCCGCAAGCAGCTTCCCAGCAGCTAGCTATCCTGTATAAGGCACTTCTTAAGCCTCTGCACCACTGCATGCCATCAGCAATTTGAGACCTTTGCATTACACATTATGGCCCTGTGGCATATCTTTTCTAGAATTTTCTTTACCCAGTTAACTGTGACTGTATAGCTTTTCTCCTAGAAAGAGCTCCTAACACATACATCTGTACCTCGTCGACTCTTATAAATTATAATATTTTTGTGAATGTTGAACTTTCTTCCCCCTTACCTCCACCCTTGGCTTTTTTTTTTGGGGGGGGGGATCCGAACAGAGGATACATAATTTTTTCCCCCACCATGGTTATTATGGGAACTAGAATTCCAGTCAGTACCTAGTATATTGTAGGTGCTATGAATCATATTGTAACAGACATTTGATTGAACAGACCTAAAAAAAAATGCTGCTTGGTTATAAACAGTATCTATATACATGTCTCATTTAGGAAAATTAACCCCTTTCAGAATAGAGTCATTGACTAATTTAGTGATTATTCATTCTATAGGAATTTAGAAATGCTCCCATGGTATATCTAAGTGTTTATCATGTCAGAAATTATTTTAAGACAGACTTCAAGCTTAGTTGTTACCTCTTCACTTGGCAATTACTCCAGTATAAAAAGGAAAATAAACATCTCTGCAGCTGTAATGAAAAACCATGGAATGGGAGGGGGGAGATAGCCAATTGATTACCATTTGATTTAGTACCGTTTTGTAAAGACTTAATTATCACGTGTTCAGATGTGAGTATTTCTTTTCAAAGTCCAAAGTATCAGTAATAAAATAACATACAGTAGCATACAACTAAAACAGAAGTTTTATTTGAAAATAAAATCAACATTAGGCAAGCATATGTGTATTTCAGAATGTACATATTCTGTGTGGGGGTGGACCCACACCTGTGGTCTGGCCCGGTGGTGTTGAGTTTGGCAGAGTTGTCATGACTTGTGATTGACCTTGGGTGGTTTATTTAGCTCTCTCTGTTTATGGTTAATTATTGTATAAATCGATAGGAAGCAGAACCCTATTATTGTGAACTCCAGGAGGCCATTCAGTTTTTTGTTGTAGAGGCAGTTTTTCACATTGGTTTGAAAAACTTGGCTTTGGAAATAGACATCTGAATTCTGGCTTCATGACTTACTTGCTGGTAACGGTGGTGCCTCAGTGTCCTTGTTAGGAACCTGACATGAGTTAGTACATGAGAAATGATTAGGCAGCTCCTGACACTGTGTCAAATGAATTTTGCTGCTGCTCTTACTGTTATCATTGTTGATTTCAGGATGCTTGTTGCAATGGTTCAGTTCAGTTCAGTTGCTCAGTCGTGTCTGACGCTTTGTGACCCCATGGACTGCAACATGGCAGGCTTCCTTGTCCATCACCAGCTCCTAGAGCTTGCTCAAACTCATGTCCATCAAGTCACTGATTCCATCCAACCATCTCATCTTCAGTCATCCCCTTCTCCTCCTGCCTTCAATCTTGCTCAGCCTCAGAGTCTTTTCCAGTGAGTCAGTTCTTCGCATCAGGTGGCCAAAGTATTGGAGCTTCAGCATCAGTTTTTCCAATGAATATTCAGTGTTGATTTTCTTTAGGATTTGCTGGTTTGATCTCGTTGCAGTCCAAAGGACTCTCAAGAGTTTTCTCTAACACCACACAGTTCAACAACATCAATTCTTTGGCACTCAGCTTTCTTTATAGTCCAACTCTCACATCCATACATGACTACTGGAAAAACCATAGCCTTGACTAGATGGACCTTTGTTGGCAAAGTAATGTCTCTGCTTTTTAATATGCTGTCTAGGTTGGTCATAGCTTTTCTTCCAAGGAGCAAGTGTCTTTTAATTTCATGGCTGCAGTCATCATCTGCAGTGATTTTGGAACCCAAGAAAATAAAGTCTGTTGCTGTTTCCACTGTTTCCCCATCTATTTGCCATGAAGTGATGGGACTGAATGCCATGATCTTAGTTTTTCTAATGTTGAGTTTTAAGCCAGTTTTTTCACTCTGCTCTTTCATCAAGAGGCTTTTCAGTTCCTCTTCTCTTCCTGCCATAAGGGTGGTGTCTTTTGCATATATGAGGTTATTGATATTTCTCCTGGCAATCTTGATTCCAGTTTGTGCTTCATCCAGGCCAGCATTTCGCATGATGTACTCTGCATATAAGTTAAATAAGCAGGGTTACGTACTCCTTTCCCAATTTGGAACCAGCCTGTTGTTCCATGTCTGGTTCTAACTGTTGCTTCTTGACTTGCATACAGTTTTCTCAGGAGGAGGTGGTCTGGTATTCCCATCTGTTCAAGAATTTTCCACAGTTTGTTGTGATCCACACAGTCAAAGGTTTTGGCGTAGTCGATAAGGCAGTAGATGTTTTTCTGGAACTCTCTTGCTTTTTCTGTGATCAAACGGATGTTGACAATTTGATCTCTGGTTCCTCTGCCTTTTCTAAATCCAGCTTGTACATCTGGAAGTTCTTGGTTCACGTACTATTGAAGCCTCACCTGGAGAATTTTGAGCATTACTTTGTTAGTGTGTTGTGATAGTATCTGTGGTTATAATAGACTCAGTGTTAGAAACTGAAAAGATTTTGTCTAAACCACTCTCCTTATTTTCTTGATTTCCAAAGTGTTTTTCTTTAACCCCCAGGATAATAGGAAACCAGCTTTTAGCAAATTAGGATGAAAATATAGTCCTTAGCTGATACTGGCAACCATGATGTGCTTTTGCATTGGTGGCAAAATGGGCATCTCAAGGTTTAGATTGATTCCTCCCACTTAGGAAACGGTCGTGTAACATGATCACTGCCTAAGACAGAATAACTGGAAATGTTAAAACCTGATACTTTTATTTTTTAAATTTTTATTGGAGTGTAGTTATTTTACAACCTTGTGTTCTTCCTGCTGTGCAGCAAAGTGAGTCAGCTATACTATGTATATACTATGTAATATACTGTGTGTATACTATATATACTATGTAATAGATTTATATGCACACACATATATATGTATATGCCCTCTTTTTTGGATTCTCTTCCCACTTAGGTCACCACAGAGCTTTGAGTAGAGTTCCCTGAGCTGTATAGTAGGATCTTGTGTGTGTGTGTACTGTCGTTCAGTCATATCCAGTTCTTTTCAGCCCCATGGACTGTAGCCTGCCAGGCGCCTATGCCCATGGAATTTTCCAGGCAAGAGTACTGGAGTGGATTGGCATTTCCTACTCAAGGGGATCTTCCTGACCCAGGGGTTGAACCCCCATCTCTTATGGGCTGGTGCATTCTTAACCACTAGTGCCGCCTGGGAAAACCCATAGTAGTTTCTTCTTAGTTAACTGTTACCTACACAGTACCAGTGGCATGTTTATGTCAGTCCCTGTCTCCCAATTCATTCCAGCCTCCCTTTACCCCCTTGGTGTCCATGTGTTTCTTCTCTATGTCTGTATCTCTTTCTGCTTTGTGAATAAATTCATCTGTATCATTTTTCTAGATTCCATATATAAGTGATATTATATGGTATGTGTTTTTCTCTTTCTGACTTACTTCACTCTGTATGAGAGTCTCTAGGTTCATCCATGATGGCTGATGAAGCCTGAGAATTTTAGAAAAGTATGTTCTTATAATTACTTTTCTCAGACGCACCCCCCCACCCCATATTCTGGGAGCTCTTTTATGTTCTTACTTCATCTTGATAATAGAGTGGTTATGAATTTATGAAAGATATTTGTGTGAATATCAGTTTTGGAGTCAGGCTTTTGTACCAGAAAGTCATTTGAGTCCAGTAATTATATGAGTTCAAGTGAAAGTCTTCCAGGGCATGGAGAGTTTGTTGGATGCTCTAGGTCATCACATGAGTGTGAATGTTGATTTCAGTGTTTAATATAAAGATTAATAACTTAGAAGAACTAGTGTTTTTAAACAATTTAAAATCTATTCATGATGCCAATACTGTTTATGAAAAGACCTTGTGGTAAACACAAAGAAATCATAGAAACTTTTTTAAAGAAAATTGATTTATTGTTTCTTAAGGCTTTGCTTATTATTAATTACAATGTGTTCTGGAATGCTGCCTGCAAAGAATTTGCTTAATTTATCATATTTGTGCAGTTCTGCTGATCATATAGTTGCAGTAATAATCAGTTGGGCAATATAGTAATTCTTGCCCTTCCTTTGCTATTATATTTTACTTATTTATTTATTGGCTGCTCTGCCACAGCATGTGGGATCTTTGTTCCCCAACCAGGGATCAAACTCATATTCCCCTGCATTGGAAACGTGGAGTCTTAACCACTGGCCCACCAGGGAAACCCCTTTTCTATTTTATCAGAGAGCATATCTTCCAAGTTCTCGGTCAGAGAGGCTTGCAGCTTTTGATATGCTTCACTTAAACTGCTTAGGCCAGATTGGAATAAAGTATTAAAATTGGTTAGAGATCTTCATGCTTTAAAAAATAATAATACTTAAAAACTCTGAGTGACACTCTGAAAAATAGATGCCTGTAGCCAAAGATGGAAGTAAAAGTCATAACTATACTATAGATTGTATTTTGAGGACAATTATTTTCCATATAACTCTTGTGAAGTGTGGAAACAAGACTCAGTTTTCATGTTAGAGGTGTGTAAGGAGACTAGATTTGGTGCATTTTCATTAAAAATATTTTATTCATGTGCTGGCTTTTTGGACAATTGTATTCCGCACTGTATTACAGTGGCACAATAAATTGCTGAATATACTGTCTGCTGAATATGACTTTACCATGAAAAATTTGATGCATGGAGAAGGAAAGGTTGGAATATATCAACCTTTTCTGACAAGGGACTTTGAATTTTGACCTAATACAGGTGACCTTTGTGCGCAATAAAAGTGAGCTTAATCTTGAGGTCAAGGTTGAGGTGAATGGCAGGGCAGCGTGGCAGAACTTATGCTGATTGTGGGTACAGAGCTTACGTAGCTATTGGCTAAATGGGAGTCTGGCACCTTTTTTTTTTTTTTTTCAATTTTAACATTTCCAGGAGCTTATTTATAGCTAGTTGTTTAGCTTTTTAATGCCATCCCATTTCCTCAAAGCTCAGCTATCTGTTTAGCTGTGGTAAGTTTGTCTGTTTTTATAAAGTTTACTGTTTCTGAGTGAAAGGCATGAGTGTGCTATTATTTCCTGTTCTGTAGATAAGCCTTAGCTAAAAATAAAAATGTTCTTCTGGCTTATAGAGAAGACAACTGACATATATAACCTTGGAACTGAAAATACATCTTCTTTGAAGAGGGTTTATTTCTTTGACAAGTTGAACTTTTGTCATCTAACTTTGGAACTGTCAGAAGAATTTTTAAGTATGCTGTACCTTTATCTAGATTATAATTAAGAGAACTCTCATGAATTATTGTCTTAAAAGGTTTAGTCGATTTAGAGACTGGTTATTCCCTTGAAACTTTCTTTGAGATGCAACTGCTAATGCATTTACGTTATAGTATAATATGATATAAACTATTTTTAAGGTTTTGCCTGCCATGCATAGAAGAAAAAAATGTTTGAAAACATAAATTTCACTAGTGAATACCTCAACGGTTTTGTCACAGATGAAACTGCATCTTAGCAAAGCATCAGGAAAAAAACCTACCAGCAGTTATGTTGTCTGAACACTTAGTGGATATTCTGCCCAAATAATTGGTTGAAACAACAAACAGTCAGGGGGAGAGTGTCAGAGACTTCTAAGGGAAAGAACTTCTCCTCTTTTAATCGAGCCTGCAGAATACATTCCCTGGGACTGATCAGCTCTGGAGCGCTGAGGTTTGATGATTGGAATGGCAGGAAAGCATGCTTTCAGGACATAACGAATTGACGAGGCCATCCATCATTTGTTAGCATACGCTGAAACGTGGGCTGTGTGTGCAGAGGCCGGTGATTTAGTAAATACTTGGGAGATGAATAGAGCTCACACACAGGGGAAGATATTGCTGTCTTTCGGCAGCCCGAGACCCAGGCGCCTGCTGAGAAGGCCCTCTGACAGCACATCATCAGTAACTGGCCTGTCACAGTCAGCGGTGCCCACCAACCATCGCCAGTATATTAAATGCATTTTTAATATCTGCTTCAGTAGATTTAATGAAGAAAATTGAGTTTCCATACTCCACGCGCTGCTTCTTCAAGTGTTCTAAGGCATGGACTTTTGCCTGCACAAGAAAGGGAGAAGACCATGCTGGCAGTTAGGAGAGCTGATTGAAAAGGACACTCAGACAGAATCATGTGCAAACGACAAAATACTTTGAGCAGCGTTGGCATCTTGTTGATGTTAAAAAAAAGCTCTTTTTTTTTTTTTAAAGAGGGTTTATGATTTGGTTCCTAATACCTTCCTTCCCTCCCCAGCCTTTTCCCTAGAAAGGTTGAACCTGCTGCTAAGAGATGTATGCTTATTGATCTGAAAGGAATATTAAGAGAATATTATGATTTGGCATATTTTGAACAGAGACTCAGTTTTCAATTAGTTTGTGTTTTGAGATACTGTTTGAGTCTTAGGATTTTTGCATGAAGATATAAAGTAGGCTTTTGCTTAGCTAGTTGGCTTCCATATTTTTGTTGAACTTGTTAATCAAGTTGGTGTATTTTTGTCTGGGATCATGCTCAAAATGAATGTGAAAAAAATTTGTTGGAAGCTTGATTAAAAAGTGCTCGTATACTTTCTTAGACTAGATGGTTTCTTTAAAAATTGTGATTCAAAAATGTTCATTTTTTTCTCTCCTAGCAAAGTTCATAGATTCCTTCTTTTTAATGAGTTTCAGTGTTGACATTATTTACTACAAAATAGCAAGACAACCAATTAGATATAGTTGCAAGCATGTACTTTAAAGGTTTCCTCTTTTGTTTAAAAAAAAAAAAGTCCCGAATATGCTCTCGTGTTCACAGAAGAAGAAGCTATGGAATGGGACCTATAAATCTGATTCCTGCATGTGTCAAAACAGTAATGTATTAAATGCATATTATTATAAAAATTTAAGACATGTCTTAAACACACTTACATTTTTATAACACGTGGCAATATTAAATAATACATTTCCTTGTTAGCATCTGTTTGCCGTCATTGTTGGCAAGACCTATGATTTATTGCTTAAATTAATGACCAAGACCATTTTGGACCTGATATATGCCCCTAAGCTTATTACATCACTAAATAAAATAAAATGTATGCACTTGTGACAGAGTTATTTTTATAATTGTTTATCCCTTTAAGTGCCCTATTCAGTGATTCACTGAAAGGTTCATAATGGTTGGCTTGTAACCAGAAAATAATCTCAGAAAGGTAAAATGTATTTCTTGTTTAGAAGTAAAATGCCAGACTTACGGTGATGATAGGGTCCCAGCCAGAATTTGCAACACTCAAACTCATTCTTCAGTGCTCTCAATTAACTCTTGTTGAACTTTTTGAGGCATAGCCCCCCAACCCCAATGTTTAATGCTGCCTATTAATACTGGTGCTCATCTTCGTATGACCTCTTCAGTATAGATAAAGTGATTTTGTTCTGACATAAAGCTGCAAGGGTTAGATTCCTTACAAGGATTTTTCAGGTGCCATTATCATCATGCATTAAACGAAGCAAGATTATTTTCCTATTTTTAGTTCTTTTCTTTGGGGAGATTAGAACTTTACCGTTTTTATATTGAACTCTATTTGACTTCATAGCCTTTATCTTTCCTTTCTAAGGGTGCAGTATGATAGACCCTTCAGTATTTTACAGTTACCAGTTACCTAAAATCACTGTGCTGCCTGACGTGTAATACAATATAGTATGGCTTCGTGGTTTTGCTGCTCAAGAAGTATCTCATTGACTGTCATCTTTCCTGTCATATAATGGTGAGGCAAAGTGAGCCCTGCTTCTGGACTGCAGTGTCTGCAGCTTGAAACATTTGGAGTCTCTTTGGTACGTGAGAATAATACTCCTGGGAAGGTTACTGTTTTGCAGATATCTTGGGACAATTATCACTCATAAATGGAAATGAAATTTGGCTCCTAAGAAAGATCTTTTCCTCGTCTTACTTTCATCTCACTTTTATTGCATCATTTTAAACAGAATAGTTCAGTGGTAATTGAAAGTTGTCCTTTTTTTCCCCCTTAGTTTTCCTTCCCAAGGCAGTTGATCTGATGAAGTTTTTAACACTTCTCTCAGAAATGATGAGGGCAACAAGTATTTGTGTTTTTCTTGAAAAATTATATTGACCTTTTCAACTCTGGGCTCTCATCTCCCACTTCTGATATTTGTATCACCCTGTTCACCTTATCTTCCTTGTCTGAGAAACCTACCTCCAGATAAATTATTTTAAAAGGAAAGTTGATGAAAAGGAGTCTTAAGTGCCATTGTCTAATTCTCCCTGTCTTTCTCTGTCTCTCTCCCTTTTTATTTTTTGGTTTTTTGAATATTGGTTAAGATTTTTTTCTTTGACCATTATAGTTACTTTTGCCTGTTCATTTGGAATGTATACTTGCCTGTCTTTTGCTTTCTGTTTGACTGATAGTGAATTCCTTAAGGATGGGAGCCCTGAGTTTTGCTGTGATTTTATCTTCCATCTCCTCCCATTGGTGCCTAGCACGGTATTGCAGTGCTTTTATGCATTCAGTGAATTCTTGCGAACTTTCTTACACAGGTCAGTGCTTATTTTTATGATCCCTTCTGCAGAGAAGAAAAGTTAGAAACGTGTTTCTTCATCTTTGGCCAGTATCGGTCAATCTAGCACCACACAAAGAACTTGCTCTTCTTTCTGCAGTGGTTTCTTAAGCTTTCAGTTTCTGGGTAAGGCTGTTCAAGTCCTATTTAAAAATATTAAAGTATTCAGTAGGTAGCTAAGTGCTTAGCCTCGTGTACTACTTAACACTAAATGAAAGTAAATATAATGCAGACATGGAACCATTTGTTATATTTTAGTAGATGAAGCAATGGCTGTGTAAACCTTAACCTTGTAATTTTGTGAGTCCCACTTTATCATGTAGCTGTAAGGGTAATCAAAATAAATCATGGGAGATGAATAAATATTTTCTGGTGCTTTCTCTGTGCTTTCAGAAGTGATGCTTGATCCATGAAATTTTAGTAAGTGTATTAAATAAAACAATATGATGTGCACTGTGTCAGATCTGATAAATTATTCGGTATAGGACATTTATACAACATATGTTGAGCTGCTACGTGAACAGCTTAATGGCTATTAATTATGTTAATCTGACTTGCCGTTTTTATATTTTGTTAAAAGTATTTGTATTGTAGATATATATATACACACACACACACACACACATATATATAAACACACACACACACACATATATATATTGGTGGGCAGGGAGAAGAAGGGATAAGAAAGGCACAGGTCATCTCTGCAATGTTCTGACAGTGATCTGGGGCTCCTCAGCTGTGCAGTGTACATAACACAGATGTTGGGGAGTCATCTGTCAGCCATGCCTCTCCTATGGAGTTAAAGTTCTAGAGGGAAAAGAATTTGACACAGTGCTGTCACTGTTACATTTTCACAATAGAAGAGCATGCAAATATTGAACCTCCTGCTCAGCAGTAGGGCCCTGTCTAATGTCTGTGCTGGTTAGAATAAAAAATCATGGGTGCATCTTGGGCTCAGAGATCTGACAAAGGTCATGCTATGTTGGGCATTTGAATTGGAAATTGTCTGGACTTAGATTTTATAAAGCTCCCACTGTTGTGTGTGGGGAGAATTTCAGCAGGGTTTTGTCCCTGGAGAGGCCTCTTAGGCCCTTCTCTGTCCTATGAATGAATTTAGATGTGAGGGTTACTCCTGCCTTAAAACTGTTAAGTTCATTTTGCATACATCCCTAGAGAGAAAAACTGGCAGATGCTTTTGTCTTGGAAGTGTTTAAAAGAAAACTGCAGAGCAGGAACAAGAGAGAAAAGAGGCCCTGTGTGGAGTCCCAGAACATTTTGGAAATGGCCAATATGCAGTTTTCATCAGTATGAAGGCGGGGTGCAATATGGTGCCTGTAGCTCACGAGGGAATATGAATGTTGATTAAGCATACTCCCAGGCTTTGAAATTCTGAAAGCAGTGTCAGAATAATGGATGTTGAGCAAATGTCAAGCATTTGTTAATTTCTCTGTTATTTGGAGTTTATCTACCATGATCAATCAAATAAACTAGTGCTTCTCTCTTGTGGCATGTGTCATTGATATGGTGATTAGGTGGCAAGAGAGACCTTCTGCCTTTTTTCCAGGTAACAGATTATAAACGAGTAGACAGAGCTGAAAGTTGAAG
This sequence comes from Odocoileus virginianus, assembly GCF_023699985.2. NCBI lineage: Eukaryota > Metazoa > Chordata > Mammalia > Artiodactyla > Cervidae > Odocoileus > Odocoileus virginianus. The sequence continues at coordinate 22,126,324 of NC_069679.1, forward strand.
ATCTGCTTATAGCTTTGTTTAGTAGAAATTTGGCTATTAACTGAGTCCTCCAGTGATGGTATAAAAATCTGTGAACACATGCCAAAGATATTAACTGTGGTACCATTTACACCAAAACCAGCACTGATGTTACAATTTCCATCTAAATATTGTTTCCACTAGTTTCTAAAGCTTTGATGTAAAACTGGGTGAAAGAAGTTCAACCCTGGAAGAATTCTGACCTGTTAATGTTTGTTGATGGAGTTTCTTATCTGTTTTTATTTACAGTTGTTAATTCTAACTCAGTTATTGACTTCTGTTCTTTGGAGACAGTCAGTAGATTTGCTTCACATGGTTCAAAGTAGTTTCTTTCTATTATTTTTAGGAAGCAGCACTACAGTGTTTTGATGCCCCACATGATCAAAAGGTCCTTTCGAGCAGTTACTCAACTGCAGATTATTGTGCGATAGTAACGTTCCATGCTGCGAGAAGCAGTTTCCAGTTAGAATGTGAATGGCCTTACCAACTGGGATTTCATTCGGGGTTGACACTAGGTACCCTGCTTAAGTGTCCTACCCCTGAGGACAATGTAACTGAGACTGAAAGGGGGTTTTTGTGTGAAACCGCAGTGGCTGGAATCAGAGACCTGTAATCGGAGATTGGTGTTTTTCACTTTCTATTCCCTCTTTTCTTTTCTTAGTCCTCGCCATGAAGCTCCTGTGATTCAGGTGGAGATGAATATGATCCTTCCCTATGTAGATCTTGTGAAATAGGTGCCTTTATGATTTTTGGCATGCTCTTCCTGCAGAACTGGATCTCCTGAAGTGATCTGCCCCCTGCTTTTAAACCTCAGTGAACTTTCTCTTTATGGGATTTACAACTGGGCAGCTATAGGATATTCACCCCATGAGCTGCCTGTGTGGTTTCTGGGGAGGCTTCTTTCAACATTGCCATAATGTCTCAAATAGTATGGCAATTTCCAAAGCAGAAAGTCTTCAACTTTCTGTTCAGGTTAATAAGATGCTTTCTGTGCACTGTCTCCATCAGGCCTTTGGTTTGGGCTTTCTGTGCGACTGGAACTTTTAACCCTCTGTATAAAATCCTCACATCCTGCCTGGTACATGACACCAATGAGCTCTGCCACTGCAGAACTTCCAGCATCATATAAATAGAAGCACTGCTGACTGGCTTTTCTAGACTTCTGTCTGAAAGCTCATCATGACCATTCATTGCCCATAGCATCACTGAAACATTCACTGAATCATACACCAAAACACTCAGCCTGTTACTGATACACAGCTCTCAAATCTGTATTCTGTTCATGGGGGTAAAGCCCTTGTTCCTAGTTTAGATTAAAAAAGACATGAAAAATTTTGTTACACTGATGAGAATTATAGTATAATAACAAGAGAGAGCACTATGAGTTTCACATATTATTAGTTCTTTTTTTCTTTATGGCTTCACTGTGTAACTTGTGGGATCTTTGTTCCCACACCAAGGATTGAACCCCTGCCCTTGGCAGTGAAAGAGCAGAGTCCTAACCACTGGACCACCAGGGAGTTCCCCACACTGTTAATTCTTAGCTGTGTGTACTTGTGAATGCTTCAAAGCGCTGCCGTGGAAGGTGTTGGTCATTTTGGTGGGTGGTGTCCCTCAGTACTGGCCAAATTGTCAGCCCCTCCGTTTTGTATTTCAGTCACCTCTTCCAGTGTCTACATATAACTAAACTTTCCTTCCTCATGTATTGCAACTATGAAATAATGAGTCATTTAAAAAAAAAGGTACGAGGATAAATACTGTTTCCTACTGGACACACATTCTAATGATAGCCAAGGTGTTCTGGGGACTCTTTGTTAAAAGTATTTTTAGAGCACATAACACTGTCTTTTAAATATCTCCAGTGGTGACAAACTGTGGTACTTTGAGAATGAATCTGGTGCCCGGAGACAGGCAGACATCATTAGGTTTGAAAAATAATGGAGCTAATGCTCCACAAAACAATCATAAAGTCTGGATATATCATTATTTTGCCATGTTTTACAATTCAGAAACAGCCTTTTACTGTATATTTGTCTGTGTTTCCAGACGTGGTGGCCCCCCGGTATTTTGATAAAATGTAAGATGTGACTATGAGGCTGGCTTTCTTGTATAACCTGTGAAGTGGTTCTAAGGTGATTTCCACATACAAGTTCTATTTTCAGTAAAGGCAGCATCATTGGCAGTGAATGTACAGACTCTACTCCTTCTCTAGGATGATTACTTTGGCCAAAAATAGTTGAATTAATTTGTCCTTGTCTGCTCACTGAAAAATTCCATTCTGTTACTTTACCCCCATACTGGGTAAGTATGTAGACTCTCCCTTAAGCCCCCTACTCCCCGCTGCCCCGCCACCCCGCACCCTTCCTGTGTTCCTCAAAGTAACTGTTCAGAGCTAAAACACATTTCCTCCCCATCATTTCTATTACCCGTTTCTCTGGTGGTGGTTAATAAGTGATGAAATTGCTGAAAGGCACACGTCTTAAGGGAGGAGGAAAAGTGAAGCCTTGGATATCAGCTAGTCCTTGAATACCATAGAGGGAGCTCAGTATGTGATTTTTAGTTAATTAAAATTTATTTTGTTTAGAAAGGAAGACTACAGTAGTTTCAGAATTTTATCCTGCAGCTTAAGAAGCATTTTCATAAAACTTTTTCCTTTTTCTGTTGGTAGTTATAGAGGAGGATGGAATTACTTGGTTAGGCCTCTAGTTGGGATAGAGTTTGAAGTAGGATGAAATTCTTCCTTTATTTTTATTTGCTTTCTGTGTTTGGTGTGGACTTTTTGTTTGTTGAAGAATTGCATTTAATTCAGAGCAACAATATGAGATCTTTCCCCCCTGTTACATCATTGAAACTCATGCTTTATCTCTTAAGAGCTCAAACTCTTCATTCCTCTGGAAGGAAATTACACCCACAGTAGAGTTGGATCAGTATAAAAGGCTGAGTGAAGTCTGGAGACGGAGCTCTGAAAAAAGTTACTGTCTTTTGCACAGTTTGTAATGGGAGGAAATAGGTTAAATTCTTTAAAAGTCTCATTTCTGAGACATCTGTCCATCTCTTTCTTGGTTTGGTGAGAATTGATTGAACATTTTTTTGTTCATGTTTAAAGAGACAGGGTTTTGAGTAGCTAAGTGTAGTTACACGTTATTCGATGTTCAGTAATTATGTATCTGGTTTTAAAGTTGTTTCAACAGAATATTATTACAAGTGTCTGTAGCAGGCAGTTATTAAAACCTTGAGAATATTGAGGGTTCAAACAACTAGTTAGGATGCAATCTGAAGCTTAGGCAGTAGGTAGCTTTTCTTGTACACCAGTGATCGGTTCCACCCTGAAGAGGGTAGTTACGCACCGCTCTGTGCACTTGACACATGCAAATGCTAAATACAGTAGCAGCGTGAGGTCTCTGTCATTAAGAGTCATTTATGTAATGAAAGCCACCTGGCTGTTTTTTATAATTAATTGCTTGTAAATAATAAATTTAAATATAATTTATAGTTTTCTAAATTTGATTACTATATAGACCCAACAGCAAACCTAAAAGAACTGGCAATTTCATCATTTAGTTCAATGACTTTTAAAAGGAGATATATTAACAGTGATACACACACACACACACACACACACACACACACATGTCTCCTTTCAGGAAATATTTTTACTCGGAAATGTATTTATTTGTTGTAAAGTAAATATCAGGTGAAAATATTTTTGGAGGTGAATGGTAAAAATGTAATCTAGCTCTGCTAGCTTTATTTTAGTTGGAATGCTAATTTGGAAATAGCCTGATTTAACTTTTATATTATTTCAGTCAGCTTTTTAAAATTATTTGTGTGCAGAATTTAATACACATAGAAGAAAGTGTACCTTCTTAACAATAATGAAGTACAAGGAAATTCTTTTGAAGAAATGCTTACCCCTTATTTTGTGAAATTCCAATTATGTTTTGAAAAGAATTTATATATGAGGGAAAAGTACTTAAGTATATGTATATATGTTATATACCATGGTGATAATAAGAGACTTTGCCTAAATGATTTATTAAGCACACTGTCATTCATTTAAGAAGGCTTCACAGTGTTTCTTTTTATGTGGCCACATATATCAGCTACCAGAGAATCATTTTTTTGTGATTTATTGGAAAATACTAATGATTGAGATGGCTTGAAGAGAAAGGGGACTTTAGAACCCTGTCTTCTATACTTCCGTTTCATTAAAAAAGAAATGGAAGAAGAAAGGGAGGAAAGAAGAACTTGGTTTATGGATTTAAGACTTGCTTCAACCACTTTTTACTAACAGTTAAATCAGATTTTCACAAACTTTATGGATCTGGTTTTTAAGTTAATGTCTCTTTCCTGAGGTAGATTTTCACTGAAAGCTATATTCTTCAAATATCTATATTGTTATTTTGCACTATAGTGGTAAAATTTCTATCATTGGCAGTTTATGAAATGTGAGAATGTTTTCTTAAAGGATTGATAAATTCCAGGAGAATTTGCTGTTTTGAGCTATGACCTTTATAAAAATAGAGTTTTCCTTCATATGTGACCAGTGGCATTTTTCCTTCACCATGGTTTACTGATGTATAAATAACTCTATTTTAGCTAGCTGAACATTTTTTTTTTAATTCTCTTTGTTCTCTGTAGACACTCAAGTAGCTTGTGAAAAACCTAGTTCTGTTAAATAGCAAACTTGCACTGTGACTGCTTAGAGATTGAGCGTCATGGGAGTGTGTGGTGCCTGTACTAGCTGGAATCGTCTATAAAGAATAAAGATCACGGCTTCTGCTTGTGGTCAGGCTGGGACCACCATCCATCACCTCAACAGCAGACATCAGGCTTGCTCACCGCTTGGTTTCTGAGGTCTGATAATCCCTCAAGAATTTAGAATGTTGTTGACGGTCCCCATTTACATCACTGAAGAAAGAAGCTTTGCAACAGGTGCAGCTGTATACTAATTGTAGGGTGTGCTTAATCTGTCCAGAAGGTAGGGTGACTCCAAATTTGGTATCTTAAAGAGTGGAGTGACCTTTTAAAGTCTGAGGATGGGACTTGCCAACAATCGCAACAAGCTAATTATACCCACAAGGAGTTGTGAAGTGCTTTTAAGTTTTCCTGTACACCTAGCAGTTGAGGGAATGGCCTGAAGTCATTAACATATGACAGATGCACTGCCTTTTCAAGGGCTCCTGTGATAAGTTTTGATTCTAGAAGTGGGAATTTGACCTGCAGCTTATCACTTGCTTCATTAGCTTGCTTGAGGACAAGGACATTTTTTTTCTTTTTGACATGACTGTTATCTTACCCTTGTTCCAGAATTCCACCCACTTCCTTGTCTCTGATGATAGTAAGTCACAGCAGATAACCTTGATGCTGGATTTTCCAAACCATATTGTGCATTCTGCAGTCTTTGTGTATTTTATGTATAAATACATAGAACATTGATGTGCTTCACACATCATATATTTTAAACAGTATACTAATAATTGCACCTTATTCGAATATGGTATTTCAGAGGTTTGGATTGCATTACTTCAGAGATTCTGGCTTTATACTTCAGAGAAGATACCCTTTTTGGCTTATAAAGGAGACAGAAAGTCTGACTTCTGCATTTCCATGAAGTGACTGCTTTTTGAAGTTGGTGAGAATAGGGGAAAGAAGTGTGTTTTATGCTGGAGAACTCTGTACACCAGGAGGAAAGCGTGCTTCCCAAAGAATGAGCAGGCAGTAGAGGTTTCCCCCGTGAGATGTGGAGACGGAGCTCACAGGGGCCCCACTCTGTTAACCTGTGACTGCAGCACTTAAATGAAATTGCTTTTTAGTATCTGGTTGGAAAATCATTCAAAATAAGCCACATAGGATTAAGCTTAAGAAGCTTCTGAATAAAACCAGTCTTGAGTAATCTAATTCTCTCTCACAGTATCTCTGTATTACCTGCTTATGATGCTTGTTTCAGTTCCTAATAAACCCTATACTTAAACTTTATTTTAGAATATTTTCTGTTAAGTTAAAAAATCTGTTTACAGAAGTTCATTATTCCCTTAACCTCTAAGGATTATTTGCAGATTTTGTATTCCCAACAGGCATAATTGTGTTTAACTGTGTACCTGTCAATTATCACCAAACTCTTTTTGTACAGTTAGGGGGTGGTTCATTTACTCTAAGTAAGGTTGCCACCTGTTTAGGGATTAATCCAAACAGGTTGGAAGTCACAGAGAGACTTTTGACCTTGCATTTAAAGCAGTAGGGATTGATTTCTTAACTATCTGCTGCCATATTGGTGGCATTTTCTGGGTTAATTAATGGTAATTGGTAAAAAATGGTAAATCTGGGTTAATTCTTGGTAATTAATGGTAATGGTCCCTGTGTTCACTCGGTTGCTTTGTTACAGTTTTAGGTATTACTGGAAGCTGTGAACAATGGGTGTAATGGTGTGTGCATGCTCGGTTGTATCAGACTCTTTGAGACTCCGTGGACTATATAGCCTGCCAGGCCTTCCAGGTTTCTCTGTCCGTGGGTTTTTCCAGGCAGGAGGCCTGGAGGGAGTTGCCGTTCCCTTCTCCAGGGATGTAATGGTGCATGGTACCAACTGAAGATGAACTAGAAGGATCTTCTGCATATTCCATTGTTTCCACTGTTACCTTATCAAATTGTCAGTTGGGTGGGAAGTGGCTCCCCTGATTGAGGATAGCTTAAGGGCCCAGATTGTGTTCATGGAAATGTTACCATCTTCTCTGGTGTCTCAGGGAAGTGAACCATGAAGAACATCAGTCAAGTAGTTTACAGAAGAATTTGAGGGCATAATTTTACAGTATTTAACATAAGCTATGGGAAAAATAAAGAGCATATTTTGCTTAAAAGTTTTGCAATACAGAATATAAGATCAAATACCTTACTTCTTATGGCTTAATGTATATGTGGCTGTGTTCCATCTGGGGGCTTGGTCTCACAGGAGACATGGGTCCATTATCATGACCTCTTCTTTGAGATTGATCTATTTTTGTTTTTCCTTCTTTTTCTTTGCTTTCCTTTCCCCTTCTATTTACTTTGTAATTTGAAATTAAATAATTTTATGTTATGTAAATACTGATTTTTTCATTGTAATTTTTCTTGAGATATTAAATTCACATACATAACACTCACTCCTTCAAAGTGTACAATTCAGTGGTTTAGAAATTAGTTTATTCACAGAGTTGTGCAATCATCACCATTATCAAAGTCCAGAACATTTCATCACCCCCAAAAGAACCTGGATACGCATTAGCAATCACTCTTCATTTCGACTTCTGCTCACCCTAGCCCTAGGCAACCACTGTTTTACTCTCTGTCTCTATAGATTTACCTATCTGAACATTTTATTTAAGTAGTGTAGAATATGACTGACTTCTTTAACTTAGCATAATATTTTTGAGATTCATTCTTGTTATTGCTTTCTTTATTGCTGAATAGTCCATTGTGTGACTATGCCACATTCTATTTATTCATCAGTTTGTGACTATTTGGTCGTTTCTGCTCTTTAACTATTATGAATATGTAACATTTCTATGAACACTTGTGTGTAAGTTTCCTGTTATCATATGTTTTTTATTTCCCTTGGGTAGATACCTAGGAGTAAAATTTCTGGGTAATATGATTTCACATTTTGAGGAATTATCATACCGTTTTCTAGTGTGCCTGCACCATTTTATATTCCCACTGGCAACATATGAGGTTCCAGTTTCTCAGCATCTTTGCTAACACTTGTGTATTGTCTGTCTTTTTTTATTATAGGCATCCTACTGGATATGAAGTGGTATCTTCTTGTGGTTTTGATTTCCATTTCCTCTGTGCCTAATGATGTTGAGAATCTTTTCCTGTGCTTATTGGTTATTTGTATATATATTTTCTTTGGAATACTGCCTATTCACATTCTTTGCCTACTTAGGCTGTCTTTTTATTATTACTGAGTTGTAAGAGTACTGTGTATTCTTGACACAAGTCCCTTATTAGATATATATGATCTATAAGTATTTTCTCCTAGTTTTTTAGTTTCTTGATGGTAAGTTTGACTTATTCTTTTACAAGGATGTTATTTCCAGAAGGAGAGTATAGAAAATCAATGTGGCAATATCTGTAACCTTCTTGTAAAGAAAATATTATTGTTCTTTCATGAATTTCTTTCTGTTTGATAAAACATCATGTTTTGGTAAAAGGTGTTTTTCTTCAGATAATATGTTAAGTTGAAAACAAATTGGCAAGCCATCTCTTGAATACAGCTTAAAATGTTGGATGTGTTTTAATATTTCCCTCTGCCTTTAAAAATTATGCACATAAACATATCTTGATCATATCATCTAAAATTAAGTGATATTCTGATATGAGCTATGTTAGTAAATGCTAAAAGATAAAAAATTGTGCAACTCAGTAAAAGTATAATTTTCAAAAATAACTATAAAGAATCTGGGCCCTATCAACTTGAGAAAACTTGAACTGAGTTCCATTGCTTTTAAAAATGCAATTATAGTCAGTATGGTTTATGAAATGTGTTCTTTAAGGTGAGCAGGGCAAAGAGTCCATCACCTTTCCTGGGCCACTAGACCCAGGCCTGCAGATCTAAGACAGGACTGGAGATCTGGCTTCCAAAGCCAGTTTTGTAGCTGTCTTCAGATAACATGGCCTTGGGCAAGTCACTGAACTCTCTGGAAACTCCAGTTTGTCAGTGTGAATAGCAGGAGTTCCTCTTTGCACAGAGATGCTGTGAAGATAAATGAAGGCTATGTAAAAGCTCTTAAGAGAGGTGCAGTGCCCTGCCAGTCCAGAGGCTGGTGTTTTTGTAAAGCTCTGAAAGGAAATTTCTCTGGGAGAGAAGCTAAATGTGAACCTCTCCCTTGTCCAGTCCTCTGTGTGACTACACTACTAGCTCTTGACTTTTCTGAGCAGGGCACGCACCCTAGAACTATTCTGGCTGTTATCTCAGGGATCCTAAAGAGTGAATGAATTGTCCAAGTCCTTCACACGCAACATCTCGGCAACAGTTTAAACCATGATCTGAGAAATTTTCCATCAGTAAGCAGGTATTTGCATTAAAAACAAAACAGATGACATCCTCATCAAAGCACAAGGACAACTGCAAGTTGAATGACATTTGACTAAAACAAGGGAGCCTGTAAGAAAGCAGCTTGGAATTGCAGTCTTGGAAGAAGCAGCTAATTGCTTGCTCTTTTTGTCACTTGGCTTCTTTTAAGTGACTTAAGCAAGGTAAACTCTTCAATTGTGTCCTTGTAAACCTTTTCATTTGTGTAATGTGAAAATTATGAATGTGTGATTATCTAGCTTTTTTATCCAGTCTCATCTATATAGTGTATTGCCTTTTTGGACAGTTAATGAGCTTTTGTGCTGTTCATCCTGGGAAATAAGTGAGTGACTTTCTTTCACGTCCCCTTTGCCACACCTTCTTTGGTTTGGATTGGTGTGTATATAACTGTGTGTGTGTGTTTATTTTTACTTTATGTCTAAGGATAATACGAATGTATAAAGTCTAGTTTTCAGCTGAATTCTGTTCTGCATAAACTGAGACACCTGTTCTCCTCAGTGGCTACCCTCTCAAGAAAATTAAGGGTCTGCGGAATTGGTGACCTGTTTTTAAGAGAACTTGTAAAATCTTCCTAAGTGAAAAATTATTCCAGTTGTATCTAATATTGGCAATTTTCCTCTGTCTGCTTTTAGAACTTATTGGCCAACCAGGTCAGACATTATTAAAGTTCAAGGGATCCGGTGGGAAAAGTAATGATTTTTTGCTACTGTGAATTTTAAATGTTGCCATTTTCATGTGTTCGAGCATCATCTGCTCTCACATGCTACTAAAAACTTATGAAAGTTTTAGACCAAATTCAGGGTCAAGGTTAGAAGAGTGATGATACTTCTGACTCATTCTTTTGAAATTATGTCACCCAAATTATCTGCATACCATTTTGTGCCAGGGTATATTTTATCAAGTCATTTGAAAGAGCTTAGTATAAGAAGACTTTTTTTTTTTTTTTTTTTTTGGTCTTTTCACTTCTTAGAAACTTACTGTACTCACTGAACACAGTAGGTAAGGTACATGTTGTACTGAAATAGTAGGGAGTTCTTCATTTCTGAAAGTAATTGTGTTTTTTGATTAGCAAAAACTTGGGAGGCAGAGTCTTATGCAACATTCTTTTTGAGAGTCCACTCTTCAGCACATGGAGTGTGTTAACAAACAGATGCTTGATAAATATTTATTGAATTACTGAATACATAAACTGAACACTTACTAGGAGTGGCTTCTAAATGTGTAGTTACTTAACATACAAAATGAAGTACTGGATTTAGTGAAGTGGAGACTGAAAAGATTTGCAGAAAATCATTGGAAGTCAGTTGAATGGTTGGTATACCTCCTTCTCTTTTGAAATGAAATGAAACATTCATGTCTCATAAAACAAGTTGCTTTTTCATTTTTCCAGTGTTATAATTATCTCAAATGAGAAGAGGGGGGAAAGTTTTGAGTTTTGAGAATCAAATACTTCGTTCCTAAAGACAGTAAATATTACACTAAGGAGATAAGTGTCTGGAACTGAAAACATTGGAGAGGGCTTTGTCTTTTATCAAATGAATAGCACATTTGAAAATTGGTGTTATTTCCAACTCTAGATTCTGTTGCTTACCAACAGTGTTGGAGAACTGAAATCCATCATAATAATGATTGGAGAGCCCTCTCGAAGGAATAGCCTATGCCGAAAGTTTAAAGTGGCTTGGATTTACTAAACAAGAGGGGAATCAAGACAGCTTTGAAGTGGGGAGTTAACTTTTCTCCATGTTGTACTGTTGATTGTTTTAGCAGCTTGGTTGATGATTGTCGAGTTCACTTGTAGAGTCCTGTGCTTGCGGCAGAAACTAGATTCCCCAGTATCTGTTCTCTCCTTCTTCCATAGGGATGGAGTCCTCCATTCTGACCAGGCATAATCTTCCATAGGGATGGAGTCCTCCATTCTGACCAGGCATATGACTTCCCAGAACAGAGGCTCCCTCACAGCTAGTGTGGCCATGGCACTGAGTTCTGGCTGTTGGAGATTAAGTGCAGGCTTCATGAAGGTTTCCTGTGGAGCCTTCCTTGAGAGACATTCTTTGCCACTTTTCTTCAGGGTCCCTTCTCCTACTTGCTACCTAGAATTAGGAAGCCGCTATCTTAACTATGGGGGTGAGGCCTGCACCCTAGTACTGCCATCCAGAGTGTTGAGCTGGAAGGAGCCATGGTCCCTGGGGCTTCCTGGAGCAGAATTGCTATGTTGAAAGAGACAAATTTGTGCCCTGTTTAATCCAAAGTTATTTCAGATTTTGTTTATCCCTTGCAGCTGAACGTCAGCCCATCTGATGTAGAGGTGGAAATGCTGTTTTCTCAAGTTGGAAGCCTGGGGTATAAGGTCAGGGTATAGGTAGATCAGACCACGTTTCTCACCGTATTCAGAGCTATTTCAAAGTTCTTATTACCTTGCAGATTGCTGGGGGGTCCTATGGCTCTTCAGTAAGGTTACCCACCTTCTCTACTTTCCGGGTGGTGGATTGGAGTCAAGAGTCAAACTTGGCTTTCACAGATTTCCTGCAATGACTACCTCCTGGCATTGTCACCCAGATGTTGTAAAGATTAGGAGCTTGGTTAGGGTGAGGATACTGATTAGATAATGAACAGATCACTGCTCTTTTTCAGGCATCCTTATTTATTCATAGTCTAGCCATGGATGTTGTTTTCCTGAGGTCATCCATCTCACTATTATTATTTTTTTTAATCTCACTACTTATTGATGTCTTTTAAAGATAATAGTTGGTTGTTATGAACTTTGTGATGTTGTGATCTTTTTATCAAAGTAACAACAAAGGCCAGATCATACTGGATGTTTATCCTGTATTTAGTATGGCCAAAATTTCTAGGCTTTAAAAGTTAATTAGGAGCATGCTACTCTCTTATTCTTCTTGTGAAGCTTAAAATCACTAGTTATAAGGCACTGTCATTATTGGAAACAAAAAGTCTTCCCTTTAGCAGTGCTCAGTCATGTGTTCACATGTCGTCTTCTTTTTTTTTTTTTTTGGCCACAGTGTGGGCATGTGGGATCATAGTTTCCTGACCAGTGATTGAACCCATGTCCTTTGCAAGAGAAATGTAGCATCTTAACCACTGGACCACCACCACAGGGATATCCCCAAATGCTGTCTTAATGAATATTTATTTTGTGTGTCTGTGAATTGCGCTGTTTTTACATTTTCTCTTAAAATGGCTGTGTGTGTCAGATATGGGCTGTGTGCATGCTCAGGAATGGGAGGAGGAGAGTTACTCTTCATTTAAGTAATCATTTTAAAGGCTATTATGTACCAGACCCTGTGGTAAATGTTGGTGTTATAAAGTTAAAAAGATACAAAGATAAAAAGAACCCCTGCTGTAAATAATTCAGAGTGTAATGAAAAAAATAAAAAAGCAAACAAAGAAAGGAAGAATACTTTAAATTAAAATTCAACATGAGACTTATTTATGGGCTCACTAAATCCAGAAATCTGAAGGGTTTCGTGAACTCTTAGACCAAAGCAGTTCTATTGAGAGCCCTTGAAACAGCCGAGCTGGTCTCCCAAAAGTCAATGAAAGATCCCTCTAAGGATATTTTTGAACACTTAAAATTAAGATTTTTAAGAACGTGGGCTTTCCGAGCTGTTTTTGTTTGCTTTTTTGGTTTGCAGCCACATGTTTTTCCTCTGATTTTCTTCCTGGGACATTTTACAATTGTCAGAATTCAGTACAGTCCAGTTTTAATGTAATCATTTTAGTGACTCAAAGGTATATTCCATATTTTTATTCTAAAAGAAATTCTGAAGGAGAACATATAACTTCGTGGTGTTTCAACTGAGTCTAGCATTGGACCCGTGAGAAAAAGAAAAGTCCAGAGAAACCGGGAGAAAAGCATACTGAGTGTGTATACAGGAAACTGTAAATCATGATACAGACTTTTCCTTCATGTCATTACCTGGAAGGAAGATGCCATCTTTTAGCCAAGAGGATGAGAGCTGCATTTTAGACAGAGGTGGACAGGTGAGCAGGGAGGAGCTGACTCTTAAGGATTTGGAGTTGCAGGATTGAGTTTTGAGGGTCTCTATCCTTTAGGACCTAGAAGCGTCTGTGTATGTTTTGGATAACTTTTTTTAAGCCTGCAGTTTCCAATCTGCATACAGTAGTGTTAGTCTTATCCAGCTGATACTAAGTATTGAAAAAAATTATTTAAAAATTAATTTTATTGTCCTCTTATTTAGAGGGACAAATTCATTGATGTTAGTGTTTCAAAATTGTGGGAAGTGTGTTATCTCATAAAAGCATAATATTTAGGGAAAGCTTTTGTTGGCTGACCCAAGTTCAGGGTCCTCCTGCTGACCCCCCACCATCAAGAGCTTTTAATAGAATTGCTTTGGTCTAAGAATTCATGATAGACTAAATGAAATCCTTCAATCCACTGGATTTAGTGAGACCATAAATTAGCCTCATGGTGAATGTATCTTTCTTTTTCCTTTTTCACTGGACACAATTCATTGAAATGATGACTACCCTATAAGTGGTTAGAATTTTATGTGTGGGAAACTCCAAGAGGAGAACTTTGTAAAGTAAGATGTCTGTTTCTTTCACCATAGTGTTACCTGCATTGGATTCTTTTCAGCGTGCTTATGCTTAAGAATAGATTTCAGTATATGTTCCTTGATATCTGGACCTCAGAGCTGAAAGAGTTTATATTCAGAATAGATTTTCCAGCACTTTTACTGTCACTTGGCGGGCAAAGCTGGGCACGGTCCAGTTTACTTCAGAGGAGTGAAGCAGGCTTGCAGGACTGCTGGGGCTAATGGGCCCGCCTGTGGGTTCTCTCTCCCTGTTAACTGGTATAGAACAGGTTGCGGGGAAGCCAAGGTAGGTATCTTGTGGGTAGACCAGTGTGGAGCAGAGAGGCCCCTGTGGGGTCCTGTCCTGAATCACCTTGAGGTTTGTATCAGCGAAGACAGTCTCCTGGCTCCCTCTGACCTGGAGAAGGAGTGCAAGCCTCAGGAGGTCGTTATGACACCGAAAAGAGAATATAAGTGTCTTATATCAAAATCAGGCTTTTCTATGAAAATATTGAGACACACCGTTCTTTGGAGCTGCTGATACACTGGACACATCAACTTTGGGGAAAATCTCATGCAGTAATACAGCAGAAGCCGCAGTTCTATAGAGTAGGAACAAGCTGCTGTTGTTTTCTGGTTCGGTAGTGTTTTTTGAGAACACACATGAAACCCAGTCACATTTTTAGGGATATTGTTTATATGTCAAGGAAAAGTTATATTTTTCCCCTCTGAATTTTTATTTCTTACATAAATAACAGTGAAACCAGGGGGGAGAAAGGAGTAAAGAAATGACCTATAACCTCAAACTCTTTTTTTTTTTTTTAATGATTGTGTCTTCATTTATAGGCCTTGGACATATGCTTGATTAAGTCTGTGCTTATAAACACAGTGTAAATATAACTTCAAATTATGGCTAAAACGGTATTCATATACAGCCAGGAGGAACACGTGAACTTTACTGGTGATGAATTCAGATCTGCCAGTGGTGAAGAAGTGGAAACCTTTCGTGTTTAGGACCCAGTCTTCTGGCCAGTGTTGCAGGAGTGACCGGTTGTTGGAGGCCCCACTGGTGGGACTCTCAGCGCTGTGGGCGGGGTCGTGGGGGCGGCTGTGCTGACTGACACACGCTCTTCTGCCGAGTGGCTTAGGCATTATTCTTGGTTAGGAGGACTCTGAGCCTGACTTTCTGATCCTGCAAGTGATTCCATGAGCTGTCTAAAAGTCTTTAGTAACTCCCCTTTTCTGCTGAAACTAGATTGTGTGCAGCTGAGAATCCTGTGGTATTGAAATCCTGTACTTTATCATTTGGATGCTGTATTAAGAACTCAGAGTTTGAGGGCAAACTATGTTCACATGCTGGCTGTGTTAACTTGGATAAGATACCTCTCCAGTCCCCTCAGTTTCTCAAATGTTGTTGTTGTTTAGTTGCCAAATCATGTCTGACTCTTTACGACCCCATGGACTATAGCCGCCAGGCTCCTCCGTCCATGGGATTTTCCAGGCAAGATTACTGGAGCGGGTTGCCACTTCCTTCTCCAGGGGATCTTCCCAACCCAGGGATCGAACCTGAGTCTCCTGTATTGGCAGGTGGATTCTTCATCGCTGAGCCACCAGGGAAGCCCTTCCCCAAACACTACTAGTACTTTTATTATTATAGTGATGATAACTAAATAAAATGGTGTGGCACCTAAGAAGCTGTCCACCAGTGTTGCCATCATTGTCACTGTCATCACCGCGATTAGTGGTGTTTGTTGAGTGCCAACTTTTAATTAGACTGATAGAGTTCAACAGAAATGGGGAAAAGTCACGAATCGGATATTCCGGCGACAGTTAGTGTATGACAGAGCATAACTGTTGAAGGTTGAAAATCTACAAATTTTTTCAAACTAATGTACTAGGGAGAATATAGCATCTAGAGCTTCGAATAGTTTGCTGATCTCACAGGAACACTACTGAGGCTATGTAGAAGCATTAAGTCATTCAGGAAGTTACTTTTATGCCAATTCCTGCATTTCCTTGTTAAATTCTTAAATGCAAAGCATCAGTTTGGTAATTCGGGGTTGGAAATATGGGATAAAAGACAGAGAAAGGGTATCAGGCTATTGATACCATATGTTAATAAAACCAAAATATTATTTGGGAAGAAGGTGGTAAAGATGATAGTTCGATCTTTATAAATGATAATCATTATAAAGTTAATCTAATCAGTTATTTTTACTAGTTTTATATAAGATCTCTGTGACCTATTAAGAAAAATTAGGAGAGCAGAATAAATACTTTTATATAGAAAAAAAGGATAAGGAAATGTTTAAATGGTTTTAAATAATATTCTAAACTTTTTTACCTTGTGAAAAGGTTACAAAAGCAATTGCGTTTCTTAGACATAGATAAGTAACATTTTGGTCACAGAATTAAATTAGCCTCTATATGTTCATTCATTTACTTGTGATGATGAATTGGCAGAATGACTTGGTATTCTAGCAGGATTTCATAAACTGAGAAATTCCCTGAGAAAAGAGATCCATTCAAAGCATTAGCATTTTCTGTACAAACAAGCCCAGAAAATATTTGAAATTCAAAGGGGAAAAAGTTGGGCAACGTGGAGTAAAATTAGCTTGTTTCATAAAACTCAGTATAAGTAATAAGCTGATGTAGGGGGCATTTTTAAAGGGGTGGGGACATTTTTAGAAATCTGTTTCCCAAGGAAGAGACTCAGAGTTAGGAAAGAACTCAGGAGAGCCTGACCCAGGCCTAAAACTTGAAAAATTAGCTAGCTATCAGGGACTCTTGGAGAAGTGAGTGATCAATCATTAACTCTCAAAGTGTGGCCTTATTGTGAAAGGACCTTGAATGTCTACTTTATTTTGGGCTGTCATAACAAAATACCATAGACTGAATGGATTAGACAGCAGACATTTATTTCTTCACAACTCTGGAGAATGGAAGTTCCAAGATCAGGGTGCCAGCCTGGTCGGGTCCTGGTGAGGACTTTCTGGCTTGTGCACAGCCACCTTCTCCCTGTGTCCTCACTTGACCTTTCCTTGGTGCATGCTTTCAGAGTGATCTCTTTTTTCCTCTTCTTCTTCTATGAGGGTCACTAGTCTCCTCATAAGGACTCAATACCTAATCTAAGCCTAATTACCTCTCAAAGACCCCTTCTTCAAATCTCAAAGGTCCTTCTTCAAATACATGGTTATTTGTTATAGCAGTCATAGCAAACTAAAATGTTTTACTATGGTAGGATGTTTAGTAAATTTTTTTCATTACATTTATTAGTTTTAAATGGAGGAATTGCTTTATAATATTGTGTTGGTTTCTGCTATACATCAACATGAATCAGCCATAGGTACATATGTTACCTCCCTCCCGAGCCTCCCTCCCACCTTCCACCCGTCCCACCCCTCTAGGTTGTCCCAGAGCACCAGTTTGAGCGTCCTGCCTGTCGTACATCAAATTCTCATTGGCTATCTATTTTATCCATGGTAATGTATATGTTTCAATGCTACTTTCCCAATTCGTCCCATCCTCTTCTTCCCCCACGAGGTTCACAGGTCTCTTTACTATGTCTGCATTTCCATTCCTGCCCTGAGTGTAGATTCATCAGTACCATCTGTCTAGATTCCATATATATGCGTTAATATATGATATTTGTTTTTCTCTTTCTGAATTACTTCACTCTGTATAATAGGCTCTAGGTTCATCTATCTCATTAGAACTGACTCAAATGTTTTTTTATGGCTAAGCAATTGTGTTTATATACCACAACTTCTTTATCCATTCATCTGTCATCAGACATCTAGGCTGCTTCCATGTCCTAGCTCTTGTAAATAGTGCTGCAATGAACATTGGTGTACATGTGTCTTTTTCAATTATGGTTACCTCAGGGTGTATGCCCAGTAGTGGGATTGTTGGGACACACGGTAGTTTTATTCCTAGCTTTTTAAGGAATCTCTATACTGTTCTCCACAGTGGCTGTATCAGTTTACCTTCCTAACAGCAGTGCAAGAGGGTTTCCTTTTCTCCACACCCTTTCCAGCATTTGTTTGTAGATTTTTTGATAATGACCATTCTGATTGGGATGAGGTGATAACCTCATTGTAGTTTTCATTTGCATTTCTCTAATAATGAGCTCTAATAAAGGTTGAGCATCTTTTCATGTGTTTATTAGCCATCTGTATGCCTTCTAAAATTTTAATTTTCAGTGAAGACTTCAGAGAGTGAAATTAATTCACTTGGTTTTGATAAGTAACTGTTTTAAGAAAATTATCTAAAGGTTGGTCAGAATCTGTCATCTTTTCAGCACTCAGTATTACTGAGGAAAATGAACAGTGTTACTGGGTGCTATTTTCGGTCTAAGGCTTGTATTTTTAACCCCTTTGACAAATATTTTTCTAAAACTAAACTTATTTTAAGAGTATGGATTACCTCTGTTTTCCTCAACATTGGCCACCATGATGAAAAATCTTGAGGGCCAGGTAAAGCATTTGATTTGAAGTTGCTGCAGAGAGATGTTATAGGTCCTGATGACATACTTGTCTGGGATTATCTAGTTGGAACTAGAGACCTTCTCAAAAAAAAAAAGTCTGTCAGTACTTGGAGAATTGTGAGGTTGAATATTTATATTTATTTATGTATTTATATACTTATACACATATGTTTAAAAATCAGCTTTTCAGGTAAAGATCTGTTGATTCTTTCATTAAATATGTGTGTTCAGTCTGAATCAAAAAATAAGGTAATTTGGGGGGAGACTGAGATTTCATCAATGAAATAGTTGTGGTGCTAGACCCATGAAGTGATTATTTAACCTCTAGTGGGAGATGTGGTACCTTTTAATCAATAGTGAATGAAAGGAGTTAATTATTTTCCTCCCATGTTCTCATACTGTGGTCTGATTACTTTAAATGCCTAGAAGTCTTAATAAACAATTTAATCACTCTAGCTATTAACCTAGAATAGACCTGCTATATTAGGCCCATACAGAAGTGTCCAGTGTCAACACGAGTACAAGTCATTATTGTAAGAACCAAGGCACAGTTTTCTGATAAGCTATATTTAAAAGTTTTAGGGCTGTAAGCAGAGAGAAATTTAAGAAATCTAAATTTTGGAGTTGTAGAACTGATAAGAATCACAGAACTTTCAAGGTGAAAATGGGCTCTAAAGTCATGGAATCTGTATACAAATGGTGAAACTGAGACTTCAAGATATTAAATGATTTTTTTCCAATTAGAATTTCAGCACCTCAGGTATAAAGACAATTCCTACCATGCTTCCTTAACAGTACAACTTTTGATGCTCCCCATTGTTTAAAAAATAACTGTGGAATATGTAAAAATGTCCATGAGAAATTTGTCAGAGAAAAGTAGTATTCCAAAGGGCTAACAAATGGTCCTAAATCAGGGGAAGTACACATTACCTGGAAAAAGAATCACTTTCCACATTGTAAGATTATATAAAATTTGCATTTGTAGTAAAAAGAACTGTCACTGAGAAGTAAAATTCAGAATTTTGATCTCTTACTCATTTTATCTTTGGTGGTGAAAAGTGGGAACTTGGGGGTTGGGGTCTACTGCTGATATAATTTGTGTTCTAGTATATTTTGCTTTTTGATTTGTGTTTTAATTTATACACATTGGTCACAGAAACATTATGATTACTGAAATAATAAAACTGTACTGAAAATATGATATTCTCATCTATTAAGATAACATAGCTAAGTAATCCTCCACTAAGTCCTGCTTGTAGCACAACTTATTTTTTCCTTGATTTACAGGTACCTGGTGTAAAATAATCCTTTGTGTAGCTTTGGGCAGTGATTTCATCTCTATGACCTTTACTTTTGTGATTTTTAAAATGAGAGGGTTGGCCTTGGTCTATGTCTCTTAAAGAATTCCCTTCATTAAAATAGCTTGATTTAATAGTGTAAATTACTGCAATGAGGTCGGCTAAGGCAAGAAGTATGTCTTTGGTGTTTGGTGGTGAGGAAGTCTCTGTGTATCTTTGTTTTAGTTAACAAGTGAGGGTAGAAGTGAAATTACCATTGGGTGGAGGCTGAATAGGATTTACTGAACAAAGACCCCCAGACAAAAACATTTGGTAATGAATGGAAACAGTGGACAGTAGTTTGAACCCTAGGCAGGTTGAGGCTTAAGAAGACAGAAGCATTCTTGGAAGTAAATGAAGAATAGCCAGAGGAGAGGAAAGGATGGAAAATAGACTAGAAAATACTTCATGCAGAGGTGGAAGAAAGTTGAGTTTTAACCAACATGGGCAGGATTATAAATATCTTCACATATAGTCTACTGTTACCAGATTCAGTTCAGTTCAGTCACTCAGTCATGTCCAACTTGTTGCGACCTCATGGACTGCAGCACGCCAGGCCTCCCTGTCCATCACCAACTCCCGGAGTTTACCCAAACTCCTCTCCACTGAGTCGGTGATGCCATCCAATCATCTCATCCTCTGTTGTCCCCTTCTCCTCCCGCCTTCAATCTTTCCCAGCACTGGGGTCTTTTCAAATGAATTAGCTCTTCGCAACAGGTGGCAACGTATTGGAGTTTCAGCTTCAACATCAGTCCTTCTAATGAACACCCAGGACTGATCTCCTTCAGGATGGACTGGTTGGATCTCCTTACAGTCCAAGGGACTCTCAAGAGTCTTCTCCAATACCACAGTTCAAAAGCATCCATTCTTCGGCGCTCAGCTTTCTTCACAGTCCAACTCTCACATCCATACACGACCACTGGAAAAACCATAGCCTTGACCAGACGGACCTTTGTTGGCAAAGTAATGTCTCTGCTTTTTAATATGCTGTCTAGGTTGGTCATAACTTTCCTTCCAAGGAGTAAGTGTCTTTTAATTTCATGGCTGCAGTCACCATCTGCAGTGATTTTGGAGCCCAAAACAATAACATCTGTCACTGTTTCCACTGTTTCCCCATCTATTTGCCATGAAGTTATGGGACCGGATGCCATGGTCTTAGTTTTCTGAATGTTGAGCTTTAAGCCAACTTTTTCACTCTCCTCTTTCACTTTCATCAAGAGGCTCTTTAGTTCTTCTTCACTTTCTGCTATAAGGGTGGTGTCATCTGCATATCTGAGGTTATTGATATTTCTCCCAACAGTCTTGATTCCAGCTTGTGCTTCATCCAGCCCAGCATTTCTTATGATGTGCTCTGCACATAAGTTAAATAAGCAGGGTGACAATATACAGCCGTGACGTACTCCTTTTCCTATTTGGAACCAGTCTGTTGTTCCATGTCCAGTGGTAACTGTTGCTTCCTGGCCTGCATACAGATTTCTCAAGATTGCAGGTCAGATGGTCTGGTATTCCCATCTCTTTCAGAATTTTCCAAAATTTATTGTGATCCACACAGTCAAAGGCTTTGGCTTAGTCAATAAAGCAGAAATAGATGTTTTTCTGGAACTCTCACTTTTTGATGATCCAGCGGATGTTGGTAATTTGATCTCTGGTTCCTCTGCCTTTTCTAAAACCAGCTTGAACATCTGGAAGTTCATGGTTCACGTATTGTTGAAATCTGACTTGGAGAATTTTGAGCATTACTTTACTAGCGTGTGAGATGAGTGCAGTTGTGTTATCAGATTATGCGTAGTTAACTTTCTCTTTCTCCTTTACTGTTTCTGGCAATGATAATAAAATTGCTACAGATTGAAGGATTTCTGATTATGTAGTTTCAGCTGACTTATTAAGGAATGAAATCAGAATAAATCATTATAGGAAGAAAGAATCAATAAGTATTTTGTACAGGGCTTTCCTGGTGGCTCAGACAGTAAAGAATTTGCCTGCAGTGTGGGAGACCCAGGTTCAAACCCTGGGTCAAGAAGATCCTCTGGAGAAGGGCATGGCAACCCACTCCAGTATTCCTTCCTGGAGAATTCCATGGACAGAGGAACCTGGTGGACTGCAGTCTATGGGATCACAAAGAGTTGGACACAGCTGAGCTACTAACACTGTATTGTACTGTATCTGTTATATTGCATTGAAGTCATTGGGATTGCTTTAGAATAAGATGACCCAATATCTGGTCTTGGAAGCAGAATTAAGCATCTTTCACCCGGGCTTCTTCTTCTTTATCTTGTTTATGTTATGGCTCATTCTAAAAAGTTAAGACCCAAATTAAATTAGAAAGGAAAAAAGTATAGATACTTAAGCCTTTAATTAAATAAGAACATTTAGAATAGGGCAAGACTTAGAGCAGGAAAAAAAAACTTAGATCAATTTATCTGGCTTCTTTTCAGTTCTTTTCATTATTCTTCTCCTACTTATTTAATTTTATTATGAAATATAATGTACATAGAGTAGAGAATCATATAATGAACTCTGAATCTACTCGTTTATATTTGTTTCAGATGCTTTTTACTTTTACAGAAATGAAATATTCTGATGGTATCAACAGTTTATAGCCTTTAAGATTTTTATTTTTTAAAAAAATTATATGACACTTTGATTTCTTTCCTCTTCTCCTTCACCTGAGGTAACCATTATCCTGAGTTTCGGGTTCTAGCCTTGTGTATTTCTTTTACTATATCCATAAACGTCCATGAGCAAAAAGGTAATTATACTTTGCTGTTCTTATATTATATATAGATGGTAAAAATATGTGTTTAATTCTATAGCATGCTTTTTTTTGGTAAATGTTTTTGAAATATACTCCATGTTGATACCTGATAGAGTGAGAAAGCACTATTTTTGCTTTTCCGAATTTATTAACTATTTCAGACATGATTCTTCTTCCTGAGTTTTAAGATAAATTTATCACATTCCATCAGAAAACTAGTGAATTTGGTTGGATTTTAATTAAAATCATAGATTAATGTGTAGAGAATTAACACTTTAATTAATACTGTCTTTTTACTCTTGGAATTTTCTCTGTGAAAATATCTTATCCCTTCGTCAGGAACTCCTTTGCACTCTTCAGTGAGGTTTTATGATTTTCTTCAAAGATTTTACACATTTTTGTTAAATATGTATGTCAGTACTTTATGGTTTTTTTATTATTGTGAATGAGGTCCATTTTTCTATTCCGTTTGCTAATTTAATTTTTACTATTTTGTAAGAATTTTATTTCCTTTTTATATTAATCTTATATCCAGTTACCTTTCTGAGATGTCGTATTAGTGTTTAAAACCTTTGTTTATAGATTGTCTTGTTGTTTCTAAGCCTTCTCATCTTCAAATGGTGAGGCTTTGATGTGTTTCTTTCCTTTCTGATTCTCTTATTTCTTCTCCCCTTTTATTTTCTGGGATCTTCAGTTTTGCTAGAACGTCCTAGAATAAAATAAGTGTATTTTTTTCCCCTTATATTTAATTAATGCAGTATATTTCCCACAACTGTTGAAATGCACTATTGTCATTGCTCGATTTTATGTTTTGTTGTTGTTATTTCCATTGTGATTTCTTATTTAATTTGTTGGTTAGTTAGTAATGCATTAATTTTTTAAAATAAGGGGTTGGGGGACTAACAGTTTAATCCTTGTATTCTAACTTAATTACCTTTTCAACAGATATAGTCTAGCCAACTCCTGAACACAGCCTTTGACAGCTTTATAGAGCTGGAGGACAAGGTTTAGAGATTTTGGATCCAGGGTCTACCAGACGTGGAAACTCTTGCAAATGCCCCAGCTGTTGAGCTGTTGCTGTTTAGTCACTCAGTTGTGTCCGACTCTTTGTGACCAGATGGACTGCAGCATGCCAGGCTTCCCTGTCCTTCTCCATCTCATGGAATTCGCTCAGACTCATGTCTGTTGAATCAGTGATGCCATCCAACCATCTCATTCTCTTTCTTAGGTATTGGGGGGGCCCCCTAAAAGACTATATCCTAGGAGTTAATGTGCACTGGCAGTTAAAGGGTTCTATGTTACTGTATTTCACCTTCAAATTTACCTCACTGGCCTAAAAATTTAATACATGTAATTGGACAAAGGTGATCCTAGACTCCTAGCGCTCCCAGAATCAAATCAGAGTCCCCTCTGGAGAAAGTTAATCATTTCCATATTCATATTTTTCATAAAGCAGTTTTTCACATAGTGTGGCACATCATGGGAGATACCCAGCCACATAAGGATACATGACAACATAAATGGAGGCCAGTGAAAACTATAGAAATAAACTTATCAGGGCTTTGGAGATTAGAACTACCTAAACAGAATTTTTATAATTGTAGCTTATTCAGGATGTTAAAAAAGAAGATTGAAAGTCTGTAGGGAACTTATTTGAAGAAGAATCAAATAGAGTATCTACAAACACAGTAATTAAAATTGGATGGATTTAACTCAACGGATGTATTGAATAGCAAGGTAGACATTACTGAAGAGAGAAATAGTGAACTGGAGGATAGATGAGAGGAAAATACCCATAATGTAACACAGAATAATGAAAAGATATAAAATATGAAGAGAGAATAAGAGATGGAGCTTACAGTAGGGAGGGCTAACACAGACTCATTTGGAGTCTTGGGCAGGAGAGAAAAAGTGTTAAACCAGGTTTGAAACAATAATTGTCATGTACTTAAGAAGCGAAACAAGCTGTAAGCAGGAGTTGACTAAATGCCAGAGTTAAAACTCCTAATAAGTGAAGTTTTAAAAAAAAATCTTAGAGCCAGATAGAGACATAGGGTACATTATCATTGAAAGACCAGCATTTGACATCACAACACATCTGCAGTGATTGAATTATTAGAAGAAAGTTATTGCAGATGGAAAAGGAAGGAAGGGCAATGAAATGCTATGTATGTGAGTATATCAGAATGAACAGAAACTTTATAAAACAACAACAGTGTCTTGTGAATTTTAAGATGTATGTAGAATTAAAACAATGTCAGTAATATCCTATATGTCAGAATGGAATAAGTATAGATAGTATTGTAAAGTTTTTGTATTTTCCAGGGAGCAGTTAATCACCAAGTTTAAAACTTGGGTGTGTGTTTATGCAGGATAATTATTAATGGTATAAGAATATATAACTTCCAAGTTGACAGGAAAAATAATGAAGAATAAGTACTAAATCACTTTAAAAGAATACAAAAAAAAGGAGTGTATGGTGACTAAGAAAATTAGCTTTCAGTAAGATATAAACTTAAACCTAAATATATTAGAACATACTTTAAATGTACAGACTTTGTCAATAGTAAATCAAATCAGTGTGGTATCTGTGTGAAGATAAACATATAAATCAGTGGAACAGATTAGAGAGTCCCAAAATAGACCCTTAGATATTTGGTTTCCTCATAGGCAACATGATAGTTCATGGGTAAATGGTGTGTGACCAATTGGATATGTGTACAAAAATAATAAAGCAAAATGTGACTCCTATCTCAGTTCATTAAATTTAACTCAAGATAGATCATCAACCTAATATTCTTAAGCTTCTAAAAGAAAACATACAAAATTATCTTCATGACTGTGAATAGACAAAGATGTCTTAGAAAAGACACACAGCCCACACAAAAGGTAACAACAATAAAGAATTGCTACATTGGACTTCATCAAAATTAAAAATTTCAGCACTCCAGAAAACACTAGAAAGAAAAGGGAAATACAAGCCATTGACTTGAAGGTGTGACAAGGATGTTTAGCATTGGGAACTCTGATTTAGTGTTGGCAGGAGTTGAAAATTGTTACAAATACTTTGAAAAATTTTTGACAATATCTACTAAAGCTAGAGATTTGCATATCAGATGGTCCAGAATTCTACTCCACATTTGTACCCATCAGAAATGTGTACACACATGCCCCAGAAAACATGCAGAAATGTTCACAGCAGCATCATTCTCATTGCAAAAGACTAGAAACAGTTCAGAGGTTCATCAATTGAATAGATAAATGTGGAGTATACTTATACAATAGAATATGCCATACAGCAATGAAAACGAATTAGCTACACTTAAAATTAACTAGAGTCACTCACATAGACATATTGAGTAAAAGAAGACAGATGCAAAAGAATACACACTGTGTTAAAGATCAGATTCATCTGGAGAGAGAAAAGGTGGCTATCAGACAGATACCTTTTCGGATCCCAGGAGTATTCTATTTGGTCATCAAAGTGGTTATGTATGTGGTTTTGTCTTATTCACAATAAAAATGATTTTTAAAAGATTAATGTATTATGGAATAGATAAATGTTAATATTTTATGTAATGAAGGTATGTTACCAAAGTACATTTAAAACACAATTTTTGAAATTTTATTTTTGTGTGTAGACACACACACATACACACCAGACACAGAATAAAAAACACAGGAACACAGATAGATGTCTATAGATTTTACACAGAATATGTACTATTTATAACTTAGAAAACTTCATTAAATATTATATAATGAAGTTACGACGTCTGAAGGGTGTTGTCTTCTGTAGAGAAGATTGATTGGGTTTGAACGTGTTTTGTTCAGGGAAGGATTTAAAGCTGTTTTGTATGTAGTAAATAGCATTTGGGCAAAAGACTCATTTACAGTCACATAGAGACACTTCAGGCAATGGTGTGGTTGTTATTAATAAAAAAATACACCTTAGCTGCAGGAAGAATAATGAAAATTACCCAATAATTTTTTAATCATTGGCTCTTTCCTTTAGGAACTTTTTTCTTTATGTAGTTAATTAAAGTAAGGCTGTGATTTAATTTTTTTTGTTTTTTTTTTAAAGTAGTATTGTCTAAAGCTGTGGGATTTGATCAGAACTCTTTATCTCCTGTGGCTTCAATTTTCTGTCCCAAAGCAACAATGCCCACCTTTAAGGGTTGCTTGGAGGGTAATGTAACATAAATGCTTAACCTTAAGCAGTGGGTGTTAGCACACACTAGAACGGCAGATTAGCCTGGGGATTAAGGACTTGATTTCTGAAATCGGAACTAGATTTTGATTTCCAGTTCTCCCCACTTACCTAGGTCTTTAATTGTATACTTCCCTTAACTTCTCTTCCTCCATTTCCCATCTTTAAAATAAGAACAATAATAGTACCTACTTTAGAGGCTTGCTCCGAGGGTATAAAAGGCAGAGCGTAGTGTGTAGCACAAACTAGCTTGTTGACATAACTCTTAGCTCTTGCTATAGATGGAGCTGTTTTGCATATGGCTTTACATTAACCTACCAGCAAAATTAGTTAAGTGCCTGGAACAGTAACTACTTTTGTCATATATATAAAATATAAGTGGGCTTCCCTGGTGGTTCAGATGGTAAAGATCTGCCTGCAGTGCAGGAGACCCAGGTTCAATTCTTGGGTCAGGAAGACCCCCTGGAGAAGAGAATGGCAACCCACTCCAGTATTCCTGCCTGGAGAATTCCATGGACAGAGGAGCCTGGTGGGCCACAGTCCATGGGTTTGTGAAGAGTTGGACACAACCGAGGTAACTAATGTAAAACGTAAGTAGGTTGTCATTTAGTCACTAAGTCACGTCCAGCTCTTTTTTTTGAGACCCCATGGGCTGTAGCCCGCCAAGCTCCTCTGTCCTTGGGATTTCTCAGGCGAGAATACTGGAGTGGGTTGCCATTCCCTTCTTTGGGGTATCTTCCCAGCTCAGGGGTCAAACCTGCGCCTCCTGCACTGGCAGGAGGATTCTTTACCACTCAGCCACCAGGGAAGCCCGTGATGGAGCATAGGGCGTTGCTTTTTTGGAAAACCTTCCTTGACTAGTACTAAGTCACTGGCCACACAGAGCCCGTGTTTCCATTGTATTCTTTCACCAGTTTAGAGAGGTTGTACTGTACCTCGTGAGGCCTGCAAGCCTAAGACTTTGTTGGAATATCTTACTTTATCATCCTTAGTTTGATTTACTGCTTCCTGAGTTCCAGAAATAACATTGATCTTGTTTAGAGGATTTCAAGCCTATTAGAGTAGAGACACTGATGCATCCTAGGTTCTAGAGCAAAGGGAGCTTGCAAGTTAAATAAAAACATTTCTTTCTTTATGGTCTTTTTTGAAGGTTAGGCTCTTGAGCAAAGGAAGAATTTGTAGTATGTAGTATCGTGTTCCTTGAGGTTCTGCTTGCTTTAAGTCTCCCTGGGATTGTCAAAACTTCCATTCAACCCCCTGATGTCATTTTCTTTACTGTCCTTCAGCTTACTGAGCATCTTAGCTGGATGGGTCTGGAGTTAAATACAATATGGGGCCCTGGTTTGTTGCCTCATAAGTAACTGGCATTTGAAGTCTTAAATGCAGTATAAAATGAGGGTAAACAGTACCCCGTCAGTGTTTAAATTCTGTGTGGAAAAATCGCTCACACACAGCAGTTTATGATCTCTAGGCACATCAGTTTAGTGACACAGTGACAGAGGAACAATTTTAAGGAAGCCCAGTACAGTAGCTGCCAGTTAGGAAGACAATTACAGAGTGTAAAAATGGCCAGCCCCTTCTGAGTATGGCATCTTCTGCAGGCGCCGTCATGATGGAGCACCCTGCCGCCTTGCCCTTCTTCCATCATGCCTCCTGCTTCCTGGGCACACAGGAAATAGAAACCTTCCCTCCCTCCCTCTCCTCCCCTCTCTCCCTCCTTCCTGCTTTCCTCCTCCTTTCCCTTCCACCTCCCTTCTGCCTCCCTCCCTCCCCTCCTTCCTTCCTTTCTTCAAAACAAGACGTGATAATACTCAAAAGAAGTGTGGAAGGCAGTCACTTCCCTGTATGGTCTTGAGCAGCTCAGCAGTGTCCTCAGGGACCCAAGGTCTTGCATCTTCGGCTGCATCGTCCTCGGTGTGTTGACTTTGTCTTCTTACTTATTTCTTCATTGCTGCAATATGACTTACGCTGCTCCATAAGCCATTTGTCACACAACTCAGACAAGGTTTTACAGAGAGCCTGTGTAGGAGTCCACTCAGCACTCTTCTTTTTTCAGACACCTGCACGGTGAGGAGCTTAATCTGGAAGCATAGTATGGGGCAAAAATAGACAAAATTATCCTTGAAGAGACTTCATAATCCATCTTGGGCATGTGTGCAAATTAAGTGATTGCATTTTGTAATATGTAAATTGAAAACACTTGTATCCTAAGTGGCATGTATATGTTCCAAAGCCAATACCGTCTTGAAATATATGAAGAGTCAGGGTATGATTTATTTCACTTAATCCCTAAAAAATATGTGAGTGCTTGATAATATTTTAATTTTTACTTTTTTTGCATGTGTATGTAGAAAGTTTCCTCTAAATCAGTTCCTGTCTACTTTAAATGTTTTATTTTGGAGGCATGTTTTCCCATACCCATGACCTCAGGACACTGGATGTGCAATGAAAACTACTGATAGGACTGACTGTGATATTCAAGATAAGACTTTCAGTTCACAAAATCATCTCCTCTCTTTCTTCTTAGCTAGAAACCATATTCTTTGTGAAATCAACCGAGGGAATGTTGAATTTATACTGTAACTAACCCTCTCGGCCACTGAGAAAATGCATTGCTTCATAGGCTATGTCCGTGACTTTAGATGAATTGAATTACAAGCTGTTTGAAGATGGTTTCCTAGTTGAAGACATTATCTTGCCCTCAGTTTTGATGATGCTCTCGACTCTTGATGAACTTCTCACTTCGACTTGTTTATTCCTGGGCTTATTCCTCCAGCTGTCTGTTGGTCTTCCCTTTCTGAGCATCTGCAATTATATTTTTGTTTTATTTAGTTTAGTTTCTTCCTTGTTAGTCATTGGTCCCTGACTTGCCTGTTACTGCACATTTATTTCCATCATATTGTTTGACACAGACACTGACATTTTGCCCTCCATTAATTGGTTAAGATAAATATATTTTGCTGTGCAATGAGGAGCGCTCTATTTATTGTACATAAATACCTAACATGGTGACTTTTTCAGTCGTTTATAACGATTTGGGCTTAATTTCGCCTTTTTTTTTTCATGAGACGGTTGTCAACAACCCTACTAGGCTCTGTGATTTGCATGTGAAGCTCAGGGAAGCCAAGCCCAATAGGAAGATATTATACAGAAAACTGGCTCTTTCAAAGGTGGCTTCCATTTTTAAAGAGACATTGAAAAAAATTGGACTATAATGAATTTATAATTTTATTCAATCATTTCTCAGTACTTTTGGAGTTATCAAAACAGTCCTTTAGTAATTATTGATTTTCCTTGATAAACATTTATGGCATCTTTTTTGTTAAAAAAAAAATATTCTTTTGTAATCTAATAAGAGTGGAAAGGGGTTAGAAACCCAACCTATAATGATATGCAAGAGATGACAGTACTGACAGTGAGTAACGAAATATGGTGTCATTGTGTTTATTTCATACTCTCTAAACTACCTGTGATGAGCTTAAGCAGTTTCATTCATGAATAGAAAAACTTTAATTATTCACCATGCTTTGGTGTACTATAAAAGTCGAATTATTAGCATTGTAATTTGTTTGGATACCTTCTAGTAGGAAAATGTATCAGAAATAACTAATCATTTGCAACATAGGATAAGGCAACTCTATCTACAGAGGGCAATCAGAAAGAATAGCAGTGGGCTATTGATTGCTTTTTAGACAAGAAAAAAAAAATCTGTTCCATTTCTAAATGTTAACAATTGTGAGAGGAAAATCCCCACCTGGAGAGGAGTTTTCCAGGCTGCTTCGCCGCCAGGTGTTTGACATTGCGTGGAGTCTTAGATGAATAAGGCTTGTGGCAGTCGTAGGGAACCCTGTCCTCGAGGACTCCGCTTCCTGCTATGAAGGCTTCTCTGTTCAAAGCAGGCCCGTGTCGGTGGAATGTTCCAGTGATCTCTGTGCGAAGCGCAGAGTTTTCTCCCCCGTTGAATCTGAGAGAGCTACAGAAGAGGACACTTGCCTGCTAACAAAATAAATTTCAGAATGTTGCCAGTGAATAAATTGCATGTTTTCTACTGTTTATGGGATTGAACTCTCATCATTTATCAGTGGGAATAAACCATGCCACCTTGGGTCCTTTTCAACATACCTGCGTGCTACAGACACGATTTACAGTCATTCTGAAGTTTAAGAAAATCCAAATCATATGATAGTTTGCTTTGAGACCGTCCGTATTTCCCCCTTTCCCTTTCTCCCTCTCCTTGACCTAGCAGCAGGAAGCCTTTGTTTGAGGTGTTCATCTGGAACAACTTTTCCACACTTGTTTTCATGTTCTGTTAGATTACAGGGCAGCAGGCCTACCTTTGAAGCTCCTTTCTCTTTTGTTTCTTCGCCGTGCACTCCAGTAATTAACTTTGTCCTTCTTTTATTTGTTCCAGTCAATCGCAGGCCACTCTGCTGAGCATCTTCTCCCAGGAGTACCAGGTTAGAAGTTTTCTCCTTTGTGAGGGTTGACAGGTGCCTAATTGAATGATGAATGTCCCTTTATTTCTTTGTAATTGAACTGCCAGCTCTCTGATTGGGTTGGAGGATGTTCTCCTTTCCACATCAAGCACCGCCTGCGTCTCAGTGGAGGCCTGCCAAGCCTACCCATCCATCTGTCTAATAACATCTAGCCTTTGCTTATTTGGTGGACCTGTAATAAATTATGCTAAACCATTATTATTCTGACAATAATAATTTCCCCGTGTTGCGTGGTTCCATGTGCTAAATGTTTGCTGACTTGCACTGTCAGTGCCGCTTTCCATTGCTGACAGAGATGATGATAAATGACCATCGCTGGAGTGGCAGAAGGCAAGAGAGGCAGAAAATGGAGTCATTTATCATGAGATGACAGGTGTCAGTCAAGTGGCAAGTCTCTATGGAATTACTTTTTGTAGTTTTCAAATAAGTTGTTTTTAAGCAATGTTCTTCCTGGTTAAAAATGGCAATTGGATTGTAAAACTAGACTGCAGAGGACTTAGATGGAATTGAATTGAGGGAAAATTAATACAAAGGTTGAAAGAGGGAACAAGTTTTTCTCTGCCCTCTACAACCCTAAGCAAACTTATTTAGATTCAATTACTATGACCCTGTTGCCTTTTACATATATACTGTACCTTGCGCTACAGACTGGAGACATCCCAGCCATGCAATAGAGATTAAAATGCATAGGTTCATAGAGTAGAAGGGAAAAAATATCTGCTGCCGCCCAAATCCCCAAACTATTATTCGGTTTGCCCTTTTTGTTAGACATGGGGATCAAGAAATATGTCATTTTTGTTCTTGAACCTGATCTACGACACGACATAAAGATCTTTTTTATTTTGTTTCAGAAACATATTAAGAGAACACATGCCAAGCATCATACTTCAGAAGCGATTGAAAGTTATTACCAGAGGTATGACCTGCCTGCCCCACTAGAGGGTATCATAATACCTATTAATTGTAATGATAATTATGAATAAATTAGATTAATAAATTGATTTTCTGTAAAACATTCCAAGACATTTTGTTTTAAGTCTGTTATTTAAGACGTAAAGTATATTTTTTTGAATTTCTCAAATACTATGTTATATAGATATAAAGAATATGGTGAGACTATCTTAATTTACATGTGTGTGAAATCTTTACTGTGTAATAAAAAGTTACAGTATTAGAAAATCCCCATTGGATGCTTGAAACTTACTGTAAGTGCATATCTTATATAGATGCATATGTTCATGCATACATATGTCTATGTGTATATGTGAATGTTCTCAAGCCAATTTTTATTTCTCATGTAAATCAGCAAGTTGAAAAATATATTAGAAAGTAAGATTGAATTTTGGTACAGTTGTATTTTGCATTGTAGGTATTGGTTAGCCATTTTAGAAATGCAAAAGAAAGATATATATCAAGTGAGGACATATGGAGATATATAATAATGTACAACTGTCAGATTTTAAGAGGGGTTTATATTTTAAAAGGAAATCTTTTAATTTCAGCCTAATTTATTATAGTTCCCAATCTTTCTTGTTCTGAAACAAAAAGAGTCTTTAAAATAGCTCCTTTTAAAAAAAATTAAAAATTTTTATCTTTGTAATATGAGTGAATAACTTATAATGGTAAATAATTATGGTTTGAATTAGAAATTGTTGGTTGCTTTCTGAAGTATTTTAGGGACATATTGGAAAGGAAAACTGTTTGAAATATAGTCTAAAATTATTATACTTAAGATTGACAGAGCAATCTTTCTATGGTGAGAAAGATACCACTGACTTTAGATGAATGATTTTTATGCATGAAAATTCTATGAATTAAGTGAATATACAGATAAAATATTGGAATTATGTTTCTGTAAAGTCATATTTTTAAAGAATTGAGAAATGTTTATTGAAAAGTTATTCAAGTTAGGTTTTGTAAAAAGTATTCACTATGCCAAATGTGGTAAAGATATGTTCTGTTTTGAGTGGAAATGTCTGTTAAAGAAATATACATGCATACACACCCTACCTGCAGGCCACCCCCCCAACACACACACACACACTTTTATGTCTCAGAGAATTACTCTCCAAGAAGTGTTTGTAAAGTTTGAATTGATTTATTCAAAAGTCATAATCTCCTCAGTGAAATTAACATCTAAATTGAAGTCATCACCTAAATCATACATATAAAATTGAGAACGGCCCATAAAATGCCATGAAACCAGCAACTGCTTTGGCAACCAGACCCTCCACAGAAAGACTGAAAAGTGGTTCATGTGTCAAAAAGTATATTCTTATATAAAACTTATAGTCTTAGGCTTTCATATAAAAGTATTGTTCTATATCCAGACTTTAAGGCCCTGTTAACATCAACAAAGGAGAACAGCGCATTTTCTAGAAATTTGGAGATCTGCTAACAGGCCATGGGGCTGCCCTCTAATAATAATTTTTTTTTTCATTGTATAAAGTCTGTTTTAATTAGATGATTCCTAAGATCTCTAAATACTACTTTAAAAAAAGTTAGGTTCATTAAAGAGTATATTTGTTTTCTCAAGTATGAACATACTTTATTGGGTTATCTGGATAGTTTAGGCCAGAAACAAAAATCTTTCCTTTAAGTACGGTTACTCAAGGAACAGTTGACTGGGTAATAATGAAAATGAAGAAACATATTTGTGTTTCTTTAAATTTAGTTAAATATAAGAACCTCAATTTTGTGGAGTCACAATGTTTGAAACAAAAACTTGAAGTTAGGCTGTAATGGACAGACTAATAGGAAAGCAGTCTGACTTGTTTCTTACTTTATTACCCTACTTCCTTACTTTTTGCCCGACACCTTTACTTGGAGACAGGCTTTGTTGTTACCTTTCAGATGATTTGACCTCATAGGCCTCTTCTTCTGAATGTGCAGGTTGAATGTCTCTGTATCCTGTGTGGTAAATTGGCCCAAAAAGATTTTTGTTTTCCAGCTGATTAGCATAAAGCAAAATCATATCAAAACATGCTTAAGCAGTTTGACAATCTTAACAACTTACTTTTTTTTAATAAAAGTAATACTTGCCTATTGTGAAAATTAAGCATATGTGTAATGGCATAAAAAAGAAAGGAATGAATTGCCTGTAATTGTGGCGTCCATAGATAACCACTGGTATTTTTTTTCTCTGTCTTCTGTCAATCCATTTTTACATAGATGAGGTCATACTACATATGCAGGTGTGAATTCTGAACTTAATACTTGGAAAAATGTGTATAACATAGTATTGTTTTGAAGAAAGCTTTTTGTAAACATTTTGATACATCATCATATGAAGGTATCAAAGTTCATTGAAATATTCTTCTGTCATACATATATGTTTCCAATTTTCTGATATAAATAATGCTGTGATAAATATTATGGTGCTTAAGTCTTTGCATTTTGGATTAGTTTCTCAATATTTCTGTAGATGGAATTACTGGTGCAAATAATGAACACATAAGATTTTATTGTAATGTAATACAAACTAGAAATAATGTAATTACAACCTAGAAAGGTTGTAATGGTTTCATTTCTACTAGCAGTATCAGAGAATTCCTGTGTCTCTGTATTCTTGCTAGTATTGAGATGATCTCAATTCAGAATTTGAAGTCTGTATTTAAAACCATATAGTCCACAATGTGATTGCATTGTGGTCAACTGAAATTTCAAATTATCCAGACACCAGTAGAAAATATTTTCCCTTTGAATTACTGAGGAAATATCCTCAATTCTTCATGTTGTGCGTGTATAGACACAGCTTGAGTGTTCATATTGAAAACAGCTTTCTATTCTTTCCTACTGTAATGATGATATTTTAGTTCTAAACAGGAAACATACTTGGTAAAATTTGTTTAGATTTGTCTAGATCAGTGCACACGGGCACTGATCAATGCGTGGGTGCACACACACACACACACACACACACACGCTCACAACTTGCTCAGATTTGCATATTTCCTCATCAGTAGCAAAGTTTAGAAACATTGTCTCATCTCCCTTCTCTCAGCACATACTGTCCAAGGGGCCCCCTTGATTAGCTTTGAAGAATCAGACCAATTAGATTTTATTCAGGTGTTCACATGAGAAAAAAGGTTAGTTCAAATATGATATTGACATCAAATGATACAAATAGTTTTGGAAAATTTGAACCACTTTTTTGTTTAATTAGCACTGTTTTCTTTGCACTCAATGTGTCCCACCTCCTGTGCTAGGAACCAAGTATAAGGACCATAAGTACCTGTCCTCAGCTGCTTTGTTCCCTGGGAAAATAGCTGCAGGCATGGAGATGGGTTCCAGAGATTTTTCGATATAGAATCAACAAAGGTGGTGTTCAGATGTAAGCTTAGTGAAGAATTTTGGTAGTTTTTGAAGTTTTACCGTAATAGTTGTTATAAAAATATTAAGGATTAGATAACTTTGCCTTATGCTTAAAATCAGTACATACTGTTTTTAATCTTAGATGCTAACAGATCTTTCACACTAAAAAAATGTCATAAAATGGACCTTCTGTGAAGGTCTTTTAAGGATGGTTTCACGTACAAGTTATACATTTGTTACTCCTCCTGTGGCAAACTGAAGGATGACATTTAGTCTGTGTCATCTATTGCTTTTTGACCAGCTCCTATTTCTTTAAAGTATCTTTAAACTGGAAATATCCTATTAGTTATTACCAGGATAGTGATGGATGCAGCATTATATAAACCATATAATTTGGATTTAAGATGACAGTTTTCTGGCACAGGCAGTGATCTGGGATCTAGCTGTCCTCTTTCATTCTTTCCAGATCAACCCCTGAGAAGAGGTTCTGCTCTGGCAGCACTGGAGCCTTTCCTGGTCCTCAGACAGCCCAGGCCCATTCCTGACATTTGCACCTACTGTTCCGTTGTTGGGAATATTCTTCCTCTGATGGCTTGCTGCTTTCCTTTTTGTCTGTTTCTACTTCAGTGTCACTTCCTTAGAGAGGGTCTTCCTGACCAGCCCATCTAATTTATACTGTGAAAGTGTTAGTCACTCAGTCATGTCCAACTCTTGGCAACCCCATGGACCGTAGCCCGCCAGGCTCCTCTGTCCATGGAATTCTCCAGGCAAGAATACTGGAGTGGGTTGCCATTCCCTTCTCCAGGGAAATCCTCCCAACCCACGAATCAAATCTGCGTCTCCTGCATCACAGGCAGATTCTTTACCATCTGAGCCACCAGGGAAACCCAACTTACATTATAGCATATGTCATTATTTTATATATTTGTTTCTCTGTCTTTTTCTTCTCTGTCTTTCCACTGCAGTATAATCTCAGTGATGGTAGGAGCTAAAATTTTGCTCCCTGCTGCTTCTTCAGAACCTGGAATAAGGTCTGACAACTAGTCAGCTCTCAAAATGTTTATGGGATAAGTGAATGTTAAGTGGAGAGTTGTAAAGATATCCTATTATAGGCTTAAATACCCTGACCCAGAATCAGAATGCTTAATGGATTAGTTAAGCATCTGGTTAGTTACTCCAATTTGATGGAACTGATTGGTTGTTTCTTGAGCAGGCCTATCCGTGCAATGGAAATTCTGTAAGTTGATTGTGAAGGTCTTAGCTGACCTATTTCCCAAGGATCTTTCTCTCAACCACACTTGCTTTGTTTGTTTTTATTTTTGTTTTGTTTTTCCTTTGATCTTGAAATGAAAGTACTTATTTCCCAGTTAGATTCCTAAACAATTTAAGGAAGAGCCAACAGATGAAAATGGATTTATTAAAACTACTTTGAAGTTATAATGATTCCGAGCCTTTTACCCACCTTAAATAATTTGATTTTATTCCACTTTTGTTGGAAATTATACATCTTTATAAACATACATGTAAAATAGTATAATTTCATTTAGTATTTTCTCCCGGCAGTTACAAAGAAGACCTCATCTGTTGACTTTGATTTTAACTATCGAACAAATGTCATTAATTTATTCAATCAAACAGTACACTGTAGAGAAAATGTTCATACTTAATTCTATTTTCTTGTCTAAAATGTTTTTAATTAATTACTCATAATAAATGAATTTAATAAAAAGAAAAAATATGTATTACAATATAATTACCTATTATAAGCCAAGAACTGTGCTACACATAATAAACTGAATAAAATGAAAGTTTTCTACCCTCATGAGGCTTTCAGCCGTATAATTGGGATGTGTCTGAGGTGGACGAGTAACTCAGCAGATACAGTGTTCTGGGCTAAGCGATGGAGAGATGAACAGGGTGCTCCTCGACTGTACATTGAGGGACACTTAACATAGTCCTGGTTGTGGTGGATGAAAAAGGTGCTGTACAAGGTGGCTTATGAGTTATCCAGGTGAAAGGTCAGAGTGGGATGCAGTGACTAGAAATGAGGCTGGCTGAAGAGAGTAGGTAGGAACCAGATTACAAAGAACCTTACAAGAATTTTTAAGTGATTATAATTTAATTTTGAGATTTTGTTTGGGGCTTTTGAAATGTTTTAAGAAGGAGAATGGTACGTTCAAATTTTTGTTTTAAAAAGATCAGCCTGGCCTCCACGTCTGGGATGAATTTGGGGACTCTTTTGTTTGTTTGTTTTTGTAGTGTTAGGAGATGAGGAGAGCTAGAGGTCGTGACAGAAATCTAGAGCAGATAAGATGATGGCTTATGTTGCCTGTTAAAGGGTTGGTGACCCACTGATGAAAAGTTTGTTCCATCCTTTTCCCTAATCAAGTGCCAACCAACCCTGTGAACTAAAAGTAAATCAAAAGATGGTATGCTTGCATGGATTCTTTTTTCATGAGTGAACTTATTTCCTTCCCATGAAGTGGTTATGGTATAGATAATGCCAGGGTAATAGGGTTAGTTCTTTTCACCTCTCTGTTCACCTTACACATTAGGAGGAAAAAACAAGGAAGATGGGTATGCTCAGACCTTCTGCCCCCAACTTCGCTTAGTTAGTTGCCAGTGGTTTTGAGGTAAGCTGTTTTTGTTATTCTTTTCCCTTCAGTGCTTTCCTGTGACAGTAGCATACTTTAACTAGAGCTGAGTGTGGCATTTGCCCAGGAAAAACATGTACACACAGGGGATGCTGACAAGTCTATGCTGGCCTTTTCTTGTCACTGCCTTACCACTTGGCTTTGTCTTATCTAGGTATCTGAATGGAGTGGAGGAAAATGGAGCTGCCCCAGTGCTCCTGGAGCTAGCCAATGAGGTAATGTTATTGTTATTTTATTTAAACCTACATAAAACCTAAGGGGCCTGTGTAGAGTGGCTCTGCTTAGAATTATAATTAACCTTAAAAAAAAAAAAGAGAGATTTTGAGGTGCAGCAGACATTTAAATTGTTCCCTGGTCTCTTTGTACTTTTAATAATTGGACCGAGAGCTTCATGTATTAATAAATCAGTTAACTTAATTAGTCTGTTTCTTTTAAAATAAATGAGTAAACAGCTTCTTGATTTTTTATTTTGTGGGAAATTTCAACCAAACAGCTCAGGACATGCTCTTCTTTAGATGTGTTGTCTTAATTTAGTGTGAGAAATACCTGTGTCAAGTACAGAGACGTATGGCAAGAAACCCATGCTGTTACAAAAATGAAGAGAGAAATTGTGTACCTAAAGATGTAACATTTACTTGACTCATTTTTGTTGTTAGCAAACTTTTATTATATTAAAAGATACATGCCTTCCAGAAGTCTTTCTTTATATGGAGAAGCATACTGTTCTTATTAACACTAAGGATGAAGTTATTTATTGAACTTATTTGTTAACTCTTATCTGCTTCTGTTTGGGGAAACAAATAATAGTCTTACATTTAAAAAAGGAAACCCTAAAGACTTCCCATGAATGAAGAAGCTGTAAAAAGTTCATAATAGTTGCAGAGAGCACACCGAAAAAATAAAATATTTAATTCCTAAACTTTAAAATATTTATTCACCGTAATAAGAGCAATACAATATTTAGTCTGACTTGGAACTGCTTATGCAAACCTCATAGGGATGGAATGAAATGTACACTGTTTTCATGTTGCATTATAATAGAAAACATAGAAGCAAGGCAGAAAATGTGTGTTTGCATTAAAGATGACTCGGTACTGGGAGCATTAACCGTTGCGGTAGCAGCAAGTGCTCCATGTAAGGAAGGCTCCTCTCACAGCTTCTGACTGCTGTGTACCCCCACAGTCAGCCACTGAACATTACCTATCAGTTTCTAGCAGGTTTTAATAGTCTAGGCAATGTCTACACAATCTGATAGGATAGTTAACATACAGAACGGATGTTTCTCCTCCTCCTAGCAAAGCATGCTTTTTTTTTCCTTTTTTTAATTTCTAGAGCAGGGTGGTTTTTAAATGTCTCCAGACTTGAGTTGATTCTGTTAGCAACTTGAGATATCTGAGGTATAACTTATTCAGACTTTAGTGATTGCCCTTTATAAAAAAGAAGAGCATTCTTTATGAAAAAAAAAAAAAAAGCATTCCTGATATAGCATCTAGAAGGAGTGTATGCAAAGGTGATAGTCATTTTTATAGATGAATATATTGATGGCATAAGTTTTATATAATAGCATTTTGTATTCATTTGAGTTTTTAATGGATATTTCTGTTTAGCTTAGCTTATTTAGCTGACCTTAACTTCTATCTTCTAGTAATATGGAAAATTTTAACCCACTGACACATTTTCTCCATGTCAATAAATCTGTTATTTACCATGAATATATAGCAATGTTTAACCAAAGGAAATAAATCACTGTTTAAAGATGTTTCCTCTCCTTTGGCTGCAGATTAGTACAGAAATGATAGCATTTTCTGAGAGATTGCTAATGCATTTGGAAAATTGGGGGATGACCAGTACCAGATTAGGCCTTCTTAACAACCAAGCTGCCATTTTTATATGACAGTTAATATCTAAATGACATATGCTCGCATCTGGTGACAATTGATGCGATGGTAATAGTTTATGAGTCAATATATATTTAATCAGTAGAAACTGTAAAAATTGATGAGAAATATATAACATTATGTACATTACAGTGTGCAGCAACTCTCTTAAATAAGAGCACTGTATTATTGTTGATTTGGAAAGTAAGGACTCTGTGTGGTCATCACTGATTTTATAAATGTCTTAATACTTATTTTCCTATTTCAAGCCTAAAAATGAACATTTGAGAAAATCTTACTTTGTTAGTAATCATAAGATCAGTCATTCTGTTCTCTCCACACAAATATTTTCAAGTGAGATTTGAAGCACTATGAATTTTACTTACATGCTAAATTCTGACATGAAGCATGATGGCCCTATTTCAGAGAAAGATGGACACATGATTAATATGAAAATTAGGGAGATGCAAGTACCTGAACTAATAAGGTAGTCCTTATTCAGGCTGGACTACCTTCAGTAATTTCACCATTTTTCATGTGTCAGCTCTGATGTGGGTTACTAGGAATAAGCAGCATCGTGGAAAGCATTTCTTTCTACTTGGGGAATTTAAGGGCATCCAAGTACATACATATTTGAAAAAACTGTTCATACAAATGAAGCCAGCCTTTTTGTCTAGTTACTAAATCAAGATAAAATTTTGGTATGAATATGGGACTTGAAAGCCTGTCAGGAAAAAAATCATGGTGATAATACATGAGATAACACTTGCTATCTTAACACCTAAGATGAAAAGACTTATTTGGGGGGAGCCTTACTATTCTGGAAAAACACAGGCCTATTTTCTGGTGAAATTAAAACAATGGTTACAAGGGATCTGTGAACTAAAAAAACGATAGTAGGTTTCCAGAAGAGTAGATGCATTTTTAATGAAAATGACTGTTGGATTGAGTATCCCCTGTTTTCTGTTTGAGCCTTTGTAGAAAAGTTACCTCCCTGACTTCTATATTAGCTAAGTAACATTTCAGATAAACTCAAGAATAGTGAACCTACAGTACAAGTATTGTTGTTTCTTATTATTAATATCTCTACAATCTAGCTATTTTCAAGATATTTTATATATAAGAACTTGACTGGAATTTCAGTTGTCTTTGTCTTTATAAACTAAAATGAGTAAAATCCATATTTTCGATGGCTAAGGACAGTTAATTCAGTTTCTGAAAACAGCCACTAACAAAAGGGATATTTACTTGAAATTACATTCAAAACAATGTAATTATAGATAGTTGAAAAGAAAGAAGGACAGCTAGAATAAAAAAGTAGTATTGGGTAGTATTGGCCTACCAATAGAAAAAATAAAGGAGTGGTGAAAAAAGCCCATTCACTGTTTTAGATGAATATGTACTAATTTCAAATTCCATTCTTTTTCTCTAGTACTATATTGAATAATTTGACCTGTTTGTTCTTTTCAACAGCATAGATCATCATACTTGTTATAATGTTATTATGAGAGAAGCCATCACAAGAAGGAAAGATTTTAATGAATGATGCTTGTTGTGGTTGATTAAAATTGACTTAATCTTCAGTGTTGACAAAATATTGGAATATCAACAGCCTGCACAAC
Organism: Odocoileus virginianus; assembly: GCF_023699985.2. Classification (NCBI taxonomy): domain Eukaryota; kingdom Metazoa; phylum Chordata; class Mammalia; order Artiodactyla; family Cervidae; genus Odocoileus; species Odocoileus virginianus. The sequence goes on from NC_069679.1 coordinate 22,167,713, forward strand.
CTGACAGTTTTAATTTTCTATTTCTTTTTTAGGTGGAGTATGCACCCTCATTAATGGCCCGGATCATACTGGAAAGGTTTCTGCAAGAGCATGAGGAAGCTCCACGTGAGTTACCTTTCTTCTAATGCTACTCTTTTCCTCCCTGCCCCCAATTTAAAATAATTTACACAGCATTTCAAGTCACTTAATGAGAGCCAGATTCCAAAACAGCTATCATGAACAGTTAATGACAATTAAATGCAATATAAAGGACCACCCACAACTTAAATACTCTTCAGAATAATGTTTTCTTCTTTGTCTAAATTCGACATTCACTCTCCATTCAGCAAAATAGACAATGTGTATCAAAGTCAAAAATTGATTCATCTTTCATGTATAGAACAAGATACATCATTTAAAAAACCACTGTCAGGAACTGGCTCTAAAAGAAACATTCATCCTTTTTATTTTAATTCAGCAAGACTGGAAAAATACTACTTCCAAATGCAAAAGTGAATTTCACTGGTCTTCGTACAAGAAAATAAAAAATAAAAAAAGGAAAGAATAAAGCTACAGGAGGAGGTTCAAGCCTAAATTAATTTGCCACTGAAAAAATACATTTTGTTATTTTCTCTGT